>NW_027361686.1:11685000-12952500 GCF_039654945.1 Dendrobates tinctorius | reverse complement strand
CTGTGGCAACTGAACCCTCAGGGGCACCACAGAGGCAATATCTTCACTTCCTTCTCGTTGAAGATGTCAGCATACGACCAACAAGCGGATGGCAGAACTAGTGGAGAATATGGCATTGTGGCTGGACTGGAGATACAGAGACCAGGCACCTCTTATGACAGGGCTGGGCTGTCCCCAACGTAGCACCTCACTGGATCCCTTGTCTTATGGCTCATGAGTATTAAGGCAAAAAGGCTCAGGAGTAGTGGGCACAACAGGCCAGGCAGCACATAAAAAGCAATCTTTTCCTTACGCACTCTTCCTACCCGAAGCTTCACTTGCTCAGTAATAACTCAAACAACTTCAGATAGGGCCTTGCCCTCGATGGAGGACACCATCAAGGAACTCTGGAAGCATCAGACGGGAATCTGATACCAATCCACCACGGTTTGCTGCAAAAAATTTCCAGCCAAACCAGACTCAAGGTAATCCATCTCAATGAACTGAGTGCTTCTAAAGAATACAGACACATTCAGATTCAAGAGTGGAGAGGAATTACTGTCACGGCAGGTCACTTCTTCTACATACCCGAGGCTTTGGAGTTCTCACGACAAGAATGGATGAGATGTTCCATGCTACCACAGAACTAGCACAATCTCTTGACATGATGTTCCTGCTGCTACTCAGCCAACTTTACTTGGTTGACTTGCATAGGTTACGAGAAGACAGCTGTCTCAGAAGATTGGAGAATGGGTGGTTTCTGAAAGAACGGAGCCAAACGCTATGGTTTCCTCTCTCGCGTCACCTCTCTGGACCCTTCCTAGAACCTGAGATATATGCAGATTGCCAGGGTAATCAGGCCATATAGAGTAGCAGGGATGTCTTGACTAGAAATGAGTGCATATTACAATGGTTAGTTCTGATTGCGATTGCCAATTTTGCAATATTCGACAATTTATTAGTCGAATATTCACCGAACATTACCGAATGTCATTGGAGTCAATGGTAGGCAAAAGCATACACATACTGTACACAACATCTTCAAATGGACCCAAAAGCTGCCAAAACACATCAGATCAGCCATGCAAGATGTATCAGGATCTGGGCCAGCATTTTCAGCTTTAACTTGAACTTCAAATTAAGATGTGGGTGAGGCATAGGTGTAGACACGCTGTGCTGGGAGCCCTGATATCACATGCAACAGCACAAACTGCAATCTTGCTCAATCACACTTAGGTGGTACAAATATAAGTTTCATCTGATGTATTGTCAGAAAAATGGATAGTAACACGGGTAGTTGACTCATTGTGAGTGGCAGCCTGCCGGTCTCGGAGGCCTACTGCTACAGGCCACACACATAAAGAAAACCTAACCAGGAATCTACACATTTCCAAAAATTAGTGGCAGACAATACCAAAGTGGCATCAATTCCACCAGAGTAGAACTAGTATAATGGGAACCGACACCTCTTCCACTAGAACTAACTCAGCCGATGGAGACTGTAACAGGCAAGGTTGTGAAACCACTGTGCTATAGCCCTTGGAGAGCTTGGAGGGGTGCAACTAGGTGACCTACCGAAACCTACCTCAGCTAAGAGGCAGCAGGTGAAAACTGCAAACCAAGGAGGGACAAAGAGGTGGCACTTGGTGCTACTCCAGAGCTGACCTACAGAAGGTAGCAGCTGACCCCCTAGAGCAGGTAGGCTGCTACGGACCGAAGGAGGGATGAAGAATGCAGGCAGGCCCTGTAGGGATACTGGGACCACAGATGCAGATGGGACTGGCTGAGGAACAGAAAGGCTTTGGTAGGTGCGGACTGGACCGGCTGAAGCACAGAGGAACACAGACAGGTACGAGCAGACGGGTACAGGGTAGACAAGCAGACGGGCGGACCTGTGGTATCTGACAACTAGCAAGCATTAAAGGCAAACTAAACATTTTTCAGGCACCTACATTTTGGAGGAGGAACTTTAAGTAGAAGGTGTCTTTTGGCTGGGAACACCTTAGGGCGATGCACGCAGTCCCTTTAAGAGGGAGGGCGCACGTGCGCACCTTAAGCATAATGTCTGGGCCTACAACTGAACCTTGTGGGACACTGACACATAGGGGGTGAGATGAGGAGGTGGTGTGTGTGTGGGACACACTGAATGTCCTGTCTGTTAGGTATGAGGAGAACCAGCAATGGGCCAGAGATCAGAAAGTTTTCAGTAAGAAGGAATGGCCCACTGTGTCAAAGGCAGATGCCAGGTCCAGGAGAAGGTGGACAAACAAGCATCCATTTGATTTGGCGGTTAGTAGGTCGTTGGTGACTTTAGTCAGGGCAATTTCAGTGGAATGGTGCGGTTGGAGGCCAGATTGTAAGCGATCAAAGAGGGATCAAGAGGAGAAGTGGGAGGACAGTTCAAAATGGACATGTTGTTCCAGTAGTTTGGAGGCATAGGGTAGAAGTGAGATGGGGCCATAGCTAGACACAGAAGATGGGTCAAGAGGGGGCATTTCAAAGATGGGTGTGATTGAGGTATGTTAGAATCAGGAGGGGAAGACACTAGTTGTTAGTAACAGATTGAAGAGGTGGTTTAGGCTTGGGATGAAGACTGTGGTAAGGTTTGAATCTGTTAGGATGCTATTGGGTCAAGTCCATAGGTGGTGAGGCGTGATTTGGAGAGTAAAGAGGAAAATTGATCTTCTGTGATGGTGAAGTTGGTTTTGGAGGAGGAGAGTTGGGTACTTATGAGGAGGGGCTGTGGGACCATTAAGCAAAAGCTTTGCCTTTTGTTGTCAATCTTCTTCTTGAAGAATGAGGCAGAGTCTTCACATGAGATGAGAGGAGACGGATGGGGAGCTGGTGGATGGAGGAAAGAAATGAAAGTACAGAATAAATGTTTAGGGTTGTGAGACAGGTATGATATGAGAGATGAGAAGTAGGTTTGCTTTGCTGCAGTGAGCAAATGGGCCACATTTTTTCAGCTTCTGTTACTGGATGGGCTGCTCCTCTCTATTTCTTTAGCAGCTGCACAGTGGTACGCTTTGTAAATGAAGACCAGAAAGAACATGTGCTCCAGCAGATGTCAACGCTGCCTCAAGAGGACTCTGCTCCTCATCCTTCACCCTAACATCACACACAGTACAGTCCTCAGGGGTAGCACACCAATTACCCCTGTTTTCCCCCAAGTCACACCTCTCCAACCTCCCAACTGACTGTAGGGAACCACAGATGGGTGAGTCTGCAGATCTGTACACACATTCTATGCCATGGGCATTGGAAGTGTACTCCAGAGATTCACAGAGTCAAGACAAGGAAATCATCTGCACCGATGCCCACATTTTGTTTCAGTTTGATCCAGGGCTAGATGAAATTGTGTTCAAGCACAATCCGAACCCTGATCAACAGACATTAAGCTTGTGGGGGGTGGAGGTGATCCTTATGAGACTCATATACTTAATGCACCCAAGGACTATACTGTGCTGTCAGGGCAGGAAGAGGATGAGGGTGACTCTCAGAGGTGAGGAGTGGGAGAACAGAGAGGATGACAATTAGGTAGTAGATCCCACTTGGTGTAAACCCAGAGGCATGTAGCTAAGTAGAGGAGGAAGACAAGGAGGTTACACAGAGTTATGCAACCATGACAAGCAATGTTTCCTCAGCCCCAACTCTGTCAGTGGCCACCAGGTGTGCAGTTACCTAGTTTTGGTCTTTTTTTCAGACAGCTGAAAATGACACAAATCACATTATCAGCCAACTTTGTTAAAATACATAGTAGAGGTAAAAAATGAATAATTTGGCTAGTACATGCATGAACTGGCACATGTGCGATTAACATGCATTAATCTGGGAATCTCACTGTGCTAAAATTCAGGCCTCACCAACCAGCATCTACCTCATCAACAGCATCTTCTGATTCTTCTTTCTCTCTCACCATGGCAAGTGTTGTCACTCAGGTCTCCGGACGCAGAACCTCCACTTGTTTACTTGCTACAGTCGGGGTGAGTGAAAGCCAGTCAGCTGATATGGAAGTTGACATGTCTGCTGTTTTTGACTGATATTAGATACCAAGCACACCCAATCTTTCTCAATCCACCGTAACATCTCCGCCTGCACCTCTTTCACAGTCCAGCAGCTTGTCATGTTCACCCTACTCCACCCTCTGTAAGCTCAGCATCCAGCCCTTGTTTGTTCAGTTGTGGTCACGTAAAATATTGTTTCCTCCTACACATTCCAAAGCTAAGAGCTTGAACTTCAACATCGTCAATCTACAAATAATAATAACCTATATTAATATAGCGCAAACAGTCAAAAGTTGCAAAGTTTACAATAATCAAACGATTAAAGCAAAAATAATGATGACCCTGCTCTTCAGAGTTTACAATCTACAATGAGGTGGGGGTGACATAAAGTACAGGTGCAATGATGGTCCAACCATCTTGAGGAAATGGGGGGTAGATAAAGGCTGCATGAATCTTTTGGGTATGGTTAAGTTTGATGGCGAATTATGTTCAGAGAAGTAGAGAATAGGCTATATATAAAAAGGATTTTGATTAGGGAACGTGATAGGCCACCCTAAACAGATGTGTTTTTAGGGAGCGCCTAAAAAAAGTCTAAGTTGAGGTTATACTCCCAATTTAATGGGAGAGAAAGAGTAAGAGGTGAGTTAGCTAGGTACAGAAGGTGATTCAACATAGTCGGACAAAGACCAGATCAAGGGTGTTACCATCTTTGTGTATCTCAGAGGTTGAAAGTTGTGAGAGGCCATGAGAAGTTACTAGAGATAGAAGATTAGATGCAGTTGGGGAGAAGGAGTTGTTGAAGTCTCCAAAAATTAGGGTTGGCAATTCTGAGGACATGAAGTGTGGCAGTAAGGCAGAAAAGTGATCAAAGAAGTGGGTGAGTGAACCTAGGAAGAGGAAATGGAAGACCCTGACGGTGTGAACCTCCAAAGAAGAATGACGTCCAATGGGCCTGGATTTATTTATTTTTTAAAAAACAGGATTTGTGGTGGCAGTGAGGAGTGTGGGGTTATCGTGGAGTTAGCAATGTTTGTCCGGCGGTATATACACATATTCCATGCGTTGTAATCCGGAGGTCGATATGTTGTACACTCACTATTAGTTTTCTGAGAACTAATTATTGTGAACAGCCTGTGGCCTCCTCATTTGATTGTCGCCCAAAAGTGTAATTTTCAGGATGATAGGGGCCAGTTGAGAGCTCTGCACTCCAAAGATCACAGTGGTTGGTTGAGCGTGACTCACGGTCTGTGATCTCTGTGATTTATTGGGTGGCCAATCCAATCTGTTGGCTACGGAAATGCAGCCATTCTGCCTTGTGGATACAGACGGTTTTCGAAAGCTGTTGGCCATTGCAGTTCCGCAATACCAGTACCAGCACCATTACTTCTCTAAGAAATATGTACCTGCGCTACATCAGCATGTTGCAAACATCACCCATTCCCTGAAAAATTCTATGTCTGGCAGGGTGCATTTCAACACTGACACCTGGATGAGCAAGCATGGACAGGGGTATTACATTGGTGCAGTATGACATTTTGCATGGCCTGGCCCAAGACAGTACAGACATGGTGCAATGCAATCTTGCGGAGTGGATACAGATGAAGGATTTCTATACCCATCTGCACATTTTCAAAATGGCTACTAAGATGGTTAGCTCTGACGATGCTGTCATCACCATCACTTTTCTGGTCATCTACATGCTGGAGCACACTTTGAATAGTCTGCGGGAGGAGGTGGTGGTGGTCCGGGGGGAAGAGGTGTAAGCAGAGAAGGATGCAGAACGGTTAACAATATCTCTAAGTTCTTGTATTAATAATAAATTTTATTTCTATAGCAGCGACATATTCCGCAGCACTTTACATTTCAGAGGGGATTTGTACAGACAATCGACATTACAGCATAACAATAATCACATAGATTATAACAAATACCAAGAGGAATGAGGGCCCTGCTCGCAAGCTTACAGTCTATGAGGAAAGAGGTAGACACGAAAGGTGGGTGGTAACAGTTGCCCTGATTGTATGGACCAGCCATAATGTTAAGTGTGTAACAGTACAGACACAGTGGGCTAATGAATGCAAAAAGCATGTGGGAACATGATGCGGGGATTGGGGACTAATCGTATTGACCTGGGAAGTGCATTCCAAAGAATTGGCACAGCACGTGTAAAGTCTTGGAGACAGGAGTGCGAGGTTCTGATTATTGAGGATGCTAACCTCAGGTCATCAGCAGAGCGGAGGGCGCGGGTAGGGTGGTATACTGAAACAAGGGAGGAGTTGTAGGGTGGTGCTGAGCCATGGAGGGCTTTGTGGGTGAGGGTAATTAAGTTTATACTGAATTCTGGAGTGGATGGGTAGCCAGTGTAATGACTGCCACAAGGTAGAGGCATCGGTGTAACGATTGGTGAGGAATATGATCCTGGCTGTAGCATTCAAGACAGATTGGAGAGGGGAGGGTTTGGTAAGAGGAAGACCGATTAGAAGAAAGTTACAATAGTCGAGACGAGAATGAATAAGAGAAACAGTAAGAGTTTTTGCAGAGTCAAAAGTAAGAAAAGGTCGAATTCTAGAGATGTTTTTGAGGTGCAGATGACAAGAGCGAGCCAGTGATCGAATGTGGGGGGCGAAGGAAAGCTCGGAGTCAAGTATGACCCCAAGACAGCGGGCATGTTGCTGGGGAGTAATAGTGAAACCACACATGGAAATGGCAATGTCGGGTATAGGTACATTAGTAGAGGGAGGAAACACAAGGAGTTCAGTCTTTGACAGGTTCAGTTTCAGATATAGTGAGGACATGATGTTAGACACAGTGTTTAGACAATCGCCGGTGTTTTCTAGAAAGGCTGGCGTGATGTCAGGAGAAGAAGCGTATAATTGGGTGTTATCAGCATAGAGATGGTACTGGAAGCCAAATCTACTGATTGCTTGACCAATAGGGGCAGTGTACAAGGAGAAGAGGAGGGGGCCTCGAACCGATCTTTGAGGAACCCCAACAGTAAGGGGAAGGTGAGAGGAGGAGGAGCCAGCAAAAGATACAGTAAAGGAGCGGTCAGAGAGATAGGAGGAGAACCAGGAGAGAACGGTGTCCTTGAGGTCAATGGAACGGAGCATAGTGAGGAGGAGCTGATGATCCACAGTGTCGAATGCTGCAGAGAGATCCAAGAGAATTAGCATGGAGTAATGACCATTTGAGACTTTAGTGAGGGAAGCTTCAGTAGAGTGTAAAGAGTGGAAACCGGATTGGAGAGGGTCGAGAAGAGAGTTATCCGAGAGATAGCGGATCAGAGGGGAGTGAACCAGGCGTTCCAGGAGTTTAGAGATGAAGGGAAGATTAGAGACAGGTCTATAGTTAGCGGCACAGTTTTGGTCGAGGGATGGTTTTTTAAGTAGTGGATGTTTGATGGCATGCTTAAATGAGGAGGGAAAGATACCAGAAGAGAGAGAGAGGTTAAATATTTTAGTTAGGTGAGGGGTGACAGCAAGGGAAAGGGACTGGAGGAGATGTGACGGAAATGGGTCACTGGTGCAAGTGGTTGGGCGAGAAGATGCAAGGAGCCTGCTTACTTCTTCTTCTGTGACTGGTTCAAAATCAGAGAGTGAGCTAGATGCAGTGGGGAGGGAGGACAGTGCATGGTATGAGGTGATTGGGAGATAATTTCCTGTCGGATCTGGTCAATTTTTTCTTTGAAGTAATTGGCCAGATCATCAGCTCGGAGCTCCGTGGTTGGGGCCTGTACTCTTGGGTTGAGTAGAGAATGAAAAGTGTCAAAGAGACGTTTCGGGTTATTGGACAGTGAGGTGATGAGGGTGTTGAAATAGGTTTGGTTGGAGAGGTGAAGGGCAGTGTTGTATGTTCGAAGCATAAACTTATAATGGATGAAATCTTCGTGTAGATTGGATTTTCTCCACAGACGATCGGCACACCTGGAGCACCGCTGCAGGAAATGTGTTTGCAGGGTGTGCCAGGGTTTTCGCCATCTATGTTGTGGTGTTCTATTTATAGGGGGTGCAAATTCATCCAGGGCACTTTGAAGTGTTTCATTGTAATGCTTCAATGCAGGATCAGGACATGAGAGGGAGGAGATAGGGGCCAATGAAGACTGCAAGTTCTTCATAAGTTTCTGGGTGTTAATGGCCTGTATGTTTCTATAAATATGGACAGTGGGGGTGACCTGAGCAGCCTGGCAGTTCTTGATAGAGAATGAAAGAAGATTGTGGTCAGCGAGCGGGAGAGGGGAGTTTGCAAAATCATCCACTGTACAAAGCCGAGAGAAGACCAAGTCGAGGGAGTTTCCATCTTCATGCGTTGGAGAATTAGTAAGCTGCGAAAGGCCAAACGAGGAGGTTAGAGATAAAAGGTGAGTAGCAGATGGGGAGAGTGGAAGAGCAATGGGGATGTTGAAATCTCCCATGATGAGGGTAGGGATGTCACAGGAGAGAACATGTGGAAGCCAAGTGGCAAAATGATCCAGGAACTGATGGGAGGGGCCGGGAGGATGATACACCACTGCCACTCGCATGGAGAAGGGGGTGTAGAGTCTGACGGCATGGACCTCAAAAGAAGGGAAGACTAGTGAGGGTAGTTGAGGGATAACCTGAAAGGTACATTTTGGTGATAGAAGCAGACCAACGCCTCCACCTGCTCTATTGTCTGATCTTGGGGTATGAGAGAAGTGTTGTCCCCCGTATGAAAGAGCAGCAGCGGTAGTGTCTGACTGCTGGATCCAGGTTTCAGTAAGAGCCAGGAGGTTAAGAGAATTAGAAAGGAAAAAGTCATGAGTGAAGGAGAGTTTGTTACACACTGAGCGAGAATTCCAAAGTGCACAATTAAGAGAGACAGATGGCATGCAGGGAATATTAATAAGATTAGAGGGGTTTCTGAGTGTAGCAGTTGGGGGGTTTGACTTTCTATAACATGGGGGACCAGGGTTGGGAGCAATGTCTCCTGCGACTAGGAGAAGGAGGATAGAGTGAGCAGATGGTTAAGTGATTTTTGAGAGCAATTCTTGTCTGTCATCTCAGAGGCAGTTGCCATTGGAGGAACAAAGGAGGACGAGAAGGAAGAGGTGATGGACGCACAACAGTTAGAAGATGAAGAGGATAATGATTCCCACTCTTGTCTGTGGTTGCCAGGAGGGGATGAAGGAAGGGAGCTTGAGTGCCAGCCTGCGACCAACACACTATGGACTTGGACCTCATGAAAGAGACTGACTCATGAGAGCCTTCTTGCAGCACTATCTGCAACATGATTGTTGCCCATATTGTTAGGATTCGAAATTGTGCTGAATACTGGGTTGCCAACCTGTTCAATCCACTATACAAAAATAAATTTTGCCAGTTGCTTCCCCCCCCTGAAAAGTGACGAGCCCATGCTGCACTATCAAAACATGGTTGAAGACATTCTTGACAGTGGTTTTCCCCAAGACAGCAGTGAGGCACATAGCATGCATCACAGTGATAGACGTTCTCAGTTGCCAAAATACTTATAGCTGCCAGGTGGAAATCTGATACCATTCCCAGCCTCAATATGATAATAAATTAGAATCCCATAACAAACTTCGATTTAGGTTTTGCCTTGAACATTAACTCCCTTTCAAAATATAAATCTAAATGGACATTATGTAATTCATTTTTTTCTCCACATGCAGAGTCCTTTACAACTAATTGATATGACTGCATAGCTGGTGTATATGCCAAGTAGAAATCTTTTAAGATTGCTGCTCTTTACTGTGTCACCACTCTCAGTGGACTATTGCTTTGTTCCGTTCCCCTTCTTTCCCTTGTTTTATCCCTAATTTCCACTTTCCATGCCATATCCAAGTTCATGCCCCTTCACCCCATTTTTTTCTTCCCCTTTTTCCTTTTCCCAATTATCCATTATCCTGTCCAAATTGTTATTATTATCCTTCATATAGCTTCTGTGGTATTATTTGACATGCTCCATTAATATTATATATGTTGAATTTCAACTCATGTTATATTGTCGCATATAACCTTTTCCCTTACCTTCATATTTTAAAATTTCCCCAAATAAAAATTATTTAAGCAAAAAAAGATTAATTTAATTATTTTTGCTTTCTTTCAATTGTTTATTTGTTTGTCTATCCATGGTGTAAATTGTTGTAATGTGCATTTAGTAGAACTAGCTCAGTAGCTCAGCTGGGGAGCCAATCACCCATCCGTGCTCGTATGCGCAGACGTCACTGCTACATCAGTAGGTTTCAGCTCTGTGTATCACAGGTCGACATATAGGCAATAGCTGCATCGATTGATCGAGTCTGTCTCGTACAGTTTGAGAGGGTGTGTGTATAATGCTAATGTCTGTGGTGAGATTCGGGGGGCTTATAATGTTGATACGTTTGGGTGGGAGTGGCAGGGTCGGAGAAAATAAAATGGTGCTCTGCAAGTATTTGGATTTCCTTGGACTCGAAAAGTGGCTCCTAAGACTTTGAGTAAAATATGAAACATTCAACAATTTTTTTCTGGAACTGGAGATGAGTGAGCGCTCATTGAGACTTTTTGTACAGAGTAAAAATCTAATAGGGTAGCTAGGTAGATTGCTACCTTTTTACACCAGGCCCAGATCTTCTGCTTCACCAAGTATGAATTAAACACCTCTCATAAATGTATTCTAGTCTGTTATGCAGACCGGTTTTTGTTTGTCCTTGGGACGCCTGTCTTTGACCATCACAGTGGTGTCTGTATGCAGCATTATTAGCATGTAGATATCTTTCCTTTTATTTCACTTCACTGCAAGAAGTTGGTCACTTGCAAGTGTGAAAGACGCCCCCTTCTCCTAACGTCTGGATTTTTATAGGGGGATACTAATATAATACAGTAATTGTCGGTATTCATGTGGTACCCCTCATAAAGAAATGGTTTCATTAGTTCCCAGACAATTTTACCCATGATGCCAATTGTCTGGGGGGCAGTTTGGTGGGTTTAATTGGCACTCCCAACCTTCATATATTAGAAAGGTGCACGTCTACTATTCTGTGCTCTTTCACATTTTGTATAATTCAATGCTGTGTTAGGCGTTGGGTTCCTGTAGCTGCACAGCGGTAATCCCGAGCCTTACTTCCGGCGGTCTCCCATTCTTCTCCAGCCGCAGAGGAGGTTGCTCAGCAAACGCGTCGGTCCCTGCACTCTGTCCTGACCACCTCCGTGGGTTTGCTTGCTGCTGCGACCTCTGGCTCAGCTATGGCAAAACATGCTGCTCAGCAGCGAGATTCTCCAGGGACTATGTCCCCATGTCAGGTCACTGAGCATGCCCGTGGAGTGATCTCCCATTGGAGATCGAAGGTCACGTGCTCAGGTCCTGCTCCTGTTAGGATTGGCCTATCCGAGAAGCCAGGAAGGTCCCGGACGCTCACGGCTATAAAAGGGTCGCATGGCAGGATAGACTGTACTTTCAGACTATAAGGAGTGAGTGATGTATGCACGTATGAATGTCTCTGGTGACTGACTCATTATGAAACCCCTACCCTTGGTACGCATGTGTTGTGCAGCCTAGCCTGCTAGCGCCCAGGCTTAGTTGTAGGTAGGTCAGAGTCTGAGTCAGGCATTAGTCATCATCAGTGTATTGGCACGCCTCAGTGCAAGTGCACCACACTCCATAGCCAGCGTCTATAGCAGCGTTCGTGGCAGCGACGCCGCGTGCTCAGTGGGCCTAGAGGGACTCTAACCCCGTGTCCTTGGGGTAGATTCTGTGGCCGTTTGCTGTGCGCTCTTTGGCCGGGCTCTGTGAGCCTAACAGGCTCCGGCATCCACGTTCAGCGGTTGTGCGGCTCTGTGAATTAACAGAGTCCGCTCCTGTTCACCCTGGGTGACGTAACCCACGTGTGACTGTTTTCACGCTGCTCTATTCTTCCGCCATTGTCTAGCAGCAGTGTACCACCTCTGCACGGTGGACCCCGGGCTGTGAACGCACCTACTACTACATAATAATTTGGTGCGTTCCGCCAGCCCTAACATATCCTAGCGCCAGGGTCTGGCTAGTAATGGCAGACGAACAGCGACTGCATAGGTACATTCAGCAGCTGGAGGGTAGGTTGGCAGTGCTAGAGCATTCCACCTCAGCTGCGGATGTTACCTCAGTCGCCGTCCAAGCAGCTACTGAGGCTGTCGCCCGTGTCTCCACGACCAGTCCTGCCCCGACCTTGTCCCGCATCCCGCTGCCCGAGAAGTTCTCGGGTGATAGTGCTTCATGCAGGGGTTTCGTGAGTCAGTGCTCCATTCACCTGGAGTTGCTGGCCACACGATTCCCCTCCGAGCGGGCCAAGGTGTGGTTTATCATCTCCTTCTTGTCGGGCAGGGCCCTGGAGTGGGCCACCCCGCTGTGGGAGTGGGGGGATCTACTGGTACAGAATGCCACCCATTTCCTGGTCACTCTGAAGCAGGTGTTCCTGGGTCCTCGGGTCACGCACGATACCGCACTTCAGTTGCTGGCTCTAACCCAAGGTGTGTCTCTGGTCAGCCAGTATGCCATCCTCTTCAGAACTCTGGCCTCAGAGCTGGAGTGGTCCGATAAGGTTCTCATACCTGTATTCTGGAGAGGCCTGGCTGATCATGTCAAAGATGTCCTGGCCACCAGGGAGGTGCCCACCACTTTAGAGGAGCTCATTACGGTCTCAACCCAAATTGACATTCGCTTCACGGAGCGAGGGCTGGAGCGCTCCGGTCCGCGCGGGTACCCCCAGTCTGCAGACTGGGCAGCTTGCTAACCAGTGCCCATAGTGCTTGGGAAACATCTAGTGGATATCGGAGGGGACCTACTAGGCAACGCGACTTTCTCCTCCAGGCTCATGTTTAAAGGGGCGATAGAGTTTAATTCTTCCACTCTATTGGTCGAGGTTTGCGTGGACTCTGGAGCGGAGGGCAATTTCATGTCATCTGTAGTGTTGAGCGATACCGTTCGATACCCAAAAATATCGGGTATCGCCGATTCCGATACCGGAAGTCCCATTCAAGTCAATGGGACTTCCGGTATCGGAATTAAAAAAAGCCCTTTATTTCCTTGTTGGCTAATTCTACATAATTGAAAACAAATAAGAATCATGTAGAATGTATTGTGGGAGGTGGAGGAGACATTAAAGGCATAGTGGTTTATTCAAATCACATGGCATAGCATTAATTCCATTTTTTTTTTCAAGACGTTCGCAGTTAAAAAGATATTGACTATGTTAACTTTTTTATATTTTGTCAGATATGTATGTTTCACAACTTCCATGCTCTTCACCTTCTTTTGTACTTCTCCCACACTTTCTCCTTCATGATCCGCAGCAGTAGCATTTTTTCATCAACTTTTTCTTCACCTTATTCATCTTCTTCTTCTTCACCTTCTTCCCATTATTTTTTTTTCCATTCTTCATATTCTTCTTACTCAGCTATTATTAATTTTCATATGCTATTTCTTCATCTTCTTCCTATTCTTCTTTTTCTTCATTTTCTTATGGTGACAGGCATTCCTGTAGTACTTATCTATAAAAGTTATAAGATTACACCTTACGTTCTGCCTGTCACAAAAGATTTACAACAGGATTTGTCCGCGTTCAGTTTGGCCTGCAGCAGCAGGCATTTTCCAGGGGCACCACAAGGAGGAACGGACTTACCCCCATTTACTGCTTAGTCTTCTTCTGCTTATAATTTTGATATCTTCTATGCTGATTTTTAGTCTTATGCTTAATGTTCTTCTGCTTTCTGTTCTTCTGCTTTTGCTTCTTCTGCTTCTTGTTCTTCTGTCTTTTGTTCTGTATCTTGGTGGTTGTCTTCATGTTCTTTGTCCTCTTGGTCATATTATTTAGGGTCATATTTCTGGTCTTCTTTGGTGTGGTCTTCAGGGTCGTCGTCATCAGGGTCGTCGTCATGGAGATCAATAAGGATTACCAAAGACAATTTCAAAAAGCTTGATCTTGGAAATGTAGCAGAAGGTACAAGAAGGCTGAGAAACTGGTGAGAACCAGCTGACAGTACTGGAACCTGTAGTGGCAGCAGAAGGAACAAGAGCCAATGGCACTACTGAGGAACAGCTGACGGTGCTGGACCCCGGATACTATGCAGGAGGTACCTGTGCTAGAAACCACTACCAAGGACCAGCTGACGTTGCTGGACCTCGGATACCAAGATGGAGGCACCTAGGCCAAAGGCTCTGGCGAGAACCAGCTGACAGTGCTGGAAACCGGATGGGTAGCAGAAGGAACAAGAGCCAATGGCACTACCGAGGACCAACTGACGGTGCTGGACCACGGTTACTAAGCAGAAGGTACCTGTGCTAAAAAGCACTACCAAGGACCAGCTGACAGTGCTGGACCTCGGATACCGAGATGGAGGCACCTAGGCCAAAGGCTCTGGCGAGAACCAGCTGACAGTGCTGGCACCCGGATGGGTAGCAGAAGGTACCCATTCATAGCAAAGTAGCCAGGCCGCAAGCCGGCCACAGTTACCGAAACCCACAGTACTACAGGGGGTCCATGTCCCATTGGCACTACGGATCCAGCCTTCAGTGCCAGATCCCGCAGCCCACATAGGAGTCACCTAAACTGCAGGCACCGTAGAGTCGGCTAACCCGGCAGCAAGACGACAGGACAACGGATTGGTGGCAAAGTGACCTTGACACTACCCGGAAACAGCTGGCGTGCTGAAAACAGGCTGGGCAACAGGGAGTACCCGTGCCAAAGACACTGCCGAGAACCAGCTGACGGTGCTGGAACCCAGATGGGTAGCAAAAGCTACAAGAGCCAATGGCACTACCGAGGAACAGCTGACGGTGCTGGACCACGGTTACTAGGCAGGAGGTACCTGTGCTAGAAAGCACTACCAAGGACCTGCTGACGTTGCTGGTCCTCGGATACCGAGATGGAGGCACCTAGGCCAAAGGCTCTGGCGAGAACCAGCTGACAATGCTGGCACCCGGATGGGTAGCAGAAGGAACAAGAGCCAATGGCACTACCGAGGACCAACTGACGGTGCTGGACCACGGTTACTAGGCAGGAGGTACCTGTGCTAAAAAGCACTACCAAGGACCAGCTGACGGTGCTGGACCTTCGAATACCGAGATGGAGGCACCTAGGCCAAAGGCTCTGGCGAGAACCAGCTGACAGTGCTGGAACCCGGGTGGGTAGCAGAAGGTACCCATCCAAAGCAAAGTAGCCAGGCCGCAAGCCGGCCACAGTTACCGAAACCCACAGTCCTACAGGGGGTCCATGTCCGATTGGCACTACGGATCCAGCCTTCAGTGCCAGTTCCCGCAGCCCACATAGGAGTCACCTAAACTGCAGGCACCGTAGAGTCGGCTAACCCGGCCGCAAGACGACAGGACAACGGATTGGTGGCAAAGTGAAATTGACACTACCTGGAAACAGCTGGCGTGCTGGAACCAGGCTGGGCAACAGGGAGTACCCTTGCCAAAGACACTGCCGAGCACCAACTGGCGTTGTTGGAGCCCAGGGACAATCATGGTGTAGGCCGAGGCCTACTTGGTGGTAGTTTTATATCGGTTCCGGACTACAGCTGACTGTCAACGTGCTCCAATTAGGCATCTGTCTCCACTCTGTTTCCAGGATTTAACCTGACCACCAACACCACCACCGCCAACATGCGCACAGTAGCCGTCAGCCCAATCCACATGTGTTCCTGTGTTACTGGGATTCTGTAATGTCAGCAGATCCCCTGATGTGTTTCTGCCAATGTCTCCTGCTCTGTCCACATTCCCACCACTTGTAGTGGGAAGGTGGACAGCGCAGGAGACAGTGCCGGACACACATTGGGGGATCAGCTCACGTAACAGAACACCAGGAACACAGGAACAAGTGTGGAATGCATGGACGGCAACTGTGAGCAGGAACTGGCGGTGTTGGAGGTCAGGGGAAATACTAGAGACAGAGGCCAAATCAGAGAATGTTTAAATCAGAAGTAGTTACAATTGCAGCAGTTTGACCTCCACACAGCAGGGGATCAGCTGACGTTACTGACCCCCACTTACACATGAACGAGTGTTTTTTCTGTGCGGACAGCACTTCCGAGCACCAACTGGCGTTGTTGGAGCACAGGGACAATCATGGTGTAGGCTGAGGCCTACTAGGAGCCAGGTGTAAATCAGAGATATTTTGACTTTGGAGGGAGCAGGGCACTTTGCCATACACACAGCAGGGGATCAGCTGACGTTACTGAACCCCACTTTCACACGAACAAGTGTTTTTTTCTGTGTGGGCAGCACTTCCGAGCACCAACTGGCGGTGTTGGAGCCCAGGGACAATCATGGTGTAGGCCGAGGCCTACTTGGTGGCAGTTTTAGATTGTTTGTAGGCTACAACAAACTGTTAACGTGCTCCAATTAGGCATCTGTCTCCACTCTGTTTCCAGGATTTCACCTGACCACCAACACCGCCAGTTTATGCGTACAGTAGCCGTCTGCCCAATCCACACGTGTTCCTGTGTTACTGGGGTTCTGTAATGTCAGCAGATCCCCTGATGTGTGTCTGGCAATGTCTCCTGCTCTGTCCACATTCCAACCACTTGTAGTGGGAAGGTGGACAGCGCAGGAGACAGTGCCGGACACACATTGGGGGATCATCTCACGTAACAGAACACCAGGAACATAGGAACAAGTGTGGAATGCGTGGACGGCAACTGTGAGCAGGAACTGGCGGTGTTGGAGGTCAGGGGAAATACTAGAGACAGAGTGGAGACAGAGGCCAAATCAGAGAATGTTTAAATCAGAAGTAGTTACAATTTGGAGGCAGCAGCAGTTTGCCCTCCACACAGCAGGGGATCAGCTGACGTTACTGACCCCCACTTACACATGAACGAGTGTTTTTTCTGTGCAGACAGCACTTCCGAGCACCAACTGGCGTTGTTGGAGCCCAGGGACAATCATGGTGTAGGCTGAGGCCTACTAGGAGCCAGGTGTAAATCGGAGGTATTTTGTGTCATGGTTTGAACAGGGTTCTTGCCCTGCACTCACAGGGTTAAGTGTTCGTGGCCTCTTTCTGGATCTGGGAGGGGTATTTATACTCACTCTTTACCAGGGTTCTCTGTCAGCTATACTGTTGTTCTGGTGTGTCTGACCCCTGTTGTGCGTGTATTCTGCATTGCTTGTTTGCTTCCCGTGTATGACCCGGCCTGTTCCCTCACTCTGTACTCCGTCTCTCGCTTTGGTACTATTGTCTTCTCCGGTTCTGACCTCCTGGCTTGGCTATCGTTACTCCGTTACAGTTTGTCCCTATTGTACCGTCTATTGCCCGTTCTGGTTTTCTGACCTATTGCTACGTCCTGACTATCCTTTCTGTCTAAACCCTGTGGTACTGTATTTCTATCTTGTTCTTTGACCCTGGCTTCATCTGGTTTCTGTCTCTGTCTATGCCCCTTGGTAACATTGTCCCGTAGTTACCTTTCTAGGAGTTTCCCTGCAGCTCCTAGATCTGTGGAGCTTAGGCCACGCCCCCAGCTGTCATGTGCTTCAGGTCCTGATACTCTGAAGCACGCATCGTCACCGCTGCTGCCCTGCTCCACAGGTATCTTTGAGTACTGTCTTTTTACTCAGGACACCTGCACTGGCTCAGTGCGCAAGTGCAGTGCGGTGTTCCTGACATTATAGCTGACCATTTCAGGTTTTTTTCCCCCTCTGAGGAAAAAAAAAAAAAAGTGTGTTATCCTCATTGATCCCATACAAGCTCTGGCTGATCAGGTCACGCACCTGACCCAAATGTTCCACAAACTTAATGTGGAACAGTGCACGATGGCCCAGACCCAGCAACAGTTGGTGGATACTGGGCAGGGGGCTGTCGCTGCATCTCCTAGTGCTGGGGATAGAGATGTGTCATTGGCATTCCCAGAATCTCTGGTCAAATTGCCAGACCTTTTCTCAGGGGATAAAAAGGAGTTCAGGTCTTTTAGAGAAGGATGCAAGCTTTTTTTTCTCTGTGGCCCCGCTCTTCCGGGGATGAGTTCCAGAGGGTGGGGGTCGTCATTTCCCTACTTCGGGGGGCTCCACAGGCATGGGCATTCTCTCTCTCTTCCTCTGCTCCTGAACGCATGTCTGTGAATTTGTTCTTTGAAGCTCTGGGGCACATTTATGATGAGCCTGATAGAGTGCGTCTGGCAGAGGATATGGTGATGAGTGTGACACAGGGAAGGAACTCTGCTGAATGGTTCTGCTCTGAGTTCAGACGCTGGGCAGCGGAGGTCTCCTGGGATGATGCTGCCCTCCGGGGTTTGTTCTGTAGAGGCCTGTCCGAACGTTTGAAAGATGCCCTAGCCCTTCATCCTCCACCGGATTCTTTGGAGGACGCTCTGATCCAGGCTGTCCGCATGGACCGTAGGCTGCGGGCAAGAGGGGTCATGCTGCAGGAGACCCCTTTATTCTCCAATCTGAGAGACTCTGCATCTAGTCCTGAGCCCATGGAGGTTGGTGCCACATCATTGGAGGAAAAAGAGAGGAGACACCGAAGAAACAACCAATTGTGCTTTTACTGTGGATCCGCTGGACATTGGAGAAGGAACTGTCCTTCTTGCCCTTCTTCAGTGAAGCCATCAGGAAAACGACTGAGTCTGGGTAACAATCGAGGAGGTTGCCCAGACTCCCAGGTACCCTTTTACTCACTTACTAAAATTCTGCTTCCGGTGGAACTGGAACTTACATGCGCTCTGGTTGGGACTACCGCCTTTGTTGACTGTGGTTCTTCTATTAATCTGATCGATGCCAAAGTTGTGACTTTTCATAAGATAGGGACAGTCAGGTTAAAAAATCCTGTTAAAATCGTGGCAATTGATTCTTCTCCTATCACCCAGGAGGGAATTTGTTTCATGACTGATACCTTTTCTCTGAAAGTGGGTTCCACTCACGTGGAAAAATTAAGATGTTTTGTCATAAATAATCTGCCGGCTGGACTGATACTGGGTATGCCTTGGCTTCAACGTCACAATCCTACTATTGACTGGGTCGCAGGGGAGATCATTCAGTGGGGTTGTATGGCTAACGGTCTATGTTGTAACTTGACAACCCTTGAAAACACATGAAAAGAAGAAAGTATATGCACACAAATAGGGATCACCACAAAGATATGAAAAAAGTATCAATTTTATTAATGGACACAACAAACAGACACTTTGTGGTTAAAAACAATTAAAAAGTCTGAACAACCAGACATTAATAACAGAACAAAGACAATGGGTCATTTTGATAAGTAGTTAAATGCTATGGGTCCCAAGACCAACCATACAGTATAATGCCAGGTATCTGCTAGTTACCATAACCTAGGGTCTATCAAATCAATTGTTATGACAATCATGACCTTAAATCAAAAAATACCATATTATCAATAACTACTATGGTTACATAGAAATTCTACATATACCATGGACAGAAAATTGAATGCTTATCATGTTGCCAACACAAATAAACATACATTAATAAGTCCCTTTCCCTAGCATGATATCACCTGGTTTCTGAGGATGAACAAGCTACCGGGTAGGTTACATGGGACCCCCAAACCCACGCGTATCGACACAGTGATGTGTCTTTCTCAAGGTCAATGTGATGTTCTGTTGAAGTCCTTTATATACCTATCCAATTAGTAATCACTCTTACCAGCTGAGTTTCAGAGTGGGGGAGAAAGGTAGATCGGATCTGAGTTTAATGACACAGCGTCCTTGAGTCATTAAACTCAGATCCGATCTACCTTTCTCCCCCACTCTGAAACTCAGCTGGTAAGAGTGATTACTTATTGGATAGGTATATAAAGGACTTCAACAGAACATCACACTGACCTTGAGAAAGACACATCACTGTGTCGATACGCGTGGGTTTGGGGGTCCCATGTAACCTACCCGGTAGCTTGTTCATCCTCAGAAACCAGGTGATATCATGCTAGGGAAAGGGACTTATTAATGTATGTTTATTTGTGTTGGCAACATGATAAGCATTCAATTTTCTGTCCATGGTATATGTAGAATTTCTATGTAACCAAAATAGTTATTGATAATATGGTATTTTTTTATTTAAGGTCATGATTGTCATAACAATTGATTTGATAGACCCTAGGTTATGGTAACTAGCAGATACCTGGCATTATACTGTATGGTTGGTCTTGGGACCCATAGCATTTAACTACTTATCAAAATGACCCATTGTCTTTGTTCTGTTATTAATGTCTGGTTGTTCAGACTTTTTAATTGTTTTTAACCACAAAGTGTCTGTTTGTTGTGTCCATTAATAAAATTGATACTTTTTTCATATCTTTGTGGTGATCCCTATTTGTGTGCATATACTTTCTTCTTTTCATGTGTTTTCATGTCAATCCATTTATATGCACTAGGTGATCCCACCTAAATTGATATTGTGGTTGGTGCCCGTTTACTCTATATCTTGTCGAACTTGACAACCCTTGTCACCCCAGTAAAATCTGTGTCAGTGTCGTCTGTCGATCTGGAAGGTATTCCGGAGTGCCTGAAAGATTTTGAAGACGTATTTTCTGAAAGTGAGGCTGAGGCGCTACCACCACATAGACCCTTTGATTGTGCCATTAATCTAGTCCCTGGAGCCAAGTTACCCAAGGCTCGCCTGTTCAATTTATCCGGGCCCGAACGTCTAGCCATGAAGGAGTACATTACTGAGAGTCTCCGCAAAGGGCATATTAGGCCTTCTGTTTCACCTGTGGCAGCGGGCTTCTTTTTTGTTAAGAAAAAAGATGGTGGTTTGCGGCCGTGCCTCGACTTTCGGGAATTAAACAAAATTACTGTGAAAAATACATACCCTCTCCCCCAATTCCTGATCTATGTAACCAACTCACCGGGGCCAAGTGGTTCTCTAAACTGGATTTACGTGGGGCATATAACCTTATAAGAGTCTGTGAAAGGGACGAATGGAAAACAGCATTCCTGACGACTGAAGGGCTGTTCGAAAACTTGGTTATGCCCATTGGTCTCACCAACGCTCCTGCTGTTTTTCAGAATTTTATTAATGTAATTTTCTCTGATTTAATCGGCCATTTTGTGGTTATCTATTTGGATGACATTCTGGTGTACTCGGTGGACAGTCAATCTCACTTGCACCATTTGCGGATGGTTCTCATGAGACTGAGGGAGAATCATTTGTATGCCAAGCTGGAAAAATGCTCATTTTTCATGCAAGAAGTATCCTTTCTGGGGTTGATTGTGTCAGGGGAGGGGTTCCGCATGGATCCTAAGAAAGTCCAAGCTGTTACGGAGTGGGTGCAACCTCATGACTTGAAAGGGTTGCAACGATTTTTGGGCTTTGCCAACTTTTATAGGAAATTTATTAAGGGCTTCTCGCAGGTGGTAAAGCCGCTAACGGACCTCACTCTCAAGGAAGCTGATGTAAAAAATTGGTCTGTAGCTGCAAAAAACTCTTTCATGACATTAAAAAAGTGCTTTTCTTCAGCCCCTGTATTGGTACAACCCGACCCGTCAAAACCTTTTGTCGTGGAGGTTGACGCCTCGGATGTGGGGGTGGGGTAGTTTTGTCTCAGGGCCCTCCTACCCTTACTAACCTGAGGCCTTGCGCCTTCTTCTCTAAAAAATTTTCCTCTGCCGAGAGAAATTACGATGTCGGCAATAGAGAGTTGTTGGCGGTAAAGTTGGCTTTTGAAGAATGGAGGCATTTCCTGGAGGGGTCTGTTCATCCCATTACAGTCATCACTGATCACAAAAATTTGGCCTATATCGAGTCTGCCAAGAGATTGACCCCCAGACAGGCTCGGTGGGCGCTTTTTTTTCTCGATTTCAGTTTACCATCACATTCTGCTCGGGATCTAAAAACATCAAGGCTGATGCTTATCCCGAAGCTTTGATTCGGTGTCCCCTCCAGAACCTCCCTCCTCCATTCTTCAGCCAGGAGTAGTGGTGGCCGAAATCTCATCTGAGTTACAGAGAGGGATTTTGGAGGCCCAGGCTCGGGCTCCTGGTGGTAAACCCCCAGGTAAATTGTTTGTACCGGAACGTTTCCGTCTCGGACTTATGCAGGAATTTCACGATTCGGTGTTGAGTGCTCATCCTGGGATTGCAGCTACCCGGGGGGGCAATTGCGAGGGATTTCTGGTGGCCCTCTATGGTAACAGATATTAAAAAGTTTGTGACTGCATGTGGGGTGTGCGCTCGTTCTAAAAGTTCTCAGGTCCGGCCGGCCGGGGAATTGGTGCCTTTGCCAATTCCGGATAGACCATGGACACATTTGTCCATGGATTTTATCACAAATCTTCCTCCTTCCAGGGGCAACTGGTGATATGGGTGGTGGTGGATAGGTTTTCAAAACAAGCTCACTTTGTACCTCTCCCCGCGTTACCATCTGCTGAAACCCTGGCCCGCTTATTTATGCAGCATATAATTAGGTTACATGGAGTGCCTATGAATGTGGTGTCAGACAGAGGGGTACAGTTTGTTGCCAGGTTCTGGAGGGCTTTTTGCAAAAAGCTGGGGATTTCGTTGTCCTTCTCCTCTGCCTACCACCCAGAGTCTAATGGACAGACGGAGCGCACGAACCAATCGTTGGAGCAGATTCTGAGATGCTTGGCCTCTTCCAGGCAGGAGGACTGGTGTGAGGTATTGCCCATGGCAGAGTTTGCATTCAACGGTCGTGTGAGTCAGTCTACTGGGAAGTCTCCTTTTCAGGTCAACTATGGGTTTAACCCACATTTTGGAGAGTTTTCCCGTATGGATTCAGGTTGTCCTGGTGCTGAGGATGTAACACAACGTCTTAGAATTCTTTGGAGGGAGGTTCAGAGGAATATTTCCAAGGCCCAGGAAAACTATATGCGGTTTGCTGACAGGAGGAGGGGGCCAGGTCCAGCATTTGCAGTAGGGGAGAAGGTGTGGCTATCCACCCGCAATATCAAGCTTAAGATACCTTCTATAAAGCTGGGCCCCAAGTTTATTGGCCCATACAAAGTTGTGGAGGTTGTTAACCCAGTAGCCTTCCGACTGCAGCTGCCCACCTCCTTTAAAATTTCTGATGTCTTCCACAGGTCCCTGTTAAAGCCTGTGGGGACGGTGAGAGAGGATCCCTCATCAAATGCTCCACCAGTGCTGGTAGAGGGGCAGCTGAAGTATGAAGTAGAGCGCATTGTTGACTCCCGATGGGTGCGCCGGAGACTCCAGTATCTGATACACTGGAAGGGGTACTCTCTGGAGGATCGGTCATGGGTTCCGGCCAGTTCGGTGCATGCCGATTGTCTGGTGCGGGCTTTCCACGCCAGATACCCAGACAAGCCTGGGGGTCCAGTGGCCCCCCATTAAGAGGGGGGTACTGTCATGGTTTGAACAGGGTTCTTGCCCTGCACTCACAGGATTAAGTGTTCGTGGCCTCTTCCTGGATCTGGGAGGGGTATTTATACTCACTCTTTACCAGGGTTCTCTGTCAGCTATACTGTTGTTCTGGTGTGTCTGACCCCTGGTGTGCGTGTATTCTGCATTGCTTGTTGGCTTCCCGTGTATGACCCGGCCTGTTCCCTCACTCTGTACTCCGTCTCTCGCTTTGATACTATTGTCTTCTCCGGTTCTGACCTCCTGGCTTGGCTATCGTTACTCCGTTGCAGTTTGTCCCTATTGTACCTTCTATTGCCCGTTCTGGTTTTCTGACCTATTGCTACGCCCTGACTATCCTTTCTGTCTAAACCCTGTGGTACTGTATTTCTATCTTGTTCTTTGACCCTGGCTTCATCTGGTTTCTGTCTCTGTCTATGCCCCTTGGTAACATTGTCCCGTAGTTACCTTTCTAGGAGTTCCCTGCAGCTCCTAGATCTGTGGAGCTTAGGCCACGCCCCAGCTGTCATGTGCTTCAGGTCCTGATACTCTGAAGCATGCATCATCACCGCTGCTGCCCTGCTCCACAGGTATCTTTGAGTACTGTCTTTGTACTCAGGACACCCGCACTGGCTCAGTGAGCAAGTGCAGTGCGGTGTTCCTGACATTTTGACTTTGGAGGGAGCAGGACACTTTGCCATACACACAGCAGGGGATCAGCTGACGTTACTGACCCCCACTTACACATGAACTAGTGTTTTTTTCTGTGTGGACAGCACTTCCGAGCAACAACTGACGATGTTGGAGCCCAGGGATAGTCATTTTGTAGGCTGAGGCCTACTTGGAGGCAGTTTAAGATAAGACGTTGTTTGAATTTGGAGGCAGCAGGAGAGTTTGCCGTACACACAGCAGGGGATCAACTGACGTTACCAAACCCCACTTACACATGAACAAGTGTTTTTTCTGTGTGGACAGCACTTCTGAGCACCATCTGGCGGTGTCGGAGCCCAGGGAAAATCAGGTAGTAGGTCGAGGCCTACTTGGTGGCAGTTTTAGATTATTTCTACTCTACTACTAACTGTCAACGTACTCCAATTACGCCTCTGTCTTCACTCTGTTTCGAGTATTTCTTCTGGCTTCCAATCACGCCAGTTGCTCTGAAATGCCGTCTGCACAACCAACACTTGTTCCTGTGTTACTGGGGTTCTGTAACAGCAGCTTCTCCCTAGAGGTGAGTCAGGCAATGTCTCCTGCTCTGTCCACTTTTCCACTACAAGTAGTGGGAATGTAGACAAAGCAGGAGACATTGCCGGACTCACCTCTGGAGATGAGCAGATGTTACCGGACCCAGGTAACACAGGAACAAGTGTTGATTGTGCAGACGGCACTTGAGAGCAGAAAACAGGCAGTGTTGTAGGCTGGAGGAAATACTCAAAACAGAGTGGAGACAGAGGGCAAATCAGAGAACATATTAAATCAGAGGTAGTCAGAAGTAGTGTTGAGCATTCCGATACCGCAAGTATCGGGTATCGGCCGATACTTGCTGTATCGGAATTCCGATACCGACTTCCGATATTTTTTCAATATCGGAAGTCGGCATCGGAATCGGAAGTTCAAAGTTGATTGACAGCCTGACGTCATCATGATGCGCGGTGTGTGCGCATCATGATGCGCCGTCATTTCGGGCCTTCCGGGGGTCTCTGCCGGCCTGCCGGGGGGCTGTGTGGACTGCCCGGGGTCTGTACAGGCCTGCCGGGGGGCTGTGCCGGCCTGCCGGTGGTCTGTGCACCCTGTGGGGGTCTGTACCGGCCTGCCGGGGGGCTGTGCCGGCCTGCCGGTGGTCTGTGCACCCTGTGGGGGTCTGTACCGGCCTGCCGGGGGGCTGTGCCGGCCTGCCGGGGGGCTGTGCTGATGTCCGGGGGTCTGTGCAAGCATCGTCCGATGGGACTACAAGTCCCATCTGGCGATGCCTGCTACCATGACAGTGATTGACACATTAGCCAATGATGGGACAGTAGTAGTCCCATCATCCGGCTAATGTGTTAAATGTTAAAAAAAAAAAAAAATACTACATACATACTACATGCATGCTACATACATACTACATGCTACATACATACTACATACATACCACATACATACTACATACATACTACATACATACCACATACATACCACATATATACCACATACATACTACATACATACTACATACATACTACATACTGTACATAACACATATATACTACATGCATGCTACATACATACTACATGCTACATATATACTACATACATACTACATACATACATACTACATATATACTACATGCATGCTACATACATACTACATGCTACATACATACTACATATATACTACATGCATGCTACATACATACTACATGCTACATACATACCACATACATACTACATACATACTACATACATACTACATGCATGCTACATACATACTACATACATACTACATATATACTACATGCATGCTACATACATACTACATGCTACATACATACTACATATATACTACATACATACTACATACATACTACATGCATGCTACATACATACTACATGCTACATACATACCACATACATACTACATACATACTACATGCTACATACATACTACATATATACTACATGCATGCTACATACATACTGCATGCTACATGCATGCTACATACATACTACATACATACTACATGCTACATACATACCACATATATACTACATACATACTACATACAATACATTCATACAATACATACATAGACATACAGTACATATAACATAGAGTAACATACTTACCAATACTTGTCACATTGTTCCCCGAAACCATTGTCTTTTACGGAATAAATATTAACATAACAAACCACAAAAATACTCACCCACGATCCGAAGCAGTCCACGAGTGTGTCCCACGACGATCTTGGGTAGAGAACTGCAGCATCAGCTGTTGCTGCCGTTCTCTACGGGCTGCAGGAATCCAATGACGGAAGGTAGGTATCCTTCCGCACTGTATTCCTCCGCCACTTAAAAAAAAAAAAAAGTCCCTAGTCTCACTTTATGCCATTGCTGTGTGGGAAATTCCCACACAGCAATGGCATAAAGTGAGACTAGGGACTTTTTTTTTTTTAAGTGGCGGAGGAATACAGTGCAGAAGGATACCTACCTTCCGTCATTGGATTCCTGCAGCCCGTAGAGAACGGCAGCAACAGCTGATGCTGCAGTTCTCTACCCAAGATCATCGTGGGACACACTCGTGGACTGCTTCGGATCGTGGGTGAGTATTTTTGTGGTTTGTTATGTTAATATTTATTCCGTAAAAGACAATGGCTTCGGGGAACAATGTGACAAGTATTGGTAAGTATGTTACTCTATGTTATATGTACTGTATGTCTATGTATGTATTGTATGAATGTATTGTATGTAGTATGTATGTAGTATATATGTGGTATGTATGTAGCATGTAGTATGTATGTAGTATGTATGTAGCATGCATGCAGTATGTATGTAGCATGCATGTAGTATATATGTAGTATGTATGTAGCATGTAGTATGTATGTGGTATGTATGTAGCATGTAGTATGTATGTAGCATGCATGTAGTATGTATGTAGTATATATGTAGTATGTATGTAGCATGTAGTATGTATGTAGCATGCATGTAGTATATATGTAGTATGTATGTAGTATGTATGTAGCATGCATGTAGTATGTATGTAGTATGTATGTAGTATGTATGTGGTATGTATGTAGCATGTAGTATGTATGTAGCATGCATGTAGTATATATGTAGTATGTATGTAGCATGTAGTATGTATGTAGCATGCATGTAGTATATATGTAGTATGTATGTAGCATGTAGTATGTATGTAGCATGCATGTAGTATGTATGTAGTATGTATGTAGTATGTATGTGGTATGTATGTAGCATGCAGTATGTATGTAGCATGCATGTAGTATATATGTAGTATATATGTAGCATGTAGTATGTATGTAGTATGTATGTGGTATGTATGTAGCATGTAGTATGTATGTAGCATGCATGTAGTATGTATGTAGTATGTATGTAGTATATATGTAGTATGTATGTAGCATGTAGTATGTATGTAGTATGTATGTAGCATATATGTAGTATGTATGTAGCATGCAGTATGTATGTAGTATATATGTAGTATGTATGTAGCATGTAGTATATATGTAGTATGCATGTTGCATGCATGTTGTATATATGTAGTATGTATGTAGCATGTAGTATATATGTAGTATGTATGTTGCATGTAGTATATATGTAGTATGTATGTTGCATGTAGTATGCATGTTGTATGTATGTAGCATGTATGTAGCATGTAATTTTTTTTTTTTTTTACATTCAACACATTAGCCGGATGATGGGACTACTACTGTCCCATCATTGGCTAATGTGTCAATCACTGTCATGGTAGCAGGCATCGCCCGATGGGACTTGTAGTCCCATCGGACAATGCCTGCACAGACCCCCGAAGCCTGCACAGCCCCCCGGCAGGCTGGCACAGCCCCCCGGCAGGCCGGCACAGCCCCCCGGCAGGCCGGCACAGCCCCCCGGAGCCTGCACAGCCCCCCGGCAGGCCGGCACAGCCCCCCGGCAGGCCAGCACAGCCCACCGGAGCCTGCACAGACCCCCTGGCAGGCCGGCACAGCCCCCCGAAAGGCCCGTACAGACCCCAGAGAGGCTGTACAAGGGAAAAACAGGATTTTTCTTATTCCGATACCGGAAGTCCCATAGACTTGAATGGGACTTCCGGTATCGGAATCGGCGATACCGATACTTTTTTTTAAGATCGGCCGATCCATTCCGATCCGATACTTTGAAGTATCGGACGGTATCGCTCAACTCTAGTCAGAAGTTGTAGGCAGCAGGAGTTTGCCGTACACACAGCAGGGGATCAGCTGACGTTACCGAACCCCACTTACACATGAGCGAGTGTTTTGTCTGTGCATACAGCACTTCTGAGCACCAACTGGCGGTGTCGGAGCCCAGGGAAAATCAGGTAGTAGGCCGAGGCCTACTTGGAGCCAGGTGTAAATCTGAGGTACTTTGAGTTTGGAGGGAGCAGGACACTTTGCCATACACACAGCAGGGGATCAGCAGACGTTACCGAACCCCACTTACACATGAGCGAGTGTTTTGTCTGTGTGGACAGCACTTCTGAGCAACAATGGGTGTTGCTGTAGCCCAGGAAATAAAGTTCAGGTCATAGAAACATGAACACAACAGGAGACCTGGATCCTGTTGCCAGGCAATTATTTATTCTGGAAGAGGACTGGCAAATTCAGGTGAGATCCAGGCCTTGTTCATTTTCACAAAAGTAAGCCGGTCAACATTATCGGCGGATAGTCGCGTGCGACGGTCTGTTACCACACCACCTGCAGCACTAAAGACACGTTCCAATAATACACTGGCAGCAGGGCAAGCCAGCACCTCCAATGCATACTGGCTAAGCTCTGGCCATGTATCCAGCTTAGAGACCCAAAACTTGAATGGGGAAGAGCCGTCTGGGAGTACACTAACAGGGCAAGACAAGTAGTCTGTCACCATCTGACGGAAACGTTGCCTCCTGCTGACTGGAGCCGTCTGTGATGGTGTAGCCGTTTGTGGCGGTCCCACAAAACTTTTCCACATTTGGGCCATACTGGCCTTGCCTTGTCCTGCGGCACTGCCTCTGCTACCTCTTTGTGCAGAGCTTCCTCCACTGCCTCTACCCACATGGCTGCTTTGAAAAGCACTACCAGCAACACTTGCAGGGGGAATGGAGAACATGATGGCCTGCACAAGTGTTTCTTGGTACTCCCGCATTTTACGCTCGAGGTTCAACCGTGGTATGAGGCTTTGTAAGTTGTCCCGGTAGCGAGGATCTAGGAGGGTGTACACCCTATAATCAGCCGTGTGGAGAATGTTGACGATGCGGCGGTCATTTAACAAGCACTGCAGCATGAAATCAGCCATGTGCTGCAGACTGCCAACTGGACCGGAAACGCTGTCCCCAGCTTGAGGCAGCATCTCAGCCTGCTGAGCATCACCCCACCCTCGCTGCACACACTGACTACTAGAGCCTTGTGTACTTCCCTCCTCTGGAGAGATGTGTTCCTCCTGCTCCATTGACGCCTCGTCATCCTCCTCACTAAGTGTCCCCTGCCTGGGCCTTTGTGTGGAAGCACGTTGCGCAGACTTGCCAGAAGCAGATGGCATTTCTGACTCCTCATCCTCGACCTCTTCAAAAACCTCCTCACTTAGTGCTTGTAAGGTTTTTTGAAGCAGACAGATAAGGGGGACAGTCATGCTGACTAGTGCATCATCTGCACTGGCCATCCGCGTGGAGTCATCGAAGGCACGCAAAACTTGGCAGATGTCCCTCATAGTGGCCCACTCAGTGGTGGTGAAGTGTGTCCGGCGCACAGTGCGACTTGTTTGCGCCTGATGCAGCTGGTACTCCATTACTGCTGCCTGCTGCTCACACAACCGCGCCAACATATGTATCGTTAAATTCCACCTGGTGGGGAGGTCACATATGATGCGATGTTCTGGCAGGCGGAATCGGCGTTGCAGAGATGCAATGCGCAATCTTGCCATGCTGGAATGCCGCAAGTGAGCACACTCTAGGCGAACCTTGTGCAGCAGTGCATCAAGATTCGGATAGACCCTCAGAAAGCTCTGCACGACCAAATTGAGCACGTGTGCCAGACATGGTATGTGAGTGAGGTTGCCTAGGCCCAGAGCTGCAACTAGATTTCGGCCATTGTCACTCACTACCAAACCTGGCTGGAGTTTCGCTGGCACAAACCACACATCGCTCTCCTGCTTGATGGCATTCCAGAGCTCCTGTGCTGTGTGGCTCCGATTCCCCAACGAAATTAATTTAAGGACGGCCTGTTGACGTTTGGCCACACCTGTGCTCATATCTGGCCTAACAGGCTCATGCAGTGCTGATTCCGAGGAACTAGAGTAGGAGGAGGACTCAATATGTACAGACTGCATTCCTGCAATCCTTGGAGTTGGCAGAATACGTACAGAGCCACTCTCCAGATCTGTACCCGGCTCCACAACATTGACCCAATGGGCAGTGAAGGAAAGGTATCGTCCCTGTCCATGGCTACTGGTCCACGCATCGGTGGTCAAGTGGATCTTGCTACTGACGGCGTTTAGTAGCGCATTTTTAATTTTTCCCTCCACATGCTTTTGCAGGGCAGGGACGGCTTGCCTGCTGAAATAAAAGCGGCTGGGCACATTGTATTGTGGAGCTGCCAATGACATCAAGTTCCGGAAGGTGTCAGTCTCCACCAGCCTGAATGACAGCATCTCAAGGGCCAGTAGTTTGGCAATGCCGGCATTCAGAGCCAGTGCTCGGGGATGGTTTGCTGAGTATGGCCGCTTTTTCTCCCATGCCTGTGCTACTGATTGCTGGTGAGTGGCCTGGGAGTGTGCTGATGACTGAGAATGTGGTTCAGTGGGTGGAATTTCACTGGGTCTCTGGACAACAGTGGCAGAGGTTCTTCCATGGCGTTCCAGTGAGGAAGCCGAACCAGCTGTGTGAGAGCTGGAGGAAGAGGCCCCAACACGAGCTGAAGAGGTGGTAGGTGCTGCTGAAGGTTGGCCTACATCTTCAGTGTGTCTGTGTAACTCCACCTCGTGCTTGGTACGCACATGTTTCCACATATTTGTGGTATTGAGGTTGCTCACATTTTTCCCTCGTTTAACTTTCTGATGACACAGCTTGCATTTGACAAAGCAAATGTCATCTGCAACTGTGTCAAAAAAAGACCACGCACTGCAAGTCCTGGGAGCGCCCGTTTTGTGTTTTGGAAGAGGATTGCTCCTCACCGGTGCCAAAGTGGAGGCTACAGGCAACCAAGTCTGCCCCCGCCCTCTCCCTCCTCTTTTGGGCGTTCGGGGAATCTCTTCCTCAGAGCTGCTCCCACCACCTTCCTGTGGCTGACGCCATGATGGGTCAAGGACCTCATCATCTCCACTCCCCTCTTCAAGCACCGGCTGGTCCTGGGTTGTCTCGCCAGCACCGTACGCACCAGAAATTGGCAACTGAGTCTCATCATCATCAGATGAGCTGACAATAGGCACTGGCCCACCCGCCTCTTCAGATTCAGAGGGACAAAGCAGTTGCGCATCACTGCATACTCCCTCTTCTTCACGCTCTAGAATGCTGCTTGGCTGGCCACCTCTTTCCAAGCCAACAGATTCTGAGAACAGAGGTAAAGATTGAGATGGCTCCTGTCCAGGGCTCTCAGACTGCCTGGGCAATTTGGCAGGTGGTGAAGAGACAGATGGTTGCTATTCAGTGCTCTGGCCCTGAGAGGATGCGGAAGTCATTGAAGTGGATGCATTAGCTGCCATCCATCCGACAACGGCTTCAATTTGTTCATCACACTGCAGTGGGGTACGGCGAGGTCCTACAAAGCTGCGCATGAAGGACTGTTGCCTGGTAAAAGTGGGGGATGCCGGGTCACTGGTGGCCGCAGCAGACACCGAATCCCCACGTCCTCTCCCTGCTGAAACTCCACGGCCACGACCATGTGCCTTACTCCCTGCCTTCTTCATCTTGGTAGACTGATAAAGATAGGCAGAAAAGTAAAAAAGGGGGGGCTTAGTGTTCTTATTCCTGAACACCTGCTAACCAGTATAAGAAACACTAATTTTGCTAAGAGTGTGTGTACTACACTTTAATATGATCTAATGTGGCCTACACAACTCTAAAGTGGAGTGTTTGGTGAACTTTATTTCCTTTTTTTTTGGGGGGAAAAATAAAAGGATGTGACCAAAGTTTGAAAGCTATAGTATCACAAACTTTATGGAGCGATTACAATGCAGGAAGCTAACCTACAATGCAATTGCTGAGGCTACAAAAAATAGGATGATACTAGTCTGGCTGGCCCTGAAGGGCACAAGCCAGCAAAAAGGCTCCTCTATCTAATCCTATATAGTGTTTGCAACCAACCAATGACAATGGATGCGGATGGAAGCACACTAATATAGGAGCAAAAATCTGGACAAATTAGCTCCAAAAAAAGGACTATGTATGAGGCAGTGACGCACGCTGAGCGGACTACAACCAGTGGTGGCTGTAGAACACACTGCAATGTGAGCTGCACTCACACACAGAGAGACCTATCAGACAGCCAAAAACAGTGCAGAGAAATGGGCTATAGCACTGAAAGGCTCCTGAAAGGCTCCACTGTCCACTCCTTTAGTGTTTGCAACCAACGTATATGGATACGTATGGAAGCACACTATACAGGAGAAAAAAAAGCAGCAATAAAAGAAAAATGTGTATGAGGCAGAGACACACGCTGGGCGGCCTACAAGCAGACGTGCCTGCAGGACACACTACACAGCGTGGGTCTGCACTCACATAGCCCTTGCAGACAGCTATTAAAACAGCGCTGCTGGGCTAAAAAAATGCTACAGTGGTAGATTATGTAGCCTGGGTAGAGCAATAGATATGTGTGATGATCGCTATTTCTAACTGTCCCTCACAGTCTTCAACAGCAGTCTGTCCCTAACTGAATTCACAGCAGAGTGAACCCGAAATGGCGGCTGCTGCGGTTTTCATAGTGCATCATGACATCATTTCAACAGCCAATCACAGCCATGCCAGTAGTTAACATGCCTACATGCCTAACAGGATATGCCCACACTTCTGAGGATCCCCATTGGCTGAATCAAATCGAGCGGGCTCCTAGCATTATGGGAACTTCCTATTCCGGTATTCGATATGAAAAAAGTATCGGAACTAAGTATCGGAATTCCGATACAGCTAATATCGGCCGATACCCGATACTTGCGGTATCGGAATGCTCAACACTTGTCATCTGCCTTCGCTCAACAACACGCAATCCCCCTGGTCTTGCTACCTCAACCAGTCACCATCAGAGTGGTAAATGGGGCGACACTCCTGTCCTAAATCACCCACCAGACGGCTCCACTGAGACTCTCTTTGTCTCCTTCTCATCAGGAGATGCTGTCACTCCTTGTTATGACCGAAGGGATCGACGAGATCCTCCTAGGGGTTCCCTGGCTACGATCTCATTCTCCCCACATAGAGTGGTCTTCAGTAGAGTTGAGCGAAACAGGTAGAAAAATTTCAAAAGTCGCCGACTTTTGGTAAAGTCGGGTTTCATGAAACGAAACCCGACCCTAGGGTGAGGTCGGCCACGAGCTCGGCCACTTTAGCTCCAAAGTCGCATTTCAAAAGTTTGTTTTCCACCCTTTTTCAGCCAATCAGGATCCACGGACACTGTGGGCAATGTGATGACATAGGCAGCGGTCACCACCATCTTTGAGAAGGGCATGCAAGTGATTGGCTTGCTTTGGGGGGCGTCACAGGGGGTATAAAAGGGCGTGCACGCCGACCGCCATGTTATGCTGATCTCAGAATAGGGAGAGCTGCTGCTGATTCTGTAGGGAGAGCGTTAGGCAGGGAAGAAGACACTAAAAACTGTTTCTGCTGCTAGCGATTTTGCCTGTACAACACAACAGTCACTGAGTGTGCAGTGCAAGTGGAGGCTATATTTTGTTGGATCAGCTGTGTTGGTTGTTAGGCTGCCTTATAAGGCTTCCTGATAGCTGCATTGCTGTTTTCCCACTGCTCTGCAAACTGCTTTTTTAAAAGCAATCCAAATTTTTTTTTTGTCCTGGTGAGGTACTGAGCGTGCATTTTTTCACACCATACAACGGTGTACGCTCTTCACACAGTACCGTGTAACGGTTATCACGGCCACAGCGAAGCTATCTGTGTGTTACAGTTAATTATATTTGCTGTTTGATCACATTCAAAACTATAGAGAGACAGCGTGTGTCAGTCTGTATACTTAAAAAACACGGAGCTTGACAATTTTACGGACACCGGACAGCGGTGTACGTGCACGCTCCTCTCTTAGTACCGTGTAACGGCTGTTATCCCGGCCACAGCGAAGCTATCTGTGTGTCACTCTGTAAGAATAAGTCGAGGACATTCCTCTTACATTCTTACAGACCTACACCTTCTAGTTTTGTCTGCTTTTCAAACAGTAAAGTGTTGTGAGTTCATTTTTCCCTTCACCATTGAGGTCTGATGAACTCCCTCCTCTAGTGAAGGAAGGTAGTGAGACTGATTACCAAACACCTGGGCAGCTAGATGATGACTGGGTGGCTGGAATTGAGGACTGGATATAAGGCTGCTGACGCCCTTCTTCCTGGCTGGTGATTTTCCTGCTGGATTCTTGGAGACCAGTCTGATTCCTGCATCTCAAAGCTAAGTTTTTCTGCTCTGCTTTGTACTCTTCAGTTTTGTTTTTGTTTTGCCTTGTTTTTTGGGAGTTCTGCCATCACCGGCCGGGGGTGAGCTGAATTCCTTTTTTGTCTCTGATCTGTTGATATTTTGCTCTGTCTTCAGAATATACCTGAGTGCTGATATAGTCTTTTGAAGCCTAGCGACTTCAGGGCCTGTTTTTCCTATCAGTCGGTTGGCTCATTTTGATAGGGTTTTTGCGGATGGCAGACAGCAGCTTTCCTATCCTGTCCTATGTAGTTAGCTTGGGCCCCGTCATTTGCTCAACCTATCTTTCTATCTGTGTTGGTGTTTTCATCTTGCTTCACCGTCATTATATGTTGGGGGCTGCCTATTGCTTTGGGGTCTGCTCTGGGGCAGTTTAGTTTTTCCCCTTTCTGTCTTTAGGCTATATAGTTCTCCGGCTGTGATCGAGGGGTCTAGGGCACCGTAGGAACCCCCCACGGCTACTGCTAGTTGTTGTGGATAGGTTCAGGGGTCTGCAATCCGATAGCTGCCAACCTCTCTGGTTTTTCTGGACTTAGCTGGTATTTTGTTTTTTCCTCCTTCGGTGACTCATCATAACAGTAAAGTATATTTGCTGTTTGATCACATTCAAAACTATAGAGAGACAGCGTGTGTCAGTCCGCATACTTAAAAAACACGGAGCTTGACAATTTTACGGACACCGGACAGCGGTGTACATGCACGCTCCTCTCTCAGTACCATGTAATGGCTGTTATCACAGCCACAGCGAAGCTATCTGTGTGTCACTCTGTAAGAATAAGTCAAGGACATGTTCCTTTCTTACAGACCTACACCTTCTAGTTTTGTCTGCTTTTCAAACAGTTAAGTATATTTGCTGTTTGATCACATTCAAAACTATAGAGAGACAGCGTGTGTCAGTCCGTATACTTAAAAAACACGGAGCTTGACAATTTTACGGACACCGGACAGCGGTGTACGTGCACGCTCCTCTCTCAGTACCGTGTAACAGCTGTTATCATGGCCACAGCGAAGCTATCTGTGTGTCACTCTGTAAGAATAAGTCGAGGACATGTTCCGTTCTTACAGACCTACACCTTCTCGTTTTGTCTGCTTTTCAAACAGTTAAGTGTATTTGCTGTTTGATCACATTCAAAACTATAGAGAGACAGCGTGTGTCAGTCCGTATACTTAAAAAACACGGAACTTGACAATTTTACGGACACCTGCGACATTGAGCCCGTGACATAGCAGTGTGATATTCACTGGGCCTCACACAATCCAACAGTGTCCACAAGTGTGTTCAGAAATTCTACATCTCCCCTGTCCTATAGTGACATTTTTCACACCTGCGACATTGAGCCTGTGACATAGCGGTGTGATATTAACTGGGCCTCACACAATCCAACAGTGTCCACAAGTGTGTTCAGAAATTCTACATCTCCCCTGTCCTATTGTGACATTTTTCACACCTGCGACATTGAGCTTGTGACATAGCGGTGTGATATTAACTGGGCCTCACACAACAGTGTCCACAAGTGTGTTCAAAAATTCTACATCTCCCCTGTCCTATAGTGACATTTTTCACACCTGCGACATTGAGCCTGTGACATAGAGGTGTGATATTAACTGGGCCTCACACAACAGTGTCCACAAGTGTGTTCAGAAATTCTACTTCTCCCCTGCCCTATAGTGACATTTTTCACACCTGCGACATTGAGCCTGTGACATAGCGGTGTGATATTAACTGGGCCTCACACAACAGTGTCCACAAGTGTGTTCAGAAATTCTATGTCTACCCTGTCCTATAGTGACATTTTTCACACCTGCGACATTGAGCCTGTGACATAGTGGTGTGATATTAACTGGGCCTCACACAATCCAACAGTGTCCACAAGTGTGTTCAGAAATTCGACGTCTCCCCTGTCCTATATACACCTTGTACCTTGTTTTACATTACTGTATAGTTTGTGGGATTTTGTGTACATTTTTACCAAAAATGAGGAAGGCTGGTGGAAGAGGCCGTGGAATTGGGCGGGGGTTGGCAGCTGGCAATGATGGTGTTGGTGGTGGATCTGATGGTAGTGGCAAAAGCAAAATAGGACTGAATGCAGGAGGTGTTGAGCCTGCGTCATCGTCTGGCTCCACAAGGCCTCGAAGGCTTAGTTTTCTAGGAGTTGGCAAACCGCTTTTAAAGCCAGAGCATCGGGAAAAAGTTTGGCTTACATTGCTGACTCAGCCTCCAGCTCTATCGCCTCCTCTTCTGAAGTTGTAAAAAATAAAAGCACTGAGTCGTCATTGGAGGGTCATGTTCATGAACCACACCTTTCCTTGTGTCCTTCACCCCAACCAAGATTGAAGGATGACGCAGGCCATACAACTGATTACTCCATGGAGCTGTTTTCACATACCATGCCTGGGTTATCAAGTGAAATGGTGAATTACCCAGGCCAAGATGAATCTGACATGGAGTGCACTGATGCACAGCCACTGATAGATGATTCTGCTGGTATATTCAGTCAGAGCACTACATTGTCCTCGCAGTGTAATGAGCCAGATTCTGACCCTGATGAGACTCAGGTGCCCCTTCCCGCATACTATACCACCATACACGGTGACACAGAGGAAGGTGCACATGACATTGAAGAGGAGGTGATGGATGACCCAGTTGTTGACCCAGATTGGCATCCATTGGGGGAAGAGGATGCTGCTTCCAATAGCTCAGATGAGGAGGAGGAGCATCCACAGCAGACATCGACATCGCAACAGCTGTTATCTGGCAGGCCCGGAGCACTCCAAAGGCAGGTTCCAAAAATCAAAAGAGTTGCTGGACAGCTTGTCCAGAGGGTCAAAACATCACAGCGTGCTAGGCCGCAAAATGTCTGCCAAAGTAGGAAGAGTGCAGTGTGGCAAAATCCTCATGATCAGGCCAAGGTTATCTGTAAGAAGTGCGCAAAGACCTTTAGCCGAGGGAAAAATCTGAAAAATTTGAATAACAGTTGCATGCTTAGACATTTAACCAGCATGCACTTGCAAGCGTGGACACAACACCAAACCTCAAGTACCACATGTGCAACTGATCAACAAGAAGGTAGTCAGCAACGCTACATTGTTTCCCCCACTGTAAGCCCACCGGTTAGCACAGCAGCAAATGTTGAGGTGTCATTGCAAGGCCAAAGCAGTCAGGGAATCCCACTGTTATCCCTCCGTCAGGAGCAATATAGATTCTCCTCAGTTCATGCGCAATGTGCCTGACAAGCACAGGTCAGAAAACCACCTATAGTAGCTACATATTTCAATTTCAGGACTATAGAAGTAGTCAGTGACCTTCATAGGAATGTATTAAAAGAGATTACACCAAATCAGATGCAAAAAAAAACATTTATTAACCATAAACTTATTAAAACTAAAAGTACCACTTTTCGGTAGTACCGCCAAATAGGCTCCAGTTATCTTTACTTAACTATTGCTTAAATATAAAATTATGGAAAAAAACTTAAAGGATATTGCACTTAGATGTTACTTAATTATTTTCTACTCATCTTCAGTGGTTTCAATTGCAGCAGAAGCAGCACAGGTACACTTAGAAAAGCAAGGCTGGCAGACGAAAGTTGCATGGGAAAGGCAGATTGATTCTTTACATATTTTGCAGTCATATTTAGAAAGCCTTCTGAAACCAGATACAAATGAGCAGGTAGTACAACTGCGTCTTTTAGAAGGTGGTAGAGTCGGTGTTTGTTCTGGAACGTCCTTGGGACGATATCTCTTCAACCGGTGTTGCAGGGCAAGGGGCATTCCAACCGTCTTTGTACTTCTTAGGCTTAGCTCTCCACTCACCAGTTCATTAGCCAAATGTTTTAGGTACATTCTTCTGCGCATTTGTTTAAGTTCATTACCGAGGTAAATTACTTGTGAGTTGATGCCACCCACATTCAGCATTGTAAAGAAGATTACCATCGGCCAGCGTTTGGTATTTTGACTTACATTGAAATTGCCACACATTTGGTCAGCAGTGTCAACGCCGCTTTTGGTCAAATTATAAAAAGTTATGATTTTTGGTTTCCTTAGCTCCCCAGACTCTGGATCAATGGTGTAATCATTATGTAATGAAGAGACCAAAATCACATTTTTCCTCTCGCGTGGGATGTAAGAAACTAAAATCTTTCCATTACTGAACCCAAACATAGTGCTATACTGTTGTTTGCCTTTTGTATATAGAAAATCTGGCGGCAACTGCCTTTTGTTTTTTCTAACAGTTCCCACATATGACAGCTTTTTCGTTTTTAAAAAATCAATCAGATCAAAGTCAGTAAACCAGTTGTCAGCAGTGATATTTCGACCAGATCCAAACATTGGCTCAGCAATTCTCTTTACCACATCACTAGGCTTGTTGCTCACATTGAAAGGACCTGGTGGCTGTCTTCCACAATAAACTTCCATGTTCATAGTGTACATCATCCTTGCATCAACCATGGCAAAAATTTTAATTCCATATTTGTTTGGCTTTGATGGTATATATTGCCGAAAACCACATCTTCCACGGAAACCTGGAAGCATCTCATCAATAGTGAGGTTTTGCCCCGGGCAATAGCTTTTTTGACAATTCATAATAAATTGTTGAAATATGTCCCGAATTGGTGCAAGCCGGTCATAACCTTTTCGTTCTGTCTGGGTACTTCGATCATCGAAACGGAGGCAACGGATCAGGACTTTGAATCGTTTCAGATTCATCACAAGGCTGAATTTTTCGATGCCATCACCGTCTGTCCCCCACAGCTCCTCCAAACTTTGCCTATTTGCTCTGAAAGCACCAGCTAGGTATAACAAGCCAAAAAATGCCTTGAGTTCAATCACATCAGTGTTTTTGATGTCCCTCTCTCTGGAGAATTGCTCTTTGATTGTGTCAATATACTGGTTAGTGAACCGAACAATAGTTTCCAACATGCTATCTGTAATTAGATTACTCCAACATTCCACTGCAGTTTTAGCTTTTCTAGCACTTCCAATAACTCCAGGAAGGTGTGTAATAATATTGTGGGATTCTCTGCGCTGTTTGTTCTTGGGTGCCTTTTTGTTCCACTTTGTATTTTTATCTTTGCCCAAATAATAAGCTAGATCTGTGTCTGTTTCCTCTGTATCAGTGTCATCACCATCCTGCTCTGTTCCAGAATCAGTGTTACATTCTGCTACCTCATCTTCAGATGAAATGTCACTAGATTCCCCTAAATCCTCAGTTACTGCTGGTTCTTCCTCATCATCTTCTAACAAAAAAATCTTCATTTCTTCTAAATGAAGGGGTTTAGATGAATCATACTGTTTTCTGGCCATTGCAGCAGAAAATCTGAAGCAAGAGAGAAAGAGTATGTGTTAGGGCGCAATGTGCCTTAGAAGCCACCCTCCTTTTGTCTAAGAAAACAGTACTTATGTACACTAACTTAGCATTAATCCTTCATAAAACAAGCTAAATACACAATCGTGATGAATAAAAAAAGAAAATACTAACCTTTCAATTTGTGTTGAAATCAGGCGCAATGTGCCTGAGAAGCCAAAGTGTTGATATCTGCTCACTAGAAGGTCTGCTGAGTCACTGTGATATCAGGTTTCACAGAGCCTGTAGAGTCAGGAGATAACTAAGAGGGGTGGGGTTTTCTGATAAGTGGGCAAGGAGAGAGAAGTGAAACTAATTACTGTGTGCCTGTCAGATCTATTGCGCCTGACGGAGGGTTAAATCAATGAAAGACTGAATCTAGGCCATCAGAAAGAACACCAACTCCATCACCATCATCAACCCTCTCTCAGTCCGCCCTGTCCACCGCTAGTTCCACCATATGCAGCTCTCAAGTCCAGCTCACCCTCCCAGAGACTATGAGTAGGTCAAGAAAGTACTCAGTCTCTCATCCGCGTACACTGGGTTTGAACACCCGCATTGCCAAACTAATCTCGTTAGAGATGATGCCCTATCGGTTGGTGGAAAGCGCAGCTTTCCGCGAACTCATGGCCTACGCAGTACCACGCTATGACCTACCCAGTCGCCACTTCTTCTCTCGCAAAGCCATCCCAGCCCTCCACCATCATGTGAAAGACCGCATTGTCCATGCACTCAAGCAGTCAGTGAGTGGAAAGGTGCACCTCACAACAGATGCATGATCCAGTCGGCATGGCCAGGGCCGTTACGTGTCCATCACTGCGCACTGGGTTAACGTGGTGGATGCAGGGTCCACAAGGGACAGCGGTGGTGGGACAGTGCTGCCTAGCCAACGGTATAGGAAACAGTTGGCTGTAGGCGCTCGACCCTCCTCCTCCAGAAGCAAAAGCTCGTCCACAGAACGCAGTCGTACGAGCACTCCATCTGCAGCTGCCACTGTTGCACACAAGGTGTCCCCCTATCGAGCAGCTAGTGGAAAGCGTCAGCAGGCTGTGTTGCAGATGATGTGTTTGGGCGACAGACACACCGCGGAGGTGCTGGCCGAGTACTTTCAGCGACAAACTGAGTCATGGCTGGGCAGTGTACATCTTGAGGCAGGCAAGGTAGTTAGTGATAACGGCCGTAATTTTGTGGCAGCCATAGCCCTTTCAAAACTCAGCCACATACCTTGCTTGGCTCACACCTTGAACCTGGTGGTGCAGTGCTTCCTCAACAATTATCTGGAGTTAACAGCCCTGCTCCAGAAGGTGCGAAGACTGTGCGCGCACGTCGCCTGTACACTCCATTCGTATGCAGAAGCTGCAGCGATTGCTTCACCTTCCCAACTACCGCCTCATTATCGACATTGCAACAAGGTGGAACTCCACCCTGCACATGGTTGAGTGGCTGTGCGAACAGAGGCAGGCCATAATGCATTTGTGGGAGGATACACGGCCAGGCACTTTGAGAGCAGACATGGAGTTGACAGGTGTGCAGTGGTCGAAGCTGAAAGACCTCTGTAAAGTCCTTCAGTGTTTTGAGGAATGCACACGTCTGGTGAGCGCAGACGACGCCATCCTAAGCATGAGCATCCCACTAATGCGTCTGCTCATGCAAACTTTGACGCACCTTAAGGAGCAGGCGTCTGCAGCCAATGTTGACGAGGAGGAAGAGGAGGAGGGAATCCTTGATGACATTCAGCCATTGTCTGCTCAGGGACCTCTCCTGGACGAGGTGGAGGAAGAAGAGGATGAGGAGGATGATGATGGGGATGATTACTTAGGGGAGGAGGATGCATCTCGTGGGGCAAGTGAAAATGTTGGCGTGGCAAGGTCTGGTACAGGGTTTGTGCGTGACTGGAGGGATGTGGATTTGCCAGAAAGTGCTCCTCCAACCAGCACTCGCAGTGCATCATTGACACCGGGAACATTGGCCCACATGTCAGATTATGCCTTGCAGATCCTAAAAAGGGACCCCCGCATTGCCAAAATGATGAACGATGACGACTACTGGTTGGCCAGCATCCTGGATCCACGCTATAAAGGCAAATTACAAAACATCATGCCACACGAGAACCTTGACCTAATATTGGCTAATAAACAAGCAACTCTGGTAAACCGGTTGGTTGAGGCATTCCCAGCACACAGCAGCGGTGATGGTTCTCACACGAGCCGTACGGGCCGGGGGCAGCTTGGCAGAGGTGTTCGTGGTGCACACAGCAGAAGTGGCGTTGGAGACAGGGGTTTCATGACAATGTTGTGGACTGATTTTTCAAGTACCGCTCACACAACTGGTAATACTGCATCGATGGAAAGTGACAGGAGACAGCAGTTGTCAACTATGGTTAACAACTACTTTTCCTCCCATATCGATGTTCTCCCACACAGGTCATTCCCCTTTGACTATTGGGCCGCTAAACTGGACACCTGGCCTGAATTGGCACAATATGCCTTACAGGAGCTCGCTTGCCCAGCTGCAAGTGTGCTATTGGAAAGAGTCTTCAGTAAAGCTGGATCAATCCTGACAGAAAAAAGGACCCGTCTGTCAACCCAAAATGTGGATGATCTAACCTTCATTAAAATGAACCATGCATGGATTTTCAAGGATTTTGTCCCACCTTCCCCTGATGACACATAGGGTGACAGAAAAATGGCTTGCTTTGTTCCTCCTCTTCCTGGGCCTTGAACAATTTCGCCTTTTGCATCAGCTGAATGTCCAACATCAACATATGCCACTTTCTAAAACTCTCTAACTGTGCTGCCTCCCCCCCATGGCCGGGTTCACCACCTAGCGCTCGAAACCGTGCGACTGCCGTTGCCCTGGACAAGTGGGTAGGTCGACTCTTGGGCGCGGGCACTGGCACAGGGTCCCTCATAGTGCAATCAAGTGTCTCTGACGGTGGTGGTGCACACCTGCCATCAGACACACCGCCGTACTATGAGGGGCCCAGTGCCAGTACCGACGCCCACGAGTGGGCCCCCCTTGCTTGGGCAGGGCCCCAGCATTTGCAATCTTTACCTCTCCCTGCTCCTCCGCTGTGTAGTCTGGGCCGTCAAATCCATACTGGGCCTGACACCGTCTGAGCATGCCTCCTGATTTATAGACATATATTTTGAATGTGTACACTATGCTATCCATACATGTTATCCGGGGATACAGTACCCTTTCTCACCTTTGTGCAATCACGTGTAATCCATACTGGGCCTGACACGGTTTGAGCCTGCCTCATGATCTATAGACATATATTTTGAATGTGTACACTATGCTATCCATACATGTTATCCGGGGATACGGTACCCTTTCTCACCTTTGTGCAATCACGTGTAATCCATACTGGGCCTGAGAACGGCTGGCGAGCTGTTAAGCAAGCTACAGCACCTGTGGTTTGCACACATAAGTTTTTCATTTTTTCAGGAATGACGGTTAGGCCTAATTCCGGAACTGCGGTTGACCTGCACTTACTGGGAAATCATCGTTCGCGGGTAATAATTGTAATCCCAGATCCCCATCACTAACGTTGTTCAGCGGGTTATCTGCACCTGTAAGCGACAAACGCTGGCCTTTTCAGTGTAGCGCACATGCAGCCACGGACATGTAAGGGCATGACACACCAGTTATTGGCCAATCTCACGTGCCAGAGCCTCGCATGTCCCTATAGTAAGCCGGACTCGGACCGCGGGGCATGACGGAGTCTCGTTCGTTAACAGAATTAAGCTTGCAATGTGTGCATCTTTTTTGTGTCTGGATGGTTGAGGTTGCCCATGTTGAGTCAAATTACGCCGTAGGCTCCACTCCTGATGGTGCCATTCTGGACATTCCTTTAAGGTTCAGCTTTGCAACCATACTGCCCAAGTAAAACAAACACTTTGCCTTCATGAACGCTGTTTGGACGGTCGTGACTCATGGGAATAACGCCGCCCAATAAGTTAACCTGCTAGAGAGATCCTTCGTTGCTCCCAAGCATGACATCACACTCCCTAGGAGGAAGGTAATGCCACTGTGGCGACCGTACTCCTGGGGGCGACACAAGTGTACTGATGCCCAGCCACTGCTCGATGAATCTGCTGGTACATTGACCCAGACCACTACATTACCCTCGCACGCTACATGGCCTGAAACTGACCCTGATGAAACTCAGGTTACCCTTCCCATATACAGTTCCATCTTACACGGTGACAAAGAGGAAGCTGCAGATGAAAGTGCAGGTTCGGCACACCCGCCGTCAGACACACCACCGTACTATCAGGGGCCCTGTGCCAGTGCCGTCGCCAACGAGTGGGCCCCCCCTGCTTGCTCAGGATCACAGCACTTGCAAGGTTGAAATACTGTGCAGTGAGATGGAAGATGGGGACGACGAGGAGTCCAGACTAGTACAGGGATTCTCTAGCGAGGAGACTTATTTCATTGTTTTCAATTTTGGGACAGCAATTTTTGGGGAGCACTATACTCTGGAGAATGATAGATGGGGCCCACCATACACTGGAACATTCCAAAGGTGGACATCAGACACTGGAGCAGCATTTACAGGGCCCATTATACACTAGAGCATTAGAAATGGGGCCCATTATGTTTGGAGCATTATTTGGGCCCATAAGATAGTGGAGCTTCATCCATGGGGACCAACATATACTGTAGCATTATTTGGAGCTCATCATATACTGTTTCAAACATTATATGGGACCAATGATTCTGTATGGAGAAATAGATGGGCCTCGTCATGAGATGTAAAAAGTGAAGTATTTTTCATTGTACTTTACCGCTATTTCTCTGCTGTATCGGAGCATCATGAGTTGTGGTATGTGTTAAAGGGGCGCTCTTTTGCCCAGGGCACATGAAAACCTGGAGCCAGCCCTACCCCCCCACAACTTTAGCCAAATAACCCCCATTTTTCAGTGCATAACTAGTATTATGAAGTTAATTAAGGTTGACAAGCTTAAGTAAGAAGAATTGATGCTTTTGGCATTCAAATGGGCACTGTAGGTGTGTTTCCTGTCCTCCTCTCACTGCCGACTTTAATTCCCCATTGACTTACATTGGGTTTCGTGTTTCGGTCGGACCCCCGACTTTTCCCTATAGTCGGCCGATTTTGCTCGACCCGACTTTTGGAAAAGTCGCGTTTCATGAAACGAAACTTGACCCTAAAAAAGCAAAAGTCGCTCAACTCTAGTCTTCAGGAAAAATCCTCGGTTGGAGCAAGTCTTGCGAGGGTAGGTGTCTGACGGACTGTGTACAGGTTGCTACTTCTGAGGTTCCTGCAGATCTCTCCTCGCTTCCCAAGCCATATCAGCAGTATGCAGACGTGTTTTCCAAGAAGGCGGCAGAGACCCTTCCGCCGCACCGCCCTTATGACTGTCCTATGGACCTCTTGCCCGGTGCTGAGCCTCCCCGGGGTCGAGTATATCCCCTATCTCTCCCAGAGACAGAGGCCATGTCTCAGTATATCAGGGAGAATCTGGCAAGAGGATTCATTAGGAAGTCGGTGTCCAAAAGAAGAATGGAGAATTACGTCCATGCATCGATTACAGGGGCCTTAATGCCATAACCGTTAAGAACAAGTATCCTCTGCCCCTGATATCGGAACTGTTTGATAGGCTATGGGGAGTGAGAGTGTTTACTAAGCTCGATCTGCGTGGAGCCTATAACCTGTTTCGCATCCGTGAGGGGGACGAATGGAAGACGGCTTTTTACACCAGAGATGGGCACTATGAATACCTGGTGATGCCCTTCGGGCTATGTAACGCTCCAGCCGTCTTCCAAGACTTTGTGAATGACATCTTCTGGGATATGCTTACCATCTCGGTAGTGGTCTATCTGGACGATATTCTCATTTACTCTCCAGACATTAACTCCCACCGGAGAGATGTTCGCAAAGTTTTCGATCTCCTACGGGTCAACTCTCTTTATGCCAAATTGGAGAAATGTGTGTTTGAGCAGGAGTCCATGCCTTTCCTGGGCTACATCATCTCTGCCCAGGGTTTAACCATGGATACTGCCAAGCTACAGGCAGTGAAAGATTGGCAGGAACACCATTCTCTCAAAGCGGTGCAGCGCTTTATGGGGTTCATAAATTACTATCGCCAATTCATTCCTCATTTCTCAACTTTGGTAGCGCCCTTAGTAGCCCTCACCAAGAAGGGCGCAAATCCCAAACTGTGGTCGGAGACTGTCTCCAAGGCCTTCGCCTCCATTAAGTGCCACTTCGCTAGCACTCCCATTCTACATCGTCCTGATGTAGATAAGCCCTTCATCCTGGTGGTGGATGCCTCCTCCGTCGGTGCTGGAGCGGTCCTTTTTCAGAAGGACTTGTAAGGTCGGAAGCACCCATGCTTCTTCTTCTCTAAGACCTTCACACCGGCGGAGAGGAATTATTCCATCGGGGACAGGGAGTTGCTAGCAATGAAGCTGGTCTTCTCAGAGTGGAGACACCTCCTGGAGGGGGCTTGCCACCCGTTCCAGGTGTTCACCGACCACAAAAATTTGGTCTATTTACAGACAGCCCAGTGGCTGAATTCTTGCCAGGCCAGATGGTCCTTGTTCTTCTCCCGATTTCATTTCACACTGCATTTTCTCTCCGGGGAGAAGAACGTCCGGGCCGATGCTCTTTCTCGCTCCGTGGTGTCATCGGAGGAGGAGCCTCGGCTGATAGTCCCATCTGAGAGCCTGAGGACCATGGCTCCGGTTGCTCACGAGTCTGTAGCTCTGGGCAAGACTTTGGTTCCTACCCATCTGCAACCGGAGGTCCTCTCTTGGGCTCTTTCGTCCAGGGTGGGTGGCCATTTTGGGATCAAACGGACCTCTGAATTCCTGGCGAGGACGTACTGGTGGCCGCATATGGCCCGTGACGTCAGGGACTATATTTGGGCATGCATCTCTTGTGCCCAGAATCGGCCCTCTCGGCAGCGGCCCGCTGGGCTACTCTATCCTCTGCTGGTTGCGGACAGGCCCTGGGAGATGGTCGGTATGGACTTTGTGGTGGGTCTGCCCAAGTCGAGCGGCAGCACTGTCATTTGGGTGATCACCGATCATTTCTCCAAGATGGTGCATCTGGTACCACTCTATCAGCTACCTTCGGCACGGGGCCTGGCAGCGTTGTTTATTAAACATGTTTTCCACCTGCACAGCATGCCGGATAAGATTGTCTGCGACCGGGGTCCTCAGTTTGCGTCTCGGTTCTGGAGAGAGCTCTGTTCTCTGCTCAGCATTGAACTAAATCTCTCCTCGGCCTATCATCCCGAGATGAATGGGTTGGTTGAGAGAGCCAACCAGACCCTGGTGACATATCTGCGACATTTTGTCTCGGCCAGGCAGGATGATTGGGCATCCTTGCTGCCGTGGGCGGAGTTCGCCTTGAACAACGCTGTGGCCGACTCCATTGGTCAGACCCCTTTCTTCTTAAATTACGGCTAGCATCTGCGCGTCCCCGTGCCCATGCCTGTGTCGTCCACCGACTCTAGGGAGGCAGACTGGGCGGTGGAGGCACGTGACATTTGGGATCGCACGCAGGATGCTATCCGGGCCTCCAAGGAGAGAATGAGGTCCTCCGCTGACACTCGCCGACGCCCGGCTCTGACCTTCGCCCCTGGCGACTTTGTGTGGCTCTCCGCTCGAAACATCAGGCTGTGGGTGGAATCTGCTAAGTTCGCACCGCGCTATATTGGTCCTTTCAAGGTCCTCAAGCAGATCAACCCTGTGGTCTACCGCCTGGCTCTTCCACCACACTTGGCCATCTCAGACACGTTTCATGTGTCTCTCCTCAAGCCGGTTCACATGTCCCGGTTTTCTGAGCCATCTGCCAGGACATATGACCTGTTGTCAGACAAGTTTGAGGTCAATGCCATCGTGGGATGCAAGATGATGCAGGGCAAAAAATTTTATTTGGTGGATTGGAATGGACCAGAGGCTCAGACCTGGTGGAGAACATCCACACTCCTCTACTCATTGCGTAATTTGAGCAGAGCGAGGCTCAGAAGGAGGGGGGGTAATGTTAGGCGTTGGGTTCCTGTCGCTGAACAGCGGGAATCCCGAGCCTTACTTCCGGCGGTCTCCCATTCTTCTCCAGCCGCAAAGGAGGTTGCTTAGCAAACTCGTCAGTCCCGGCGCTCTGCCCAGACCACCTCCGTGGGTTTGCTTGCTGCTGCCACCTCTGGCTCAGCTATGGCAATACATGCTGCTCAGCAGCGAGATTCTCCAGGGACTAAGTGCCCATGTAGGGCCACTGAGCATGCCCGTGGAGTGATCTCCCATTGGAGATCGAAGGTCACGTGCTCAGGTCCTGCTCCTGTTCGGATTGGCTCATCCGAGAAGCCAGGAAGGTCCCGGACACTCGCCGCTATTAAAGGGTCGCATGGCCACTCAGCCATGCGCTAGGATAGACTGTATTTTCAGACTATAAGGAGTGAGTGATGTATGCACGTATGAATGTCTCTGGTGACTGACTCATTATGAAACCCCTACCCTTGTTGCGGATGTGTTGTGTAGCCTAGCCTGCTAGCACCCAGTCTTAGGCGTAGGTAGGTCAGAGTCAGAGTCAGGCATTAGTCATCATCAGTGACTCGGCACGCCTCAGTGCAAGTGCTCCACACTCCATAGCCAGCGTCTATAGCGGCGTTCGTGGCAGAGACACCGCGCGCTCAGTGGGCCTAGAGGGACTCTAACCCCGTGTCCTTGGGGTAGAGTTCTGTGGCCGTTTTCTGTGCGCTCTTTGGCCGGGCTCTGTGAGCTTAACAGGCTCCGGCATCCACATTCAGTGGTCTTGCAGCTCTGTGAATTAACAGAGTCAGCTCCTGTTCACACTGGGTGACGTAACCCACGTGTGACTGTTTTCACGCCGCTCTATTCTTCCGCCATTGTCTAGCAGCAGTGTACCACCTCTGCACGGTGGACCCCGGGCTGGGAACGCACCTACTACTTTATAATTTGGTGCGTTCCACCAGCCCTAACACGCTGCATGTGGAGCACTTTGAGGGGATAAATTGGCAGAATGACTAACGGTCCTTGAAACTCACGAGGGACTCATCGACTGCAACATTTTTTAGGGGTATAGGAATTTACAAAATGAATGCAATTGACCAAAGAACAAAGAAATCTGCACCGCCAAGACACCTTCAATACCGACACATAATCTTTGTGCAAAAACAGCAGCCAGTCTCTATGGGTCGCCCTCCCAGGGCTGTGGGGTACTCGGTACTGGGCAGGTGTCAGTGGGATTTCTCACAGCGGCGGTGATCCGGTCCATAGCCCTGGGCGCCCAAGTAATGGGGGAATTGAAATGGTGGAATGTAATTGATTGAATGAATAGTTTGTGACACCACCTGCGGTGTTCGGCAAGTGAGATGTTAAGCCGACACTGCATGCAGATCCTCTGGGACTGGTGGTGTGTTGCAGCCAAGATGTTGAAGCTCCCCACAGGTGGAGCTGTAGTCCCAGGGCAGTGTAGATGTAGGGGTAGAGGAGAGGCGCAGGCAGTGTAGAAGCTGGTACCCTGATGTAGCAGTACAGGGTGTGTTGGCGCAAGAAGAAATAGAGGACACCAGGACTTGTAGTTCCAAAGCTTTACTCACAGTCTATAGTACACACAGGTGCCTGCCTCCGTGCTGTGTCCTCCGGGTCAGGGACTCAGTCAACCTCCAGGTCAGATGGAATGCTCTCTTCCAACACTCCGCCAACATGTGCCTTTCTGAACGTCTCCTCTTATAGTGCCTTTGGCGTGAGGTACTCCTAATACTGAGTTACACTGGAGTTACTCCTGACAGATGTTCCCATGAACCTTCCTTGTACGGCAGACAGCTGTAGCCTGCTTCGGGGACTCCTTACTCCTGAGTCCCGGCTCACTATCCAAGTTGCTATTGTGCCCCCAAGTCTTAGATGGGAGTAGTGCATTTACAGCCCACTACTCCACCGGTGTCTGCTGTAGGACCCTTAGTATCCATACAACCTCGGGGACCGGGCCCCGGCCTTGCACTTAGAACTTCTAGGCAGGGTTCTCTTCTAACCCACGTCCTCTGTTCCCTTTTACTCCTATGTTCCGTACTAGTCTTTCCTTCCCATGGAAGATCAGGTTTCTGTTCAATGTCTTTCTCTTTCTTTCCTTTTCCGTGCGAGCAGACCCAGGTCGCTGAAATCTGCTGCAGCACCTCCTTCCTCCATCCCTCTCTCAGGGATCCTCACTCCTCACTCCTCTCTGGCTGACTCACTCACTGACTGACCTCAAATCCTAAACCTTCCCACTCTTTTATGTATTCTAACTCCACCCGCCTCCCAGCACATTTCGTGTTCCAAGCAGGGAGCCACCAAAGGTTCTCTGCTACACTCCAAGCAGGGAGCCGCAATGTGGCTTTGCTGAACTACTGTGTTGTGTGGGATGCAAGTGTTGGAGCGTGGCCAGGAGCCTCCAACTTACCTGGATGGTGGGGTACCACACCTCAGGTGGAGGTGCAGTACCTCTGTGGCAACTGAACCCTCAGAGGCGCCACATTTACACCTGAAACCTTCAGGTGCTCATCCAAGAAAAGACAGTTTTGAAGCCAACATATTTAGAGAGAAGATTGGCACTCACCAGGCTGGATATGAAACTTTATTGGAAAATCTTCAACGGGAGAATGGGAACAGGGGTGCAGGAGTGATGACGGCCGTTTCGCGCAAATGCGCTTCTACGAGTCACCAAGCCTGGTGAGTGCCATTCATCTCTCTATATATGTTGGCTAAAAAATGAATGCTTCAGGGGGAAAACTAGGGGTCTCAATTTGTTGTCAATCATAATTGTGGTAATTTCCTAAGGAGGCTTGAGAATTGTCACTAAAATGGAGGAATCTCATTATGGTTTCATAATGGGCTCAAGTCATGACAGCTGCAAATACAGGAGAACTGTGGACAGATTTGGTTGCCCAGTAGGAACAAAGATTGTTTTTTATTTTACTAACCCTATGTTGCGGGCAATGATCCAAAAATATTTTATTCTAGGGACATTTTTGAGGATGCATGAATGAGAATTAAAGGATGTGGGTTTTTGATAAATGCATTGTCAGAACTTCTGGGATAAAAGAAAATGTTGAAAAATTCAAAGGAGATAAAATTAATGACATCTACTTTTATTGCAGGGGTTGCTAAAAATGGGGAAATTTGAAGGGAAAAGGAATTGTTTGGGATACCACAGTAGAAGGGGCACTGCAAACCTTGGCCCTGCCTCTGACGTTTCAGCAGAGAAGACTGGCTCCACTATCACCTGGCTGTGGGATCCCATACCTAACAAATAACCCAAAAAAGTAACCTAATATAATACTAGAAAACCTAAACATAACTCAAGAGTAGTATTTTTACTTATTTACAGATTTTTTTGTTTGTATTTTTTTTTACATTTGAAGAAATCCGTACTTTAAATCCTAACCCTAACCATAGCTAAAGGCAAAGAAAGAAAAAAAAATAGAAATTCATATAAAAGAGAAAAATATATATATATTTTTTATCTGACTAGGGGGATGAAATTTGGGGGGGGATGATCAGGGGGTGTAGAGGAGATTAGGGAACAATTTATTGACAGGACAGCACTCGATCGCAGTATATTTCTCTTTTCTCACAGAACATCTACAAGGAGAGGAGAGAGGCACAGCCCAAGTGCTGCCATATGTATTAAATATTGGTGTTTTGATCACTGTAATAGGGTCTATCGCAGTGATCAAATATCAGGAAGCACTCAATGTGGTTCCTAACATTGCTGGGTGCCAGTAGGCAGATCTTGGTGGGTGCACAGTGCATGTGCGCACCGTTTTACTTTAGGAACAGGGGGAATGGGCCAGTGGATGGATGTTTTGTTACCAAGGTATCGCTGGGGGCCTTGGGACATCATATCTCTCTCTTCTGACATATTAGATCATGTCAGAGGACAGAGAAATTATTTTTAAATGGGACTTCACTTTTTTTTAAATGATCGCCGTTATTCAACAATTAACACTGATCACGTGATCGGGGACTGTAAAACGCGGACCTGATAGCGTTTTCCAGAGTCTCAACTACCCCGGTAGCTGAAACCCCAGAGATCTTCTGGCGCTGGGGGGGAGCTATTACCTTATTTCAACACTGATAAAAAGCGGCAATGAAAAATAAGGCCAATCACCTGCCACCGTTAAAAAGCGTATCAGCTGTCGTTAAGGGCTTAATTCCCTATGTGCTGTTTTGTCAAACTGAAGTTATAATAGAGTGAATTCATAGCACTAAAAGGTCTCATTCAGACGCCCGTGAAAATTGTTCCAAACATGGACCCCTAATGCACGGACTGATCGCGGGTCTCTTGACATGCGATCGATCGGATCTCGCATTGATTTGCACGGACATCTAAATGAACTCTGATTATAAAGCCTAGTGAGGATATATTCTGGGCAAAGCATTATCTCCTAAGACTCTTAAGCTAAGAATATTTTCAAAGGTGAAATGTAGATTCAGATCAATTTTATTAAGTTTATTCACAAAGACTTCAAACTGTACAGAGTGCAGGGAGAGCCGTTGTGGAGCGGGGCCGCCACTGTGCAGGTTATAGGGTGCCAACCTCGGCAGTTAGGTAGAAGATATCCTAACTTAGTTGGTAGATAGGTCAATAATAGAGCCTCCCCTTCATCTAGATTCACACTCCTCTTCTCCACCCTGTTTTTCTCTGTAAATAACCAGGATATTGCCCTCCATATGCATGTAATTCTGCCTTAGCATATGTAAAAAATCTAACTCAGATTTCATGATCATAACCTACATTTAACATTGACAATATCAGGCTATTATTTATTTAAAAAAATTATTTTACAGAATGTTGGCGCTTTGAATTAATCCTTCTTCTGAGAAAAATACCCCATGAATGAAAGGAAATTTTGACGAAAAAGACCCTTATTTGACTATGCATGCCATTACCTGCAAATACTCCTTTGAGGATGAGTATGACTATGGTGACTCAGCCGAGCCACCTATCATACCAGCCTTTACCTACTTATCAATATTGCCAAGTTAGGTAAAGGTAGATCAGAAATAAAGCTATGTCGAGGTCAACATAATCATTATGTAAAAAATATATCTTTCATCGCTCTAATGAGACCGCCTTTTCTGGACACCCTACCAGGTACCATACTTACCATTACACGAGCTTACGAAGTTTTGATAGGTGCGGGTGGCTTTGCGGATGCTTGCACTCCAATTATCAAAAATATTGGAGGCACTTCCGGTAATGATTGGGTTGCGTTTCACCAGCTGGATCATGTGTTCCACTCAACAAATGTGAGGGGGTGCTCCCTGAAGTGACACGACCAGGTTAAAAAATCACGCTATTCAAGATTGTACAAACCAGCGCACAGGCTGAGAGCATGTGTGCAACAGGCAAAAGATAGGACTTGCATGATGTCACAAATCTGCACAAAGACTTAGTCTTTGACGCGCCCCAGAGGCCATGGGATACTCGGCACCGGGCCCGTTGACTTCAATGGGAAATGTCACAGTGGCAGTGACCCAGTCTGTGGCCTCCGGCAGTCATGTAAAAGGGGTTGAATTGAATGGGGATAAAGTTTATGCATTGATTTGTGACGCCAGTTGGAGTGTTCGACTGTAGTATAGCCGGCACTGCAGATGATCCCTGGGGGAGTAGATGGTGTTGGCAATGCAGATGTTAAGCCCTCTCCAACCAAGGCTGACCCCCCAGAGATTGTGATGGAAGTAGAAGGCATGGAGTAATAAGGCAGGAGACAAGGAAAGTCACTTTATCATTTACTGTAGTTCAGGTGCAGTTCAGAGGAGATATTACAACTCTCACCAGGTTACAATCTGCTCTGGAGAATGGGAGTTAGCCTTCCTCTGCCGTGACTCAGTGTAAGCTTCCTGCTATTCTAATCCCTTCAGGGATCATGGATTCCCAGAGTTTGGAACTTCTAGTATAGCCTCTACTCACTGTGTATTTCTCTGCTGGTAACTTGCAGCTTGGTTCCTTTGTGAAGTTCATGTTCCTGCTTATGCAATCCTTACTGATCCTAGTTTGCTGCTGTAATCCCAGAGAAAACACTGCGCTGTTGGTTGTATAAACTCACACAGTCTCTCAGCTTACCACCCTGCTCTGAAAGCATGGATGGTCTAGGGGCTGATTCCCTGATGCTTCTTATTAGCTTTACTCCTGGAGGGACCACATGTCATCATGGCTCCCAAGAGCGTTCTTACTCCTTCCTCACACTGAAAACAACAACTCTGCTCCTCCCCCTCCCAGTTAGGGTGTGTCTGCAAAGCTCTAAGCTTCAGACAAGTGAGGGAGTGAGGTGAATTGTGGGTGTGTGTTGTTGTCTCTAGCAGAGAAAGCATAACTCCCATTGCTCACAAAACACATACAAAACAGTACATATTTAACCCTTTTGTGGCGGTAAAGATGCAGGGCGCCACATCTTCCCTGAGGAAGCTAATAAGAGGAAACGCGTTGGGAGGAACAGACTCTGACATGGACAGGAGTATGCTCTAAATGGTCCTTCCATGCCACTAAGATAAAGGGGGTATGAGGTTGTCTATACTACACATGGTGAGATTGTTCCTTTATGAATTAGTTGAACACTATCAAATATCAAATGTCTGGTGCTGCTCCCTACATACTAATTTCTGCATACTGAATTATAGAATTTTTGCTGATTATCTATCACAGGATTTATTGACTTGATTCAGATATACTTTATTGTGTTAATGGCCACCATAATAGAACTGGGTTATGCCTAGTGGGGCATAGTACACCTATCATGCTTCAGGTAGTGATATTAGCTTTAATTGATTTGTTTGCACACTTTATGTCCCTAGGGTTTTCCAGTCATGGCCAAAAGTATTGACACCCCTGCAATTCTGTCAGATAATATTCAGTTTCTTCCTGAAAATGATTGCAAACACAAATTCTTTGGTATTATTATCTTCATTTAATTTGTCTTAAATGAAAAAACGCAAAAGAGAATGAAGCAAAAAGCAAAACATTGATCATTTTACACAAAACTCCAAAAATGGGCCAGACAAAAGTATTGGCACCCTCAGCCTAATACTTGGTTGCACAACCTTTAGCCAAAATAACTGCGACCAACCGCTTCCAGTAACCATCAATGAGTTTCTTACAATGCTCTGCTGGAATTTTAGACCATTCTTCTTTGGCAAACTACTCCAGGTCCCTGATATTTGAAGGGTGCCTTCTCCAAACTGCCATTTTTAGATCTCTCCACAGGTGTTCTATGGGATTCAGGTCTGGACTCATTGCTGGCCACCTTAGAAGTCTCCAGTGCTTTCTCTCAAACCATTTTCTAGTGCTTTTTGAAGTGTGTTTTGGGTTATTGTCCTGCTGGAAGACCCATGACCTCTGAGGTAGACCCAGCTTTCTCACACTGGGCCCTAAATTATGCTGCAAAATTTGTTGGTAGTCTTCTGACTTCATAATGCCATGCACACGGTCAAGCAGTCCAGTGCCAGAGGCAGCAAAGCAACCCCAAAACATCAGGGAACCTCTGCCATGTTTGACTGTAGGGACCATGTACTTTTCTTTGAATGCCTCTTTTTTCTCCTGTAGACTCTATGTTGATGCTTTTGCCCTAAAAGCTCTACTTTTGTCTCATCTGACCAAAGAACATTCTTCCAAAATGTTTTAGGCTTTTTCAGGTAAGTTTTGGCAAACTCCAGCCTGGCTTTTTTATGTCTCGGGGTAAGAAGTGGAGTCTTCCTGGGTCTCCTACCATACAGTCCCTTTTCATTCAGATGCCGACGGATAGTACGGGTTGACACCGTTGTACCCTCGGACTGCAGGGCAGATTGAACTTGTTTGGATGTTAGTGGAGGTTCTTTATCCAACATCCGCACAATCTTGCGTTGAAATCTCTTGTCAATTTTTATTTTCCGGCCACATCTAGGGAGGTTAGCCACAGTGCCATGGGCTTTAAACTTCTTGATGACACTGCGCACGGTAGACACAGGAACATTCAGGTCTTTGGAGATGGACTTGCAGCCTTGAGATTGCTCATGCTTCCTCACAATTTGGTTTCTCAAGTCCTCAGACAGTTCTTTGGTCTTCTTTCTTTTCTCCATGCTCAATGTGGTACACACAAGGACACAGGACAGAGGTTGAGTCAACTTTAATCCATGTCAACTGGCTGCAAGTGTGATTTAGTTATTGCCAACACCTGTTAGGTGCCACAGGTAAGTTATAGGTGCTGTTAATTACACAAATTAGAGAAGCATCACATGATTTTTCGAACAGTGCCAATACTTTTGTCCACCCTATTTGTTATGTTTGGTGTGGAATTATATCCAATTTGGCTTTAGGACAATTCTTTTTGTGTTTTTTTCATTTAACACAAATTAAATGAAGATAATAATACCAAAGAATTTGTGCTTGCAATCATTTTCAGGAAGAAACTGAGTATTATCTGACAGAATTGCAGGGGTCTCAATACTTTTGGCCATGACTGTATATACATTATATGTTTGTCATATTGAAATAAAAAAATATATAGATTAAAAGTTATATTTTAACAATGCACAGTTATTGCACCTTTGCTAAAGTCTAATTTACAAGTGAATCTTCACAGCCATACCCATTTGCTTATAATCAATTGATTCAAGGACCCTGGCAGTTTTTTTTTTTTTTGCAACAGGCATCAATACAAATCTTTGGATTAACCCCTTAACGACCAGGGGTATTTTTGGTTTTGCATTTTCATTTTTCCCTCCCCTTCTTTCCAGAGCCATAACTTTTTTATTTTTCCGTCTATATGGCCATATGAGGGCTTATTTTTTGCGGGACGAGTTTTACTTTTAAATTACACCATTGGTTTTACCATGTTGTGTACTCAAAAATGGGAAAAAATTCCATGTGCGGTGAAATTGCCAAAAAAGTGCAATCCCACACTTGTTTTTTGCTTGGCTTTTTTGCTAGGTTCACTAGATGCTAAATCTGACCTGCCATTATGATTCTCCAGGTCATTACGAGTTCATAGACACCAAACATGTCTATGTCCTCTTTTAACTAAGTAGTGAAAAAAAATTCCAAAGTTTGCTAAAAAAAAAAAAAAAAAAAAAAAATTGTCAATTTTCCGAGACTCGTAGCGTCTCCATTTTTCATGATCTGGGGTCGGATGAGGGCTTATTTTTTCCGTGCTGGGCTGACAATTTTAATGATACCACGTTTGTGCAGATAAGTTCTTTTGATCGCCCGTTATTGCATTTTAATGCAATGTCTTGGTGACCAAAAAAACATAATTCTGGCGTTTTTAATTTTTTTCTCGCTACGCCGTTTAGCGATCGGGTTAATGCTTTTATTTATTAATAGATCGGGCGATTCTGAACGCGGCGATACCTAATATGTGTATGTGGGATTTTTTTTTACTGTTTTATTTTGATTGGGGCGAAAGGGGGGTGATTTGAACTTTTAGTTTTTTTTAATTTTTTTTATTTTTAAACATTTTTTCTTAAACTTTTGGCATGCTAGAAGCATGTGCAACCCGATCAGCTCTGCTACATATGGGCGATGAGCAGATCGCCCATATGTAGCAGATTTACTGCTGTGCTTTCAGCGCTGACCACTGGGTGGCGCTGAAAGCCATATGCCTGGAACAACCATAGAGGTCTCATAGAAACCTCTGGTTGTCCAGGCAACATGACGCCGACCCCGATCACGTGACGGGGGTTGGCGATGACGTCATTTCCGGCCCGGTGGCCGGAAATGCTATTTAAATGCCCGCTGTCAGCTTTGACAGCGGGATTTAACTAGTTAATAGGCACGGTCGGACAGCGATTCTGCTCGCGCCTATTGCAGGCACATGTCAGCTGTTCATAACAGCTGACATGTCCCGGCTTTGATGCAGGCTCAGCGCCGGAGCCCTCATCAAAGCAGGGGAGATGTCTGATGACGTTAAGGGGTTAATGAGGCAAAAGTCTTTTCTAATTGGGCTTTTTCTCAAAAAAATATACACCTTTTACAACAGCCTTTAAGCAACTCACTAAAGCCTTTAAGGATTAAACCACGTCCTGGTGGGAGGTACAAACATTAGAGAACTAGATTAAAGGGAAGGTACCGCGTATTTAGATAATTTATAAATCAATGTAATGTAGCATAACATGCTGTTATAACCAAGTTTTGATTGCATTTGAAACATATTTCGTGTGTTATAGGAGTTTAAAGAAGGCACTGGGGGCTGACACCTTGCTTTCATAGTAGCAGCAGGACACTTTCAGTGTCATAATATGGCACCCCATGGACATAGGAGATAACAAACAGACGCCGACCCTATCTATTTGTTCTGTCTCTGACATTTAATCCAATATTTGAATGTCAGTCTGGAAATATATTGTTATTTGCTGTAATGAATAGAATGTACAGGTTTCTATATATTTTACTGTCTTCTGTATCTTTGGCTCCATCTACTGACCAAAGTTAAAACTGCAGTGTTATTCTATTTTAGTTTCATTTTGCTTTCCCTCCATTCTCAATGTATTCTGGGAAAGCTTGCAAAACACCCTAAGTTTGCAAAGCATTATGGTCTAGTCGAGACCCATTTTTCCCTCCAGTCCTCCATTTTCTATCAAGCCTGTATTCTGGGAACATTTCATTTCTCTTCCCCCTTGTGTCAGCATTGCTGGTAGGTAACCATTAGTGTTGAGCGATACCACCCGATATTGAAAAATATCGGATTGGATTGGCCGATATAAAAAAAGTATCCGTTATCGCCGATTCCGATCCCGGAAGTCCCTTTCAAGTCAATGGAACAGAAATACCGGAATTAAAAAAAAACTTTTCTTTCCTTGTAGGTTAATTCTACATGAAGAAAAACAACTAATAATAATGTAGAATGTATTGTGGGAGGTGTAGGAGACATTAAAGCCATAGAGGTTTAGCCCAATAAAAATGGAATAGCAGGAATTATATATTTTTTTTTAAAGACGTTCGGAGTTACAAAGATATTGACTATGTTAACCTCTTTTATATTTTGTCAGATATGTATGTTTCACTACTTCCATGCTCTTCACCTTCTTTTTTACTTCTCTCACACTTTCTCCTTCATGATCCTCAGCAGCAGTAGCAGCAGCATCTTTTTCATCAACTTCTTCTTCACCTTATTCATCTTCTTCTTCTTCACCTTCTTCCTATTATTCTTTTTTTGTACATTATTCATATTCTTCTTATTCAACGATTATTCTTCTTCATATTCTACTTCTTCATCTTCTTCCTATTCTTCTTCTTCATCATATTCTTATTTGTGACAGGCATTTCTGTAGTTGTTATCTATAAAAGTTTGAAGATTACACCTTCCTTTCTGCCTGTCACAAAAGATTTACAACAGGATTTGTCCGCATTCAGTTTGGCCTGCAGCAGCAGCCATTTTCCAGGGGCACCACGAGGAGGAACGGACTCACCCCCATACACTGCTTAGTCTTCTTCTGCTTATATCATCCAAATAGAAAAAGGAAGCCATATTCAAAATATAAAAATATGCATTCTTTATTGAGATATAATTAAAATCACAAGCAAAAAACAAATGAAAATATAAAAGTGGGTACTGTAAAAATCACCACAACAAGAGGTAAGATAGAATAGGGTAACAAGGTAATATATATCTTTCTTAGATAATACCGATCCGAATATGGATGGATATATATTCATTCAAAGACATGCCAAGATTTTCAATATAAACTATGAATGCAAATTGCAAGTGTACAGTAAATAGCATGAAAAGGCATGATAAAAGAATGAAATATCAATTAGCCAATGTGTACCTGTGCAAAATGCGGCAAAGAGATAAAATGGATCGTATAGTACCTCAAGTGATGGGCAGGAGGGTCCCCGACGCGCGTTTCGCGGCTGCTTTCTCAAGGGGCGCAAAGAGGGGCTGCAAAATGGTCCTTTATATATCATAATCAAGTGGTGGTAATCAGCGTGTGACAGCGCTTCCGGTAGGCGGGCCAGAACAGAGCCGTCATAGGGGAGCGTCATGCCTTGCCGCGCCTCCTCACCGCTCGACGCGTCAGAGCAGGAAGGAGGCAACGGCTGCATAGAGACGCGTCGCCATGGTGACGACCCGGTCTGTGCGCCAGTGGAGCGCGTTCTGCTGCCACAAAAAATACGAAGCTACAATGACAGCGCTTGAGATGGAATGAGGTGCTCCATTACAAGTGAAAGAGTGGTAGGATAAATCGAGCATAGGGGGAAAAAGGATTGCATCATTATATGTGAGGAATATAAGAAAGTGCAAGAAGTACAATCATGCCGAAAATGTAACATTAAATATTTGAGGTGCTATATTGTGTTAGAAATAGGTGTTATGAATTGCATATAAGATACATAAGCAGTGCAAACCGTATTTCATAAATGGCACAAGATGCATAAAATTTGTCATATGACAGATGAATTAAAAACCTACAAAGTGCAAAAAGGAAAAATAAATATATAGAAAAAATATAATAAGAGAATAAAGGAGCATAAATAATGTGTAAAGCGCAGGGACATCGGTTCCAGCTTGGAGAAGGACGAAATCAGCTAGCATCTCTGGGAGAAAGTGAAAGCCATCTAAAAAGTATATAAAAACAATGTTAAATATACAATAAAAGAAAATGAAAAGAAAAAATAAAAAATAAATGAAAAATAAGATAAAAGGAAAATAGAGAAACGGAGCTACAGAAAAGAGGCGAAACTAATGACCTCATTGAGACCATTAGGCTGCAGTGATTTAATCTTAAAAATCCATCGCGCTTCTAGCTGCGCAAGAGATCTTCTCCAGTTCCCACCCCTAACATCAATGTGTATTTTGTCTATTCCAAAAGCTTTCAATAGGTTGGCATTACAATCATGGCTTTGCTTAAAATGGCGTGGTATAGGTTTTAAGGAGAAGATATCCTGGATGTCTATAGCATGGGTAATATCGCGATAGTGTTCTCTGATTCTGGTCTTCAAGGGTCTTGAGGTTAGGCCCACGTAGATTTTAGGACAGGGGCAGTAAGCGTAATATACTACTCCTATCGAATTGCAGGTAATGTGTTGCGTGATGGAGAAATTCTTACCATCACTGGAGCGGAAGGTGGAGGTCCATACCATATTGGGGCAAGAAATACAGTCCCCACAAGGAAAAAAGCCCCATGCGGGACCTTGGGATCCAAAGGCTTTTTCAGGAAGGAGTCCAGAGTGGTAACTCCGAACAATAAGATCCTTGAGATTGGGTGATTTCCTGTATGTGACAGATGGAAAATCAAATAGAAATTTTGCCAAGCCAGCATCCTCCTGTAAAATGGGCCAAAATTTCTTTAGGATATTTTGCATGCCTTGGGAGCTGGCATTATAAGTGGTTATGAACCTTACCTTCGTTTCCTGTGCTGGTTTGCAACGTGATTTCAAAAGCTCGCCGCGATTAGTTTTCTCAGCTGCTTTCAAACCTTTTTTAATACACCGCCGGGAGTAACCTCTTTCAAGAAACCTATTGGATAGATCATTTGCTTGCTCATTAAAATAATCCGAGTTGGAACAAATCCGTTTAGCCCTAAGAAATTGGCCTTTTGGTATACTTTTAATTAGGGATAATGGATGTGAAGATGACGCATGCAGGAGCGAATTCGTGGCAGTATCCTTACGGAAGATATTAGTTTCCAGAAATCCACTTGGGGGAACAGAGATTTTAATGTCAAGGAAGTCAATGGAAGTTTGGCTGTATTTGCATGTGAGATTGATATTCAGTTTGTTATTGTTAAGAGTCCTAACAAAATCGAGGAGGTCCTGCTCAGAGCCCTGCCACACCATGAGAATGTCATCGATGTAGCGGGCCCAGAACAGGACCTCCTCGATATGTGCCACAGGTTTAGTGAAGAAGATTTCACGCTCCCACATGCCCATGAAGAGATTAGCATAAGCAGAAGCAAAGGCCGCCCCCATTGCGGTACCTTGCTGCTGTAAATAAATGCTCTGCTTGAAAATAAAGAAATTGTGTTCTAAGGCAAATTTCAGCAATAGAAGGAGAAACTCAACAAAATCGGGACTATGTTCAGACATACGTAAGAAGGTTTTAACGGCCAATATTCCGTCCCGATGCTGGATGGAAGTATATAGGGCCTCAACATCCATAGTGACTAGCCACATGTCTCCATCAAGAGGCATGCCATCTATTTTCCTCAGGATGTCCCCTGAATCTTTCACATAAGAGGGAAGATCAAACACTAGAGGTTTCAGATGAAAATCCAAAAATTTTGAAATGGTTTCAGTTAAGTTTCCATTGCCCGAAACAATGGGGCGTCCAGGCGGTATAGTGGCATTTTTGTGTATTTTAGGTATAAAATAAATACAAGCCATTTTGGGGTAAAGTGGAATCAAATGATCTCTGATGTCTTTAGCAATATGTCCCTCATTAAAGGCTCGATCGAGAATGTCCTGTAATTCCCCCTTGAATTTTAGAGTGGGATTGAAAGTCAACTTTCTGTAACAGGTTTCGTTTCTGAGTTGCCGAAGGGCCTCTTTTTCATACATTTGAACCGGCCACACCACTACATTACCCCCTTTATCTGCCTGTTTTATAACAACTTCTTTAAGGTTTTTCAATTCTCGCAGAGCCTTCCTTTGCACAAAAGTTAAATTATCCCTAGAATCAAAATGATGTAACTTGTCAAACTCCTTAGTGACGAGCCTGACAAAAAGATCAATGTGGGGATATAAATTAAGGGGAGGAAATTTCTTGGGAATGGGGGGTTGGAATTTAACAATACCTGAGGTAGTAGTGGTGTGCTGGTTATCCTCCAATTCTTCAAGAATAGAAATAGCGCGTAATTCTTCCTCAGACCAAGTTTCGCCAACTTTCGGTTTATCATGTAGCTTCTTGAGAACTAATTTGCGGGCAAAGAGCTGGAGGTCTTTGGTTGCTAGGAAGGAGTCAAAATGAAAAGATGGTGAAAAAGATAATCCTAGACTAAGTACTTCCATTTGGGGAGGAGTGAGTTTAATAGAGGATAGGTTAATTACCTGCATTTTGGTAGAGGATTGAGAGGAACGTTCAAATGATTTCTGGGGCGTGTGCCCCTTTTTAACAACATCATTGTTTTTTCTCAGATTGTAAGTGCGCTGCTGCGTCCTACCACTTTCTCTGGAGGACACCGAGGAAATGGAAGAAGAGCGGGAAAATGATCGCTCACGCAAACCCCCAGAGGGCCATCTGTACATGGTACCATTATTGAAGTCTTTCAAGTCCCTTTGATATTTCTTAGTTTTAATCTCTTTTACTTCTTTTTCCCAAGTTATGAATTGGTTATCCAGATCCTTATTAAAGGTTTCAATTTCCGAGGAAGTTGAATTGTCCAAAAGCTTTTGCCTTGTACAGTCAATGTCTGAGTCCAATTTTTCCAAAGTTTTTTTTATTATTACCTATAAGCAGTTCCATTAATGATTTGGAACAGGTGGTACAGACCTCTTCCCATCTTGTTCTGAATAAAGGGTCATCAATAGTATAGGAGGGCATTATACGAACTCGGAGTCCCCTCGGTATTAGACTTTTAGCTAGATAGGTCTCCAATGAGGTCTTATTCCACCATGTGCTGGTTCTTTTTTTAAGGCAGAATTTTAACGTATTCTTAAGCTCCGTTTTTTGGCTACTTTCATTGATTCCTGATTGTACAGTATCCCCACAAAAAACAGTATCGACGCAAGAGAGCCAATTTTTGTCTCTTGCTTTATAGTCCATCCTGACAAGCGAACTGTAAGAAATACAGTATAATAATCAATAATCAAAAAATAGAAAAGCCTAGGCAAAAGAAAGCTTCAATACTAAATCATCCAAATGGAAAAAGGAAGCCATATTCAAAATATAAAAATATGCATTCTTTATTGAGATATAATTAATTATTCGGATCGGTATTATCTAAGAAAGATATATATTACCTTGTTACCCTATTCTATCTTACCTCTTGTTGTGGTGATTTTTACAGTACCCACTTTTATATTTTCATTTGTTTTTTGCTTGTGATTTTAATTATATCTCAATAAAGAATGCATATTTTTATATTTTGAATATGGCTTCCTTTTCTATTTGGATGATTTAGTATTGAAGCTTTCTTTTGCCTAGGCTTTTCTATTTTTTGATTATTGGTTATTATACTGTATTTCTTACAGTTCCCTTGTCAGGATGGACTATAAAGCAAGAGACAAAAATTGGCTCTCTTGCGTCGATACTGTTTTTTGTGGGGATACTGTACAATCAGGAATCAATGAAAGTAGCCAAAAAACGGAGCTTAAGAATACGTTAAAATTCTGCCTTAAAAAAAGAACCAGGACATGGTGGAATAACACCTCATTGGAGACCTATCTAGCTAAAAGTCTAATACCGAGGGGACTCCGAGTTCGTATAATGCCCTCCTATACTATTGATGACCCTTTATTCAGAACAAGATGGGAAGAGGTCTGTACCACCTGTTCCAAATCATTAATGGAACTGCTTATAGGTAATAATAAAAAAACTTTGGAAAAATTGGACTCAGACATTGACTGTACAAGGCAAAAGCTTTTGGACAATTCAACTTCCTCGGAAATTGAAACCTTTAATAAGGATCTGGATAACCAATTCATAACTTGGGAAAAAGAAGTAAAAGAGATTAAAACTAAGAAATATCAAAGGGACTTGAAAGACTTCAATAATGGTACCATGTACAGATGGCCCTCTGGGGGTTTGCGTGAGCGATCATTTTCCCGCTCTTCTTCCATTTCCTCGGTGTCCTCCAGAGAAAGTGGTAGGACGCAGCAGCGCACTTACAATCTGAGAAAAAACAATGATGTTGTTAAAAAGGGGCACACTCCCCAGAAATCATTTGAACGTTCCTCTCAATCCTCTACCAAAATGCAGGTAATTAACCTATCCTCTATTAAACTCACTCCTCCCCAAATGGAAGTACTTAGTCTAGGATTATCTTTTTCACCATCTTTTCATTTTGACTCCTTCCTAGCAACCAAAGACCTCCAGCTCTTTGCCCGCAAATTAGTTCTCAAGAAGCTACATGATAAACCGAAAGTTGGCGAAACTTGGTCTGAGGATGAATTACGCGCTATTTCTATTCTTGAAGAATTGGAGGATAACCAGCACACCACTACTACCTCAGGTATTGTTAAATTCCAACCCCCCATTCCCAAGAAATTTCCTCCCCTTAATTTATATCCCCACATTGATCTTTTTGTCAGGCTTGTCACTAAGGAGTTTGACAAGTTACATCATTTTGATTCTAGGGATAATTTAACTTTTGTGCAAAGGAAGGCTCTGCGAGAATTGAAAAACCTTAAAGAAGTTGTTATAAAACAGGCAGATAAAGGGGGTAATGTAGTGGTGTGGCCGGTTCAAATGTATGAAAAAGAGGCCCTTCGGCAACTCAGAAACTAAACCTGTTACAGAAAGTTGACTTTCAATCCCACTCTAAAATTCAAGGGGGAATTACAGGACATTCTCGATCGAGCCTTTAATGAGGGACATATTGCTAAAGACCTCAGAGATCATTTGATTCCACTTTACCCCAAAATGGCTTGTATTTATTTTATACCTAAAATACACAAAAATGCCACTATACCGCCTGGACGCCCCATTGTTTCGGGCAATGGAAACTTAACTGAAACCATTTCAAAATTTTTGGATTTTCATCTGAAACCTCTAGTGTTTGATCTTCCCTCTTATGTGAAAGATTCAGGGGACATCCTGAGGAAAATAGATGGCATGCCTCTTGATGGAGACATGTGGCTAGTCACTATGGATGTTGAGGCCCTATATACTTCCATCCAGCATCGGGACGGAATATTGGCCGTTAAAACCTTCTTACGTATGTCTGAACATAGTCCCGATTTTGTTGAGTTTCTCCTTCTATTGCTGAAATTTGCCTTAGAACACAATTTCTTTATTTTCAAGCAGAGCATTTATTTACAGCAGCAAGGTACCGCAATGGGGGCGGCCTTTGCTTCTGCTTATGCTAATCTCTTCATGGGCATGTGGGAGCGTGAAATCTTCTTCACTAAACCTGTGGCACATATCGAGGAGGTCCTGTTCTGGGCCCGCTACATCGATGACATTCTCATGGTGTGGCAGGGCTCTGAGCAGGACCTCCTCGATTTTGTTAGGACTCTTAACAATAACAAACTGAATATCAATCTCACATGCAAATACAGCCAAACTTCCATTGACTTCCTTGACATTAAAATCTCTGTTCCCCCAAGTGGATTTCTGGAAACTAATATCTTCCGTAAGGATACTGCCACGAATTCGCTCCTGCATGCGTCATCTTCACATCCATTATCCCTAATTAAAAGTATACCAAAAGGCCAATTTCTTAGGGCTAAACAGATTTGTTCCAACTCGGATTATTTTAATGAGCAAGCAAATGATCTATCCAATAGGTTTCTTGAAAGAGGTTACTCCCGGCGGTGTATTAAAAAAGGTTTGAAAGCAGCTGAGAAAACTAATCGCGGCGAGCTTTTGAAATCACGTTGCAAACCAGCACAGGAAACGAAGGTAAGGTTCATAACCACTTATAATGCCAGCTCCCAAGGCATGCAAAATATCCTAAAGAAATTTTGGCCCATTTTACAGGAGGATGCTGGCTTGGCAAAATTTCTATTTGATTTTCCATCTGTCACATACAGGAAATCACCCAATCTCAAGGATCTTATTGTTCGGAGTTACCACTCTGGACTCCTTCCTGAAAAAGCCTTTGGATCCCAAGGTCCCGCATGGGGCTTTTTTCCTTGTGGGGACTGTATTTCTTGCCCCAATATGGTATGGACCTCCACCTTCCGCTCCAGTGATGGTAAGAATTTCTCCATCACGCAACACATTACCTGCAATTCGATAGGAGTAGTATATTACGCTTACTGCCCCTGTCCTAAAATCTATGTGGGCCTAACCTCAAGACCCTTGAAGACCAGAATCAGAGAACACTATCGCGATATTACCCATGCTATAGACATCCAGGATATCTTCTCCTTAAAACCTATACCACGCCATTTTAAGCAAAGCCATGATTGTAATGCCAACCTATTGAAAGCTTTTGGAATAGACAAAATACACATTGATGTTAGGGGTGGGAACTGGAGAAGATCTCTTGCGCAGCTAGAAGCGCGATGGATTTTTAAGATTAAATCACTGCAGCCTAATGGTCTCAATGAGGTCATTAGTTTCGCCTCTTTTCTGTAGCTCCGTTTCTCTATTTTCCTTTTATCTTATTTTTCATTTATTTTTTATTTTTTCTTTTCATTTTCTTTTATTGTATATTTAACATTGTTTTTATATACTTTTTAGATGGCTTTCACTTTCTCCCAGAGATGCTAGCTGATTTCGTCCTTCTCCAAGCTGGAACCGATGTCCCTGCGCTTTACACATTATTTATGCTCCTTTATTCTCGTATTATATTTTTTCTATATATTTATTTTTCCTTTTTGCACTTTGTAGGTTTTTAATTCATCTGTCATATGACAAATTTTATGCATTTTGTGCCATTTATGAAATACGGTTTGCACTGCTTATGTATCTTATATGCAATTCATAACACCTATTTCTAACACAATATAGCACCTCAAATATTTAATGTTACATTTTCGGCATGATTGTACTTCTTGCCCTTTCTTATATTCCTCACATATAATGATACAATCCTTTTTCCCCCTATGCTCGATTTATCCTACCACTCTTTCACTTGTAATGGAGCACCTCATTCCATCTCAAGCGCTGTCATTGTAGCTTCGTATTTTTTGTGGCAGCAGAACGCGCTCCACTGGCGCACAGACCGGGTCGTCACCATGGCGACGCGTCTCTATGCAGCCGTTGCCTCCTTCCTGCTCTGACGCGTCGAGAGGTGAGGAGGCGCGGCAAGGCATGACGCTCCCCTATGACGGCTCTGTTCTGGCCCGCCTACCGGAAGCGCTGTCACACGCTGATTACCACCGCTTGATTATGATATATAAAGGACCATTTTGCAGCCCCTCTTTGCGCCCCTTGAGAAAGCAGCCGCGAAACGCGCGTCGGGGACCCTCCTGCCCATCACTTGAGGTACTATACGATCCATTTTATCTCTTTGCCGCATTTTGCACAGGTACACATTGGCTAATTGATATTTCATTCTTTTATCATGCCTTTTCATGCTATTTACTGTACACTTGCACTTTTGCATTCATAGTTTATATTGAAAATCTTGGCATGTCTTTGAATGAATATATATCCATCCATATTCGGATCGGTATTATCTAAGAAAGATATATATTACCTTGTTACCCTATTCTATCTTACCTCTTGTTGTGGTGATTTTTACAGTACCCACTTTTATATTTTCATTTGTTTTTTGCTTGTGGTTTTAATTATATCTCAATAAAGAATGCATATTTTTATATTTTGAATATGGCTTCCTTTTTCTATTTGGATGATTTAGTATTGAAGCTTTCTTTTGCCTAGGATTTTCTATTTTTTGATTATTTCTTCTGCTTATAATTTAGATAATATCATTTGCTCTGATTTTTAGTCTTATGCTTAATGTTCTTCTGCTTTTGGTTTTTCTGCTTCTTGGTCTTCTGTCTCTTGTTCTGCATCTTGGTGGTTGTCTTCATGTTCTTTGTCCTATTGGTCATATTCTTCAGGGTCATCTTTTTGGTCTTCTTCGGTGTGGTCTTCAGGGTCGTCGTCTTCAGGGTCATCGTCAGGGAGATCCAGAGTGAAAACCAAAAACCATTTCCACAAGCTTGAACTTGGAAAAGTAGCAGCAGGTACAAGAAGGCTGAGGAACTGCCGAGAACCAGCTGACGGTACTGGAACCCGGATGGGTAGCAGAAGGAACAAGAGCAAATGGAACTAGCAAGGACGAGTTGACGGTGCTGGAACCCGGAGGGGCAGCAGAAGGAACAAGAGCCAATGGCACAACCGTGAACCAGCTGACGTTGCTGGAACACGGTTACTAAGCAGGAGGTACCTGTGCTACAAAGCACTACCAAGGACCAGCTGACGTAGCTGGAACTTGGATACCGAGAAGGATGCACCTAGGCCAAAGGCACTGCCGAGAACTGGCTGACGGTGCTGGAACCCGGATGGGTAGCAGAAGCTGCAAGAGCAAATGAAACTAGCGAGAACCAGCTGACGATGCTGGAACCCGGAGGGGCAGCAGAAGGAATAAGAGCCAATGGCACAACCGTGGACCAGCTGACGGTGCTGGAACATGGTTACTAAGCAGGAGGTACCTGTGCTACAAAGCACTACCAAGGACCAGCTGACGTAGCTGGAACTCGGATACCGAGAAGGAGGCACCTAGGCCAAGGCACTGCCGAGAACCAGCTGACGGTGCTGGAACCCAGATGGGTAGCAGTAGGAATAAGAGCCAATGGCACATCCGTGGACCAGCTGACGGTGCTGGAACATGGTTACTAAGCAGGAGGTACCTGTGCTACAAAGCACTACCAAGGACCAGCAGACGTTGCTGGAACTCGGATACTGAGATGGAGGCACCTAGGCCAAAGGCACTGCCGAGAACCAGCTGACGGTGCTGGAACCCGGGTGGGTAGCAGATGCTGCAAGAGCAAATGAAACCAGCGAGAACCAGCTGATGGTGCTGGAACCCGGAGGGGCAGCAGAAGGAACAAGAGCCAATGGCACAACCGTGGACCAGCTGATGGTGCTGGAACATGGTTACTAAGCAGGAGGTACCTGTGCAACAAAGCACTGCCAAGGACCAGCTGACGTAGCTGGAACTCGGATACCGAGAAGGAGGCACCTAGGCAAAAGGCACTGCCGAGAACCAGCTGACGGTGCTGGAACCCGGATGGGTAGCAGAAGCTGCAAGAGCAAATGAAACTAGCGAGGACCAGCTGACGGTGCTGTAACCTGGAGGGGCAGCAGAAGGAACAAGAACCAATGGCACATCCGTGGACTAGCTGACGGTGCTGGAACGCAGTAACTAAGCAGGATGTACCTGTGCTACAAAGCACTACCAAGGACCAGCAGACGTAGCTGGAACTCGGATACCGAGAAGGAGGCACCTAGCCCAAAGGCACTGCTGAGAACCAGCTGACGGTGCTGAAACCCAGATGGGTAGCTGAAGCTGCAAGAGCAAATGAAACTAGCGAGAACCAGCTGACGGTGCTGGAACCCAGAGTGGCAGCTGAAGGAACAAGAGCCAATGGCACAACCGTGGACCAGCTGACGGTGCTGGAACACGGTTAATAAGCAGGAGGTACCTGTGCTACAAAGCACTACCAAGGGCCAGCTGACATTGCTGGAACTCGGATACCGAGAAGGAGGCACCTAGGCCAAAGGCACTGCTGAGAACCAGCTGACGGTGCTGTAACCCGGATGGGTAGCACAAGGTACCCGTAATAAACAAAGTTGCAAGGCCGCGAGCAGCACGCAGTTACCGAAACCCACAGTCCAACAGGGGGTGCTTGTCCTATTGGCACTACGGAACCAGCCTTTATTACCAGAACCTGCAGCCCACATAGGAAGCACCTAAACTGCAGGCACCATAGACTCGGCTAACCCGACCGCAACACGACAGGACAACATATTGGTGGCAAAGTGACGTTGACACTACCCGGAAACAGCAGGCGTGCTGGAACCAGGCATGGCAGGAGGGAGTACCCGTGCCAAAGACACTTCTGAGCAGCAACTGGCAATGTTGGAGCCGAGGGTCAATCATGCAGCAGGCTGAGGCCAACTTGGAGCAAGTAGAAAACAAAATGTAGTGTGATTTTGGAGGCAGCAGGAGACTTTGTCGTCCACACTGCAGGGGAGCAGCTGGCGTTACTGAACCCCACTAACACAGGAGGTAGTGTGTTTTTCTCTGTGAAGATGGCACTTCTGAACACCAACTAGCGTTGTTGGAGCCCAGGATCAAGCATGGAGCAGGCAGAAGCCTGATGGTCTTTGAATGTGGAGGCAGCAGGAGACATTGCCGTCCACACAGCTGGGGAACAGCAGGCGTTACTGAACCCCACTAACACAAGAGCTAGTGTTTTTCTCTGTGCGGACAGCACTTCCGAGCAACAACTGGCTGTGTTGAAGCCCAGGATCAATCATGCAGCAGGCGGATGCCAACTTGCATCAAGTTTTATATAGGTTTTTGACTACTACTGATTTTAACCATGCTCCACTATGGCCTCTGGCTCCACTGTCTATAGTATTTCCCCTGGCCTCCAACCCCACCACTTACTGCTCTGAAGTGGCGTCTGCACAATCCACACTTGTTCCTGAGTTACTGGGGCTCAGTCACGTCAGTTGATCCCCTGATGTGTGTCCGGCAAGGTCTCCTGCTCTGTCCACATTCCCACTATTAGTAATGGGAATGTGGACAGAGCAGGAGACATTGCCGGACACACATCAGGGGATCAACTGACGTGACTGAGCCCCAGTAACACAGGAACAAGTGTGGATTGTGCAGACGCCACTTCAGAGGAGCAACTGGCGGGGTTGGAGGCCAGGGGAAATACTAGAGACAGTGGAGCCAGAGGCCTAAGTGGAGCACGGTTAAAAATCAGTAGTAGTTTGATTGTGGAGGGAGAAGGTGACATTGCCGTCCACACAGCAGGGGAACAGCTGACGTTACTGAACCCCACTAACACAGGATCTAGTGTGTTTTTCTCTGTGAAGACAGCACTTCTGAACACCAACTGGCATTGTTGGAGCCCAGAATCAAGCATGGAGCATGCAGAAGCCTGATGGTTTTTGAATGTGGAGGCAGCAGGAGACATTGCCGTCCACACAGCAGGGGCACAGCTGACGTTACTGAACCCCACTAACACAGGAGCTAGTGTGTTTTTCTCTGTGAAGACGGCACTTCTGAACACCAACTGGCGTTGTTGGAGCCCAGAATCAAGCATGGAGCAGGCAGAGGCCTGATGGTTTTTGAATGTGGAGGCAGCAGGAGACATTGCCGTCCACACAGCAGGGGAACAGCTGACGTTACTAAACCTCACTAACGCAGGAGCTAGTGTGTTTTTCTCTGTGAAGACGGCACTTCTGAACACCAACTGGCATTGTTGGAGCCCAGGATCAAGCATGGAGCAGGCTGAGGTCTGATGGTTTTTGCATGTGGAGGCAGCAGGAGACATTGCCGTTCACACAGCAGGGGAACAGCTGACGTTACTGAACCCCACTAACACAGTAGCTAGTGTGTTTTTGTCTGTGAAGACTGCACTTCTGAACACCAACTGGTGTTGTTGGAGCCCAGGATCAAGCATGGAGCAGGCTGAGGCCTGATGTTTTTTGCATGTGGAGGCAGCAGGAGACATTGCCGTCCACACAGCAGGGGAACAGCTGACGTTACTGAACCCCACTAACACAGGAGCTAGTGTGTTTTTCTCTGTGAAGACGACACTTCTGAACACCAACTGGTATTGTTGGAGCCCAGGATTAAGCATGGAGCAGGCTGAGGCCTGATGGTTTTTGAATGTGGAGGCAGCAGGAGACATTGCCGTCCACACAGCAGGGGAACAGCAGACGTTACTGAACCCCACTAACACAGGAGCTAGTGTTTTTCTCTGTGCGGACAGCACTTCTGAGCAACAACTGGCTGTGTTGAAGTCCAGGATCAATCATGCAGCAGGCGGAGGCCAACTTGCAGCAAGTTTTATATAGGTTGTAGACTACAACTGATTGTAACTGTGCTCCACTATGGCCTCTGGCTCCACTGTCTCTAGTATTTCCCCTGGCCTCCAACCCCGCCAGTTACTGGTCTGAAGTGGCGTCTGCACAATCCACACTTGTTCCTGAGTTACTCGAGCTCTGTCACGTCATTTGATCCCCTGATGTGTGTCCGGCGAGGTCTCCTGCTCTGTCCACATTCCCACTACTAGTAATGGGAATGTGGACAGAGCAGGAGACATTGCCGGACATACATCAGGGCATAAACTGACGTGACTGAGCCCCAGTAACACAGGAACAAGTGTGGATTGTGCAGACGCCACTTCAGAGCAGCAACTGGCGGTGTTGGAGGCCAGGGGAAATACTAGAGACAGTGGAGCCAGAGGCCTAAGTGGAGCATGGTTAAAAATCAGTAGTAGTTCGATTGTGGAGGGAGCAGGAGACTTTGCCGTCCACACAGCAGGGGAGTAGATGGCGTTACTGAACCCCACCAACACAGGAGCTAGTGTTTTTCTCTGTGCAGACAGCACTTCTGAGCGACAACTGGCTGTGTTTAAGCCCAGGGATTACAGTTCAGGTGGTAGAAACATGAATACAACAGGAGGGGCGTGGCCTGCACGCTGTTGGCCATGGCTGCTTGAAAGGAGAGCTCTGTGCTTCAGCAGGATAAACCAGCTCTTATCAGCTCACAGATAACAGGATTACCAGCTACAGGAGGTGTGAGTAACCCCAGCCCTCAGCAATGCCTAAGTTGAGACCTAAAAAAACTGGCACTCCAGCCAAGCTGACAGACTTTTACCCCCGGGATAGGGAAGTCTCCTCACCAAGCAAGATGGCGCTGGCTTCCCACTCAGTGTCTTCCCACTCCTCACAAGGAGATACAGGCTGCTTGAGAGGCAATACAGGCATTCCTCTGACAGAGGAAACAATGCAATCTCTGCTGAAAACGCTGAGGGCTTCCCTACAGGGTGATCTCAGAGAAATAGTCAGAGAGCTGAAGGAAGAAATCAGGTCTCTGGGTGATCGCACAGAGCACGTAGAAACTAAAATGGCTGAATTTGCAACATCACATAACAATCTGATAGATGCTAACACAGCTTTGGAAAAGGAGGTGGAGGCACTAAAACTTAAAATCAGTGATATAGAGGACAGATCCTGAAGAAATAACCTAAAAATCAGAGGGATTCCCTCATCTGTAGCAGATAAAGACCTCCATGAATACTTCCACAAGTTTCTGCAGCTTATACTTCCTGGATGGGACGCCAGAGACCTGATAGTGGACAGAATTCATAGAGTCCCTTAATCCAAAGGCATAGATCCAGCTCTGCCTAAAAATGTCCTGGCTAGACTTCATTTCTATAAAACAAAAGAACCTGTGCTGTACACACTGAGGGAAAGTCCAGCCCTGCCAGACACTTTCATGAGACTAAAAATCTTCCCAGATCTTTCTGCTACAACTCTTAATAAAAGAAGAGAATTCGCCCACCTTTCTAAACTCCTTAGAGATCAAGACATCAAGTACAAGTGGGGTTTTCCGGTGAGGATGATGATTTTCAAATAAATGGAGGCACTTACATATGTCATACTCCTTCTCAGCTGGGCAAATTGCTGGATGACTGGGGAATAGCCCACCCGCCAAACCCTGGCGGGTGGGAGAATCAAAGAGGATCTCCAGACAGGATTAACCCTGAATGGTCAGCAACTTAGCTGGGACTCTTTCCTGCTTATGGCACCTGCTGTCCTTGCTCCTGTGACACGGAATGTCACGTAGCCCCCCTGATGTTCTCGCCTATGGTGAGCGGTTATACTCCGGTCACCCTACTCGAGGCAAACCAGTGTTGATGGAACTTTTTTGTTTTTGTTCTTCTTCTCACAAATGTTCCTTAATTTTTTTCAGAAATTTCTTTCAATTCCTTGCTGGTCTAACCCTTCTCATCCCTGATGGCGTTCCTAGGAATTCAAACCCCCCTGCGGCTCCAATATGAGAATTAAGATATTGTCTATTAATGTGAACGGACTCAACTCCCCAGCAAAAAGGTCAATGATGTGGAGAGAGGTGAAGGCATCTAACTGTGATATAGCGTGCATTCAGGAGACCCACCTTCTTTCCACAGATAATAAACGGCTACTTCAGCCCAGGTTTCAACACGCCTTTTTTGCTAATGACTCAAAAAAAAGAGGAGGAGTGGCCATTTTAATAAAGAACTCAGTGGCTTTTAAATTGATAAATGTCAGTTATGGAGTGGATGAAAGATATATTATTTTGTCTTGTTATATCAACAGCGTCCCTTATACCTTGACAACGGTCTACTCCCCAAATTCATCGCAATTGACCTTTGCTAGGAAATTTTTCCAAGCATTCAAAGATACTGCCACAGGGGCGGAAATCATCTGTGGAGATTTTAATATACCTGTTATACGCTCCATGGATTGCTCCAACATCAACATCTCACATGCTAAGGAACTTAAGCATCTCATCAATGAATTCCATTTTCATGACATCTGGAGATATTTACACGCATCAGAAAGAGACTATACATTCTTCTCTTCCAGGCATCGCTCATACAGTAGATTTGATTTCTTTTTGGTTGACAGCAAATCTATAAGTAATTGTGTTGCAGCTGATATTGGTTTAATCACTTGGACAGATCATGCGCCGATCTCTTTGTCTGTTCAGGGTGGCTTTAATGTTCAAAATTCCCCCAGGTGGAGATTGAATACTAGCTTGCTTGGTAGGCAGAAGGTACATGATGAAGTAGAGTCAGTGTTAACAGAATATTTCAAACTTAATAATAATGGGGAAATTTCTGACGAGACCCTGTGGGCTGCTCATAAAGCAGTAGTCAGGGGGCAGTTCATAAAGCTAGCCTCCATCCAAAAACGGCAAAAAGACGCAGATATTAAATATATATTAACCCGTATTCATCACCTTGAATCCCTGAATAAAGCCAAAGCAACCTCTAACTTGACTAAAGAAATTGTAACCCATAGATTCCAACTAAGATCCCTACTCCTGGAAAAATACGAACATAATCTTAAAAAAAATCGATCGATATTTTATGCTATGGGGGATAGAGCGGGGTCCTTATTGGCAAGAAGGACAAAAAAACGTGAGATTCAATCTAAAATAGAATTCCTGAGGGACCCAAACGGAACAATCACTAGACATCCCATTGAAATAGCAGAAGCATTTGCGAAATATTATGAGGCCCTGTATAATCTAAAATATGATTCCAACACGTCACAGCCGACTCAAGTGGATATACAGGGCTTTCTAGACACCCTGGATCTTCCCCGGGTCTCAGATGAGCAATTAGAGGAACTTAATCTTTCCTTTACTACACATGAAATCCCAGGTGCCATCAAAATGACTAAGACTAACTCTGCCCCGGGCCCCGATGGGCTGCCATACGAATATTACAAACAATTTACATCCACTCTGTCCCCCTTTATGTTAAAAACCTTCAATTTTTGGCAAAATAAAGGGTCAATTTTCCCAGACATAAAATCATAGAATCGTAGAGTTGGAAGGGACTTCCTGGGCCATCTGGTCCAACCCCCTGCTCAAAGCAGGATTCGCTAAATCATCCCAGTCAGATGTCTGTCCAGCCTCTGTTTGAAGACTTCATTGAAGGAGAACTCACCACTTCTCGTGGCAGCCTGTTCCACTCATTGATCACTCTAACTGTCAAAAAGTTTTTCTAATATCTAATCTGTGTCTCCTCCCATTCAGTTTCATCCCATTGCTTCTAGTCTTTCCTTGTGCAAATGAGAATAAAGTTGATCCTTCTACAATGTGACAGCCCTTTAGATATTTGTAGACAGCTATTAAGTCTCCTCTCAGTCTTCTCTTTTGCAAACTAAACATTCCCAAATCCTGCAACCTTTCCTCATAAGACAGGGTTTGCAGACCGGTCACCATTCTGGTCGCTCTTTTCTGAACTTGCTCCAGTTTGTTGATGTCTTTTTTAAAATGTGGTGCCCGAAACTGGACACAATATTCCAGATGAGGTCTGACCAAAGAGGAGTAGAGGGAAATAATGACTTCACGTGATCTAGACTGTATGCTTCTGTTAATACATCCTAGAATTGCATTTGCCTTTTTTGCTGCTGCTTCACACTGTTGACTCATATTCAGTCTGTGATCTATTAGTATACCCAAGTCTTTTTCACATGTGCTGTCACTTAGCCCTATTCCTCCCATTCTATATATGCTTTTTTCATTTCTATTGCAACTTAGAAGCGATTATTATCACGCTACCCAAGCCAGGGAAAGCTGCAGACACCCCGGGTAATTTTAGGCCCATTTCACTCCTAAATTGTGATGTTAAAATTTATGCCAAACTAGTGGCGGATAGACTTCATAAAGTGATCCCGGCCTTAGTGGCTCCAGACCAAGTTGGTTTTGTGACAGGCAGGCAATCTAAGGATGGCACCAGACGGATGCTTGACTTGATTAGACTGGTGGAGATATCGGGTGAACCCAGTGCATTCCTGTCTCTTGATGCTGAAAAAGCCTTTGACAGGGTGCACTGGGGATACCTGGAGAGAGTTCTAACAAAATTCGGGTTCTTGGGGAAAATTAAGTCATCCATTCTAGCTCTCTACTCTTACCCAAATGCGTCAGTGTTGGCATCGGGGTTTCTGTCATCTAAATTTCAAATAAGTAATGGCACTCGCCAGGGGTGTCCATTGTCTCCCGCTATTTTTGCTTTAGTGGTAGAACCTCTGGCGGAAGCTATACGAAAAAACATAGCCATTTCTGGTATAAGAGTTGGGGAATTTGAACATAAACTTGGTTTATACGCAGATGATTTGATAATTTCCTGTTCTAACCCTGTAGTTTCGATTCCAGCAGTGGTGAACACATTATCAAACTTTTCTAAAGTGTCGTATTATAAGCTTAATGCGGCAAAGTCTTTGATATTGCCGTTTAATGTACCGGTGGAGGCCAGGAGTGTGCTGGAGGGGGCCTTTCAATTCAAATGGTGCGACAGGGGGATACCTTATTTAGGTATTAAGCTGACACCATCGCAGATGTTAATTAAAGAAAATTTGGAACCTCTGATCCAAAATTTAGAAAAGGAATTGGGAAGGTATGAAAAAATATCGTTGTCCTGGATGGCCAGGATACAGTCCTTTAAAATGGTTTTCTTACCCAAAATATTGTATGTGCTCAGTTGCTTACCCATCAAAATTTCTAACAAAACCCTGATGAAACTTCAATTGTTGACTAACAAATTTGTCTGGGGTAATAAAAGGGCCAGGGTCGCAGGTAAAGTGTTATATCCCCCATATGACTTAGGGGGATTGGGCACCCCAAACATAACGGCATATTATAAAGCCTTACTAATTGAATCACTAAAGGAATGGTGGCGTCCAGGTAATTCACATAGATGGGCTCAGATTGAAAATTTCCTGTCCCGCCAGGGCTCGGTCAGAAGAATGATGGAAGCAGAATATTTGAGCCGTTCACGGTTCTCCCCGTGTGTTCCCACCATGTCAGCTTCCCTGGAGGTCTGGCGAAATGACTTGATTCATAAGATTCAGATTCCTCTTTCAGAGATTTCCCTCAAGTCGTTGGAATCTCAAATCCCCTTTTTGAATCTAGCCAGGTGGGAGGGATCGGGCATTACAGTGCTGGTGGATCTATTCTCTGATTTGGGTGTTAACCCCTTTAATGAAATAGTACGGAAACACCCCTCTTTAAAGGTTTGTTTCTATCAACACATCCAAATTAGTCATTTTCTGGCCTCTAAATTTCCTCTAAAGTCGAATCCTCTGTTACCTACAACAAAGGCTTTGGTATTTGAAAAGATAATTAAATCTAAAGGTATCTCCTCAACATACAAATGGCTCAATAACCCCCCCGAAGAGCAAAAATCTCCTTATATGAATAAATGGGACGTGGAGTTGAGTGTCTCTACCTCTCCTTCAAACTGGCACTCGGCTTCAGCAAATATCCAAAAATATTCCAAGTGCATAAATCATCTGGAGCAACTGAAAAAAGTACACCTGCGATGGTATCGGTCCCCAGCCAACTTAGCACAGTTCCTCCCAAATTATTCGCCACATTGTTGGAGGGGCTGCCTCCAAAGGGGTACTCTTGGTCACTGCTGGTGGGCTTGTCCCAAGGTTTTCTCGTTCTGGCTGGAGGTGTTTGGCCTGATGGGTGAGCTGACAGGCAATCCTATTAATCTGAATCTGGGTCTGGCAGTGCTAAACGTGGGTATAGAGGAGTTCTCTTGGGAATCCAGGGGATTATTGGTTCACATTCTAGTTGCTGCCAGATATTGCATAAGTAGCTATTGGAAATCCCCAAAGACACCTACATTAGTTGAACTATATAACCGAATTAATCTCCATTGCCAATACGAGTTCTGTCTGGCTCACTCCATCCGCGCCAAAAACAAAATACTTCAGACTTGGGACACGTGGCTAAACTCTGTATATGCATCCCCTGTCAGGCATCTGTTTCCAGGGCAAACTGTCTGAGATTAATAAAATGGGTCAAATAGGGTCAAAGAGAGTGTTACGCAGGGAGTTCACCCGTACCACATGTCAATATTCAAGGTGTTTATATCTCTGTTGTTGTTACTGCTCGGGCTACCCCGGAACGCCATCTAATTCCCTAGATCCCCTCTCCCCCTCCCCGGTTGCCTCTTTGCAACCATCCATGGTTCCCCCCCACCTCTTCCTTCCCTCCCCTTTCTTATCTTCCTTTCTTACTCTCTGGTTCTGGTTGTTTGAAACCCTCGTTTTGAGGATTAAAGAGTAAATGGGTAGGTTGACTCTTTACGTTTTAGGTGTTGATTAACCAAAAAAAAAAAAAAAAAAAAAAGTTGTAACTTGCATCAGACATGATTGTTGGTGGTGTGATAGGAAATGTGAATCATAATCAAAAGATATACTACCACGTGTTACAGCGTTGTTCTCTTTGTGTATTAATGCCATTGATACCTGAATTTCTCCTTTTTCTAATGTAACTTCCTACAATAAAAATTGATTGGAGTAAAAAAAAACACAACAGGAGACATGGATACTGTTGCCAACCAATTATTTATTTTGGTAGAGGACTGGCAAATTCTGGCAAGATCCAGGCCTTGTTCATTTTTAGAAAAGTAAGCCGGTCAACGTTATCGGAGGATAGTCGCGTGCGACGGTCTGTGAGTACATGTCAGTACTCCGGGTTTTCTAAATCACCTTGCGAATGAATTTGCCCTTTGTCAAGATAGAGGTTACTGGTCTTGTGTGCCCTACTTCCTGTTCATTTGTGTAAAACCCTGCTCAGGTGCTGCCTTCCTTGCTGGAGTATTCTGCTTCCTTCAGCTGTGCTGTTTGTTTCTTAGTGTTCTTCTGCTGTGGCTCTGGACATTCCCTATTCTCTGTAGGAAAGCTGCACTCATCTTTGGAACTTAACCCTTGGTTCACTTTATCTGGTAAGAACTGTGTTCCTGAACTATGTGTTGTTCTTAACCCTTCACTCTCCCCAATGAGAGCAGTCGGAACTGTCACCAACCGTATGCTTTAATGTGAACCTGTTCCTCGACTCACCTGTGTTTACGCGACTCCTGGGATCAACTTATAAATCAGCTTTTGGACTGTCCTGTGCTTTTGCTCGTCTGGGATTTACCTATAGTCTTGTTCTGGACTTCCCTGTGCTTGCTACATACCTGGATTGGACTCTCTCTGCATCACTACGTTGTGAACTGTGCCACGTCACCTGAGTGTTACACTCGCCTTTGGATCACATTTTTATGAGGACTCTGTCTTAGGAACTTTACTGAATTGCTATATAGCTTCAAGACTTGTCTCATTTCAGGCTATCAGCATATTGTTTTTGGGTGTCACTGCTGTTATAAAAATACATTATTTGCACTAAAGTAACCCGCTTCTGTCTGATCATTGCCCCACGCTATCAGAATCCTCTAGTTCCTACAATAGTATTACAGGATACTCCATCCTAAAAGAGGATTCTGCTGGGGCAATGTCACAGTCACAAGCAGACAAGATGTTTTCTATTATTAACTCCTTGCAGCTGGAGGTGGGGGCTATACAAAATAAGCTCAGAGACTTGGAGTCCCGGGTGGACCACAATGCACAGGTGTTTGGTCAGGCTCTCCAAGATCTACGTACCAGGATGGAAGTCCAGGAGGCTTTACCCACTGAGCATATACCGTCCCCCAGTATGCCTAAGTTGCCCCCATTCCGGTTTAATGGTGACCGAAGTCAATTTCGTGGGTTTGTTAATCAATGCATATTATTTTTTGATGTACATGCCTCTTACTACCGGTCTGATAGATCTAAGGTTTTATGTATCATTATGTTGTTGACATCAAGGGCTCTGGCTTGGGCAAATCCTATGGTTGAAAGTCATGATACCCGTCTAAATAATTTGGATGATTTTCTGACATCTATGGCGCAAATGTTCGACGATCCCACCCGCCGTGCCACTGCTGAATCTGCCCTGCTGTCCTTACGCCATGGGAAGCGCTCAGTCATAGAATATGTTACCGAATTTAAGAGGTTAGTGGTGGATACCAACTGGGACAACAATGCTTTATTGCCAATTTTTAGGAAAGGTTTATCCAGTGCAATCAAGGATGAGCTAGCTCGTTCCGAGTCCCCACAGGAGTTCGAGTTGTTTTTACAACACTGTGTGCGTATTGACATTCGCCTAACTGAACGCAGACAAGAGAAATGGGCAGCTTTAAATCGCATTGCTAATTTTTCTCTTCCATCTAGGGAAACTACAGGCAAAAGCCCGAGGGAGACCGAGGAGGTGCCTATGCAAGTGGACTCGCTACAAAGACGTGAGAATAATAATGAACGCCGGGAATACTGTTTCCGTGAACGATTATGTTTTTATTGCGATCAATCAGACCATTTCCTCATTAATTGTCCTAAATGTCCCAGGCGACCTAACAAGGTGTTAGCGGCAGTAAGGGATTATGACAATACGGACGCTGAGTCTGAGGTTTCGGAGACCAGTCTACACCTAGACGCTGTGTTTCCCCCAACATTGATGTTGACTCCTCTAAAGATCAAGGGGAAAAATATTCACATTGTTCTCTTCCTACTCAGATTCTGTGGGAAGGTCAGTGGATACCAAGTTCTGCCATGATAGACTCTGGAACAGGTGGGAATTTCATGGATTCTTCTTTTGCCAGGAAACATGGTATAAGGACACAACTAAGAGCTTCGCCAGTCACTATGGAAACAGTGGATGGTTCCCCATTAACTTCTGGACCAGTAGACCGGGAAACGGTGCTCCTGAGTGTAAGATGGAACCAGACCATCAGGAAACCCTTTCATTTATGCTAATATCTTCTCCTCATTTTCCTATAATTTTAGGAATTCCCTGGCTGCGGTCGCAAAATCCAAACATCAATTGGGAAACCAAGGAGATATCCTTCCCCTCGAAGGGTAGTCCTATCATCTGTCCAACGATCACGGTTCCAGTTACCCGGGACGTGGAAGAGGCAATACAGGTACCTACTCTCCCTCTGGTTTACCAGGAATTCGCGGATGTTTGTGACAAAAAGAAAGGCAGACCAACTCCCACCACATAGACCATATGACTGCCCCATAGAATTGCTTCCAGGGGCAGCGATCCCATTCGGCCATGTTTACCCGCTGGCAGCTCCAGAACTAAAAACATTATGAGAGTATATAGATGAGAATCTAGCCAAGGGGTTTATCCGACCATACTCTTCACCAGCGGAAGCCCCCATATTCTTTGTAAAGAAGAATGATGGGACTCTAAGACCTTGCATTGACTACCGGGAGCTAAATAAGGTAACCATTCGTAACAGGCACCCGTTGCCGCTAATTCTTGAAATGTTGGAAAGATTTCGTAAAGCCAAGGTGTTTACCAAATTAGACCTTCGTGGGGCATATAATTTACTCCGCATACGTCCCGGAGACGAATGGAAGACAGCTTTTAGATGCCGGTATGGACATTTTGAATATTTAGTGATGCCCTTCGGACTGTGTAACGCTCCTGCGGCTTTTCGACACTTAGCCAATGATATCTTCAGGGATTTATTGGACCATTATGTGGTAATTTACCTGGATGACATCTTAATTTTCTCTGATTCTCTACAGAAACATCAGGAACATGTCAAGACCGTGCTCAGACGCTTAAGAGATAATCATTTATACATTAAACTCGAAAAATGTGAGTTTCATTGCTCCGAAATTCAATTTCTGGGCTATATTATTTCTCCCCAGGGATTGAACATGGAATCCAGCAAGATCCAGGCGATCATAGACTGGCCTGTACCAGGAAACATCAAAGAGGTACAACAATTTATTGATTTTGCTAATTTTTATAGACTTTTTATCCTGAATTTTTCGGAAATTGTCCGTCCCATCACTCTCCTTACTAAGAAGGGGAAGAAGTTTGTATGGTCTTCGCAAGCCCGGGAAACCTTTGACCTCGTCAAGGTTTGTTTTACCACGGCTCCGATATTAATGCATCCGGATCCTGCACTGCCTTTCATCGTGGAGGTGGACGCTTCTGACTGTGCACTGGGAGCTATCCTCTCACAACGAACCGGAGACAAAGGTTTGCTGCACCCGTGTGCCTTCTTTTCACGCAGGTTATCTTCTGCTGAACTAAATTATGACATTGCAGATAAGGAACTTTTGGCAATAATTTCCGCCTTTAAAGAATGGAGACTCCATTTGCAGGGAGCTACTCAACATGTAGTAGTGCTTACAGATCATCGTAATTTGGAATTTCTTAAATCCGCCAGGTTTCTTTCTCCTCGACAAGCTAGGTGGAGTTTGTTCTTGAACCAGTTTACTTTTATTATCTCGTACCGCCCAGGTTCATGTAATGGGAAGGCTGATGCATTATCCCGAATCCACACGGTGAACTCCGTGCCTGGGACCCCGTCTAAGACCATCTTGTCTGATGCCAATTTCATAGGAGTGCTCCAGGACCGGGACTTGTGGGAGGAGATCAAGCTGGCCTATGACGGTGATGTATTTCTTGCTGCTCCACCTGACAGCGTGAATCTTGTCTTTCAGAATGGTGTGTGGCTTAGAGATTGACGTATTTACGTCCCAGAGGCTGTGAGACTTCGAATCCTCAAATTGGTCCATGACTCCATATTGGCTGGTCATAGGGGGGTACAGAAGACTCAGGAATTTTTAAGTCTTTTTTTCTGGTGGCCTACCTGCTTAAAAGATGTGAATGAGTATGTCCGCTCTTGTGAGGTTTGTGCCCGGTACAAAGTTCCTCGTGTTTCACCTACTGGTCTTCTCAAACCACTACCCGTACCATCTCGCCCTTGGGGGTCTATTTCGATGGACTTTATTGTGGAGTTACCCACCTCTGCCGGTAAAAACACTATTTTGGTGGTAGTGGACCGTTTAACGAAGGTGGCCCATTTTATTCCTTGTGCCGGTCTCCCCTCGGCTACAGAGACAGTGGATCTGGTTATCCAGAACGTTTTCCGGCTGCATGGGGTACCAGATGAGATGATCTCTGACAGGGGAATACAGTTTACCTCTAAGTTTTGGAAAGAATATTGCTCTGCGCTCCACATTAATGTTTGCTTGTCTTCTGCATACCATCCTCAGACCAACGGGCAGACCGAACGTACCAATCAAACCTTGGAGCAATATCTATGCTGCTACGTCAGTCATTTGCAGGATGACTGGCTGAAGTTACTTCCTTTAGCGGAGTTTTCGTGCAACAACTCACAGAACAGTTCCACGAAGGTAACTCCTTTTTTGCCAATCTGGGATATCATCCAAATATTCTCCCTAGGTCTCCGGTTGTCTCTTCGGTACCGGCGGTTCAAGACAGAGTGGAGCTGTTGCAACGTAATCTTGAAGTTTTGAAGGACTCCCTGACTGTAGCACAGGAGCGTTACAAGAAGTCGGCTGATAGGTTCCGGAAACCAGCACCTTTGTATAAGGTAGGAGACTTGGTTTGGTTGTCTACCAAGAATCTAAGGTTGGGTGTTCCTTCGCAGAAACTGGGACAGAAGTTCATCGGTCCATTCAAGATTACCGGGATTGTGAGCTCCGTTGCTTGTCGGCTGAAGCTACCACGAACTCTAAAGGTACACCCAGTATTTCATGTTTCTTTATTAAAACTGGTTTCTCCTAACAAGTTTCAGGGACGTATCGTACTTCCTCCTCCACTAGTGTTGGTTAATGGCGGAGAACAATTTGTGGTCCAGGACATTATTGATTCGAGACTTCATCGAAACCGGCTTTGGTATCTAGTTAGATGGCAGGGTTACTCTCCTGAAGATGATTCCTGGGAACCAGTAAGTAACATCAATGCTCCCCTGAAGGTTGCTCAGTTTCATCGGAGATACCCAGACAAACCTGGTCCGGGATCGCCGTTTCTAGGTGGGGAGTAATGTCAGTACTCTGGGTTTTCTAAATCACCTTGTGAATGAATTTGCCCTTTGTCAAATGGAGGTTGCTGTTCTTGTGTGCCCTACTTCCTGTTCATTTGTATAAAACCCGGCTCAGGTGCTGCCTTCCTTGCTGGAGTATTCTGCTTCCTTCAGCTGTGCTGTTTGTTTCTTAGTGTGCTTCTGCTGTGGCTCTGGACATTCCCTGTTCTCTGTAGGAAAGCTGCACTCATCTTTGGAACTTAACCCTTGGTTCACTTTATCTGGTAAGAACTGTGCTCCTGAACTATGTGTAGTTCTTAACCCTTCACTCTCCCCAATGAGAGCAGTCAGAACTGTCACCAACCGTATGCTTTAATGTGAACCTATTCCTGGACTCACCTGTGTTCACGCCGCTCCTGGGATCAACTTGTAAATCAGCTTTTGGACTGTCCTGTGCTTTTGCTCGTCTGGGATTTACCTATAGTCTTGTTCTGGACTTCCCTGTGCTTGCTACATACCTGGATTGGACTCTCTCTGCATCACTACGTTGTGAACTGTGCCACGTCACCTGAGTGTTACACTCGCCTTTGGATCACATTTTTATGAGGACTCTGTCTTAGGAACTTTACTGAATTGCTATATAGCTTTAGGACTTGTCTCATTTCAGGTTATCAGCATATTGTTTTTGGGTGTCACTGCTGTTATAAAAATACACTATTTGCACTAAAGTAACCCGCTTCTGTCTGATCATTGCCCCACACTATCAGAATCCTCTAGTTCCTACAATAGTATTACAGTACACCACCTGCGGCACTAAAGACGCGTTCCGATAATACACTGGCAGTAGGGCAAGCCAGCACCTCCAATGCATAATGGCTAAGCTCTGGCCATGTGTCCAGCTTTGAGACCCAAAACTTGAAGGGGGAAGAGCCATCTGGGAGTACACTGACAGGGCAAGGCAGGTAGTCTGTCACCATCTGATGGAAACGTTGCCTCCTGCTGACTGGAGCCGTCTGTGATGGTGTAGACATTTGTGGCGGACACACAAAACTTTGCCACATTTGGGCCATAGTGGTCTTGCCTTGTGCTAAGGCGCTGCCTCTGCTCCCTCTTTGTGCCGAGCTTCCTCCACTGCCTCGACGCACAGAGCTGCTTTGTAAAGCACTAGCAGCACTGCTGTCGGGTGGAATGGAGAACATGATGGACTGCACCAGTGTGTCTTGGTACTCCCGCAGTTTACGCTCACGGTTCAACGGTGTTATGAGGCTTTGTAAGTTGTCCCAGTAGCGAGGATCTAGGAGGGTGTACACCCAATAATCAGTCGTGTTGAGAATGTGGGCGATGCGGCGATCGTTTCTCAGGCACTGCAGCATGAAATCAACCATGTAACTGCCAAAGAAACGCTGTCCCCTGCTTGAGTCGTCATCTCTGCCTGCTCTGCATCACCCCACCCTTGCTGTATATACTGATTAGAGCATTGTGTACCTCCCTCCTCTGGAGAGATGTCTTCCTCCTCCATTGACTCCTCCTCATCCTCCTCACAAAGTGTCCCCTGCCTAGGCCTTTGTGAGTAACCCCTTAGCGCAGACTGTCCAGAAGCAGATGGCATTTGTGACTTGTCATCCTCCACCTCTTCCAAAACCTGCTCCCTTAGTGCTTGCAGTATTTTTTGAAGCAGGCAGATAAAGGGGACAGTAATGCTGACTAGTGCATCATCTGCACTCGCCATCCGCACGGAATCATCGAAGGCACGCAAAACGAGGCAGATGTCCTTCACAGAGGCCCACTCAGTGGTGCTGAAGTGTGACTGGCGCACAGTGCGACTTGTTTGCGCCTGATGCAGCTGGTACTCCATGACTGCTGCCTGCTGCTCACACAACCTCTCCAACATATGTAACGTTGAATTCCACCTGGTGGTTAGGTCACATATGATGCGATATTCCGGAAGGCGTAATCGGCGCTGCGCGATCTTGCCGTGCTGGAACGCCGCAAGTGAGCGCACTCTATGCGGACCTTGTGCAGCAGTGCATCAAGATCCAGATAGTCCCTCAGAAAGCTCTGCATGACCAAGTTCAGCACATGTACCAGACATGGGATGTGAGTGAGGTTGCCTAGGCCCAGAGCTGCCACCAGATTTCGGCCATTGTCACACACTACCAAGCCCGGCTGGAGATTCGCTGGCACAAACCACACGTCGCTCTCCTGCTTGATGGCATTCCAGAGCTCCTGCGCTGTGTGGCTTCGATTCCCCAAAGAAATTAATTTGAGTACGGCCTGTTGACGTTTGGCCACGGCTGTGCTCATATTAGTTGTAACAGGCTCCTGCAGCGCTGTCTCTGAGGAACTTGAGTAGGAGGAGGAGTCAATGTGTACAGACTGGATTCCTGCAATCCGTGGAGTTGGCAAAACATGTACAGCGCCACTCTCCAGATCTGTAACCGGCTCCACAACATTGACCCAATGGGCAGTGAGGGAAAGGTATCGTCCCTCTCCATGGTTACTGGTCCACGCATCGGTGGTCAGGTGGACCTTGCTACTAACGGCGTTTAGTAGCGCATGTTTTATTTTTCCCGCCACATGTTTTTGCAGGGCAGGGACGGCTTGCCTGCTGAAATAAAAGCGGCTGGGCACGGTGTATTGTGGGACTGCCAATGCCATGAAGTTCCGGAAGGTGTCAGTCTCCACCAGCCTGAATGAGAGCATTTCATGGGCCAGTAGTTTGGCAATGCCAGCATTCAGAGCCTGTGCTCGGGGATGGTTTGCCGAGTATGGCCGCCTTTTATCCCATGTCTGTGCTACCGATGGCTGTAAAGTGGCCTGGGAGTGGGAGTGTGAGGATGACTGGGAACGTGGTGCTGTGGGCGGAATATCACTGGGTCTCCGGACAACAATACCAGAGGTTGTTCCTTGGCGATCCTGTGAGGAAGCCGAACCAGCTGTGTGTGAGCTAGAGGAAGAGGCCCCAACACGAGCTGAAGAGGTGGTAGGTGGTGGTGCTGTACGTTGGCCTACGTCTTCAGTGTGTCTGTGTAATTCCACCTCGTGCTTGGTCCGCACATGTTTCCACATATTTGTGGTATTGAGGTTGCTGACATTTTTCCCTCTTTTGACTTTCTGATGACACAGCTTGCATTTGTCAAAGCAAATTTCATCTGCATCTGTGTCAAAAAAGGACCACGCACTGCAAGTCTTGGGAGCGCCCATTTTGGCTTTTGAAATAGGAATGCTCCTAATGGGTGCCGAAGTGGAGGCTACAGGCAGCCAAGTCTGCCCCCTCCCTCTCCCTCCTGTTTCGGCCGTTCAGGGTATCTCTTCCTCAGAGCTGCTCCCACCACTTTCCTGTTCCTCATGCCATGATGGGTCAAGGACCTCATCATCTACACTCCCCTCTTCAAACACCTGCTTCTCCTGGGTTGTCTCGCCAGCACCGTATGCACCAGAAATTGGCACCTGAGTCTCGGCATCATCTGATGCGTACTGAGGTGTGCTGACCACCCACCTCTTCAGATTCAGAGGAACAAAGAAGTTGTGCATCACTGCATACTCCCTCTTCTTCACATTCTTGAATGCTGCTTGGCTGGCCCCCTCTTTCCAAGCCAACAGATTCAGAGAACAGAAGTAGAGACTGTGATGGCTCCTGTCCAGGGCTCTCTGACTGCCTGGGCACTTTAGCAGGTGGTGAAGAGACAGACGGTCGCTCTTCAGTGCTCTGGCCCTGAGAGGACGTGGAAGTCATTGAAGTCGATGCGTTAGCTGCCATCCATCCGACAACGGCTTCAATTTGTTCCTCCCGCAGCAGTGGGGTACGGCGAGGTCCTACAAAGCTGCGCATAAAGGACTGTTGCCTGCTAAAACTGGGGGATGCTGACTCAGTGGTGCCCGCAGCAGGCACAGAATCCCCATGTCCTCTCCCTGCAGAATCCCCACGTCCTCTCCCTGCAGAATCCCCACGTCCTCTCCCTGCTGAAACTCCACGCCCACGTGCCTTACTCCCTGCCTTCTTCATCTTGGTAGACTGATAAAAATAGGCAGAAAGTACAAAGGAGGGGCTTAGTGTGCTTATTCCTGAACAGCTGCTAACAGGTATAAGAAACACTAATTTAATGAAGTGTGTGTGTGGACTACACTTTAATAGGAGCTAATGTGGCCTACACAACTGTCAAATGGAGTGTTTGGTGAACTTTATTTTGGTTTTTGTTTTTTTTTGAAAAAAAACTAAAAGGATGTGACCAAAGATTTGAAAGTGATAGTATCACAAACTTTTTGGAGCTATTACAATGCAGGCAGGTAACCTACAATGCAAAAGATGAGGCTCCAAAAAAGTTGGGTAATACTAATCTGGCTGCAGCTGAAGGGCACAAGCCAGAAAAAAGGCTCCTCTATCTACTCCTATATAGTGTTTGCAACCAACCAATGTAGATGGATACAGATGGATGCACATTAATAGGAGAATAAAAAATGAGCTGCAATAAAAGAAAAATATGTGTGAAGCAGTGACGCACGCTGAGCGGCCTACAACCAGACGTAGCTGCAGGACACAGTACTCAGTGTGAGGCTGGTTTCACATTAGCGCTTTTTAAGCGCACGCACGGCCGGGGGTAGCTCCGCCCCCGAGCCAGCTCTCTGCCCGGCGTGCCCGCCCCTTGCTTGTAGCGCCGCCTCCTAGCGCACAGCGCTATCTTTATCTATGCTAAAGATAGGGTGCGCCGATCGCAGGCGCCGCTGTGCGCTAGGAGGCGGCGCTACAAGCAAGGGGTGGGCACTCCGGGCAGAGAGCCGGCTCGGGGGCGGAGCTACCCCCGGCCGTGCGTGCGCTTAAAAAGCGCTAATGTGAAACCAGCCTGAGCTGCACTCACACACAGAGACCTCTCAGACAGCCGTGAACAGTGCAGAAAACTGGTCACTAGCACTGAAAGGCTGCAGAGAGGCTCCGCTGTCTACTCCTATAGTGTTTGCATCCAACGTATATGGATACGGGTGGATGCACAGTGCACACTAATAGAATGAAAAATGAGCAGCAAAAGAAGAAAAATATGTATGAGGCGGTGACACACGCTGAGCGGCCTACAACCAGACGTGGCTGCAGGACACACTACTCAGCGTGAGCTGCACTCACACAGACCTTGCAGACAGCTGTGAACACTGCTGCAAGGCAAAAGAAAGCTACAGTGGTGGATTATGTAGCCTGGGTAAAGCACACTAAGATTGTGAAAATCGCTATCTCTAACTGTCCCTCACAGTCTTGACCAGCAGCCTGTCCCTAACTGAATTCACGGCAGAGTGAACCCGAAATGGCTGCGTTGACGGCTTTTATAGTGCATTATGACATCATTTCAGCAGCCAATCACAGCCATGCCATTAGTTAACATGCCTACATGCCTAACAGGATGTGCCCACACTTCTGAGGATTGTCATTGGCTGAATCAAATCAAACTGGCTCATAGCATTATGGGAACTTCCGATTCCAGTATTCGATATGCTAAAAGTATCTGAACTCAGTATCAGAATTCCGATACAGTGAATATCGGCCGATACCCGATACTTGCGGTATCGGAATGCTCAACACTAGTAACCATACTTCCTATATCTAATTCCTATCTCATACTACCCTGCTTAGTTAGCTCTCCCCTGGTTAGCTATTAATTCAGATAATCTATGTTATGTATATTATGTATTCCTATGACCCTAGTACTGATTGTATTTGTATGTTTTACTTGTAGTTTCACCACATCAATATAGCACTACGTTCAATAAAGCACAGATTCAACCTGCAGTCTCCTTTTTGGACCCCCGGTATAGTGCTTTAGCTGCCTGTATAATCTACATGAATCCCGGTTCATTAGTGAGGACAGAATAGTGAAACAGCGGCTCTCCAGCTAGTGGGAATACAGAGAGAAGAGCCTTCCATCTTGCAGGACCGCAGTGAAACAATAGCTATCCAGCTAGTGGGAACTCAGGGGAAAAATAGTCTTCCATCCTGCAGGGACCAGTTACACAGCACCATCCAGCTAGTGCAACTCAGATGAAGACAGCCCTTCATCCAGATTGCAGGAACTAGTAAACTGCAGAAATCCATCTAGTGAGATTCAAGTCACCAGCTACACAGAGACTAATACAGCTACAGCAATCTCTGCCCAGCCAAGCATCCCTCCATGACACCATGCCCCACAAATCACACAGGACAAAATCTGTTACTTCTGTGTCCTCAAAGACTGTATCCATCAGCAGCATGGTCGCCATTGCCCGCACAAAGTCAAAGGTGTTAACCCTTTAATCCAAAAGTTGCCCCACAATCTACAGGAGAGGTGGCTCACACGTGTTTCCACGTACAAATACAAACACAGTGTTCCATTCCCTCCCTTCTCCGTTTTTGTAGACTTTATACACAAAAAGCGACAATCAGGAATGATCCCAGCTTTGATTTTGCAATGTCATATGCCACACCATCACCAGCTGCAAACCCACGCAGAACATCTGTGGCAGTGCACAAGACTTATGTTTCATCTCCAAGTTCCAATTACAGGTCTGCTGGCTGCTCCCAATCAGAGACAAAGGTACAAGAACCTGACAAGCAGTGCCCGCTCCATCAGAAGCCTCATCCTCTCCTGAAATGCAGAGCCTTCAGAGGAAAATCTATGCCAGAATGCAGAAGCTTCCTGAAAGAGAACGGTATCTGCTACAAGTGCTGCTCATCCACAGTTCACCTCGCCAAGGATTGTAAGGTTAGTGAAAAATGCACAAAATGTGGCACCACAGATCATAACACTGCCCTACACCCTGGCCCAGCTCCATGGAGTGCATAAAACACGCTAGCTGACAGTGAGCATGGCTGGGAGGAAAGGAGCAATGATGCAGCTACACCAGAGATCACTTCACAATGTAATGAAGTCTGTAAAGGGACAATAGACAATAGGTGCTTTTCTAAAATATGCCTCATGTCAAAGATATTGGAGAACTGCCATGTAGAACTAGCTCCCACTCTCAAAGTCTCTGAAGAATGCTGGTTCCTACCCATGTTTGGAGTATACCACCCTAAGAAACCGGGCCAGATTAGAGTGGTGTTTGACTCCAGTGCTAAGTTTGATGATGTCTCCCTGAATGATATTCTACTGACAGGACCAGACCTCAATAACAAACTGCTGGGAGTACTTATGCGCTTCCATTAGGATTCCATTGCTTTCATCAATGACATCCAGCAAATGTTCCATTGTTTCCTTGTGAGAGAGAGAGATGTGGCGCCCCTGAGGGTTCAGTCGCACAGAGGTACTGCACCTCCTCCTGAGGTGTGGTACCCCACCATTCGGGTAAGGTGGAGACACCTGACGACACTCCAACACCTGCATCCCAAACAGCATAGTAGTGTAGCAAAGCACCTTTGGTGGCACCCTGTTTGGAACATGAAGAGTGCTGGGAGGTGGGTGGAGCCTAGCTGCACAAGGGAACGGGAGATTATTAGGACTAGGTCAGTCTGTGAGAGGAGATCCCCTGAGTGGGATGGATGGAAAGAGGTGCTGCAGCAGTCTCCTGTGACCTGGAGCTGCTGGCACGGGAAAGAGATATAGAAAGCTTGATTCTCCATAAGAAAGATTGATTTGTACGGAACGTGAGAAGAAGAAGAGAACTAAGGACTAGGGTCAGAGCAGACTATGAAAAAATGAGGATGATTGACCTCATGGAGATCAACATCCGACACTGCGGAGACACCATCACGTGTTTCTCAACGCAGTGATTCTAGAGCACTGCTCCCATCCCTTATGGGAAATATGTAAAACATGCAAATATATAAGCCGCGGAGACACCATCACATGTTTCTCAACGCAAGCAATGACTAGCCAGGTCTTTCACCGGGAAGGAACAACCACGGGAAGGGCAGTCTCCAATGAAGGAAACCACCTATGCCAAAACATGGTATCCATCCACAGACAGCTGTTTCCGGGTATTGCCCCTCATCAGTGTGGAGTAGGAAACTGGCTAGTAGGAGCAATGCCTAGTAGCAGACTATGAAAAAATGAGGATGATTGACCTCATGAAGATCAAATTCCGACACTGTGGAGACACCATCACATGTTTCTCAACACAGTGATTCTAGAGCACTGCTCCCATCCCTTATGGGAAATATGTAAAACATGCAAATATATAAGCCGCGGAGACACCATCACATGTTTCTCAACGCAAGCAATGACTAGCCAGGTCTTTCAACGGGAAGGAACAACCACGGGAAGGGCAGTCTCCAATGAAGGAAACCACCTATGCCAAAACATGGTATCCATCCACAGACAGCTGTTTCGGGGTATTGCCCCTCATCAGTGTGGAGTAGGAAACTGGCTAGTAGAAGCAATGCCTAGTAGCAGACTATGAAAAAATGAGGATGATTGACCTCATGGAGATCAACATCCGACACTGCGGAGACACCATCACGTGTTTCTCAACACAGTGATTCTAGAGCACTGCTCCCATCCCTTATGGGAGATATGTAAAACATGCAAATACATAAGCCGCGGAGACACCATCACATGTTTCTCAACGCAAGCAATGACTAGCCAGGTCTTTCACCGGGAAGGAACAACCACGGGAAGGGCAGTCTCCAATGAAGGAAACCACCTATGCCAAAACATGGTATCCATCCACAGACAGCTGTTTCGGGGTATTGCCCCTCATCAGTGTGGAGTAGGAAACTGGCTAGTAGGAGCAATGCCTAGTAGCAGGCTATGAAAAAATGAGGATGATTGACCTCATGGAGATCAACATCCGACACTGCGGAGACACCATCACGTGTTTCTCAACGCAGTGATTCTAGAGCACTGCTCCCATCCCTTATGGGAGATATGTAAAACATGCAAATATATAAGCCGCGGAGACACCATCACATGTTTCTCAACGCAAGCAATGACTAGCCAGGTCTTTCACCGGGAAGGAACAACCACGGGAAGGGCAGTCTCCAATGAAGGAAACCACCTATGCCAAAACATGGTATCAATCCACAGACAGCTGTTTCGGGGTATTGCCCCTCATCAGTGTGGAGTAGGAAACTGGCTAGTAGGAGCAATGCCTAGTAGCAGACTATGAAAAAATGAGGATGATTGACCTCATGGAGATCAACATCCGACACTGCGGAGACACCATCACGTGTTTCTCAATGCAGTGATTCTAGAGCACTGCTCCCATCCCTTATGGGAAATATGTAAAACATGCAAACATATAAGCCGCGGAGACACCATCACATGTTTCTCCACGCAAGCAATGATTAGCCAGGTCTTTCACCGGGAAGGAACAACCACGGGAAAGGCAGTCTCCAATGAAGGAAACCACCTATGCCAAAACATGGTATCCATCCACAGACAGCTGTTTCGGGGTATTGCCCCTCATCAGTGTGGAGTAGGAAACTGGCTAGTAGGAGCAATGCCTAGTAGCAGACTATGAAAAAATGAGGATGATTGACCTCATGGAGATCAACATCCGACACTGCGGAGACACCATCACGTGTTTCTCAACGCAGTGATTCTAGAGCACTGCTCCCATCCCTTATGGGAAATATGTAAAACATGCAAATATATAAGCCGCGGAGACACCATCACATGTTTCTCAACGCAAGCAATGACTAGCCAGGTCTTTCACCGGGAAGGAACAACCACGGGAAGGGCAGTCTCCAATGAAGGAAACCACCTATGCCAAAACATGGTATCCATCCACAGACAGCTGTTTCGGGGTATTGCCCCTCATCAGTGTGGAGTAGGAAACTGGCTAGTAGGAGCAATGCCTAGTAGCAGACTATGAAAAAATGAGGATGACTGACCTCATGGAGATCAACATCCGACACTGCGGAGACACCATCACGTGTTCCTCAACGCAGTGATTCTAGAGCACTGATCCCATCCCTTATGGGAAATATGTAAAACATGCAAATATATAAGCTGCAGAGACACCATCACATGTTTCTCAACGCAAGCAATGACTAGCCAGGTCTTTCACCGGGAAGGAACAATCATGGGACGGGCAGTCTCCAATGAAGGAAACCACCTATGCCTAAACATGGTATCCATACACAGACAGCTGTTTCGGGGTATTGCCCCTCATCAGTTTGGAGTAGGAAACTGGCTAGTAGGAGCAATGCCTAGTAGCAGACTATGAAAAAATGAGGATGATTGACCTCATGGAGATCAACATCCGACACTGCGGAGACACCATCACTTGTTTCTCAACGCAGTGATTCTAGAGCACTGCTCCCATCCCTAATGGGAAATATGTAAAACATGCAAATATATAAGCCGCGGAGACACCATCACATGTTTCTCAACGCAAGCAATGACTAGCCAGGTCTTTCACCGGGAAGGAACAACCACGGGAAGGGCAGTCTCCAATGAAGGAAACCACCTATGCCAAAACATGGTATCCATCCACAGACAGCTGTTTCGGGGTATTGCCCCTCATCAGTGTGGAGTAGGAAACTGGCTAGTAGGAGCAATGCCTAGTAGCAGACTATGAAAAAATGAGGATGATTGACCTCATGGAGATCAACATCCGACACTGCGGAGACACCATCACGTGTTTCTCAACGCAGTGATTCTAGAGCACTGCTCCCATCCCTTATGGGAGATATGTAAAACATGCAAATATATAAGCCACGGAGACACCATCACATGTTTCTCAACGCAAGCAATGACTAGCCAGGTCTTTCACCGGGAAGGAACAACCACGGGAAGGGCAGTCTCCAATGAAGGAAACCACCTATGCCAAAACATGGTATCCATCCACAGACAGCTGTTTCGGGGTATTGCCCCTCATCAGTGTGGAGTAGGAAACTGGCTAGTAGGAGCAATGCCTAGTAGCAGACTATGAAAAAATGAGGATGATTGACCTCATGGAGATCAACATCCGACACTGCGGAGACACCATCACGTGTTTCTCAACGCAGTGATTCTAGAGCACTGATCCCATCCCTTATGGGAAATATGTAAAACATGCAAATATATAAGCCGCGGAAACACCATCACATGTTTCTCAACGCAAGCAATGACTAGCCAGGTCTTTCACTGGGAAGGAACAACCACAGGAAGGGCAGTCTCCAATGAAGGAAACCACCTATGCCAAAACATGGTATCCATCCACAGACAGCTGTTTCGGGGTATTGCCCCTCATCAGTGTGGAGCAGGAAACTGGCTAGTAGGAGCAATGCCTAGTAGCAGACTATGAAAAAATGAGGATGATTGACCTCATGGAGATCAACATCCGACACTGCGGAGACACCATCACGTGTTTCTCAACGCAGTGATTCTAGAGCACTGCTCCCATCCCTTATGGGAAATATGTAAAACATGCAAATATATAAGCCGCGGAGACACCATCACATGTTTCTCAACGCAAGCAATGACTAGCCAGGTCTTTCACCGGGAAGGAACAACCACGGGAAGGGCAGTCTCCAATGAAGGAAACCACCTATGCCAAAACATGGTATCCATCCACAGACAGCTGTTTCGGGGTATTGCCCCTCATCAGTGTGGAGTAGGAAACTGGCTAGTAGGAGCAATGCCTAGTAGCAGACTATGAAAAAATGAGGATGACTGACCTCATGGAGATCAACATCCGACACTGCGGAGACACCATCACGTGTTGCTCAACGCAGTGATTCTAGAGCACTGATCCCATCCCTTATGGGAAATATGTAAAACATGCAAATATATAAGCTGCGGAGACACCATCACATGTTTCTCAACGCAAGCAATGACTAGCCAGGTCTTTCACCGGGAAGGAACAACCACGGGAAGGGCAGTCTCCAGTGAAGGAAACCACCTATGCCTAAACATGGTATCCATCCACAGACAGCTGTTTCGGGGTATTGCCCCTCATCAGTTTGGAGTAGGAAACTGGCTAGTAGGAGCAATGCCTAGTAGCAGACTATGAAAAAATGAGGATGATTGACCTCATGGAGATCAACATCCGACACTGCGGAGACACCATCACGTGTTTCTCAACACAGTGATTCTAGAGCACTGCTCCCATCCCTAATGGGAGATATGTAAAACATGCAAATATATAAGCCGCGGAGACACCATCACATGTTTCTCAACGCAAGCAATGACTAGCCAGGTCTTTCACCGGGAAGGAACAACCACGGGAAGGGCAGTCTCCAATGAAGGAAACCACCTATGCCAAAACATGGTATCCATCCACAGACAGCTGTTTCGGGGTATTGCCCCTCATCAGTGTGGAGTAGGAAACTGGCTAGTAGGAGCAATGCCTAGTAGCAGACTATGAAAAAATGAGGATGATTGACCTCATGGAGATCAACATCCGACACTGCGGAGACACCATCACGTGTTTCTCAACGCAGTGATTCTAGAGCACTGCTCCCATCCCTTATGGGAGATATGTAAAACATGCAAATATATAAGCCGCGGAGACACCATCACATGTTTCTCAACGCAAGCAAGGACTAGCCAGGTCTTTCACCGGGAAGGAACAACCACGGGAAGGGCAGTCTCCAATGAAGGAAACCACCTATGCCAAAACATGGTATCCATCCACAGACAGCTGTTTCGGGGTATTGCCCCTCATCAGTTTGGAGTAGGAAACTGGCTAGTAGGAGCAATGCCTAGCAGCAGACTATGAAAAAATGAGGATGACTGACCTCATGGAGATCAACATCCGACACTGCGGAGACACTATCACGTGTTTCTCAATGCAGTGATTCTAGAGCACTGATCCCATCCCTTATGGGAAATATGTAAAACATGCAAATATATAAGCTGCGGAGACACCATCACATGTTTCTCAACGCAAGCAATGACTAGCCAGGTCTTTCACCGGGAAGGAACAACCACGGGAATGGCAGTCTCCAATGAAGGAAACCACCTATGCCAAAACATGGTATCCATCCACAGACAGCTGTTTCGGGGTATTGCCCCTCATCAGTGTGGAGTAGGAAACTGGCTAGTAGCAGCAATGCCTAGTAGCAGACTATGAAAAAATGAGGCTGATTGACCTAATGGAGATCAACATCCGACACTGCGGAGACACCATCACGTGTTTCTCAATGCAGTGATTCTAGAGCACTGCTCCCATCCCTTTTGGGAAATATGTAAAACATGCAAATATATAAGCCGCGAAGACACCATCACATGTTTCTCAACGCAAGCAATGACTAGCCAGGTCTTTCACCGGGAAGGAACAACCACGGGAAGGGCAGTCTCCAATGAAGGAAACCACCTATGCCAAAACATGGTATCCATCCACAGACAGCTGTTTCGGGGTATTGCCCCTCATCAGTGTGGAGTAGGAAACTGGCTAGTAGGAGCAATGCCTAGTAGCAGACTATGAAAAAATGAGGATGATTGACCTCATGGAGATCAACATCCAACACTGCGGAGACACCATCACGTGTTTCTCAACGCAGTGATTCTAGAGCACTGCTCCCATCCCTTATGGGAGATATGTAAAACATGCAAATATATAAGCCGCGGAGACACCATCACATGTTTCTCAACGCAAGCAATGACTAGCCAGGTCTTTCACCAGGAAGGAACAACCACGGGAAGGGCAGTCTCCAATGAAGGAAACCACCTATGCCAAAACATGGTATCCATCCACAGACAGCTGTTTCGGGGTATTGCCCCTCATCAGTGTGGAGTAGGAAACTGGCTAGAAGGAGCAATGCCTAGTAGCAGACTATGAAAAAATGAGGATGATTGACCTCATGGAGATCAACATCCGACACTGCGGAGACACCATCACGTGTTTCTCAACGCAGTGATTCTAGAGCACTGCTCCCATCCCTTATGGGAGATATGTAAAACATGCAAATATATAAGCCGCGTAGACACCATCACATGTTTCTCAACGCAAGCAATGACTAGCCAGGTCTTTCACCGGGAAGGAACAACCACGGGAAGGGCAGTCTCCAATGAAGGAAACCACCTATGCCAAAACATGGTATCCATCCACAGACAGCTGTTTTGGAGTATTGCCCCTCATCAGTGTGGAGTAGGAAACTGGCTAGTAGGAGCAATGCCTAGTAGCAGACTATGAAAAAATGAGGATGATTGACCTCATGGAGATCAACATCCGACACTGCGGAGACACCATCACGTGTTTCTCAACGCAGTGATTCTAGAGCACTGATCCCATCCCTTATAAGAAATATGTAAAACATGCAAATATATAAGCCGCGGAAACACCATCACATGTTTCTCAACGCAAGCAATGACTAGCCAGGTCTTTCACCGGGAAGGAACAACCACGGGAAGGGCAGTCTCCAATGAAGGAAACCACCTATGCCAAAACATGGTATCCATCCACAGACAGCTGTTTCGGGGTATTGCCCCTCATCAGTGTGGAGTAGGAAACTGGCTAGTAGGAGCAATGCCTAGTAGCAGACTATGAACAAATGAGGATGACTGACCTCATGGAGATCAACATCCGACACTGCGGAGACACCATCACGTGTTTCTCAATGCAGTGATTCTAGAGCACTGATCCCATCCCTTATGGGAAATATGTAAAACATGCAAATATATAAGCTGCGGAGACACCATCACATGTTTCTCAACGCAAGCAATGACTAGCCAGGTCTTTCACCGGGAAGGAACAACCACGGGACGGGCAGTCTCCAATGAAGGAAACCACCTATGCCAAAACATGGTATCCATCCACAGACAACTGTTTCGGGGTATTGCCCCTCATCAGTGTGGAGTAGGAAACTGGCTAGTAGGAGCAATGCCTAGTAGCAGACTATGAAAAAATGAGGCTGATTGACCTCATGGAGATCAACATCCGACACTGCGGAGACACCATCACGTGTTTCTCAACGCAGTGATTCTAGAGCACTGCTCCCATCCCTTATGGGAAATATGTAAAACATGCAAATATATATGCCGCAGAGACACCATCACATGTTTCTCATTGCAAGCAATGACTAGCCAGGTCTTTCACCGGGAAGGAACAACCACGGGAAGGGCAGTCTCCAATGAAGGAAACCACCTATGCCAAAACATGGTATCCATCCACAGACAGCTGTTTCGGGGTATTGCCCCTCATCAGTGTGGAGTATGAAACTGGCTAGTAGGAGCAATGCCTAGTAGCAGACTATGAAAAAATGAGGATGATTGACCTCATGGAGATCAACATCCGACACTGCGGAGACACCATCACGTGTTTCTCAACGCAGTGATTCTAGAGCACTGCTCCCATCCCTTATGGGAAATATGTAAGACATGCAAATATATAAGCCGCGGAGACACCATCACATGTTTCTCAACGCAAGCAATGACTAGCCAGGTCTTTCACCGGGAAGGAACAACCACTGGAAGGGCAGTCTCCAATGAAGGAAACCACCTATGCCAAAACATGGTATCCATCCACAGACAGCTGTTTCGGGGTATTGCCCCTCATCAGTGAGGAGTAGGAAACTGGCTAGTAGGAGCAATGCCTAGTAGCAAACTATGAAATAATGAAGATGATTGACCTCATGGAGATCAACATCCGACACTGCGGAGACACCATCACGTGTTTCTCAACGCAGTGATTCTAGAGCACTGATCCCATCCCTTATGGGAAATATGTAAAACATGCAAATATATAAGCCGCAGAGACACCATCACATGTTTCTCAACGCAAGCAATGACTAGCCAGGTCTTTCACCGGGAAGGAACAACTATGGGAAGGGCAGTCTCCAATGAAGGAAACCACAGACAGCTGTTTCGGGGTATTGCCCCTCATCAGTGTAGTCTGCTACTAGGCATTGCTCCTACTAGCCAGTTTCCTACTTCACACTGATGAGGGGCAATACCCCGAAACAGCTGTCTGTGAATGGATACCATGTTTTGGCATAGGTGGTTTCCTTCATTGGAGACTGCCCTTCCCATGGTTGTTCCTTCCCAGTGAAAGACCTGGCTAGTCATTGCTTGCGTTGACAAACATGTGATGGTGTCTCTGCGGCTTATATATTTGCATGTTTTACATATTTCCCATAAGGGATGGGATCAGTGCTCTAGAATCACTGCGTTGAGAAACACGTTATGGTGTCTCCGCAGTGTCGGATGTTGATCTCCATGAGGTCAATCATCTTCATTTTTTCATAGTTTGCTACTAGGCATTGCGCCTACTAGCCAGTTTCCTACTCCTCACTGATGAGGGGCAATACCCCGAAACAGCTGTCTGTGGATGGATACCATGTTTTGGCATAGGTGGTTTCCTTCATTGGAGACTGCCCTTCCCGTGGTTGTTCCTTCCCGGTGAAAGACCTGGCTAGTCATTGCTTGCGTTGAGAAACATGTGATGGTGTCTCCACGGCTTATATATTTGCATGTTTTACATATTTCCCATAAGGGATGGGAGCAGTGCTCTAGAATCACTGCGTTGAGAAACACGTGATGGTGTCTCAGCAGTGTCGGATGTTGATCTCCATGAGGTCAATCATCCTCATTTTTTCATAGTCTGCTACTAGGCATTGCTCCTACTAGCCAGTTTCCTACTCCACACTGATGAGGGGCAATTCCCCGAAACAGCTGTCTGTGAATGGATACCATGTTTTGGCATAGGTGGTTTCCTTCATTGGAGACTGCCCTTCCCGTGGTTGTTTCTTCCCGGTGAAAGACCTGGCTAGTCATTGCTTGCGTTGAGAAACATGTGATGGTGTCTCTGCGGCTTATATATTTGTAGGGTCAGTGCAGAGCCCTTCTTCAAGTTCAAAGTGCATGGCCGGGGTCCGGTCCACGAGGTTGTATGGATAGTAATGGTCCTGCAGCAGACACCAGAGGAATAGAAGTTGTCACCACTTTATTCCCACACATTACTTGGGGGCACAACAGCAATGTGAGTGATCCGAGACTTGGTAGCAAGAATTCCCCAAAGCAGGCTACAGCTGTCTGCCGTACAAGTAGAGTTCAAAGGAGCATCTTAAAGGAGGAACTTGGGTTTAACACACAACCACAAGTACTTCATTACAAGCGCTAGAAAGGAGACATTCAGAGGATGTATATGTTGGCGGAGTGTTGGAACGGAGTACTTCATCTTGCCTGGAGGTTGGCTGAGCCCCTGACCTGGAGGACACAGCACTGAGGCGGGCACCTGTATGCACAACAGACTGTGAGTAAAGCTTTGGAACTACATGCCCTGGTGTCCTCCGCTTATTCCTGCGCCAACCCACTCAGCACTGCTACATCTCTGTACTTCACACTGCACCATTACGCTCTCCTCACTAGCTCTTCATCTACACTGCCCTGGGACTACAGTCCAACCTGTGGAGGGCTACACCATCATTGCTGCACCACACATCTGTCCCAGAGGATCTGTCTGCAGCGTCGGCTTAACACCTTCATTGCTGAACACCACAGGTGGCGCCACGAATCATCCACTTATAAACTTTAATCAGCCTCGCTTAACACCATTCCCTTTTACATGGGCGCCCAGGGCCACGGACCGTGTCACCGCCGCTGTGACTACTCCCATTGAAACCCACGGGCCCGGTACCGAGTACCCCACGGCCCTGGCGGGCGACCCAGAGACTGGAACTTCCTAAGATTCTCCGGGTATAGAGACAATGATCCTACTAAAGAGGTCACAGAGTACCGCATGAGAGTGCACATCTTCGGCAATAGCCCTTCTCCTGCAGTCACCATCTATGGACTCAAAAGGTCAGCTCAAGAAGGAGAAACAGAATACGGATCAGATGTTAGACAATTCATATAAAAAGACTTTTATGTTGATGACTGTCTGAAAGCCATGCCTTCAAATGAGACTGCCATCAGTCTTCTCAAGAGAGCCCAAGAGACGCTTGCTTGCTCTAACCTCAGGCTTCACAAAATAGCCTCAAACAGCCAAGAACTCATGAAAGCATTCCCTTCATAAGACTTGTGTAACGGTCTCAGAGACCTGGACCTGGAGTCAGACCCCACACCAATGCAACGCAGCCTCGTCTTCCCTGGAATCTACAATCAGATACCTTTACCTTTCAGGTCAGCCAGGAAGAAAAGCCTTTCACACGCAGAGGTGTCCTGTCTACCATCAACAGCCTGTATGATCCCTTGGGTTTTGCAGCTCCTGTTACTATGCAAGGCAAAGCTATACTAAGGCTGGTTTCACATAAGTGTTTTATCACGCAGCGCATCGTGCGCAATCGTGCGCATGCACAATGCTTCGTTAGCTTTACCATGGCAGGCGCATGGTCTAGCGCTTGCCCGCGTTCATCTGCATTTTCGTGCGCTGCACTTTTTCCAGGTGTGCACCCAGACGCGCGAGACACTACATGTTGCATCTTTTGTTCCGCCCAACCGCGTTAAAAAAGCGCATGCACACGAGTGCGCTCAGAAAGCGCAAAAAAATAACATTACAGTCTATGGGGTCGCTGGCGTGCGCATGGACGTGCGCATGTCTGTGCTTTTGAGCGCATGCGATTTTGGAGTAAACAATGTCTAGACACTTGTTTAAACCATCCCCTACACAAAAAACATTGTGTGTTTGGGAGGAGTGTAGATAAAAGGTGTCTTCTCTGTCAGACCACTACTCTACAGACAGCCTGCAAGAGATAAGACACCCAGCAAGAGACAAGAGCCATATTTGGATCAGAGCTGCATCATCAAGAATGAGAGTATTCTTAAACCTAATGTCTGCCTGTCCATTCAAATGTATTATGTACTAATGCTTTGTATTTTTTTTAATTGCAGCATTTCTTCTGGGGATGAATACACACCATCCTGGCAAGAACTGTCCCAAGCAGAGCGTGAGGTGAGTATCTTCCTGCCTTTGGTAAGTATAGCTGCTGCATCTACAAATGTGTAATAATTTTTGTTCTTTTTCAGACATCATCATCGGACCCAGCAAGTGAGGCCGAACAGCGGGAGAAGCCAAGACAAGTCCCGGTGGTGAGACAGAATGTAAGTATGAAATGACTTTGAATGTCCCTTTTTTTTGTTTAAATGTATTTTCTTCTTCCTATTTTTCTGTCCTGTTTTTCATCTTCTCTCTTGCTTCTTTTCTGTACCTTTTTCTAACTTTTTCATTCACAAAAATTTCCAAGATTATAATGTATTTTTTTTCTATGTTCCACAACTGGATGAAGAAGACACCTATCTTGACAACGAGCACAAGATCCACCTGGTCAAGGAGCGTGTCCCGTTGTGGGACAGCTGTGACCAGCAGTACAAGGACACTGTGGTGACCCGGCTGTGGAATGAGGTGGCCTCAGCGTTGATGGATGGCTGGGACAGCGTCTCTCCAAGTTCCAAAAAGGCTTTTAGTAAGTATTTCCCTGCTCCGTGTTACCGCAGTGACTATTGTCCCTGATGACACTGTTGTGTTTCCTGCTAGATATATTCTAGCAGGAAACACAACAATGTTATCAGGATCAACAGTGACAGCATTGTATATTGTATTGCTGTATTGTGCCGCATTGACTATTGTTCCTGATGACACTGTTGTGTTTCCTGCTAGATATATTCTAGCAGGAAACACAACAGTGTTATCAGGATCAACAGTGACTGCCTTGTGTATTGTATTGCTGTATTGTGCTGCAGTGACTATTGTCCCTGATGACACTGTGGTGTTTCCTGCTAGAATATATCTAGCATGAAAAACAATTGTGCTATCATGGCGAACAATCAGTGCATTGTCTGTTGAATTGTTTTGTGATGCCGCATTGACTGTTTTCATGTTCACTCAGGTTTGTGTGATGATACAGATTTTGGCATGAGTGCATTGTATAATGTATTTTCTTTGTTTTTCCAACAGTGAATAAAGTCCGAACACGTTGGCACTCGATGAAGGACCGCTTCAACACTGATGCTCGTGCTGAGGGACAGGTTCGCAGTGGTTCAGCGGCAAGGACCAGAACTAAATACCGTTACCATCGTGAGTTGACATTCCTTAGACCGGTCCTTGCCACCAGAGAATAAGTATTTAATTTTTTTAAAATTTATTTATTTTTTTTAACCTGTGCTTTTCTATTCCACAGCAGTTGCTTCTTGTAAATGCAGGAGACTAATATTTTTCTTTTCTTTCCACAGCACCTGGAGCAGCACCCTGCAACCTGTCCCTGGAGCGGCCCTTCATCGAACGACCTCGGACCCGTCCCAGCCATCCGACAGCCAGGAAGCAACTTGCAGGTCAGCAACACGGACAGCTGGTGATCAGGAAGCTGATCAATCAGGTGTTCCCCTGTCCCAGGTCTCTGCTACTGGTTATGTGGGCACTTCCTGCCAGCGGCAGAGGGCCTTGGACAGGAATGTCCTGCTTGAGTTCATGCACTTAAGCGAGGCCTTTCATGCCAGCCTCAAGGCGCTGTCAGACAGAGTGGAAAGCGGTTTTTCGCTCGCTCCATCCTTGATCTCCCTTCCCCCACTACTTTCGTCGCCCCTTCCCCTAGAACCCCTTCCTCACCTACCAGCCATTCCTCCTCTCTCCACACCCCCAAAGTAGCCGAATCTTCCCCCAAACGTCCTTCACAATAATTTTTTTTTAAATAAATGTGTAATTCTGCTTTCACCTAAAATGGTTTGATTAATGTGTCTATCGCCGCCTTCACACACTGTGCCGTACACACACTGCACCGTACACTTTGCCTTTTTGCCCAGACATAGCTCCATTAGTGACACATGTTTCTTGTGTCATTCCTGGAGATATGTGTAGTCAAAAACACAAATATATGACTTGTATTTTCCCTACCAGTCTCTTCAGTATGCTAATATTGCACAGACTGAATAGAGGATGGTGTTGAGTGCAAGGCATATCTATTGTTACCTTGCCAGGTATCATTAAAAGTTTATTGAGGATGGTGTATTTTTACCATCATCAATTCACTTATTGTGAGACAAGGCCAGGGGATTCCAGATATACCTTGTAATTAACCACATCCTCTATTCAGTGTGTGGTGAATAAACTGAGGAGATGATGGGGAAAATAAACGTCATATGTACAATACCCTGGCCTTGTATCATAACTATTTATCACACCTGGGCAGGTGAATACACATATGAGTTTTAACCTGCAGCGTCCCTTCAGTCTGCATATATTTCACGCAGACTGTATCGATGCTGCATTTTAACTCATGTGGTCTAGCACTTGCCCACGTTCATCTGCATTTTCGTGCGCTGCACTTTTTCCAGGTGTGCACCCAGACGCACGAGACGCTACATGTTGCATCTTTTGTTCCGCCCAACCACGTTAAAAAAGCGCATGCACACGAGTGCGCTCAGAATGCGCAAAAAAATAACATTACAGTCTATGGGGTCGCTGGCGTGCGCATGGACGTGCGCATGTCTGTGCTTTTGAGCGCATGCGATTTTGGAGTAAACAATGTCTAGACACGTATTTCCCTGCTCTGTGATACCGCAGTGACTATTGTCCCTGATGACACTGTTGTGTTTCCTGCTAGATATATTCTAGCAGGAAACACAACAGTGTTATCAGGATCAACAGTGACTGCCTTGTGTATTGTATTGCTGTATTGTGCCGCAGTGACTATTGTCCCTGATGACACTGTTGTGTTTCCTGCTAGATATATTCCAGCAAGAAACACGACAGTGTTATCAGGATCCACAGTGACTGCATTGTGTATTGCATTGCTGTATTGTGCTGCATTGACTATTGTCCCTGATGACACTGTGGTGTTTCCTGCTAGAATATATCTAGCATGAAAAACAATTGTGCTATCATGGCGAACAATCAGTGCATTGTCTGTTGAATTGTTTTGTGATGCCGCATTGACTGTTTTCCATGTTCACTCAGGTTTGTGTGATGATCCAGATTTTGGCATGAGTGCATTGTATAATGTATTTTCTTTGTTTTTCCAACAGTGAATAAAGTCCGAACACGTTGGCACTCGATGAAGGACCGCTTCAACACTGATGCTCGTGCTGAGGGACAGGTTCGCAGTGGTTCAGCGGCAAGGACCAGAACTAAATACCGTTACCATCGTGAGTTGGCATTCCTTAGACCGGTCCTTGCCACCAGAGAATAAGTATTTAATTTTTTTAAAATTTATTTATTTTTTTTAACCTGTGCTTTTCTATTCCACAGCAGTTGCTTCTTGTAAATGCAGGAGACTAATGTTTTTCTTTTCTTTCCACAGCACCTGGAGCAGCACCCTGCAACCTGTCCCTGGAGCGGTCCTTCATCGAACGACCTCGGACCCGTCCCAGCCATCCGACAGCCAGGAAGCAACTTGCAGGTCAGCAACACGGACAGCTGGTGATCAGGAAGCTGATCAATCAGGTGTTCCCCTGTCCCAGGTCTCTGGTTATGTGGGCACTTCCTGCCAGCGGCAGAGGGCCTTGGACAGGAATGTCTTGCCTGAGTTCATGCACTTAAGCGAGGCCTTTCATGCCAGCCTCAAGGCACTGTCAGACAGAGTGGAAAGCGGTTTTTCGCTCGCTCCATCCCTGATCTCCCTTCCCCCACTACTTTCGTTGCCCCTTCCCTTAGAACCCCTTCCTCGCCTACCAGCCATTCCTCCTCTCTCCACACCCCCAAAGTAGCCGAATCTTCCCCCAAACGTCCTTCACAATAATTTTTTTTTTAAAATAAATGTGTAATTCTGCTTTCACCTAAAATGGTTTGATTAATGTGTCTATCGCCGCCTTCACACACTGTGCCGTACACACACTGACCGTACACTTTGCCTTTTTGCCCAGACATAGCTCCATTAGTGACACATGTTTCTTGTGTCATTCCTGGAAATATGTGTAGTCAAAAACACAAATATATGACTTGTATTTTCCCCACCAGTCTCTTCAGTATGCTAATATTGCACAGACTGAATAGAGGATGGTGTTGAGTGCAAGGCATATCTATTGTTACCTTGCCAGGTATCATTAAAAGTTTATTGAGGATAGTGTATTTTTACCATCATCAATTCACTTATTGTGAGACAAGGCCAGGGGATTCTAGATATACCTTGTAATTAACCACATCCTCTATTCAGTGTGTGGTGAATAAACTGAGGAGATGATGGGGAAAATAAACGTCATATGTACAATACCCTGGCCTTGAATCATAACTATTTATCACACCTGGGCAGGTGAATACACATATGAGTTTTAACCTGCAGCGTCCCTTCAGTCTGCATATATTTCACGCAGATTGTATCGATGCTGCATTTTAACTCATGTGTATTCACCTTCCCATGTGTGATAACATTCTGAAGTCAGGATGCATTATTTTGGGCGTCCTCAATTCAGCATGACACTAGGCCTGGGGATTGAAGAAGTTGTATAAACTTTATTATCTCTCCAGTCTGCGTTCAAACTCAAGCCACATTGGTGATCCTACAAATAATATTTATAGTCACATGGTTAGTTGTCATAAATATTGACGGATGCTAGTGCATCCCCAAATCACTATTTGTAACATCAGGTCAGGTGACACAAATATTAGTTGTATTATCTCCACCGTCGCTGCAAATTGAACACAAACTGTAGAAATGATAAAGGTCATACAACTTGCGTGTGTGTATAGTCACCTGGTCAGGAGTGCTAGTAAATTCATGATGCACAAAACACAGCATCATGAATTCACTGGTACACATGGCCAGTTGATTATTGTATTGAAGTGTAAAAAGACAGAGTGCACTCGGTACAGGTATCCAAACAGGTTTTTTATTAACATACACACAAGAAAACATTTTTACACCATTTCATCTTACCATTCCACCCGTCCTACATCTGAGATGAAGTAGGCCGCAAATTGGTCCCTCATTTGGCCAATTTCAACGGATGACCTGAGAGGGTGCTGAGTGAATTCAGGCATTGGGTTTGGAGTTGCATCATCGAGTTCAAGGGTCGGGTGCTCTTTTGCCATCACAAAATTATGTAGAACCACACATGCCTTCACCACCTCATCCACTGTTTCCAGTTTCACATTAATGGCTATAGCGAGAATGCGCCATCTGGAGACCAGTACACCAAAGGCACACTCTACAGTTCTTCTGGCCCTGGTCAGCCTCTAATTAAAGATTTTTTTTGTGTAGGCCCCTCCTGGGCACGCTGCAGGTTCAGAGAGCCTCTTGTCTCAGCCGCAGGCGGTGTGTCAGCTGGACAATCTCACCTATTCGCACTCTTCATGCCTCCTTCCATCCTCCATCATGGCGTCCTGGCGTTCTTTTCCCCTCCCGGGCTCCTTTCCCACCACCAAGCTTCGCTCCTCCTTCTGGGGGCGGCGTCTTCTTCCTACTCCTCCATACCAAGCCAGTATATGAACCCCTCTGGGGGTGGGCCATGTTGCTGTAGCATAGAAGTTAAGGCAGGGGAGGCCCAGGACAGTCCACGCTCTTTTCTTGGGACCACCCATATTGTCACGTCCTTCTTAACCGCACCGGCGGCCATTTTGAGAGTCCATTTTGCAGTCTATCAATTTGGTTATTTTGCACATTCTCAGCAATTAAGTCCAATAAATCTTTGGCACACAGAACCAGTGGTAACGGGCTTCGCCATCCTGCTCGTGAGCCAAGTTGGGTCGCCCTCCCAGGGCTGGTGGGGTACTCGGTATTGGGCCCATGGATCTCCAAGAGGGGGTTTTGTCACGGCAGCGATGACCCGGTCCGTGGCCCTTGGCACCCATTGTAGACAGCGGAAATGTTCATTGCACGTGTAGGCAATGGTTGAATGTTGGTATAGGAATGATTCGTGACGCCACCTGTGGTGTTCGGCAAGAGAGGGGTTAAGCCGACGCTGCGAACAGATCCTCTGGGACAGATGGTGTACTGCAGCAATGATGTTGTGGCCCTCCACAGGTAGGACAGTAGTCCCAGGGCAGTGTGTTATGAATGAGTCACCGAAGGAGGAAAAAACAAAAAATACAAGCTAAGTCCAGAAAACCGGAGAGGTTGGTAGCTATCGGATTGCAGACCCCTGATCCTATCCACAATAACTAACAGTAGCCGTGGTAGCCGTGGGGGGTTCCTACGATGCCCTAGACCCCTCGATCACAGCCGGAGAACTAAATAGGCCTAAAGAAAGAAAGGGGAAATCTAAACTGCCCCAGAGCAGACCCCAAAGCAACAGGCAGCCCCCAACATATAATGATGGTGAAGCAAGATGAAAACACTAACACAGATAGAAAGATAGGTTGAGCAAACGATGGGGCCCAAGCTAACTAAAAAGGATAGGATAGAAAAGCTGCTGTCTGCAATCCGTAAAAAACCCTACCAAAAAATGTCCCAACCGTCTGATAGGAAAAACAGGCCCTGAAGTCGCTAGGACTTCAAAAAGACTATATCAGCACTCAGGTAAATTCTGAAGACAGAGCAAAGAGAAAAACTGAACAGAGACAAAAATGGAACTCAGCACACCCCGACCGGGGATGGCTGAACTCCAAAAAACAAGGTAAACAAAACAAAACTAATAAGTTCAATAGCAGAGCAAAAATTTATCTTTGGGAAGCAGGAATCAGACTGGTCTCCAAGAATCCAGCAGAGAGATCACCAGCGACTCAGAAGGGCGTCGGCTGCCTTATATCCAGTCAAAATTTCCTGTTACCCAGTCATCATCTACCAGATCAGGTGTTTGGTAATCAGCCTCACTACCTTCCTTCACCAGAAGAGGGAGTTCATCAGACATCGACGGTGAAGGGGAAAATGAACTCACAACAGCAGTGTAGGTGAGGAGATAGAAAGGAGACGTAGATGGTGCAGTGCTAGGCACAGAGATGTAGCAGTGCAGAGTGTGTGACCTCAGGAATAAGTGGAGGACACCAGGGCATGTAGTTCCAAAGCTTTACTCACAGTCTGTTGTGCATACAGGTGCTTGCATCTGTGCCGTGTCCTCTGGGTCAGGGGCTCAGCCAACTTCCAGGCAAGATGAATTACTCCCTTCCAACACTCCGCCAACATGTGCCTTTTCTGAACGTCTCCCTTTTTGTGCCTATAGTAGTGTTGAGCGACTTTTGGTTTTTTAGGGTCGAGTTTCGTTTCATGAAACCCGACTTTTCCAAAAGTCGGGTCGAGCAAAATCGGCCGACTATAGGGAAAAGTCGGGGTTGTCCCGAAACACGAAACCCAATGTAAGTCAATGGAGAATTAAAGTCGGCAGTGAGAGGAGGACAGGAAACACACCAACAGTTCCCATTTGAATGCCAAAAGCATAAATTCTTGTTACTGAAGCTTGTCAACCTTAATTAACTTCATAATACTAGTTACGCACTGAAAAATGGGGGTTATTTGGCTACAGTTGTGGGGGGGGAGGGCTGGCTCCAGGTTTTCATGGGCCCAGGGCCAAAGAGCACCCCTTTAACACATACCACAACTCATGATGCTCCGATACGGCAGAGAAATAGCAGTATAGTACAATGAAAAATACTTCACTTCTTACATCTCATGACTGATATCCATTTTAAATTCTCCAATACCTCCAAAAACGGACAGTATATAACTCCATACAGTATTATGGCCAGCGCTTAGTGCGCTATACAGAGTAAGGAGGCCCATATATTTCTCCATACGGAATCATTATTCCCATATAATGTTTCAAACCGTATATGATGAGCTCCACATAATGGTACAGTATATGTTGGTCCCAATGGATGAAGCTCCACTGTCTTATGGGCCCAAATAATGCTCCATATATAATGGGCCCCATTTCTACTGCTCTAGTGTATAATGGCCCCTGTAAATGGTGCTCCAGTGTCTGATGTCCACCTTTAGAATGGTCCAGTGTATGGTGGGCCCCATATATCATTCACCAGAGTATAGTGCTCCCCAAAAATAGCTGTCCCAACATTGAAAACAATTACATAAGTCTCCTTGCTAGGGAATCCCTGCACTACTCTGAACTCCTTGTCGTCCCCATCTTCCATCTCACTGCACTTGGCTGTTTAGGCCCTCCCACCGGCAGAGACACTTTTGCGTACTATGCGGTGCCCTGTGCCAGTGCCATCGCCCATGAGTATGCCCCCCACCTGCTCAAGGAACTTGCACTTTCATCTGCACCTTCCTCTTTGTCACCGTGTAAGGTGGTATAGTATGCGGGAAGGGGAACCTGAGTTTCCTCTGGGTCAGATTCTGGCTGTGTAGAGTGCGAAGGGAATGTAGTGGTCTGGGTCAATGTACCAGCAGCATCATCCAGCAGTGGCTGGGCCTCAGTGCACTTGTGGCGTCCCCAAGAGTACGGTCGCCACTGTGGCATTGCCTTCCTCCTAGGGAGTGTGTTGTCAAGCTTGGTAGCAACGAAGGATCTCTCTAGCAGTGAAACCAACACACAACACATTTCCCACTCCAGGCCAGCAGGGAGACCTCTGAATCTGACTGCTGAGGAGCTGCTCTCTGTGGTCGGGAGGAGGTAAGTTATGGCACTCTGTGCAGGGAAGGGGAAGTGTGTGGACGTGAGAAGGGGAGCTGGAGGATGAGCAGAGTTAAGGCTCACTCCTAGCTGGAGCGCATGGTCCGGATTCCGGTCTCCGAGTTTGTAGGGACACTGACGTTCCTGCAGCAGAAACCTGGGGAAGTAGCAGCTATAAATGCTCTGTACCCAACTAAGGCTCGGAGGCCCCAGCATCGACGTGTGCGAGGCAGAAGGAAAAGGCTACAGCTGTCTGCCATACAAGTAAAGTCTGAGGAACATCTGTTAGACAGGAGGCGTTTCAGTGAACCACGGTCCTGTGAGTGCTTCCCCCACAAGCGCTAGAAAGGAGACGTTCAGGAAGGTACATGTTGGCGGAGTGTTGGAAGGGAGCTTTCCATTCTGGTCCCGGAGGTTGGCAGAGGTCCTGACCCGGAGGACACAGCACGGAGGCAGGCATCTGTGTAACCTGCAGACTGTGAGTAAAGCTTTAGAAATGCACGCTCTGGTGTCCTACAGTTATTTAATCACCGCTACATCTGGGGTACCAGCACCTACACCGCCTGTGCCTTTCCCCCATCACTACATCTACACTTCCCTGGGACTCCAGCTCCACCTGTGGGGAGCTTCACCATCTTTGCTGCACAACACCATCAGTCCCAGAGGATCTGCATGCAGCGTCGGCCTAACATCTATGTTGCCGAACACCACAGGTGGCGTCAAACTATATAAACTCTTTACGATTATACCGCGCCATTTACATGGGTGCCCAGGGCCACCGTCCGGATCACCGTTGCTGTGACACATCCCACTGACACCGGCCCGGTACCGAGTACCCCACAGCCCTGGGAGGGCGACCCATATGCCGACTGCTGATCGGGCGGCGTTATTCCCACGAACCTCCAAACAGCATCCCTAAAGGCAAAGTTTTTGGTTTCCGGGGGCAGTATGACTGCAAAGCTGAACCTTAAAGGAATGTCCAAAAGGGCACCACCAGGAGTGGAGCCTGTGGCTTAATTGGACTGCACCCGGGAAACCACTACCATACAAGCTACAGAAAAGATGGACAGATTGCAAGCTTTGTCGATTCTGTGTGTGGTGTGGTATGTCCGTTTGTAGTTGTGCTAGCGATTTCTCAGCTTTATTCCGTTAACGACCGAGTCTCCGGCATGGCCCTGCGGTACGCGTCAAGCTTACTAGAGGGATACGCGAGGCTGTGGCACGTGGGATCGAGCAATAACAGGTCTAGCATTCCAGTACATGTCCGGGGCTGCATGCACGCTACACTGAAAGGACCAGCTTTTGTCGCTTACAGGTGCAGATAACCTGCTGAACTCCGTTAGTGATGGGGATCTGGGATTCAGATTATTCCCCGCGAACGATGATTTCCCAGTAAGTTCAGGTCAATTCTGGAGTTAGGCCTAACCGTTATTCCTGAAAAAATTACGTGTCCAAACCACAGGTGCTGTAGCTTGCTTAACAGCTCGGCAGCCGTTGTCAGGCCCAGTATGGATTCAACAACATTGTAGAAAGTTGATAAAGGGTACAGTTTCACCAGATAACACGTATATATGTAGCCTAGTTTACACATTAAAAATATATGTCTATAGATCAGGAGGCAGACTCAGATGTTCTCAGGCCCAGTATGGATTTGACCAGATTGTACAAAGTTGAGAAAGGGTACTTTATCAATGGATAGCAGGTATATATAGCATAGTTTAAACATGTAAAATCTCCGTGTTCTCAGTATGGATTACACAGCAATCTAAAAAGTGGAAAAAAGGAAATGCATTTGAGGCGTACACAATTATATACTTTTGGTGTTATTTTTAAATCTTCATATATATTTCTGTCTCAGTAATACAGTCCAGCCTCTCCGCAATAGGAAATGAGATGCATACAATTAGTGACATAAAGGCTATTGATTGCAGAAATCTAGGAATTATTATTCACGGGAAAAACTTCCGTCACAATTCTCATAGGCGATGCTGACCCTCAATTAATTTGTGTTTTGAGACAGTGAAAACATTTTTTTGTGAATAAAGTCTTGCTGTATCGCACTTCCGTTGATTCCATCACTGTTACTCATCTCAATCCAATTTTTATCACAGGGAGCGATGTAAACATGGTGCTCACTGGCTATCATGATCTGTCACGTAACTTTGGAGTGCAAAAGACAGAAGCCACAGGCCGTAGGCGATTCTATTTGATTGGCATGAGAGGGCACATTTTGAAATGTGCGCCGGAATGTCACACGTTTGTGAGTAGGAAAACTGTGAAAGCTGATGATAAACCACCACTGCATGTAATTGTGAGTCGACGTCCATAAGAAATGCAAGCCACTGATCATCTGGAGCTAGAGCCCGGCCAGCAGGACAGGGCATAGCTACATCTTAACCATCATCTTTCAGTTCAATCAATTTGTAGTGGCAGTCCCAGTGAAGGATTTGACAGCCCAGACTACACAGCGGAGAAGCAGGGAGAGGTAAACATTGCAAATGCAAGGGGGGCACACTCGTGGGCGTCGGTACTGGCACTGGGCCCCTCATAGTGCGGTGGTGTGTCTGACGGCGGGTGTGCACCACCACTGTCAGAGACACTTGATTGCACTATGAGGGACCCTATGCCAGTGCCCGCGCCCAAGAGTCGGCCTACCCACCTGTCCAGGGCAACGGCACTCGCACGGTTTTGTGCGCTAGGTGGTGACCCCGGCCATGGGGGGGGCCGCCCACTTAGGGAGGTTTACAAAGTGGCATATGTAGATGTGGGTCATTCAGCTGCTGCAAAAGGCGAAATAGGTCAAGTTCGTGGAATAGTAGGAGGACCAAAGCAAGCCATTTTTCTGGCAACCTATGTGTCATCAAGGAAGGTGGGACAAAATCCTTGGAAACCCATGCATGGTTCATTTTAATGAAGGTTAGATCATCCACATTTTGGGTTGACAGACAGGTCCTTTTTTCTGTCAGGATTGATCCAGCTGCACTGAAGACTCTTTCCGATAGCACACTTGCAGCTGGGCAAGCGAGCTCCTGTAAGGCATATTGTGCCAATTCAGGCCAGGTGTCCAGTTTAGCGGCCCAATAGTCAAAGGGGAATGACCTGTGCGGGAAAACATCGATATGGGAGGGAAAGTAGTTGTTAACCATAGTTGACAACTGCTGTCTCCTGTCACTTTCCATCGATGCAGTATTACCAGTTGTGTGAGCGGTCCGTGAAAAATCAGTCCACAACATTGTCATGAAACCCCTGTCTCCAACGCCACTTCTGCTGTGTGCACCACGAACACCTCTGCCAAGCTGCCCCCGGCCCGTACGGCTCGTGTGAGAACCATCACCGCTGCTGTGTGCTGGGAATGCCTCAACCAACCGGTTAACCAGAGTTGCTTGTTTAGTAGCCAATATTAGGTCAAGGTTCTCCTGTGGCATGATGTTTTGGAATTTGCCTTTATAGCGTGTATCCAGGATGCTGGCCAACCAGTAGTCGTCATCGTTCATCATTTTGGCAATGCGTGGGTCCCTTTTTAGGATCTGCAAGGCATAATCTGACATGTGGGCCAATGTTCCCGGTGTCAATGATGCACTGCGAGTGCTGGGTGGAGGAGCACTTTCTGGCACATCCACATCCCTCCAGTCACGCACAAACCCTGTACCAGACCTTGCCATGCCAACATTTTCACTTGCCCCACGAGATGCATCCTCCTCCCCTAAGTAATCATCCCCATCATCATCCTCCTCCTCCTCTTCTTCCTCCACCTCGTCCAGGAGAGGTCCCTGAGCAGACAATGGCTGAATGTCATCAAGGATTCCCTCCACCTCTTCCTCCTCATCAACATTGGCTGCAGACGCCTGCTCCATAAGGTGCGTCAAAGTTTGCATGAGCAGACGCATAAGTGGGATGCTCATGCTTAGGATGGTGTCGTCTGCGCTTACCAGCTGTGTGCATTCCTCAAAACTCTGAAGGACTTTACAGAGGTCTTTCAGCTTCGACCACTGCACACCTGTCAACTCTATGTCTGCTCTCAAAGTGCCTGGCCGTGTATCCTCCCACAAATGCTTTATGGCCTGCCTCTGCTCGCACAGCCGCTCAACCATGTGCAGGGTGGAGTTCCACCTTGTTGCAATGTCGATAATGAGGCGGTGGTTGGGAAGGTGGAGCAATCACTGCAGCTTCTGAATACGAATGGAGTGTACAGGCGACCGGCGGATGTGCGCGCACAGTCTTCGCACCTTCTGGAGCAGGGCTGTCAACTCCAGATAATTATTGAGGAAGCACTGCACCACCAGGTTCAAGGTGTGAGCCAAGCAAGGTATGTGGCTGAGTTTTGAAAGGGCTATGGCTGCCACAAAATTACGGCCGTTATCACTAACTACCTTGCCTGCCTCAAGATGTACACTTCCCAGCCATGACTCAGTTTGTCGCGACTGGGTAGGTCATAGCGTGGTACTGCATAGGCCATGAGTTCGCGGAAAGCTGCGCTTTCCACCAACCGATAGGGCATCATCTCTAACGAGATTAGTTTGGCAATGTGGGCGTTCAAACCCAGTGTACGCGGATGAGAGACAGTACTTTCTTGACCTACTCATAGTGTCTGGGAGGGTGAGCTGGACTTGAGAGCTGCACCTGTTGACTCATATTTCCTCTTGCATGCAAATTTGTTGGAGTGGGTGTCTCTTCTTTTTTTTTAGGGAGCACAATTTATCTCCCTTTGTTGTGACACGTATGATGTCACTGAGGCATTTGTATCTAATATTTATTTCTGTGTTTTTCACAGTGTGCTTCAGTCCTAATATGGATTTCCGTGCACGTGACCAGATGTGGCGTGCACTTATTAATGACACACTACAGGATGATACAGGGGGGGGTCCAGAGGGAGTGAGTAGGGAAATTCATGATGTTATTCAACACTTTAGAGATTTGCTTCGTAAACGGACCCGTATTTGGTGGAACCATGCATTTCTTGAAAAATATCTACAGAAGGACCTCATACCGCGTGGTCTACGGATTCAGGTCTTTCCATCTTTTCCCATTGATGATGATGTTTTTAAAAAGAAGTAGGAAAATCTGATCAATACATGTTCCAGGGGCTTCATGGAACTACTTAAACAGATGAACCATGAGTCCCTGGTATCTCTGGAATCAGAGATTGAAACCTTACAGGTCACTCTCCGTAAAGAAATGACCAGTGATTCCCTAAAAAAATTAAATGAGGAATTGGATGAGCTTTCCCAGAAATGGGCTCAAGAAATTCAGACTGCTAAGGCTAAAAAATTCCAAAGAGATATAGAAGATAAGAAATCACTACGGGTGTATAGATGGCGGAATCCGCAGGACCGTTCAAGATCACAATTTAGGAGCTATTCACGTTCTAGGTCCAGATCTACCTCTATGAGGTCTAATTATTCGGGAGAGGATGAACAGACTCCCAAAAATTCCATGAAAGCGGGTTCCTCTGGGATTATTTCCACAAATAAACGGATTCTGACGAGACAGACGTTGAGAAATAAACCTAACAATGGAAAGGCCTCGCAATCTCAGGGGGGGCTTCAGGTACTCAACTTATCATCACATATATTGTCTGACACCCAATTGGAGGTTCTATCTAGGGGCCTCTCTTTTTGTCCCACTAACTCTTTCCATTTCTTCACAGCCATGAAGGACCTGCATTTATTTTCTCGTAAACTTTTGCTACGCAAACTACATATGAAGAGAGACTCCAGCGAATCAATGTGTGAGGTCGAGAGAGAGGCTTTACGCAATTTGGAGGAGCTCTTAAATGAGCAAACATCCACTACCTCAAGTAGGTTTCCGTCATCTATTTTACCTAGGTCAACAAAATTCCCCCCCTTGTCACTAAGTCCGGCAATTGAGGTTTTTACGAGGCTGGTACAGGAGGAATTTAAGGAGTTAACAACTAGGCGTCAATATGATAATCTTACTCATGTCCAACGCACTGCTATATCTGAACTCCAGTCCTTGCCTGATGTTGTCTTTAAACCGGCTGACAAGGGGGGGAATATTGTTATCTGGCCTCATGAAAAATATGAACGTGAGACATTTCGTCAATTGAGAGATACGAGTACTTATTCTCGCTTATCATATAATCCTCTTGCGACCTTCTCTCTCGACCTACAACGTATTCTCATGGAGGCACTTGAAAATAATATAATTACTAAGCAGGTCTTTGATGGGCTGATTGCTAAATATCCGAGAGTCCCTACATTTTATTTACTACCTAAAATCCACGAAGATGCCCTCGACCCTCCGGGACGTCCTATAGTGTCGGGCATCGATGGACTATGTGATCCTGTATGTCGTTTTATTGATTTCTATTTAAAACCTCTAGTAGAAACTTTACCATTGTATATACGTGACACTACGGACGCCGTGGCTAGGGTCGATGGCATCTTTGTGGAATGTGGGACTTTGTTGGTGAATGCAGACGTGGAGAGCCTCTATACTTGCATCGAACACTCACATGGGATCGATGCGGTCCGCCTCTTCCTGGGCTCCTCCGACCTGGACAGCCCCTTATGTGAGTTGATCCTCGAGCTGTTGCACTATATCCTCACCCACAATTTCTTTACATTCAAGGATCAGTTCTTTCTGCAGAAACACGGCACAGCCATGGGCGCGGCCTGTGCGCCCGCGTACGCTAATCTATTCCTCGGATCGTGGGAGAGATCTGTTTTTGGCGACGCGGGCGTGCCGGCCGCCTCCCATGTCCTGTGCTGGCATCGGTATATGAATGACATCCTATTTTTGTGGGATGGGACTGTGCAACAGCTCGGGGATTTTATGAGGACGCTCAAACAAAATGTATTTAATATTCATTTAACTTAATTTTTTGAGATCAAAAATATAACTTTTTGGATGTCACTCTGAGTGTGGATTCTTCGGGCCACATTCAGACTGACGTCTATCGCAAACCAACATCTGTGAATTCTTTGGTGCATGCGTCCTCTGCTCACTATCCATCTACTATTAGGGCTGTCCCTGTCGGACAGTTCTTACGGATGAGGCGGATCTGTTCATCGGATATGAAATTTGAAGCCCAATCGGCTGATCTAAAATTACGATTTTCCAGCCGTGGATATTCTAATAGATGCATAAAAAATGGCTATCTTAGGGCAAGGGCGACTCCACGATCTGGTCTCCTCAAATCCCACGTTGGGAACTCTCGGACTGGCAATGATGGACCTATTAGGTTCATTTCCACTTTTAATAATCAGTGGGACAATATGAGACGTGCCCTTACTAAACATTGGTCTGTTTTGAGTACTGAGCCTTCCCTGGGATCGTGTTTGGGTAAGAATCCTCTGATGACTTCAAGGAGGTCTAAAAACCTTAAGGACCTTCTGGTTAATAGCCATTACGTACCCGCTGTGGTTAATCCATTTGGTACGAGGGGCCCTATTACTGGTTCCATACCCTGCGGTCACTGTCTGGCATGCACAAATGTCCTGCGCTGCTCTACCTTTACCTCCTCTGACGGACAGAAACAATATGATATCCGGCATCGGATATCATGCAGCAGCACAAATGTCATATATTATGCCACATGTGGCTGTTCCAAGATATATATTGGCTTAACGTCTAGGGAGTTAAGAATACGGGTACGTGAGCATGTGCGGGACATTTGTGCGTCAAAGACAGTGACCGACCCTTCACTTCTTAAAACATTACCCCGCCATTTCCGGCAATACCATAATAGTGAGTCTTCTTCGCTTAAGATTAGAGGTATTGATCAGGTCCATTTTGGCATAAGAGGTGGTAACTATAAACGTAGATTGGCCCAAGTTGAGGCCAAATGGATAGTAACGTTGGACACTCTGGCCCCGAGGGCCTTAATGAATCTCTATCTTTTTCCTCCTTTTTGTAGGATCCTTTATTTAGTGGTTAGATATTCTCAGTATCTTATTATAATATTTTCTCATCTCATCATTTTTCCCTCTCATTTTTCCCTGACCCCCCCGTCTCTCAGGATGAGGGGTTTCTTGTGTTTTTATTATGTGTTTTTAATATTTTCTTATTTTTTTCTTTTTCTCCTTTTTAATCCATTTTCTTAGTTTGTATGGGACCTTCTGATTCATCTGGAAGTGAAAATATATTTTCAGCACCTCTGGTCATCTATTGTACTATCAAGTTCCTCTACTATATGTTTATATGATCTTTTGTATTGTGCCTGCATGTACGTTTGAAATTATATTCCTGATTTAGGATGTTCTATATATGATTATATATTTGCATACTTGCGATTGTAAGAGCGCACAATTTTGGCACACTTTTGATCTATATTACATTATTTTTATGTGAAGGCTTTCCCTTTTTTTCTACTAAGATATTACTTTCCGGTGGTGATCTAGTGGTTGTGCGCGTGCGCTCTGTTTTCCTTGGTGTTGGCGATCGGGGGCGGCGTCTCTTCACCTTCCCCGGGCTCTGGGAGGGTTTCTTCCTCCTTGCACCCGGGGTAACGTGTGACACCTTCCCCTGCATCTGCTGACGCCTTTGGTCTCCAGCGCGCACGCGCCGCTTAGAACCACGCCGATTGGCTCACTGATTCCCATGTCACTGAGTCACATGGGATATAAGAAGGTCCTGTGCTCCACCACACACAGACTTCCCTTGAGAAAGCGTGGTCTCTCCACGCGAAACGCGTGTCGGGCTCTCTCTCACCTGGCCCTGGGGTCATCCCGCTCCTGCCTACACCTGGGTAAGATATCGCGCTACCTATGCTATGTTCAGGCGATCGGTATCTACCTGCACTTCATGGTGTCTTCTTGGACATTATTGCTTGACATGTCGGCTTATAATTGCACCTGCTGTCTATTTTTCTATATATATACCGCATGTACATTTTACTTTATAAGGCATGATGTAGTGGGTATTACCCTGGGTGAGCTGCTTCTACCCTGTGGTGTTGTTATTTTATTTACTATATTTCTTGATATGATGTTACTCTATGTATTTCAATAAAGATTATAAGACTTTTTATCTTATTCACCTGTTGACTCATATTTCCTCTTGCATGCAAATTTGTTGGAGTGGGTGTCTCTTCTTTTTTTTTAGGGAGCACAATTTATCTCCCTTTGTTGTGACACGTATGATGTCACTGAGGCATTTGTATCTAATATGGTGGAAGTAGCGGTGGACAGGGTGGACTGAGAGAGGGTTGATGATGGTGATGGAGTTGGTGTTCTTTCTGATGGCCTAGATTCAGTCTTTCGTTGATATAACAGTGGGATTCCCTGACTGCTGTGGTCTTGCAACGACACCTCAACATTTGCTTCTGTGCTAACCGGTGGGCTTACAGTGGGGGAAACAATGTAGCGTTGCTGACTACCTTCTTTGTGATCAGTTGCACATGTGGTACTTGAGGTTTGGTGTTGTATCCACGCTTGCAAGTGCATGCTGGTTAAATGTCTAAGCATGCAACTGGTATTCAAATTTTTCAGATTTTTCGCTCGGCTAAAGGTCTTTGCGCACTTATTACAGATAACCTTGGCCTGATCATGAGGATTTTGTTCAAAAAAGTGCCACACTGCACTCTTCCTACTTTGGCAGACATTTTGCGGCCTAGCACGCTGTGATATTTTGACCCTCTGGACAAGCTGTCCAGCAACTCTTTTGATTTTTGGAACCTGTCTTTGGAGTGCTCCGGGCCTGCCAGATAACAGCTGTTGCGATGTCGATGTCTGCTGTGGATGCTCCTCCTCCTCATCTGAGCTATTGGAAGCAGCACCCTCTTCCCCAATGGATGCCAATCTGGGTCAACAACTGGGTCATCCATCACCTCCTCTTCAATGTCATGTGCACCTTCCTCTGTGTCACCGTGTATGGTGGTATAGTGTGCGGGAAGGGGCACCTGAGTCTCATCAGGGTCAGAATCTGGCTCTGTACACTGCGAGGACAATACAGTGCTCTGAGTGAATGTACCAGCAGAATCATCTATCAGTGGCTGTGCATCAGTGCACTCCATGTCAGATTCATCTTGGCCTGGGTAATTCACCATTTCACTTGATAACCCAGGCATGGTATGTGAAAACAGCTCCATGGAGTAATCAGTTGTATGGCCTGCGTCATCCTTCAATCTTGGTTGGGGTGAAGGACACAAGGAAAGGTGTGGTTCATGAACATGAGCCTCCAATGACGACTCAGTGCTTTTATTTTTTACAACTTCAGAAGAGGAGGCGATAGAGCTGGAGGCTGAGTCAGCAATGTAAGCCAAAACTTTTTCCTGATGCTTTGGCTTTAAAAGCGGTTTGCCAACTCCGACAAAACTAAGCCTTCGAGGCCTTGTGGAGCCAGACGATGACGCAGGATCAACACCTCCTGCATTCGGTCCTATTTTGCTTTTGCCACTACCATCAGATCCACCACCAACACCATCATTACCAGCTGCCAACCCCCGCCCAATTTCACGGCCTCTTCCACCAGCCTACCTCATTTTTGGTAGAAATGTAGACAAAATCCAACAAACTATATTGTAATGTAAAACAAGGTACAAGGTGTCTATAGGACAGGGGAGATTTTGAATTTCTGCACACACTTGTGGACACTGGACACTTTTGGATTGTGTGAGGCCCACTGAATATCACAGCGCTATGTCACAGGCTTGATGTCGCAGGTGTAAAAAATGTCACTAGAGGATAACGGAGATTTTGAATTTCTGCACACACTTGTGGACACTGGACACATGGATTGTGTGAGGCCCACTGAATATCACAGCGCTATGTCACAGGCTCGATGTCGCAGGTGTGAAAAATGTCACTAGAGGATAACGGAGATTTTGAATTTCTGCACACACTTGTGGACACTGGACACTTTTGGATTGTGTGAGGTCCACTGAATATCACAGCGCTATGTCACAGGCTTGATGTCGCAGGTGTGAAAAATGTCACTAGAGGATAACGGAGATTTTGAATTTCTGCACACACTTGTGGACATTGGACACTTTTGGATTGTGTGAGGCCCACAGAATATCACAGCGCTATGTCACAGGCTCGATGTCGCAGGTGTGAAAAATGTCACTAGAGGATAACGGAGATTTTGAATTTCTGCACACACTTGTGGACACTGGACACTTTTGGATTGTGTGAGGCCCATTGAATATCACAGCGCTATGTCACAGGCTCGATATCACAGGTGTGAAAAATGTCACTAGAGGATAACGGAGATTTTGAATTTCTGCACACACTTGTGGACACTGGACACTTTTGGATTGTGTGAGGCCCACTGAATATCACAGGGCTATGTCACAGGCTCGATGTCGCAGGTGTGAAAAATGTCACTAGAGGATAACGGAGATTTTGAATTTCTGCACACACTTGTGGACACTGGACACTTTTGGATTGTGTGAGGCCCACTGAATATCACAGCGCTATGTCACAGGCTCGATGTCGCAGGTGTGAAAAATGTCACTAGAGGATAACGGAGATTTTGAATTTCTGCACACACTTGTGGACACTGGACACTTTTGGATTGTGTGAGGCCCACTGAATATCACAGTGCTATGTCACAGGCAGAAATTGGCTAGTGTATGACAAACTACAAGGTGTATATAGAATTGGGCAGAATAGGAATCTCCCTAGAGTGTAGGTCTGTAAGAACGGAACAAGAACTCGACTTATCCTTACAGAGCGACACACAGATAGCTTCACTGTGGCCTTGATAACAGCCGTTACATGGTACTGAGAGAGGAATGTGCACGTACACGGCTGTCCGGTGTACTTAAAATTGTCAAACTCCGTGTTTTTTAAGTATACGGACTGACACACGCTGTGTCTCTATAGTTTTGAATGTGATCAAACAGCAAATATATTTAACTGTTTGAAAACTAGACAAAACTAGCAGGTGCAGGTCTGTAAGAACGGAACATGTCCTCGACTTATCCTTACAGATTGAAACACAGATAGCTTCACTGTGGCTGTGATGACAGCCGTTACACGGTACTGTGTGAGGAGTGTGCACCGCTGTATGGTGTGAAAAAATGCACGCTCAGTACCTCACCAGGACAAAAAAAAAAATTGGGATTGCTTTTAAAAAAGCAGTTTGCAGAGCAGTGGGTAAACAGCAATGCAGCTGTGAGGAAGCCATAGAAGGCAGCCTAACAACCAACACCGCTGATCCAGCAAAATATAGCCTCCACTTGCACTGCACACACAGTGACTGGTGTGTTGTACAGGCAAAATCGCTAGCAGCAGAAGCAGTTTTTGGTGTCTTCTTCCCTGCCTAACGCTCTCCCTACAAAATCAGCAGCAGCAGCAGCTCTCCCTATTCAGAGATCAGCATGAGTAACATGGCAGTCGGCGTGCACGCCCTTTTATACCCCCTGTGACGCCCACCAAAGCAAGCCAATCACTTGCATGCCCTTCTGAAAGATGGTGGTGACCCCTGCCTATGTCATCACGTTGCCCACAGTGTCCGTGGATCCTGATTGGCTGAAAAAGAGCGCAAAACAAACTTTTGAAACGCGACTTTGGCGCTTAAGTCGCCGACCTCGTGGCCGACCTCATCCTAGGGTCGGGTTTCGTTTCATGAAACCCGACTTTGCCAAAAGTCGGCGACTTTTGAAATTTTTTGACCCGTTTCGGTCAACTCTAGTGGTGAGCACTTTGAACCCCCAAGTGCTTCACAGAAGTTTATAAAGCCCGGGTGTGAAAATAAAAAAATCATATTTTTTCCACAAACATGATCTTTTAGTCCTCAATTTTTTTTCCTAAGGGTAACAGGAGAAATTGGACCCCAAAAGTTGTGCAATTTGTCCTGAGTACTGATATCCCATATGTGGGAGAAAACTACTGTATGGGCACAAGTCGAGGCTCGGAAGGGAAGTAGTAACGCTTTGGAATGCAGACTTTGATGTAATGGTCTGCGGGTGTCATGTCGCGTTTGGAGAGCCTCTGATGTGTCTAATATGATGAAACCCCACAACTGACCCCTTTTTTGGAAACTAGACCCCCCCAAGGAGCTTATTTAGATGTGTGGTGAGCACTTTGAACCCCCAAGTGCTATACAGAAGTTTATAACATAGAACCATAAAAATAAAAAATCTTTTTTTTCCACCAAAATTATATTTGTGCCCACAATTTTTTGTTTTCCCAAGGGTAACAGGAGAAATTGGACCCCAAAAGTTGTTGTACAATTTGTCCTGAGTAGGCTGATACCCCATATGTGGGGGTAAACCACTATTTGGGCGCATGGCAGAGCTTGGAAAGGAAGGAGCACTGTTTGACTTTTTCAACGCAGAATTGGCTGGAATTGAGATCAGACGCCATGCTGCATTTGGAGAGCACCTGATGTGCCTAAACAGTGAAAACCCCCCAAATCTAACTCCAACCCTAACCCCAACACACCCCTAACCCTAATCTCAGCCCTAACCCTAACTCTAGCCCTAGCCCTAACCCTAACCCTAATGGGAAAATGGAAATAAATACATTTTTTAAATTTTATTATTTTTCCCTGATAAAGGGGGGTTTGATTTACTATATATGGCGGGTTTTTATGTTTGGCAGCTGTAGCACGCTGAAAGACGCTTTTTATTATAAAAATAGTTTTTGCATCACCACATTTTGAGAGCTATAATTTTTCCATATTTTGACCCACCGAGTCATGTGAGGTCTTATTTTTTGCGGGATGAGTTGATATTTTTATTGGTACCATTTTCGGGCATGTGACATTTTTAATCGCTTTTTATTCCGATTTTTGGGACACAGAATTAACAAAAACCAGCATTTCATGAATTTCTTTTGGGGGGTTTACACCATTCCGCGTCTGGTAAAATTCATGAAGTGGTTTTAATCTTCGGGTCAGTACGATTACAGCGATACCTCATTTATGTCATTTTTTTATGTTTTGGCGCTTTTATGCATTGAAAACAATTTTACATAAAAAATAATTATTTTTGCATCGCTTTATTCTGCGAGCTATTACTTTTTATTTTTTCGCTGATGATGCTGAGTGGTAGCTCTTTTTTTGCGAGACAAGATGATGTTTTCAGTGGTACCATGGTTATTTATATCTCTCTTTTTGATCACGTGTTATTGCACTTTTTGTTCAGTGGTATGATGATAAAGCATTATTTTTTCCTTTGTTTTTTATTTTTATTTTTTAAGGGGTTCAATAAAGGGGTTAACTAGTGGGACACTTTTATAGGGCAGGTTGTTACGGACACGGCGATACCAAATAAGTGTACTTTTATTGTTTTGGGGTTTTTTTATTTCCAAAAATTGAATTTATTAGGGTATTTTTTTTTTTAATTTATTTAGCGATTTTTTTATAAAATATTCTTACACTTTTTTTTATTTTTTTTTACTTTATTACATTGTCCCGGGGGGACATCACTGTCATATGTCAGATCGCTGAGCTGACACATCACACAGCGCTGTGTCAGATCAGCGATGTGACAGGCGCTGCAGCAGGCTTCCTCATGCCTGCGCTCTGCAGGCACTGAGGAGGCCGCCTCCCTGCAGGCCCGTAAAGGTCCCCGCCGCCATATTGGATTCGGAGACTTGCAGGGAAAGAGGCCCCCAGCACAGAGCAGCATTTCGCGCTGCGCTGGGGGTCACAGGGAAGCACTGAGGGAGCCCCCTCCCTGCCGATGCTTCCCTGATCCTCAGTTACACTGCGATCAGGTTTGATCGCAGTGTGCCAGGGTTTAATGTGCCAGGGGGGGTCCGTGACTGCCCCTGACACATAGTGCCGAGTGTCAGCTGTGATAAACAGCTTACACCCGGCCGCGATCAGTGGCGCCCCCGTCCCGTGAGCGCCGCTGATCGCTATGACGTACTATCCCATCCTTGGGAATTAAGTCCCAGGGCACATGGACGGGATAGTATGTCATATGTCAGGAACGGATTGATTAAACCATACTAACTGCATTGCCTAATTTCCCTATGCCCTCAATCTCCTGCAACAAAAATTAAATAATAAACCAACACTAATACTTCCTGTCCAATGTAGTACTAAATAACGAGTGTCCCACGACGATCTCACGTCTACAGGGCCTCCGGTAATACACTGACAGGAGTTCTTGCTCTCACTTCATGGCACTAACGCTGTGCGAGAATTTTCTCATGCTGCAGTGTCGCAAGTGACAGCATGAACTCCGGTGAACTCATGGCGGCAGGATTATCTCTTGTCACTGTATCACCAGAGGCCCTGTAGAGCAGTCAGATCTCCCTATGTGACTGTTCTCCACGTGATATCACTGTGGAAAAATCATTATTAAATGGACTATAGCAGAAAGGTAAGTATAGGTTGGTTTATTTTATTTTTATTGCAGGAGATCGAGGGCATCGTGGACTAGCTATTAGTGAGTATGAATGTTTTTTTTCCTACTATTTAACAGACAGTCGTTGGATTATGGGACTACTAGCCCATCATCAGCTCATGCTGTCGCTGTATATGTGACAGCAGACATAGCCGGATGGGAGTAGAAGTAACATCAGGTGATGACTGCCTACACACAGACACCCACACACACACACAGACCCGCAAACAGCTGCACCCCCCCCCACAGACACACGCAGACACACACAGATGCAGACAGACACGCACATCTTCTCTGCTCACATGTAGGGGGTGGACTGACCTATAGACCTGCCTGATGTGGAAAGAAAATGTAAAAGATGATGTGCACTATGCTTTATTCTGATTTGAATATATATGTGTGGGATAACAGCTGGAATTAGTAATGGACGATGTAGTACCGGCTTTTGGCCACAAGATGGAGAGTGCAGTGAGAAAAGGACTTAACAGCAAGCTATAGGCTAGCGAAACTGCAGAGTCATGGTGAGCGGAGTTACAGGACTGGGATGGGTATTTCCAGAAGGAGGAGATAAAAAGGAAGGAGAGTCCCAGGGGAGGGCAGACACCCAGGAGGAGGAGAGAAGCAAGAAGAGCTCAGGAGAGGATGGAGGAAAGAAAAGCTCAGGAGAGATAGAAGAGAGAGACGGTTATTCGGAGAGGGGGGTGGCCCGGAGAAGACATCTGCAGGACAGGACGGCAGTGACAGACGGAGGCCTGGGGTACCGGACAGCTGGACACCGAAGAGTGAGTAAGTGTTACAGCGAGCAGACTCAGACGGGGGAAGCACTGTGTCCATGGGCCTAATGGCAGCCACAGTAAAGGAACCCAAAGGGTTGACACCAACAAGAGTAGGAGGAGGTGACTGGTACCCGGGCCTGAGAACAGCAGCTGTCGTGTTGGCTGTGGATGTCAAGAGGACACCCAATAAAGCTGCACCTGGTTGAACAAGTTTCTGTGTCTGTCATCAGTCTGTCTCGCAGCCAAAAGGGACCACCCCCAGTCGGCACACGTACTACAAAGTGGCGTAGTCGGCAGGATCCATCACTACCCTCCCCACCAACATAGGCAGTGAGAACACGCCGAAGATTTAACGGACCGAGCTGAACGGGTTGAAGATTTGCTGGAGTGGATTACAATCTGGGACTGTGATTGGGATTACCGGATTTGACCCAGAGTAACACTGCTGGAAAAGCTGGGTGCCATTGCAGAAAAGCTGGGTACTCTTCTACATTAACAGACAAAAAAAAGAAAAAGGAGGAATCCTGAAAGAGACTATGCGCACCTCCAGAGATGGCGACTGTCCGGAAGGAGGAGGTTGGAGCTAAATTGGACAACCAGGGGCAGTTAAGCCGAGCCCACCCCTGGGGGAGCGGTGGTCATTGAGTGACAATCGCCCCATTAGGGAAGCTTTGTGCTGCCGCAGGAATGCTGGGCACCCTCCCACGTTAAAGGACTACAGCGGGAGCTGGGAGCCGTTACAAAAGGTCCTGAAGACCTGCCGCAGATGGAGTCCGTGAAGCTGGATCACCTAGTGGAGGTGCACCCACACTCTCCACCATTCATGCCGGAGTCGGAGACAGCAGGGGAAGCGGGACTCGCTCTTCAGCCATTGGAGCAGCAGTCGCTGACGTGTCCTGCGGAACCATTGGGCCTGGAGACTGATCCTGCCAGATGGCTGGATGAAGAACAGCAGCGGACACCAGGTAATGGGACTGGTAGCGGCAGACGAACGGCGTGGCCCTTCTCACGGATGACGGCTGGCGACATCGAGCCCACCCAGCGGGAGGCTGGCGGCATCGTGGAAACTCCGGTCATTCGAGTGCCCGAGTCCCCAGAGGAGCAGTGGAGCAGCTGGAAGGAGGCCGCGGCACCGGGAAAGGTGAGCGTCTCCCCGCCCCTTGCCGGCGGCACCGCCGGCAGCCCCCGCTTCCCTGACTTGTCCGGACGCTAGGCCCAAAATCCCCGATTGTGATTTCCAGCCTCCCTGCCTGGCCTCCCGTATGCAGCATTACAGGCAGGAGCTGAGGGCCGGATGGAGCGGAACCGCGACCTCAAAGGTTGTGAGTGCATCCTTACCTCGGCCGGTGACAGAACGTGTAGCCTCAACGCTGTCCCACTGCAGGGACATGAGGCCCAAGGTCCGTGTCACTGGGCCCCCGAACGCTCCTGCTTGGCATCCCTGAAACCACCGTGCCCTCCGGAAAAGATGTCGGTCCCCGTGCGGAGGCAGCTGAAGATGCCTCTGCCCCTCTTTCTTCCCCTCGGTTTGGGGCTCTGCGGTTGTAGAGTCCTCTTCGGCCCTGGTCTCCCGCAGGGATGCGGCCCATGATGTATGCCGCGGAACCCTCTGTGGCCCCTTCTTCCCCTTCTAGGGCATGTTTATACCATCTAAGGACTGCCCCGCATTCCCTCAGGGTAAGGAACCCTGCAACGCTCATCTGGAGAGTCCATGACGGTCCACGGGACCTGAGGAAAATTGTTTTGCGGGGCGCCTGTTGTGCTCCTGTAGCAGAACTACAACGGGGGAAGTGAACACTCGTGGCCCAGGGACTGCTAGACATCCCGGGGGCCCCACGTCTGTGGGGTGCCCCTCTACAGGCGAAGAACAACAGCCATCAGGAGATGGCCCGGAGCATCGTTGATGTTCACGGACTACCGGGACTGCTGCGCGCCGTTGCGCAGCTCAGGGGACTATTCTGCATCCCCTCGGGGTAAGAGGTAAGAAGCCCTGTTCCTGATGCAGCCGGGATGTGGTGGGGGTTACGTTCCGCAAAGGAAGGGGGAACTCTTGCGTTTATAATTATTTTCATAATGGTTGATAAGGTGTTTACATAAATATTTGGAGTTATTATTATGTCAAGGGTAGTGTTGAGCGATACCACCCGACATTGAAAAATATTGGATCGACCAATCTAAAAAAAACATCGGGTATCGCCGATTCCGATCCCGGAAGTCCCATTCAAGTCAATGGAACAGAAATATCGGAATTGAAAAAAACCTTTTCATTCCTTGTAGGTTAATTCTACATGAAGAAAAACAACTAATAATAATGTAGAATGTATTGTGGGAGGTGTAGGAGACATTAAAGCCATAGAGGCTTAGCCAAATCAAATGGAATAGCAGGAATAATTTTTTTATTTTAACCCCTTCACCCCCAAGGGTGGTTTGCACGTTCATGACCGGGCCAATTTTTACAATTCTGACCACTGTCCCTTTATGAGGTCATAACTCAGGAACGCTTCCATGGATCCCGGTGATTCTGACATTGTTTTCTCGTGACATATTGTACTTCATGTTAGTGGTAAAATTTCATTCAAATAACTTGCGTTTATTTGTGAAAAAAAATGGAAATTTGGCGAAAATTTTGAAAATTTCGCAATTTTCCAACTTTGAATTTTTATGCCCTTAAATCACAGAGATACGGCACACAAAAAACTTGATAACTAACATTTCCCACATGTTTTCTTTACATCAGCACAATTTTGGAACCAAAATTTTTTTTTGTTAGGAAGTTATAAGGGTTAAAAGTTGACCAGCGATTTCTCATTTTTACAACACCATTTTATTTTTAGGACCACATCACATTTGAAGCCACTTTGAGGGGTCTATAGGATAGAAAATGCCCAAAAGTGACACCATTCTAAAAACTGCACCCCTTAAGGTGCTCAAAACCACATTCAAGAAGTTTATTAACCCTTTAGGTGCGTCACAGGAATTTTTTTGAATATTTAAAAAAAATGAACATGTAACTTTTTTTCACAAAAAAAGTACTTCAGGTTCAATTTTTTTTATTTTACCAAGGGTAACAGGAGAAATTGGACTGCAAAAGTTATTGTGCAATTTGTCCTGAGTACGCTTATACCTGATTTGTGGGGGGGAACGACTGTTTCGGCGCATGGCAGAGCTCAGAATGGAAGGAGCGCCGTTTGACTTTTTCAATGCAAAATTGGCTGGAATTCAGATCGGACGCCATGTCACGTTTGGAGAGTCCCTGATGTACCTAAACAGTGGAAACCCCCTACAAGTGACCCCATTTTGGAAACTAGACCCCCCAAGGAACTTATCTAGATATGTGGTGAGAACTTTGAACCCACAAGGGCTTTACAGAAGTTTATAACGTACAGCGGTACTATTAAAACATCATATTTTTTCCACAAAAATGATCTTTTCACCCCAATTTTTATTTTCCCAAGGGTAACAGGACCCTAAAAGTTATTGTGCAATATGTCCTGAGTATGCTGATACCCCACATGTGGGGGTAAACCACTATTTGGGCGCATGGTAGAGCTCGGAAGGGAAGCAGCGCCATTTGACGTTTTTGGCTGGAATTGAGATCGGACATCATGTCGCGATTGGAAAACCCCTGATGTACCAAAACAGTGGAAACCCCCCACAAATGACACCATTTTGGAAACTAGACCCCCTAAGGAACTTATCTAGATGTGTGGTGAGAACTTTGAACCCCCTAGGGCTTCACAGAAGTTTATAACATAAAGCCGTACAATTAAAAAATCATATTTTTTCCACAAAAATGATCTTTTCACCCTCAATTCTTATTTTTCCAAGGGTAACAGCACCCTAAAAGTTATTGTGCAATTTGTTCTGAGTACGCTGATACCCCACATGTGGGGGTAAACCACTATTTGGGCGCATGGCAGAGCTCGGAAGGGAAGCAGCGCCATTTGACGTTTTTGGCTGGAATTGAGATCGGACACCATGTCGGGATTGGAAAACCCCTGATGTACCTAAACAGTGGAAACCCCCCACAAATGACACCATTTTGGAAACTAGACCCCCTAAGGAACTTATCTAGATGTGTGGTGAGAACTTTGAACCCCCCAGTGCTTCACAGAAGTTTATAACGCCCGGGCGTGAAAATAAAAAATTTGTATGATCTTTTAGTCACCATTTTTTTTATTTTCCCAAGGGTAACAAGAGAAGTTAGACCCCAAAAGTTGTTGTCCAATTTGTCCTGAGTATGCTGATACCCCAAATGTGGGAGAAAACTACTGTATGGACACACGTCAGGGCTCGGAAGGGAAGTAGTGACGTTTTGGAATGCAGACATTGATGGAATGGTCTGCGGGTGTCATGTTGCCTTTGGAGAGCCCCTAATGTACCTAAACAGTGGAAACCCCCCACAAATGACCCAATTTTGAAAACTAGACCCCCTAAGGAACTTATTTAGATGTGAGGTGAGAACTTTGAACCCCCAAGGGCTTCACAGAAGTTTATAATGCCAGGGCATGAAAATAAAAAAATCATATTTTTTCCACAAACATGATCAATTAGTCCCCAATTTTTTTATTTTCCCAAGGGTAACAGGAGAAATTGGACCCCAAAAGTTGTTGTCCAATTTGTCATGAGTACGCTGACACACGATATGTGGGAGAAAACTACTGTATGGACACACGTCGGGGCTCGGAAGGGAAGCAGTGACGTTTTGGAATGCAGACTTTGATGGAATGGTCTGCGGGTGTCATGTGCGTTTGGAGAGCCCCTGATGTACCTAAACTATTGAAACTCCCCACAAGTGACCCCATTTTGGAAACTAGACCCCCCAACGGAACTTATCTAGATGTGTGGTGAGCACTTTGAACCCCCAAGTGCTTCACAGAAGTTTATAACGCTCGGACGTGAAAATAAAAAAATCATTTTTTTCCACAAAAATGATATTTTTTCCCCCAATTTTTTATTTTCCCAAGGGTAACAGGAGAAATTGGACCCCAAAAATAGTTTTGCAATTTGTCCTGAGTAGGCTGATACCCTACATGTGGGGGTAAAACACTGTTTGGGCTCATGGCAGAGCTTGGAAGGGAAGGAGCACCATATGACTTTTTCAACTCAGAATTGGCTGGAATTGAGATCAGACGCAATGTTGCATTTGGAGAGCCCCTGATGTGCCCAAACAGTGGAAACCCCCAATTCTAACTCCAACCCGAACCCCAACACACCCCTAACCCTAATCTCAGCCCTAACCCTAGCCCTAACCCTAACCCTAGCCCTAACCCTAACCCTAACCCTAGCCCTAACCCTAGCCCTAATGGAAATAAATACATTTTTTTAATTTTATTATTTTTCCCTAACTAAGGGGGTGATAACGGGGGGTTTGATTTACTATTTATGGCGGTTTTTATGTTTGGCGGCTGTCGCACGCTGAAAGACACTTTTTATTGTAAAAATAGTTTTTGCATCACCACATATTGAGAGCTATAATTTTTCCGTATTTTGACCCACCGAGTCATGTGAGGTCGTATTTTTTGCAGGACAAGTTGACGTTTTTATCGGTACCATTTTCGGGCACGTGACATTTTTTGATCGCTTTTTATTCCGATTTTTGGGACGCAGAATGAACAAAAACCAGCGTTTCATGAATTTCTTTTGGGGGGGTGCGTTTACACCGTTCCGCGTGCGGTAAAATTGATAAAGCGGTTTTATTCTTCGGGTCAGTACGGTTACAGCGATACCTCATTTAGGTCTTTTTTTATGTTTTGTCGGTTTTATGCAATGAAAACTATTTTATATAAAAAATAATTATTTTTGCATCGCTTTATTCTGCGAGCTATAACTTTTTTATTTTTTCGCTGATGATGCTGAGTGGTGGCTCGTTTTTTGCGGGACAAGATGACGTTTTCAGCGGTACCATGGAAATTTATATGCGTCTTTTTGATCGCGCGTTATTACACTTTTTGTTTGGCGGCATGATAATAAATCATTATTTTTTGCTTCGTTTTTTATTTTTATTTTTTAAGGGGTTCGCTAAAGGGGTTAACTAATGGGACAGTTTTATAGGGCGGGTCATTACGGACGCGTCGATACCTAATATGTGGACTTTTATTGTTTTGTTTTTTTTTATTTTCAAAAAATGAATTTATTGGGGAATATTTTTTTTTTTTTTTACTAATTTATTTGGCGATTTTTTTTTAAATTATTTTTACACTTTTTTTTAATTTTTTTTTTACTTTATTACATAGTCCCAGGTGGGACATCACTGTCCTGTGACAGATCGCTGATCTGTCACATCACAGATCACTGTGACAGATCAGCAATCTGTCACAGGCAGTGCAGAAGGCTTCCTAATGCCTGCGCTTTGCAGGCACTGAGGAAGCCAGCTTCCTGCAGGCCCCCGAAGGCCCCCGTCGCCATCTTGGATTCGGGGGCCTGGAGGAAAGGAGTCTCCCGCAGCAGCGCTGCACATTGCGCTGCCGTGGGGGGCTCAGGGAAGCACGGAGGGAGCCCCCTCCCTGCCGATGCTTCCCTTTAACCCCCGGTACACCGCGATCGTGTTTGATCGCGGTGTGCAAGGGGTTAACGTGTCGGGGGAGGTCCGTGACCGCCCCTGACACATTGTGCCGGGTGTCAGCTGTGATAATCAGCTGACACCCGGCGGCGATCAGCGGCGCTCACCACGTGGGCGCCACTGATCGCGGTAGACGTACTATCCCATCCATGGGCATAGGGGCCCGGGTCCCATGGACGGGATAGTACGTCTCATGTCAGGAAGGGGTTAAAGACGTTTGGAGTTGCAAAGATATTGACTATGTTAACCTCTTTCATATTTTGTCAGATATGTATGTTTCACTACTTCCATGCTCTTCACCTTCTTTTTTACTTCTCCCACACTTTCTCCTTCATCATCCTCAGCAGCATCTTTTTCATCAACTTCTTATTCACCTTATTCATCTTCTTCTTCTTCTTCACCTTCTTCCTATTATTCTTTTTTTTACATTCTTCATATTCTTCTTATTTAACTATTATTCTTCTTCATATTCTACTTCTTCATCTTCTTCCTATTCTTCTTCTTCATCATATTCTTATTTGTGACAGGCATTCCTGTAGTTGTTATCTATAAAAGTGTGAAGATTACACCTTCCGTTCTGCCTGTCACAAAAGATTTACAACAGGATTTGTCCGCGTTCAGTTTGGCCTGCAGCAGCAGGCATTTTCCAGGGGCACCACGAGGAGGAACGGACTCACCCCCATACACTGCTTAGTCTTCTTCTTATAATTTAGATAATATCATTTGCTCTTATTTTTAGTCTTATGCTTAGTGTTGTTCTGCTTTTGGTTTTTCTGCTTCTTGGTCTTCTGTCTCTTGTTGTTCTGCATCTTGGTGGTTGTCTTCATGTTCTTTGTCCTCTTGATCATCTTGAGGGTCATCTTTTTGGTCTTCTTCGGTGTGGTCTTCAGGGTCGTCGTCTTCAGGGTCATCGTCAGGGAGATCCAGAGTGAGAATCAAAAAACAATTCCACAAGCTTGAACTTGGAAAAGTAGCAGAAGGTACAAGAAGGCTGAGGAAGTGCCGAGAACCAGCTGACGGTACTGGAACCCGGATGGGTAGCAGAAGGAACAATAGCAAATGGAACTAGCGAGGACCAGCTGACGGTGCTGGAACACGGTTACTAAGCAGGAGGTACCTGTGCTCCAAAGCACTACCAAGGACCAGCAAAGGCAGCCAAAGGTGCTGGAACCCGGATGGGTAGCAGAAGCTGCAAGACCAAATTAAACTAGCGAGGACCAGCTGATGGTGCTGGAACCCGGAGGGGCAGCAGAAGGAACAAGAGCCAATGGCACAACCGTGGACCAGCTGACAGTGCTGGAACACAGTTACTAAGCAGGAGGTACCTGTGCTACAAAGCACTACCAAGGACCAGCAGACGTTGCTGGAACTCGGATACCAAGAAGGAGGCACCTAGGCCAAAGGCTCTGCCGAGAACCAGCTGACGGTGCTGGAACCCGGATGGGTAGCAGAAGCTGCAAGAGCAAATGAAACTAGCGAGGACCAGTTGATGGTGCTGGAACCCGGAGGGGCAGCAGAAGGAACAAGAGGCAATGGCACAACCGTGGACCAGCTGACAGTGCTGGAACACGGTTACTAAGCAGGAGGTACCTATGCTACAAAGCACTACCAAGGACCAGCAGACGTTGCTGGAACTCGGATACCAATAAGGAGGCACCTAGGCCAAAGGCACTGCCGAGAACCAGCTGACGGTGCTGGAACCCGGATGGGTAGCAGAAGCTGCAAGAGCAAATGAAACTAGCGAGGACCAGCTGACTGTGCTGGAACCCAGAGGGGCAGCAGAAGGAACAAGAGCCAATGGCACAACCGTGGACCAGCTGACGGTGCTGGAACACGGTTACTAAGCAGGAGGTACCTGTGCTACAAAGCACTACCAAGGACAAGCAGACGTTGCTGGAACTCGGATACCGAGAAGGAGGCACCTAGGCCAAGGGCTCTGCCGAGAACCAGCTGACGGTGCTGGAACCCGTATGGGTAGCACAAGGTACCCATAATCAACAAAGTTGCAAGGCCGCGAGCAGGACGCAGTTACCGAAACCCACAGTCCAACAGGGGGTGCTTGTCCTATTGGCACTACGGAATCAGACTTTATTACCAGAACCCGCAGCCCACATAGGAAGCACCGAAACTGCAGACACCTTAGACTCGGCTAACCCGACCGCAACACGACAGGACAACATATTGGTGGCAAAGTGACGTTGACACTACCCGGAAACAGCAGGCGTGCTGGAACCAGGATGGGCAGGAGGGAGTGCCCGTGCCAAAGACACTTCCGAGAACCAGCTGACAGTGCTGGAACCTGGATGGGTAGCAGAAGCTGCAAGAGCAAATGAAACTAGCGAGGACCAGCTGACGGTGCTGGAACCCGGAGGGGCAGCAGAAGGAACAAGAGCCAATGGCACAACCATGGACGAGCTGACAGTGCTCGAACACGGTTACTAAGCAGGAGGTACCTGTGCTACAAAGCATTACCAAGGACAAGCAGACGTTGCTGGAACTCGGATACCGAGAAGGAGGCACCTAGGCCAAGGGCTCTGCCGAGAACCAGCTGACGGTGATGGAACCCGTATGGGTAGCACAAAGAACCCATAATCAACAAAGTTGCAAGGCCACGAGCAGGACGCAGTTACCGAAACCCACAGTCCAACAGGGGGTTCTTGTCCTAGTGGCACTACAGAACCAGCCTTTATTACCAGAACCCGCAGCCCACATAGGAAGCACCTAAACTGCAGGCACCATAGGCTCGGCTAACCCGACGGCAACATGACAGGACAACGTATTCGTGGCAAAGTGACGTTGACACTACCCGGAAAAAGCAGGCGCGCTGGAACCAGGCTGGGCAGGAGGGAGTACCCGTGCCAAAGACACTTCTGAGCAGCAACTGGCGATGTTGGAGACCAGGATCAATCACGGAGCAGGCTGAGGCCTACTTGGAGCAAGTTTTAGATCGGTTGTACACTACTACTGATTATAACCATGCTCCACTTAGTCCTCTGGCTCTACTGTCTCTAGTATTTCCCCTGGCCTCCAACCCCACCAGTTGCTGCTCTGAAGTGGCGTCTGCACAATCCACACTTGTTCCTGGGTTACAGGGGCTCTGTCACGTCAGTGGATCCCCTGATGTGTGTCCGGCAAGGTCTCCTGCTCTGTCCACATTCCCACTACTAGTAATGGGAATGTAGACAGAGCAGGAGACATTGCCGCACACACATCAGGGGATCCACTGACATGACAGAGCCCCTGTAACTCAGGAACAAGTGTGGATTGTGCAGACGCCACTTCAGATCAGCAGCTGGTGGGGTTGGAGGCCAGGGGAAACACTAGAAACAGTGGAGCCCGAGGCATAAGTGGAGCATGGTTAAAAATCAGTAGTAGTGTGACTGTGTAGGCAGCAGGAGACTTTGCCATCCACACAGCAGGGGAGCAGCTGGCGTTACTGAACCCCACTGACACAGGAGCGAGTGTTTCTATCTGTGCGGATGGCACTTGCAAGCAACAACTGGCTGTGTTGAAGCCCAGGATCAATCACGGAGCAGGCTGAGGCCTACTTGGAGCAAGTAGAAAATACGATATAGTGTGATTTGGGAGGCAGCAGCAGACTTTGCCATCCACACAGCAGGGGAGCAGCTGGCGTTACTGAACCCCACTGACACAGGAGCGAGTGTTTCTATCTGTGCGGATGCCACTTCCAAGCAACAACTGGCTGTGTTGAAGCCCAGGATAAATCATGGAGCAGGCTGAGGCCTACTTGGAGCAAGTAGAAAATAAAATGTAGTGTGATTTGAGAGGCAGCAGGAGACTTTGCCAACCACACAGCAGGGGAGCAGCTGGCGTTACTGAACCCCACTGACACAGGAGCGAGTGTTTCTATCTGTACGGATGGCACTTCCAGGCAACAACTGGCTGTGTTGAAGCCCAGGGTCAATCACGGAGCTGGCTGAGGCCTACTTGGAGCAAGTAGAAAATAAGATGTAGTGTGATTTGGGAGGCAGCAGGAGACTTTGCCATCCACACAGCAGGGGAGCAGCTGGCATTTCTGAACCCCACTGACACAGGAGCGAGTGTTTCTATCTGTGCTGATGTCACTTCCAAGCAACAACTGACTGTGTTGAAGCCTAGGATCAATCACGGAGCTGGCTGAGGCCTACTTGGAGCAGGTAGAAAATAAGATGTAGTGTGATTTGGGAGGCAGCAGGAGACTTTGCCATCCACACAGCAGGGAAGCAGCTGGAGTTACTGAACCCCACTGACACAGGAGCGAGTGTTTCTATCTGTGCGGATGGCACTTCCAAGCAACAACTGGCTGTGTTGAAGCTCAGGATCAATCACGGAGCTGGCTGAGGCCTACTTGAAGCAAGTTTTATATCGGTTGTACACTACTACTGATTGTAACCGTGCTCCACTTATACCACTAGCTCTACTGTTTTCAGTATTTCCCCTGGCCTCCAACCCCGCCAGTTGCTGCTCTGAAGTGGCGTCTGCACAATCCACACTTGTTCCTGGGTTACAGGGGCTCTGTCACATCAGTGGATCCCCTGATGTGTGTCCGGAGACGGCAGCAGGAGACATTGCCGTCTACACAGCAGGGCAACAGCAGACATTACCGAACCCCACTAACACAGTAGCTAGTGTGTTTTTCTCTGTGAAGACGGCACTTCTGAACACCAACTGGCATTGTTGGAGCCTAGGATGAAGCATGGAGCAGGCTGAGGCCTGATGTTTTTGGTATGTGGAGGCAGCAGGAGACATTGCCGTCTACACAGCAGGGAAACAACAGGCATTACTGAACCCCACTAACACAGGAGCTAGTGTGTTTTTCTCTGTGAAGACGGCACTTCTGAACACCAGCTGGCGTTGTTGGAGCCCAGGATGAAGCATGGAGCAGGCTGAGGCCTGATGTTTTTGGCATGTGCAGGCAGCAGGAGACATTGCCGTCCACACAGCAGGGGAACAGCAGACGTTACTGAACCCCACTAACACAGGAGCTAGTGTGTTTTTCTCTGTGAAGACGGCACTTCCGAACACCAACAGGCATTGTTGGAGCACAGGATCAATCATGCAGCAGGCGGAGGCGAACTTGCAGCAGGTTTTATGTAGGTTGTAGACTACTACTGATTGTAACTGTGCTCCACTTAGGCCTCAGGCTCCACTGTCTCTAGTATTTCCCCTGGCGTCCAACCCCGCCAGTTACAGCTCTGAAGTGGCGTCTGCACAATCCACACTTGTTCCTGTGTAACTGGGGCTCAGTCACATCAGTTGATCCCCTGATGTGTGTCCGGCAAGGTCTCCTGCTCTGTCCTCATTCACACTACTAGTAATGGGAATGTGGACAGAGCAGGAGACATTGCCGGACACACATCAGGGGATCAACTGACGTGACTGAGCCCCAGTAACACAGGAACAAGTGTGGATTGAGCAGCAACTGGCGGGGTTGGAGGCCAGGGGAAAAACTAGAGACAGTGGAGCCACAGGCCTAAGTGGAGCACGATTAAAAATCAGTAGCAGTTTGAATGTGGATGGAGTAGCAGACTTTGCCGTCCACACAGCAGGGGAGCAGCTGGCATTACTGAACCCCACTAACACAGGAGCTAGTGTTTTTCTCTGTGCAGACGACACTTCTGAGCGACAACTGGCTGTGTTGAAGCCCAGGGATTATAGTTCAGGTGGTAGAAACATGAACACAACAGGAGACCTGGATACTGTTGCCAAACAATTATTTATTCGGGAAGAGGACTGGCAAATTCTGGCGAGATCCAGGCCTTGTTCATTTTCAGAAAAGTAAGCCGGTCAACGTTATCGGAAGATAGTCGCGTGCGACGGTCTGTTAATACACCACCTGCCGCACTAAAGACGCGTTCCGATAATACACTGGCAGCAGGGCAAGCCAGCACCTCCAATGCATACTGGCTAAGCTCTGGCCATGTATCCAGCTTATAGACCCAAAACTTGAAGGGGGAAGAGCCATCTGGGAGTACACTGAGAGGGCAAGACATGTAGTCTGTCACCATCTGACGGAAACGCCTCCTGCTGACTGGAGCCGTCTGTGATGGAGTAGACAATTGTGGCAGACACACAAAACTTTGCCACCTTTTGGCCATAGTGGTCTTGCCTTGTGCTGAGGCACTGCCTCTGCTCCCTCTTTGTGCAGAGTTTCCTCCACTGCCTCGACGCACAGAGCTGCTTTGTAAAGCACTAGCACCACTGCTGTCGGTTGGAATGGAAAACATGATGGACTGCACCAGTGTTTCTTGGTATTCCTGCAGTTTACGCTCCCGGGTCAACGGTGTTATGAGGCTTTGTAAGTTGTCCTGGTAGCAAGTATCTAGGAGGCTGTACACCCAATAATCAGTCGTGTTGAGAATGTGGGTGATGCGGCGGTCGTTTCTCAGGCACTGCAGCATGAAATCAACCATGTGCTGCAGACACCCAACCGCCAAAGAAACGCTGTCCCCTGCTTTATGCCTCATCTCTGCCTGCTCTGCATCACCCCACCCTTGCTGTACATACTGACTAGAGGATTGTGAACCTCCCTCCTCTGGAGAGATGTCTTCCTCCTCCATCGACTCCTACTCATCTTCCTCACAAAGTGTCCCCTGCCTAGGCCTTTGTGAGCAACCACGTAGCGCAGAAACACAAAACGCAGGCAGATGTCCTTCATAGAGGCCCACTCAGTGGTGCTGAAGTGTGACCGGCGCACAGTGCGACTTGTTTGCGCCCGATGCAGCTGGTACTCCATGACTGCTGCCTGCTGCTCACACAACCGCTCCAACATATGTAACGTTGAATTCCACCTGGTGGGTAGGTCACATATGATGCAATGTTCCGGAAGGCATAATCGGTGCTGCAGAGCAGCAAGGCGCGATCTTGTCGTGCTGGAACGCCGCAAGTGAGCGCACTCTATGCGGACCTTGTGCAGCAGTGCATCAAGATCCGGATAGTCCCTCAGAAAGCTCTGCACGACCAAGTTCAGCACATGTGCCAGACATGGGATGTGAGTGAGGTTGCCTAGGCCAAGAGCTGCCACCAGATTTACGCCATTGTCACACACTACCAAGACCGGCTGGAGATTCGCTGGCAGAAACCACACGTCGCTCTCCTGCTTGATGGCATTCCAGTGCTTCTGCGCTGTGTGGCTTCGATTCCCCAAAGAAATTAATTTGAGTACGGCCTGTTGACGTTTGGCCACGGCTGTGCTCATATCGGTCGTAACAGGCTCCTGCTGCGCTGTTTCTGAGGAACTTGAGTAGGAGGAGGAGTCAATGTGTGCAGACTGGATTCCTGCAATCCGTGGAGTTGGCAGAACACGTACAGTGCCACTCTCCAGATCTGTAACCGGCTCCACAACATTGACCCAATTGGCAGTGAGGGAAAGGTATTGTCCCTGTCCATGGTTACTGGTCCACGCATCGGTGGTCAGGTGGACCTTGCTACTGATGGCATTTAGTAGCGCATGTTGTATTTTTCCCTCCACATGTTTTTGCAGGGCAGGGACGGCTCGCCTGCTGAAATAAAAGCGGCTCGGCACGGTGTATTGTGGGATTGCCAATGCCATCAAGTCCCGGAAGATGTCAGTCTCCACCAGCCTGGATGAGAGCATTTCAAGGGCCAGTAGTTTTGCAATGCCAGCATTCAGAGCCTGTGCTCGGGGATGGTTTGCCGAGAATGGCCGCCTTTTATCCCATTCCTGTGCTACCGATGGCTGTAGAGAGGCCTGGGAGTGTGTGGAGGACTGGGAACGTGGGCTGTGGGTGGAAGTTCACTGGGTCTCCGGACAACAGTGCCAGAGGTTCTTCCTTGGGGATCCTGTGAGGAAGCCGAACCAGCTGTGTGTGAGCTGGAGGAAGAGGCCCCAACACGAGCTGAAGAGGTGGTAGGTGGTGCTGTTCATTGGCCTACGTCTTCAGTGTGTCTGTGTAACTCCACCTCGTGCTTGGTCCGCACATGTTTCCACATATTCGTGGTATTGAGGTTGCTGACATTTTTCCCTCTTTTGACTTTCTGATGACACAGCTTGCATTTGACAAAGCAAATGTCATCTGCAACTGTGTCAAAAAAGAACCACACACTGCAAGTCTTGGGAGAGCCCATTTTGCCTTTTGAAAGAGGAATGCTCCTACCGGGTGCCGAAGTGGAGGCTACAGGCAACCAAGTCTGCCCTCTCCCTCTCCCTCCTGTTTTGGCCGTTCGGGGAATCTCTTCCTCAGAGCTGCTCCCACCACCTTCCTGTTCCTCACGCCATGATGGGTCAAGGACCTCATTATCTACACTCCCCTCTTCAAACACCTGCTTCTCCTGGGTTGTCTCGCCAGCACCGTATGCACCAGAAAGTGGTAACTGAGTCTCTTCATCATCTGATGCATACTTAGGTGTGCTGACCATAGGCACTGGCCCACCCGCCTCTTCAGATTCCGAGGGACAAAGAAGTTGCGCATCTCTGCATACTCCCTCTTCTTCATATTCTTGAATGCTGCTTGGCTGGCCCCCTCTTTCCAAGCCAACAGATTCAGAGAACAGAAGTAGAGACTGTGATGGCTCCTGTCCAGGGCTCTCTGACTGCCTAGGCATTTTGGCAGGTGGTGAAGAGACAGATGGTTGCTCTTCGGTGCTCTGGCCCTGAGAGGACGTGAAAGTCATTGAAGTCGATGCGTTAGCTGCCATCCATCCGACAACGGCTTCAATTTGTTCCTCCCGCAGCAGTGGGGTACGGCGAGGTCCTACAAAGTTGCGCATAAAGGACTGTTGCCTGCTAAAACTGGGAGATGCTGACTCACTGGTGCCCGCAGCAGGCAGAGAATCCCCACGTCCCCTCCCTGCAGAATCCCCACATCCTCTCAATTCTGAAACTCCACGCCCACGTGCCTTACTCCCTGCCTTCTTCATCTTGCTAAACTGATAAAGATAGGCAGAAAAGTACAAAAAGGGGGCTTAGTGTGCTTATTCCTGAGCAGCTGGTAACAGGTATAAGAAACACTAATTTTATGAAGTGTGTGTGTGTGGACTACACTTTAATAGGAGCTAATGTGGCCTACACAACTGTCAAATGTAGTGTTTGGTGAACTTTATTTTGTTTTTTGTTTTTTTAAAAAATCAAAGGATGTGACCAAAGATTTGAAAGTGATAGTATCACAAACTTTTTGGAGCTATTACAATGCAAGCAGGTAACCTACAATGCAAAAGATGAGGCTCCAAAAAAATTGGGTAATACTAATCTGGCTGCAGCTGAAGGGCACAAGCCAGAAAAAAGGCTCCTCTATCTACTCCTATATAGTGTTTGCAACCAACCAATGTAGATGGATACGGATGGATGCACACTAATAGGAGAAAAGAAAGGAGCTGCAATAAAAGAAAAATGTGTGAGGCAGTGACGCACGCTGAGCGGCCTACAACCAGACGTAGCTGCAGGACACACTACTCAGCATGAGCTGCACTCACACACAGTCAGAGACCTCTCAGACAGCCGTGAACAGTGCAGAGAAGTGGGCACTAGCACTGAAAGGCTGCAGAATGGCTCCGCTGTCTACTCCTATAGTGTTTGCAACCACCGTATATGGATACAGATGGATGCACACTAATAGGAGAGTAAAAAATGAGCTGCTATAAAAGAAAAATATGTGTGAGGCAGTGACGCACGCTGAGCGGCCTACAACCAAATGTAGCTGCAGGACACACTACTCAGCATGAACTGCACTCACACACAGTCAGAGACCTCTCAGACAGCCGTGAACAGTGCAGAGAAGTGGGCACTAGCACTGAAAGGCTGCAGAAAGGCTCCGCTGTCTACTACTAGTGTTTGCAACCAACGTATATGGATACGGATGGAAGCACACTAGATAGAATTTATGAAAAATAAGCAGCTTGAAAAGAAAAATATGTATGAGGCAGCAATGATGCACGCTGGGCGGCCTACAATCAGGCGTGGCTGAAGGACCCACTACACAGTGTGAGCTGCACTCACACAGCCCTTGCAGACAGCTGTGAACACTGCTGCTAGGGAAAAGAAAGCTACAGTGGTGGTTTATGTAGCCTGGTTAAAGCACAATATTTTTTTGAGAATTGCTATTTCTAATTGTCCCTCACAGTCTTCAACAGCAGCCTGTCCCTAACTGAATTCACAGCAGAGTGAACAGAAATGGCGGCGGCAGCTGCTTTTATAGTGCATCATGACATCATTTCAGCAGCCAATCACAGCCATGCCAATAGTTAACATGCCTACATGCCTAACAGGATGTGCCCACACTTCTGAGGATTCCCATTGGCTGAATCAAATCGAGCGGGCTCATAGCATTATGGAAACTTCCGATTCCGGTATTCGATATGAAAAAAGTATCGGAACTAAGTATCGGAATTCCGATACAGCGAATATCGGCTGATACCCGATACTTGCGGTATCGGAATGCTCAACACTAGTCGAGGGATATTAGCGGGTATGCTGAATAGTTTAAAAAAAAGGGAAAGCGTTAATTAATAATGATGGTTAAATAGATATTTGAAGGTAGAGGTAATGAGCATATTTAACTGAAATAATGTAAATGTTGCCAGAAAAGTTGGTAAAATTGATATACTGGAAAATGTTCAAGAAGGAGGTCCAAAATGTGAAGAAGTGTAAAATGCTTGCCATGACTAATCATAAATGAAGGGGTAAGAAAGTTTGTAATCTTGAACAGACAGCGGTCCACAGGTCAGGTCCTAGGTAGAAAAATACCTGGAGCAGAAGAAAAGGGAAGGCAGTGGCCAGAGCCTCGGTCATTCCGCCACTAGAGTGGAGCACATTACTGGAAAGTGAGAACAGTGGGGGAGAACACCCGGTAAGGCATCCGGGTGATCCTACCCCAATGAACGAAAATTGTGCCAGCAAGTAGCCGTCAGCTACTTGGCGCTTAATGGCTCCTGGCCCTGCCCAGCTTCCCATGTAAGAGCTAGAGAGCTCCTGGCTCTGCTCGGCAACCGGCCACACAGGCAAAAGGAAATTGAAAAGGCAAAAAGAGGGATACGGGATTGTCGGGAATGACAATGGTCAAAGGAAGGGGGTATGTAGGTGGTGGACTGACCTATGGACCTGTCTGATGTGTAAAGAAAATGTAAAAGATGATGTGCACTATGCTTTATTCTGATGTGAATATATATGTGTTGGATAACAGCTGGAATTAGTAAAGGAAGATGTAGTACCGGGTTTTGACCACAAGATGGAGACAGTGAGCAGTGAGAAAAGGACTCAACAGCAAGCTTTAGGCTAGGGAAACTGCAGAGTCATGGTGGGCAGAGTTACAGGACTGGGAAGGGGATTTCCAGAAGGAGGAGATAAAAAGGAAGGAGAGTCCCAGGGGAGGGCAGACACCCAGGAGGAGGAGAGAAGCGAGAAGAGCTCAGGAGAGGACAGAAGAAGGAAAAGCTCAGGAGAGATAGAAGAGAGAGACAGTCATTCAGGGGGGGTGGCCCGGAGAGGACAGCTGCAGGGCAGGATGGCAGTGACTAACAGAGGCCTGGGGTACCAGATTGTTACAGTGGGCAGACTCGGACGGGGAAGCGCTGTGGCCGTGGGCCTAATGGCAGCCATAGTGAAGGAACCCAGAGGGTTGTCACCCACAAGAGTAGGGGGAGGTGATGGGTACCCGGGCCTGGGAGCAGCAGCTGTCATGTTGGCTGTGGGTGTCAAGAGGACACCCAATAAAGTTGGACCTGGTTGAACAAGCTTCCGTGTCTGTCGTCAGTCCGTGTTGCAGCAGGAAGGGACCACCCCCCAGTCGGCACACGTACTACACACACATAGTCTCCGCCCACACACTTCCTCCTGCCTTTCTGCAGCATTTTTCACATACACATCCGTAGCAAATCTGTATACCTTTTTACACCTGCCGTTTTGCTGCGGATTTGACTGACTGAGTGGAAGTCAATGGGTGCAGAAACGCTACAGATCTGCAAAAAGAATTGACATGCTGCGGAAAAAAAGCGCTGCAAATCTGTGCAGATTTTTCTGCAGCATGTGCACACCAAGTCTGGATTCCCAAAGATTAACATTGGTTGGGCACTACATTGCTGATCTGGTGCAAATCCACTCGTCTAAAATGTTGCGGATCCGCAACAAAATCTGTAACGTGTGCATATAGCCTAAAGCTACATTCCCATGATGAGCTTTTGGTGCATTTTGAAATTGCATTTTTTTTGCTTTTGTCTTACAGTTCTTGCAAAGTGGATGGCATTTATAGAAATCTCAAGCTCAATGTGTTTTTTTTAATGCTGAATAAGCTCATCTGTGGTGTGTTTTTCAAATCTACAGCATGTAAATTTCTCTTGCGAATACCGCAGCAAAAAAATATGCATGTGGTTTTAGTGTGTTTCCTCTGCGGAAACATATCAAAAGCACATGGAATCAAAAAACAAAAAAAACAGAATGCATAAAAACAAAGCAGCTTTGTTTAAAACATGACACACCAAAAGCATCAAAAATGTGATAAAAACGCATGGTAAAAAAACTGTAATAAAAACGCAATGAAAAAACACAAGTACCCTAGACTAAATAATAGGAGCAGAAATGGTTCATAAATTCTGCAGTGTCAAAAACTCACCAAAAGCTCATTGTGGAAACATAGCCTAAAAAGAGTGACAAATGGGTATTGTAAGGCAGTTACTGGACACATAGTTAATGAGTGGTATGTATCATGGAGGTGATTGTCCTCTGTGATGTATACCTGGAGTATTGCTCTAGTGCACATAGTACTAAAGAGGCTTGTTTTATGCATCTGGGTAAGCTTTATCAGCAGCCTTAGAGATTGGTGGCTCTGGCTGCCCATATACCCACCCCTGGGTGTGATTCACATATTAAGGCCGGGGTCACACTTGCGTATGGCATCCAATGCGAGAGCATCAGATACAATATGCTAATGACCCTCGGTTCCTGCTCTGCTGCGAGCAGGAGCCAATTGTCATGCGTCTGTACTCCGAGCCTCTCGCACAGGGAGAATTGGAGCACAGCTGCGGAGGAAGCAGAGAAATTAATTTCTCCATCTCCTCCGTTTATCGCACATCACTCGGATGATACCTGAGTGATGTGCGTTGTCTTAATCGCACCCATATGCTTATATGGGTGGGAGTGAGCCGAGACTCTGCCGAGTGTCGGTGCAAATCGCAGCATCCTGTGATTTCACTCACATGTTGAAAACGTCCGAGAAAATAAACACTGATGGGAGCTGCCCCATAGATGAATACTGATCCGAGTGCTATGCGATGTTTTATCCAATAGCACTCATCCGTATTCATCACTAGTGTGAGCCCGGCCTAAAATGGAGTCACATGTCTGTTTGACACATGATCTGTGTGTGGAGGTAAAGATGGCCTCCTGTATAATGTCTCCAGACTGAGCTGGTATGCTGGATGCTATCCAGCCTGTGTGACCAGGATTGTCTCTAAAGTGACTTTGTTGAAACTGTTTACTTTGCTTTGCCTGCACTGAAAGGTCATTTATTTTCCTTTGCTTGTGGCATGGTTTATGAAGTACCAATACACCAATTTTAAAAAAAAGTGTAAGGCTATGTGCCCACGGTGCGTGTTAAAATGCACACCAAAAACCGGACTCCTTCCCAGAAATCGCGCGTTTTTTTCCGCGCGATTTCACCGCGATTTTACTGCGATTATTATCGCGATTTTGCCGCGATTTTCGCATGCGATATTCAAGCACTTTCCAAGCGATTTGAAGCATCGCTTGGAAAGTGATTGACAGGTTAGTCACACTCGTCAAACATAGTGTTTGACAAGTGTGACCAGGTTTTTACTATTGAGGCCGCCTATGCGGCCTCAATACGATAGAATGTTAAAATGCTAAAAAAAATTAAAAAATTGGTGGTATATTTACCTTCCGGCGTCCCGCCCTGCATTCCCGGGCCTCAGCGTTCCCAGTAATGCCTTGCGAGACCTGTGATTACGTAGTCTCGCGTTGCTATAGCGATCTCGCGAGACCGCTAGAGTCACGCGGGACTACGTCATCACTGGACCGTGCCGCAAGGCATTACTGGGAACGCTTAGGCCGGGAATGCAGCGCGGGACGCCGGAAGGTAAATATACCCCGATTTTTTATTTTTTATTCTTTTTTTTACAGGGGTATGGTACCCAGGGCCTGGAGGACAGTCTCCTCTCCTCCACACCGTGGGTACCAACCGCACGTGAGACGCTTAATAAATACATTTATTTGTTTATTTAAAAAAATAACAGAAAAAGTACACATATTTGGTATTGCTGCTTCCATAACGACCCAATCTTTAAACTGTCCCACTAGTTAACCCTTTCAGTAAACACTAAAAAAATAAAAAGAGGCAAAAAACAAAACTTTACCATACTGCTGAACAAAAAGTGCACTAAAACGCGATCAAAAAGGCGAATGTAAATAAACATGGTACCGCTGTAAACATCATCTTGTCCGGCAAAAAACAAGCCCCCTTACAGCTCCATCAGCAGAAAAATGAAAAAGTTATAGCTCTCAGAAAAAAGCGATGCAAAAATAATTACACAATAATAACAGTTTATATTGTGTAAAAGCGCTAAAGCGCTGTAATCGTACTGACCCGAAGAATAAAACCGTTTTATCAATTTTACCACACATGGAATGGTGTAAAAAAAAAGCTAAAAAACAATTCCTGAATTGCTGTTTTTTGTTCATTTTGCCTCACAAAAATCAAAATAGAAAGTAATCAGAAAATGTCATGTGCCCGAAAATGGTACCAATAAAAATATCAACTCATCCCGCAAAAAACAAGCCTTCACATGACTGTCAGATGAAATATGGAAAAATTATAGCTCTCAAAATGTGGTGATGCAAAAACTTCTTCTTGTAAAAATAGCATCTTTTAGTGTGTGACAGAAGCTAAACATAAAAGAAAGATATAAATCTGTTATCGCTGTTTTCGCACAGACCCGAAGAATAATGTCGCCTAATCACTTATAACGCATGAGGAATGACGTAAAAAATAAATAAAACCAATTCTTCACCTGCTGTGGATTTGTTCATTCTGCCTCCCAAAGGTCACAGTAAGGCTTGGTGCACATTTATCCTGCGCTTTACGCTCAGCGCTTGCATCAAGGTTTCCATGTAAATCTATGAAATACGTGATTCACACAGAATCACCGGTGGAAGATTCCCTATAAAGAGGCGGATAAAGGCAAAGTGAATGTCATATGACCAGTGATCTAATGGTGTCTGTATTTTTTTGCATGCATTAAAACGCAGTCCACCATAGTTTTGTGCACCTCTGAAAAGAAGGCCAATGCTGATCAGAGGCCAGACAGAGTCCAGACTAACTCTGCTGCCTCATTGTAGAGAATGGATCCCTCAGTGGTTTCATCTGTCACGTAGCTGGGAGATTTAGATGGAAACCCCAAAATATGTGGTTAGCATAGAGAGCCAGATAAATGTGATCACAAAAGTAATGAAAAATGTTCCCAATAAAAGCTTCAAATCAATCCACAAAAAACTCCCCAGTTAGGTCTGTCATCTGTTAACAGAAATATAAAGGGCTTCCACGTTACTGGTAGCACAAAGGCTCTGGAAAAGCCAAAAGAAATTCATCAAATTCTGCTCTCCCAAATATAAATGTGTTGTGAATTCACTTTCTGGCCTACCTCTGGTTACTGGTGAAGGTAGTAGAGATGGTTATATTGACAGAGGGGTCGCAAGTTCTCTTTCCGGGCTCCCTCTGGTGGTTACAGGAGGTAATGGAGCTGATCTAATTAACAGAGGCCTGCCACCTGATAATGAGGAGGCCGATTGGACATTGGGAGTTTCTGACTGGATTTAAGACAGCCAACTCCCTCTATCCCTGCTGGTGATTTTTTCCTGCCTCCTGAGGTCTTAGTTTCCAGCTCAGTCCCTGCATGCTCAAGCTAAGTGTTCTTTTGCTATTGTCCCCGGCTGGGGCTGTGCTGAATTTCCTTCCTTATGTTACTGTTTGTGCCAGTTTGTTTTTGTCCCTTATTAGATTGGCCTCTCTTTGCTCTGCTTTCAGAATATACCAGAGTGCTGATATTGTGGGCGAAGTCTAGTGACTTCAGTATTTTTTCTATCAGACGTGTTGGGCATTTTTTGCAGGGTTTTTTGCGTGATTGCAGACAGTGTCTTTTTTTTCCTGTCCTGTCTAGTTAGTTTGGGCCCCATCTATTTTCCTACCTGTGTTTGTGTTTTCATCTTGTCGCACCGACAATATATGTTTGGGGGCTATCTATTCCTTTGGGGTCTGCTCTGGGGCAGTTTAGATTTCCCCTTTCTTGCTTTAGGCTTATTTAGTTCTCCGGCTATGTCGAGGCGCCTACAATCATCATAGGTACGCTCCACGGCTACTGCTAGTTGTGTGGATAGGATCAGGGGTCTGCAATCTGCTTAGTTGCCAACCTCTCTGGTTTTCTGTGGCTTAGCTTGGTCTTGCTTTCCTTCTCAGTGACCCAATCATAACATAATCACCAGCCTAAACCGCAGATTCTAGGGTACTCAAAAACAGTAGAGAATTGTAAAAAGAAAAAAAAGTGTCAGAATTTATTTTTATATATATATATATATATATATATATATATATATATATATATATATATATATATATATATTTTTTTTTTTTTTTCCTCTTTTTCTCTGGGGCCGTAGGAGGGTTTTTTTTTCTCTAATGGAGATTAAGCAATTGTCTGATCGTGTTGAGCAGCTAGCTGCTGAAGTGCAGGGAATTTCCGCTTATCTTGCTCAATCACCTGCTGTTGAACCAAAAATCCCTACTCCTGATGTGTTTTCTGGGGATCGGTCTAAATTTTTGAATTTTAAGAATAATTGTAAACTATTTCTTGCCTTGAAGCCTAACTCATCGGGGAGCTCTGTGCAGCAGGTTAAAATTGTCATCTCTTTGCTGTGCGGCGATCCCCAGGATTGGGCTTTTTCTCTGACACCTGGAAATCCTATTCTGACTAATGTGGGTGCAATTTTACAAGCCTTGGGATTGTTGTATGATGAACCTAATGCTATTGATCAAGCTGAGAAAACCCAATTGGCATTGAACCAGGGTTAGGATTCTGCAGAGTTATACTGTAAAAAATTCGAAAAGTGGGTGGTCCTTACTACATGGAATGACAGTGCCTTAGCAGCTCTCTTTTGGAAGGGTTTATCAGAAACCATAAAAGATGTTATGGTGGGATTTCCTGTTCCCTCTGGTCTTGATGATTCTATGCCATTAGCCATTCAAGTTGATCGGCGTTTACGTGAACGTAAAACTACACGAGAGGCGTTGCCGCCTTTTGAACAAGCGTCTGAACCCATGCAATGTGATAGGGTTTTGTTTTGGGCGCAACGTCAGGAGTATAGAAGGCGTAATAAGCTGTGTTTTTTTTTGTGGGGACACCTCTCATACTATTTCTTTCTGCCCTAAACGAGAGAAACGTTTTGGGCACACATTTGCTGTGGGCAGTGTACAACCTAAGTTCCTTTTGGCAATTACTCTGATCTGCTCCTTATTTACATTTTCCGCTAAAGCATTTGTGGATTCAGGAGCAGCTTTGAATATGATGGATTTGGACTTTGATAAACTTTGTGGTTTTCCCATGATACCACTGCGGACTCCTATCCCTTTGAGGGGTATTAATGCTACTCCATTGGTGGAGAATAAACCCCAGTTTTGGACCCAGATGATAATGCGTGTCGCCCCGGACCACCAAGAAAATTGTACATTTTTGGTGCTGCACAATTTGCATGATATTATTGTTCTGGGTTTTCCCTGGTTGCAAACTCATAATCCTGTTTTGGATTGGAAATCTGTGTCTGTAGTGAGTAGGGGTTGTCAGTGTGTTCTTAATGACACTCCTATTTTCTCCACCTCTCCCCAGTCTCATGATATTCCTGATTATTTGGCTGATTTTTCTGATGTATTTAGTGAGAGTAAGTCTGCGTCTTTGCCTCCTCATAGGAGTTATGACTGTGCAATTGAGTTAATACCCAGGTGTACATTTCCCAAGGGTCGGCTTTTCAACTTATCGGTACACGAACATGATGCTATGCGATCTTATATCAAGGAGTTGTTGGAGAAGGGTCATATTAGACCATCCTCTTCACCCTTAGGTGCTGTTTTTTTTTGTGACCAAGAAAGATGGTTCATTAAAGCATTGTATTGACTATCGTTCCCTTAACAAAATCACAGTTAAATATCAGTACCCGTTACCCCTGATTTCTGATTTATTTTCCAGAGTTAAAAGTGCCTGCTGGTTTACCAAGCTTGACCTCTGGGGGGTGTATAATCTTATTCGCATCAAGCACAGGGATGAATGGAAGATAGCATTTAATACTCCGGAGGGACATTTTGAGTATCTGGTGATGCCTTTTGGGCTCACTAATGCCCCTTCTGTCTTCCAATCCTTTATGAACGATATTTTCCGGGACTTTGTGGATAAGTTTTTGATCATTTACCTGGATGATATCTTGATCTTTTCCAGTGATGGGGATTCTCATGTGGAACATGTCCGGACTGTGTTCCGGATTTTGAGGGAAAATTCCCTGTATGTTATGGGATCGAAATGCCTCTTTGGTGTACAGAGGATTTCATTTTTGGGATTTATTTTGTCTCCGGCGGCTATTGAAATGGACCCAGCCAAGGTACAGGCCATTTATGATTGGGTTCAGCCCACTTCTTTGAAGGCTCTCCAGAAGTTTTTGGGTTTTGCTAATTTCTATCGTAAATTTATAGGTAATTTTTCTGGTATTGTCAAACCACTGACTGATCTGAACAAAAAGGGCACTGATGTGGTGAATTGGCCTCCAGAGGCAGTTTCGGTATTTCAGGAGCTTAACCGGAGATTCACTTCTGCTCCAGTTCTACGGCAACCTGATGCCTCACTCCCATTTCAGGTGGAGGTAGATGCTTCTGAGATTGGTGCAGGAGCTGTTTTGTCCCAAAAAGATCTGGTGACTTCTAAGATGAATCCCTGTGCCTTCTTTTCTCGAAAATTCTCCCCATCTGAATGTAATTATGATGTGGGGAATCGGGAATTGTTGGCCATGAAATGGGCATTTGAAGAGTGGAGACATTGGTTGGAGGGAGCTAGACATCAAGTTGTGGTCCTCACCGAGCACAGGAATTTTATTTATCTTGAATCAGCCAACCGCTTGAATCCTAGACAGGCTAGGTGGGCCTTGTTTTTCACGCGTTTTAATTTTGTGGTCTCTTTTTTTCCAGGCACTAAGAATGTTAAGCCGGATGCCCTTTCTAGGAGTTTCTTTGCGGATTCTCTTATTGTGACCAAGCCTACTGCCATTCTAGGTGAAGGGCTAGTTCTTTCAGCCATCTAGCCTGATTTGAGACGTGCCCTGGAGGAATTTCAGGAGGACAAACCTGAGCGTTGCCCTATGGGAAAATTGTATGTTCCTGACCAGTGGAGGAAGAGAGTAATGTCTGAAATTCATTGCTCCGCTTTGGCTGGTCATCCAGGTATTTTTGGTACCAGAGATTTGGTGAGTTGGTCTTTTTGGTGGCCTGACTTATCTTGTGATGTCAGGAATTTTGTGCAGTCCTGTGGGACTTGTTCTGTGTCTAAACCCTGGTCTCGTTCTAGTGGGTTGTTGATACCCCTGCCGGTGCCCAAGAGGCCATGGACCCATATCGCAATGGCGGCACCTCCTGATCCTGTATTGGTTAAAGGCAATGTGGAATATGAGGTAGAGAAAATATTGGATTCTCGTTTGGCTAAACGGAGTCTCCAGTACTTGGTCAAATGGAAGGGTTATGGCCAGGAGGATAATTCTTGGGTCTCTGCTTCTGACATTCATGCCGATAGATTGGTTCATGCTTTTCACCGGGCCCATCCTGATCGGCCTGGTGGCGTGGATGAGGGTTCGGTGACCCCTCCTCAAGGGGGTACTGTTGTGAATTCACTTTTTGGCCTACCTCTGGTTACTGGTGAAGGTAGTTGAGATGGTTATATTGACAGAGGGGTCGCAAGTTCTCTTTCCGGGCTCCCCCTGGTGGTTACAGGAGGTAATGGAGCTGATCTAATTAACAGAGGCCTGCCACCTGATAATGAGGAGGACGATTGGACATTGGGAGTTTCTGACTGGATTTAAGACAGCCAACTCCCTCTATCCCTGCTGGTGATTTTTTTCCTGCCTCCTGAGGTCTTAGTTTCCAGCTCAGTCTCTGCATGCTCAAGCTAAGTGTTCTTTTGCTATTGTTCACATTTGATTTGGTTTTGTCCATTTCAGTTTTGTGTGGTCAGCCAGCCCCGGCTGGGGCTGTGCTGAATTTCTATCCTTATGTTACTGTTTGTGCCAGTTTGTTTTTGTCCCTTATTAAATTGTCCTCTCTTTGCTCTGCTTTCAGAATATACCAGAGTGCTGATATAGTGGGCGAAGTCTAGTGACTTCAGCATTTTTTCTATCAGACGTGTTGGGCATTTTTTGCAGGGTTTTTTGCGTGATTGCAGACAGTGTCTTTTCTTTCCTGTCCTGTCTAGTTATTTTGGGCCCCATCGTTTGCTAAGCCTATTTTCCTAACTGTGTTTGTGTTTTTATCTTGTCTCACCGACAATATATGTTTGGGGGTAGAGTTGAGCGAAACGGGTCGGTCATATTCAAAAATCGGCGACTTACACTGAAGTCGGGTTTCATGAAACGAAATCCGACCATAGTGTGAGGTCGGCCACGAGGTCGGCGACCAGAGCGCCAAAGTCGCGTTTCAAAAGATGCTTCCAGCGCTCTTTTTCAGCCAATGATGGAGGACGCACACTGTGGGCAATGCGATGACATAGGCATCGGTCTCCACTATCTTTGAGAGGGGGCATGCAAGTGTTTGGTTGGCTTTGTGTGGCATTACAGGGGCTATAAAAGGGCGTGAACGCTGACCGCCATCTTACTTATGCCGATCTTAGCATAGGGAGAGCTGCTGCTGCTGCTGCTGATTCTGTAGGAAGAGCGTTTTTACAGGGAAGAAGAACCAAAAAAACTGCTTCTGCTGTTAGCGGTTTCCACGTACAACACTTTGTTTGCAGTGACAGGGGAGGCTCTATTTTTGTGCATCAGCTCTATTGGTTATTAGGCTGCCTTATAAGGCTCCCTGATGGCTGCATTGCTGTTTGCACACTGCTGTGCAAACTGCTTTTTTAAAAGCAAAAATACTTTTCTTCCTCTTTTCTGCACCGTTACCAAGCGTTCATTTTTCCACCCTTGCGTCCACACTTGGACTGAGAGCATCATTGTCAGCGTCCTCAAATCTCTAGTGAGATCAAAATTCTCACCAATCCTATAGACACCCTCCACCTTGTCATATACCATCCAATTTCAGCCTGTTACATTGAGGTGTAATTTCTCCTGGGCCAGAGACAATAGTTCTGCGTCCTCAAATCTATAGTGAGATTCAAAATCTCACCAATTCTATAGACACCCTCCACCTTGTCATTCACATCCAATTTCAGCCTGTTACATTGATGTGTAATCTCTACTGGACCAGAGACAATAGTTCTGCGTCCTCAAATCTATAGTGAGATTCAAAATCTCACCAACACTATAGACACCCTCCACCTTGTCATTCACCATCCAATTTCAGTCTGTTACATTGAGGTATAATCTCTACTGGGCCAGAGACAATAGTTCTGCGTCCTCAAATCTACAGTGAGATTCAAATTCTCACCAATCCTATAGACACCCTACACTTTGTCATACACCATCCAATTTCAGTCTGTTACATTGAGGTGTTATCTCTCCTGGGCCAGAGACAATAGTTCTGTGTCCTCAAGCCTCTAGTGAGATTCAAATTCTCATCAATAGTAGATACACCTTCTACCTTGTTTTACAGTACCATATAGCTGGTGGTATTTTGGGTACATTTTCACAAAAATGAGCAAGTATGATGGAAGACGCCATGGAAGTGGGAGGGCGTTGCCAGCTGGTCCCGATGGTGGTGCTGCATCTGTTGGTAGTGGCAAAAGCACAATAGCACCTAAGGCAGGAGGTGTTGAGCCTGCGTCATCGTCTGGCTCCACAAGGCCTTGAAGGCTCTCTTTTCTGTGAGTAGGTAAAGCACTTTTAAAGCTGGAGCTTCAGGGACAAGTTTTGGCTTACATTGCTGACACAGCCTCCAGCTCTCTCGCCTCCTCTTCTGAAGATTCAAAAAATAAAAGCACTGAGTCGTCATTGGAGGCTCCTGGTCAGGATCAACACCTTTCTTTGTGTCTTTCACCCCTTCCAAAAGTGAAGGATGTGGCAGGCCACACTACCGATTACTCCATGGAGCTCTTTTCACATACCATGCCTGGGTTAGCAAGTCAAATCATGAACTCCCCAGTCCAAGATGAATCTGACATAGAGTGCACTGATGCACAGCCACTGCTAGATTTTTCGGCTGGTACATTCACACAGAGCACTGCATTGTCCTCGCAGTGTACTGAGGCAGAATCAGACCCTGATGAAACTCAGGTGCCCCTTCCCGCATACTATACCACCTTACACGATGACACAGAGGAAGGTGTACATGAAATTGAAGAGGAGGTGATGGATGACCCAGTTGTTGACCCAGATTGGCATCCATTGGGGAAGAGGGTGCCACTGCCAATAGCTCAGAAGAGGAGGAGGAGGATCCACAGCAGGCAACGACATCGCAACAGCTGTTATCTGGCAGGACCGTAGCAGTCCAAAAACGTGTTGCAAAAACCAAGAGTTGCAGGACAGCTTGTCCAGACGGTCAAATAAGCACAGCGTGCAAGGACTCAAAATGTCTACCATAGTAGGAAGAGTGCAGTGTGGCACTTTTTTGAACAAAATCCTAATGATCAGACAAAAGTTATCTGTAAGAAGTGCGCAAAGACCTTTAGCCGAGGGAAAAATCTGAGAAATTTGAATACCAGTTGCATGCTTAGACATTTAACCACCATGCACTTGCAAGCGTGGACGGACTACCAAACCTCATGTACCGCATGTGCACCTGCCCTGAATAAAGGTAGTCAGCAATGCTACATCGCTTCCCCCATTGTAAGCCCACCGGTTAGCACACCACCAGCAGCAAATGTCGAGGTGTCGTCGCAAGGGCAAAGCAGTCATGGAATCACAATGTTATTGCTACGAAAGACTGAATCTAGGCCATCAGCAACACCACCAACACCATCACCAACCCTCTCTCAGTCCGCCATGTCCACCGCTAGTTCCACCATATGCAGCTCTCAAGTCCAGCTCACCCTACCAGAGACTCTGAGTAGGACAAGAAAGTACTCATCCTCTCATCCGTGTACACTGGCTTTGAATGCCTACATTGACAAACTAATCTCGTTAGAGATGATGCCCTACCGGTTGGTTGATAGCAAAGCTTTCCGTGAGCTCATGGCCTGCGCAGTACCACGCTATGACCTACCCAGTCGGCACTTCTTTTCGCGAAAAGCCATCCCAGCACTCCATGTGTATGTGAAAGACCGCATTGTCCATGCACTCAAGCAATCAGTGAGTGGAAAGGTGCACCTCACAACAGATGCATGGTCCAGTAGGCATGGCCAGTGCCGTTAAGTGTCCATCACTGCGCGCTGGGTTATGTGGTGGATGCAGGGTCCACAGGGGACAGCGGCGGTGGGACAGTACTGCCTAGTCCTCGGTATAGGAAACAGTTGGCTGTATTCATTCGACCCTTCTCCTCCTCCTCCAGAAGCGAAAGAGCGCAGTCGCACGAGCACTCCATCCGCAGCTGCCAGTGTTGCACACGAGGTGTCCCACTATCGAACAGCTAGTGGTAAGCGTCAGCAGGCTGTGTTGAAGATGATGTGTTTTGGCGACAATAGACACACTGCGAAGGTACTGGCCAACTACTTGCAGCAACAAACTGAGTCATGGCTGGGCAGTCTACATCTTGAGGCAGGCAAGGTAGTTAGTGATAACGGCCGGAATTTTGTGGCAGCCATAGCCCTTTCAAAACTCAGACACATACCTTGCCTGGCTCACACCTTGAACCTGGTGGTGCAGTGCTTCCTCAATGATTATCCTGAGTTAACACCCCTGCTCCATAAGGTGCGAAGACTGTGCTCTCACATCCGCCGGTCGCCCGTACCCTCCAGTGATATGCAGAAGCTGCAGCGATTGCTCCACCTTCCCCAGCACCGCCTAATTATCGACGTTGCAACAAGGTGGAACTCCACCCTGCACATGGTTTAGAGGCTGTGCGAATAGAGGCAGGCTGTAATTCATTTGTGGAAGGATACATGGGCAGGCAGTTTGCAGGCAGACATGGAGTTGTCTGGTGTGCAGTGGTCGAAGCTGAAAGACCTCTGTAAAGTCCTTCAGTGCTTTTAGGAATGCACATGGCTGGTAAGTGCAGATGACGCCATCATAAGCATGAGCATCCCACTTATGCGTCTGCTCATGCAAACTTTGACGCACATTAAGGAGCAGGCTTCTGCAGCCGAGGAGGAAGAGGAGGAGGGAAGCCTTGATGACAGTCAGCCATTGTCTGCTCAGGGATGTCTCATGGACGAGGTGGAGGAAGAAGAGGAGGAGGAGGAGGATGATGGGGATGATTATTTTGGGAGGAGGATGCTTCTCAGGGGGCAAGAAAAAATGTTGGCATGGCAAGGTCAGGTACAGGGTTTGTGCGTGATTGGAGGGATGTGGATTTGACAGAAAGTGCTCCTCCACCCAGCACTCGCAGTGCATCATTGACACCTGGAAGAATGGCCCACATGTGTGATTATGCCTTGCAGATCCTAAAAAGGGACCCCCGTTTTGCCAAAATGATGAACGATGACGACTACTGGTTGGCCAGCCTTCTGGATCCACGCTATAAAGGCAAATTCCAAAACATCATGCCACAGGAGAACCTAGAGCTAATATTGGCTAACAAACAAGCAACTCTGGTAAACCCTTTGTTTGAGGCATTCCCAGCACACAGCAGCAGTGATGTTTTTCCAACGAGCCGTAGGGGGCAACATGGAAGAGGTGTTCGTGGTGCACACAACCGAAGTGGCGTTGGATACAGGGGTTTCATGACCATGTTGTGGACTGATTTTTCAAGTACCGCTCACACGACTGGTAATACTGCATCGTTTGAAAGTGACAGGAGACAGCAGTTGTCAACTATGGCAACAAACTACTTCTCCTCCCATATCGATGTTCTCACTCACCGGTCATTCCCCTTTGACTATTGGGCCAGTAAACTTGACACCTGGCCTGAATTGGCACAATATGCCTTACAGGAGCTCGCTTGCCCTTCTGCTAGTGTGTTATCTGAATGAGTCTTCAGTGCTGCTGGATCAATCCTGACAGAAAAAAGGACCCGTCTGTCGACCCAAAATGTTGATGATCTAACCTTCATTAAAATGAACCATGCATGGGTTTCAAAGGATTTTGTCCCACCCTCCCCTGCTGACACGTAGGTTGCCAGAAAAATGGCTTGCTTTTGTCCTCCTCTTCCGCGGACTTCTCCAATTCCTCCATTTGCAGTTGCTGAATGTCCAACATCAACATATGCCAATTTTTCCACCTCCCTAACTAGGCTGCCTCCTCCCACAGGGCCGGGTTCACCACCTGGCGCACGCAGCCGTGCGAGTGCCATTGCCCTGGACAGATGGGTGGGCACACTCTTTGGCAACGGCACTGGCACAAGGTCTCTCATAGTAGAATCAAGTGTCTCTGTCGGTGGGGGTGCACACCCGCCGTCAGACACACCGGTGTACTATAAGAGGACCTGTGCCAGTGCCATCGCCAACGAGTGGGCCCCCCCTGCTTGCTCAGGATCACAGCACTTGCAAAGTTGAAATACTTACCTCTCCCTGCTCCACCGCCATGACGTCTTCCGCGTTTCCTGACAGTGACATTTTGGTCAGAGAGCGCGATGACATCACATTTGTCCCTCTACCTAAACAGTCCAAGTGCAGTGAGATGGAAGATGGGGACGACAAGGAGTCCAGACTAGTACAGGGATTCCCTAGCATGGAGACTTATTTGTTTTCAATGTTGGGACAGCTATTTTTGGGAGCACTATACTCTGGAGAATGATATATGAGGCCCACCATACACTGGAGCATTCCAAAGGTGGACATCAGACTCTGGAGCAGCATTTACAGGGCCCATTATGCACTGAAGCATTAGAAATGGGGCCTATTATATATGGAGCATTATTGGGGCCCATATCACAGTGGAGCTTCATCCATGGGGACCAACATATACCGTAGCATTATGTGGAGCTCATCATATACTGTTTCAAACATTATATGGGACCAATGATTCTGTATGGAGAAATATATGGGCCTCATTACTCTGTATAGCGCACTATACCTTGGCCATAATACTGTATGGAGTAATATTTTGTCCGTTTTTGGAGCTACTGGAGAATTTAAAATGGATATCAGTCATGAGATGTAAGAAGTGAAGTATTTTTCATTGTGCTATGCCGCTATTTCTCTGCCGTATCAGAGGATCATGATTTGTGGCATGTGTCAAAGGAGTCCATTGACACTCTTTGGCCCTGGACCCACAAAAATCAGGAGCCATCCCTACCCCCCCCACAACTTTAGCCAAATAACCCCCAGTTTTCAATGCCTAACTATTATTAAAAAGCAAATTAAGGTTGACAAGCTTAAGTAATAAGAATTGATGTTTTTGGCATTCAAATGGGCACTGTAGGTGTGTTTCCTGTCCTCCACTCCCTGCCGACCTTGGTTCCCCATTGACTTGCAATGGGTTTCGTGTTTCAGTTGGCCTTCGACTTTTCACGATAATCGGCCGATTTCGTTCGCCCCGACTTTTGAGAAAGTCGGGTTTCATGAAACCCGACTCGACCCGAAAAAAGGCAAAGTTGCTCATCTCTATTTGGGGGCTATCTATTCCTTTGGGGTCTGCTCCGGGGCAGTTTAGATTTCCCCTTTCTTGCTTTAGGCTTAGTTAGTACTCCGGCTGTGTCGAGGCGTCTAGAATCATCGTAGGTACGCTCCACGGCTACTGCTAGTTGTGTGGATAGGATCAGGGGTCTGCAATCTGCTTAGTTACCAACCGCTTTGATTTTCTGTGGCTTAGCTTGGTCTTGCTTTCCTCCTCGGTGACCCAATCATAACAATTAGTGTAGCATCATACATGACTTTACTGTGTTGTCCCATGACACAAATGCCTCCATCGCTTCTGAGCCCCAGTGTGCATAAACCACTTTTAGCATTCACATTTGGCAGGGTATAATTTCTAAAATGGGATCACTTAGGGGGAAGGGGGATTCTGCTCTCTAGGACTTAGGGGGCTCTGTATATTGAGTCCACAAACTATTCTAGGAAAATCTGCGCTCCATGAGGAAAATAGCGCACCATCCCTACAGAGACTCTCTCTATGGTTAAGCAGTACTGTACAGCCACATATGGTGTATTTCTATATTCAGCAGAAATTCTGGTGCCAATTTTACCCACTTCTTGTGTGAAAATGTTAAATCTGGGGTGAAAACAAAATTTTTGTGGTAAAATTTAATTATTTTTTCTTCACTGCCCAATGGGGTCTGTTCAATTCTTGTGAAGCACATGAAGGGTGAAACTTTTTGAACATGGTTTTGAACACCTTAAGGGGTGCAGTTTTTAGAATGGTGTCACTTTTCTGTCATGTACACCCCTCAAAGTGACTTCAAATGTGAGGTGATCCCTAAAAAAATGGTTTTATAAATATTGTTGGAAAAATGAGAAATCGCTGGTCAAGTTTTAACCCTTATAACATCCTAATAAAAAAAAATTATGTTTCAAAAATTGTGCTGATGTAAAGCAGACATATGGGAAATGTTATTTCTTAACTATTTTATGTGACATAACTCTCTGATTTAGGGGCATAAAAATTAATCCCTTAAGCCCCAAGGGTGGTTTGCACGTTAATGACCAGGCCAATTTTTACAATTCTGACCTCTGTCCCTTTATGAGGTAATAACTCTGAAATGCTTCCATGGATCCCGGTGATTCTCACATTGTTTCCTTGTGACATATTGTACTTCATGTTAGTGGTAAATTTTCATTCAAATAACTTGCGTTTATTTGTGAAAAAAAAATGGAAATTTGGCGAAAATTTTGAAAATTTCGCAATTTTCCAACTTTGAATTTTTATGCCCTTAAATCACAGAGAAACGGCACACAAAAAACTTGATAAGTAACATTTCCCACATGTTTACTTTACATCAGCACAATTTTGGAACCAAAATTTTTTTTTGTTAGGAAGTTATAAGGGTTAAAAATTCACCAGCGATTTCTCATTTTTGCAACACCATTTTATTTTTACGGACCACATCACACTTGAAGCCACTTTGATGGGTCTATATGATAGAAAATACCCAAAAGTGACACCATTCTAAAAACAACACCCCTTAAGGTGCTCAAAACCACATTCAAGAGGTTTATTAACCCTTTAGGTGTGTCACAGGAATTTTTTGAATATTTTAAAAAAAATGAACATTTAACTTTTTTTCACTAAAAAAATACTTCAGGTTCAATTTTTTTTATTTTACCAAGGGTAACAGGAGAAATTGGACTGCAAATGTTATTGTGCAATTTGTCCTGAGTACGCTGATACCTGATATGTGGTGGGGAACCACTGTTTCGGCGCATGGCAGACCTCAGCAGGGAAGGAGCGCCGTTTGACTTTTTCAATGCAAAATTGGCTGGAATTCAGATCGGACGCCATGTCGCGTTTGGAGAGCCCCTGATGTACCTAAACAGTGGAAACCCCCCAAATGACCCCATTTTGGAAACTAGACCCCCCAAGGAACTTATCTAGATATGTGGTGAGAACTTTGAACCCATAAGGGCTTCACAGACGTTTATAACGTACAGCGGTACAATTAAAAAATCATATTTTTTCCACAAAAATGATCTTTTCACCCCCAATTTTTATTTTTCCAAGGGTAACAGGACCCTAAAAGTTATTGTGCAATTTGTCCTGAGTACGCTGATACCCCATATGTGGGTGTAAATGACAATTTGGGCACATGGCAGAGCTCGGAAGGGAAGCAGCGCCATTTGACGTTTTTGCCTGTAATTGAGATCGGACACCATGTCGCGATTGGAAAACCCCTGATGTACCAAAACAGTGGAAACCCCCACAAATGACACCATTTTGGAAACTAGACCCCCCAAGGAACTTATCTAGATGTGTGGTGAGAACTTTGAACCCCCAAGGGCTTCACAGAAGTTTATAACATACAGCCGTACAATTAAAAAATCATATTTTTTCCAAAAAAATGATCTTTTCACCCTCAATTCTTATTTTTCCAAGGGTAACAGGACCCTAAAAGATATTGTGCAATTTGTCCTGAGTGCGCTGATACCCCACATGTGGGGGTAAACCACTATTTGGGCGCATGGCAGAGCTCGGAAGGGAAGCAGCGCCATTTGACGTTTTTGGCTGGAATTGAGATCGGACACCATGTCGCGTTTGCAAAGCCCCTGATGTACCAAAACAGTAGAAACCCCCACAAATGACACAATTTTGGAAACTAGACCCCCCAGGGAACTTATCTAGATGTGTGGTGAGCACTTTGAACCCCCCAGTGCTTCACAGAAGTTTATAACGCCCGGGCATGAAAATAAAAAAATAGTATTTTTTCCACAAACATGATCTTTTAGTCACCAATTTTTTCATTTTCCTAAGGGTACAAGGAGAAATTGGACCCCAAAAGTTGTTGTCCAACTTGTCCTGAGTACGTTTATACCTCATATGTGGGAGAAAACTACTGTATGGGCACACGTCGGGGCTCGGAAGGGAAGTAGTGACGTTTTGGAATGCAGACTTTGATGGAATGGTCTGCGGGTGTCATGTTGCTTTTGGAGAGCACCTGATGTACCTAAACAGTGGAAATCCCCCACAAGTGACCCCATTTTGGAAACTAGACCCCCTAAGGAACTTATCTAGATGTGTGGTGAGCACTTTGAACCCCCCCCAGTGCTTCACAGAAGTTTATAGCGACCGGGCGTGAAAATATAAATATCGTATTTTTACAACAAACATCATCTTTTAGTCCCCATTTTTTTATTTTCCCAAGGGTAACAGGAGAAATTGGACCCCAAAAGTTGTTGCCCAATTTGTCCTGAGTACGCTAACACCCCATATGTGGGAGAAAACTACCGTTTTGGAATGCAGACTTTGATGGAATTGTCTGCGGGTGTCATGTTGCCTTTGGAGAGCCCCTAATGTACCTAAACAGTGGAAACCCCCACAAATAACCCCATTTTGGAAACTAGACCCCCTAAGGAACTTATTTAGATGTGTGGTGAGCACTTTAAACCCCCAAGGGCTTCACAGAAGTGTATAATGCCCAGGCATGAAAATAAAAAAATCGTATTTTTTCCACAAACATGATCAATTAGTCTCCAATTTTTTTATTTTCCCAAGGGTAACAGGAGAAATAGGACCCCAAAAGTTGTTGTCCAATTTGTCCTGAGTACGTTGACACCCCATATGTGGGAGAAAGCTACTGTATGGGCACACGTCGGGGCTCGGAAGGGAAGTAGTGACGTTTTGGATTGCAGACTTTGATGGAATGGTCTGCGGGTGTCATGTGCATTTGGAGAGCCCCTGATGTACCTAAACTATTGAAACTCCCCACAAGTGACCCCATTTTGGAAACTAGACCCCCCCATGGAACTTATCTAGATGTGTGGTGAGCACTTTGAACCCCTATGTGCTTCACAGAAGATTATAACGCCTGGGTGTGAAAATAAAAAAATCATTTTTTTCCACAAAAATGATATTTTTGCCCCCAATTTTTTATTTTCCTAAGGGTAACAGGAGAAATTGGACCCCAAAAGTTGTTTTGCAATTTGTCCTGAGTATGCTGATACCCTATATGTGGGGGTAAAACACTGTTTGCGCGCATGGCAGAGCTTGGAAGGGAAGGAGCACCATTTGACTTTTTCAACGCAGAATTGGCTGGAATTGAGATCAGACGCCATATTGTATTTGTAGAGCCCCTGATGTGCCCAAACAGTGGAAACGCCACAATTATAACTCCAACCCTAACCCCAACACACCCCTAACCCTAATCTGAGCCCTAACCCTCTTCTGAGCCCTAACCCTAGCCCTAACCCTAGCCCTAACCTTAGCCCTAGCCCTAACCCTAACCCTAGCCATAACCCTAGCCCTAGCCCTAACTCTAATGGGAAAATGGAAATAAATACATTTTTTTAATTTTATTATTTTTCCCTAACTAAGGGGGTGATAACGGGGGGTTTGATTTACTATTTATGGCGGTTTTTATGTTTGGCGGCTGTCGCACGCTAAAAGACGCTTTTTATTGTAAAAATAGTTTCTGCATCACCACATATTGAGAGCTACAATTTTTCCGTATTTTGACCCACCGAATCATATTATATTATATTATATTGGTATCATTTTCGGGCACGTGACATTTTTTGATCGCTTTTTATTCCGATTTTTGGGACGCAGAATGAACTAAAACCAGCGTTTCATGAATTTCTTTTGGGGGGTGCGTTTACACCGTTCCGCGTGCGGTAAAATTGATAAAGCGGTTTTATTCTTCGATTTGGTATGGTTACAGCGATACCTCATTTAGGTCGTTTTTTTATGTTTTGTCGTTTTTTTGCAATGAAAACAATTTTATATAAAAAATAATTATTTTTGCATCGCTTTATTCTGCGAGCTATAACTTTTTTATTTTTTTGCGGATGACGCTGTATCGTGGTTCGTTTTTTGCGGGACAAGATGACGTTTTCAGCGGTACCATGGATATTTATATGCGTCTTTTTTATCGCGCGTTATTGCACTTTTTGTTTGGTGGTATGATAATAAATCATTATTTTTTGCTTAGTTTTTTATTTTTATTTTTTAAGGGGTTCGCTAAAGGGGTTAACTAATGGTACAGTTTTATAGGGTCGATATGGACACAGTGATACCAAATATGTGTACTTTTATTGTTTTTTTTTTTGTCAAAAAATGAATTTATTGGGGCATATTTTTTTTTTTTTTACTAATTTATTTAGTGATTTTTTTAAAATTATTTTTACACTTTTTTTTTTTTTTTAACTTTATTACATAGTCCCAGGTGGGACATCACTGTCCTGTGACAGATCGCTGATCTGTCACATCACAGATCACTGTGACAGATCAGCAATCTGTCACAGGCAGTTCTGCAGACTTCCCCATGCCTGCGCTTTGCAGGCAGTGAGGAATTCAGCTCCCTACAGGCCCCCCAAGGCCCCCGTCGCCATCTTGGATCCGGGGGCCTGTAGGGAAGGAGTCCCCCACAGCAGCGCTGCACATTGCGCTGCTCATTGCGCTGCTGTGGGGGGCTCAGGGAAGCACGGAGGGAGCCCCCTCCCTGCCGATGCTTCCCTTTAACCCCCGGTACAACGCGATCATGTTTGATCGCGGTGTACAAGGGGTTAACATGTCGGGGGCGGTCCGTGACCACCAGTGAAACATTGTGCCAGGTGTCAGCTGTGATAATTAGCCGACACCCGGCCGCGATCAGCGGCGCTCACCACGTGGGCGCCGCTGATTGCATTAGACATACTATCCCGTAATTGGGAATTAAGTCCCAGGGCACATGGACGGGATAGTACGTCTAGTGGCAGAAAGGGGTTAAAAGTTAAAAATTGTGAAATTTTCAAATTTGTTGCCAAATTGACATTTTTTCACAAATAAACACAAGAAATTTTGAAGAAACTATCATAAAGTACAATATGTCACAAAAAAGTGTCTCAGAATCAGCGGGATCCATTGAAGCGTTCCAGAGTTATGACCACATAAAGTGACAGTGGTCAGATTTCAAAATTAAGGCCAGGTCATTAATCTACAAAGTGGCTTGGTCCTTAAGGGGTCAATATCACAGTTTTCAAGGCAGCGTTTTTTAGACATTTGTAGCTATAAATTCTTATTTTAATTGACGGGTTGGTAATAAAAATAATGTTTCCATGTAGTTATATGTGAAGTACATTACTCACCCTTTGTCTAAGATCGTTTCCTTTTATGTATAATGATTATGCTTCCGCAAATCTGGTTCAACAGGATCTGTAGATGATACAGCGAGCAGCAGAGTAAGTTCATGTACGTGCACAGAAATAGGGATAGGGAGTAATTGAAGGAGAGAAGAGATGTAAAGAAAGAGAGGGGAAGAGAGAGGAATAGAAGAAAAGAAAGAGGGAAGTTAAGAGAGGAACAGAAGGAAAGAAGAAAGAGATAAAGGTAAGGAGACAAAAGAAGAAAAAGGAAAGGAAACGAAATATGAGGCATAGATATAGATATGAAGCTAGATTAGGATATATATATATAACCTCTGGCTATAGATGTTTACTGTGCATTGTTTTTCTACAGACAATGAAGTACCTCTTATCCTACAAAGGTTACCCGATATCATTAGTTGCATTCTGTCTCCTGATTAGCATCATTTACCATCAAAATTTAAAAAAGGTAAGACCTAAAATAACTTGATTATGTCGTTACTTATGTTGATGAGAATTAAATTGTGAAATGTGAAGTCACCTGGTGCATGAATATAATACTTTGTTGTCATTGCATTTTTTGTATGTAATCAATTTGTCTGATGTCATATGATTGTTGTTCTAACAAATATAACATTCAGTCAGCAGGAACAAAAATACCATAATAGCCAAATAGGAAAAATATTTGTAATGAAATTCAATTGTAAAAATCATTTTGAGCTCCAATTACCTGCATTTACTTAAAATCTAAATGCCCCCCCCCAGAGGTGTCCTTATCATTTAAAGGAGACCGTGCCCATGGGATGTGTGCCATAGTTCATACAAGCTAAATGTGAAAACTGACAGTATGTCAGCTATTAAGTTTTCCTTGTTACAACTAATTGAGAAATTCGTAGTAAGCTAGATTGTTAATAATTCTCATTAATACCCTGGAAAGTGATCTCTGGTTTTTATCACCATGTTTCTTTAGGTCTAAAATTTTTTCCTTATTTTTTTTTAATATTTAGTGGCTGGTGCTTTGTGTTTCTGATAAAAAGCTCTAAAAAATTTAGAAAGTTATAAATAAAACACAGTGAACAGTAAACTCCTTTTTTATAAGCTCATCGTATACCAGTTACTGCAGCTCCTAAGGTCACCAAGTATTGGTGAGGTTACATAGCATGTTAAAATTGTTAAAAATGACATTTATAAACATCATCTTTACTGGAGTTATATGAAGGGAAAAAAGGGTTCTCTCCTCTAGATACTACATTTATAGCGGACATGGACCTTTCAACATCTGCTAAAAGAGACCCTAGGGATTGGGATAAGGATGAGGTAAGATCTCAAGGTGACTCAGACCGCTTTTCTGACGTTACATCTATCGCCCAATGACAGCCCCTTTAAAAACCGCGCCAAAACAGACCGTCCGCTACCACCTCATCCAGAGGAATCTTCCATCTCTCCTATTAATATTGAGATTTTACCATCCCCAGAAAACCAAATTAACGAAGATTAAAAGCTGTTTATATGTAATATCATAAGAGAGAGCCCCAAAATAGGATTTGAAAAACAACAGGAAAATCTTCATTCTGTGTGTAGGCATTTATGTAAGATTTGAAGAAAAGGAAAAAAGAATAAACAAGGTAGAGAACAAAACAGATAACCTTTTCAAACTAAATTTAAATCTACAAACTGAAATTCAAAGTTTAACCCCTTTTCCCCCAAGGGTGGTTTGCATGTTAATGACCGGGCCAATTTTTACAATTCTTACCACTGTCCCTTTATGAGGTAATAACTCTGGAACGCTTCCATGGATCCTGGTGATTCTGACATTGTTTTGTTGTGACAATTGTACTTCATGATAGTAATAAAATTTCTTTGATATGACTTGCGATTATTTGTGAAAAAAATGGAAATTTGGCTAAAATTTTGCAATTTTCCAACTGAATTTTCATGCCCTTAAATCACAGAGATATGTCACACAAAATACTTAATAAGTACCATTTCGCACATGTCTAATTTACATCAAGAAATTATAAGGGTTAAAAGTTGAGCAGCGATTTCTCATTTTTACTACACCTTTTTTTAGGGACCACATCACATTTGAAATAACTTTGAGGGGTCTATATGATAGAAAATACACAAAAGTGACACCATTTTAAAAACTTCACCCTGAAAGTGTCACATGGACCCATCTTGTCTGGCACGACCCGCAGGTCGGTAACTGAAACAACAAGACAAGGCACGTGTAACTGTCCTGTGTGACACGACTCGCAGGCCGGTAACTGATACAGCAAGACACGGGGAAAGGGGCAACAGTTACAATGGCGGGCCCTGTGATAGGGAACGGGGACGTGGAGACCTCCTGCACTCCTCTGAGTCAGTGTCCCTCCACTCCTAACGATCCCTAGGCCAGTTCCGCACCGGGTGTCGATCAGGATACCTGTTGTGAGTTCATTTTCCCCTTCACCATTGAGGTCTGATGAACTCCCTCTTCTGGTGAAGGAAGGTAGTGAGGCTGATTACCAAGCACCTGAGCAAAATGATGATGACTGGGTGACTGGAATTGCTGACTGGATATAAGGCAGCTGACGCCCTTCTGCCTTGTGGGTGATTTCCCTGAGGGATTCTAGAAGACCAGTCTGATTCCAGCTCCTCAAAAGCTAAGTTTTCTGCTCTGCTTTTTGCATTTGCGTTTTGGTTTTGTTTTGCCTTGTTTTTCTGGATTTCTGCCATTCTCTGCTGGGGTGAGCTGAATTCCTTTTGCTCTGTCTTCAGAAAATACCTGAGTACTGATATAGTCTTTTTGAAGCCTAGCGTCTTCAGGGCTTTTTTCCCTATCAGCCTGTTGGCTCTTGTTTTGATAGGGTTTTGGCGGATTGCAGACAGCAGCTTTTCTATCCAGTCCTATTTAGTTAGCTTGGGCTCCATCATTTGCTCAGCCTATCTTTCTATCTGTGTGAGTGTTTTTTCATCTTGCTTTGCCGTCATTATATGTTGGGGGCTGCCTATTGCTTTGGGGTCTCCTCTGGGGCAGTTTAGATTTCCCTTTCTGTCTTTAGGCTATTTAGTTCTCTGGCTGTGATCGAGGGGTCTAGAGCACCGTAGGAACCCCCCACGGCTACTGCTAGTTGTTGTTGATAGGTTCAGCGGTCTGCAATCCGATAGCTACCAACTTCTCTGGTTTTCTGGACTTAGCTAGTATTTCTGTTTTTGCCTCCTACGGTGACTCATTCATAACAGAATCACCCGCCATACTGCAGATCCTAGGGTACTCAATAGCAGGAAAGAATTGAAAAAAAAAAAAAAAGAGTGTGTATATTTTTTCCTCAATATCTCTGAGGCCGTAGGGGGAATTTTTTTTTCTCTCAATGGAGATAAAGCAATTGTCTGATCGTGTGGAGCAGCTCGCTGCGGAAGTGCGGGGAATTTCCGCCTACCTTGCTCATTCACATGCTGCTGAACCAAAGATCCCTACTCCTGATGTGTTTTTTGGGGATCGGTCTAAATTTCTGAATTTCAAAAATAGTTATAAATTATTTTTTGCCTTAAAGCCTAACTCGTCAGGGAGCTCTGCACATCAGGTTAAAATTGTCATCTCTTTGCTGCGTGGCGATCCCCAGGATTGGACGTTTTCTTTGAAACCAGATGATACTATTCTGACTAATGTGAACACATTTTTTCAAGCCTTGGGGTTGTTGTATGACGAACCTAAGGGTATTGATCAGGCTGAAAAGACCCTGTTGGCATTGAGCCAGGGTCGAGATTCTGCAGAATTGTACTGTCAAAAATTCCGAAAGTGGGCGGTCCGTACTACCTGGAATGATAATGCCTTGGCAGCTCTCTTTCGGAAGGGTTTGTCAGAAGCCGTAAAAGATACTATGGTGGATTTCCTATTCCCTCTGGTCTTGACGATTGTATGTCATTAGCCATTCAGGTTGATCGGCGTTTACGTAAACGCAAGACTGCACGAGAGGTGTTGCCACCTGTTGAACAAGTGTCTGAACCTATGCAATGTGATAGAGTTTTGTCCAGGGAGCAACGTCAGGAGTTCAGAAAGCGTAATAAGCTGTGTTTTTTTTGTGGAGATGCCTCGCATATTATTTCTGTCTGTCCTAAACGAGAGAAACCTTTTGCACACATGTTTTCTGTGGGTGGTGTTCAACCTAAGTTTCTTCTGGCAATTACTCTGATCTGCTCCCTGTCCACATTTTCCGCCAAGGTTTTTGTGGATTCAGGAGCAGCCCTGAACCTAATGGACTTGGATTTTGCTAGACATTGTGGATTTCCGATGATACCTGTGCAGACGCCTATCCCTTTGAGGGGTATTGATGCAACTCCTTTGGCAAAGAATAAACCTCAGTTTTGGACCCAGGTGGTAATGCGGGTCGCCCCAGACCATCAAGAAAATTGTAGATTTTTGGTGTTGCATAATTTGCATGATACCATTGTTCTGGGGTTTCCCTGGTTGCAAATTCATAATCCAGTGTTGGATTGGAAATCTGTGTCTGTGGTGAGTTAGGGTTGTCGGTGTGCCCTTAGTGAGGCTCCGGTTTTTTCCACCTCTCCTCAGTCGCATGATGTTCCTGACTATTTGGCGGACTTTTATGATGTATTTAGTGAGAATGAGTCTGCGTCTTTGCCTCCTCATAGGAGTTATGACTGTGCAATTGCACTGAGCCCGGGGTGTAAATTTCCCAAGGGTCGGCTCTTCAATTTATCTGTACCCCAGCACAAGGCTATGCGATCCTATATTAAGGAGGCATTGGAGAAGGGTCATATTAGACCATCCTCTTCACCCTTAGGTGCCGGGTTTTTTTCGTGGCCAAAAAGGATTGTTCATTAAGGCCTTGTATTGATTATCGTGCCCTCAACAAAATTACTATTAAATATCAGTATCTATTACCCCTGATTTCGGATCTATTCTCCAGAGTTAAAGGTGCTTGCTGGTTTACCAAGCTTGACCTCAGGGGGGCGTATAATCTTATCCGCATTAAGCATGGGGATGAATGGAAGACCGCGTTTAATACTCCGGAGGGACATTTTGAGTACCTGGTGATGCCATTTGGGCTCACTAATGCCCCTTCTGTCTTCCAGTGCTTCATGAATGATATTTTCCGAGATTTTGTCGATAAATTTTTGATTATCTATCTGGATGATATTTTGATGTTCTCCAAGGATTGGGATTCTCATGTGGAACATGTTCGGACTGTGTTCCGGATCTTGAGGGAGAATTCCCTGTATGTCAAAGGATCGAAATGCCTTTTTGGGGTACAGAGGATTTCATTTTTGGGATTTATTTTGTCTCCGTCAACTATTGAAATGGACCCGGCCAAGGTACAGGCCATTTATGATTGGGTTCAGCCCACTTCTTTGAAGGCCCTCCAGAAGTTTTTGGGTTTTGCTAATTTTTATCGGAAATTTATAGCAAAATTTTCTAGTATTGCCAAGCCATTGACTGATCTGACTAAGAAGGGTCCTGATGTGTTGAATTGGTCTCCGAAGGCTGTTTCTTCCTTTCAGGAGCTGAAGCAAAGATTCACTTCTGCCCCGGTTTTGCAGCAACCTGATGTCTCACTCCCGTTCCAGGTAGAGGTGGACGCTTCTGAGATTGGTGCAGGTGCTGTTTTGTCCCAAAAGGATCCTGCAACATCTAAAATGAATCCCTGTGCTTTCTTTTCCCGAAAGTTCTCTCCATCTGAACGTAACTATGATGTGGGGAATCAGGAACTGTTAGCCATGAAATGGGCATTTGAGGAGTGGAGATATTGGTTGGAGGGAGCTAAACATCGGGTCATGGTCCTCACTGACCACAAGAATTTGATTTACCTGGAGTCGGCCAAACGCTTGAACCCTAGACAGGCTAGGTGGGCCTTGTTTTTTTTACACGTTTTGATTTTGTGGTCTCTTTGCTTCCTGGCACTAAGAATGTCAAGGCAGACGCCCTCTATAGGAGCTTCTTTGCTGATTCTCCTGTGGTGACCAAGCCTGCTACCATCTTAGGCGAGGGGGTAGTTCTTTCTGCCATCTCGCCCGGTTTGAGACGTGCTCTGGAAGAGTTCCAGGAGGACAAACCTGAGCGTTGTCCCAGTGGAAAGTTGTATGTTCCTGACCAGAGGAAGAAGAGAGTGATGTCTGAAGTTCATTGCTCTGCATTGGCTGATCATCCAGGTATTTTTGGTACTAGAGATCTGGTGAGTCTTTCTTTTCGGTGGCCCGCCTTGTCTCGTGATGTCAGGAATTTTGTGCAGTCCTGTGGGACTTGCTCCAGGTCTGAACCTTGTTCTCGCTCTAGTGGGTTGTTGATGCCTTTGCCGGTCCCCAGGAGGCCATGGACCCATATTTCAATGGATTTCATCTCTGATATGCCTGTCTCTCAGAGAATGACTGTTATTTCGGTGATTTGTGATAGGTTCTCTAAGATGGTTCATCTTGTACCACTCCCTAAGTTGCCATCTTCCTCTGAGTTGGTGCCCCTGTTTTTGCAACAGGTGGTTCGCTTGCACGGGATTCCTGAGAACATTGTATCTGACAGAGGAGTTCAGTTTGTGTCTAGATTTTGGAGGACTTTCTGTTCCAAGCTGGGAATTCAGTTGTCCTTCTCCGCTGCTTTTCACCCTCAGACCAATGGGCAGACGGAGAGAACAAACCAGACCTTGGAGTCATATTTGAGATGTTTTATTTCCGCTGATCAGGATGATTGGGTTTCATTTTTGCCCTTGGCTGAATTTGCTTTAAATAATAGAGCTAGTTCTGCCACTTTGATGTCACCTTGTTTTTGTAACTTTGGGTTTCATTCTCGATTTTCTTCAGGGCAGGTGGAGCCTTCTGCCTGCCCAGGTGTTGACACTGTGGTGGAGAGAATGCACCAGATCTAGGACCAAGTGGTGGATAAGTTGTCTCTCTCCCAGGAAAAGGCCCAGCGGTTTTCCAACTGACATAGGACCATTGGTCCCCAGTTTAAGGTTGGTGATATGGTTTGGTTATATCAAAAAATATCGCTATGAAGGTGGCTTCTCCTAAGTTTAAGCCTAGATTTATTGGACCTTACAAGATTTTGGAGATTATTAATCCGGTCTCTTTTCGTTTGGCTCTTCCTGTCACATTTAAAATCCATAATGTGTTTCATAAGTCCTTGTTGAAGAGGTTTGTTGAACCAGTTGTTCCTGGGGTGGCACCTCCGGACTCTGTATTGGTTGAAGGTAACATGGAATATGAGGTAGGGAAGATACTGGATTCCCGTCTGGCTAGACAGAGACTCCAGTATTTGGTTAAGTGGAAGGGTTATGGTCAGGAGGATAATTCCTGGGTCTCTGCCTCTGATATTCATGCCAAAAGATTGGTGCGTGCCTTTCATCGGGCTCACCCTGATCGCCCTGGTGGCATGGATGAGGGTTCGGTGACCCCTCCTCAAGGGGGAGGTACTGTTGTGAGTTCATTTTCCCTTCACCATTGAGGTCTGATGAACTCCCTCTTCTGGTGAAGGAAGATAGTGAGGCTGATTACCAAGCACCTGAGCAGAATGATGATGACTGGGTGACTGGAATTGCTGACTGGATATAAGGCAGCCGACGCCCTTCTGCCTTGCGGGTGATTTCTCTGAGGGATTCTAGGAGACCAGTCTGATTCCAGCTCCTCAAAAGCTAAGTTTTCTGCTCTGCTTTTTGCATTTGTGTTTTGGTTTTGTTTTGCCTTGTTTTTCTGGATTTCTACCATTCCCTGCTGGGGTGAGCTGAATTCCTTTTGCTCTGTCTTCAGAAAATACCTGAGTACTGATATAGTCTTTTTGAAGCCTAGCGTCTTCAGGGCTTTTTTCCCTATCAGCCTGTTGGCTCTTGTTTTGATAGGGTTTTGGCGGATTGCAGACAGCAGCTTTTCTATCCAGTCCTATTTAGTTAGCTTGGGCTCCATCATTTGCTCAGCCTATCTTTCTATCTGTGTGAGTGTTTTTTCATCTTGCTTCGCCGTCATTATATGTTGGGGGCTGCCTATTGCTTTGGGGTCTCCTCTGGGGAAGTTTAGATTTCCCTTTCTGTCTTTAGGCTATTTAGTTCTCCGGCTGTGATCGAGGGGTCTAGGGCACCGTAGGAACCCCCCACGGCTACTGCTAGTTGTTGTTGATAGGTTTAGCGGTCTGCAATCCGATAGCTGCCAACTTCTCTGGTTTTCTAGACTTAGCTAGTATTTCTGTTTTTGCCTCCTACGGTGACTCATTCATAACAGATACCTGTCACCCTAGCACACCCTAACCCTATCCCTTGCTAGGGAGCTGGGTGATGCAGGCACTGGCCCCACCGCTGTACTAATACACACCAGGGAAAAACACAAACAGGGGAAACACCAAAAAGACTTATCTTGCTCTGCTGCAGCACCAGGCAGCAGAGTGCATCACCGGGTTAACTTTTCGCAGTGGCTCAACACCTCAGAGCCAGCTGACACCTTCACCATCTCACTGTGCTGCGGACACCGGGCAGCCAGAGTTCAACACCAGTTTCAGCAGTGGCTCCAACCTTCAAGCCAGCTGCTAACTTCACCAGGTTTCTGCAGTGACTTCACACCTCAGCCAGCTGTTCCCTTCACCGTGGTTGGAATCCCAAAAAGACGCTATCACCAACACCTGCTCATAGACCATGTGACCCTATATAGGAAAAGGGAATGGTCAAATGATCAGGGGCCAAAATCTGCTATAACCCCTGTGACCACCGGGGGCAAAAGGCAAAGCAAAGAAAACATCAAGTGCAATGGCCAATGGCCACCGGGGGCAAAACTAGAACTGAAACCACACAGTGAAGAAAAAAAAGGTTACTGGTGCTTTTATCTGTCATGATCCAGCATGGAAAGTAGGTGCTCAAAACCACATTCAAGCAGTTTATTAACCCTTCAGGTGCTTCACAGGAGGTTTTGGAATGTTTACAAAAAATGAACATTTAACTTTTTTCACAAAAAATTTAATTCAGATCCAGTTTGTTTTATGTTATCAAGGGTAACAGGAGAAATTGGACCCTAAAAGTTGTTGTGCAATTTGTCCTGAGTACACTGATACCCCATATATGGGGGTAAACCACTGTTTGGGCGCATGGCAGAGCTCAGAAGGGAAGGAGCGCCGTTTGACTTTTTCTATGTAGAATTAGCCGGAATTGAGATCAGACGCTATGTCACATTTGGAGAGTGCATGATGTGCCTAAACAGTGAAAAAAAACCAATTCTAACTCCAACACTAACTCCAACACACCCCTAAACCTAATCCCAACCCTAACAATAACCCTAACCACAAACCTAACACTAACACACCCCTAACCCCAACCCTAACCCTAATCCCAACCCTAACCCAAATCCCAACCCTAACTCTAATCCAAACCCTAACCCTAATCCCAACCTTAACCTTACTCTCAACCCTAACTCTAATCCAAACCTTAACCCTAATCCAAACCCTAACCCCCAACTCTAGCCCCAACCCCAACCCTAACTTTAGCCCCAACCCTAACCCCAATGGGAAAATTGAAATAAATACTTTTTTTTATTATTTTCCCTAATTAAGGGGTGATAAAGGGAGGTTTGATTTGCTATTTATAGAGGGTTTTTATAGCGTGTTTTTATGTTTGGCAGCTGTCACACACTAAAAAAACGCTTTTTATTGCAAAAAATAGTTTTTGCATCACCACATTTTAAGAGGTATAATTTTTCCATGTTTTGGCGCACAGAGTCATGTGAGGTCTTATTTTTTGTGGGACAAGTTGATGTTTTTATTAGTACCACTTTCGGGAGCATGACATTTTTTGATTACATATAATTCCGATTTTTGGGAGATAGAATGAACAATAACCAGCAATTCATGAATTTCTTTTGGGGGGGCGATTATACCGTTTCATGTGTGGTAAAATTGATGAGGCATTTTTATTATTTGGGTCAGTATGATGACAGCGATACCTCATTTATATCTTTTTTATGTTTTGGCGCTTTTATATAGTGAAAACTATTTTATAGAAAAAATTATTATTTTTGTGTTGCTTTATTCTGACAGCTATAACTTTTTTATTCTTTTGCTGATGATGCTGTTTATTGCGGGACAAGATGACGTTTTCAGTGGTACCATGTTTATTTTGTATCTGTCTTTGTTTGCGTGTTATTCCACTTTTTGTTTGGCGGTATGATGATAAAGCATTGTTTCTCTCTCACCCATGGCAGCACCACGGAGAGAGGGGGTCCGCCCATCAAGGACAGGAACCTACAGATAAAAAGGCGGCACCTCTCCTCCGCCCCCAGTTGGGTTCCTGTCCTTGACTGGTGACCCATGTATCCTGCAGCAGCGGCGGTAGCAGCTTACCTGAAAGGACCAGGGCCGTTTCGTTCGTGGTTCTGGCAGCGGGGAGGCCCCCTGCAGTGGCGGGGTCGGTGTCTGAAGCTGCCACCGCTGTAGCTGAGGGGATGTACAGGGTGAACAGGCAGGGGCGGACCGAGCCGCTGCTCCGGAAAGGAGAATGGAGCTGGGGGACGCCGGCACATGTGGGGGCAGCGCAGCGGTACAGAGGTGCACCAATATGGCACTGCCCCGGAAATGAAACGACGACTTCCAGGTTCCCGCGGTCGGCGCATGCGCAGTGCACGCTCCCCGGGGCTCAGCGGTGCAGGCTGGGAGAAGGAAGGTGACGTCATGGTGGGAGATTTAAAAGAAGAACGCAGGAGCTGCTCCTTGCTGGAAGCATAAGCAGCAGCAACACAGACAACACCACCATCGCCGGTAAAAAGAAAAGGACGGCGATGGCCAGTCCAGTAGCCACTCCACGCAGCGGAGCAAGTCGACTGCGAGGGGCAAGTCACCTTCCGTGGATCAGCCTGAGGGATCCGAATCCACCTCCCGAACCAGTACCTGCATTCGCGCACAATGGGGTAAGTGATCTACGTGAATGTCCCCCATTTGAATAGACTTCTTTTCCTTAGGGAAAGAAGAAAGAAAAAACAAAGAACAGGGAATGCCCCACCTGTAGCAGACCGCTACCACCAGCTTAGGATAAAAAGCTCTGCGATTCCTGCATACAGGAAGTTCTTTGTGATGAAACCCCGGATTACGCCTCGGATCTAAGAGCGGTAATCCATACGGAGTTTCAAAGTGCCCTTTCATCCCTAAAACACAAAGGAAGGGGAAGGAAAAGGGACACAATAGTAGCCTCCCAGTCAGAGGCCTCGACGTCAGGGGAAGTTACATCACATACCTCAGGCACCGACGTGTCATCCTCAGATGAGGAAACAGAAGGTCGTCATTGCTTTCCTTTGGACTAGGTAGACATGCTAGTAAAGGCGGTAAGGTCTACCATGGGGGTAGCAGACCCTCGGCCAGATAGATCAGTCCAGGACATAATGTTCGGGGGACTAGGCCAAAAGAGGCGCAGAGTGTTTCCGCTGAACGAAAAGAGTAGGAAACCGATCACAACCAGGGCCTATGGTAGAACTTGGAGGAAATTTCTATCCAGCTCCAGGGTAAGGGTTCAGGATGTGGCGGGCAACCCTTGAGTAGTACGGTTTATGAGGGCCGCAGCCAGATCTAGACCAATAACCACCCAGAAGATACCATCATGGGATCTAAATCTAGTGTTGTCTGCCCTAACAGGGCCCCCATTCGAGCCCATCCAGTCAGCACCCCTGAAAACCTTATCATTAAAGACTATACTCTTAGCGGCCCTCACATCCGCTCGCAGAGTGAGCGATATTCAAGCCTTGTCAGCGATACCCCCATTCACTGAAATCTTGGACGATAGAGTCATATTAAAACCTGACCCAGCATACCTACCTAAGGTGTCAACACACTTCCATAGGTCACAAGAAGTAGTCTTTCCTTCTGCCCAAACCCTAAGAATAGGGGAGAGGAAAAATTTCACACCCTAGATGTGAAGAAGTGCCTAGTTCAGTACTTAGAGGCCACCAAGGAATGTAGGAAGGAAGGGTCTCTCTTTGTGTGTTTCCAGGGACCTCGGAAGGGACTCAAGGCATCCAAGAGTACTCTAGCAAGATGGATAAGGGATGCGATTGCCCTGGCGTATTCATCCAGTGAGAATACCATCCCGGAGGGTCTAAAAGCTCACTCTACAAGGGCAATGGCGACCTCATGGGCTGAAAGATCAGAGGTATCAATAGAGCAGATCTGTAAGGCGGCCACCTGGTCAACACCTTCTACCTTTTTCAGGCACTATCGCTTAGATCTAGCCTCTACGTCTGACCTGACCTTCGGGAGAAGGGTCCTTCAGGCGGTGGTCCCTCCCTAAGCTACCAATCTCTGAAATTCTCTCCGTGGTGCTGTCATGGGTGAGAGAGAATAGCTTAGTTACTCACCGACAACGGTGTTTCTCGGAACCCATGACAGCACCCGCTTATTCCCCCCTTCACGTGTGTGGTGAGCACGAGTTAATATGTATAGAGTGGTTTGTTAGACACGGTGCTTCTCCATAATATACAATATTATAATGTTATGTATATACTTTTGTTGTTAACTAACCTGGAGACCCTCTGATGCTCTGTAACCAACTGGGGGCGGAGGAGAGGTGCTGCCTTTTTATCTGTAGTTTCCTGTCCTTGATGGGTGGGCCCCCTCTCTCCGTGGTGCTGTCATGGGTTCCAAGAAACACTGTTATCGGTGAGTAACTAAGCTATTTTTTGCCTTTTTTTTTATGATGTTCACTAAAGGGGTAACTAGTGGGACAGTTTTATAGGTTGGGTCGTTATGGACGCTGCGATACTAAATATGTGTACTTTTATTTTTTAGATTTTTTTTCTATTAAATATTTATTTTGTGATAAAATAAATATTGATTTTTTTACAATTTTTTATTATTTTTTAAAATATTTTTACAATTATTTAAAATTTTTATTTTATTTAATTCTTACTTTTACACTTTGTACCACTATGGGACACTCATTTTGTGCAGGCTAATCGCTTCTATAGCATGCAGATATGCATGCTATAGAAGCTGTCAGTGCTGCAGCTTCTGTTACACTGACCTGTGAGACTTCCTGACATGCACTGTGCATGACAGGAAGTCTCTCAGATCTGGAGACCCGGATGTCGTCATGACGACATCGGGTCTCCATGGCAGCAATCGGGACCCTGCGTCATGCCGCGGGGTCTCCGATCCAAAGTCAGAGAGGCTGTCAGCCCCTCTGCCAGCTCTGGATTGCTGCAATCATGTTTGATCGCTGTGTCCCGGGGTTTAAAGTCCTGGGAGCGGTCCGTGACTGCTCCTGGCAATTAGTGCCGGGTGTCAGCTGTGAGAATCAGCTTACACTCGACCGCGATCGCACATAATGTACTATGTGCCCTGGACCTGTATGCCCATGGACGGGATAGTACGTCTAAGGTCAGAAAGGGGTTAAACATTAAAACTAGCTGATCTGGAGGATCGTAATAGACTAAACAATTTAAAAATCTGAGGAATTCCAGAACCAGAAAATATCTTACCAAACTAGCTAATGTATTATACTAAGACTATGTTTAAAAAAGTTTTACTATCCCTAGTAGTGATGGGCGAGCACTAAAATGCTTGGGTGCTCATTGCTCAGGTCAAGCAAATTGGAATACTCGGGTACTCGGATAGAACAACGAGCCCAATGTAAGTCTATGGGAGACCCGAGCATTTTTACCACGATCCCTCCCGGGGGTCTAAAAACATCTGAAAATGATGCAAACACTGCTCAAATGACACGTGGACATCACGGGGATTGCCCCTGGAAGCATTCCTGACTCCTAGTTCACATCTTTAAACAATGTTGTCAGAGTTTCTTGCCATTTTTACAAAAAAAACATACCAAACCAAAACCAAAACAGATTTTGCTGGGAAATATGCTAAGGTACATCCTTTCCAGGTTAATGACTTGTATATAAGGCAAAAAAAATTAACCCCATACCAAAAAGTTCCTCCCCCACTTTAGCTATGTTCAGACGCTGCATTTTTGAAGCGTTTTTCAAATTTTACATTGCTTTCAACCAAAACAAATGCATTCACTGGGAAATGTCATTGCAACATTTACCAACCCTAGCTGGCCATGTGGTGTGTGACATAAGCAGACATATCTTGCTTCATTTATGAAGGAGAGACTCTCAAAGTCACAGAGGCTATTTTTACAGGGGCATCAGGCAGCACTAATCTGCTTAAAGGGCCATTATTAAACAGTGGGTCATAAACTGTTATAGCCTATGCAGTGAGTGGATGGGCTTCCAAGAATTACGACGCACCCCAATACCCCTTTCACAAGATGTCCAGGAGAGCTTCCCTAAAAAATGTTGCATTGAATGCAAGGCCTGCCTTGCTACCAAGTCATATGCACCCCAATAAGCCTTTGAACCCACATACTGGATGGGCACAGGAAAATCCACTTCACATTATTCATTTTGTACTCCCATTCTGTTTTCTTATGGATTAACTGCAAGGCCTGAACTGCTACCGAGTCATATGCACCCCAATAAGCCTTTGAACCCACATACTGAATGGGCACAGGAAAATCCACTTCACATTATTCATTTTGTACTCCCATTCTGTTTTCTTATGCATTGACAGCAAGGTCTGCCCTGCTACCAAGTCATATGCACTCCAATATGCCTTAGAACCCAGGTACTGGATGGGCCCAGGAAAACCCACTTCACATTATTCATTTTGTACTCCCATTCTATTTTCTTATGGATTGACTGCAAGGCCTGCCCTGCTACCAAGTCATATGCAGCCCAATAACCCCAATCCCCCTTGGAAGAAACATGGATGAGGGCCTCTTAACAAAATATGTCCCATTAAAAAGGAGCTGGTCTCCTAAACTTGTAATGCCCATACACTAAGTGTGTTGGCTGGAAAACATGTTCCCCTGTGGGGTACACCTCAACCTTTTCCATAACAAGTCTTTTACGCCCAGCAAAACCACCCACCCTTGTTCGTGTGATGACTCCTGGAGTGGACCCTCTGGGCCGTGACACCAACTCACCCCTGGCGAGCTGACCTAGGGAGGACCACCTCCTATACAGGGAGCGTCAGGGGCAGGCCCAGGGGAATAAAGTACCACGACTGTTGGAACCAGATGGCCTGTTCAAAGGAGGCATGAGAGACCGTGTTTAGCAGGATGAAGATGGGGGCACACAGGGTACAGGAATATATAAAGCATGTACTCGGGGCACGCTGGGTACAGAAGTGCGTACAGCATGTAGACGGGGGCACGCAAGGTACAGGATGGAGCAGGACGTGTACTGGGAAGCACACTTGGGTACAAGACACAGCAGAGCACGTGCTGGGAAGCACGCCTGGGTACAAGACAGAGAAGAGCGGGTGCTGGGAATCACACCAGAGTACAAGGCAGTGGACCTGAGTACAGAGAGCCACCATGCAGGCACCAACAAGGCCTAGCAAGGAAGCAAAAGCGATAATCAGGTGCTGCCTCCAGGAAGAGGCGGCCTGATATAGGGAATGCACGCTGGGACTTCTGGGTAAGGTCCTCCAGGACCATAAAGACATCAGACTCAGTGCGGTCACAGTCAGAGTGTCATGGTTTGAACAGGGTTCTTGCCCTGCACTCACAGGGTTAAGTGTTCGTGGCCTCTTTCTGGGTCTGGGTGGGGTATTTATACTCACTCTTTACCAGGGTTCTCTGTCAGCTATACTGTTGTTCTGGTGTGTCTGACCCCTGGTGTGCGTGTATTCTGCGTTGCTTGTTTGCTTCCCGTGTATGACCCGGTCCGTTCCCTCACTCTGTACTCTGTCTCTCGTTTTGGTACTATTGTCTTTTCTGGTTCTGACCTCCTGGCTTGGCTATTGTTACTCTGTTACAGTTTATCCCTATTGTACCATCTATTGCCTGTTCTGGTTTTCTGATCTATTGCTACGTGCTGACTATCCATTCTGTCTAACCCTTTGGTACTGTATTGCTATCTCGTGCTTTGACCCGGCTTGATCTGGTTTCTGTCTCTGTCTATGCCCCTTGGTAACTTGTCCCATAGTTACCTTTCTAGGAGTTTCCCTGCAGTTCCTAGCTCTGTGGAGCTTAGGTCACGCCCCCAGCAGTCACATGCGTCAGGTCCTGATAGTCTGAAGCACACATAGTCACCACTAGTGCTCTGCTCCTCAGGTGTCTTTGAGCACTGCTTTTGTACTCAGGACACGCGCACTGGCTCAGTGAGCAAGTGCAGTGTGGTGTTCCTGTCATTATAGCTGACCATTTCATTTTTTTTTTCCTCTGAAGAGAGAAAAAAAAAGTGTGCTATCCTCATGGCTCCCTTACAAGCTTTGGCTGTTCAGGTCAAGCACCTGACCCAAATGTTCCACAAACTTAATGTGGAACAGTGCACGATGGCTCATACCCAGCATCAGTTGGTGGATACTGTGCAGGGGGCTGTCGCTGCAGGAGCTCCTAGTGCTGGGGATAGAGATGTGTCATTGGCATCCCCCGAATCTCCGGTCAAATTGCCAGACCCTTTCTCAGGGGATAAAAGGGAGTTCAGGTCGTTCAGAGAAGCATGCAAGCTTTTTTTTTCTCTGAGGCCCCGCTCCTCCGGGGATGAGTTCCAGAGGTTGGGGGTCATCATTTCCCTACTTCGGGGGAGCTCCACAGGCATGGGCTTTCTCTCTCTCTTCCTCTGCTCCTAAATATATCTGTGAATTTGTTCTTTGAGGCTCTGGGGCACATTTATAATGAGCCTGATAGAGTGCGTCTGGCAGAGAATATGGTGATGTGTTGTGAGTTCATTTTTCCCTTCACCGTTGAGGTCTGATGAACTCCCTCCTCTGGTGAAGGAAGGTAGTGAGGCTGATTACCAAACACCTGGGCAGCTAGATGATGACTGGGTGGCTGGAATTGAGGACTGGATATAAGGCAGCCGACGCCCTTCTGCCTTGCTGGTGATCCTGCTGGATTCTTGGAGTCCAGTCTGATTCCGGCATCTCAAAGCTAAGTTTTTCTGCTCTGCTTTGTACACTTCAGTTTTGTTTTTGTTTTGCCTTGTTTTTTGGGAGTTCTGCCATCCCCGGCCGGGGGTGAGCTGAATTCCATTTTTGTCTCTGATCTGTTGATCTTTTGCTCTGTCTTCAGAATATACCTGAGTGCTGATATAGTCTTTTGAAGCCTAGAGACTTCAGGGCCTGTTTTTCCTATCAGTCGGTTGGCACTTTTTGGATAGGGTTTTTGCGGATGGCAGATAGTGACTTGCCTATCCTGTCCTATTTAGTTAGCTTGAGCCCCATCATTTGCTGAACCTATCTTTCTATCTGTGTTAGTGTTTTCATCTTGCTTCACCGTCATTATATGTTGGGGGCTGCCTATTGCTTTGGGGTCTGCTCTGGGGCAGTTTAGTTTTTCCCCTTTCTGTCTTTAGGCTATGTAGTTCTCCGGCTGTGATTGAGGGGTCTAGGGCACCGTAGGAACCCCCCACGGCTGGTGCTAGTTGTTGTGGATAGGTTCAGGGGTCTGCAATCCGATAGCTGCCAACCTCTCTGTTTTTTCTGGACTTAGCTAGTATTTTGTTTTTTCCTCCTTCGGTGACTCATCATAACAGAATCACCAGCCTTACCCAGATCCTAGGGTACTCAATAGCAGGAGAGAATTGATAAAAAAAAAAAAAAGTGTGTCAGAATTTTTTTTTTTCTTTTGTGCATATTTTTTTCCTCTATATCTCTCAGGCCGTAGGGGGAATTGTTCTCTCAATGGAGATGAAGCAATTGTCTGATCATGTGGAGCAGCTCGCTGCTGAAGTGCGGGGAATTTCCACCTATCTTGCTCATTCACATGCTGCTGAACCAAAGATTCATGCTCCTGATGTGTTTTTTGGGGATAAATTCTTGAATTTCAAGAATAATTGTAAATTATTTTTTGCCTTGAAGCCTAACTCGTCGGGGAACTCCGCGCAGCAGATTAAAATTGTCATCTCTTTGCTGCGCGGCGATCCCCAGGATTGGGCGTTTTCTTTGAAACCTGATGATCCTATTCTGAATAATGTGAATGCATTTTTTCAAGCCTTGGGGTTGTTGTATGATGAACCTAATGCTATTGATCAGGCTGAAAAGACCCTGTTGGCATTAAGCCAGGGTCGGGATTCGGCAGAACTGTACTGTCAAAAATTCCGAAAGTGGGCGGTCCTTACTACCTGGAATGATTGTGCCTTGGTAGCCCTCTTTCGGAAGGGTTTGTCAGAAACCGTAAAAGATACTATGGTGGGATTTCCTGTTCCCTCTGGTCTTGACGATTCTATGTCATTAGCCATTCAGGTGGATCGGCGTTTACGTGAACGCAAAACTACACGAGAGATCTTGCCACCTGTTGAACAAATGTCTGAACCTATGCAATGTGATAGAGTTTTGTCTAGGTCGCAACGTCAGGAGTTCAGAAGGTGTAATAAGCTGTGTTTTTTTTGTGGAGATGCCTCGCATATTATTTCTGTCTGCCCTAAACGAGAGAAACGTTGTGCACACACGTTTTCTGTGGGTGGTGTTCAACCTAAGTTTCTTCTGGCAATTACTCTGATCTGCTCCCTGTCCACATTTTCCACCAAGGCTTTTGTGGATTCGGGAGCAGCTCTGAACCTGATGGACTTGGATTTTGCTAAACGTTGTGGATTTCCTATGACACCTCTGCGGACGCCTATCCCTTTGAGGGGTATTGATGCAACTCCTTTGGCAAAGAATAAACCTCAGTTTTGGACCCAGGTGGTAATGCGGGTCGCCCCAGACCATCAAGAAAATTGCAGATTTTTGGTGTTGCATAATTTGCATGATACCATTATTCTGGGGTTTCCCTGGTTGCAAATCCATAATCCAGTTCTGGATTGGAAATCTTTGTCTGTGGTGAGTTGGGGTTGTCGGTGTGCCCTTCGTGATGCTCCTGTTTTCTCCACCTCTCCCCAGTCGCATGATGTTCCTGACTATTTGGCTGACTTTTATGATGTATTTAGTGAGAATGAGTCTGCGTCTTTGCCTCCTCATAGGAGTTATGACTGTGCAATTGAGCTGAACCCGGGGTGTAAATTCCCCAAGGGTCGGCTTTTCAATTTATCTGTACCCGAGCACGAGGCTATGCGATCCTATATTAAGGAGTCATTGGAGAAGGGTCATATTAGACCATCCTCTTCACCCTTAGGTGCTGGGTTTTTTTTCGTGGCTAAAAAGGATGGTTCATTAAGGCCTTGTATTGACTATCGTGCCCTCAACAAAATTACTGTTAAATATCAGTATCCGTTACCCCTGATTTCTGATCTATTCTCCAGAGTTAAAGGTGCTTGCTGGTTTACCAAGCTTGACCTCAGGGGGGCATATAATCTTATTCGCATTAAGCATGGGGATGAATGGAAGACGGCGTTTAATACTCCGGAGGGACATTTTGAGTACCTGGTGATGCCTTTTGGGCTCACTAATGCCCCTTCTGTCTTCCAGTGCTTCATGAAGGTTAAATTCCGAGACTTTGTGGATAAATTTTTGATTATCTATCTGGATGATATTTTGATCTTCTCCAAGAATTGGGACTCTCATGTGGAACATGTTCGGACTGTGTTCCGGATTTTGAGGGAGAATTTCCTGTATGTCAAGGGATCGAAATGCCTTTTTGGGGTACAGAGGATTTCATTTTTGGGATTTATTTTGTCTCCGTCAACTATTGAAATGGACCCGGCCAAGGTACAGGCCATTTATGATTGGGTTCAGCCGACCTCTTTGAAGGCCCTCCAGAAGTTTTTGGGTTTTGCTAATTTTTATCGGAAATTTATAGCTAATTTTTCTGGTATTGCCAAGCCATTGACTGATTTCACTAGGAAGGGTGCTGATGTGCTGAATTGGTCTCCGGAGGCTCTTTCTTCCTTTCAGGAGCTGAAGCGAAGATTCACTTCTGCTCCGGTTTTGCGGCAACCTGATGTCTCACTCCTGTTTCAGGTGGAGGTGGACGCTTCTGAGATTGGTGCAGGAGCGGTTGTTGTCTCAAAAAGATCCTGTGACATCTAAAATGAATCCTTGTGCTTTCTTTTCCCGAAAGTTCTCCCCATCCGAACGTAACTATGATGTGGGGAATCGGGAACTGTTGGCCATGAAATGGGCATTTGAGGAGTGGAGATATTGGTTGGAGCGAGCCAAACACCAAGTCGTGGTCCTTACTGACCACAAGAATTTGATTTACCTGGAGTCGGCCAAGCGCTTGAATCCTAGACAGGCTAGGTGGGCCTTGTTTTTCACACATTTTGATTTTGTGGTCTCTTTTCTTCCAGGCACTAAGAATGTCAAGGCAGACGCCCTCTCTAGGAGTTTCCTTGCTGATTCTCCTGTTGTGACTAAGCCTGCTACCATCTTAGGCGAGGGGGTAGTTCTTTCTGCCATCTCGCCCGATTTGAGACGTGCTCTGGAAGAGTTTCAGAAGGACAAACCTGAGCGTTGTCCCAGTGGAAAGTTGTATGTTCCTGACCAGTGGAGGAAGAGAGTGATGTCTGAAGTTCATTGCTCTGCATTGGCTGGTCATCCAGGCATTTTTGGTACTAGAGATCTGGTGAGTCGGTCTTTTTGGTGGCCCGCCTTGTCTCGTGATGTCAGGAATTTTGTGCAGTCCTGTGGGACTTGCTCCCGGTCTAAACCTTGTTCTCGCTCTAGTGGCTTGTTGATGCCTTTGCCGGTGCCCAGGAGGCCATGGACCCATATTTCAATGGATTTTACCTCTGATATGCCTGTCTCTCAGAGAATGACTGTTATTTCAGTGATTTGTGATAGGTTCTCTAAGATGGTTCATCTTGTACCACTCCCTAAGTTGCCATCTTCCTCTGAGTTGGTGCCCCTGTTTTTGCAACAGGTGGTTCGCTTGCACGGGATTCCTGAGAACATTGTATCTGACAGAGGAGTTCAGTTTGTGTCTAGATTTTGGAGGACTTTCTGTTCCAAGCTGGGAATTCAGTTGTCCTTCTCCTCTGCATTTCACCCTCAGACAAATGGGCAGACGGAGAGAACAAACCAGACTTTGGAGTCGTATTTGAGATGTTTTATTTCTGCCGATCAGGATGATTGGGTTTCATTTTTGCCCTTGGCCGAATTTGCTTTAAATAATAGAGCTAGTTCTGCCACTTTGATGTCACCTTTTTTTTGTAACTTTGGGTTTCATCCTCGATTTTCTTCAGGGCAGGTGGAGCCTTCTGCCTGCCCAGGTGTTGACACTGTGGTGGAGAGAATGCACCAGATCTGGGACCAAGTAGTGGATAAGTTGTCTCTCTCCCAGGAAAAGGGCCAGCGGTTTTCCAACTGGCGTAGGACCGTTGGTCCCCAGTTTAAGGTGGGTGATATGGTTTGGTTGTCATCAAAAAATATCACTATGAAGGTGGCTTCTCCTAAGTTTAAGCCTAGATTTATTTGGACCTTACAAGATTTTGGAGATTATTAATCCGGTCTCTTTTCGGTTGGCTCTTCCTGTCACATTTAAAATTCATAATGTGTTTCATAAGTCCTTGTTGAAGAGGTTTGTTGAACCAGTAGTTCCTGTGGTGTCACCTCCTGACCCTGTATTGGTTGAAGGTAACATGGAATATGAGGTAGAGAAGATACTAGATTCCCATCTGGCTAGACGGAGACTCCAGTATTTGGTTAAGTGGAAGGGTTATGGTCAGGAGGATAATTCCTGGGTCTCTGCCTCTGATATTCATGCCGAAAGATTGGTGCATGCCTTTCATCGGGCTCATCCAGATTGCCCTGGTGGCATGGATGAGGGTTCGGTGACCCCTCCTCAAGGGGGAGGTACTGTTGTGAGTTCATTTTTCCCTTCACCGTTCAGGTCTGATGAACTCCCTCCTCTGGTGAAGGAAAGAAGTGAGGCTGATTACCAAACACCTGGGCAGCTAGATGATGACTGGGTGGCTGGAATTGAGGACTGGATATAAGGCAGCTGACGCCCTTCTGCCTTGCTGGTGATTTTCCTGCTGGAATCTTGGAGACCAGTCTGATTCCTGCATCTCAAAGCTAAGTTTTTCTGCTCTGCTTTGTACACTTCAGTTTTGTTTTTGTTTTGCCTTGTTTTTTGGGAGTTCTGCCATCCCCGGCCGGGGGTGAGCTGAATTCCATTTTTGTCTCTGATCTGTTGATCTTTTGCTCTGTCTTCAGAATATACCTGAGTGCTGATATAGTCTTTTGAAGCCTAGCGACTTCAGGGCCCGTTTTTCCTATCAGTTGGTTGGCACTTTTTGGATAGGGTTTTTGCGGATGGCAGACAGCGGCTTTCCTATCCTGTCCTATTTAGTTAGCTTGGGCCCCATCATTTGCTGAACCTATCTTTCTATCTGTGTTAGTGTTTTCATCTTGCTTCACCGTCATTATATGTTGGGGGCTGCCTATTGCTTTGGGGTCTGCTCTGGGGCAGTTTAGTTTTTCCCCTTTCTGTCTTTAGGCTATGTAGTTCTCCGGCTGTGATTGAGGGGTCTAGGGCACCTTAGGAACCCCCCACGGCTACTGCTAGTTGTTGTGGATAGGTTCAGGGGTCTGCAATCCGATAGCTGCCAACCTCTCTGGTTTTTCTGGACTTAGCTAGTATTTTGTTTTTTCCTCCTTCGGTGACTCATCATAACAGTGATGAGTGCGACAAAGTGGAGGCACTCTGCTGAATGGTTCTGCTCAGAATTCAGACGTTGGGCAGCGGAGGTCTCCTGGGATGATGCTGCCCTCCGAGGTTAGTTCTGTAGAGGCCTGTCCGAACGTTTGAAAGATTTCCTAGCCCTTTCTGCTCCACCAGATTCTTTGGCGGACGCTATGATCCAGGCTGTCCGCATGGACTGTAGGCTGCGGGCAAGAGGGGTCATGCTGCAGGAGACCCCTTTTTTCTCCAATCTGAGAGACTCTGCATCTAGTCCTGAGCCCATGGAGGTTGATGCCACGTCATTGGAGGAAAAAGAGAGGAGACGCCGTAGAAACAACCAATTGTGCTTTTACTGTGGATCTGCTGGACATTGGAGAAGGAACTGTCCTTCTTGCCCTTCTTCAGTGAAGCCGTCAGGAAAACGACGGAGTCTGCGTAACAATCGAGGGGGTTTTCCAGACTCCCAGGTACCCTTTTCCTCACTTACTAAAATTCTGCTTCCGGTGGAACTAGAACTTACAGGCGGTCCGGTTGGGACTACCGCCTTTGTTGACTGTGGTTTTTCTATTAATCTGATCGATGCCAAAGTTGTGACTTTTCTTAAGATAGGGACAGTCAGGTTAAAAGATCCTGTTAAAATTGTGGCGATTGATTCTTCTCCTATCACCCGGGAGGGAATTTGTTTCATGACTGATAATTTTTCCACGTGAGTTGAACCCACTTTCAGCGAAAAGGTAAGGTGTTTTGTTCTAAATAATCTGCCGGCTGGACTGGTACTGGGTATGCCTTGGCTTCAACGTCACAATCCTACTATTGACTGGGTCACGGGGGAGGTCATTCAGTGGGGTTGTATGGCTAACGGTCTATGTTGTAACTTAACAACTCTTGTCACTCCAGTAAAATCTGTGTCAGTGTTGTCTGTTGGTCTGGAAGGTATTCCGGAGTACCTGAAAGATTTTGAAGATGTATTTTCTGAAAGTGAGGCTGAGGCGCTACCACCACATAGACCCTTTGATTGTGCCATTAATCTAGTCCCTGTTGCCAAGTTACCCAAGGCTCGCCTGTTCAGTTTGTCGGGGCCCGAACATCTAGCCATGAAGGAGTACAATACCGAGAGTCTCTGCAAAGGGCATATTAGGCCTTCTGTTTCACCTGTGACGGCGGGCTTCTTTTTTGTTAAGAAAAAAGATGGTGGTTTGCGGCCGTGCCTCGACTTTCAGGAATTAAACAAAATTACTGTGAAAAATACATACCCTCTCCCCCTAATTCCTGATCTATGTAACCAACTCACCGTGGCCAAGTGGTTCTCTAAATTGGATTTACGTGGGGCATACAACCTTATAAGAGTCCAGGAAGGGGACGAATGGAAAACAGCATTCCTGACGACTGAAGGGCTGTTCGAAAACTTGGTTATGCCCTTTGGTCTCACCAACGCTCCTGCTGTTTTTCAGAATTTTATTAATGTAATTTTCTCTGATTTAATTGGTCGTTTTGTTGGTTATCTATTTGGATGACATTCTGGTGTACTCGGTGGAGTCAATCTCACTTGCACCATTTGCGGATGGTTCTCCTGAGACTGAGGGAGAATCATTTGTATGCCAAGTTGGAAAAAAGCTCATTTTTCATGCAAGAAATATCCTTTCTGGGGTTGATTGTGTCTGGGGAGGGGTTTTGCATGTGTAGCGCCCTCAGACGCCAGGGCAGTGGGATACTCCATACCGGTCCAGTTGATCTTCTCAACGGGAGTTGTCACGGCAGCGGTTACCCGATCCGTGGCCCTGGGGCTCCATTGCAAATGAGGTTGTTGCAATGTGGTTATGGTGATGAAAGTTTATAAGTGATTCGTGATGCCACCTGTGGTGTTCGACAATGAAGATGTTAAGCCGACGCTGCAGACAGATCCTCTGGGACCGATGGTGGGGTGCAGCAGGTATGTTATAGCCTTCCACAGGCAGGGCTGTAGTTTCAGGGCAGTGTAGGTGAAGTGACACGTAGATGATGTAGAGTCAGGCACAGGGGATGTAGTAGTGCTGAGTAGGTTGACGCAGGAATAAGTTGAGGACACCATGGCATGTTATTCCAAAGCTTTACTCACAGTCTGTTGTGGTACAGGCACCCACATCCGTGCCATGTCCATGTCAGGAGCTCAGTCAACCTCCAGGCAAGGTGAAGTACTCTCTTCCAACACTCCGCCAACATATGTGCCTTTTCTGAACGTCTCCTCTTATAGCACCTTTAAAATGAAGTACTCCAGTACTGAGTTACACTGGGGTTCCTCCTGTCCGATGTTCTTATGAACTCTACTTGTACAGCAGACAGCTGTAGCCTGCTTCAGGGACTCTTTGCTGCTAAGTCCCGGTTCACTATCGTTGCTGTTGTGCCCCCAAGTCTTGTGTGGGAATAAAGTGGTCACTACTTCTATTCCTCCGGTGACTGCTGCAGGACCATTAGTATCCATACAACCTCGGGGACCGGAACCCGGCCTTGCGCTGTGAACTTGGGAAGGGTTCTCCTCTAACCCTAGTCCTTAGTCCTCCTTTTCTCCTTACGTTCCGTAGAATCCTTTCTTTCATATGGAGAATCAGGCTTCCGTTCTAATGTCTCTTCCCTGTGCCAGCGGACCCAGATCATTGAGGTCGGCTGCAGCACTTCCTTCATCCATCCCTCTCCTGGGAATCTTCCTGACTGACTTCCCTGTCAGACTTCCACTCACTGAATGACTGAATCACTGACTCCTAAACTCCTCCTGCTCTTTTGAGGGCAAACTAAACTCCACCCACCTCCCAGCACGCTTCGTGTTCCAAGCAGGGACTACCAAAGGGTGCTTTGCTACACTACTATGTTGTGTGGGATGCAGGTGTTGGAGCGTGGTCAGGTGTCTCCACCTTACCTGGATGGTGGGATACCACACCTCAGAAGGAGGTGCAGTACCTCTGTGGTGACTGAACCCTGAGGGGCGCCACATACCCCCCCGTTAAACACAGCACGTCCGCGGGCTGAAAAAGAAGCAAAGATGGACAAATACAGGAACATACAACATTTTTAAAATACTAATAAACAGTTCTTATCTAAACTTCCCAATGTGGGAGGCACTCATTCTTGAATGTTACAAACAATTTAACTAAATATCTATACCTTACTATAGTACCTAATTCAAAAGTGCTTTTGGCAACAACTCACTACCACTTCAAGTATCATCATTAACACACTTCTTCACTTTCTCTTTTCTTTCACATTTACTACTTTCTAAAACCCTAAGTGACAACCGTGGCTACCTGGTTCGTCACCTGAAATTTTAAATCTTTATTCAGTCTTAAACATCATAAAGCATTCTCTGTAAAATCTGTAAACACTATCACTATTTACTTCTCTGTTACAAAAATACTAAGCATCATCATTTTTTCTTTAAGTGCAATTCTATAAAGAGTAGACACTGGTCCAGCCAACATGTCTTGAAATGTCCCTATTCAACAAAGAAATGAGGTAGTCCTTATTCCAAGAAAGTCCTATGTAAAACCAAGAGAGAGCACCTACGAAAAAGGTGCAAACTATTTACATGACAGTTCTGGATCACTCAGCGTCCATGATCTCTACAGTTCAATTGTAAAGGCTGCCAATTAGACTGGGCAACAAAAACTGGAAACAGTTAAACGGGAAAACATGATGAACTAAAAATAGAAAAATAGGCACAATGGTGCTAATAACCTCCTGAGTAACAAAAGTTAGTTACTTATCTTTTAGTGTTAGTGTTCCCCTCCTGGGGTGCTGGAAGTGGGTTGCTTTGGCTGCTTCCAGGGAAGAACTTCAGAGCATCGGCATCTGCTGGTGTAAATGGAATAGCAGCAGGAGTAACGGCTGCCTGTGAGGGTAACATGTCATCTGCTGCTGGTGGTATCTCTGTTGCCGGTGACTCTGCAGGAGTTGCAGCTGGTACCAAGGAATGTTGTTCTGTAATTTCAGGTGGCACCGCTGTTAACGGCACTACCACTGTGGTCTTTGGCTTGACGTCTGGTGGTATCGGTGTCTGTAGGTGCGGATAGGGCAAAATGTGGGGGTTCAGAATCTGTGGTAAGGGGAACCCATGATGCATATTAATACTCTCCAGTCGTTCAGACTCTTCTGCGGAACCCACGAGATGCCGAATAGGACGTGCCTGCTCCAGCCTCACTCTCCTCAGCAGGGACTTCTTCCACTTCCCCATTTCAGTAAGCTTAGTGCTTCTGAATTGAGAGCACACATCGTCTAATTGTCCCATTTGGAGCGCAAGCAAGCCGGCCTCACTACATGAAAACTCAAGGGGCAACCCGTTGGGAAGGGTAGTGGTCATACCTGGAGCCTCCCGGCGGCGCACTACGTTCACCGGTACCACCGGACCCATGGTCGGAGATGATGGTGGAGCCGACGGCGGCTCCAGGTCTGCTGGGGTCTCCGGTGGGACCTGCGCAGCCGTGTCAGGTCCAGGCAGGAGCTCTACTTCTTCCTCCACTTCAGCTCCCAGGCCCTCAGACAACTCCTCCAGGCAGACCTCTCCCAGCGGCGGTGACAGCGGGGCGGCGGTGATAGATGCTGCCGGTGGTATTGCAGCGGCCGCAGGCTCCACAGGGTTTGCCTGGGGGAGATCCGGGGCAGCAGTGGCGGGTACCGGGGACTGGGGTACCGCGGATGGAGGCCCCTCTAGGGTGTGCTGCCATTTCTTCATCCAGAGCGCCTCCTGCTTCAGCCGCAGTTCATGAGTCAGCCGGGCAATCTCATCCTCCAGCTGTTGACGGTCCAGATGGGAAGCCAGATCGGAGCCTTCAGTCATTGCGCCAGGGAGGTTCAGCTTAACCTCCCTTCGCTCTTCAGGCTTCCTCTCTCCTTCCATCATGGCGTTCTCTCCTTTCTCTTCCTGTCTGGACTCTTTTCCCGCCATCGCCTCTCGCTCCTCCTTATGGGGGCAGCGTCTTCTTCCTACTCCCCCATACCAGGCCAGTATACGAACCCCTCGGGGGTGGGCCATGTTGCTGTCGCATATAAGTTCAGACAGGGGAGGCCCAGGACAGTTCGCGGTCTATTCTTAGGACCAAGCATGTTGTCACGCCTCTCTTCACCACGCCAGCGGCCATTTTTAGAGTTCGTTTTACAGTCTATTAAATTGGTTATTCTGCACATTTTCACAAGCTGTTAAGTTCAATAAATCGTAGGCACACAGAACCTGGTGGCACCGGGCTTCTTCATCCTATTTGTGACGCCAAGTTCTGGAGCGCCCTTAGATGCCAGGGCAGTGGGGTACTCGGTGCCGGGCCGGCTGATCTTCTCAACGGGAGTTGTCACGGCAGCAGTGACCCGGTCCGTGGCCCTGGGGCTCCATTGTAAAAGGGGTTGTTGCAGTGTGCATTGGTGATGATGAAAGTTTATAAGTGATTCGTGACGCCACCTGTGGTGTTCAGCAATGAAGATGTTAAGCCAACGCTGCAGTCAGATCCTCTGGGACCGATGGTGGGGTGCAGCAGTGATGTTATAGCCCTCCACAAGCAGGGCTGTAGTTCCAGGGCAGTGGAGGTGAAGTGACACGTAGATGATGTAGTGTCAGGCGCAGGGGATGTAGTAGTGCTGAGTAGGTTGACGCAGGAATAAGTGGAGGACACCAGGGCATGTAGTTCCAAAGCTTTACTCACAGTCTGTTGTGGTACAGGCACCCGCATCCGTGCCGTGTCCACCGGGTCAGGAGCTCAGTCAACCTCCAGGCAAGATCCTCCCTTCCAACACTCCGCCAACATATGTACCTTTTCTGAACGTCTCCTCTTATAGCACCTTTAAAATGAAGTACTACAGTACTGAGTTACACTGGGGTTCCTCCTGTCTGATGTTCTTATGAACTCTACTTGTACGGCAGACAGCTGTAGCCTGCTTCGGGGACTCCTTGCTGCTAAGTCCCGGCTCACTATCGTTGCTGTTGTGCCCCCAAGTCTTGTGTGGGAATAAAGTGGTCACTACTTCTATTCCTCCGGTGTCTGCTGCAGGACCATTAGTATCCATACAACCTTGGGGACCGGACCCCGGCCTTGCACTGTGAACTTGGGAAGGGTTCTCCTCTAACCCTAGTCCTTAGTCCTCCTTTTCTCCTTATGTTCCGTACAATCCTTTCTTTCATATGGAGAATCAGGCTTCCGTTCTAATGTCTCTTCCCTGTGCCAGTGGACCCAGATCACGGAGGTCGGCTGCAGCACTTCCTTCATCCATGCCTCTCCCGGGGATCTTCCTGACTGACTTCCCTGTCAGACTTCCACTCACTGAATGACTGAATCACTGACTCCTAAACTCCTCCTGCTCTTTTGAGTGCAAACTAAACTCCACCCACCTCCCAGCACGCTTCGTGTTCCAAGCAGGGAGACACCAAAGGGTGCTTTGCTACACTACTATGTTGTGTGGGATGCAGGTGTTGTAGCGTGGTCAGGTGTCTCCACCTTACCTGGATGGTGGGATACCACACCTCAGGAGGAGGTGCAGTACCTCTGTGGCGACTGAACCCTCAGGGGCGCCACGCATGGATCCTAAGAAGGTCCAGGCTGTTACAGATTGGGTGCAGCCTCATGACTTGAAAGGGTTGCAGCGATTTTTAGGCTTTGCTAACTTTTATATGAAATTTATTAAGAGCTTCTCGCAGGTGGCAAAGCCTCTAACGGACCTCACTCTCAAGGGAGCTGATGTAAAAAATAGGTATTAGACCTACCGGTAATGATGTTTCCAGGAGTCCATCCTGACAGCACCATGGAGGATGTCCTCCTCCTCCTTACAGGGACAGGAAAACACACGAGAGGTTAAAAGGTCATGGCCCACCCCCTCTTCCTCAGTGATTTAACAAGTACCACAAGGTGGATGATGCTAGTAACAGTTTAATGAAACAATCATATTACAGCATATGACATAACATAATACATTGTAGTATAACACAACCGGGAGGGAACTACCCGTGCTGTCAGGATGGACTCCTGGAAACATCATTACCGGTAGGTCTAATACCTATTTTCCAGGACGTCCACCTGACAGCACCATGGAGAGTACCAAAGCACCTCCTCAGGGTGGGATTACCGCCTGGAGAACCTTTCTCCCAAATGCGGTCTGTTGACCAGCTAACACATCAAGCTTGTAGTGCTTGCAGAATGTATTAAGACTGGCCCAGGTTGCTGCTCTACAGATTTGATCAACCGACGCCCCTGCCTGTTCGGCCCATGAGGCCGATATCGCCCTTGTAGAGTGGGCTTTTATGGAATTTGGCGGGTTGGCACCTTCAGCTTGGTAGGCGTCCGAGATTACTGAGGTAATCCAGCGCGCGATGACGCCTTAGAGGCCCTCTTCCCCTTATTTCTACCCCCAAAAAGGATGAACAGGTTCGGGTCGATGCGCCAGCTATTGGTGGCCTCTAGGTAGTCTATAATTGCGCGCCTCACATCCAGCGAGTGAAGACGCTGCTCCTTTTAATTACGGGGATTATCACAGAAAGATGGTAACACTACCTCTTGGTTTAGATTTTTTGGAGAGGCTACCTTTGGGGTAAATGCCGGGTCTAACCTTAGGATTATACGGTCCTCTCTTATCTGGAGATATGGGTCCTTAGTGGACAGGGCCTGGATCTCCCCTATTCTTTTGGCCGTGGTAATGGCTACTAGGAAGGCCGTTTTACGAGTGAGAGCAGAGATGGTTATTTTCTCACCGAGAGCGTAGGGGTCTGTACAGAGAAACCGAAGTAACAGGCCCAGGTCCCAAGGCTTGGTGAGCTGCCTAATCGTGGGGCACAGGCGCTGTGTGACTCTTATAAATCTTATTACCCAGGGATGTGAAGCTAACTGGTAATCGAAGAAGGCGCTCAAGGCTGAAACCTGGACCTTTAGAGTGCTGGGCTTAAGGCCTTTATTAAAACCTGCCTGCAAAAAGCTTAGTATGTTAGGGAGGTCAGGGGCGCCTGCCACAAGATCGGACCTGTCACCCTCCAGACAGAATCTTTTCCATATTTTTCGATAGATTGCGGATGTCACCGGTTTCCTACTGGCCTGTAAGGTGGATATGACCTGATCCGACAATCCCTTTGCCTTCAGGATGTCCCTCTCAGGATCCAAGCCGACAGGTGGAGTCTTGCTGGGTCCGGGTGGTGGATCGGGCCCTGGTGGATGATGTCCTTCCACGGGGGTAGTTCGACTGGATTTTCTACTGCCATGGCTCCTAGAAGGGGAAACCAGTTTCTCCTCGGCCAATATGGCACGATCAACATCACTCTTGCGTGGACCTCGCGTATCTTCCTGAGCACTGCCGGTATGAGAGCCAGTGGTGGGAACGCATAAGAGGGGGATTCTCCCCAAGTCTGACTCAGGGCGTCTACGCCTTCCGGGTGGTCCGTCGGATTCAGGGAGTAGAACCTGGGGACCTTCGAGTTCTTCCGGCTTGCGAAGAGATCTATACTGGGAGTCCCCCAACGCTGACAAAGGTGGTCGAAGATTTCCATGTTCAGTTCCCATTCTGTCGGGTGGATCTGTTGTCTGCTCAAGTAGTCTGCCACTTCGTTCTGGGAACCTTCTAAGTGTACTGCGGTCACTGATCGGACTGTTCGTTCTGCCCACGTGAATATTTTTCCTGCCAGGGCCTGTAGTGGTTGATGTCTGGTCCCTCCCTGGTGCTTCAGGAATGCCACTGCCGTTGTATTGTCGGATAATATGCGGATGTGGCGATTCTTTAGTACCGACTGGTTTCTCCGCAACGCTTCCCAGACCGCGAAGAGCTCTCTGAAATTGGAGGATCTGGTCCTGATGCCTGCTGGCCATTTCCCCTGGAAGATCTTCCCTTCTATGTGGGCTCCCCATCCCCACGCACTGGCGTCTGTGGTGACTACCACGTATGGAGAGGTTGTCCATTGTTCGCCCACCTGAAGGTTTCTGGACTGTGTCCACCACCGCAGGGACTCCTTCACTCGTTCTGGCAGCCTTAGGGGTCTGTCTAGTGACGCCTGACTTCTGTCCCACCTTGCGAGGATTTCTCTCTGTAACAATCTCGAGTGGAATTGGGCCCAACGGACACACTGGATGCAGGCTGTCATGAGGCCCAAGACCTCCATTGCCTCTCTTATGGAGCATTGACGCCTCAACAGGTCTCTGGTTCTGGCCTGAACAGTCTTCTGCTTCTGCTCGGGTAGCAAGGATATTCTGTTGGCTGAGTCTAGGAGGACTCCGAGGAATACTTTTCTGGTGTCTGGCCTGAGGTCCGACTTCTCCCAGTTGATCACCCAGCCGAGGAACTCCATTACGGTAGTTGCTCGGATCCTGTCTCGAATGAGCGCTTCTTTGGATCTTGCCACCAGTAGGAAGTCGTCCAGGTATGGAATGATCACAATACCCTGATCTCTTAGGTAGGCCACCACCTCTACCACCAATTTTGTAAAGATTCTGGGAGCTGAGGCCAACCCGAATGGAAGACACTGGAAATGGAAGTGGCAGGTCCGGGCTGGTAAACTGACCGCGAACCTTAGTAGGCTCTGGGATGAGGGATGGATAGGGACCTGGTAGTATGCCTTTTTTAGGTCTAGGGTGCACATAACGGCGTCCCTGTCTATTAGGGGGATTGCGGATCGGATCGATTCCATCCGGAATCTCTTGTATCTGACCCAGGCATTTAGTGGTTTCAGGTTTATGATGGTACGGGCCTCGCCGGATGGTTTTGTGATTGAAAACAGGGAAGAGTAGTGCCCTCTTCCTCTTTCCGTCGGGGGAACTGGTATTATGACCTTTGAGTTTACCATGTCCTGAAGATCCGTCCACATTGCGGAGTCCTCCAGGACGACAGTGGGGGCAATATATCTGTCGGGGGGAGGTGAATAGAGCTCTATACTGTAGCCTTCCGCGATGGTTCTGAGGACCCACGGATTGTGGGTGACTCGGGACCAGTTTGCTGCGAAGTCTCCCCCCAACACCTATGGCGTCATTGCCTCCTCGATCTAGATGTTGATGTGAATGAGGGACCCCGGTTCCTCCCGCCTTGGCTGAAGGAGCCCTTATAGGAGCTTCTATTGGACTTTGCCCGACCCCTGAATTCCGTCTGACTCCTGAAGAAGGAGCCTCTCCGAAAGGACTGGGGCCACCTGGGTTTTTCCTCTGGGAACCCTTATTTTTATCGGACACAGGCTCTAGGATGTTATCTAGGGCTGGACCAAATACCCTCAGGCCCGAGAAGGGGATGGCGCATAGCTTTGTTTTAGAAGCGTTATCCCCTGACCAGGATTTAAGCCAGACTGCTCTCCGGGCCGCATTAGAGAGGGAGCTGTTTCTGGCTGCAAACCTTACTGATTCAGCCGACGTATCCGACAGGAACGCCGTGGCTGATTTCATGAGGAAGTGATGCTAGGATCTCTGATCTAGGGGTCTTGTTGGTTAGGTGTTCTTCCAACTGCCCCATCCACAAAAACAGACCTGGCCACTGAGGTGGCTGCTATGTTGGCCCTAATCAGAGCCGCCGACGTCTCCCAAGTTCTCTTTAACAAGACGTCCGCCTTCCTATCCATCGGGTCTCGGAGACCTGATGAGTCCTCGAATGGGATGGCCGTCTTTTTGGTAACCTTGGCGACTGGGACATCTATTTTAGGGACTTCCTCCCATGCCCGTGTTTCCTCGGGATCAAAAGGCAGTCTATTTTTAAAGTCTCGGGAGAGTATCAACCGACGCTCTGCCTCTTTCCACTCTTCCTGGACCATTGTTTTGATGTGTTCACTTACGGGGAACACTACCTGTTTCCGGGCCATGAGTCCTCCAAACATTAAGTCCTGTCTGGACTGTGGTTTAGGGACTTCCTCTATCTGCATAGTATTTCTGACTGCCTGGACCAGCTCGTCCGTGTCCTCCAGTCTGAACAGGTACTTCCTGCTCTGATCCTGTCTATCCCCCAGGATCTCGCCTTCTTCCTCCTGGTCTGAATCCCGGAAGTCGGACTCCTCGCTAAGGCTTGCTTCCGACACTGGGTCTGCTTCCCACCTTGGACGCTTGCGACTTGGCCCTGGGCTGGGGGACTGGCGCCGTGTGAGGCCGGCTGTAGAGGCCTGAACTTCCTCCCTTATCAGCAATCTCATTTTGCAAAGGAGGGATGGCTGTTCCTCGCCTATGACCCTTGAGGTACAGGGTCCGCATAGGGTCTTGATATAGGTGTCTGGCAGCTTTACCCTGCATACGGGGCATCGGACCGATTTGGAGGTGGCTTTTGCCGGGTCCTTCACCCCCGAGGGGGATTCTGCCAGGATTCCCTTCTCCTAATAATACAGAAGGGGCACCTACTCAGATCTGGGCTGTGAGGATGGGTGGGGGAGGGTGGTCTGCGCTATGCGCACTTATCCCTCCACCTGCTGGAGCGTTGCCTTCCATTATGGCACGATTCTGCAGAGCGCTGTGGATCTCAGGAGCGCGCGCCCGGGATTCAAAGCCGGCGTCTGACGTCACCGGATGTGACGCGCGACCTCTCCGCCTCCACTTCCTGCCCGGGCTCCTGTGCGCGACCGCGCTCTGCTTCTCCCCCGGTGCCTGCTCAGCCCGCCGTTTGCAGGGAACCCCCCCCGCCTGCTATGGCGGTCTGTTGGAGCCTTCCAGCGCTGACCTCGCCGCCGTTTGAGCCATCCTGCGGGTGCTCGGCCCGCCGCCTGCAGGAGCCCGGCCTTCGCCTGTCATGGCGCTGCTGCGCCCATCCTTCTGCCGGTGCCCGCTCGGCCAGCCGCCTGCGGGGAGCCGACCCTCGCCTGTTATGGTGGTGCATCCTGGAGCCGAGAGCCTCCCACAGGGAGAAATGGTTCCCTCCCGGAGTGTCGTCCTGCTCCTGGCCTTTGGAGCAGATGGACTCCCCCATCGGAGAGTTTCGGCCCCGGGACCTTTTGACAGGGGAAGGCTTGGACTGGCCGCACGATCCCCTGAGCCCCTCCGGTAAGTCTCTCGTGTGTCCCTCCTTGCAGGGACAGGAAAAACACTGAGGGAGAGGGGGTGGGACATGACCTTTTAACCTCTCGTGTGTTTTCCTGTCCCTGTAAGGAGGAGGAGGACGTCCTCCATGGTGCTGTCAGGTGGACGTCCTGGAAAATTGGTCTATAGCTGCAAAAAATTCTTTCATGACATTAAAAAAATGCTTTTCTTCAGCCCCTGCATTGGTACAACCCGACCCGTCAAGACCTTTTATCATGGAAGTTGACGCCTCAGAAGTAGGGGTGGGGGCAGTTTTGTCTCAGGGCCCTCCTACCCTTACTAATCTGAGGCCTTGCGCCTTCTTCTCTAAAAAATTTTCATCTGCCAAGAGAAATTACGATGTCGGCAATAGAGAGTGTTGGCGGTAAAGTTGGCTGTTGAAGAATGGAGGCATTTCCTGGAGGGGGCTATTCATCTCATTACAGTCATCACTAGTGTTGAGCATTCCGATACTGCAAATATCGGGTATCGGCCGATATTCGCTGTATCGTAATTCCAATACCGAGTACCGATATTTTTACAATATCGGATGCCGGAATCGGAAGTTCCCATAATGCAATGAGCCACTGTTGTGGCTGTGATTGGCTGCTGAAATGATGTCATCATGATGCGCGGTCTGTGTGCATCATGATGCGTGGTCTGTGTGGGCCTGCCAGGGGTCTGTACGGGTCTGCTGGGGGTCTGTGCCGGCTGCCGGGGGTCTGTGCGGACTTCCAGGGGTCTGTGCGGGACTGCCGGGGGTCTGTGCGGACTGCCGGGGGTCTGTGCGGGCCTGCTGGGGGTTGTGTGTGTGTGTGCAGGCATCGTCCGATGGGACTACAAGTCCCATCGGGCGATGCCTGCTACATTGACAGTGATTGACACATTAGCCAATGATGGGACAGTAGTAGTTCCATCATCCGGCTAATGTGTTGAATGTAAAAAAAAAAAAATATATATATATATATCAACATGTTAGGGCAAGTTAGGATAGGATATGGGTTGAACTAGATGGACTTAAAGTCTCCCTTCAACCTTAATAACTATGTTACTATGTTACTATGTAGTATATATGTAGTATGTATGTAGTATGCATGTATGTACGTTGTATGAATGTAGTATATATGAAGTATGTATGTAGTATGTAGTATTTATGTATGTTGTATGAATGTTGTATATATGCAGTATGTGTGTATATATATATATATATATATATATATATATACATACACATACTGCATATATACAACATTCATACAACATACATAAATACTACAAACTACATACATACTTCATATATACTACATTCATACAACGTACATACATGCACACTACATACTACATACATACTACATATATACTACATAGTAACAGTTATTAAGGTTGAAGGGAGACTTTAAGTCCATCTAGTTCAACCCATATCCTATCCTAACTTGCCCTAACATGTTGATCCAGAGGAAGGCATAAAAAACCCCATGTGGCAAACAGTAAGCTTCACATTGGGGAAAAAAATTCCTTCCCGACTCCACATACGGCAATCAGACTAGCTCCCTGGATCAACGCAATATTAAGGAAACTAGTGTATATACCCTGTAATATTATACTTTTCAAGAAAGGCATCCAGTCCCTTCTTAAATTTTAGTAGGGAATCACTCATTACAACATTATATGGTAGAGAGTTCCATAGTCTCGCTGCTCTTACAGTAAAGAATCCCCGTCTGTGAGTATGCTTAAACCTTCTTTCCTCCAGACGTAGAGGATGCCCCCTTGTCCCCGTCACAGGTCTAAGAGTAAAAAGATCATTAGAAAGCTCTTGGTATTGTCCCCGCATATATTTATACATTGTAATAATATCACCCCTAAGCCTTCGATTCTCCAAACTAAATAACCCCAAATGTAATAACCTGTCATGGTATTGCAGACCCCCTAGTTCCCTAATAACCTTGGTCGCTCTTCTCTGCACCCGCTCCAGTTCAGCTATGTCTTTCTTATACACCGGAGACCAGAACTGTACACAGTATTCTAAGTGTGGTCGCACTAGTGACTTATATAGAGGTAAAATTATGTTCTCCTCCTGAGTATCTATGCCTCTTTTAATGCATCCCATTATTTTATTTGCCTTTGCAGCAGCTGCCTGACACTGGCCGCTAAATGTGAGTTTGTCGTCCACCCATACACCCAGGTCTTTTTCAGTGACAGTTTTGCCCAGTGTTTTACAATTAAGCACATACTTATACATCTTGTTCGTTCTACCGAAGTGCATGACCTTACATTTATCCCCATTAAAGCTCATTTGCCATTTATCAGCCCAAGCTTCTAGTTTACATAAATCCTCCTGTAATATAAAATTGTCCTCCTCTGTATTGATTACCCTGCAGAGTTTAGTGTCATCTGCAAATATTGAAATTCTACTCTCTATGCCCCCTACAAGGTCATTAATAAATATGTTAAAAAGAAGCGGGCCCAAAACTGACCCCTGTGGTACCCCACTGCTAACTGTGACCCAGTCCGAGTGTGCTCCATTAATAACCACCCTTTGTTTCCTATCCCTGAGCCAGCTCTTAACCCACCTACACATATTTTCCCCTATCCCCATTGTTCTCATTTTATGTATCAACCTTTTGTGTGGCACCGTATCAAAAGCTTTTGAAAAGTCCATGTACACCACGTCCACTGCATTCCCTTGGTCCAGTCCGGAACTTACCTCTTCATAAAAGCTTATCAGATTAGTCTGACAGGAACGGTCCCTTGTAAACCCATGTTGATATTTGGTCATGAGGTTATTCTTCTCCAGATACTCCAGTATAGTATCTCTTAGGAAACCCTCATTCATACAACATACATACATAGTACATACTGCATATATACTACATTCATACAACATACATACTACATACATACTTCATATATACTACATTCATACAACATACATGCATACTACATACATACTACATGCATACAACATGAATATATAGTACATACTACATTCATACAACATACATACATGCATACTACATACTATATACATACTACATATATACTACATTCATACAACATACATACTTCATATATACTACATTCATACAACATACATACATGCATACTACATACTACATACATACTACATATATATTACATTCATACAACATACATGCATACTACATATATACAACATGAATATATAGTACATACTACATATATACTACATTCATACAACATACATACATGCATACTACATACTACATACATACTAGATATATACTACATTCATGCAACATACATACTACGTACTACATATATACTACATTCATAGAATCGTAGAGTTGGAAGGGACCTCCTGGGCCATCTGGTCCAACCCCCTGCTCAAAGCAGGATTCGCTAAATCATCCCAGTCAGACGTCTGTCCAGCCTCTGTTTGAAGACTTCCATTGAAGGAGAACTCACCACTTCTCGTGGCAGCTTGTTCCACTCATTGATCACTCTTACTGTCAAAAAGTTTTTTCTAATATCTAATCTGTGTCTCCTCCCATTCAGTTTCATCCCATTGCTTCTAGTCTTTCCTTGTGCAAATGAGAATAAAGTTGATCCTTCTACAATGTGACAGCCCTTTAGATATTTGTAGACAGCTATTAAGTCTCCTCTCAGTCTTCTCTTTTGCAAACTAAACATTCCCAAATCCTGCAACCTTTCCTCATAAGACAGGGTTTGCAGACCGGTCACCATTCTGGTCGCTCTTTTCTGAACTTGCTCCAGTTTGTTGATGTCTTTTTTAAAATGTGGCGCCCAAATCTGGACACAATATTCCAGATGAGGTCTGACCAAAGAGGAGTAGAGGGAAATAATGACTTCACGTGATCTAGACTGTATGCTTCTGTTAATACATCCTAGAATTGCATTTGCCTTTTTTGCTGCTGCATCACACTGTTGACTCATATTCAGTCTGTGATCTATTAGTATGCCCAAGTCTTTTTCACATGTGCTGTTGCTTAGCCCTATTCCTCCCATTCTGTATATGCTTTTTTCATTTTTATTGCCCAGATGTAGTACTTTGCATTTTTCCCTGTTAAAAACCATTCTGTTTGTTGCTGCACACTTCTCCAGTTTATTTATATCTTTTTGAATCCTCTCTCTCTTCTCTAGTATTAGCTATCCCTCCTAGCTTTGTGTCATCAGCAAATTTAATCAGTTTACCCTCAATTCCTTCATCTAAATCGTTGATAAAGATGTTGAACAATACAGGGCCCAGGACAGAGCCCTGTGGTACCCCACTTGAGACATTCTTCCAACTGGATGTGCAGCCATTTACGACCACTCTTTGGGTCCGATCACTAAGCCAGTTATGAATCCACCTAACAGTTGCCTTGTCCATTCCATACTTAGACATTTTTTCAATAAGGATTGTATGAGATACTTTGTCAAATGCTTTGCTGAAGTCAAGATATACTATATCTACAGCATTTCCTTGATCCACCCAATCAGTGATTCCATCATAGAAGGAAATTAAGTTAGTCTGACATGACTTATTAGTTACAAACCCATGCTGACTCTGTTTAATCACTTCATTCTTATCCAGATGCTGACATACATGTTGTTTAATAATTTGTTCAAAGATCTTTCCTGGTATAGAAGTCAGACTCACTGGCCTATAGTTGCCTGGGTCCACCTTCTTCCCCTTTTTGAAGATAGGAACAACATTTGCTCTTCTCCAGTCTTCTGGGACTTCTCCTGTTCTCCAAGAATTTTCAAAGATTATGGAGAGGGGTTCAGAAATTTCTTCTGCTATCTCCTTCAGTACTCTGGGGTGTAATTCATCTGGACCTGGTGACTTGAATTCATTTAGGTTAGCTAAGTGTTTCCTCACTATCTTTCTGTTTATAGATATCCTGGATTCTTCTATTCCCTTAATAGGATAGTGAAGAACAGTTGATGCTACATTTCCTTTCTGAGAGAAAACAGATGCAAAATAGGAATTTAAAAGTTCGTCCTTCTCAACATCCTGTCTTACCATTTCATCATTTTCATCCTGTAAAAATCCTATAGCATCTTTGACTTTTCTTTTACTTTTGACATATCCCCAAAATCCTTTATTATTGCTTTTGACATCTCTTGCAAGCCTCAATTCATTGTCAGCTTTAGATAATCTGATTTGTTCCCTGCAGGTTCTGCAGACAGCATTATATTCTTCTTTAGATATGCCTCCCTCTTTCCATTTTATAAACATTTTTTTCTTCCTTTTTAGCATGTGCTTAAGTTCTGTGTTCATCCATCCTGGCTTCCTTAAATGCTTCCTATTCTTCCCTCTTTTTGGAATTGTTAACAATTGTGCTTTGAGAATTTCATTTTTCAAGATTTCCCATCCTTCCTGGACATTTTTGTCTTTAAGGATATCCAGCCATTGGATCCCTCCAATTCTCTTTCTGAATCCCTTAAAATCTGCCTTTCTGAAATCTAACCTTGACGTCTGAATCTTCACAGGTCTTCCTCCTCTAGTTATCCAAAATTCTAAAATAGCATGGTCGCTACCTCCTAGGGTCCCAGCCACTTTTACCTCCTCAACCATTTCCTCCCTGTTTGTAAGGATTAGATCCAAGGTAGCAGTTCCCCTTGTTTTCTCCCCTACCTTTTGGAAGATAAAGTTGTCAGCAAGAGAGGATAAGAATTTCCTTGACCTGTTAGTTTTGCCTGAGAGAGATTCCCAACAAATGTCTGGATAGTTGAAATCTCCCATGACAACTATGTCATATTTTTTGGAGAACTTGGCCATTTGATGCATAAAGAGTTCATCCATATCTTCAGCTTGCACAGGCGGCCTGTAGTAAATGCCTACAATGGTGTCCTTTCCATTGTTCTGTCCTTGTATTCTTACCCAAACAGTTTCCACAGTACTCCCAGTCTCTGAAGCTTCAATCTCTGTGCAGATATACGCGTTTCTAACATACAATGCGACACCTCCTCCTCGTTTATCAAGTCTGTTTCTTGAAAATAAGTTGTATCCTTCTAGTCTTGTATTCCAATCATGTGTATTGTCCCACCAAGTTTCAGTGATTCCAATGACATCATATTTCTTTTCCTGTGTTAGTAGTTCCAATTCTCCTTGTTTGTTGCCCATGCTTTGTGCATTAGTATAGAAACATTTTAGTTTGTGATTGGTTTCTCTTTCTCCAATATTTTTATTATTTAGATTCTTTTGTCTTTGTTCTTCCTTTCCACTTCTAATAGCAGAGTTCTCAATAGCATTTTTCAGATGTATGGCTTTTTCTGGTCTTTTGCTTCCCTTCCCATGTTGTTCTAGTTTAAAGCTCTCCTTACAAGTGTAGCAAGGCGACTTCCAAATACATGTTTTCCAGTCTTCGTAAGGTGCACCCCATCTCTAGCAAGTAGTCCATCGTAAAAGTAATTCACTCCGTGATCCATAAATCCAAATCGTTGCTGACGGCACCATCGACGTAGCCAGTTGTTCATCTGCAGAATCTTATTCCACCTCCTTGTTCCATGGCCATCCACTGGGAGGATGGAAGTATGAATCTGCATTCATACAACTTACATACTACATACATACTTCATATATACTACATTCATACTACATACATACTACATTCATACTACATACATACTACATTCATACAACATGCATACATGCATACTACATACTACATACATGCTACATATATACTACATACAACATACATACAACATGCTACAGACATACTACATACATACTACATACAATACATACAGTACATATAACATAGAGTACATACTCACCATCACTTGTCACTTTGTTCCCTGAAGCCAGTGTCATCTATAAAAAATATGAAAAAAACAAACAAGCAATATACTCCCTGATCCGCAGAAATCCACGAGTGTCCCACGACGATCTCCAGCACTGCATCACTGAGAGGTTACTCTAGTTCACTGGTCTCACTTTATGGCAAAAGCTGCGTGGGAACTTTCTCACACAGCAATGCCAAAAGTGAGACTAGGGACTATTTTTTTTACAGTGGCGGAGGAATACAGTGCGGAAGGATACCTACCTCCTGTCATTGTATTCCTGGGGCCCCTAGAGAGCGGTCGCATCAGCTGATGCTGCTGTTCTCCACGGGAGATCATCGTGGGATACTCGTGGATTTCTGCGGATCAGGGAGTATATTGCTTGTTTGTTATTTTCATATTTTTTATAGATGACACTGGCTTCGGGGAACAAAGTGACAAGAGATGGTGAGTAGAGTTGAGCGACTTTTGTTTTTTTAGGGTCGAGTTTCGTTTCGTGAAACCCGACTTTTCCAAAAGTCGGGTCGAGCAAGATCGGCCGATTATAGGGAAAAGTCAGGGTCGTCCCGAAACACGAAACCCAATGTAAGTCAATGGGGAATAAAAGTCGGCAGTGAGAGGAGGACAGGAAACACACCTACAGTGCCCATTTGAATGCCAAAAGCATCAATTCTTCTTACTTAAGCTTGTCAACCTTAATTAACTTCATAATACAAGTTACGCACTGAAAAATGGGGGTTATTTGGCTAAAGTTGTGGGGGGGGTAGGGCTGGCTCCAGGTTTTCGCGAAAGAGCGCCCCTTTAACACATACCACAACTCATCATGCTCCGATACGGCAGAGAAATAGCAGTATAGTACAATGAAAAATACTTCACTTTTTACATCTCATGACGAGGCCCATCTATTTCTCCATACAGAATCATTGGTCCCATATAATGTTTGAAACAGTATATGATGAGCTCCACATAATGCTACAGTATATGTTGGTCCCCATGGATGAAACTCCACTGTCTTATGGGCCCAAATAATGCTCCAAACATAATGGGCCCCATTTCTAATGCTCTAGTGTATAATGGGCCCTGTAAATGCTGCTCCAGTGTCTGATGTCCACCTTTGGAATGTTCCAGTGTATGGTGGGCCCCATCTATCATTCTCCAGAGTATAGTGCTCCCCAAAAATTGCTGTCCCAACATTGAAAACAATCAAATAAGTCTCCTCGCTAGGGAATCCCTGTACTAGTCTGGACTCCTCGTCGTCCCCATCTTCCATCTCACTGCACAGTATTTCAACCTTGCAAGTGCTGTGATCCTGAGCAAGCAGGGGGGGCCCACTCGTTGGCGATGGCTCTGGCACAGGGCCCCTGATAGTACGGTGGTGTGTCTGATGGCGGGTGGGCCGAACCTGCACTTTCATCTGCAGCTTCCTCTTTGTCACCGTGTAAGATGGAACTGTATATGGGAAGGGTAACCTGAGTTTCATCAGGGTCAGATTCAGGCCGTGTAGCGTGCGAGGGGAATGTAGTGGTCTGGGTCAATGTACCAGCAGATTCATCAAGCAGTGGCTGGGCATCAGTGCACTTGTGTCGCCCCCAGGAGTACGGTCGCCACAGTGGCATTACCTTCCTCCTAGGGAGTGTGATGTCATGCTTGGGAGCAACGAAGGATCTCTCTAGCAGGTTAACTGATTGGGCGGCGTTATTCCCACGAGTCATGACCCTCCAAACAGCGTTCATGAAGGCAAAGTGTTTGTTTTACGTGGGCAGTATGGTTGCAAAGCTGAACCTTAAAGGAATGTCCAGAAGGGCACCACCAGGAGTGGAGCCTACGGTTAAATTCGACTCCACCTGGGAAACCTCAACCATGCCAGCTACAGAAAAGATGCACACATTGCAAGCTTAATTCCGTTAACGAACGAGACTCCGTCATGCCCCGCGGTCCGAGTCCGGCTTACTAGAGGGACACGTGAGGCTCTGGCACATGAGATTGGCCAATAACTGGTGTGTCATGCCCTTACATGTCCGTGGCTGCATGTGCGCTACACTGAAAAGGCCAGCGTTTGTCGCTTACAGGTGCAGATAACCCGCTGAACAACGTTAGTGATGGGGATCACTGATTACAATTATTACCCGCGAACGATGATTTCCCAGTAAGTGCTGGTCAACCACAGTTCCGGAATTAGGCCTAACCGTCATTCCTGGAAAAATGAAAAACTTACGTGTGCAAACCACAGGTGCTGTAGCTTGCTTAACAGCTCGCCAGCCGTTCCCACGCCCAGTATGGATTACACGTGATTGCACAAAGGTGAGAAAGGGTACCGTATCCCCGGACAACATGTATGGATAGCGTACACATTCAAAATATATGTCAATACATCAGGAGGCAGGCTCAGACCGTGTTAGGCCCAGTATGGCTTGCACGTGATTGCACAAAGGTGAGAAAGGGTACCGTATCCCCGGATAACATGTATGGATAGCGTACACAATCAAAATATATGTCTATACATCAGGAGGCAGGCTCAGACGGTGTTAGGCCCAGTATGGCTTGCACGTGATTGCACAAATGTGAGAAAGGGTACCGTATCCCCAGATAACATGTATGGATAGCGTACACATTCAAAATATATGTCTATACATCAGGAGGCAGGCTCAGACGGTGTCAGGCACAGTATGGATTTGACGGCGCAGACTACACAGCGGAGGAGCAGGGAGAGGTAAAGATTGCAAATGCTGGGGCGCTGCCCAAGCAAGGGGGGCCCACTCGTGGGCATCAGTACTGGCACTGGGCCCCTCATAGTACGGCGGTGTGTCTGACGGCGGGTGTGCACCACCACCGTCAGAGACACTTGATTGCACTATGAGGGACCCTGTGCCAGTGCCCGCGCCCAAGAGTCGGCCTACCCACCTGTCCAGGGCAACGGTACTCGCACGGTGTCGTGCGCTAGGTGGTGACCCCGGCCATGGGGGGGGAGGCAGCACAGTTAGGGAGTTTTAGAAAGTGGCATATGTTGATGTTGGACATTCAGCTGATGCAAAAGGCGAAATAGGTCAAGTCCCAGGAAGAGGTGGACCAAAGCAAGCCATTTTTCTGTCACCCTATGTGTCATCAGGGGAAGGTGGGACAAAATCCTTGGAAACCCATGCATGGTTCATTTTAATGAAGGTTAGATCATCCACATTTTGGGTTGACAGACGGGTCCTTTTTTCTGTCAGGATTGATCCAGCTGCACTGAAGACTCTTTCCGATAGCACACTTGCAGCTGGGCAAGTGAGCTCCTGTAAGGCATATTGTGCCAATTCAGGCCAGGTGTCCAGTTTAGCGGCCCAATAGTCAAAGGGGAATGACCTGTGTGGGAGAACATCAATATGGGAGGAAAAGTAGTTTGTAACCATAGTTGACAACTGCTGTCTCCTGTCACTTTCCATCGATGCAGTATTACCAGTTGTGTGAGCGGTAGTTGAAAAATCAGTCCACAACATTGTCATGAAACCCCTGTCTCCAACGCCACTTCTGCTGTGTGCACCATGAACACCTCTGCCAAGCTGCCCCCAGCCCGTACGGCTCGTGTGAGAACCATCACCACTGTTGTGTGCTGGGAATGCCTCAAGCAACCGATTTACCAGAGTTGCTTGTTTATTAGCCAATATTAGGTCAAGGTTCTCCTGTGGCATGATGTTTTGTAATTTGCCTTTATAGCGTGGATCCAGGATGCTGACCAACCAGTAGTCATCATCGTTCATCATTTTGGCAATGCGGGGGTCCCTTTTTAGGATCTGCAAGGCATAATCTGACATGTGGGCCAATGTTCCCGGTGTCAATGATGCACTGCGAGTGCTGGTTGGAGGAGTACTTTCTGGTAAATCCACATCCCTCCAGTCACGCACAAACCCTGTACCAGACCTTGCCACACCAACATTTTCACTTGCCCCACGAGATGCATCCTCCTCCCCTAAGTAATCATCCCCATCATCATCCTCCTCCTCCTCCTCTTCTTCCTCCACCTCGTCCAGGAGAGGTCCCTGAGCAGACAATGGCTGAATGTCATCAAGGATTCCCTCCTCCTCTTCCTCCTCCTCATCAACATTGGCTGCAGACGCCTGCTCCTTAAGGTGCGTCAAAGTTTGCATGAGCAGACGCATAAGTGGGATGCTCATGCTTAGGATGGCGTCATCTGCGCTTACCAGCCGTGTGCATTCCTCAAAACACTGAAGGACTTTACAGAGGTCTTTCAGCTTCGACCACTGCACACCTGTCAACTCCATGTCTGCTCTCAAAGTGCCTGGCCGTGTATCCTCCCACAAATGCATTATAGCCTGCCTCTGCTCGCACAGCCGCTCCACCATGTGCAGGGTAGAGTTCCACCTTGTTGCAATGTCGATAATGAGGCGGTGGTTGGGAAGGTGGAGCAATCGCTGCAGCTTCTGCATACGAACGGAGTGTACAGGCGACCGGCGGATGTGCGCGCACAGTCTTCGCACCTTCTGGAGCAGGGCTGTTAACTCCGGATAATTTTTGAGGAAGCACTGCACCACCAGGTTCAAAGTGTGAGCCAAGCAAGGTATGTGACTGAGTTTTGAAAGGGCTTTGGCTGCCACAAAATTACGGCCGTTATCACTAACTACCTTGCCTGCCTCAAGATGTACACTGCCCAGCCATGACTCAGTTTGTCGCTTCAAGTACTCGGCCAGCACCTCGGCGGTGTGTCTGTCGCCCAAACACATCATCTGCAACACAGCCTGCTGACGCTTTCCACTAGCTGCTCAATAGGGGGACACCTTGTGTGCAACAGTGGCAGCTGCAGATGGAGTGCTCGTACGACTGCGCTCTGTGGACGAGCTTTCGCTTCTGGAGGAGGAGGGTCGAACGCCTACAGCAAACTGTTTCCTATACCGTGGGCAAGGCAGCACTGTCCCACCACCGCTGTCCCCTGTGGACCCTGCATCCACCACATTAACCCAGTGCGCAGTGATGGACACGTAACGGCCCTGGCCATGCCGACTGGACCATGCATCAGTTGTGAGGTGCACCTTTCCACTCACTGACTGCTTGAGTGCATGGACAATGCGGTCTTTTACATGATGGTGGAGGGCTGGGATGGCTTTGCGAGAGAAGAAGTGGCGACTGGGTAGGTCATAGCGTGGTACTTCATAGGCCATGAGTTCGCGGAAAGCTGCGCTTTCCACCAACCGATAGGGCATCATCTCAAACGAGATTAGTTTGGCATTGTGGGCGTTCAAACCCAGTGTACGCGGATGAGAGACTGACTACTTTCTTGACCAGTGTCTGGGAGGGTGAGCTGGACTTGAGAGCTGCATATGGTGGAAGTAGCGGTGGACAGGGCGGACTGAGAGAGGGTTGATGATGGTGATGGAGTTGTTGTTCTTTCTGATGGCCTAGATTCAGTATTTCGTTGATATAACAGTGGGATTCCCTGACTGCTGTGGCCTTGCAACGACACGTCAACATTTGCTGCTGTGCTAACCGGTGGGCTTACAGTGGGGGAAACAATGTAGCGTTGCTGACTACCTTCTTTGTGATCAGTTGCACATGTGGCACTTGAGGTTTGGTGCTGTGTCCACGCTTGCAAGTGCATGGTGGTTAAATGTCTAAGCATGCAACTGGTATTCAAATTTTTCAGATTTTTCCCTCGGCTAAAGGTCTTTGCGCACTTCTTACAGATAACTAGTGTTGAGCGATACCGTTCGATACCCAAAAATATCGTATCGGATGGTATTGCCCGATACGAAAAAAATATCGGGTATCGCCGATTCCGATACCGGAAGTCCCATTCAAGTCAATGGGACTTCCGGTATCGTAATTAAAAAAAGCCCTTTATTTCCTTGTTGGCTAATTCTACATAATTGAAAACAAATAAGAATCATGTAGAATGTATTGTGGGAGGTGGAGGAGACATTAAAAGCATAGTGGTTTATTCAAATCACATGGCATAGCATTAATTCCAATTTTTTTTTTCAGTACGTTCGGAGTTAAAAAGATATTGACTATGTTAACCTTTTTTATATTTTGTCAGGTATGTATGTTTCACAACTTCCATGCTCTTCACGTTCTTTTGTACTTCTCCCACACTTTCTCCTTCATGATCCGCAGCAGTAGCATTTTTTTCATCAACTTTTTCTTCACCTTATTCATCTTCTTCTTTTTCATCTTCTTCCCATTAATTTTTTTTTCCATTCTTCATATTCTTCTTATTCAGCTATTATCAATTTTAATATGCTATTTCTTCATCTTCTTCCTATTCTTCTTTGTCTTCATTTTCTTATGGTGACAGGCATTCCTGTAGTACTTATCTATAAAAGTTATAAGATTATACCTTACGTTCTGCCTGTCACTAAAGATTTACAACAGGATTTGTCCGCGTTCAATTTGGCCTGCAGCAGCAGGCATTTTCCAGGGGCACCACGAGGAGGAAGGGACTCACCCCCATTTACTGCTTAGTCTTCTTCTGCTTATAATTTTGATTTCTTCTATGCTGATTTTTAGTCTTATGCTTAATGTTCTTCTGCTTTCTGTTCTTCTGCTTTTGCTTCTTCTGCTTCTTGTTCTTCTGTCTTTTGTTCTGTATCTTGGTGGTTGTCTTCATGTTCTTTGTCCTCTTGGTCTTATTATTTAGGGTCATATTTCTGGTCTTCTTTGGTGTGGTCTTCAGGGTCGTCGTCATCAGGGTCGTCGTCATGGAGATCAATAAGGATTACCAAGGACAATTTCAAAAAGCTTGATCTTGGAAATGTAGCAGAAGGTACAAGAAGGCTGAGAAACTGGCGAGAACCAGAAGACAGTGCTGGCACCCGGATGGGTAGCAGAAGGAATAAGAGACAATGGCACTACCGAGGACCAACTGACGGTGCTGGACCACGGTTACTAAGCAGAAGGTACCTGTGCTAAAAAGCACTACCAAGGACCAGCTGACGGTGCTGGACTTCGGAAACCGAGATGGAGGCACCGAGGCCAAAGGCTCTGGCGAGAACCAGCAGACAGTGCTGGAACCCGGGTGGGTAGCAGAAGGTACCCATTCAAAGCAAAGTAGCCAGGCCGCAAGCCGGACGCAGTTACCGAAACCCACAGTCCTACAGGGGGTCCATGTCCCATTGGCACTACGGATCCAGCCTTCAGTGCCAATTCCCGCAGCCCACATAGGAGTCACCTAAACTGCAGGCACCGTACAGTCGGCTAACCCAGCCGCAAGACGACAGGACAACGGATTGGTGGCATAGTGACCTTGACACTACCCGGAAACAGCAGGCGTGCTGGAACCAGGCTGGGCAACAGGGAGTACCCGTGCCAAAGACACTGCCGAGAACCAGCTGACGGTGCTGGAACCCAGATGGGTAGCAAAAGCTACAAGAGCCAATGGCACTACCGAGGAACAGCTAACGGTGCTGGACCACGGTTACTAGGCAGGAGGTACCTGTGCTAGAAAGCACTACCAAGGACCAGCTGACGGTGCTGGACCTCGGATACCGAGATGGAGGCACCTAGGCCAAAGGTTCTGGCGAGAACCAGCAGACAGTGCTGGAACCCGGGTGGGTAGCAGAAGGTACCAATTCAAAGCAAAGTAGCCAGGCCGCAAGCCGGACGCAGTTACCGAAACCCACAGTCCTACAGGGGGTCCATGTCCCATTGGCACTACGGATCCAGTCTTCAGTGCCAGTTCCCGCAGCCCACATAGGAGTCACCTAAACTGCAGGCACCGTAGAGTCGGCTAACCTGGCCGCAATGACGACAGGACAACGGATTGGTGGCATAGTGACCTTGACACTACCCGGAAACAGCAGGCGTGCTGGAACCAGGCTGGGCAACAGGGAGTACCCGTGCCAAAGACACTGCCGAGAACCATCTGACGGTGCTGAAACTCAGATGGGTAGCAAAAGCTACAAGAGCCAATGGCACTACTGAGGAACAGCTGACGGTGCTGGACCACGGTTACTAGGCAGGAGGTACCTGTGCTAGAAAGCACTACCAAGGACCAGCTGACGGTGCTGGACCTCGGATACCGAGATGGAGGCACCGAGGCCAAAGGCTCTGGCAAGAACCAGCAGACAGTGCTGGAACCCGGGTGGGTAGCAGAAGGTACCCATTCAAAGCAAAGTAGCCAGGCCGCAAGCCGGCCGCATTTACCGAAACCCACAGTCCTACAGGGGGTCCATGTCCCATTGGCACTACGGATCCAGCCTTCAGTGCCAGTTCCCGCAGCCCACATAGGAGTCACCTAAACTGCAGGCACCGTAGAGTCGGCTAACCCGGCCGCAAGACGACAGGACAACGGATTGGTGGCATAGTGACCTTGACACTACCCGGAAACAGCAGGCGTGCTGGAACCAGGCTGGGCAACAGGGAGTCCCCGTGCCAAAGACACTGCCGAGCACCAACTGGCGTTGTTGGAGCCCAGGGACAATCATGGTGTAGGCCGAGGCCTACTTGGTGGTAGTTTTAGATTGTTTGTAGGCTACAACAGACTGTCAACGTGCTCCAATTAGGCATCTGTCTCCACTCTGTTTCCAGGATTTCACGTGACCACCAACACCGCCAGTTTATGCGTACAGCAGCCGTCTGCCCAATCCACACGTGTTCCTGTGTTACTGGGATTCTGTAATGTCAGCAGATCCCCTGATGTGTGTCTGCCACTGTCTCCTGCTCTGTCCACATTCCCACCGCTTGCAGTGGGAAGGTGGACAGCGCAGGAGACAGTGGCGGACACATATTGGGGGATCTGCTGACGTTACAGAACCCCAGTAACACAGGAACACGTGTGGAATGCGTGGACGGCAACTGTGAGCAGGAACTGGCGGTGTTGGAGGTCAGGGGAAATACTAGAGACAGAGTGGAGACAGAGGCCAAATCAGAGAATGTTTAAATCTGAAGTAGTTACAATTTGGAGGCAGCAGCAGTTTGCCCTCCACACAGCAGGGGATCAGCTGACGTTACCGAACCCCACTTTCACATGAACGAGTGTGTTTTTCTGTGTGGACAGCACTTCCGAGCACCAACTGGCGTTGTTGGAGCCCAGGGACAATCATGGTGCAGGCCGAGGCCTATTAGGAGCCAGGTGTAAAGCTGAGGTATTTTGACTTTGGAGGGAGCAGGATACTTTGCCCTCCACACAGCAGGGGATCAGCCGACGTTACCGACCCCCACTTTCACATGAACGAGTGTGTTTTTCTGTGTGGACAGCACTTCTGAGCACCAACTAGCGTTGTTGGAACCCAGGGACAATCATGGTGCAGGCCGAGGCCTACTAGGAGCCAGGTATAAAGCTGAGGTATTTTGACTTTGGAAGGAGCAGGACACTTTGCCCTCCACACAGCAGGGGATCAGCCGACGTTACCGAACCCCACTTTCACATGAACGAGTGTGTTTTTCTGTGTGGACGGCACTTCCGAGCAACAACTGACGATGTTGGAGCCCAGGGATAGTCATTTTGTAGGCTGAGGCCTACTTGGAGGCAGTTTAAGATAAGACATTTTTTGAATTTGGAGGCAGCAGCAGTTTGCCCTCCACACAGCAGGGGATCAGCTGACATTACTGACCCCCACTTTCACATGAACGAGTGTGTTTTTCTGTGTGGACAGCACTTCCGAGCACCAACTAGCGTTGTTGGAGCCCAGGGAGAACCAGGGTGCAGGCCGAGGCCTACTTGGTGGCAGTTTTAGATTGTTTGTAGGCTACAACAGACTGTCAACGTGCTCCAATTAGGCATCTGTCTCCACTCTGTTTCCAGGATTTCACGTGACCACCAACACCGCCAGTTTATGCATACAGCAGCCGTCTGCCCAATCCACACGTGTTCCTGTGTTACTGGGATTCTGTAATGTCAGCAGATCCCCTGATGTGTGTCTGCCACTGTCTCCTGCTCTGTCCACATTCCCACCGCTTGCAGTGGGAAGGTGGACAGCGCAGGAGAAAGTGGCGGACACATATTGGGGGATCTGCTGACGTTACAGAACCCCAGTAACACAGGAACACGTGTGGAATGCGTGGACGGTAACTGTGAGCAGGAACTGGCGGTGTTGGAGGTCAGGGGAAATACTAGAGACAGAGTGGAGACAGAGGCCAAATCAGAGAATGTTTAAATCTGAAGTAGTTACAATTTGGAGGCAGCAGCAGTTTGCCCTCCACACAGCAGGGGATCAGCTGACGTTACCGAACCCCACTTTCACATGAACGAGTGTTTTTTTCTGTGTGGACAGCACTTCCGAGCACCAACTGGCGTTGTTGGAGCCCAGGGACAATCAGGGTGCAGGCTGAGGCCTACTAGGAGCCAGGTGTAAATCGGACGTATTTTGACTTTGGAGGCAGCAGGAGAGTTTGCCGTACACACAGCAGGGGATCAGCAGACGTTTCCGAACCCCATTTTCACATGAACAAGTGTGTTTTTCTGTGTGGACAGCACTTCCGAGCACCAACTGGCGTTGTTGGAGCCCAGGGACAATTATGGTGTAGGCCGAGGCCTACTTGGTGGCAGTTTTAGATTGTTTGTAGGCTACAACAGACTGTCAACGTGCTCCAATTAGGCATCTGTCTCCACTCTGTTTCCAGGATTTCACGTGACCACCAACACCGCCAGTTTATGCGTACTGCGGCCGTCTGCCCAATCCACACATGTTCCTGTGTTACTGGGGTTCTGTAATGTCAGTAGATCCTCTGATGTGTGTCTGCCACTGTATCCTGCTCTGTCCACATTCCCACCGCTTGCAGTGGGAAGTTGGACAGCGCAGGAGACAGTGGTGGACACACATTGGGGGATCTGCTCACGTAACAGAACACCAGAAAAACAGGAACAAGTGTGGAATGCGCGGACGGCAACTGTGAGCAGGAACTGGCGGTGCTGGAGGTCAGGGGAAATACTAGAGACAGAGTGGAGACAGAGGCCAAATCAGAGAATGTTTAAATCTGAAGTAGTTACAATTTGGAGGCAGCAGCACTTTGCCCTCCACACAGCAGGGGATCAGCTGACGTTACCAAACCCCACTTTCACATGAACGAGTGTTTTTTTCTGTGTGGAAAGCACTTCTGAGCACCAACTGGCGGTGTCGGAGCCCAGGGAAAATAAGGTAGTAGGCCGAGGCCTACTTGGAGCCAGGTGTAAATCTGAGGTTGTTTGACTGTGGAGGGAGCAGGACACTTTGCCATACACACAGCAGGGGATCAGCTGACGTTACCGAACCCCACTTACACATGAGCGAGTGTTTTGTCTGTGCGGACAGCACTTCTGAGCACCAACTGGCGGTGTCGGAGCCCAGGGAAAATCAGGTAGTAGGCCGAGGCCTACTTGGAGCCAGGTGTAAATCTGAGGTTGTTTGACTGTGGAGGGAGCAGGACACTTTGCCATACACACAGCAGGGGATCAGCTGACGTTACCAAACCCCACTTACACATGAGCGAGTGTTTTGTCTGTGCGGACAGCACTTCTGAGGACCAACTGGCGGTGTCGGAGCCCAGGGAAAATCAGGTAGTAAGCCGAGGCCTACTTGGTGGCAGTTTGCGATTGTTTCTAGACTACTACTAACTGTCAACGTACTCCAATTAGGCCTCTGTCTTCACTCTGTTTCGAGTATTTCCTCTGGCTTCCAACCACGCCAGTTGCTGCTCTGAAATGCCATCTGCACAACTCACACTTGTTCCTGTGTAAGGCTAATTTCACACTTGCTTTTTTTTGCAGCGCGTTTTTCCCGCAAAAAAACGCATTGAAAAAACGCATACAAACGCATACAAATGCTGCGTTTTTTTCAAGCATTTTTATGAGCATGCATGAAAAAAACGCAGCGTTTTTATGCGTTTGTATGCGTTTTTAGTGCGTTTTACCGCGTTTGCATTTTTTTCCAACATTAGGTGGCCCCTCACACTAACCCAAACCATGACTTTACTAACCCTAACCCTAACCCTGACCCTAAACCTAACCCTAACCCTAACCCTGACCCTAACCCTGACCCTAACCCTAACCCTGACCCTGACCCAAACCCTAACCCTGACCCTAACCCTAACCCTTAACCAAACCATACTAACCCTAACCCTAACCCTGACCCTAACCCTAACCCTTAACCAAACCATACTAACCCTAACCCTAACCCTGACCCTAACCCTGACCCTAACCCTAACCCTTAACCAAACCATACTAACCCTAACCCTAACCCTAACCCTGACCCTAACCCTAACCCTTAACCAAACCATACTAACCCTAACCCTAACCCTGACCCTAACCCTGACCCTAACCCTAACCCTTAACCAAACCATACTAACCCTAACCCTAACCCTGACCCTAACCCTGACCCTAACCCTAACCCTTAACCAAACCATACTAACCCTAACCCTAACCCTAACCCTGACCCTAACCCTGACCCTAACCCTAAACCAAACCATACTAATCCTAACCCAAACCCTAACCCTAACCCTGACCCTAACCCTAACCCTAAACCCCCTTAACTGACCCTAACTCTAACCCAAACCCCTAAATTCCATTGTCAAACTAATGGTAAAAAAAAACGCATGCGCAAAAAAACGCATACATAAGCATGCCAATGCGCACATATGCGCACCCATAGACTTATAATGGGTGTCCTGCTGTAAAAAAAACGCATTGCGCGCGCATGCGTTTTTTTCAGGCAAGTCGGACTCCCAAAAAATGCAACAGGATGCATTTTGTGCGCCCGAGCGCATACCGCAAAAAAAACGCATGCGCGGAAAAACGCATACAAACGCATGTGTATGCGCACATAAGCGCATCCCATGCAAAGTATAGGAAAAAAAAACGAATGCGTTTTTTAGCGCTAAAATCCCGCGAAAAAAAACGCAAGTGTGAAACCAGCCTTACTGGGGTTCTGTAACAGCAGCTTCTCCCTAGAGGTGAGTCAGGCAATGTCTCCTGCTCTGTCCACATTTCCACTACAAGTAGTGGGAATGTAGACAAAGCAGGAGACATTGCCGTGCTCAACTCTGGAGATGAGCAGATGTTACAGGACCCAGGTACCACAGGAACAAGTGTGGATTGTGCAGACGGCACTTGAGAGCAGAAACAGGCAGTGTTGTAGGCCGGAGGAAATACTCAAAACAGAGTGGAGACAGAGGGCAAATCAGAGAACATATTAAATCAGTGGTAGTCAGAAGTTGTAGGCAGCAGGAGAGTTTGCCGTACACACAGCAGGGGATCAGCTGACGTTACCGAACCCCACTTACACATGAGCGAGTGTTTTGTCTGTGTGGACAGCACTTCTGAGCAACAACGGGCGTTGATGTAGCCCAGGAAATAAAGTTCAGGTCATAGAAACATGAACACAACAGGAGACCTGGATCCTGTTGCCAGCCAATTATTTATTCTGGAAGAGGACTGGCAAATTCAGGTGAGATCCAGGCCTTGTTCATTTTCACAAAAGTAAGCTGGTCAACATTATCGGCGGATAGTCGCGTGCGACGGTCTGTTACCACACCACCTGCAGCACTAAAGACACGTTCCGATAATACACTGGCAGCAGGGCAAGCCAGCACCTCCAATGCATACTGGCTAAGCTCTGGCCATGTATCCAGCTTAGAGACCCAATACTTGAACGGGGAAGAGCCGTCTGGGAGAACACTAACAGGGCACGACAAGTAGTCTGTCACCATCTGACGGAAACGTTGCCTCCTGCTGACTGGAGCCGTCTGTGATGGTGTAGCCGTTTGTGGCGGTCCCACAAAACTTTTCCACATTTGGGCCATACTGGCCTTGCCTTGTCCTGCAGCACTGCCTCTGCTACCTCTTTGTACAGAGCTTCCTCCACTGCCTCTACCCACATGGCTGCTTTGAAAAGCACTACCAGCAACACTTGTGGGGGGAATGGAGAACATGATGGCCTGCACAAGTGTTTCTTGGTACTCCCACATTTTTCGCTCCCGGTTCAACTGTGGTATGAGGCTTTGTAAGTTGTCCCGGTAGCGAGGATCTAGGAGGGTGTACACCCAATAATCAGCCGTGTGGAGAATGTTGGCGATGCGGCGGTCATTTAACAAGCACTGCAGCATGAAATCAACCATGTGATGCAGACTGCCAACTGGACCGGAAACGCTGTCCCCAGCTTGAGACAGCATCTCTGCCTGCTCAGCATCACCCCACCCTCACTGTACACACTGACTACTAGAGCCTTGTGTACCTCCCTCCTCTGGAGAGATGTGTTCCTCCTCCTCCATTGACTCCTCGTCATCCTCCTCACTAAGTGTCCCCTGCCTGGGCCTTTGTGTGAAAGCACGTTGCGCAGACTTGCCAGAAGCAGATGGCATTTCTGACTGCTCATCCTCGACCTCTTCAAAAACCTCCTCACTTAGTGCTTGTAAGGTTTTTTGAAGCAGACAGATGAAGGGGACAGTCATGCTGATTAGTGCATCATCTGCACTGGCCATCCGCGTGGAGTCTTCGAAGGCATGCAAAACTTGGCAGATGTCCCTCATAGTGGCCCACTCAGTGGTGGTGAAGTGTGTCCGGCGCACAGTGCGACTTGTTTGCGCCTGATGCAGCTGGTACTCCATTACTGCTGCCTGCTGCTCACACAACCGCTCCAACATATGTAACGTTGAATTCCACCTGGTGGGGAGGTCACATATGATGCGATGTTCTGGCAGGCGGAATCGGCGTTGCAGAGATGCAATGCGCGATCTTGCCATGCTGGAACGCCGCAAGTGAGCACACTCTAGGCGAACCTTGTGCAGCAGTGCATCAAGATCCGGATAGTCCCTCAGAAAGCTCTGCACGAACAAATTGAGCACGTGTGCCAGACATGGTATGTGAGTGAGGTTGCCTAGGCCCAGAGCTGCCACTAGATTTCAGCCATTGTCACTCACTACCAAACCTGGCTGGAGATTCGCTGGCACAAACCACACATCGCTCTCCTGCTTGATGGCATTCCAGAGCTCCTGTGCTGTGTGGCTCCGATTCCCCAAAGAAATTAATTTAAGGACGGCCTGTTGATGTTTGGCCACACCTGTGCTCATATCTGGCCTAACAGGCTCACGCAGTGCTGATTCCGAGGAACTAGAGTAGGAGGAGGACTCAATATGTACAGACTGCATTCCTGCAATCCTTGGAGTTGGCAGAATACGTACAGAGCCACTCTCCAGATCTGTACCCGGCTCCACAACATTGACCCAATGGGCAGTGAAGGAAAGGTATCGTCCCTGTCCATGGCTACTGGTCCACGCATCGGTGGTCAGGTGGACCTTGCTACTGACGGAATTTAGTAGCGCATTTTTAATTTTTCCCTCCACATGCTTTTGCAGGGCAGGGACGGCTTGCCTGCTGAAATAAAAGCGGCTGGGCACGTTGTATTGTGGAACTGCCAATGACATAAAGTTCCGGAAGGTGTCAGTCTCCACCAGCCTGAATGACAGCATCTCAAGGGCCAGTAGTTTGGCAATGCCGGCATTCAGAGCCAGTGCTCGGGGATGGTTTGCCGAGTATGGCCGCTTTTTCTCCCATGCCTGTGCTACCGATTGCTGGTGAGTGGCCTGGGAGTGTGCTGATGACTGCGAACGTGGTTCAGTGGGTGGAATTTCACTGGGTCTCTGGACAACAGTGGCAGTGGTTCTTCCATGGCGTTCCAGTGAGGAAGCCGAACCAGCTGTGTGTGAGCTGGAGGAAGAGGCCCCAACACGAGCTGAAGAGGTGGTAGGTGCTGCTGAAGGTTGGCCTACATCTTCAGTGTGTCTGTGTAACTCCACCTCGTGCTTGGTACGCACATGTTTCCACATATTTGTGGTATTGAGGTTGGTCACATTTTTCCCTCGTTTCACTTTCTGATGACACAGCTTGCATTTGACAAAGCAAATGTCATCTGCAACTGTGTCAAAAAAAGACCACGCACTGCAAGTCCTGGGAGCGCCCGTTTTGTGTTTTGGAAGAGGATTGCTCCTCACGGGTGCCAAAGTGGAGGCTACAGGCAACCAAGTCTGCCCCCGCCCTCTCCCTCCTCTTTTGGCCGTTCGGGGAATCTCTTCCTCAGAGCTGCTCCCACCACCTTCCTGTGGCTGACGCCATGATGGGTCAAGGACCTCATCATCTCCACTCCCCTCTTCAAGCACCGGCTGGTCCTGGGTTGTCTCGCCAGCACCGTACGCACCAGAAATTGGCAACTGAGTCTCATCATCATCAGATGAGCACTGAGGTGTGCTGACAATAGGCACTGGCCCACCCGCCTCTTCAGATTCAGAGGGACAAAGCAGTTGCGCATCACTGCATACTCCCTCTTCTTCACGCTCTAGAATGCTGCTTGGCTGGCCACCTCTTTCCAAGCCAACAGATTCTGAGAACAGAAGTAAAGATTGAGATGGCTCCTGTCCAGGGCTCTCAGACTGCCTGGGCAATTTGGCAGGTGGTGAAGAGACAGATGGTTGCTCTTCAGTGCTCTGGCCTTGGGAGGATGCGGAAGTCATTGAAGTGGATGCGTTAGCTGCCATCCATCCGACAACGGCTTCAATTTGTTCGTCACGCAGCAGTGGGGTACGGCGAGGTCCTACAAAGCTGCGCATGAAGGACTGTTGCCTGGTAAAAGTGGGGGATGCCGGGTCACTGGTGGCCGCAGCAGACACCGAATCCCCACGTCCTCTCCCTGCTGAATCCCCCTGTCCTCTCCCTGCTGAAACTCCACGGCCACGACCACGTGCCTTACTCCCTGCCTTCTTCATCTTGGTAGACTGATAAAGATAGGCAGAAAAGTAAAAAAGGGGTGGCTTAGTGTTCTTATTCCTGAACACCTGCTAACCAGTATAAGAAACACTAATTTGGCTAAGAGTGTGTGTACTACACTTTAATATGATCTAATGTGGCCTAGACAACTGTAAAGTGGAGTGTTTGGTGAACTTTATTTCCTTTTTTTTGGGTGGGGGGAAAGGAAAGGATGTGACCAAAGTTTGGAAGCTATAGTATCACAAACTTCTTGGAGCGATTACAATGCAGGAAGCTAACCTACAATGCAATTGATGAGGCTCCAAAAAATAGGGTGATACTAGCCTGGCTGGCCCTGAAGGGCACAAGCCAGCAAAAAGGCTCCTCTATCTAATCCTATATAGTGTTTGCAACCAACCAATGACAATGGATGCGGTTGGAAGCACACTAATATAGGAGCAAAAATCTGGCTAAATTAGCTGCAAAAAAAGGACTATGTGTGAGGCAGTGACGCACGCTGAGCGGACTACAGCTAGCGGTGGCTGTAGAACACACTGCAACGTGAGCTGCAGTCACACACAGAGAGACCTATCAGACAGCCAAAAACAGTGCAAAGAAATGGGCTATAGCACTGAAAGGCTGCTGAAAGGCTCCGCTGTCCACTCCTTTAGTGTTTGCAACCAACGTATATGGATACGTATGGAAGCACACTATAGAGGAGAAAAAAAAAGCAGCAATAAAAGAAAAATGTGTATGAGGCAGAGACACACGCTGGCCGGCCTACAAGCAGACGTGCCTGCAGGACACACTACACAGTGTGGGTCTGCACTCACACAGCCCTTGCAGACAGCTGTGAAAACAGCGCTGCTAGGGAAAAGCAAGCTACAGTGGTGGTTTATGTAGCCTGGGTTAAGCACTATATGTTTTGTGGAATCGCTATTTCTAACTGTCCCTCACAGTCTTCAACAGCAGCCTGTCCCTAACTGAATTCACAGCAGAGTGACCAGAAATGGCGGCTGCAGCGCTTTTTATAGTGCATCATGACATCATTTCAGCAGCCAATCACAGCCATGCCAGTAGTTAACATGCCTACATGCCTAACAGGATGTGCCCACACTTCTGAGGATCCCCATTGGCTGAATCAAATCGAGCGGGCTCCTAGCACTATGGGAACTTCCGATTCCGGTATTCGATATGAAAAAAGTATCGGAACTAAGTATCGGAATTCCGATACAGCTAATATCGGCCGATACCCGATACTTGCGGTATTCGGAATGCTCAACACTACAGATAACCTTGGCCTGATCATGAGGATTTTGTTCAAAAAAGTGCCACACTGCACTCTTCCTACTTTGGCAGACATTTTGCGGCCTAGCACGCTGTGATCTTTTGACCCTCTGGACAAGCTGTCCAGCAACTCTTTTGATTTTTGGAACCTGTCTTTGGAGTGCTCCGGGCCTGCCAGATAACAGCTGTTGCGATGTCGATGTCTGCTGTGGATGCTACTCATCTGAGCTATTGGAAGCAGCACCCTCTTCCCCCAATGGATGCCAATCTGGGTCAACAACTGGGTCATCCATCACCTCCTCTTCAATGTCATGTGCACCTTCCTCTGTGTCACCGTGTATGGTGGTGCGGGAAGGGGCACCTGTGTCTCATCAGGGTCAGAATCTGGCTCTGTACACTGCGAGGACAATGTAGTGCTCTGAGTGAATGTACCAGCAGAATCATCTATCAGCGGCTGTGCATCAGTGCACTCCATGTCAGATTCATCTTGGCCTGGGTAATTCACCATTTCACTTGATAATCCAGGCATGGTATGTGAAAACAGCTCCATGGAGTAATCAGTAGTATGGCCTGCGTCATCCTTCAATCTTGGTTGGGGTGAAGGACACAAGGAAAGGTGTGGTTCATGAACATGAGCCTCCAATGACGACTCAGTGCTTTTACTTTTTACAACTTCAGAAGAGAAGGCGATAGAGCTGGAGGCTGAGTCAGCAATGTAAGACAAAACTTTTTCCTGATGCTCTGGCTTTAAAAGCGGTTTGCCAACTCCTAGAAAACTAAGCCTTCGAAGCCTTATGGAGCCAGACGATGACGCAGGCTCAACACCTCCTGCATTCGGTCCTATTTTGCTCTTGCCACTACCATCAGATCCACCACCAACACCATCATTACCAGCTGCCAACCCCCGCCCAATTCCACGGGCTCTTCCACCAGCCTTCCTCATTTTTTGTAGAAATGTAGACAAAATCCAACAAACTATATAGTAATGTAAAACAAGGTGTCTATAGGACAGGGGAGATTATCAGAGCGCTATGTCACAGGCTCGATGGCACAGGTGTGAAAAAAGTGACTACAGGATCACAGAGATTTTGAATTTCTGCACACACTTGTGGACACTGGACACTTATGGATTGTGTGAGGCCCACTGAATATCAGAGCGCTATGTCACAGGCTCGATGGCACAGGTGTGAAAAAAGTGACTACAGGATAAGGGAGATTTTGAATTTCTGCACACACTAGTGGACACTGGACACTTTTGGATTGTGTGAGTCCCACTGAATATCAGAGCGCTATGTCACAGGCTCGATGGCACAGGTGTGAAAAAAGTGACTACAGGATAAGGGAGATTTTGAATTTCTGCACACACTAGTGGACACTGGACACTTTTGGATTGTGTGAGGCCCACTGAATATCAGAGCGCTATGTCACAGGCAGAAATTGGCTAGTGTATCACAAACTACAAGGTGTATGTAGAATTGGGCAGAATAGGAATCTCCCTAGAGTGTAGGTCTGTAAGAACGGAACAAGTCCTCCACTTATCCTTCCACAGTGACACACAGATAGCTTCACTGTGGCCGTGATAACAGCCGTTACACGGTACGGAGAGGAGCGTGCACGTACACGGCTGTCCGGTGTACGTAAAATTGTCAAGCTCCGTGTTTTTTAAGTATACGGACTGACACACGCTGTCTCTCTATAGTTTTGATGTGATCAAGCAGCAAATATATTTAACTGTTTGAAAGCTAGACAAAACTAGTAGGTGCAGGTCTGTAAGAACGGAACATGTCCTCGACTTATTCTCACAGAGTGACACACAGATAGCTTCACTGTGGCTGTGATAACAGCCGTTACACGGTACTGAGAGGAGCGTGCACGCACACGGCTGTCCGGTGTACGTAAAATTGTCAAGCTCCGTGTTTTTTAAGTATACGGACTGACACACACTGTCTCTCTATAGTTTTGAATGTGATCAAACAGCAAATATATTTAACTGTTTGAAAGCTAGACAAAACTAGTAGGTGCAGGTCTGTAAGAACGGAACATGTCCTCGACTTATTCTCACAGAGTGACACACAGATAGCTTCACTGTGGCTGTGATAACAGCCGTTACACGGTACTGTGTGAGGAGCGTACACCGCTGTATAGTGTGAAAAAATGCACTCTCAGTACCTCAGCAGGACAAAAAAAAAAAATTGGGATTGCTTTTAAAAAAGCAGTTTGCAGAGCAGTGGGTAAACAGCAATGCAGCTGTCAGGAAGCCTTAGAAGGCAGCCTAACAACCAACACCGCTGATCCACCACAATATAGCCTCCCCTTGCACTGCACACACAGTGACTGGTGTGTTGTACAGGCAAAATCGCTAGCAGCAGAAGCAGTTTTTTTTTCTTCTTCCCTGCCTAACGCTCTCCCTACAGAATCAGCAACCTCTCCCTATGCTAAGATCGGCAGAAGTAAGATGGCGGTCGGCGTGCACGCCCTTTTATAACCCCTGTGACGCCCACCAAAGCAAGCCAATCACTTGCATGCCCTTCTGAAAGATGGTGGTGACCCCTGCCTATGTCATCACGTTGCCCACAGTGTCCGTGGATCCTGATTGGCTGAAAAAGAGCGCAAAACAAACTTTTGAAACGCGACTTTGGCGCGTAAGTCGCCGACCTCGTGGCCGACCTCATCCTAGGGTCGGGTTTCATGAAACGAAACCCGACCCTAGGATGAGGTCGGCCACGAGGTCGGCGACTTACGCGCCAAAGTCGCGTTTCAAAAGTTTCATGAAATGAAACCCGACTTTGCCAAAAGTCGGCGACTTTTGAAATTTTTCGACCCGTTTCGCTCAACTCTAATGGTGAGTATGTACTCTATGTTATATGTACTGTATGTCTATATGTATGTATTGTATGAATGTATTGTATGTAGTATGTCTGTAGTATGTATGTAGTATGTATTTTGTATGTTTGTAGCATGTTGTATGTATGTTGTATGTACTATGTATGTATGTTGTATGAATGGAGTATATATGTAGTATGTATGTAGTATGCATGTATGTATGTAGTATGCATGTATGTATGTTGTATGAATGTAGTATATATGTATTATGTACTGTATGTAGTATATAGTATGCATGCATGTATGAATGTAGTAAATATGTAATATGCATGTATGTATGTTGCATGAATGTAGTATATACACTCACTGGCCACTTTATTAGGTACACCATGCTAGTAAGGGGTTGGACCCCCTTTTGCCTTCAGAACTGCCTCAATTCTTCGTGGCAGAGATTCAACAAGGTGCTGGAAGCATTCCTCAGAGATTTTGGACCATATTGACATGATGGCATCACACAGTTGGCGCAGATTTGTCGGCTGCACATCCCTGATGCGAATCTCCCGTTCCACCACATCCCAAAGATGCTCTATTGGATTGAGATCTGGTGACTGAGGAGGCCATTTGAGTACAGTAAACTCATTGTCATGTTCAAGAAACCAATCTGAGATGATTCGAGCTTTATGACATGGCGCATTATCCTGCTGAAAGTAGCCATCATATGTTGGGTACATTGTGGTCATAAAGGGATGGACATGGTCAGCAACAATACTCAGGTAGGCTGTGGCGTTGCAACGATGCTCAATTGGTACCAAGGGGCCCAAAGAGTGCCCAGAAAAAATTCCCCACACCATGACACCACCACCACCAGCCTGAACCGTTGATACAAGGCAGGATGGATCCATGCTTTCATGTTGTTTACGCCAAATTCTGACCCTACCATCCGAATGTCGCAGCAGAAATCGAGACTCATCAGACCAGGCAACGTTTTTCCAATCTTCTACTGTCCAATTTCGATGAGCTTGTGCAAATTGTAGCCTCAGTTTCCTGTTCTTAGCTGAGAGGAGTGGTACCCAGTGTGGTCTTCTGCTGCTGTAGCCCATCTGCCTCAAAGTTCGACGCACTGTGCGTTCAGAGATGCTCTTCTGCCTACCTTGGTTGTAACGGGTGGCAATTTGAGTCACTGTTGCCTTTCTATCAGCTCGAACCAGTCTGCCCATTCTCCTCTGACCTCTGGCATCAACATGGCATTTCTGGCCACAGAACTGCCGCTCACTGGATTTTTTTTCTTTTTCGGACCATTCTCTGTAAACCCTAGAGATGGTTGTGCGTGAAAATCCCAGTAGATCAGCAGTTTCTGAAATTCTCAGACCAGCCCTTCTGGCACCAACAATCATGCCACGTTCAAAGGCACTCAAATCACCTTTCTTCCCCATACTGATGCTCGGTTTGAACTGCAGGAGATTGTCTTGACCATGTCTACATGCCTAAATGCACTGAGTTGCCGCCATGTGATTGGCTGATTAGAAATTAAGTCTTAACACACAGTTGGACAGGTGTACCTAATAAAGTGGCCAGTGAGTGTATGTTGTATGTATGTAGTATGCATGTATGTTGTATGAGTGTAGTATATATGTAGTAAGTATGTATGTTGTATGAATGTAGTATATATGAAGTATGTATGTAGTATGTATGTTGTATGAATGTAGTATATACTATGTATGTATGTATGTTGTATGAATGTAGTATGTATGTAGTATGTATGTTGTATGAATGTTGTATATATGTAGTATGTATCAATAATTACTTTTGTGGTCACCTCATAGAACAATGTACAAGAAGTTTCCACACAATGGTACCTTGTAAAAAAACATCTTTATTTAAATACCAATGTCACAACATTAAAAGAACATTAAAAAGAAAGGTGCTGGATCAATATGAGAGACAAAACGCATGTAAACACCATATAATGATATATTCATGGGAGGCTGCAAAAACAATATGCAATGTGAACACCAAAGAGATATTAAAAAAAAAAAAAAAAATTTCACTACTTTAATGTCAATTGTTGATTGCCTATCATTAAGGAGTTATTATACCCATATGCAGTGTGAGAACCAAGGAAGATTCACTTGCTCCATATCCATTATTAATTTAACATAAAAGGACTATTGAATCAATTTACAGTGTGTGCACCAGGGGAGATTTATGAAAATTCACTTGCTCCATACCAATTAGTCATCTATAAAGAGATGCAACACTAAAGGAGCATCCCATCAAACTGATACTTCACAATGCATAAAATAGGTTATCACGTCTCCTGAAACCAGTGTTTCACAGTGAATAGTTATAAACTAAGAAATGTAAACACTATATAAGCGTGACAAAAAGTCACTACAACCTACCAATAAATAAAGGTGCTTGCTGCAGCGTCCCTCATGCCCCGACACGTGTTTCGCAATGCTTCATCAATGGAGGTATGTATGTATGTATGTATGTATGTATTATATATGAAGTATGTACAGTATGTAGTATGTATGTATGTTGTATGAATGTTGTATATATGTAGTATGTATGTATGCTGTATGAATGTAGTATATATGAAGTATGTATGTAGTATGTATGTTGTATGAATGTTGTATATATGTAGTATGTATGTAGTATGTATATATATATATTTTTTTTTCATTCAACACATTAGCCAGATGATGGGGCTACTAATGTGTCAATCACTGTCATTGTAGCAGGCATAGCCCGATGGGACTTGTAGTCCCATCGGACGATGCCTGCACACACTCACAACCCCCGGCAGGCCCGCACAGACCCCCGGTAGTCCGCACAGACCCCCGGCAGCCGGCAATGCGCAGAGACCCCCAGAAGCTGGCACAGACCCCTCGCAGGCCCGTACAGACCCCCCGGCAGTCTGCACAGACCCCTGGCAGCCGGTACAGACCCCCGGTAGTCCGCACAGACCCCCGGCAGCCGGCAATGCGCAGAGACCCCCAGAAGCTGGCACAGACCCCTCGCAGGCCCGTACAGACCCCCCGGCAGTCCGCACAGACCCCCGGCAGCCGGTACAGACCCCCGGCAGCCGGTACAGACCCCCGGCAGGCCCGCACAGACCCCCGGCAGGCCCGCACAGACCCCGCCCACACACACAGACACGCACAGTGTCTGCCCACGCACCTCCCACACTCTTCCCCCCTCCCGAACAGAATGTACAAGTAAAGAAAGGGTTTTTTTTAATTCCGATATTTCTATCCCATTGACTTGAATGGGACTTCTGGTATCGGAATCGGCGATACCCAATACTTTTTGGGTATCGGTCATATCCAATCCGATCCGATACTTCACGGTACCGGATGGCATCACTCAACACTAGTCATCACTGATCACAAAAATTTGGCCTATATCGAGTCTGCCAAGAGATTGACCCCCAGACAGGCTCGGTGGGCACTTTTTTTTTTTTCTCGATTTCAGTTTACCATCACATTCCGCCCGGGATCTAAAAGCATCAAGGCTGATGCCTTATCCCGAAGCTTTGATTCGGTGTCCCCTCCAGAACATCCCTACTCCATTCCTCAGCCAGGAGTAGTGGTGGCCGAAATCTCATCTGAGTTACAGAGCGAGATTTTGGAGGCCCAGGCTCCAGCTCTGGGTGGTAAACCCCCGGGTAAATTGTTTGGACTGGAACGTTTCCGTCTCGGACTTAAGCAGGAATTTCACGATTCTATGTTGAGTGCTCACCCTGGGATTGCAGCTACCCGAGGGGCAATTGCGAGGGGTTTCTGGTGGCCCTCTATGGTAACAGATATTAAAAAGTTTGTGACTGCATGTGGGGTGTGCGCTCGTTCTAAAAATTCTCAGGTCCGGCTGGCCGGGGAGTTGGTGCCTTTGCCAATTCAGGATAGACCATGGACACATTTGTCCATGGATTTTATCACAAATCTTCCTCCTTCCAGGGGCAACTCGGTGATATGGGTGGTGGTGGATAGGTTTTCAAAACAAACCCACTTTGTACCTCTCCCCGCGTTACCATCTGCTGAAACCCTGGCCCGCTTATTTATGCAGCATATAATTCAGTTGCATGGAGTGCCTATGAATGTGGTGTCAGACAGAGGGGTACAGTTTGTAGCCAGGTTCTGGAGGGCTTTTTGCAAAAAGCTGGGGATTTTGTTGTCCTTCTCCTCTGCCTACCACGCAAGAGTCTAATGGACAGACGGAGTGCACGAACCAATCGTTGGCGTAGATTCTGAGATGCTTGGCCTCTTAAAGGCAGGAGGACTGGTGTGAGGTATTGCCCATGGCAGAGTTTGCATTCAATGGTCGTGTGAGTCAATCTACTGGGAAGTCTCCCTTTCAGATCAACTATGGGTTTAACCCACATTTTTGAGAGTTTTCCCTCATGGATTCAGGTTGTCCTGGAGCTGAGGGTGCGACACAACGTCTTAGAATTCTTTAGAGGGAGGTTCAGAGGAATATTTCCATGGCCCAGGAAAACTATAAGCGGTTTGCTGACAGGAGGAGGGGGCCAGGTCCAGCATTTGCAGTAGGGGAAAAGGTGTGGCTATCCACCCGCAATATCAAGCTTAAGATACCATCTATAAAGCTGGGCACCAAGTTTATTGGCCCATTCAAAGTTGTGGAGGTTGTTAACCCAATAGCCTACCGACTGCAGCTGCCCACCTCCTTTAAAATTTCTGATGTCTTCCACAGGTCCCTGTTAAAGCCTGTGGGGACGGCGATAGAGGATTCCTCATCAAATGCTCCGCCAGTGCTGGTAGATGGGCAGCTGGAGTATGAAGTAGAGCGCATTGTCAACTCCCGGTGGGTGCGCCGGAGACTCCAGTATCGGATACACTGGAAGGGGTACTCTCTGGAGGATCGGTCATGGGTTCCGGCCAGTTTGGTGCATGCCGATCGTCTGGTGCGGGCTTTCCACGCCAGATACCCAGACAAGCCTGGGGGTCCAGTGGCCCCCCGTTAAGAGGGGGGTGCTGTCATGGTTTGAACAGAGTTCTTGCCCTGCACTCACAGTGTTAAGTGTTCATGGCCTCTTTCTGGATCTAGGAGGGGTATTTATACCCACTCTTTACCAGGGTTCTCTGTCAGCTATACTGTTGTTCTGGTGTGTCTGACCCCTGGTGTGAGTGTATTCTGTGTTGCTTGTTTGCTTCCCGTGTATGACTCGGTCCGTTTCCTCACTCTGTACTCTGTCTCTCATTTTAGTACTATTGTCTTTTCTGGTTCTGACCTCCTGGCTTGGATATCGTTACTCCATTACAGTTTGTCACTATTGTACCGTCTATTGCCTGTTCTGGTTTTCTGATCTATTGCTACGTCCTGACTATCCATTCTGTCTAACCCTTTGGTACTGTATTGCTATCTCGAGCTTTGACCCGACTTGATCTGGTTTCTGTCTCTGTCTATGCCCCTTGGTAACTTGTAGTTACCTTGCTAGGCGTTTCCCTGCAGCTCCTAGCTCTGTGGAGCTTAGGTCATGCCCCCAGCAGTCACGTGCTTCAGGTCCTGATAGTCTGAAGCACTCATAGTCACCACTACTGCCCTGCTCCACAGGTATCTTTGAGCACTGTTTTTGTACTCAGGACACGCGCACTGGCTCAGTGAGCAAGTGCAGTGCGGTGTTCCTGACACAGAGCTTCTGGTTGTGCGCAAGTGCATTCGATGGGACCTGGGACCGGGCGTGCAGCCGCAGAGTCAAGAGCGCACGGCACACGCACGCACCCTACTTGTTAGGAGTCAGATTTCTGCCTCTCCTTTGCTGAAAACTAGGTCCTCACATTCTGCAGTCTCCTGCGCTTTTCCTGCTGCAGAGGAGATTGCAGAGGAGATTGCCCTGCGGCAACTCTCTCCTGAGGCGAAGTCCTTTGTTTCCTCATCTGAGCATACTCATGAGACGAACTCCCATTGGAGTTCGGGAGTCAGGTGCTCAGGTCCTGTGTCGAATCCCATTGGCTCTTCCTGGAGCCTTGGAGATTTCCGGAAGGTCCCATTCAGTATAAAAAGTGCGCATGGCTGTTCCGCCATGCGCTAGTATTTTCATACTTGCTGCTGTATGTTTGATGATGGATGCTTGGACTGGTGAATGACTTATTAAGAAACCCCTTCCCTCTGATAATACACTTGTGTGAGTGATTGGTTCCTGCCAGTAGTAGCGCCAGCGCGCCTAGCTCCTTCTTGCTCAGCAGCTTAGTGTCTGCATTGTGCCAGCGTTATTGCAGTGCCTTACCAGCGGCTCAGTTCTTGCCGCACTGCAGTTGCAGCTTATCTCTGCATCCACTGTTGCGGCGCCACGCACCTTATTTAACGGTAGGTCTAGACGGAGTAGTCCTGCTGGCTAAGGCTACTCCTGTGACCCTGAATACCGTGTCTGCATCGCTGAGACTCTGTGACCCTGAACAGACTCAGCGTTTTGTATATGCTTTTTGCCTGCATCTCTGAGTGTAACAGAGCTTGCTTCAGTGCACATTGGGTGCAGTTAAACCCTGTGCACATTACCACCATAGTGCTCTGAATCTACTAGCTGCAGTTTTCCATCCTCCGCACGGTGGACCCCAAGCGGCGAAGGCACTTTATTCATATTTTTTATTTAGTGCCTTCCGCCACTCCTAATATAATACTAGCGCCAGGGTTTGGCTAGAGATGGCAGACCAGCAGCAACTTTTGCAGTGTGTGTGACAGCTCGAGGCTAGCTTGGCTACCCTTGAGAGAGCTCTCGCAGATGCGCAGGCCAGGGATGCTGCTGTTCAGGCACTCACAGATGCGGTAGGGCGTATGTCCATGTCCGCCCTTGCGCCGACAGTTACCTGCCTCCCGTTGCCCGAAAAATACTCTGGGGATGGCGCCTCCTGCAGGGGTTTCATCAGCCAGTGCTCAATACACCTGGAGCTGCTGGCTGCGCAATTTCCTACAGAGCGGGCTAAGGTGACCTCTATTATCTCCCTACTGTCAGGCAAGGCCTTGGAATGGGCTACGCCTTTATGGGAACGTGGTGACCTCGAGATTCAGACCGCGGCCAACTTGCTAACAGCCATCAAGCAAGTGTTTCTCGGTCCACGGGTCATGCACGATACGTCTCTGCAACTTCTCGCCTTTACTCAGGGGTCACTTTCGGTTAGCCAGTATGTCGTCCGTTTTCGGACACTGGCGTCCGAGTTGGAGTGGTCCGACAAAGCCCTTATCCCCGTTTTTTGGCGAGGTCTAGCAGAGCACGTGATGGATGCTCTCTCCACTAGAGAGATCCCCACCAGCTTGGAGGAGTTAATTTCAGTCTCCTCACGTATCGACCTCCGTTTTTCTGAGCGCGGTATGGAGCGGGCTCACTCCAAGCGAAGAGCTGTTTCGGCTCCAAGATTTTTTGAACCTCTTGAGCTGTCTGAGCCGGAGGTTCTACCCCCTGAGCCGATGGAGGTGTCTCGTACCAATCTTAATACAGACTCGGACCAGGAATCCATTTGCGGTTCTCACCATTTTTGTGCGGTTTCTCCAGAAGCCAGCTCCCCGCAATGGTTGGAGTCTGAACCTGTTATCGAGACCTTTGTCCCTCCTCATCTTAGGGCTCAGGTTCTCGCCTGGGCACATGCGTCCAATGCGTCCCACCATCGGGGTTACATGCAAATATCGAAGCTATTAGCCGGGGCGTATTGGTGGCCCCATAGGGCTCGGGACATCAAAAAATGTATCCAGGCTTGCACCTCATGTGCTCAGAATAGCCTTCCTAGGCAGAGGGTTGCGACGGCCGCCGACTCACGGTGACGCTCTGTTGCATCGGCCACTCACGCCATTTCCCAGGTGTCTCTTCTGAAACCTGGTGACCTTGCCTCCACTGATGCCGTCCAGGTGTCCCGGTTTACCATCTCACCTACCAGGACACCAAGCTCGCCTTCGGACGAGTTTATGCCCTATACCACCACAGGGCACAGGTTGATGGTCCAGAAGGCTCAGGGAGGAGGGGCCCTAGGAGGGGGGGTAATGTTAGGAGTCAGATTTCTGCCTCTAATTTGCTGAAATCTAGGTCCTCACATTCTGCAGTCTCCTGCACTTTTCCTGCTGCAGAGGAGATTGCCCTGAGGGAACTCTCTCCAGAGGCTAAGTCCTTTGTTCCCTCATCTGAGCATGCTTATGGGATGAACTCCCATTGGAGTTCGGGAGTCAGGTGCTCAGGTCCTGTGTCGAATCCCATTGGCTCTTAAAAAGCGCGCATGGCTATTCTGCCATGCGCTAGTATTTTCATACTTGCTGCTGTATGTTTGATGATGGATGCTTGGATTGGTGAATGACTTATTAAGAAACCCCTTCCCTCTGATAATACGCTTGTGTGAGTGATTGGTTCCTGCCAGTCGTAGCGCCAGCACGCCTTGCTCCATCTTGCTCAGCATCTTAGCATCTGCATTGCGCCAGCATTATTGCAGCGCCTTACCAGCGACTCAGTTCTTGCTGCGCTGCAGTTGCAGCTTATCTCTGCGTCCGCTGTTGCGACACCACGCACCTTATTTAACGGTAGGTCTAGACGGAGTAGTCCTGCTGTCTAAGGCTACTCCTGTGACCCTGAATACCGTGTCTGCATCGCTGAGACTCTGTGACCCTGAACAGACTCAGCGTTTTGTGTATGCTTTTTGCCTGCAGCTCTGTGAGTGTAACAGAGCTTGCTTCAGTGCACATTGGGTGCAGTTAAACCCTGTGCACATTACCGCCATAGTGCTCTGCATCTACTAGCTGCGGTTTTCCATCCTCTGCACGGTGGACCCCGAGCGGCGAAGGCACTTTATTCATATTTTTTATTTAGTGCCTTCCGCCACTCCTAACTCTACTGGACCTCAGCACCGGACGCGAGACCGGAAGTGAAGAAGTCGGGCGGTGTGCACCAGCTCTGGAGGTAAGCGGTGAGAGCAGCGTAACAGTTCGGAATTTGACACTGGCTGTAGCAGCACGGAACACGTTAAACATGTTGATCTAGTGGGGATGGATGATGAGACGTGGAGCAAGGCCTGATTTCAAATGATGCCCAATTTAAAGGAGCCATTCTCCTAGACTTGGAATGCCCATACACTAAGTGTATGGGCTTGCAAACATTTCCCCCTGGAGGTAGATATCAACATAACGTGGCCTTTTTTTGGGAAGGTCATCATAAACACCTTGCAAAACTGTAGCGTGGTTTCATACACAGTTTCTGCTGGGAAGGTGCAGGTTTTTAGTCAAAATATGGCGGACAAATCGTTGGATGAAGTGATCTGGAAAAGGAGCATGGTGAAGACAGGAATGTGAAAGTACATGATTAATAACAGCAGTGGCTATGGGAGTTATGACATCCAGGATACAGCCAACAATGGTTTATCGATTAGCCACCATCAATTACCAGAATCAGTTTCATGCCCGTCACAAGATCAGTGTACCAGATGCGCGTGTGAGTCTCGCTCTAAGAAATGTCCTTCCCAAATATGTTGCCAAACACGCACATGTCTGTATAAAGGGCAAAGTGCAATATGTTAGTGAGATGCTGAATCATATGAAGCAGATCAGTGTCGGAGGAAAATCAAACAAACTGATGGATGCTCGTGAAAAAGTAAGTGCACCGTCCGTAACTATAAACACTCCCGTGGCACAATCTTCTCCATTTACACCAGTACATATTACCAATAATATACAAATGTCACAGTCTAAAATTAATTGTCCGAGTGTAACCAACATTGTTAAAGGAATGTCACAAAAGCTACATAACCACGACCCTTTGAAAAACCTGATTTCCTCTTTACAACATATGGATGATGATGGTATTGATGAGGACTTAGAAAATTTCCACATCCACAACAAGAAGATGATGATCACAGCTGCAAAAATGTTCAAAAAAGGCAGTGAATGTCTGGAAAATCATTTTCTCTAGGGCAAAGTTTATCTCTTTCTAAAGTGGTACCGAATGAGGCATACACAGCTCTCAGGTGTACTCAGCGTGAGATGCTTCAAAGATGATGTATTCTGATTTGTCCATGTCCACTTTTTGAAAGCGAGGAGAAGAGAAGTATGATTAGGCGGGAAGACGTGTGATTTTGGTCAGTAAGGAGGTGATGTCAGGTACAGATAGGTAGATCTGCGTGTTATCAGCGTAGTGATGATATTGCAAACCGTGCCATTACATCAGCTGGCCCAGGCGAAAGGTGTAGATGGAGAAGAGTAGGGGTCCTAAAACACAGCCATGGGGAACAACGAAAGACAGGTGTTGAGGTGAGGAGGTGGTGTGGTAGAGGGAGACAGTGAATGTTCTCCTACCAGTCATCTTGTATTTTAAAGACTCTGCCGATAACCCAAAAAAGGACATTTGCACCACCGGCCATGGTCGCATCAGCAGGGGTAGTAAAACTACCAGCCTTACCACCGCCAGCATGATCAGGCACATGGCAGCAAAGTAACAGACTTTGTTGGTTGAAAACCAGGCTCCATGAACAGTGTCTGCGGGTGATACCACTGCTTCTTCCGCTGTTGTGCGTGCAAGCCAATCCCCTGTCCACAGTGCATGTGAAGATGCATCCTTCCCTGCACCTGCCGTTGACCACAGTCAAATAGCACCATCATCAAGCAGTCCACATCCTTGTCCCAGCGCAGTCTTCAGTTTACCATACCCCAATCATTGGACCATAAGCGGAAAGACGCAGCCAATGCCCCACAGGCCACAGTACTAAATTAACAAATTTCTCATCTGCTTGCGCTCGAAATGTTGCATTTTAGGCTCGTGGGAAACGGACGCTTTGCGCAACCTGATGGTGGTGACCGGAATAAGGTACTCGGTCCCCACGCGACCCTATTTCTCCTGGTTTGCCAACACGACATTAGACAAACAAACACGTGTCCCACAACATTACCCGGGCTATCAACAATGCTGGTACATGGAAAGTGCACCTAACCACAGACTCCTGGACAAGTGCTTGTGGGCCGGGATCATACATCTCACTGACGGTACACTGTGTTTGCATAGAATAAGTCATGAACCAGTCACACATTGTAAACCATGTCACAGATGTAGGGAGGAGACAGGTTGTGGAAGGCTTTATAAGTCATATTTAGGGTTTTGAACTGTAGCCTATTGCAATAGGAAGGCAGTGAAGAGCATGGCAGAGAGGAAAGGCTGGGGAATAACGGAGGGTCAGTTGGATTACTCTGGCAGTAGAGTTTTGGATACATTTGAGTGGAGCAAGAGTGCTAGAGGGAAGGCTAAGGAGTATAAAGTTGCAATAGTCGAGGAGGAAGATCATAAGGGCGTGCACAAAAATTCTTGAATTTTCTTGGAATGCATGTTCTAATTTGAATATTAAAAGTTATTATACATCAAAAACATATTTACAGTTTAACAGTTTCAAACACAACAGTCCTAAATAACAATGATAACAATAATCCAATAATTTAACCAACAAACAAAACAATCCTGCTCGTGACAACTTACAATCTAAAATGAGGTGGGGGGTATTTACAAGAAAGTATTTACAATGATGTTTGTACTATGATCTTACTGAGGTTCGTTGAAACTGTTGTAGTCCTGAGGACAAAGAGGAGGAGGACAGCATGTTGAGTTGTTCCCTTTGTGACAACACGAAAGGGTTGCTTGTTAACAGTCTGGGACGCATTGGGATGACTTTATGTTGTGCTGCATTTCCCGTGACCCTCGCATTATCAAAATTTTTGGTGACACTCATAACTGGTTGGTGACACTTCTAGACCCATGCTACAAGAAGAACTTTCAATTTCTTCTTCCAGAGGCAGAGAGGTGTACAAAAATGTTGCTGTACCAGAGGGCCCTTGTAGCGGAATTACTTAAAAAATTCCCATGTGAGAACACTGGCAACAGACGTCTTGTTTGTTGTACAACCAAGGAGTCCAAACAAGATATACAGAAGTAAAATCCAGCTCAGGCAGTGGAACAATGGCAAAGTTCTGGGACAGTTTTCTTAGACCCTCCCATCATGCCGGCACAGGGGAAAGGGGTGCTGGCACAAGAAGTGCAATGTTAGGGAAGATGCTGAGTACCTTGCAGATCGTTCAAACGTCCTCCGGGATACCTCTGTGCCTTTTCATTATTTGGCATCCAAGCTGGACATGCGGCATGAACTGTCTCTCTACGCCTTGGAGGTCCTGGCCTGCCCTGCTGCTAGCGTTCTGTTAGAGTGGGTTTTTAGTGCCGCTAGAGGAATTATAACAGATAAGCGCATCCGCCTGTCAACTGACAATGCTGACATGCTGACTTTTATAAAAATGAACAAGGGCTGGATTGGGCAAAACTTCTGTACAGCACCGAATGAAAACAGCGAAACATAACCTCAATACATTGTCTTTTTTGTGGAGGTGTATTCTCATGCACCTCTTCCAACCACACATGGGTATCCACTTCCTGATTTGTTCTGTTTGGTGTTATCCTCCTACTTATCCTCATTCTCATCATTCACAACCAGTAGAACACCAGGGTAAATGTATTCCATGATGCAAAAGTCACTCAATTTTTGTGCAAGGGTGTTTTTATTATGCTCGTTACTAAACCAAACCAAAACTAATGTTACTCCTCCAGGGGGAACTGTCATAAAAATGAGATGTACGTATATTCTTCCCATTTATTCTTATATTTTCCAGCTTTGCTATCTCTGGACCATCCTCTTAGGACATAGTTTATACCTCTACAATAGAAAAATATTGAAATACTATTATTATTTTAATTTATATCTCTTTCTCTGAGCTGTTGCTAGGGACAAACTTATCTCACTGGACACATTCTGGCTTCATATCTATGAACCTGCGTTCGCCCCTCCCTTTTGTTAATGTTCTTTCATAGGTGGATTCACATTTTTTATTAATTTGTTTGATTTCAGCATGATTTATCATTATGTCTCCTCATTCTATGCCACTAAATCACCAGGGTTAACATGTTCTGGGTCGCCCTCCCAGGGCTGTGGGGTACTCGGTACCGGGCCGGTATCAGTGGGACGAGTCACAGCAGCGGTGACCCGAACCGTGGCCCTGGGCGCCCAAGTAATGGGGGAATGTAGTGGTTTGAATGTATAGTTCGTGATGCCACCTGTGGTGTTCGGCAAGGGAGGTGTTAAGCTGATGCTGCATGCAGATCCTCCGGGACAGATGGTGTGGTGCAGCAATGGTGATATAGCCCTCCACAGGCAGGGCTCTTGTCCCAGGGCAGTGTAGATGTGGAGACACTTAGGTGATGTAGTGTCTGGCGCAGGGGATGTAGCAGTGTCAGGCGGGCGGACGCAGGAAGGAATGGAGGACACCAGGGCATGTAGTTCCAAAGCTTTACTCACAGTCTGTAGTGCCCGCTTCTGTGCCGTGTCCTCCGGGTCAGGGACTCAGTCAACCTCCAGGCAAGATGGAAAGCTCCCTTCCACACTCGGCCAACTTATGTGCCTATCCTGAACGTCTCCTCTATAGCGCCTTTAAGTGTGAAGATGTCCAGTACCATGGTACTCTGGAGTTCCTCCTGACAGATGTTCCCAAGAACTCTACTTGCACGGCAGACAGCTGTAGCCTGCTTCGGGGACTCTCTACTCCTAAGTCCCGACTCTCTATCCGTATTGCTGTTGTGCCCTCAAGTCTTAGATGGGAGTAGTGCATTTACAGCCCACTACTCCACTGGTGTCTGCTGCAGAACCATTAGTGTCCATACAACTTCGGGGACCGGGCCCCGGCCTTGCGCTTAGAACTTCTAGGCAGGGTTCTTCCTCTAACCCACGTCCTCTGTGTTCCCTTCTACTCCTACGTTCTGTACTTGTCCTTTCCCTTCTATGGAAGCTCAGGCTTCAGGTCAACGTCCTTCTCCTTCTCTCCTTTCCTTTCTTGTGCCTGCTGGCTCTGGTCACTGAGGCAGCTGCAGCACTCCTTCCTCCATCCCTTCTTCCAGGGATCCCCACTTCTCCTGAGTGGCTTCCTCTCTCCCTGACCTCCTGTCAGACTACCCTGTTATCCTAAACCATCCCGCTCATATATATATATTCTGAAGTCCACCCACCACCCAGCACGTCTAGTGTTCCAAGCAGGGAACCACCAAAGATGCTCTGCTTCTCTCTAAGCAAGGAGCCACAATGTGGTTGTGCTGAACTACTCTATTGTGTGGGGTGCGAGTGTTGGAGCGGGGTCAGGAGCCTCCAACTTACCTGGATGGTGGGATACCACACCTTAGGAGAGAGGAAGGTGCAGTACCTCTGTGGCGACTGAGCCTCAGGGGCGCCACAGTTCTGTGCTGCTACAGGCAGTCCAATTTTTGGCAAGGGTGTCTATGATTCCCATAGTATATTTTTTAAAAATGTACCCCCAGTGTAGAAATGTTTGTCAGCCCAGGCACTGCATGTATATAATGAGAGTGACAGACTGCCCAAAAAAGGGAATTTAGGCCTAAAATGCCTCAATTTTTGGCACACGGGTGTATGAGGCATGTCAGAGATAGACCCCACTGTAAAATGTGGCCTGTTTTTTAAAATAATGCAACATAGTGCTGTATATAAGTACAGTGACACCCAGGACAAAAAAAGAAGGCCGCCGTAAACTGGCAAAACTTTGTGCACATACAGATATGATCTACCACAGAGATGCCACTACGACAAATGTGTGCCCTGTTTTTTTATTTTTGGGCTAACTAGTGCTGTATATAAGTTCAGTTTCACCCAGGACTAAAAAAGAAATCAGCCGTAAACTGGCCAAACTTTGAGCATGCACAGATATGATCTGGCACGCAGATACCACACCGAAAAATGTGTGGCCTGTATTTTTAGAATTTTTTGGCTAAATACTGCTGTATCTAAATCCAATCACACCCAGGACCAAAAAAAGATAGATGCTGTAAACTGGCCAAACTTTAAGCATGCACGGATATGAGCTGGCACGGAGATACTACACCAAAAAATGTGTGGCCTGTATTCCAACTACACCTGGGGCTAGCTATATATGGCTAATATATCCTAAAGGTAGCAGCAGCAGCACCAGAACACAGGAAGGGAATGGACCCTCTTGATGTATACAGTGATCTATATACACACATACAGTGCCTGCAGGCCTTGCACTGATGTGTATAGAGTGACGTACACTACCCTGCCTACCTAATACTGGAACCAATATACTCCAGAATTAGTTCTTAGAAGTACTGTTGGTTTAGTTGGATATGAGTATTTAGGATGGTAGACCCCACACTAATAAATCACCTATACTGACCCTATCAAGGTAGCCACTCTCCTTACACTCTCAATCTGGAGCTGAATGCGCCAAGCATGGCGGCGTCCAATCTCTTATACCCCTGATGATGCTCTGCGACCAGCCAATCACTGCATGACCACAACAAAGATGGCTGCAGCGTTTCATAGCCTGGCAGACAATTCCTGCAGCGTGATTGGGTCTCTAAAGTCCACCAGAAATGCTGGGTGGAGACCCGAGTTCCCGACGAGTAATTTCGGAAATGCTCGGTGCTCGCCGAGTACACCGAGTACCGTGATACTCGGACGAGTAACAAGTAGTGGCGAGCACGTTCGCTCATCACTAATCATCACCATTCACCATGTATTGAGACTGAAATTTTTTCCAGTCTTCTGTGGGGGTGTAAGGGAGGGACGGGACTGTAGTCGTGACCTGAATAACTGCTATATCTATGTCCAGTCCTTCCCCTTCAGAAAACTGTACTCTTCACTTCTGCATACCTGCATCTCCAGATTTAGCTTCCTCTGGGCACTTTCAAGGTGATAAAGGTCCCTCTTCCAGGTGACCCCCAGCAATGGAGACACAGTCCAAGTTAACTTTAACACTTTCTTTGCTGAGTATTTCACAGGTTACATTCACAGTCGGTACATCAAGAAATTTACTTGTTTCCTCATTTTCATGGTCACGTGTGTCTGGATGCAGATGTTACCGCAAGGCGAACCCATAACACTCGTGACCCTGGTTACAGCGCCTCCAGTGGCGAATTTAAATAATAATACGTGCAGATGGATACACCGCCTCCACCTGGCGAATTTAGGTATTACACGTTAATATAAATTCTGGAAACCCCGCCTCCAGTATGGCGAATTTAAATAATAAGGGGGAACCTGGATAACATTAACAATGGTGGGCCCTGCGATAGGGAATAGGGGAGTGGAGACCTCCTAAGCTCCCCTGAGCCAGTGTCCCTGCACTCCCTACGTTCCCTATACAGGCTCCGTACCTGTCGCCGCACGCGAACCTTAAACCCTTGCTCGCCCTGACCCTAAACCCTCACTAGGGAATTGGTCGGTGCGGAGACTAATCCCACCACTGCACTAACAACACACATGAGGAAAGAAGACAATACAGGGGAAACACCACTCAGCTTTAGGCTCTGTGCTTATGCTCCTGCAACAGAGCCCCACCACCTGTGTGCATCTTCTCCTCCACCCAGATCCATCACCATCCTGGATCCTACACCATAGTGCAGCCTTGGAGCAGAGTCCATCTCCAGTTGCAGCAGTCCAATAACAGAGTCCCAAGGATGAGTCAGCCTCTGCCAAAATTCTAAGCATGCTTGAGTCCAGCTCTCGGCCACCAAGTCGAGCATGCCGAGTGCAACTCTCTCCATAGTCGCCACTCCACAAAGTCATGCACGCACTTCCCGCCGACACCATAAACTGCGACTCCTCCACGCCATGCCAGCAATTCCTGCAGACACCATTAGCTGCCACTCGTCTCCTCTGGCTGACTGCGCAGGACTCCTCTTCAGCTCCATGTTCAACCAGGCTTCACAAACAGCATGAATCAGTATCACCAGCAGTGATTGCACACCCTGAGACTCATTTATAGAGCCCCACACCTGATTCATAATTACATGCAAATTAAACCTAAAGTGCGATACCACTAACCACCACCGAGGACAATCAAGTCACTTGGCACTTGCCAAAGTAAAAAAAGTTCACTCTGTGCAATTTAAAACTGTCAGATCAAATTCAGATCATGACAGTACCCCCTCCTAAATGAGGGGTCTCTGGACCCTCAAGACCACCCCTCATTAGGGAAACACCTACAGCGGGGACGCCCAGATCCTGAGTTCATTCCACCACTACCTGAATCTTCAGGTTTATGACAAACACATCGCTGGTATTGGCAATAAAGTTCATTTCGGAGGCACCACTCATCTCCACAGTGCCGACCTGGGGAACGAGTTTATGTTTGTTTGTGTATGTTTGTTATGAGCTGATCAGACTCCACATCACACTTCCACAAGATGTTTTTTGGTGGCCACCCATACACGCTCGTTCACACACAGGTCCGGACCTGAACGTTCAATGCACACATTTGTTTGTCATAATTGGGGAACTCATTCTGAACTAGACAGCAGAGGCGTCCCCCTGTGTCACCACACTCACACCCCCGCTATTCACCACGGGACACCACCCTCCAACCCTCTTCACCACGAGGTCTATGCCTCCCAGGGTTGGTTAATGGTGAGGATTGAGATTTGCCCCTACTCCCCCGCAGCACACCTGCTGCTCACACCAGGAGGAGAGGGGACCAGATATGGAGGAACATACACTCGCTGGTCACCTCCACACGACCAGGAGGGGGCGGCATTTAAGATTTGGCGTGAGCCCCGCTGACTCTACACCAGTCTGCTCATCACTGGAACGTACCCCTTCACCCACTGACTCAAACACAAACACAAAGAGCTGGCTTACACCACGTGCCCATTCTAGGATGCAGCCTATCTTCATCCTGTTCATTTAGACACTGTTCACATGTTCAGGTTTTAAATACATTAGATAGGGACTGCTTCAATAGGGTTACCTTGACGCGGTGAAGCAGCTTGATATACATTTCTTTGCAAAAAATGTATCGACTAAATACCCTGTTTTTGTTATCATCTTTTCAGCAGCACTTGCTGACTACTGTTATATGTTTTACTGCAGGATATTTCTGCACAATTGTCATTCTGTGCTCTCTGTGTTTGAGTCAGTGGGTGGTATGAACAGTGTGCTACCGACTTGTTCATATGTGTGCATGTCACATGTGTTTTTAATTATAGGAACTGGGAGCACCTGATGAGAACTCAATACCTCCTAGTTTCAGATTGGAAGGCTGAGCTGTCAATCAAAACACAGACAGCTCAGCAAACCCCTGCCCTAGTCTGGACAACTGAGCAGTCTATCACTGCACAAACAGCTCAGCACACCCCTGTACCACACTGGACAACTGAGCTGTCAATCACTGCACTGACAGCACTGAGAGGTGTTATCGTTACATCGCTGTTATAAAAGTCTGAGAAACATCTGTGGATTCCAAATGCCCAGTACACCCTAGATAAATTTCATGTGGGGTGTAGTTTCTAAAGTGGGGGGGTCTATTTTGGCACTTTAGGCCACTGCAAGCCTGTCTTGATATGTGCAAAACATTTCAGCCAAATTTGCATTACAAAATCAGACATCGCTCTTTCCCTTTTGAGCTTTGCAATGTGACAAAATAGCAAATAGTAAAGCATTCCAAAGTTATTACCATATACAGTAATATAAGTCAGAGGAAAAAATCCTACCTGGTCAGGAACACCAGAATTGATTGTGACTGGAAGGAGTGAAATCTCTATTGCTCAAGACAAATGGGATCAGATTACTGCTGCCTATTAAAATGTATGTTGAGTGGGGATGGAAGGAAAGATAAAATGTAATCTGCTGCTGCTTTCTAGGAAGTGTTTTATCTCATGTTAGTGCTGGATTCACATCTACACCACTCAGTACTGCTGTATAATGTATCCTTTCTGAAGATGAGTTACACAAAGATAAGAGAGCAGGAATCCATTGTGTGTTCATGCAATGTTCAGTGACGTAGCTTGAAGCTTGTAGACCCCAATGAAAAATCTCCAATAGGGCCTCCAACTATTGCACATATTTAAAAGTATTAGTATTCTCATATGGGTCAAATAGACATTTTTGGCCCCATCACCATCACCCACTGTATTTATGCACGGGAGACATTTCAGCTAGTCTTCAACCACTTGCTCAGAAACAAATTTAATTTTGAGAGAACACATAAAAGAGGGGGACACTGGTGAAAAATTCAAAATACTAGTCATATAATGGACTGATATAGTGTTGTTCCTCGTACACACACACATGCCAGCTTTTGATAGATTCCAAAAAGTCAACTGAAATAACATATACACTTTAACCCCTTTCTGCCATCAGACGTACTATCCCATCCATGTGCCCTGGGACTTAATTCCCAGGGACGGGATAGTCCGTCATAGCGATCAGCGGCGCCCACGTGGTGAGCGCCGCTAATCGCGGCCGGGTGTCAGCTGATTATCACAGCTGACACCCGGCACAATGTATCAGGGGTGGTCACGGACCGCCCCCGACACGTTAACCCCTTGTACACTGTGATCAAACACGATCGCGGTGTACTGGGGGTTAAAGGGAAGCATCGGCAGGGAGGGGGCTCCCTCCGTGCTTCCCTGAGCCCCCCACGGCAGCGCAATGTGCAGCGCTGCTGCGGGGGGCTCCTTTCCTGCAGGCCCCCGAATCCAAGATGGCGACGGGGGCCTTCGGGGGCCTGCAGGAAGCTGGCTTCCTCAGTGCCTGCAAAGCGCAGGCATGAGGAAGCCTTCTGCACTGCCTGTGACAGATCGCTGATCTGTCACAGTGATCTGTGATGTGACAGATCAGCGATCTGTCACAGGACAGTGATGTCCCACCTGGGACAATGTAATAAAGTTAAAAAAAAGTAAAAATAATTTTAAAAAAATCGCTAAATAAATTAGTAAAAAAATATATATATATTCCCCTATAAAATCATTTTTTGAAAATAAAAAAAAACAATAAAAGTACACATATTTGGTATCACTGCGTCCGTAACGACCCGCCCTATAAAACTGTCCCATTAGTTAACCCCTTTAGTGAACCCCTTAAAAAATAAAAATAAAAAACGAAGCAAAAAATAATGATTTATTATCATACCACCGAACAAAAAGTGCAATAACGCGCGATCAAAAAGACGCAAATAAATATCCATGGTACCGCTGAAAACGCCATCTTGTCCCGCAAAAAACGAGCTGCCATACAGTGTCATCTGCAAAAAAATAAAAAAGTTATAGCTCGCAGAATAAAGTGATGCAAAAATAATGATTTTTTATATAAAATAGTTTTCATTGCATAAAACCGACAAAACATAAAAAAACGACCTAAATGAGGTATCGCTGTAACCGTACTGACCTGAAGAATAAAACCACTTTATCAATTTTACTGCACGCGGTACGGTGTAAAAGCACCCCCCCAAAAGAAATTCATGAAACGCTGGTTTTTGTTCATTCTGCATCCCAAAAATCGGAATAAAAAGCGATAAAAAAAGTCACGTGCCCGAATATGGTACCAATAAAAACGTCAACTCGTCCCGCAAAAAATAAGACCTCACATGACTCAGTGGGTCAAAATACGGAAAAATTATAGCTCTCAATATGTGGTGATGCAAAAACTATTTTTACAATAAAAAGCGTCTTTTAGTGTGTGACAGCTGCCAAACATAAAATCTGCCATAAATAGTAAATCAAACCCCCGTTATCACCCCTTAGTTAGGGAAAAATAATAAAATTAAAAAAATGTATTTATTTCCATTTTCCCATTAGGGTTAGGGTTAGGGCTAGGGTTAGGGTTAGGGTAGGGTTAGGGCTAGGGTTAGGGCTGAGATTAGGGTTAGGGGTGTGTTGAGGTTCGGGTTGGAGTTACAATTGGGGGTTTCCACTGTTTGGGCACATCAGGTGCTCTCCAAATGCAACATGGCGTCGGATCTCAATTCCAGCCAATTCTGCGTTGAAAAAGTCAAATGGTGCTCCTTCCCTTCCAAGCTCTGCCATGCGCCCAAACAGTGTTTTACCCCCACATATAGGGTATCAGCATACTCAGGACAAATTGCAAAACAACTTTTGAGGTCCAATTTTTCCTGTTACCCTTAGGAAAATAAAAAATTTGGGGGCAAAAATATCATTTTTGTGGAAAAAAATGATTTTTTTATTTTCACGCCCAGGCGTTATAAACTTCTGTGAAGCACTTGGGGGTTCAAAGTGCTCACCACACATCTAGATAAGTTCCGTGGGGGGTCTCGTTTCCAAAATGGGTTCACTTGTGGGGAGTTTCAATAGTTTAGGTACATCAGGGGCTCTCCAAACGCACATGACACCCGCAGACCAATCCATCAAAGTCTGCATTCCAAAACGTCACTACTTCCCTTCCGAGCCCCGACGTGTGCCCATACAGTAGTTTTCTCCCACATATGAGGTATCAGCGTACTCAGGACAAATTGGACAACAACTTTGAGGGGTACAATTTCTCCTGTTACCCTTGGGAAAATAAAAAAATTGGAGACTAATTGATCATGTTTGTGGAAAAAATACGATTTTTTTATGTTCATGCCTGGGCATTATAAACTTCTGTGAAGCCCTTGGGGGTTCAAAGTGCTCACCACACATCTAGATAAGTTCCTTAGGGGGTCTAGTTTCCAAAATTGGGTCATTTGTGGAGGGTTTCCGCTGTTTACTTACATTAGGGGCTCTCCAAAGGCAACATGACACCCGCAGACCAATCCATCAAAGTCTGCATTCCAAAACGTCACTACTTCCCTTCCGAGCCCCGACGTGTGCCCATACAGCAGTTTTCTCCCACATATGGGGTATCAGCATACTCAGGACAAATTGGACAACAATTATTTTGGTCCAATTTCTCCTTGTACCCTTGGGAAAATAAAAAAAATGGTGAGTAAAAGATCATGTTTGTGGAAAAAATAAGATTTTTTTATTTTCACGCCCGGGCGTTATAAACTTCCGTGAAGCACTGGGGGGTTCAAAATGCTCACCACACATCTAGATAAGTTCCTTGGGGGGTCTAGTTTCCAAAATGGTGCCATTTGTGTGGGGTTTCTACTCTTTTGGTACATCAGGGGCTTTCCAAACGCGACATGGTGTCCGATCTCAATTCCAGCCAAAAACGTCAAATGGCGCTGCTTCCCTTCCGAGCTCTGCCATGCACCCAAATAGTCATTTACACCCACATATGGGGTATCAGCGTACTCAGGACAAACTGCACAATAATTTTAGGGTCCTGTTACCCTTGGAAAAATAAAAATTGGGGGTGAAAAGATCATTTTTGTGGAAAAAATATGATTTTTTAATTGTACCACTGTACGTTATAAACTTCTGTGAAGCCCTTGTGGGTTCAAAGTTCTCAAAACATATCTAGATAAGATCCTTGGGGGTCTAGTTTCCAAAATGGGGTCACTTGTGGGGGGTTTCCACTGTTTAGGTACATCAGGGGCTCTCCAAACGCGACATGGCGTCCAATCTGAATTCCAGCCAATTTTGCATTGAAAAAGTCAAACGGCGCTCCTTCCCTTCTGAGGTCTACCATGCGCGGAAACAGTGGTTCCCCCCCACATATCAGGTATCAGCGTACTCAGGACAAATTGCACAATAACTTTTGCAGTCCAATTTCTCGTGTTACCCTTGGTAAAATAAAAAAAATTGAACCTGAAGTTTTTTTTTGTGAAAAAAAGTTAAATATTCTTTTTTTAAATATTCAAAAAATTCCTGTGACGCACCTAAAGGGTTAATAAACTTCTTGAATGTGGTTTTGAGCACCTTAAGGGATGCAGTTTTTAGAATGGTGTCACTTTTGGGTATTTTCTGTCATATAGACCCCTCAAAGTGGCTTCAAATGTGATGTGGTCCGTAAAAATAAAATGGCGTTGCAAAAATGAGAAATCGCTGGTCAATTTTAACCCTTATAACTTCCTAACAAAAAAAAATTTTGATTCCAAAATTGTGCTGTTGTAAAGTAAACCTGTGGGAAATGCTATTTATTAAGTTTTTTGTGTGCCGTATCTCTGTGATTTAAGGGCATAAAAATTCAAATTTGGAAAATTGCGAAATTTTCAAAATTTTCGCCAAATTTCCATTTTTTTCACAAATAAACGCAAGTTATATGAATGAAATTTTACCACTAACATGAAGTACAATATGTCACGAGAAAACAATGTCAGAATCACTGGGATCCATCGAAGCATTTCAGAGTTATTACCTCATAAAGGGACAGTGGTCAGAATTGTAAAAATTGGCCCGGTCATGAATGTGCAAACCACCCTTGGGGCTTAAGGGGTTAAGGGGAGATCTTTGAACTTTAAGGTTATAGCATGGTGTCAGCTGTACAGTTGGCACCTGTGCCCGTTATCATTACTGGACTTTTGAAGGGAAATATAAATGTAAACTAGTCTATGTGGCACTATGTGCTGGAGAACAAAAATAAACAGAACCTGTCATTTAAAAAATACGCTAGTAACCTGCAGATATGGGGTTAATCTACAGGTTTAGGGTGAGTGCACGGATTCAGCTGCTGATTTTTCCGTGCGGATTTGCAGGTAAATCCGCAGGTAAAATGACTTGCGGTTTACCACCATTACGTCCTCGCCAGAAGCTCAGAGGTCCGTTTTGTCCAGAAATGTCCACCCACCCTGGATGAGTGAGCCCAAGAGAGGACCTTCGGTCGCAGATGGGCAGGGACAAATGTCTTGCCCGGTGGTACTGACTCAAGGGTGACCGGAGCCACGGTCCTCAGGCTCTCGGATGGAACAATCAGCCGAGGCTGCTCCTCCTCCTCCGATGACACCACGGAGCAGGAGAGAGCATCGGCCCGGACGTTCTTCACACCAGAGAGAAAATGGAGGGTGAAGTGGAACCGGGAGAAGAACAAGGACCATCTGGCCTGGCGAGAATTTAGCCGCTGAGCTGTCTGCAAATACACCAAGTTCTTGTGGTCAGTGAACACCTGGAAAGGGTGGCGAGCCCCCTCCAGGAGGTGTCTCCACTCAGAGAAGGCCAACTTCATCGCTAGCAATTCCCTGTCCCCAATGGAATAATTCCTCTCCGCCGGTGTGAAGGTCTTAGAGAAAAAGAAGCATGGGTGCTTCCGACCGTGCGTGTCCTTCTTGAACAGGACTGCTCCAGCACCGACGGAAGAGGCATCCACCTCCACATTGAAGGGTTTATCTACATCTGGGCGATGTAGAATGGGAGCGCTAGCAAAATGGAACTTAATGGAGGAGAAGGCCTTGGAGACAGGTTCCGACCACAAATTGAGATTTGCACCCTTCTTGGTGAGGGCCACCAAGAGGCCTACCAAAGTCAAGAAGTGGGGGATGAATTGGCGATAATTATTTGTGAACCCCATAAAGCGCTGCACCGCTTTGAGAGAATGGGTCTCCTGCCAATCAATCACTTCCTCACAGTGCAGCAACTTTCACAGTCTCTTCGTCACTTGAGCTCCCCGTGGGGACTGGAACTTTCTGGAACCCTCCTGTCAAATTTATAGCTTTCCCGGTTCCCTATAACTCCGCCCCCCATGACCAATGGTTTCTTAGCCCTAAGCTGATGTCAAGTCTTATGCTCACACTCCTCCCTGCCCTCTAATGTCAGTTCAAGGTACTGCATGTCACCTACACTTTCCTAGCTGTTTTCCCTTTTGAAATCTGACCAGTCAGTCCGTCCGTCAGGTCACCTTCCCTACACATTTTCAGGCACGTGACATTTTTTGATCGCTTTTTATTCTGATTTTTGGGACGCAGAATGAACAAAAACCAGCATTTCATGAATTTCTTTTGGGAGGTGCGTTTACACTGTTCCACGTGTGGTAAAATTGATAAGGCGGTTTTGTTCTTCGGATCAGTATGATTACAGCGCTACCTCATTTATGTTTTTTTTTTATGTTTTGCCTCTTTTATGCAATAAAAACTATTTTATATAAAAAATAATTATTTTTGCATCCTTTATTCTGCGAGCTATAACTTTTTAATTTTTTTGCTGATGATGCTGTGTGGCGGCTTGTTTTTTACAGGACAAGATGACATTTTCAGTGGTACCATGTTTATTTACATATGTCTTTTTAATCCCGTGTTATTGAACTTTTTGTTCGGTGGAATGATGATAAAGAATTATTTTTTGCCTAGTTTTTTTTTAAGGGGTTCACTAAGGGGTTAACTAGTGGGACAGTTTTATAGGGCGGGTCGGTATGGATGCGGCGATATTAACCCCTTAACGACCGCCGATACGCCTTTTAACGGCGGTAATTAAGGGTACTAAAACCACAGCGCCGTTAATTCACGGCGCTGTGATTTAAGTGAATAGCGCCCCCCAGTGTCGGATTTTCTCTGGGGTCTCGGCTGCCAGGGGTAGCCGAGACCCCAGAGAACATGAATCGGTCAGTTTTTACCAACCCCCGCTTTTGCGATCGCCGTTATTAACCCTATAACGGCGACCGCAAAAAAAAGAAGCCGCGATTTTACATTTAATTTCTCTCTCCTCTGATGTGATCGCACATCAGAGGAGAGAGAAATAGGGTCCCCGATCCCCCCCGGTACCTCTCCATGGCCCTCCGTCCCCTCCTGGTGGTCCCACGTCCCGCCGGCATCCTCCGATGGGCGCCGCCATCTTGAAACTGGCGGGCGCATGCGCAGTACGCCCGCCGGGAATCTGCCGGCTCCGGCTGGCAGATTCCATTCAGAATTTTGATCACTATGATAAACGATCATAGTGATCAAAATAAAAAAATAGTACATAACCCCCCCGTTTATCACTCCCTTATATAGGCCAATATAATGAAATAAAGAAAATATTTTTTTTTTCAGTTTTCCATTAGGGTTAGGGCTAGGGTTAGGGTTAGGGTTAGGGTTAGGGTTAGGGCTAGGGTTAGGGTTAGGGTAGGGTTAGGGCTAGGGTTAGGGTTAGGGTTGGGCTAGGGTTAGGGTTAGGGTTAGGGTTGGGCTAGGGTTAGGGTTGGGCTAGGGTTAGGCTAGGGTTAGGGTTGGGCTAGGGTTAGGGTTAGGGCTAGGGTTAGGCTAGGGTTAGGGTTAGGGTTGTGCTAGGGCTAGGGCTGGGCTAGGGTTAGGGCTCGGGTCACGACTAAGGTTAGAATTAGGGTTAGGGCGAACTAGAATTAGGGTTAGAATTAGGATTAGGGATTAGGGTTGGGATTAGGGTTAGGGTTGGGATTAGGGTTAGGGGTGTGTTGGGGTTAGGGTTGGAGCAAGAATTGATGGGTTTCCACTATTTGCCAACTTTGGGGGTCTAAAAATTGGGGTCTAAAAAATCACTTTTGTGGAAATAAAAAAAGACTTTTTATTTTCACGGCTCTGCATTTATAAACTTTTGTGAAGCGCTTGGGGGTTCAAGGTGCTCACCACACATCTAGATAAGTTCCTTAAGGGGTCTAATTTCCAAAATGGGGTCATTTGTGGGGGGTTTCCACTGTTTAGGCCCATCAGGGGCTCTGCAAGCGCAACATGATGCCCGCAGACCATTCCATCAAAGTCTGCATTCCAAAATGGCACTCCTTCCCTTCCGAGCTCTCCCATGCGCCCAAACAGTGGTTCCCCCCCACATATGGGGTATCGGCGTACTCAGGACAAATCGCATAACAACTGTGCGGGTATGATTTCCCCTGTTACCCTTGTAAAAAATAAAAATTTGGGGGCGAAAAGATCATTTTTGTGGAAAAAAATAGATTTCTTATTTTCACGGCTCTACGTTATAAACTTCTGTGAAGCCCTTGGGGGTTCAAAGTGCTCACCACACATCTAGATAAGTTCCTTAATGGGTCTAGTTTCCAAAATGGGGTCACTTGTTGGAGGTTTCAACTGTTTAGGCACATTAAGGGCTCTCCGAACGCAACATGGCATCCGATCTCAATTCCAGCCAATTCTGCGTTGAAAAAGTCAAACGGCGTTCCATCCCTTGCGAGCTCTGCCGTGTGCTGAAAAAGTGGTTTACCCCACATATAGGGTATCAGCGTATTCAGGAGAAATTGTACAACAAATTTTGTGGTTGATTTTCTCTTTTGACACTTGTGAAAATAAAAAAAATTGGTTCTGAAGTAAATTTTTTGCAAAAAAAAAGTTAAATGTTAATTTTTTCCTTCCACATTGCTTTAGTTCCTGTGAAGCACTTAAAGGGTTAATAAACTTCTTGAATGTGGTTTTGAGCACCTTGAGGGGTCTAGTGTTTAGAATGGTGCCACTTTTGGGTATTTTCTGTTATGTACACCCCTCAAAATGACTTTAAATATGATGTGGTCCCTAAAAAAAATGGTTTTGTAAATTTTGTTGTAAAAATGAGAAATCGCTGGTCAACTTTTAACCCTTATAACTTCCTAACAAAAAAAAATTTTGCTTCCAAAATTGTGCTGATGTAAAGTAGACATGTGGGAAATGTTATTTATTAAGAAATTTGTGTGACACATCTCTCTGATTTGAGGGCATAAAAATTTAAAGTTTTAAAATTGCAAAATTTTCAAAATTTTCGCCATATTTCCGTTTTTTTCATAAATAAACACAAGACTTATCGAAGAAATCTTACCACTAACATGAAGTACAATATGTCACGAAAAAACAAAATTAGAATCAGCGGGATCCATTAAAGCGTTCCAGAGTTATAACCTCATAAAGGGACAGTGGTCAGAATTGTAAAAATTGGCCTGGTCATTAAGCTGCAAACTGGCTCTGTCGCTAAGGGGTTAAATATGTGTCTTTTTATTGTTTTTGTTTTTATTTACAAAAAAAAAATTATTAGGGAATTTTTTTATTATTATTTATTTAGGATATTTTTATAAATTATTTTTACACTTGTTATTTTTTTTTCACTCTATTATATTGTCCCAATGTGGGACATTACAATAAAGTGTCAGATCACTGATCTGACAGTTTGCACAGCACTCTGTCAGATCAGCGATCTGACAGGCGCTGCACAGACTTTCTCAGCGCCTGCTCTCAGCCATATTGGATCCGGGGGCCTGCAGGGAGCCTCCTCCGAGGGTCTCAGGGAAGCATGCAGGGAGCCTCCTCCCTGCGTGATTCTTCCCTAATCCCCGGTACACTGCGATCATGTTTGTTGGATGGGATCCATTGAGATCCCCGCAGCTCAGCCCAGCTGGGAATGGAGCTCAGTGACCAGAAGTTACCTCTGTCATGTCACCCCCCTGTCACTGAGTTCCCAGCCCGGCTGAACTGTGGTCACTTTGCTGAGAGCTCACTGTGCTAATGGGGATCTCACCGGATTTCATCGCAGCTCAGCCCGGCTCTGAACAGAGCTTATTGACTGAAGGTAAACTCTATGACATCACCTCTCGTCATTGACACTGTATTCCCAGCAGCTGATTCACCTTTTGGTTTTCAGCCGGGACGGTTGCATCTTGGCACCATCCAGGTTGAAAACTAATTATCCTCCAGACATGAATTACTGCATGGGACAGAACAACGGACAAGTATGGTATATTGTTTGTTTAATATTTTATTTCTATTACAGGCGATTGAGGGCCTCGCTGGGATTAGGCGATGCAGTAAGTATGGTTTAATTGAGAATAACAAAGGTGTCTGTGTCATTTTTGTCAAATAAAGGACTTTATTCTGGCTGTGTCTTTATTTACAATGCAAGTATAGGATTAGTAAAGGATAGGTGTCTTATAGACGCCTCTCCATTACTAAGCTGTGGGCTTGATGTCACCTTTGTATTGTCAGGTGACATCAACCCCACAAATATTACCCCACTTGCCACTGCTACAGTTCAAGTGTGAGGAGCCGGGCAAAGCACCAGAATTGGCGCATCTAATAGATGTGCCTTGTCTGGGCAGCTGCGGGCTGCTATTTTTAGGCTGAGAGGTCATTTCCATGGCCCCTTACCAGCCTGAAAATATCAGCCCCCAGCTCTGAGCTTTAGCAAGGCTGGTTGTCAAAAATGGAGGGACCCCACGCCTTTTTTTAAATGATTTATTTATTTGCAGCCCCAAGCTGTGAGTGTTGTCTGGCTGGTTATCAAAAATAGGGGGGAACCAACGCCGTTTTTTTTAATTACCATATTTATTTACAGTGCAGGAGCGGCAGATGAATACTCCCATCCACTGCTCCTGCTGTCACTATTATTAGCAGCAGCAACACAGGAAGGCTGATGGGAGTAATATTCCCATCAGCCGCTGCCTGCTGTCTTTTTTATTACTTAAATGTAACTCCGGCAGAGCAGAGGAGAATGATGAGAGCCGGGTTCAGCATCCAGTGCTGGGGAAAAGCACTTACTTTAATGCTTCTTCCCTGGTGCCCATCTGTGTGGTACTGATTCGGCACACACATGCCACACATGTGCCGCAAGTATTACACACACGGACACTGACATCTCTGGTACCGGAAATATCAGTACGTGTGGAAAAGGCCTTATATCGGGTTTTTATGTTTTGGCTGCTGTCACACACTAAAAGACGCTTTTTATTGCAAAAAATAGCTTGTGGATCACCATATTTTGAGAGCTATAATTTTTCCATATTTTGGCCCACAGAGTCATTTGAGGTCTTCTTTTTGGAGGGACGAGTTGACGTTTTATTGGTACCATTTTCAGACACATGACATTTTTTGATTGCTTTCTATTCCGATTTTTGGGAAGCAGAATGAACAAAAATAGGCGATTCATGAATTTCTTTTGGGGGGGTGCTTATACCATTTCATGTGTGGTATAATTGATATGGCAGTTTTATTCTTTGGGTCAGTACTAGAGTTGAGCGACTTTTGGTTTTTTAGGGTCGCGTTTCGTTTCGTGAAACCCGACTTTTCCAAAAGTCGGGTCGAGCAAGATCGTCCGATTATAGGGAAAAGTCGGGGTCGTCCCGAAACACGAAACCCAATGTAAGTCAATGGGGAATAAAAGTCGGCAGTGAGAGGAGGACAGGAAACACACCTACAGTGCCCATTTGAATGCCAAAAGCATCAATTCTTCTTACTTAAGCTTGTCAACCTTAATTAACTTCATAATACAAGTTACGCACTGAAAAATGGGGGTTATTTGGCTAAAGTTGTGGGGGGGGAGGGCTGGCTGCAGGTTTTCATGTGCCCTGGGCGAAAGAGCGCCCCTTTAACACATACCACAACTCATCATGCTCCGATACGGCAGAGAAATAGCGGTATAGTACAATGAAAAATACTTCACTTTTTACATCTCATGACGAGGCCCATCTATTTCTCCATACAGAATCATTGGTCCCATATAATGTTTGAAACAGTATATGATGAGCTCCACATAATGCTACAGTATATGTTGGTCCCCATGGATGAAGCTCCACTGTCTTATGGGCCCAAATAATGCTCCAAACATAATGGGCCCCATTTCTAATGCTCTAGTGTATAATGGGCCCTGTAAATGCTGCTCCAGTGTCTGATGTCCACCTTTGGAATGTTCCAGTGTATGGTGGGCCCCATCTATCATTCTCCAGAGTATAGTGCTCCCCAAAAATTGCTGTCCCAACATTGAAAACAATCAAATAAGTCTCCTCGCTAGGGAATCCCTGTACTTGTCTGGATTCCTCGTCGTCCCCATCTTCCATCTCACTGCACAGTATTTCAACTTTGCAAGTGCTGTGATCCTGGGCAAGCAGGGGGGACCCACTCGTTGGCGATGGCACTGGCACAGGGCCCCTGATAGTACGGTGGTGTGTCTGATGGCGGGTGGGCCGAACCTGCACTTTCATCTGCAGCTTCCTCTTTGTCACCGTGTAAGAGGGAACTGTATATGGGAAGGGTAACCTGAGTTTCACCAGGGTCAGATTCATGTCGTGTAGCGTGCGAGGGGAATGTAGTGGTCTGGGTCAATGTACCAGCAGATTCATCGAGCAGTGGCTGGGCATCAGTGCACTTGTGTCGCCCCCAGGAGTACAGTCGCCACAGTGGCATTACCTTCTTCCTAGGGAGTGTGATGTCATGCTTGGGAGCAACGAAGGATCTCTCTAGCAGGTTAACTGATTGGGCGGCGTTATTCCCACGAGTCATGACCCTCCAAACAGCGTTCATGAAGGCAAAGTGTTTGTTTTACGTGGGCAGTATGGTTGCAAAGCTGAACCTTAAAGGAATGTCCAGAAGGGCACCACCAGGAGTGGAGCCTACGGTTAAATTCGACTCCACCTGGGAAACCTCAACCATGCCAGCTACAGAACAGATGCACACATTGCAAGCTTAATTCCGTTAACGAACGAGACTCCGTCATGCCCCGCGGTCCGAGTCCGGCTTACTGGAGGGACACATGAGGCTCTGGCACATGAGATTGGCCAATAACTGGTGTGTCATGCCCTTACATGTCCGTGGCTGCATGTGCGCTACACTGAAAAGGCCAGCGTTTGTCGCTTACAGGTGCAGATAACCCGCTGAACAACGTTAGTGATGGGGATCACTGATTACAATTATTACCCGCGAACAATGATTTCCCAGTAAGTGCAGGTCAACCGCAGTTCCGGAATTAGGCCTAACCATCATTCCTGAAAAAATGAAAAACTTACGTGTGCAAACCACAGGTGCTGTAGCTTGCTTAACAGCTCGCCAGCCGTTCTCACGCCCAGTATGGATTACACGTGATTGCACAAAGGTGAGAAAGGGTACCGTATCCCCAGATAACATGTATGGATAGCGTACACATTCAAAATATATGTCTATACATCAGGAGGCAGGCTCAGATGGTGTTAGGCCCAGTATGGATTGCACGTGATTGCACAAAGGTTAGAAAGGGTACCGTTTCCCCGGATAACATGTATGGATAGCGTACACATTCAAAATATATGTCTCAGGAGGCAGGCTCAGACGGTGTTAGGCCCAGTATGGATTGCACGTGATTGCACAAAGGTTAGAAAGGGTACCGTATCCCCGGATAACATGTATGGATAGCGTACACATTCAAAATATATGTCTCAGGAGGCAGGCTCAGACGGTGTTAGGCCCAGTATGGATTGCATGTGATTGCACAAAGGTTAGAAAGGGTACCGTATCCCCAGATAACATGTATGGATAACGTACACATTCAAAATATATGTCTCAGGAGGCAGGCTCAGACGGTGTTAGGCCCAGTATGGATTGCACGTGATTGCACAAAGGTTAGAAAGGGTACCGTATCCCCGGATAACATGTATAGATATCGTACACATTCAAAATATATGTCTCAGGAGGCAGGCTCAGACGGTGTTAGGCCCAGTATGGATTGCACGTGATTGCACAAAGGTTAGAAAGGGTACCGTATCCCCAGATAACATGTATGGATAGCGTACACATTCAAAATATATGTCTCAGGAGGCAGGCTCAGACGGTGTTAGGCCCAGTATGGATTGCACGTGATTGCACGTGATTGCACAAAGGTTAAAAAGGGTACCGTATCCCCGGATTACATGTATGGATAGCGTACACATTCAAAATATATGTCTCAGGAGGCAGGCTCAGACGGTGTTAGGCCCAGTATGGATTGCACGTGATTGCACAAAGGTTAGAAAGGGTACCGTTTCCCCGGATAAAATGTATGGATAGCGTACACATTCAAAATATATGCCTCAGGAGGCAGGCTCAGATGGTGTTAGGCCCAGTATGGATTGCACGTGATTGCACAAAGGTTAGAAATGGTACCATATCCCCGGATAACATGTATGGATAGCGTACACATTCAAAATATATGTCTCAGGAGGCAGGCTCAGACGGTGTTAGGCCCAGTATGGATTGCACGTGATTGCACAAAGGTTAGAAAGGGTACCGTATCCCCGGATAACATGTATGGATAGCGTACACATTCAAAATATATGTCTCAGGAGGCAGGCTCAGACGGTGTTAGGCCCAGTATGGATTGCACGTGATTGCACAAAGGTTAGAAAGGGTACCGTTTCCCCGGATAACATGTATGGATAGCGTACACATTCAAAATATATGTCTATACATCAGGAGGCAGGCTCAGACGGTGTCAGGCACAGTATGGATTTGACGGCCCAGACTACACAGCGGAGGAGCAGGGAGAGGTAAAGATTGCAAATGCTGGGGCCCTGCCCAAGCAAGGGGGGCCCACTCGTGGGCGTCGGTACTGGCACTGGGCCCCTCATAGTACGGCGGTGTGTCTGACGGCGGGTGTGCACCACCACCGTCAGAGACACTTGATTGCACTATGAAGGACCCTGTAACAGTGCCTGCGCCCAAGAGTCGGCCTACCCACCTGTCCAGGGCAACGGCACTCGCACGGTGTCGTGCGCTAGGTGGTGACCCCGGCCATGGGGGGGTGAGGCAGCACAGTTAGGGAGTTTTAGAAAGTGGCATATGTTGATGTTGGACATTCAGCTGATGCAAAAGGTGAAATAGGTCAAGTCCCAGGAAGAGGTGGACCAAAGCAAGCCATTTTTCTGTCACCCTATGTGTCATCAGAGGAAGTTGGGACAAAATCCTTGGAAACCCATGCGTGGTTCATTTTAATGAAGGTTAGATCATCCACATTTTGGGTTGACATACGGGTCCTTTTTTCTGTCAGGATTGATCCAGCTGCACTGAAGACTCTTTCCGATAGCACACTTGCAGCTGGGCAAGCGAGCTCCTGTAAGGCATATTGGGCCAATTCAGGCCAGGTGTCCAGTTTAGCGGCCCAATAGTCAAAGGGGAATGACCTGTGTGGGAGAACATCGATATGGGAGGAAAAGTAGTTTGTAACCATAGCTGACAACTGCTGTCTCCTGTCACTTTCCATCGATGCAGTATTACCAATTGTGTGAGCGGTACTTGAAAAATCAGTCCACAACATTGTCATGAAACCCCTGTCTCCAACGCCACTTCTGCTGTGTGCACCACGAACACCTCTGCCAAGCTGTCCCCGGCCCGTACGGCTCGTGTGAGAGCCATCACTGCTGCTGTGTGCTGGGAATGCCTCAAGCAACCGATTTACCAGAGTTGCTTGTTTATTAGCCAATATTAGGTCAAGGTTCTCCTGTGGCATGATGTTTTGTAATTTGCCTTTATAGCGTGGATCCAGGATGCTGGCCAACCAGTAGTCGTCATCGTTCATCATTTTGGCAATGCGTGGGTCCCTTTTTAGGATCTGCAAGGCATAATCTGACATGTGGGCCAATGTTCCCGGTGTCAATGATGCACTGCGAGTGCTGGTTGGAGGAGCACTTTCTGGCAAATCCACATCCCTCCAGTCACGCACAAACCCTGTACCAGACCTTGCCACGCCAACATTTTCACTTGCCCCACGAGATGCATCCTCCTCCCCTAAGTAATCATCCCCATCATCCTCCTCCTCTTCTTCCTCCACCTCGTCCAGGAGAGGTCCCTGAGCAGACAATGGCTGAATGTCATCAAGGATTCCCTCCTCCTCTTCCGCCTCATCAACATTGGCTGCAGATGCCTGCTCCTTAAGGTGCGTCAAAGTTTGCATGAGCAGACGCATAAGTGGGATGCTCATGCTTAGGATGGCGTCGTCTGCGCTTACCAGCCGTGTGCATTCCTCAAAACACTGAAGGACTTTACAGAGGTCTTTCAGCTTCGACCACTGCACACCTGTCAACTCCATGTCTGCTCTCAAAGTGCCTGGCCGTGTATCCTCCCACAAATGCATTATGGCCTGCCTCTGCTCGCACAGCCGCTCCACCATGTGCAGGGTGGAGTTCCACCTTGTTGCAATGTCGATAATGAGGCGGTGGTTGGGAAGGTGGAGCAATCGCTGCAGCTTCTGCATACGAACGGAGTGTACAGGCGACCGGCGGATGTGCGCGCACAGTCTTCGCACCTTCTGGAGCAGGGCTGTTAACTCCGGATAATTTTTGAGGAAGCACTGCACCACCAGGTTCAAGGTGTGAGCCAAGCAAGGTATATGGCTGAGTTTTGAAAGGGCTATGGCTGCCACAAAATTACGGCCGTTATCACTAACTACCTTGGCTGCCTCAAGATGTACACTGCCCAGCCATGACTCAGTTTGTCGCTTCAAGTACTCGGCCAGCACCTCGGCGGTGTGTCTGTTGCCCAAACACATCATCTGCAACACAGCCTGCTGACGCTTTCCACTAGCTGCTCGATAGGGGGACACATCGTGTGCAACAGTGGCAGCTGCAGATGGAGTGCTCGTTCGACTGCACTCTGTGGATGAGCTTTCGCTTCTGGAGGAGGAGGAGGAGGGTCGAACGCCTACAGCCAACTGTTTCCTATACCGTGGGCTAGGCAGCACTGTCCCACCACCGCTGTCCCCTGTGGACCCTGCATCCACCACATTAACCCAGTGCGCAGTGATGGACACGTAACGGCCCTGGCCATGCCGACTGGACCATGCATCAGTTGTGAGGTGCACCTTTCCGCTCACTGACTGCTTGAGTGCATGGACAATGCGGTCTTTCACATGATGGTGGAGGGCTGGGATGGCTTTGCTAGAGAAGAAGTGACTGGGTAGGTCATAGCGTGGTACTGCATAGGCCATGAGTTCGCGGAAAGCTGTGCTTTCCACCAACCGAAAGGGCATCATCTCAAACGAGATTAGTTTGGCAATGTGGGCGTTCAAACCCAGTGTACGCAGATGAGAGACTGAGTACTTTCTTGACCTACTCATAGTGTCTGGGAGGGTGAGCTGGACTTGAGAGCTGCATATGGTGGAAGTAGCGGTGGACAGGGCGGACTGAGAGAGGGTTGATGATGGTGATGGAGTTGGTGTTCTTTCTGATGGCCTAGAATCAGTCTTTCGTTGATATAACAGTGGGATTCCCTGACTGCTGTGGCCTTGCAACGACACCTCAACATTTGCTGCTGTGCTAACCGGTGGGCTTACAGTGGGGGAAACAATGTAGCGTTGCTGACTACCTTCGTTGTGATCAGTTGCACATGTGGCACTTGAGGTTTGGTGTTGTGTCCACGCTTGCAAGTGCATGCTGGTTAAATGTCTAAGCATGCAACTGGTATTCAAATTTTTCAGATTTTTCCCTCGGCTAAAGGTCTTTGCGCACTTCTTACAGATAACCTTGGCCTGATCATGAGGATTTTGTTCAAAAAAGTGCCACACTGCACTCTTCCTACTTTGGCAGACATTTTGCGGCCTAGCACGCTGTGATCTTTTGACCCTCTGGACAAGCTGTCCAGCAACTCTTTTGATGTTTGGAACCTGTCTTTGGAGTGCTCCGGGCCTGCCAGATAACAGCTGTTGCGATGTCGATGTCTGCTGTGGATGCTCCTCATCTGAGCTATTGGAAGCAGCACCCTCTTCCCCCAATGGATGCCAATCTGGGTCAACAACTGGGTCATCCATCACCTCCTCTTCTATGTCATGTGCACCTTCCTCTGTGTCACCGTGTATGGTGGTATAGTGTGCGGGAAGGGGCACCTGAGTCTCATCAGGGTCAGAATCTGGCTCTGTACACTGCGAGGACAATGTAGTGCTCTGAGTGAATGTACCAGCAGAATCATCCATCAGCGGCTGTGCATCAGTGCACTCCATGTCAGATTCATCTTGGCCTGGGTAATTCACCATTTCACTTGATAATCCAGGCATGGTATGTGAAAACAGCTCCATGGAGTAATCAGTAGTATGGCCTGCGTCATCCTTCAATCTTGGTTGGGGTGAAGGACACAAGGAAAGGTGTGGTTCATGAACATGAGCCTCCAATGACGACTCAGTGCTTTTACTTTTTACAACTGAAGAAGAGGAGGCGATAGAGCTGGAGGCTGAGTCAGCAATGTAAGACAAAACTTTTTCCTGATGCTCTGGCTTTAAAAGCGGTTTGCCAACTCCTAGAAAACTAAGCGTTCGAGGCCTTATGTAGCCAGACGATGACGCAGGCTCAACACCTCCTGCATTCGGTCCTATTTTGCTCTTGACACTACCATCAGATCCACCACCAACACCATCATTACCAGCTGCCAACCCTCGCCCAATTCCACGGCCTCTTCCACCAGCCTTCCTCATTTTTGGTAGAAATGTAGACAAAATCCAACAAACTATATAGTAATGTAAAACAAGGTACAAGGTGTCTATAGGACAGGGGAGATTTTGAATTTCTGCAGACACTTGTGGACACTGGACACTTTTGAATTGTGTGAGGCCCAATGAATATCTGAGCGCTATGTGACAGGCTCGATGGCACAGCTGTGACCAAAGTGACTAGAGGATAAGGGAGATTTTGAATCTGCACACACTTTTGGACACTGGACACTTTTGGATTGTGTGAGGCCCAATGAATATCTGAGCGCTATGTGACAGGCTCGATGGCACAGCTGTGACCAAAGTGACTAGAGGATAAGGGAGATTTTGAATCTCTGCACACACTTTTTTACACTGGACACTTTTGGATTGTGTGAGGCCCAATGAATATCTGAGCGCTATGTGACAGGCTCGATGGCACAGCTGTGACCAAAGTGACTAGAGGATAAGGGAGATTTTGAATCTCTGCACACACTTTTGGACACTGGACACTTTTGGATTGTGTGAGGCCCAATGAATATCTGAGCGCTATGTGACAGGCTCGATGGCACAGCTGTGACCAAAGTGACTAGAGGATAAGGGAGATTTTGAATCTGCACACACTTTTGGACACTGGACACTTTTGGATTGTGTGAGGGCCAATGAATATCTGAGCGCTATGTGACAGGCTCGATGGCACAGCGGTGACCAAAGTGACTAGAGGATAAGGGAGATTTTGAATCTCTGCACACACTTTTGGACACTGGACACTTTTGGATTGTGTGAGGCCCAATGAATATCTGAGTGCTATGTGACAGGCTCGATGGCACAGCTGTGACCAAAGTGACTAGAGGATAAGGGAGATTTTGAATCTCTGCACACACTTTTGGACACTGGACACTTTTGGATTGTGTGAGGCCCAATGAATATCTGAGCGCTATGTGACAGGCTCGATGGCACAGCTGTGACCAAAGTGACTAGAGGATAAGGGAGATTTTGAATCTCTGCACACACTTTTGGACGCTGGACACTTTTGGATTGTGTGAGGCCCAATGAATATCTGAGCGCTATGTGACAGGCTCGATGGCACAGCTGTGACCAAAGTGACTAGAGGATAAGGGAGATTTTGAATCTCTGCACACACTTTTGGACACTGGACACTTTTGGATTGTGTGAGGCCCAATGAATATCTGAGCGCTATGTGACAGGCTCGATGGCACAGCTGTGACCAAAGTGACTAGAGGATAAGGGAGATTTTGAATCTCTGCACACACTTTTGGACACTGGACACTTTTGGATTGTGTGAGGCCCAATGAATATCTGAGCGCTATGTGACAGGCTCGATGGCACAGCTGTGACCAAAGTGACTAGAGGATAAGGGAGATTTTGAATCTCTGCACACACTTTTGGACACTGGACACTTTTGGATTGTGTGAGGCCCAATGAATATCTGAGCGCTATGTGACAGGCTCGATGGCACAGCGGTGACCAAAGTGACTAGAGGATAAGGGAGATTTTGAATCTCTGCACACACTTTTTTACACTGGACACTTTTGGATTGTGTGAGGCCCAATGAATATCTGAGCGCTATGTGACTGGCTCGATGGCACAGCTGTGACCAAAGTGACTAGAGGATAAGGGAGATTTTGAATCTCTGCACACACTTTTGGACGCTGGACACTTTTGGATTGTGTGAGGCCCAATGAATATCTGAGCACTATGTGACAGGCTCGATGGCACAGCTGTGACCAAAGTGACTAGAGGATAAGGGAGATTTTGAATCTCTGCACACACTTTTGGACACTGGACACTTTTGGATTGTGTGAGGCCCAATGAATATCTGAGTGCTATGTGACAGGCTCGATGGCACAGCTGTGACCAAAGTGACTAGAGGATAAGGGAGATTTTGAATCTCTGCACACACTTTTGGACACTGGACACTTTTGGATTGTGTGAGGCCCAATGAATATCTGAGCGCTATGTGACAGGCTCGATGGCACAGCTGTGACCAAAGTGACTAGAGGATAAGGGAGATTTTGAATCTCTGCACACACTTTTGGACGCTGAACACTTTTGGATTGTGTGAGGCCCAATGAATATCTGAGCGCTATGTGACAGGCTCGATGGCACAGCTGTGACCAAAGTGACTAGAGGATAAGGGAGATTTTGAATCTCTGCACACACTTTTGGACACTGGACACTTTTGGATTGTGTGAGGCCCAATGAATATCTGAGTGCTATGTGACAGGCTCGATGGCACAGCTGTGACCAAAGTGACTAGAGGATAAGGGAGATTTTGAATCTCTGCACACACTTTTGGACACTGGACACTTTTGGATTGTGTGAGGCCCAATGAATATCTGAGCGCTATGTGACAGGCTCGATGGCACAGCTGTGACCAAAGTGACTAGAGGATAAGGGAGATTTTGAATCTCTGCACACACTTTTGGACACTGGACACTTTTGGATTGTGTGAGGCCCAATGAATATCTGAGCGCTATGTGACAGGCTCAATGGCACAGCTGTGACCAAAGTGACTAGAGGATAAGGGAGATTTTGAATCTCTGCACACACTTTTGGACACTGGACACTTTTGGATTGTGTGAGGCCCAATGAATATCTGAGCGCTATGTGACAGGCTCAATGGCACAGCTGTGACCAAAGTGACTAGAGGATAAGGGAGATTTTGAATCTCTGCACACACTTTTGGACACTGGACACTTTTGGATTGTGTGAGGCCCAATGAATATCTGAGCGCTATGTGACAGGCTCGATGGCACAGCTGTGACCAAAGTGACTAGAGGATAAGGGAGATTTTGAATCTCTGCACACACTTTTGGACACTGGACACTTTTGGATTGTGTGAGGCCCAATGAATATCTGAGCGCTATGTGACAGGCTCGATGGCACAGCTGTGACCAAAGTGACTAGAGGATAAGGGAGATTTTGAATCTCTGCACACACTTTTGGACACTGGACACTTTTGGATTGTGTGAGGCCCAATGAATATCTGAGCGCTATGTGACAGGCTCGATGGCACAGCTGTGACCAAAGTGACTAGAGGATAAGGGAGATTTTGAATCTCTGCACACACTTTTGGACACTGGACACTTTTGGATTGTGTGAGGCCCAATGAATATCTGAGCGCTATGTGACAGGCTCGATGGCACAGCTGTGACCAAAGTGACTAGAGGATAAGGGAGATTTTGAATCTCTGCACACACTTTTGGACACTGGACACTTTTGGATTGTGTGAGGCCCAATGAATATCTGAGTGCTATGTGACAGGCTCGATGGCACAGCTGTGACCAAAGTGACTAGAGGATAAGGGAGATTTTGAATCTCTGCACACACTTTTGGACACTGGACACTTTTGGATTGTGTGAGGCCCAATGAATATCTGAGCGCTATGTGACAGGCTCGATGGCACAGCTGTGACCAAAGTGACTAGAGGATAAGGGAGATTTTGAATCTCTGCACACACTTTTGGACACTGGACACTTTTGGATTGTGTGAGGCCCAATGAATATCTGAGCGCTATGTGACAGGCTCGATGGCACAGCTGTGACCAAAGTGACTAGAGGATAAGGGAGATTTTGAATCTCTGCACACACTTTTGGACACTGGACACTTTTGGATTGTGTGAGGCCCAATGAATATCTCAGCGCTATGTGACAGGCTCGATGGCACAGCTGTGACCAAAGTGACTAGAGGATAAGGGAGATTTTGAATCTCTGCACACACTTTTGGACACTGGACACTTTTGGATTGTGTGAGGCCCAATGAATATCTGAGCGCTATGTGACAGGCTCGATGGCACAGCTGTGACCAAAGTGACTAGAGGATAAGGGAGATTTTGAATCTCTGCACACACTTTTGGACACTGGACACTTTTGGATTGTGTGAGGCCCACTGATATCTGAGCGCTATGTCACAGGCTCGATGGCACAGCTGTGACAAAAGTGACTAGAGGATAAGGGAGATTGGATTGCTTTTAAAAAAGCAGTTTGCAGAGCAGTGGGTAAACAGCAATGCCAGCCTGTCAGGAAGCCTTAAAAGGCAGCCCAACAACCAACACCACTGATACACCACAATATAGCCTCCCCTTGCACTGCACACACAGTGACTGGTGTGTTGTGCAGGCCAAATTGCTAGCAGCAGAAGCAGTTTTTTTTTCTTCTCAGCAGGACAAAAAAAAAAAATTGGGATTGCTTTTAAAAAAGCAGTTTGCGGAGCAGTGAGTAAACAGCAATGCAGGAATGTCAGGAAGCCTTAGAAGGCAGCCCAACAACCAACACCACTGATACACCACTATATAGCCTCCCCTTGCACTGCACACACAGTGACTGGTGTGTTGTGCAGGCCAAATCGCTAGCAGCAGAAGCAGTTTTTTTGTCTTCTTCCCTGCCTAACGCTCTCCCTACAGAATCAGCAGCAACCTCTCCCTATACTGAGATCGGCAGAAGTAAGATGGCGGTCGGCGTGCATGCCCTTTTATACTCCCTGTGACGCCCACCAAAGCAAGCCAATCACTTGCATGCCCTTCTGAAAGATGGTGGTGACCCCTGCCTATGTCATCACGTTGCCCACAGTGTCCGTGGATCCTGATTGGTTAAAAAAGAGCACAAAACAAACTTTTGAAACGCGACTTTGGCGCGTAAGTCGCCGACCTCGTGGCCGACCTCATCCTAGGGTCGGGTTTCGTTTCATGAAACCCGACTTTGCCAAAAGTCGGCGACTTTTGAAATTTTTCGACCCGTTTCGCTCAACTCTAGTCAGTACAATTACAGAGATTCCTCATTTATATCATTTTTTTATGTTTTGGCGCTTTTATACAATAAAAACTATTTTATTTAAAAAAATAATAATTTTTGCTTCACTTTATTCTTAGAGCTATAACATTTTTATTTTTCCACTGATGGAGCTGAATTCTTTTTTTTTGCGGGACAAGATGACATTTTCAGCGGTACTATGCTTATTTATATTTGTCTTTTTGATCTCATGTTATTGCACTTTTGGTTCAGCGGTATGATAATAAAGCATTGTTTTTTATGATATTCACTAAAGGGGTTAACTAGTGGGAAAGTTTTATAGATTGGGTCATTTTGGACGCAGCAATACCAAATATGTGCACTTTTATTGTTTAATTTTTTTTTCATTCAAATATTTATTTAGTAATAGACTATACAGTATATTGATTTTTTTATTTTGATTTTTGATTTCTTTTAAAAACATTTTTACAACCATTTAAAAAAAAATTTTTTAAACTTTTTTCTAACTGTTTTACTTTGTCCCGCTATGGGACTATCATTTTTTGCATGCAGATCGGTTCTATAGCAGGCAGATGAAGCAGCATCTGCATGCCATAGAAGCTGTCAGCGCTGCACTGACAGGGAGACTTGATGATCATGCACTGCACATGATCAACACGTTTCCTAGCTCTAGTGACCATGTCAACCAACGGGACCTTGCGTCACGCCGCGTGGTCTCCGATCCAAAGGCAGAAGGGCTGTCAGCCCTGTGCCGGCTTCCAGAATGCTGCGATCGTGTTCAATAGCAGCATTTTGGTGGTTAAAGTGTTGGGGGTGGTCTGTGACCGCTTCTGGCATCTAGTGCTGTATGTCAGCTGTGAGAATCAGCTGACCCCCGGCGGTGATTGCCTGCGCACCCCCTGTGTGCGTGGCCGATAGTGATGACGTAATATTCCGTCCATGGTCAAACAGGCCACATGGACGGAATTATGTCAGATGTCAGAAAGGGGTTAAAGGAGAGTAAAAGTATACACCATTGTTCTCAGCAGTGATCTGGAAGTCAGAGATGCTTCCAGGGGGCTTCCGCATACTATTCTCCTTACATTCAGCACTTTTCTCATCCATTGGAACATTTTCAATAGTATCACTACCCCCCAGACCTCTTTTTAGGGTCTGCTGGAAAAAACCTTGACTTTCCCATTGACTCCCATTATACTCGTTACTCGCAATGAGCATTCGATTATTAGGAATTACTGGGTTCAAGCAACGAGCACCCAAGCATTTTATTACATAGTTACGTAGGTTGAATAAAGACCTAGGTCCATCAAGTTCAATTTTTCTACACCTATTGTACATTTTGTCACTAATTTAACTACAACCCGCAATGTTGTGTCTATCAAGGAAATCGTCCAGCCCTTTATTAAAAGCTAACACTAAATGCCACAGATAAAAAAAAACCAAATGGCACAAGGAATGTGGAGTACAAAATATAAACAATTTTATTCATATTAGAATTCACATCTCATACAATCACATATAGATGCCTCAAATTATCAAAAAAATTGCTGGCAACATGGACAAAAAATCACTTCATTATCCAATAAATAAACCATTAATCTGTGCTAAAAATGGCATATAATACCCAAGCAGTCATATATAAGACTGCTAAGAATTCATATTATAATAAATGCCTAAAATGACAATTTATATCCTAAACATAGTGCCTGGATTTTACTAAAGCGGATCAAGTTCTAACAGCCTAAAGAGTAAGCCATAGTAATGCTACGGAATGTAAAATTAGCGATACCTGTGTATATATATGTCCACGCTGTCACCGCGATCCACCCCAACGCGCGTTTCGCCTCTTCTTCCGGGGGGCTGTTATAGTGTCAGCATTACTACCTCTTGTGGTCGGCATTCCACAGTCTGACTGCTCTATCTGTAAAGAGTTCGTTCCTGTATATCTGCCGGAATTGTCTTTCTTCTACCCGTAATGAGTGCCCTCTAGTCCTTAGTATGGTCTTTGGAAGGAATAAGTCATGTGTCAGTCCTTTATACTGACCACACATATATTTATACATGTAAATGAGATCTCCTCTGAGGCGTCTTTTTTCCTAGACTAAACAAAGCCCAAATTTTACAAGCTCTCCTCATATAGAGGTCTTCTAATGTAATAATGTAGTTGCCATCTTTGAATTGATTCTAACTTCTGAACATCCTTTTTAAAATGTGGAGCCAAAAACTGGATCCTATATTCTAGATGTGGCCTCACCAGTGATTTATAAAGGGGTAACAATACAATGGAATCACGGGATTTTATACACTCTAAAATCTTGTTTGCTTTTGAGGCTGCTGCTTAACATTGAGTACTGGTGCTCAGATTACTTGTAACCAGAATACCCAAGTCCTTCTCCTGTTCTGTAGTCACGAGTATTGTCCCATTCAATGTATATGCAGCAGTAGGATTACTCTGTCCCAGATGCATTACTCTACATTTATCTAGATTACACTTCATATGCCAAGTGTTTGCCCATTCAGTCACCTTATTCACTTCATTTTATAATATTGTAATGTCAAGGTCAGATTTTAATACCTACATAGTTTTGTGTCGTCAGCACTTTACTAACACTTTACTCTCAATCCCATTCACTAGGTCATTAATAAAGAGGCTAAAAAGAATCAGGCCTAGCACAGATCCCTGTGGTCCCCACTGCTCCCAGTACAGATTCTTGCAACCCCCACTGCTCCCAGTACAGATCTCAGTGGTCCCCACTGCTGACTATATCTCATTTAGAGAACGTACCATTTATGACGACTCTTTGTTTTCTGTCATTTAGACAATTCCTTACCCATCTGCATATAGTTTCCCCCAGTTCTTGCCTCTGTAGCTTCAGTATAAGGCTGCTATGTGGAATAATATCAAATGCCTTTGTAAAGTCCAGATAAATCACATCAGCCGCATTACCAACATCCAGACTTACAATTACCTCCTCATAGAAACCCAACATGTTAGCAAGACAAGACTTATTCTTCATGAATCCATGCTGGTTGTCAGTAATTATATTATTACTAGATGTGTGCCCGATGCTATCACAACGGGAGGGCAGTAACATCACGATGGGGGCAGTTTGTGACGCTGGGGATGGCGATGACAAACAATTTAAGGCAATTATAAATATAGATCTACAATATATTTCTGCAGGTCATCTCTTGTAATGCCCTCAAAAATTTTGCACACTACTGATGTCAGGCTTACCAGACAATAGTTGCCTGGATCCATCTTCTTACCTTTCTGAACCTTTTCGTGACTGCCAACGGTAGATATACGTCGTCACTAGCAGGGCTTTGTGCAGAGCCCCACATATCTTATAACGAGGGGATTCCGGCGCACAATGCTGTCTGTGACCCCAGACCTCATCGAGACCTGATTGATTTAGGTCCTGATATTGACAGCATCACACCAGCCAATGCGACAAATCACTGGGAAAGTTTGTTGTAGCAACAAACTTTCCCCGGCGATCTGCCTCATAACAACTCTGTTTCTCCTCTGATCGCCAGTTTACTATTTATAGTTTTGGGCCTCTCACCCGATACACTTGAAACAGGGCAAGAAGAGATCGCATGTAGCGATGCCCAAATATTTGAGCAGCCATGGTCACATGAAGGCAATGGTGGGAACGTGTCACAAGAGATGGACGATGATGAGACACAATTGCCAGCAAGTCAGAAGGAGGAAAAGGGTGCTGAAGTGGAGTCCAAGGTGGTGGATGATATATTAACTGACCCAACCTGGCAGGAGGAAATGCAGAGTGAGGACAGCAGCACACACGGGAAGATAGGCATATCGCCCCAACAGGCAGGAAGAAGCAGTGTGTTGACCACAGACAGAAGGCGGGCAACCATTCATTGTAACCCCAGTATGACGGAAGTCGGCAGTACAACTGTTAAGTCTTCCCGAGTCTTGTTGTTTTTTAAAGACTCTGCCGATAACCCCAAACAGGCCATTTGCACCACCTGACCTGCCCGCACCAGCAGGCGTAGCAAAACTAACAGCCTGACCACCACCAGCATGATCAGGCACATGGCAGCAAAGCACCAGACTTTGTGGGCCGAACCCCAGGCTCCAGGAACAGTGTCTGTGGGTGAAAACACTGCTTCTTCTGCTGTTGCGTGTGCAAGCCAATCCTCTGTCCACGGTGCATGAGAAGATGCCTCCTGCCCTGCACTTGTCATTGCCCACACTCAACTACCACTATCAACAAGCCCGTCCACGTCTTTATCACAGCACAGCATTCAGTCGTCCATACCCCAGTCATTGAAACGCAAGCGTAAATAATCAGCCAATGCCCCACAGACCACAGTACTAAATTCACACATTTCTCGTCTGCTTGCGGTCGAAATGTTGCCTTTTAGGCTTGTGGAGATGGAAGCTTTCCACAACCTGATGGCGGTGGCCGTCCCAAGGTACTCAGCCCCCTGTGCCGGCATTACACAAGCACGTATCGCTCAACATTACCCGTGCCCTGAACAGTGATGTTACTGGGAAAGTGCACCTAACCACAGACACATAGACAAATGCTTGTGGGCAGGGATACTACATCTCACTGAGGTACACTGGGTAAACATAGCGGAAGCCGGGACCCAGATGGACCTTGGAACGGAACACATACTCCCAAAGCCGAAGATTGTTGGCCCTATGTCAATCAGGGCTGCCCCTACAGTCTACAGCTCCTGCACCTCCTCATCCTCTTCAGCCTCCATCTCCGAAATGAGTACATCAGTCCCAAGCTGGAAGCATTGTAGCACTTTCTCAGCCAAGCGTCAACAGGCTGTACTGAAGCTAATATGCTTAGGTGACAAACCGCACAATGCTGAAGAGTTGTGGACAGCTCTGAAAGAGCAGGCAGATGTGTGGCTGACACCGCTGAACTGTAATAACGTGCAAGAGAGATATATGTCACCACTGAGCAGGCAGACCAACAGAAAAAGGGGAGGTTTATTTACAGGGGATAATACTGGTAAAACATACAGTATAACAGAGAAAATAATGTGATAGGGTTATTTCGACAGAAGGAGAAATATACGGGGTTAAAACAGTGGAAAAAGTTATTCTCTGATGAGGCAAACTTATCAGTTCTCAGGGATCTTGATTGGAGAGATCCTCTGGTCCAACGTTGGCACCAAGGCACCAGCGGTGCTTGATGTCCTCTGTCTCTAGGATCCTTGAAATAGTCCAGCTGTAGTATGGGGGGTTTACGCGGGGGTCCAAAGGGTAGGAAGATGGCGCTATCCCTCTGTGCTCAAGGTCCTTGCCTCTGCTACGACCATGGAGTTCTCCCACCAAGGTCAGGGACTCTGCCTCACACAGTCTCTCTCTGCAGGTCAGTGTCTCATTACTGAACGCCCCTTGGTCACAGGGGAGTGTCTCAGCAAATGTTCCAGTCTCTCTGCTAGGGAACGTCTTGTCGGGGTATGCGGTCTGTCGGTGGGGCAGGGTCTCCTCAAGGAGGGGAGTCAACAGCCTTCCTGGCGGTGCAGTGACAGGCCTCACGTACTCACTGCACACCGCCTGTGTCTGCGGTATCTCAGTCTCCAGCCCCTGCACCTGTCTGCTCTCTGCTCCTGCATCAGCATTCTCCCACTTCTCTTCTCTGCCCTGCTCTGCTGAAAGCACACACAGTTCTCCCACTCCCAGTCCTGACCTCTTCCTGTTCCTGGTTGCAGTCCAGTCCCCTAAAGCATCCCCCGGGGAACCTGCTGGATGGTTACGGCATGGAGCCAGGAAGGCAACTCCCCCTCGGCTTCTTCGGTGCTTCACCCCCTTACATTCCCCCTCTCAGTGAGCTCGCCATTCCACGGGCGAGAGTTTCTGGAGTTCTTGTCGACAATCGTCCAGACCTTGTACAATTTGCTGCCAGATGAATTCGTCCTGGTTGTAGCGTCTGGGCGGCACATCTGCCATTGATCGTTCAGAACGTCTCAGATCAGTGGAGGTTGTGGGATCAGCCACCGGAAAAATGGAAGTTGGAGTTTCCTCGGTTACTTCCATCATTTCAGGCACCAGCCCTGTTTCCGGGTTTCCCTGAAGGAGTAGAGTCTCCCTCTTCGTCGTCTTCAGCAACGAGCATGGGTTCAGCCACCGGGCTGATGGCACCACTGGAGGATCTTGAGACAAACAGGGACGCAGCATATTCCGATTTAATGTACGAGTGGGGAGTTTTTCACCTGTTTGAGATTGAACTTCATAGACAGGTCCCCGTCTACCGAGCCGTTGTTTCACCCTGTACGGGCTCTTCTCCCACCGACACTCCAATTTGCTGTTAGGCACTTCTCCCTGACTAAGACTCGGTCCCCTGGTCGTAGGATTGTCCCCTTCTGGGGAGGGACCTGCGGGTGTTCCAACCCACAGAGCCGGTTCTGCACCAACCGTTGAATGGTCCGTAGCCGGCGACGATGTTCTCGAACCCAGGAGTACACCCCCGTCCACGGGTACTCCTCCTTGGTCTCTAGTGCCAATTCAGTCAGTACCTTCCCGGGTCGGCCGAAGAACAGTGAATAGGGCATGAATCCTGTGGTGCTGTGTTTACAGTTATTGTATTTCCACACCAATTCTGGGACGGACTCAGTCCAGCACGCTTTCTGATCTTCTTCAAGTGTCCTTAGCATCTGGATCAGGGTGCGGTTGAATCTCTCACAAGCTCCATTCCCCTGTGGATGGTAAGGGGTGGTCCGAGACTTATCGATTTATTACAGCTGATGCAACTCCTCCATCAGATTTCCCAGGAAGCAAGCACCTTGATCCGAATGAATTCGCTTGGGACACCCTTACACTTGAATGAAATGTTTACAGATAGCATAGGCCGCAGATTCGGCAGTCTGGTCCCGAGTAGGTGTGACCACAGCAAACTTGAAATAGTGGTCGATCATCACAAGGCAATGTTCGTAGCCCTGGTGCGCTCGGCCAATCGTCAAGTAGTCTATGGCCAGTAACTCCATGGGAGCAGAGGACCTCACCGTTTCTGTAGGGGCTTGCTGTTCCAGCGGCTTAACTAGTTCACAATTTCAGCACTGCTGACATACTTTCTCCACAACAGTCCTCATGTGGGGATGGTAGAACAACCGTTGCAGCCACAGGAATGTTTTTTCCATCCCGAAGTGTGCTCCCTTCTCGTGTGCTTCCTTAGCCACCTGTTCTACCTGGGACGAGGGGATGATTGTTTGCCAAACGAAACTCAGTTCAGATTGTAGGTACACTTTCCTGTACAAGATTCCATCCCATAACTGTAGCCGCTCCCACTGGTGCAACATTTGCAACATCTCAGGGGGCATGGCTGCCCGCTCACTCTGGCCGGGCACCTGTTCGGCTATGAGCCATCGCCTCAACTGAGCTATCTCTCGATCTTCCTGCTGTATCCAGACCCACTCATCACGGGGTTGTTCCAACAAATTCTCGGGTGTACTTTCTTGAACTGTTTCCCGCATCGCTCCCACCGTCCTGGCAGTCCCACCAAATTCTGGAACCTCTATAGCCTCCAACTCTTCATCCCGACTGGGCACTGGCGGGCGGTAATCTACTCGGGAAAGGGTATCCGCATGAGTATTCTCCACTCCTCTCCTGTAGGATATCCTGTACCAGAATTTTGCCATTTGTGCTACCCAGCGTTGTTCTAAGGCCCCTAGCTTTGCTGTTTCAAGGTGAGCCAACGGATTGTTATCCGTACGCACGTGGACTTCCGAGCCAGCCATATACTCTGCAAACTTTTCAATCATCGCCCACACCAGCGCCAAAAACTCTAGCTTGAATGAGCTTTAATTATCCGGATTTCTTTCTGAGTCATGTAAAGAGCGACTGGCTTATGCGATAACATGCTCCTTCCCATTCTGCATCTGTAACAGTACTGCCCCAAGTACTTGTAGACTTCCGTCAGTGTGCAAGATGAACGGCTGCATGAAGTCAGCGTAGGCCAACACCGGGGCCTCAGTCAGGGCCTTCCTCAGGGCCTGGAATGCTTTCTCTTGTTGCTTTCCCCAGTGTACGTTGTTGTTCTTCGCACATGAGGGTACTCCATTCTGCAATTCCAGGAGAGGGCTTGCGATGCGGGTGAAATCCTTCACAAAGCGCCGGAAGTATCACGTGAGTCCCAGGAATGATCGTACATCCTTCACGGTTTTTGGGGTCGGCCATTCCTGCACCGCAGCGATCTTCTCCTGCGAGGGCTTCACTCCCTCGGCAGAGACCACATATCCCAGATAGTCAATTTGTGTTCGGAAGAGGTGCCACTTCGGGGGTTTCACCTTCAAGCCATATTTTTGTAGCTGACTCAGAACTTGCTCCAGTCTCCGAAGATGTTCTTCAATGGTGGGAGCAAAGATGTTCTTCAATGGTGATAGCAAAGATGATTATATCATCAAGGTAAATCAGGGTGGCTTCGAAGTTCAGGACTCCCAGGCACCGCTCCATAAGCCGCTGAAATGTTCCCGGAGCGTTGGCTAACCCAAAGGGCATGCTGTCAAACTCAAATAGTCTCATCAGAAGAATGAAGGCTGTCTTGGCTCGGTCTTGTTCAGACATGGGTATTTGCCAGTACCCGCTAGCCAGATCCAGTGTGGAAAAATACCGGGCATTTCCCAGTGCTGACAGGGACTCCTCTATCCGGGATAGTGGATATGAATCTCGCACTGTGCAAGCGTTGAGCCGGCGGTAATCCACACAGAAATGTAGAGTTCCATCTTTTTTTCGCACCAAGACGATGGGGGCAGTCCACAGGCTCTGGCTCTCACAGATCACTCCCTTCTTCAGCATCTGTGACATCATCCCTTTGACCTCCTGATACACTTGTGGGGATACGGCGATATGTCTCCCGTATTAGTGGCACATCCCCAGTGGGTATCTCATGAGTGATGGCCGTCGTGCGCCCAAAATCATCTTCATCCTTTGCAAACACCTCTTGGTACTTCCCCAGCAAGGCCTCCACCTGGGGAACCTGATGAGGGGGCATTTCTGAGAGTTCAGCCCGCATTTTCTCAAGTATCTGTTGGCCTTTTTGTAACACCCTGGGATCCGGGGCGACCTCCGCTTTTACAGTCACCAACCATGGATCTTCTGCTTTGGCAGTCAGCTGCATTGTTTCGGAGCGCACCAGCTCATCTGGTACACCTAGAATGTGGGCCAATTCTGCTCTGGGAGCCACAATCACATCAGTCTCTCCCAAGTTCACACAGCGCACGAGGACCATGCTGTTTCGCACAGTTTCTAGGATCCGTGCAACTAGTATCCCTAGCAGCAATTGATCAGCTCGGCTAGGCTCCACCTGTACCTCTGCTCCTTCTAGTGGGACTCCTGCTCGCAACGGCAGGGGAAGCACGGTCTGTCCAGGGGGTAACACTCGGTTCAAAGAAGCAGGGACTATGACTTTGCCTAGTTCTTTTCCGCTGCTGCATATTTCCCGGACCCGTGCTGCCCGAATCAGTTGTTGAAAGACCTTCTTCTGTGGAGTCTGGTCACTCCACTGTCGTAAGAATTGATCTGGGGTCTCGTTGAGCAGTAGGCTTCTGAGGTCTTTAAGTACGTTCATGCCCAGGGTTACATTATGATCCCGAGCGGGTTCTCCATCTACCAATACTACTCCTTTTCTCCCCACATCTTTTCCACAGACTTCTATGTTCAGCTACACCACCCCTGCGACTGGGATGGGTAGGTGATTGGCCACCATAAGTTTAATGACTGGGCCCCACTCAGGCTGCAGCGCCTCTGTAAAGTGTCTACAAAAAAATTTTTCGGGCATGGTGGTCACTTGCGAACTGGTGTATACCAGGCATCGCACAGCTCTCCCATTGATTTCGGCTCAGACCAAGGGGCACATGGAAACAAGGCTGGTGGGACTATTTTCACTCCTTCTCTGCTCTTCACGCTCTGGGCGGTGTCCCTCGTGCTCGGAGCCCGCTAGTTTAATGGGAGCCACGGGGATGGTCGGCTCCACTGGGGACACCACCACAGGCAATATGACCGGGCTTTCCACAAGTATAGCATGTGAGGGGACGTCTTCTCGGGGTAGCTGCACCTTCTCTCCGGGGAACAGCTCCTCTTCCCCGCATCTGTGACATGGGCCCCTCTGCCTGGGTTCTCCTGGAAGACGCCATTTCTTCTCGGAACTGACTGATCTCCATAATCAGGTCTTCCACCCATTGGTGGACTTTGTCTTCAGTGGTAGTTGCCTCCCCGCTCCGCACCTTTCCCACCGAGCCTGTCACATCCTGCTCTTGCTCTCGCGTCTCACTACCTACTTCAGAAAAGGTCATGCCTGGCTTCACCCGCAGGCGCTCTCGCATAGCCTGCTTCATCATTCTGCCACATAACCCCGTCACCATCAGGTCTCTGAGCACCACATCTACTGACCCTACACCTACCCCATCCTTTCTTTTAATAGCAGTGTGAAGCTCTTGTAGGGCATTCATAAACTGGGTCACGGTCTCCCCCCTCTTTGCACCTGATGGAACAGTCACATACATAGTTCCCCTACGTCAGTGGGGTCCCCATGTGTCTCCTCTAGAATATGTGGCACCTTTTCCAAAGTATTCCTTTCTTGGGGGGGTCTATGCACGACAGAGTCCGGGGCCTCCCCCTCCAAGGCCATTAATGCTATTTCTGCCTCTAGTGCTGGGGCCAAGGGGTGCATCTGCAGTAACCCCTGAATTCTCTCAGTCCAGTTCCATAGCATCACATTGTTCCCCGTACACCTCGGCAGATTATTCAACATGGCTCCCAGGGAGATGCTAGTCTTGGGGCCTTCCCTGACTGCTTGGTCCGCTCCGTTCCCGCCTTCGTGTGACATCCTGTCGACTACGCAAAGTGTAATAACGTGCAGGAGAGATATATGTCACCACGGAGCAGGCAGACCAACAGTAAAAGGGGAGGTTTATTTACAGGGGATAATACTGGTAAAACATACAGTATAACAGAGAAAATAATGTGATAGGGTTATTTCGACAGAAAGAGAAATATACGGGGTTAAAACAGTGGAAAAAGTTATTCTCTGATGAGGCAAACTTATCAGTTCTCAGGGATCTTGATTGGAGATATCCTCTGGTCCAACGTTGCACCGAGGCACCAGCGGTGCTTGATGTCCTCTGTCTCTGGGGTCCTTGAAATAGTCCAGCTGTAGTATGGGGGGCTTACGTGGGGGTCCAAGGGGTAGGAAGATGGCGCTATCCCCCTGTGCTCAAGGTCCTTGCCTCTGCTATGACCGCGGTGTTCTCCCACCGAGGTCAGGCAGGTCACACAGTCTCTCTCTGCAGGTCAGTGTCTCGTTACTGAGCGCCCCTTGGTAACAGGGGAGCGTCTCAGCATATGTTCCGGTCTCTCTGCTAGGGAGCGTCTTGCCAGGGTATGCGGTCTGTCGGTGGGGTAGGGTCTCCTCAAGGAGGGGAGTCAACAGCCTTCCTGGCAGTGCAGTGACATGCATCAGGTACTCACTGCACACCGCCTGTGTCCGCGGTATCTCAGTCTCCAGCCGCTGCACCCATCTGCTCTCTGCTCCTGCGTAAGCGTCCTCCCACTTCTCCTCTCTGCCCTGCTCTGCTGAAAGCACACGCAGTTCTTCCGCTCCCAGTCCTGACCTCTTCCTGTTCCTGGTTGCAGTCCAGTCCCCTAAAGCATCCCCCGGGGAACCTAACACTCTGCTCGATGGTTCCAGGCACAGAGCCACGAAGGCAACTCCCCCTTGGCTCCTTCGTTGCTTCTCCCCCTTACAGAATCTACAGCCAGGCCTGATCCTGTGTAAAAAAGGCCAGAACCTGGTCGTGACTCTGAGTCGAGGAGAGTTCACACACTTCCCATGCCTGGCCCATGTCCTTAACCTCATTGTTCAATGGTTTCTCAAAAGCTACCCAGAGCTGCCGGATCTGCTTGTGAAAGTACGCCACCTGTGTGTCCATTCTCAAAAGTCACCTCTAGCTTCCGCCGTTCTTGCCGTGCTTTAGCAGCATTTGCAGCTTCTGGCTCACCGATTGGGGTCTGATATCCCCATGTGTTGGAACTCTACAATGCATATTTTGGTAAGGATTTGTGAGCAGAAGAGGACAGTTGTTGACTACCAGCATCAACAAGGCCGTCGTCATTCCGGTCAGACCCCACACATAAGACGTCAGGAGTGGACATGGATGTTAGACATATGTACCATCCTCCAAAACTTTGAGGAATCCACCAAGATGGTGAGCGGCAATGACGCCATAATTAGCGTCACCATCCCACTTTTCTGCATTCTGAAAAGCTCTCTGCTCACAATGAAAGAGGATGCATTGCAGGCAGAGCATGAAGACATGGAGCAAGGAAGCATACAAGGTAATTACACGCAGCCCAGTCTCGTTATCCCAACGTGGATTGGTTGACAATGAGGAAGAGGAGGAGGAGGAAGGACAGGAGCTACTTTCATGTGCTATAGATGGTAGTACAAGCACTACTAGGAAACAAAGGGCGGTTATTAATGGAGCACACTCGGTCTGGGTAAGAGTTAGCGGTAGGGTACCATAGGGGTCAGTATTGGGTCCGCTTCTTTTTAACATATTTATTAATGACCTTGTAGGGGGCATAGAGAGTAGAATTTCAATATTTGCAGATGACACTAAACTCTGCAGGGTAATCAATACAGAGGAGGACAATTCTATATTACAGGAGTATTTATGTAAACTAGAAGGTTGGGCTGATAAATGGCAAATTAAGCTTTAATGGGGATAAATGTAAGGTCATGCACTTGGGTGGAACAAACCAGATGTATAATTATGTGCTTAATTGTAAAACACTGGGCAAAACTGTCACTGAAAAAGACCTGGGTGTATGGGTGGACTACAAACTCACATTTAGTGGCCAGTGTCAGGCAGCAGCTGCAAAGGCAAATAAAATAATGGGATGCATTAAAAGGGGCATAGATGCTCATGAGGAAAACATAATTTTACCTCTATATAAGTCACTAGTACGACCACACTTAGAATACTGCATACAGTTCTGGTCTCCAGTGTATAAGAAAGACATAGCTGAACTGGAGCAGATGCAGCGAAGAGCGACCAAGGTTATTAGAGAACTGCAATACCAAGACAGGTTATTACACTAGGGGTTATTTAGTTGGAAAAACGAAGGCTTAGGGGTGATCTTATTACAATGTATAAATATATGCGGGGACAGACAAGACCTTGCTAATAATCTTTTTACTCTTAGACCTGTGACGGGGACAAGGGGGCATCATCTACGTCTGGAGGAAAGAAGGTTTAAGCATAATCACAGGCGCAGATTCTTTACTGTAAGAGCAGTGAGACTATGGAACTCTCTGCCATATGATGTTGTAATGAGTGATCCCCACTAACATTTAAGAAGGGACTGGATGCTTTTCTTGAAAAGTATAATATTACAGGTTATATACACTAGTTTCCTTGATATTGCATTGATCCAGGGAGCTAGGCTGATTGCCGTATGTGGAGTCGGGAAGGAACTTTTTTCCCCTATGTGAAGCCTACTGATTGCCACATTGTTTTTTTTTTGCCTTCCTCTGGATCAACATGTTAGGGCAAGTTAGGATAGGCTATGGGTTGAACTAGATGGACTTAAAGTCTTCCTTCAACCTTAATTACTATGTTACTATGTTACTGTCTTACCGTCTGTTCAGCATGGATGGCCTGAGGACAGGGAGGAGGAGGAGAAGGACACCATGGTCAGTCATCCTGTTGGTGAGGACACGGAAGGCTTACCTGTTACCAGTCTGACATGCATTGCTAACTTTATGTTGTGCTGCCTTTCCCGTACCCTCGCATTATGAAAATTTACGATGACACTCATTACTGTTTGGTGACAATTTTAGACCCACGCTACAAGTAAAACTTTCCATCTCTTCTTCCAGAGGCATACAGGTCTATTAAAATGGTGCAGTACCAGAGGGCCCTTGTTGCGGAATTATTAAAAAAATTCCCATCTGAAAACGCTGGCGGCAGACGTCACAGTTCGCTGGACAACCAGGGAGTACTGGCAAAAGTGACACAACTCCAATCCTGCAGAGGCAGGGGAACACTGGCCAAGTTCTGGGTGTGTTTTCTCAGACCCTCACATCGCCTTGGTCCAGAGGTGCGGGGTAATGTCACAAGGAATGGAATGTTTTGGAAGATGCTAAGGGATTACCTTCCTGACCGTACCAATGTCCTCCATGATTCCTCTGTGCCTTTTAATTATTGGGTATCCAAGATGGACACGTGGCATGAACTGGCTCTCTATGCCTTGGAGGTCCTGGCCTGGCCTGCCACTAGCGTTTTGTCAGAGTGGGTTTTTAGTGCTGCTGGTGGAATTATAACTGATAAGAGCATTCACCTGTCAACTGAAAATGCAGACAGGTTGACTCTTATAAAAATGAACAAGGGCTAGATTGGGCCAGACTTCTCTACACCACCGAATGACAACAGCAAAACATAACCTCCAATACAGTGTCTTTTTTTTTAGAGGTGTATTCCCACACAACTCTTGACATCCACACATGGGTATACACTTCCTGATTTTAGCTATTTGGTGTCATCCTCCTCCTACTACTCATCCTCATCATCTACCAGACCACCAGCACTATAACATGAGGGTGACCATGTTCAGTGCTGCTACAGCCACTCTAACTTGTTGAAAGGGTCTTTAGGATGCCCGTCAAAATTTTTTTAAAAATATGTACCCCATAGGGGGAAATGTTTGTCAGCCTCCAAGTAAAGGAGACCCACTCCTTTATAATGTGAAAAAAGTTTTAAGAAGCCTTCCTACACGTATCTCCTAACTTTTGGCAGGCCTTGCATTCAATGCATGGGCAAACACTATGGGAGATCCACTTCCTAATAATGGGAACACTGTTTTCAGGAGGCCCTCCTCTAAGTCTGTTCCAAGGGTTATTGTGATGCATGTAACTTTGGTGCAGGGCGGGCCTTGCATTCAATGCATAGGATAGCAGTATCCAAATAAAAGAAAAAAGACCCGCACTCTTGTTTTATAGTGGTGCAGACTGAATGTGGAGTTTTTTCCACAAAATGCAGTCACAGGGACAAACAGTCGCTCTCACAGATGCATATTATTGCAAAAAGATTTTTTTATTTGTTTCAATCACCAAAAAAAACAAAAATAAAAATTCTTTACCGCAGTTGACAAGATAAGAGATTCCAAAAGTATAAGGTTACATTTCGACCTTACCACAGATCTTTCTCAAACCATACTAGAAGGAATAAAGATGCAGAATATAAATTATACATAATACATAATCATACAGCGGAGAAAGAATATAAACAAAAGATCCTATTTAGTGCTGTACAAATATTTACAGGTGTATGACAACATGCGGATCACTGAAAATCCATAGAGTCTGAGCGTATTAACTTAAATGGCGGAGTAGGAGAGAGTATTCAGACTAGGATATAAACCAAGCTCATGAAATACTATTATATGGGTGGTGGAGGTGAAATGTGGGCATAGATAAAAAAAAAAGGGCAAAAGAACCACAGTAAATACTGACCTTATGCAGAAGTTCAGAGGTTATGAAAAGAGTTGTGGAGTAACAGAGTCCCGTCAGGGGCTGTGCAGGAATAAAGCAGAGTACATATGAGAAGGATATTCAGGGGAAATAATTGTAATAGATGCCAGAAGCGCTGGACATACTGACCTTATATCATGCTAATGTCAGGAGACTGCGGTGAACTGGAGGAAGCCCAGGACAGTGCGGTTATATGTGGGGATTGGCCGGAAATGGTAGAGACCAAAGTGAGGCTTGGTTGTAACCGCGTCATGACGTGACTCTGCATTTTTTTTTTGGCTAACAGTATGGAAGAACCAAAAGAATAATGTGAAATTGGTTTTCCTGTGGCCATCCAGTACGTGGGTTCAAAGGCATATTGGGGTGCGTGTAACTTTGGGGCAAGGTGGCCTTGCATTCAGTGCACAGGCTAATAGTATGGCAGAAACAAATGAATAATGTGAACTTGGTTTTCCTGTGGCCATCCGGTTCGTTGCATTCAAATGCTTATTGGGGTGCATGTAACTTTGTGGCAAGCCTTGCAGTCAATGTATAGGCAAACACTATGGGAGACCTACTTTCTTCTAATTGGAACATTTGTGTCATGAGGCCCTCAAGTACATCTGTTGAAAGTCTTATTGGGGTGCGTGTTACTTTGGTGCAGGGCAGGCCTTGCATTCAATGTATAGGCTAACAGTATGGCAGTACCAAATGAAAAATAATGGGAACTTTTGTATCATGTGGCCATCCAGTACGTGGGTTCAAAGGCCTATTGGGGTGCGTGTAATTTGGTGCAGGGCAGGCCTTGCATCCAATGCATAGGCTAACAGTATGACTGGACCAAAAGAATAATGTGAACTTGGTTTTCCTGTGTCCGTCCAGTCCTTGGATTCAAAGGCTTATTGGGGTCCATGTAACTTTGGGGCAGGGTAGGCCTTGCATTCAATGCATAGGCTAGCAGTATGGAATAACCAAATGAATAATTTGAAATTGGCTTTCCTGTGGCCATCCAGTACGTGGGTTCAAAGGTTTATTGGTGTGCGTGTAACTTTGTGGCAGGGCAGGCCTTGCATTCGATGCATAGGCTAACAGTATGTCAGTACCAAATAAAAAATAATGGGAACTTTTGTTTCATGTGGCCATCCAGGACGTCTGTTCAAAGGGTTATTGGGGTGCGTGTAACTTTGGGGCAAGGCAGCCATTGCATTCAATGCATAGGCAAACACTATGGGAGACCCACTTTCTTATAATGGGAACATTTTTTCAGGAGGCCCTCCTGTACGTCTCAAGGGTATTGGGGTGCGTCCTATGCATAGGCAATAACTGTATAGGAGACACACTGTTTTATAATGGCCCTTTAAGAATAGTAATGCCAACTGATGCTCCTATTAAAATAAGCTTTGTGACTTTAAGAGTCACTCCTTCATAAATGATACAAGATGTGTCTGATGATGTGTCACACACCACATGGCCAGCTAAGATTGCTGAATGCTACAATAGCATTTTCCCAGTAAATGCATTTGCATTGATTGAAAGCTATGGTAACGTTGCAAAACACATCAAAAACGCTACGTGTGACCATTGCCAAAGTGGTGGAGGAGCATTTTTTGGGGGGTTATTTCTTTTGCCTTACATACAAATTATTAACCTGGAAAGGATGTCCCTTAACATATTTCCCTGTAAAATCAATTTTTGCTTCGTTTTCATAAGTTTTTTTGTGTGCCTGTAAAAGTGGCATCACACTCTGACAACATTGGTCACAGCAGTGAGCTAGGAGTCAGAAAGGCTTCCAGGGGTGATCCCCATGATGTTCCCATGTCGTTTGTGCACTATCCCCATACATTTCCGTTGTTTTGATACCCTAGAAAGCCCTCCGGGGGTGGGGAGTCGAGGCAATAAAGCTCGGATTTCTCATAGACTAAGATTGGGCTTGTTGCTCGGGTCGAGTACCCGAGTATTCCAATTTGCTCTACACGAGCAACGAGCACCCGAGCATTTTAGTGCTCGCTCATCACTAGTCAAGTTAGTTTTGTCACGTCACTCACATCACGTCAGTCATGTCACATCAGTCAAGTCAAAGTTTTCTATTTCCAGAAAAAATAAAAATATAAAGCAAATAAAATGGCCCGTCAGTATTATGGTGCACAGGAGGTTAATGCACTTTTATGTTCTGACAGCGAAGAAAGTGCAGTGTCAGATGGTGATGTGGATTTCGAGGGCTTTAGTAGAGGAGACAGTCTTAGCTCTGAAATGAGCAGTGATTCTGGTCCATCCTCACATACAAGGACCAGTACAGCAAGAAAGGCAAATAGCGCTTCTGGAGATGTGTCTCCAACTCAGGGAACAATGCCCAGTACTAGAGTTGTCCCTAGGGCTCGTGAATTGGTGCACGCCAATGTCCAAGGGGCTTTGCCTCTGATGTAGCATTTCCCAGATGGGAGACTTTGGATTTGGCTACTCCATTCATCCCTAATTTTCGTGCCATTCCTGGTATAAATGTGGAGGTGGAAAATTTTGGACCAATTAATTTTTTTAATTTGTTTATGACAGATTGCTTGCTAGAGTATATTGTCCTACAAACAATTTTATATGCATCCCAACTTATCAGCTAGAATCCACGATCCTATTATGCTAAGTCAAATTTATGGATACCAACTTATGTCCTGGAAACAAAAAAAATTTTAGGACTTACATTCGTTATGGGGCTTGTTAAAAAAAACAAGAATTCAGTCCTATTAGTCCAACTGCCCTGTTCAAGCCTCCCCTATGTTTTCTGCCATTTTTCCTAGGACCTGTTATGAAATGCTCATGAGATTTTGGTATTTTAAAGCCAATAGTCAATGCCTGCCCAGAAATGCCCCAGAATATGACAGACTATTCAAAATCAGACCCATCATCGAAGACTTGACAGAAAAGTTCTTAAAGCTCTACACCCCAAAAGAAAATATTTCCATTTATGAGTTCCTTGTAAAATTCAAAAGAAGACTGCACCTCAAGCAATTTATCTCTTCTAAGAGGGCAAGGTTCGGAATAAAGCTCTATAAAATGTGCGAGAGTTCAACTGGATACACATCAGCTTTTCGCATTTATGAGGGGAAAGATAGCCAACTAAACCCACCAGGATGCCTTACTTATCTGGGGACATCTGTAAAAGTTGTTTGGGAAATTATAACTCCATTTTTACAAAAAGGCTACAATCTGTATGTTGACAACTACTACACCAGCATACCCCTACTTAAAAGTCTGGTTGAACATAACATAGGGGCTTGTGGGACCATTCGAATAAACCATCTGGGGTTTCCACAATAATTGGTAAATGAAATGTTCCGAAAGGGGAAATCAGAGGCTTTATGCAGTGGAATGTAATCAGAAGGATAATGGATAGTCACAAGCCATCAAACAAAGAAGAACTGTTTACATTTTTGAGCCAGAAGCAGTGTGAAAGACTGGTGGAAAGCATGCCAAGACGCATGAAAGCTGTTTTTAAAAATCATAGTTATTCCACAAAATATTGATTTCAGAAACTCTTCCTGAGTTAAAACATTAGTATTGTTGCTTCTGAATGATTATGAACTTGTTTTATTTGCATTACTTGAGGTCTGAAAGTACTGTTTTTTTTGTTTTGACCATTTTTCTTTGTCAGAAAAAAAATACAAAATTTATTGTTTGAAAATTCGAAAACATGTTGTCAGAAGTTTATAGACTAAAATAACAATTTACATTTTACTCAAAAATATAACTATAAAGAAGAAAATCAGACAAACTGATCATTTGAAAGAGATCTCTTAATTTTTGACAGAGCTGTATTTGGCACTACAATCACATTTTTGTAATTTTTGCTCTAAAATTTCCACTATGTGTTTCTGGAAATTATCCATGTAGTGATAATGGTCACTATATCCATAGATGAATTCCCAGAGGGGTGTCATTTCCAAAATGGGGTCACTTCAGGGGGATTCTGTTGTTCTGGCACTTAGCAACTCTCTAAAGTGCCATAACACCAGAATCACCCCTGAAGTGACCCCATTTTGGAAATCACACCCCTCGGCAAATTCACCCATGGGTGTAGTGACCATTTACCTATCTACCTATTTTCCATTGTAAAAATCTGGGGTTAAAAAAACAACATTTTAGTGGTAAAAATGTAATTATTTTTTCTTCACTGCCAAACGGTATAATTTTCTATGGAATAGCTGTGGTGTCAGTATGCTCACTGCACCACAAGAAGAATTCATTTTGAGAAGTATTTTGTAAAATGCAGTCACTTTTGGGGGCTTACGCTGTTCTGGCACCTCAGGGGCTCTGACAATGTGACATGTCACCCACAAACAATTACTGCAAAATCTGCTCTCCAATATGGCGATCATTCTCTTCCGAGCTCTGCCATGTGCCCAAACAGTGGTTTACCCCCACATATGGGGTGTCAGTTTACTCAGGACAAATGGCACAACAACGTTGGGGGTCTAATTTCTCCTGGTACTCTTTGGAAAATAAAAAAATTGAGGTAGAAAAGATCATTTTTGTGGAGAAAATATGTTTTTTTTTCACGGCTCTACGTAATTAACTTCTGTCAAGCACTTGGGGGTTCAAAGTGTTCAACACACATCCAGATAAGTTCCTTGGGGGGTCTAGTTTCCAAAATGGGGTCACTTGTTGGGGGTTTCCACTTTTTAGGCACATCAGAGGCTCTCCAAATGCAACATGGCATCCGCTATCGATTCCAGCCAATTTTGCATTCTAAAAGTAAAATTGTGCTCCTTCCCTTTCATGCCCTGCCATGCTCCCAGACAGTAGTCTTCCACCACATACTAGGTATTAGCATACTCATGAGAAATTGCAGAACAAACTTTGGGGTCCATTTTGTCTTGCTACCCTAGTGAAAATAAAATATTGAGGTTGAAAATACATTTTTTGTGGAAAAAATATGATTTTTTATTTTCACCGCTCTATGTTATTAACTTTTGTGAAGCACTTGGGGGTTCAAATTGCTCACCACCAATCTATATAAGTTCCTTGGGGGGTATAGTTTCCAAAATGGGGTCACTTATTGGGGGTTTCCACTGCTTAGGCACGTCAGGGGCTCTCTAAACGCAACATGGCGTCCGCTATCGATTCCAGCCAATTTTGCATTCCAAAAGTCAAATGGTGCGCCTTCCCTTTCATGCCCTGCCATGCACACACACAGTAACTTTCCATCACATATGGGGTATCGACATACTTGGAAGAAATCGAACAACAAATTTTATTGTCCATTTTTTTCCCTTGTGAAAAATAAAAAATTGAAGTTGAAATAAAAGTTTTGTGGGAAAAAGTAAAACTTTTATTTTCCATTCCACATTTCATTAATTCCTGTGAAGCATCTGAAGGGTTAATAAACCCAGCGGGCAGTGCCTTTCTGAATCCTGCTCATGTGTAGGTATTGTTCACATGATCAGGTTTAAATACATTAGATAGGACTGCTCCGAGAAGGGTATACCGTGATATAGTGGAGTGGCTTCGTATACATTTTTTGCAAAAAAGTATCAACTAAATAACCTATTTTTGTTATCATCTTTTACTAGCACTAGCTGCTTACTGTTACACATTTGTCATACTGTGTGTTTTTTCTGTGTCTCATTCTTTGGGTGGTGTAAACATTGTCTTACTGACCTGTTCATTTTTGTGCATGTCCCATGTGTTTTTAATTTATTAATTTCTTGCTCATGCAAGCTTTGGGAGACTCCAGCCTCTCTCTTGTGGTACACGCACATAAAGAGCCATTTTGCCAAGCTTGCCCATACCGGGTAGCGCCTTTCTGAATCCTGCTCATGTAGGTATTGTTCACATGATCAGGCTTAAATACGTTAGATAGGACTGCTCCGAGAAGGGTATACCGTGACGTGGTGGAGTGGCTTCGTAAACATTTTTTGCAAAAAACGTATGAACTAAATACCCTGTTTTTGTTATCATCTTTTACCAGCACTTGCTGCTTACTGTTACATATGTTTTACAACAGAGTATTCATGCACATGTGTCATACTGTGTGTTTTTTCTGTGTCTCAGTCTTTGGGTGATGTGAACATTGTCTTACTAACGTGTTCATTTTTGTGCATGTCCAAGTGTTGTTAATTTGTTAATTTATTCCTCATGCAAGCTTTGGGAAATTCACGCCTCTCTTTTGTGGTACATGCACATAAAGAGCCATTTTGCCCAGTGGGCCCATACCGGGCAGGGCCTTTCTGAATCCTGCTCATGTAGGTATTGTTCACATGATCGGGTTTAAATACATTAGATAGGACTGCTTCGAGAAGGGTATACTGTTGTGAATTCCCTTGCTCGAAGTTCTGAGCCGAAGCTCCCTCTGGTGGTTACTGAGAGTAGTGGGGCTGACCAGGTGGATGGAAGTTCTCCACCTGATGACGATAATTGGGAACCTGGGATTACTGGCTGGGAGCATATAATTGAGCTGGATGCTCTTGGAGGTTGCTGGTGATTTCCTCCTTGTGCATTTGGAGTTCTTTTGTCCCCTGCCCGATCTGCATGGTTCAGCTAAGTGATTCTTTTGCTAATCCTTTGCATCTAATCTGGTTGTGCCTTTTTTCGCTTTCTGCTTTTTTGCTAGGGTTCAGCGTGCTCCCTGCTGGGGGCAGCGCTGGGCCCTGCTTCATATGCTACAGCTTGTTCAGTCCCCTGTTATATTAGTATCTTTTTGCTTTGCTTCCAGTTTATTCCAGAGTGCTGATCTAGCGGGGGTGAGGTCGTGTGACCTCAGGTTTTTTGTACATCAGAAGTGTTGGACTTTTTCAGGGTTTTGTGCGTGATTGCAGACAGTATCTTTTCTGTCCTGTTCTGTCTAGACAGCTTGGGCCCCACCGTTTGCTCGGTCTGTTCTCTACCTGTGTTTGTGTCTCATCTTGTCTCACCGACAATATATGTTTGGGGGCTCTCTATTCCTTTGGGGGTCTGCTCCGGGGCAGTTCAGATTTCACCTTTCAGTCTTTAGGCTTAGTTAGTTCTCCGGCTGCGACAAAGCATCTAGGGCATCGTAGGAATGCTCCACGGCTACTGCTAGTTGTGTGGATAGGATCAGGGGTCTGCAATCCACTTAGTTACCAACCTCTCTGGTTTTCTGGTGGCTTAGCCTGTTCCTGCCATCCTCTTCGGTGACCCATTCATAACAGAATCACCAGCCTAATTGCAGACTCTAGGGTACTCAAAAGAAGGAAAGAATTGCAAAAAAGGTGTCAGAATTTTTTTTATACATTCATTCCTCTTTTTCTCTGGGGCCGTAGGAGGATTTTTTCCTTAATGGAGACTAAGCAATTGTCCGATCGTGTTGAACAGCTCGCTGCTGAAGTGCGGGGAATTTCTGCCTATCTCGCTCAATCATCTGCTGTAGAGCCAAAGATCCCTACTCCTGATGTGTTTTCGGGGGATCGGTCAAAATTTTTGAATTTCAAGAATAACTATAAACTGTTTCTTGCTTTGAAGCCTAATTTATCGGGGAGCTCTGTGCAGCAGGTTAAAATTGTCATCTCCCTGCTGCGCGGCTATCCCCAGGATTGGGCTTTTTCTCTGACACCTGGAGATCTTATTCTGGCTAATGTGGATGCATTTTTTCAGGTCCTGGGGTTGTTGTATGATGAACCTAATGCTATTGATCAAGCTGAGAAAACCTTATTGGCATTGAACCAGGGTCAGGATGCTGCGGAGTTATATTGCCAGAAGTTCCGAAAGTGGGTGGTCCTTACTAAATGGAATGATGATGCCCTAGCAGCGCTTTCGGAAAGGTCTGGCAGAAACTGTAAAAGATGTTATGGTGGGATTTCCTGTCCCCTCTTGTCTTAACAACTCCATGTCATTAGCCATTCAAATTGATCGACATTTACATGAACATAAAGGTACGTGAGAGGTGGTGCTGCCTTTTGAACAAACTTCTGAACCCATGCAATGTGATAGGGTTTTGTCTAGGGCGCAACGTCAAGAGTTCAGAAGGCATAATAAGTTATGCTTCTTTTGTGGGGATGCCTCTCATGTTATTTCTGTCTGCCCTAAATGAGAAAAATGTTTTGCTCACGCATTTGCAGTGGGCAGTGTACAGCCTAAGTTCCTGTTGGCAGTTACCTTGATCTGCTCCTTGTTTACTTTTTCTGCTAAGGCCTTTGTTGATTCAGGAGCAGCTTTGAATCTGATGGATCTTGACTTTGCCAAGCGTTGTGGTTTCCCCATTGTGCCCCTGAGAACCCCTATTCCCTTGAGGGGGATTGATGCTACCCCTTTGGCGGAGAATAAACCCCAGTTTTGGACCCAGGTGGTAATGCGGGTCGCCCCGGACCATCAAGAGAATTGTAAAGTTTTGGTGTTGCACAATTTACATGATACTATTGTACTGGGTTTTCCTTGGTTACAAACCCATAATCCTATTTTAGATTGGAAATCTGTGTCTGTGGTGAGTTGGGGTTGTCAATGTGTTCTTAGTGACACTCCTGTTTTTTCCACCTCTCTCCAGTCTCAAGACATTCCTTACTATTTGGCTGATTTTTCTGATGTGTTTAGTGAGAGTAAGTCTGCGTCTTTGCCTCCTCATAGGAGTTACGACTGCTCAATTGAGTTAATGCCCAATTGTAAATTTCCCAAGGGTCGGCTTTTCAACTTATCTATACCTGAACATGATGCTATGCGATCTTATATCAAGGAATCATTGGAGAAGGGTTATATTAGACCATCCTATTCGCCTTTGGGTGCTGTTTTTTTTTTCGTGGCTAAAAAGGATGGTTCATTAAGGCCTTGTATTGACTATCATGCCCTCAACAAAATCACTGTTAAATATCAGTACCCGTTATCCCTGATTTCTGATTTATTTTCCAGAGTTAAAAGTGCTTGTTGGTTTACCAAACTTGACCTTAGGGTGGCGTATAATCTTATTCGCATCAAGCATGGGGATGAATGGAAGACGGCATTTAATACTCCGTAGGGACATTTTCAGTACCTGGTGATGCCTTTTGGGCTCGCTAATGCCCCTTCCATCTTCCAATCTTTTATGAACGATATTTTCCGGGACCTTGTGGATAAGTTTTTGATCATTTATCTGGATGATATTTTAATTTTTTCCAGTGATTGAGATTCTCATGTGGAACATGTCCGGACTGTGTTCCGGATTTTGAGGGAAAATACTCTGTATGTTAAGGGATTGAAATGTCTTTTTGGTGTACAGAGGATTTCGTTTTGGGGATTCATTTTGTCCCCGTCTGCCTTTGAAATGGACCTGGCAAAGGTACAAGCCATTTATGACTGGGTTCAGCCCACTTCTCTGAACGCTCTTCAGAAGTTTGTGGGTTTTGCTAATTTCTACCGTAAATTTATAAGTAATTTTTCTGGTATTGTTAAACCTCTGACGGATTTGACCAAAAAGGGCGCTGATGTGGTGACTTAGTCTCCAGAGGCAGTCGCGGCATTTCAGGAGCTTAAGCAGAGATTCACCTCTGCTCCTGTTCTACGGCAACCTGATGTTTCACTCCCATTTCAGGTGGAAATAGACGCTTCTGAGATTGGTGCAGGAGCCGTTTTGTCTCAAAGAGATCCGGTAACCTCTAAGATGAATCCCTGTGCCTTCTTTGCTCTGAGATTTTCTCCATCTGAACGTAACTATGACGTGGGGGATCGGGAATTATTGGCCATGAAGTGGGCATTTGAAGAGTGGAGACATTGGTTGGAGGGAGCTAGACATCAAGTTGTGGTCCTCACCGATCACAAGAATAGATATATCTTGAATCAGCCAAATGCTTGAATCCTAGACAGGCTAGGTGGGCTTTATTTTTCACGCATCTTAATTTTGTGGTCTCCTTTCTTCCGGGCACTAGGAATGTTAAGGCGGACGCCATTTCTAGGAGTTTCTTTGTGTATTCTCTTGACGTGACCGAGCCTAAGACCATTCTAAATGAAGGTGTAGTTCTTTCCGCCATCTCTCCTGATTTGAGACGTGCCCTGTAGGAATTTCAGGAGGATAAACCTGAACAATGCCCTAAGGAAAAATTGTATGTCCCTGACCAGTGGAGGAAAAGAGTAATGTCTGAAATTCATTGCTCCACATTGGCTGGTCCTCCAGGTATCTTAGGTACCAGAGATCTGGTGCATTGGTCTTTTTAGTGGCCTGCCTTATCTTGTGATGTCAGGAATTTTGTACAGTCTTGTGGGACTTGTTCTCGTTCTAAGCCCTGTTCTCGTGCTAGTGGTTTGTTGATGCCCCTGCTGGTGCCCAGGAGGCCATGGACCCATATCTCAATGGATTTTATCTCTGATCTCCCTGTCTCTCAGAGAATGACTGTTATTTGGGTGATCTGTGATAGATTTTCTAAGATGGTCCATCTTGTACCACTCCCAAAGTTGCCATCTTCTGAGTTGGCGCCCTTGTTTTTGCAACAAGTGGTTCATTTGCACGGGATTCCTGAGAACATTGTGGCGGACAGAGAGGTCCAGTTTGTTTCCAGATTTTGGAGAGCTTTTTGTTCCAAACTGGGAATTCAGTTGTCTTTCTCCTCTGCATTTCATCCTCAGACAAATGGGCAGACTGAGAGAACAAACCAGACGTTCGAGTCCTATTTGAGATGTTTTATATCTGCTGATCAGGATGATTGGGTCTCATTTTTGCCCTTGTCCGAATTCACGCTAAGCAATAGGGCTAGCTCTGCCACTTTGATGTCTCCTTTCTTTTGTAACTTTGGGTTTCATCCTCGATTTTCTTCAGGGCAGGTAGAAGCTTCTGCCTACCCTGGTGTGGATTCTGTGGTAGAGAGAATGCAGCAGATTTGGGACCAATTAGTGGATAAGTTGTCACACTCTCAGGAAAAGGCCCAACGGTTTTCCAACCGGCATAGGACCACTGGTCCCCGGTTTAAAGTGAGTGATACGGTTTGGTTGTCGTCAAAAAATATTCCCATGAAGGTTGCATCTCCAAAATTCAAGCCAAGGTTTATTGGACCTTATAAGATTTTGGAAATCCTTAACCCCGTTTCTTTTCATTTGGCTCTTACAGTTATATTGAAGATTCATAACGTCTTTCATAAATCTTTGTTGAAAAGGTTTGTGGAGCCAGTCGTCCCCATGGCAGCACTCCCTGACCCTGTACTTGTTAAGGGTAATTTGGAGTATGATGTAGAGAAGATATTGGATTCTCATCTGGCTAGACAGAGACTTCAGTACTTGGTCAAGTGGAAGGGTTATGGCCAGGAGGATAATTCTTGGGTCTCTGCTTCTGACATCCATGCCAAGAGATTGATTCCTGCCTTTCACAGGGCCCATCCTGATCGGCCTGGTGGCGTGGATGAGGGTTCGGTGACCCATCCTCCAAGGCGGTACTGTTGTGAATTCCCTTGCTCGAAGTTCTGAGCTGAAGCTCCCTCTGGTGGTTACTGAGAGTGGTGGTGATGGCCAGGTGGATGGAAGTTCTCCACCTGATGATGATAATTGGGAACCTGGGATTACTGGCTGGGAGCATATAATTGAGCTGGCTGCTCTTGAAGGTTGCTAGTGATTTCCTCCTTGTGCATTTGGAGTTTTTTTGTCCCCTGCCTGATCTGCATGGTTCAGCTAAGTGATTCTTTTGCTAATCCTTTGCATCTAATCTGGTTGTGCCTTTTTTGCTTTCTGCTTTTTTGCTAGGGTGCAGCATGCTCCCTGCTTTGGGCAGCGCTGGGCCCTGCTTCATATGTTACAGCTTGTTCAGTCCCCTGTGTCGTAGCTGCTTTTTGTTCTGACCAAGAGTCAGGTATGCCAGATCACCAATGAGGCTGGATTAGGAGTTTTCACCCTTAATTCACAAGCGCTTGGAGACAAAGAGACTCAACACACACGAGCTGTGGTCAAATCACTTTATCTGACATAATGAAATACAAGGCAATCTTTTATACCATTTACAATGATATGTAATTCTATGGAGCTCATGTGGCCCCCACCTCCTACCTTGGTAGCTGTTTGTCATCAATCTGCAGTCTCAGAAACGGGTAGAGAGGCCTAGGTGTCGCTTTCTTAGGGACTTTTACTGTTTTACCTGGGTTGTGCTTGTGCACAGATGAGGCGTGATTGTACAAGTTTCGTGGCTGTGTAATTGAAACCAGGAGTGATCCAAGGCATCTACCATAGCACACATGTGACTTTTTGAAGCGTGAGTGGGGCCATGTGTTGCTTGCGCCATGATTGGGAACAGGGAATTTGGTAGGCACAATTTATCCTTATTCTCCTATACTCCATTTGAGTTGAGCTCAGCTCCCAGTCTCCCCCGGTGTACCTTCTCTGTTTGGGCAGCCTGTTGCTGGAGAGATTTCAGGACATCTAGGCTCAGTGAGGCTGAAATACGCTGACTCTCCACCACCGTCCACTGCTCCCTAGGCCGCCTTGCTGCTACTTTAGCAGCCTCGTCTGCCCTTCTGTTGCCCTCTACCTCCACGGAGTCACCTTTTGTGTGTGCTTTTACCTTGACAATGCCACCCTGGACTGGTAACATCAATGCCTCCATCAATTGTTTCACCAGCTCTGCATTTTTAATGGGCTTCGAATCTGTGTGAATATTAGTGACTTTACCTGCAGCGGCTCTACACGCCTCAGTGAGTGCCTTTAACTCTGCCTCCTATGCCGACATTTGAGGAGGGAGTGGTTCAGCTCGGATTACCTCATGTGAGGAAACTATTGCATATCCAGTGTAGAATCGTCCATCCTGGTGGTATCTGGAGCCATCTACAAAATAAAACTCAAAATCTGCATTAGGAACAGTTCTATGCAGTCATGTTCATGCGTCATGTCAAAGTATTCTTCCTCACTTGTTAATATGGTCACCAATTCCCCCTTTTCTGAATCAACAGGCAGGAGGGTGGCTGGATTCAGAATGTTACATCTATTGAGGGTGACATACTCAGGAATTAGTAGAGCACATTCAAGTCGAAGCTGTCTGGCCATAGACAGATGTTTTGGTTGAACTTGTACGAGTATGGAATGGATGTCATGTGGGGAATAAATTGTCAAAGGAGTGAGATCATAGGGGTCTGATGAAAAACAGTCATAAAGTGGTTGCATCATTTGTGAAGCAGGCCTTATCCAAGGCCTACAGTAGGTCACCAAGCCTAGGAAAGTGCGAAGCTGCTGATGTGACCTGTGTAGAGGGAGATTTTTGAATTGCCTGTTTCCTGTCTTCAGTCAGGTGTCTGGTACCTTTGGCAATACAATGTCCCAAAAATGTCACCTTTTATTTGCAATACTATAATTTGTCACGTGAAACCTTGCAACCCTTTTCTGCTAAAAAAAAAGCATAGCAAGGGACCTGTGGCTTCCCTGCAGGACCTCTTGTCCAGGCAGAACAGCAAAAGGTCATCCACGTACTGTAATAGTACAATCTGCGGATGAGGTGATTGCCACTACTCAAGGATCCCTGCCATCGCTGCTGAATAGATGGCAGGGGATTTCTTTCCCCCTTTGTGGGAGTACTGTCCAACAATATTGTTTACCTTTATGAGTAAAGGAAAAAGATACTGACAGTCAGGGTGCAGGGGTACAGATAAAAATGCACCTGCTAAATCAATGACTGTGAGACATTTTGACATCACTGGGATCTGTGACAGTATTGTCTGTGGATCAGGGACGATTGAGGTCACACTCTCTGTAACATTATTAATAGCCCTTAAGTCATGAACCTTTCTGTAAGTGTCAGCAAACCCTTGAGTCCTTTTTCCCTAATGGGATGGAAAAAGGGTGTTGCAGGGGGAAGATCTTTGCACTAGAACCCCTGCCTTAATATACTCTCTAATATCTCTGCTCGGGGCCATTGATTTGGCTAGGCTCAAGGGGTATTGGTTTAAACAAGGAGGAGTGGTTCCTTTTATTTTCTTTCATAGTCATTTGATTTTACAAAGAGAAGATAACAAAAAATCCCTTATACTCAATTATTCCTCTTTCATCTCATTCAGAGGTTCTCATAGGCATACATGCAAGGATTCACACAGCCTGACTATCTTGCACTTTGGATTTGACACCTTAACCTACAGCAGTGTCCACTGACACTCTGAAAACACCAAAGCCAACTTCTTAAACAACAAGAATCAACAAAGACCAAAACAACCAAAAACTACAGCCCTATTCAAAATACAGGCTCATATGATTTACTGCCAATCCAAAATCACACTGCACGGAGTCTATCCCAGGCTCTGTGCTACACAGTACACCAGTACACAACCAGTTAGTATATTAGTATATTGCCAGGACAGATTCACAGATAATCCAGATGACAATTATTATCTTAATACTCTATTATTTAACTCTCATACGGACATACTCACTGCTCACTGGTTGACTGGTAATGTGGGTTCTTTTAAACCATGTTGTGCAGCCTTACCCAGAGATATGTAGAGATCCTTAGAGAGGTTGCAAACGCAAAATCAGTGTAAGAATAAATGTTCTCACCTACTGCAGCCTGGATGTTGAATATTCAACCTCCCAGGAAACTCCCACATGCGGATTCCGAATAGGCTGGTTTCCACGGCCCCACGTTGGGCGCCAAAACTGTCGTAGCTGCTTTTTGTTCTGACCAAGAGTCAGGTACGCCAGATCACCAGTGAGGTCAGATTAGGAGTTTTCGCCCTTAATTCACAAGCTCTTGGAGACAAAGAGACTCAACACACACGAGCCGTGGTCAAATCACTTTATCTGACGTAATGAAATACAAGGCAATCTTTTATACCATTTACAACAATATGTAATTCTATGGAGCTCATGTGGCCCCCCACTATCACCTTCAGGGTTATACTATGTTTACAATGTACCCAGAACACGTTGTGGCTGACTGCTGAGAACATACAGTATATGATAAGAAGCATTTTTCCCTTGAAGAGGAGACAGGCAAAACTGCAGCGTCATAAGAATGATTGAAAGGCAAAAGGCAAATGGAGAATAAAAAGCAATTAAAAGGATATAATGTAGTAGAAAAAGACAGCAGGATGGCACTCACCGTTCTGTTGCAATGATTCACTTTATTTCATATCGACAAAGCATAGGCATCGGCACGGGAGAGATGTAAAAAGATGGACAACAGCCGTTTCGTGCACAATGCACTTCAGCAGGAGTGACATCCTGCTATCTTTTTCTACTATGATATTTCATGTTTTTCTCATATGGATAGAGCTCCCATTCAATAAGGGTTATAGGTGTCACACTGATAGCGGTTACAAGCAGCCTTGCGGGTATTTCTTATCCAGGGACAGTGCCGGATGTTTCTTTCTTTCCTTGGATGGATAAAAGCCTGTATTTGTGGCTCATCTTGTCTCACTGACAATATATGTTTTGGGGCTGTCTATTCCTTTTGGGGTCTGCTCCGGGGCAGTTTAGATTTCACCTTTCTGTCTTTAGGCTTAGCTAGTTCTCCGGCTGTGACGAAGCGTCTAGGGCATCGTAGGAATGCTCCACGGCTACTGCTAGTTGTGTGGATAGGATCAGGGGTCTGCAATCCGCTTAGTTACCAACCTCTCTGGTTTTCTGGTGGCTTAGCCTGTTCTTGCCATCCTCCACGGTGACCCATTCATAACACTCCAGCCATTCAGCAAAAGTTAGCTCTAACAATGAGTGCTAGCAAGGGCCCAGACTATATAGGGAATGGGAATGGCTGACAGTGAACAGCTGAGAGCCTTAACGTAGGAAAGCTTCTAGGAGCTCTCAACTGAGCAGATTAAACCCTGCACTGCTAAAAGAAACCTGCACCATTTCTGGTGGCTTAGCCTGTTCCTGCCATCCTCCTCGGTGACCCATTCATAACAGAATACCGTGACATGGTGGAGTGGCTTCGTATACATTTTTTGCAAAAAACGTATCAACTAAATTCCTTGTTTTTGTTATCATCTTTTACTAGCACTTGCTGCTTACTGTTACATATGTTTTACAACAGAGTATTCATGCACATTTATCATACTGTGTGCTTTTTCTGTGTCTTAGTCTTTGGGTGGTGTGAACATTGTCTTACTGACCTGTTCATTTTTGTGCATATCCCATGTGTTTTTATTTTGTCATTGTTAGATTGTCTACTGTAAGTGATATCTGTGTTTTCTATGTAACACCTTCTTTTCTACAGCACCATGGAATCAATGCTGCTATACAAATAAATAATAGTAATAATAATAATACTGCAGCCAGTGTTTGATTCAGGCTGCATATATCCCCTTTGAGTTTCTCTTTACGACACTTTGTGTAAAAGTGCAAAAGAGAAATATAAAAGAGAGATATGATGAAACAGACAAAACATGACAAAACATGACAAAAAAATCAAGAAATAGAGAAGAAAATGTAGTTTTGCAACTATATTTAGCCTTAATAAATTGATGTCATTTTACTATTACTGATAATTGTAGTATTTGTTCTATTTTTTCTTCTACTAATAATATTCTTTTCTGTATTCAGTGTTCTAACAGAAAGAATATATTAATTAATGGCACTGAGAAAGCATCAGAATTGGCAACGCATATAAATGAAATCTTCAATCAGATAGACCAGAAGATGCCTAAAGTATCTTTTGTCCACAAAGACAATACAACTAGTGCTCAAAATAGCAAAGTGTTCATTAAAAATCCCCAGAACCGTTATTGTGTCGGGGATCAATTAGTCATACAAGTTGATATGTATGATTATCTTGGTAAAAAGAAAACCTATGGAGGTGACTATCTCAGATCAAGAATTTCCAACCCAGATAAGAGAGCTGGATCTTCAGGAAGAATTGAAGATTTTAACAACGGAACATACCATGTTCATTTTACTTTATTTTGGGAAGGCAAAGTTGTGGTGACAGTATTTCTCATGCACCCAAGTGAAGCCGTCGCTGCTCTCTGGAGGTCAAGGAATAGTTGGTATGGCCATGTTGCACATTTAGGAAAATTTACCCATGAAGGTAAAGAGATGGTGACAAAATGTGGATATGATCTAGACAAAAAAGAAGAACTTTGTGAATATGCAGACCATGAAAACGAAGAATACTTTTATTGTGTCAAACCTCAGAATTTCAGCTGTGACTCATACACTGAGTTTAAAAACTGGAAAACTCTTGCTACTCAACTGTCTCAACTGGAAAATAGTCTCCTTACAAGGTATGAATACATTTTATTCCAATACATATCCTTATTGTTTACATAATCATTTCTCTGAATATCCTTGTGCACAAAAAGACACACAATAGTAAATCAAAATGTTTACATTTCCAGCAGAAAGTAGTGTGTCATGACTCTGTTGTCAGTTGTCCTGCGACCAGGGGCTCCTTCCCTGTCCCTAACGCTAGTGGCTCCTTCACCATCATTGCTTCTGATGGTGAAGATTCCAAAGCCACATACCTTGCCTTAGCTCCTGGATCCGCCCTCAGTCTGTACCTTTCCCCCACACAGGGAAGAGGGGAGTAGTAATGCACCAACTAGACTAACAAGGTAATATGAACAGGGATAATGAAAAATACCAAACATACAAATATACTCACACAGACAACAGAGATAAACACCGGGGAGTGGAGGATAGTTTAAACTAAAGCAGGAGAAGAAAGGGAATTATCACACTCTCAAAACCTGGTAAGTCTCAGATAAATCCGTCCAACGCCTTGTCCAATAACAACAACCTAAAACCTCCAGTGTTGTGAATTCCCTGGCTCAGACTTCTGAGCTGAAGCTCCCCCTGCTCCCTCCGGTGGTTACTGGAAGTAGTGGAGCTGGCCAGATTGACAGTGGTCTGCCATCTGATGATGATGATGACGAGTGGAGATCTGGGGTTACTGATTGGAGTATTTAAGTCTGCAGACTTCCTGAAATCCCTGCTGGTGATTTCTTTCCTGTGCATTCAGAGGTCTGATGTCTCCTGCTCTGATCCTGCATTGTTCAGCTAAGTGGTTAATTTGCTAATCCTTTGAATCTGATCTGGTTTTGTCTCTCTCTGTCTGTTGTGCGGGTTCAGCTTGCTCCTCTGGGGGCTGTGCTGGACCACTGCTCCATATGTTACAGCCTGTGTCAGTTTGTTCAGTCCCCTGTTATATTGGATTTCTTTTGCTTTGCTTCCAGTTCATACCGGAGTGCTGATATAGTGGGGGCTAAGTCGTGTGACTTCAGTCTTTTTTTGTATATCAGACGTGTTGGATTTTTCAGGGTTTTTGCGTGATTGCAGACAGTGTCTTTCCTTTCCTGTCCTGTCTATTCAGTTTGGGCCCCATCGTTTGCTCAGTCTATTTTTCTGCCTGCGTTTGTGTTTCATCTTGTCTCACCGACAATATATGTTTGGGGGCTATCTATTCCATTTGGGGTCTGCTCTGGGGCTGTTTAGATTTCCTGTTATATTGGATTTCTTTTGCTTTGCTTCCAGTTCATACCGGAGTGCTGATATAGTGGGGGCTAAGTCGTGTGACTTCAGTCTTTTTTTGTATATCAGACGTGTTGGATTTTTCAGGGTTTTTGCGTGAGTGCAGACAGTGTCTTTCCTTTCCTGTCCTGTCTAGTCAGTTTGGGCCCCATCGTTTGCTCAGTCTATTTTTCTGCCTGCGTTTGTGTTTCATCTTGTCTCACCGACAATATATGTTTGGGGGCTATCTATTCCATTTGGGGTCTGCTCTGGGGCTGTTTAGATTTCATCTTTCTTGCTTTAGGCTTACTTAGCTCTCCGGCTGTGCCGAGGCATCTAGGGCATCGTAGGTATGCTCCACGGCTACTGCTAGTTGTGTGAACAGGATCAGGGGTCTGCAATCCACTTAGTTACCAACCTCTCTGGTTTTCTGGTGGCTTAGCCTGTTCTTGCCGTCCTCCACGTATACCCATTCATAACACTCCAGCCATTCAGCAAAAGTTAGCTCTAACAATGAGTGCTAGCAAGGGCCCAGATTATATAGGGAATGGGAATGGCTGACAGTGAACAGCTGAGAGCCTTAATGTAGGAAAGCTTCTAGGAGCTCTCAACTGAGCAGATTAAACCCTGCACTGCTAAAAGAAACCAGCACCATTTAATGTGAAGGTGAAGTGCATCTAATCAGTTCACAAAGAGGAGAAATCAGATGCTGTGATCTTCTGGCTCCTCTCTGTTGCAGTAAACCCGTGACATAGTGATTACATGTTGCCTGGATGTGGCAAACCTTTATGATCATGGGGTCCAATCTCATGCACTCCCACCAATACTGATAATGAAGAAGCGAAAGTGCTGGTTTAGAATGGCACACTTTTTAAATATTTCCTGCACAGGAATAATACTGGCCACAGCTTGAACAAGTGGACATTTTTTGATGCTTTGGTCATTGATTTGTTGTTTTCTTTCAAGCTGGATAAACATGGAATATTGTGATTGTATTCATAATTATTTTACAGTTCAATACTGGTAATGTTCTAAATGCGTTGTCCAGGGAATTTTAATTAGTACGGGCATTTTTCAGACTGTCTAACAAAATAAATATCCTCACTGATCCTGCACAGGTTTGTGTTTACTGGGATGAGATCAACTGCAATCAGAGAAGATGTCTCTTGTAAAGTGTCTGGGTGTAAAGGTTTATTTGTGATACTGTTTGCATCTACTCAGTACTGTGGTTCCTTTTTGGTCCACAGTCTGATGGTGACTGGTAAAAGCAACTTCTGGTATCTTATTATTGTGCAGGAAATGCTAGGAATTCAAGGTTCATGCGCATATGGGTCTAACCAAAGGTGGACATTGACAGAAAAGGGCCTCTTTGAATGAACAATTTATAGTATGGGGCCTTTGCTATGTAGAATTCTGCATAATGCACAATTGTCCCGGATTTGAAGGTGGAAATATTCCCCCTGGAAGCTGCACAGGTTTCACGAATGGTATGTGTACCCCAGAGACTTACCTGACAATGAAATTAATCACTGTACTATGATTTGTGCTGTATTCATGTGCTGACATTGGTACAGCTGTTGTATTCATGTACTGACGGTATTTCTGATACTGCATTCAGGCACTGATGTTGGTTCTCGAACTGTATTTAAGTAGTGAAAGATAGAATCCAGCTCATCTGCATGAACTGTTTGAAAATCCAGAACAAAAGGAAGATCCATGCCTTGGACGTGAATGAATGCAAATAACGAAAAATTCAGGCCCACGAAAATCCAGGAATTTGACCCATGGGAGGTGCTTTTTCTCACACCAAGTGAAGTAAAAACCCCTAATATATATAGCTATCAGGCTATGTAGTTACTGGATTTTTTAAATGTGGCATGAAAATCTTGTAATATGTGTTCGTATACCAAGAAATGAAACAAATGTTTTGATTCCTTAAACAAAGCCAAGTTTCCTATTAAAACTTTCATCAATTTCCAATTAAATTTTGTTGTGTATGTTGTGGAGTGCTCCCACTGCAACTTAAAATACCTCGGCATACCACTTGCCAACTAAAAGTTCACATGAGGGAGTATGTCTACGATAAACACAGCCATGAAAATTCTCATAAGCGAATCTCTCAGGCATATAAGGATTTAATTGAAAAACATCATAGTGACACATCAGAAACAATGTCTTATGCCATCAAACAGGTATTCACCAGTAATAGAGGGGGAAACAGAGAGGCTGCTTTGAAAAGACATAAGGCTTCATAGGCATTTAATTTGAATACAAGGTACCGAGAGGTCTAAATCTTAGAAAGGATATTATACTCCATTATCTGTTATTCATATTTTCCATCAAAGTAGATGGAGAATTGAATTGATTTGGATCATAATGTTCCTAATCTACCCATTGTTTATGCTGCATTGAGGTATAACTTTTTATGGACCATAGAAATACTGTAATAACAAGAATTCATTTCTAAAATATTAATAATTTCTGTAAACATATATGCTTCTGCAAGAGCAATAATAACAAAATGTACACTATTATATACTATATACTTTGCATTTTTGCATATATCATGCATATTGTATGCATAATGCATTTCAATATATTTTATTTTCGTACAATAATTGCACAATGTTGTATATATGATACTGTCATGGTTAGGACATGGTTAATGTCCTGTTCTCACAGGGTTAACTTTTGCCGGCCTCTCTTTGGATCTGGGAGGGGTATTTATGCTCACTCCAGACTAGCATTCTCTGTCAGCTATACTGTTATTCTGGCTGTGTGTCTGACCGACCCCCCTGGTGTGCGTGTATTCTGCATTGCTTGTTTGATTCCCGTGTATGACCCGGCCTGTTCCCTCACTCTGTACTCCGTCTCTCGTTTTGGTACTATTGTCTTCTCCGGTTCTGACCTCCTGGCTTTGCTATGGTTACTCTGTTGCAGTTTGTCCCTATTGTATCGTCCATTGCCCGTTCTGGTTTTCTGATCTATTGCTACATCCTGACTATTCGCTCTGTCTAACCGTTTGGTACTGTCCTGCTTTGACCCGGCTTGATCTGGTTTCTGTCTCTGTCTATGCCCCTTGGTAACATTGTCCTGCAGTTACCTTTCTAGGAGTTTTCCTGCAGCTCCTAGCTCTGTGGAGCTTAGACACGCCCCCAGCAGTCACGTGCTTCAGGTCCTAGAGCATGCATCGTCACCGCTGCTGCCCACTCCACAGGTATCTTTGAGCACTGTTTTTGTACTCAGGACATGCGCACTGGCTCAGTGAGCAAGTGCAGTGCGGTGTTCCTGACAGATACATCTTTTGCATCTTGTTTTGCATATTTATCTATTCTACTGTAGGTGCATCATACATTTTGTCTATTTTGTGTATTATGCAGTGGGGAAAAAAAGAATTTAGTCACCCACTAATTGTGCAAATTTTCCCACTTAAAAATATGAGAGAGGCCTGTAATTGACATCATAGGTAGACCACAACTATGAGAGTCAAAATGAGAAAACAAATCCAGAAAATCAACTTGTCTGATTTGGCAAGATTTATTTTTTAACGTATGGTGGAAAATAAGTATTTGGTCATTAACAAAAGTTCATCTCCATATTTTGTTAATTATCCTTTGCTGGCAATGACAGAGGTCAAGGTCTTCTGTAAATCTTCACAAGGCTGGCACACACTGTTGGTGGTATGTTGGCCCATTTTTCTATGTAGATCTCCTCTAGAGAAGTGATGTTTTGGGCCTGTTGCTGGGCAACACGGACTTTCAAATCCCTCCAAAGTTGTTCTATGGGGTTGAGATCTGGAGACTGGCTAGGCCACTCCAGGACCTTAATATGCTTCTTATGAAGCCACTCCTTCATTGCCTATTTAACTATTTATTTCCAGACATGAATTATGGCATGGGACAGGATGTCGGACACATGAGGGATATTGTTATTTTTTAGTTTTTGTTTTATTACAGGAGATGTTGGCTTCAGTGGAATGGGCATTAGGTGAGTATAACTGTCTCTGTTATTTTTAAATAAAAATGAAAAAGTGTGCTTTGTTTTGATTTCAAAGAAAAGACTTTATTCTGGCTGAGTGTTTATTTACAATTAGTGTTGAGCGATACCTTCCGATATCGGGAAATATTGGATCGGATTGGATCGGACCGATACCCCAAAAATATCGGGTATCGCCGATTCCGATACCGGGAACCAATGGAAGTCAATAGGACACAAATATCGGAATGAAAATAAACCCTTTCTTTCCTTGCATATCCAGTTCGGGAGGGGGGAAGAGTGTGGGCGGTGCATAGGCAGAGACTGTGCGTGTCTGTGTGTGCGGACGGGGTCTGTGCGGGCCTGCCGGGGGTCTGTGCTGGCTGCCGGGAGTCTGTGTGGGCTGCTGGGGGTCTGTGCCGGCCTGCCGGGGGTCTGTGCAGGCTGCCGGGGGTCTGTGCGGGCCTGCCGGGGGTCTGTGCGGGCTGCTGGGGGTCTGTGTGGGCTGCCGGGAGTCTGTGCGAGCCTGCCGGGGGTCTGTGCGGACTGCCGGGGGTCTGTGTGGGCTGCCGGGGGTCTGTGCGGGCCTGCCGGGGGTCAATGCGGGCCTGCCGGGTGTCTGTGCGGGCTGCCGGGGTCTGTGTGGGCTTCCGGGGGTCTGTGCGGGCCTGGCGGGGGTCTGTGCAGGCTGCCGGGGGTCTGTGCGGGCCTGCCGGGGGTCTGTGCGGGCTGCCGGTGGTCTATGTGGGCCTGCCGGGGGTCTTTGCGGGCCTGTCGGGGTCTGTGCGGGCTGCCAGGGGTCTGTGTGGGCTGCCAGGGGTCTGTGCGAGCTTGCCGGGGGTCTGTGCCGACCTGCCGGGGGTCTGTGCGGGCCTGCCGGGGGTCTTTGTGTCTGTGTGCAGGCATCTTCCAATGGGACTACAAGTCCCATCGGGCTATGCCTGCTTCAATGACAGTGATTGACACATTAGCCAATGATGGGACAGTAGTAGTCCCATCATCCGGCTAATGTGTTTAATGTAAAAAAAAAAACCCACAAACAAACATACATACTACATACATACATACATAATACATACTACATACATACTACATACAACATACATACTACAGACATACTACATGCAATACATTCATACAATACATACATATAGACATACAGTACATATAACATAGAGTACATACTCACAATCACTTGTCACTTTGATCCCCGAAGCCAGTGTCATCTATAAAAATATTAAAATAACAAACAACCAATATACTCCCTGATCCGCAGAAATCCACGAGTGTCCCACAACGATCTCCCCTATAGGACATCTATAGGACCTTCAGTGACACACTGACAGGATACAATGGCTCCTGCAGTGCATCACTGAGAGGTTACTATAGTTCACTGGTCTCAATTTATGGCAAAAGCTGCGTGGGAACTTTCTCACACAGCAATGCCAAAAGTGAGACTAGGGACTATCTTTTTACAGTGGTGGAGGAATACAGTGCATAAGGATACCTTCCTCCCGTCATTGTATTCCTGGAGCCCCTAGAGAGCGGTCGTATCAGCTGATGCTGCTGTTCTCCACGGGAGATTGTCGTGGGACACTCGTTAATTTCTGCGGATCAGGGAGTATATTGGTTGTTTGTTATTTTAATATTTTTTACAGATGACACTGGCTTCGGGGATCAAAGTAACAAGTGATGGTGAGTATGTACTCTATGCTATATGTACTGTATGTCTATATGTATGTATTGTATGAATGTATTGCATGTAGTATGTATATAGTATGCAGTATGTATGTAGTATGTATGTATGTAGTATGTATGTAGCATGTATGTAGTATGTATGTAGTATGTATGTATGTAGTATGCATGTAGTATGCTGTATGTAGTATGTATGTATGTATGTAGTATGTATGTTTGTTTGTGGGATTTTTTTACATTAAACACATTAGCCGGATGATGGGACTACTGTCCCATCATTGGCTAATGTGTCAATCACTGTCATTGTAGCAGGCATAGCCCAATGGGACCCCCGGCAGCCCGCACAGACCCCCGGCAGGCCCGCACAGACCCCCGGCAGCCCGCACAGACCCCCGGCAGGCCCTCACAGACCCCCGGCAGGCACGCACAGACCCCCGGCAGCCCGCACAGACCCCCGGCAGCCAGCACAGACCCCCGGCAGGCCCGCACAGACCACCGGCAGCCAGCACAGACCCCCGGCAGGCCCGCACAATACAGACAATACAAAGGTGACATCAACCTCACAGATATTACCCCACTTGCCACCACTATAGGGTAAGTGTGAAGAGCCAGGCAAAGCGCCAGAATTGGCACGTCTAATAGATGTGCCTTTTCTTGGATACTGTGTGCTGATACTTTTAAGCTGGGGGGCCAATGTCAATGGAGCTTTAACAGCCTGAGAATACCAGCCTCTGTTGTCTGCTTTAGCATGGCTGGTTGTAAAAAATTGGGGGCCTCATATTGTTAATTTAAATTATTTAATTAAATAATTAAAAAAAAAACCTCTATTCTTGATAACTAGCCATGATAACGCTGACAGCAGAGGGCTGCAGCCCGCATCTGTCAGTTTTGCCTGGCTGGATATCAAAAATAAAGGGGAACCCTGGGTTTTTTATTTATTTATTTATATCGCATGCAGTGTGTGATGAATAACTCCATCAGCCACACCTGCTGTCACTGTTATTTGCAGCAGCAGATGTAGGCTGATAGTAGTAATAGTAGTAATAGTCTCATCAGCCTTCACCTGATGTCATTGTTCTTAGTTGAATGTAACTCTCATAATTCTTAGGTGCTCGTGCTGATCACTGACAGATCAGGGGAGAAAGATGAGAGCATCTTCAGCACCCGGAGCCAGGGAACAGCGCTTACTGTACTGCTTGTTCCCTGACGCTGATGCCTGTCACACAGATGACATCCATGTGTGTCATCCGAGTGCACATGTGCGGGACGTTTTGTGGCCCATGCTGACGGTAAAAAATGGACATACCAGCATGTTTTGCCATGTCTGCCGTATGTGTGAAAACTGTCGCCACATGTACCAGAGACACGGAAAGAGTGTGAAAGAGCCTTTGTATAGTACACCATAAATCAGAGTGCAACTAAAAGAGCAATGATATATCCTATACACTGATCAACAAAAACACCAAATGTATTATAGGAATGCAAAGAGAGGAAAGTTGGTCTTTATCAGTTATTTGTATCTTGCAGCCTATTCATATTAAAAGAACCTGTTGCACAAGTGGTATTTTACAGGACTGTGTACTATTGCTTTTTTGTATTATTTAATAAAGATTATTTATAGTTTAATATACTCTGTTGTGTCCTGGGCCTAATTATGCCTGTGATTTTGTGGTAGTATTGCTATATTTGAGTTTTTGACCACTATACTATTACGCGGCAAATCAGTTAGTTGCCGTGGGAACCTGCATCGCGCAGGAGGGCAGTGTCAGGGCGTCTGCGGGGGGGCCAACTGCCAGAGCGGGCAAAAACCAGCAGAGGCTAAAAGCTGCTAACAGAGACTGCCGACAAAGACGTACCTTGTCCCCGCTGACATCGCTGACTGTGAGTGACAGGACGCCCAGTCAGGACATAAGCCTGTGCACGCACCAATGGGAGAATTGGGACTCCCGCTGTGAGGGGTTTCCTTTTGTACCTGAATCGAGTTGCTTATTGTCCCTGTACGCTGACAGGGGGAAAGACTGTGCTCTGTCCGGCTCATCGTTTCCTGACACACCGATTACCGACCGGACCACAAGGAATCACCGTCGCCGCCAGGAGCCAAGATGTCATCTTTTCCAGGACTACACCAGACCACGAGGAATCACCGCCGCCGCCAGGATCAGGACGCCATCTTTTCCAGGACCATACCGGACCCCTTATGCGCCACTGCTTTGGCACCAACGTCCACATCCTGAACTAACCGCATTCTGAAGTCGTCAGACTGATAAGTTTGCTATGCTTGAACTTCCTACCCTATGCTTCACACCAGATTCCCCTGAGTTACGTCCCCTGTGTTCCTTTATACTGTTTTATCCGTTTTCTCCCCACGAGGAGTGTACCTGTTAAATTAAACCCCACGTTAACGCTTTCTCTGCCTCCAACTCGTTACTGGATCTTCCTACATGCTCACACTTGCACCAGGAATGTATTTCATGTTTTGCTCTAGACAATCTACCTGCGGGACTGGTGTTGGGGTTCCCCTGGTTACAGTTACATAATCCTGTGATAGACTGGGAATCTCTGGACATTGCTATATGTGGTCATAATTGTAGTAGAAGTTGCCTTACTACTGTACATCCGTTAATCTGGAAGGTATTTCGGAGTACCTGAAGGATTTTGAGGATGTTTTTTCTGAAAAGGAGGCTGAGGTTTTACCACCACACTGCTCTTTTGATTGTACTATCGATCTGATTCTGGGTGCTAAATTGCCCAAGGCCGGTCTGTACAATATCTCTGGCCCGGAGCGAACCGACATGAAAGAATATATTTCTGAAAGCCTACGTAAAGGCCACATCCATCCCTCTGTCTCTCCTGTGGCAGCTGGATTCTTTTTTGTAGAATTGAATAAGATCACAGTGACAAATACCTACCCCCTCTCACTCATCCCTGATTTATACAACCAATTGTCAGGGGCCAAATGGTTTTCTAAATTGGACCTCAGGGAGGGGGCATGTAATTTTATTTGTATTCGGGAGGGGGATGAGTGAAAAACAGCATTTCTCACTTCTGAAGGGTTATTTGAGAATTTGGTTTTGCCTTTTGGTCTCACCAATGCGCCAGCTGATTTTCAAAATTTCATTAACCATGTTTTTTCTGATTTTATTGGGCACTTTATGATGGTGTATGTGGATGATATCCTCTTGTTCTCATCTAACAAACAGGTTCACATGGATCATCTACGTGTGGTTCTCCAGAGGTAACGGGGAATTCGCTTTTTGCAAAACCTGAAAAGTGTATATTTGTCCAAGAGTTGTCTTTTTCTGAGGTTCATTCTGTCTGACAAAGGGTTTCATATGGACCCTGGGAAGGTACGGGCCATTGTAAATTGGGTGCAACCCAGAGACTTAAAGGGTCTTCAACGTTTTCTAGGGTTTGCAAACTATTATAAGAAATTAATTAATGGGTTTTCACAGGTGGTCAAGCCCCTCACTGATCTGACTAATAAGGGGGCTAATATCAAAAACTGGTCAGCTCCTGCTGTGGAGGTGTTTACTTTATTAAAGAAATGCTTTATGTCTGACCCTGTTTTGGTCCAGCCTGATCCGTCTAAACAATTCATCATTGAGGTGGATGCATCGGAGGTTGGGGTGGGGGCGGTGTTGTTCCAAGGACCAGTCGCTTTGACTAACCTGAGGCCCTGTGCCTTCTTCTCAAAAAATTTCTCATTGTTCATCGAGTCACGGCAATTATGGACCACAAGAATCTGTCTTATATTGAGTCGACCAAACGTTTGACTCCCAGAAAAGTGAGGTGGTCGCTTTTTTTTCACGCTTTATATTTTCTATCACCTCTCAGCCTGGTTCCAAGAATGTCAAGGCTGATCCCTTATCTTGCAGCTTGGATCCGATATCACCTCCCACACCTTCTTCCTCCATTCTTCAGCACGGGGTGGTTGTGTCCTCAGAATTGGAGCAGGAGTTTCGTGAGGCGCAGTCTCTTGCTCCTCCGTCATTGCCTGACTACAAGATCTTTGTCCCGGTTCAGTACCAGTTGAGGGTGCTCCAGGAGTTTCACGATTCTGCTCTTAGTCGGTATCCTGGGATCTCGGCCACTCGAAAAGCTATTACTAGGCTTTTTTGGTGGTCCTCTATGGCCTCTGATGTTGCTGTGTTTGTGTCTGCTTGTGATACTTGTGTCCATGCTAAGAACTCCCATAACTGGCTGGCCGGGAATTGGTGCCATTGCCAATTCCGGATAGACCTTAGACTCATTTGTCCATGGACTTTATCACTGATTTCCCTCCTTCCAATGGCAAAACTGTGGTCTGGGTGGTGGAGGATAGATTCAGTAAACAGATTCATTTTGTACCTTTGGCAGGACTGCCTAATGCAGAAACTCTTTCTAGGTTGTTTGTTGAGCTCGTTGTGCGATTGCATGGTGTGCCTTTGAATGTGGTTTCAGATAGGGGGCACAATTTGTGTCCAAATTCTGGAATGCTTTTTAAAAGGTTAGGTATTATTTTGGCCTTCTCCTTGGCCTATCATCCCGAAGCCAATGGTCAGATGGAGAGGACCAAACAGTCTCTGGAACAAATTTTGCGGTGCCTTGCCACATCCCAGCAGGATGATTGGTGTTACCAGTGGCTTAGTTGGCCTTTAATAATCATGTTAATCAGTCCATGGGCACCTCTCCTTTCTCTATACATTATGGCTTTCATCCCCATTTTGGTGAGTTTTCCAGGATGGAATTGGAGTGTCCTGGGGTTAATTCGGTCATTCTGCGGCTGAGGGAGGTATGGAGGGAGGTCCAGAGGAACATCTACAGGACCTATGTTCCTGGTGGGAGATAACGTGTGGTTGTCTACCAAGAACATTCGGCTGAAAGTTCCTTCCACTAAGCTGGGTCCCAGGTTTATAGATCCTTATGAGGTTATTGAGTTCGCCTACATCTAATTCCGTCACTGCGGTTCCCCAATGTGTTCCATAAGTCTCTCCTGAAGTAATTTGTTCCTTCCTTTGCTGGGTCTCCATCCCCTCCACCTCCAGTTTCTGTGGATGGGCAGATGGAGTATGAGGTGGAACGGATTGTGGTCCACAATTCCCTGCAGTATTTGGTCCTGAGTCCCGGTGCGATCAGTTCATGCTGATCGATTGGTTTGGGCGTTTCATGCAGGGTATCCTGGGAAACCTGGGGGTCCAGTGACCTCCCCTTGAGAGGTTTGTACTGTCGTGATCCAGACCGGGGTTGGATTCCTGTTTTCCCTTTTTCCTAGTCTGGTTATGAAGGGGTTAACCTTTTTCTGCCTCAGTCTGGGTTCAGGTTTTCGATTTATCGCTGCTGCTTCCAGCAGACTATGTCGGACATAGTTTTGCCTAGGGCTGCTATAGCTGACTCTGATTGCTCTGATTTGTCCTCCTGTGTTTGCTGTCTGAACCCGTGTCTATGTTTTCCCCCATTCCTGTTTTGACTCAGTGTTTCCCTTTAGTTTATTGACCTCCCGGTTCTGACTTGGCTTGTATCCTGACCTGCTTCTGTCTTTTGTCTTATCCGCTCCTGACCACTACTGACCTTCTCGGCTTGCCTCTGACCCTGAGTTTGTTTATTATTTGTACTGCTCTGCTGTGTGTTGCTTGACTCGGCCTGTTTGCCTAATCTGCTGCCACCTGTGGTAGCCTGGCTGCTGCATCGCAAGCCTGCTCTGTTTGGGTGCAGTTCTGCATCCACTCTACTGCCATCTAGTGGAGCGTGCACCTATCTGCATTGCAGCAGCCCTGACACTATCGCTCTTATCATGTGTACCCAGACCTCTTTTAACCCCTTTCTGCCATTGGAAGTACTATTCCATCCATGTGACCTGGGAATTAAAACCCATGAACGGAATAGTACATCATGACTCCCTGACAAGTCCCCCTAGCGAAAGACAAGTGAAACTGTATAACATTGTGGTCGTTATTTCCTAGATGTCCAACGACCTGCAGATTTGTTATTCTGTCAGGTGTATTAGATAGTATTAGGTCTAAAAGTGCTGCTCCTCTGGTTGGATTCTGCACCAATTGTGAAAGATATTTTTTCTTGGTTATTATCAGAAACTTATTGCCTTTATGGGTTTTGCAGGTATCTGTTTCCCTGTTAGTTTCTGGGTACCGTATATACTCGAATATAAGTCGAGATTTTCAGCCCAAAAAATTGGGCTGAAAGTCCCCCTCTCGTCTTATATTCGAGTCATATACACCGGGGGGTCGGAGGGGGAGGGGGAGCGGGGGTGTCAGGTCATACTTACCCGTCCTGACGCTGTCTCTTGAGCCCCCAGCTTCTCCCCGTGCTCTCTCTTCCTGCCTTCAGCGGTCACATGGTGCCGCTCATTAAAACTCATGAATATGCGCATATTCATGAGTTTTAATGAGCGGCACCACGTGACCGCTGAAGGCAGGAAGAGAGAGCGCGGAGAAGCTGGGGGCTCAAGACACAGCGTCAGGGCGGGTAAGTATAGCGATACTCACCTGTCCTGTGTCCATGGCTGCTTGCTGCTGTCTGTGTCTGTCATCGGTCAGTGACTTCAGACAGCAGAGGGCGCGGTGACGTGGTTAGTGTGCGCCGCGCCCCCTGCAGTCTGAACGTCACTGACTGATGACGTTGCAGATAGCGGGGAGCAGCCATGGACGCAGGACAGGTGAGAATCTGACACCCAGCGACGGAGAGGTGAGTATGTCATTTTTTTTATTTTTACATGCAGCAGCAGCATGGGGGCAGCATATGGGGGCAGCATATGGGGGGCATAATCTAAGGAGCTTCTTATGGGGGCAGCATATGGAGGGCATAATCTAAGGAGCTTCTTATGGGGGCAGCATATGGGGGGCATAATCTAAGGAGCTTCTTATGGGGGCAGCATATGGGGGGCATAATCTAAGGAGCTTCTTATGGGGGCAGCATATGGGGGAATAATCTATGGAGCATTTCCCACCCTAGACTTATACTCGAGTCAATAAGTTCTCCCAGTTTTTTGTGGCAAAATTAGGGGGGTCGACTTATACTCGGATCGACTTATACTCGAGTATATACGGTAGTTAAATTCCCTATAACAAGGACCTCATTATGGGTTGCAGCTTCATCTCTCCTCCTTATTAGTAGACTTTCTATGATTTCTGTTATATTTGGGGGTTTGTAACAGACCTCAATGAGAATTTTGTTACTGTTTTTCTCTCCATGTAATTAGACCCATATGGACAAGACATCCTCATTCACTTTGCTAATATCTTCCCTTAAAGTGGACTTTAGACAAGACTTTACATAAAGACAAAACCCTCCTCGTCTTCAATTTTTACAATCCTTTCTAAACAGACTGTAACCCTGTAAGTTAACTGCCCAGTCATAGCTTTCATCTAACTATGTCTCGGTTATTCCCACTAATTCATAGTTACCTGTTGTCACGCTCGCGCCTTGGCTGAATGGCGCGAGCTGGGGGGTCGTGGCCCCACTGTGCCACAAACCAGACTACCCTGGAAGGGGCTTGACTACGACAGCTACCTCGGTCTTCACTGGAGCCTCTGATGGTGAGGTCAGGCTTATGCGGCAGATAGCTGTCGGGTGCCACTCCAGGGTGGTGTCTGGCTGTGGCTGCTGGTCCCACTCGGGGACAAGTCACTTTGACAGAGGCTATAGACAGGCAGGCAGGTAGACACGACAGGCGCGGCTGAGACAAAGGGCAGGCAGGCACGGCTTGGAGACACAGGACAGACGGGCACGGCTTGGAGACACAGGACAGGCGGGCACGGCTTGGAGACACAAGACAGGCGGGCACGGCTTGGAGACACAGGACAGGCGGGCACGGCTTGGAGACACAGGACAGGCGGGCACGGCTTGGAGACACAGGACAGGCGGGCACGGCTTGGAGACACAGGACAGGCGGGCACGGCTTGGAGACACAGGACAGATTGGCGTGGTATGAGAAGGAGCAGGTAGGGACCTGTTCACACAGCAGGTGTAGGCAGGAGGGAGTGATGTATGAGAGAGCAGGTTTGGACCTGTTCACACAGCAGGTGTAGGCAGGAGGGAGTGGTGTATGAGCGAGCAGGTTTGGACCTGTTCACACAGCAGGTGTAGGCAGGAGGGAGTAGTGTATGAGAAAACAGGTTTGGACCTGTTCACACAGCAGGTGTAGGCAGGAGGGAGTGGTGTATGAGAGAACAGGTTTGGACCTGTTCACACAAGAGTTGCAGGTATGGGTAAAGGCAGGAAGGAGTGGAATATGAAGGAACAGGTTAGACCTGTTCACACGGGAGGTACGGAGCAGGCAGAGCCGCAGGAGTGCGGAGCAGGCAGAGCCGCAGGAGTGCGGAGCGGGCAGAGCCGCAGGAGAGCGGAGCGGGCAGAGCCGCAGGAGTGCGGAGCGGGCAGAGCCGCAGGAGTGCGGAGCGGGCAGAGCCGCAGGAGTGCGGAGCGGGCAGAGCCGCAGGAGAGCGGAGCGGGCAGAGCCGCAGGAGAGCGGAGCGGGCAGAGCCGCAGGAGTGCGGAGCGGGCAGAGCCGCAGGAGAGCGGAGCAGGCAAAGCGGCTAAGGAGCCGTGCAGACAGAGCTGTGAGGGTGCAGATGCACAGACAGGGAGGACACAAGGAAAAACACAGCAAGGAAGGGAGCCACGGACAAGGAGAAAGGGAGACTGATAGACAAAGGTAAGACTGAGTTCAGACAGAGACATAGACAAAGACACAAGGACCAAGACTCAAGGGCCAGGATATTCTGCCTCCTGGCAGGCGGACAGAGAAATACTAGGCAAGGTACCAAGACACAAGAGTACACAGTAAGAGCCTTCAGAGAAGGCATGATACAGAACAGGGCCTGGCTGGCTCAGCAGCAAGGAGCTAACTGAGTTTAGACATTGCACAGGCAAAGTTTCAGTGGGAGTGGTGAAACTAAATAGTCAAGGGCTCCAGGTGATTGGTCAGGGACAGATTACCCAGGTGCACCCTGACTGCATAAGAACCAGAGAGTTCAGGCGCCGCCCCCCTATACACACAGTCTGGAAACATGGAGAGCAGAGGCAAAGAGCTGGCAACAGACAGAATTCACAGCATGGCTTGAAGCAGAAAGTAAGTTGGTGTGCGGGGGATGGGAGGCCATGTAGTGATGCCAGCAGGGTTGTTACACCTGTAGATATTTCTGCTTCTAGTTCTTCCATCTTGTTTGTCAAGCTTCTGGCGTTTGCGAGCATGCAATTTAGTGGATTTTGTTTCATTCCAATCTCCTTTTTGTGGATGGTTTTAGAAATTTTCTTACCTCCCTTCCGAGTATATTGTCTTGGGTCTTCTTTGCCGCACCTCATATCCTTCATCAGAAAATTTTCTAGCTTCATGTTCGTGTCTAACATTTTTCTTCCCATCCCCTCTTCTAGTTTAACACCCTCCTGATAAGTGAAGCGAGTCTTCTGGCAAATGTGTGTTTCCCTGGTTTGTTGAGGTGTAGTCCGTCTCTGGCAAGGAGTCAGTCGTACAGGTAATTCACGTCGTGGTCCAGGAATCTGAATCCTTGTTGTCTGCAATATCATCTTAGCCAGTTGGTCGCATCAAGGATCCTGCTCCATCTTCTGGTGCCATGCCCGTCTACTGGAAGGATAGAAGAAAAAACTACCTGTGCATCCAGTTCCTTTACTTTCTTCACCAACTATTCAAAGTCCCTGCAGATTGTCGGTAGGTCCCTCCTTGCCGTGTCATTGGTGCCAACCTGTATCAGAAGAAATGGGTGGACATCTATGTTAACTATTTACACTAAAGTATCCCCATCTAGTGGCCTATTTGCCGCACCGCACTTTCCCTAACAATAGTGTGCATTCAACAATAAACAGGCATAAAACATTATTTACAAGGTAAAACATTAACCATTAGTTTACCAGGACAAATGTGGGGAATAACCAGTCCTGGTGACCCTTTACACTACATCTTTCTTTAATAATGGCTGTGCCCATATGAACACCTCTCCATTACTAAGCCGTGGGCTTGATGTCACCTGACCATACAAAGGTGACATCAACCTAACAAATATGAACCCCACTTGCCACCGCTACAGGACAAGTGGGAAGAGCCAAGCAAAGCACCAGAATTGGCGCATCTAATAGATGTGCCTTTTCTGGGCAGCTGCGGTTTGCTATTTTTAGGCTGAGGGGGACAATATCCATTGCCCCTTACCAGCCTGAAAATACCAGCCCCCGGCTGTCAGCTTTAGCAAGGTTGGTTATCAAAAGTGGGGGGACCTCACGCGTTTTTTTTAAATTATTTATTTAAATAATTAAAAAAACAGCATGGGGACCCCTCTATTCTTGATAACTAGCCTTGCTGAAACTGACAGTGAGTTTTTACTGGTTGGTTAGCAAAAATACAGGGGAAGCCACTCTTTTTCTTTTTAAATTATTTATTTACAGCGCAGGAGGAGCCAATGAATACTCCCATCCACCGCTCCTGCTCTCACTGTAATTTGTGGTAACAGGTGTCGGATGATGGGATCAGAAGTCCCATCAGCTGACACCAGTGACCGGAGGTAAAGTTTATACCTCTGATCACAGCTGAGCACTTATGCTGTCTTTTGACAGCATGGGAACCGCAGCTTTCTGACCGTGGGGATGATTTCACTGCCGATCAGAAGTGATGTTTGCTGCACTGCCATGCGCATGACTGCGTGGCAAACACCCGGTGTTCTGTCAGCCGATCCCGAACAGCCTCATATCTTGTGGGCATCAACATAACTCTCAGACTCATATATCCGTCAACCCCCCCCTTTATTAATTGCCACCTAACCTAGGGATTGTTAGAGCCATCGGAGTCACTGTGACTGAGCCACCCTCCGAGGAACTAGGCCCTGCATCCGACAAGGCGGTGTGACAATTTAAAAATGGTGCCACGAATATGATGAACCTTCTGTACCTGTATGTACACTAAATGTTTACTAAGACTGTGTTAACAGAGCTCACTACTCTGAAAGTGACACTCAAAATGGCAGACGAAAGTGAAAATGAGCATCTTTGCAGCAGCCCTCCTGATAAAGGCTCCACTGCATTTATGCCTCTCATCATGCCATATTATTTGGGAGCTCCCTGGATGCCACATTATATTGGGGAAAGCAACACATTATGAGACTTTAGAGAAAAAATGACTGCTTTGTTTCGCCTGTACCCCATAACCAAAGATCAAAAAGTGGAAATACTGAGTGGCCAACTCCAAAGTGCAGCCTTGAGAGAAATCAAGTCCTGGCCCAAAGTTCAGAAAAGGACTGGAAAACCAATCCTGGAGCAGTTAGAAAGCATATTTGAGGTCCGCTCCGCATCAGAATTAAAAATGTGTTTTTTCAGAAAAAAACAAGACGTTAACGAGTCACTAAGAGACCATAGTCTTTATTCTTACAAGAAGCTTGGAGGGCTGTAATACATGTGGAGCCCCAGGAGACCAGGGTTACAGATGAAGTCCTGAAAGAGCAGTTTATTGAAGGGGTTGCCACGGAAACCCTACGCAGTCAGCTGAAAATATTAGCGCTCCAGCATGCAGATAGCTCCTTCCAGGAATTCAAAGAACTTGCTATTCGGATTTTAAGGAGAGAATTTCTCCCAGTGGCTAAAAAACTTGAATTATCTACCTTAGCTAGTGATACAGCAGTTCAATCGTCGCATAATTTTCCAAGAAGTAACGTCCTGCTGTCACAAGCCACCCAAACGCAGGCTCCAAATACTAATGCTATGATAGAATTACTGAAACAGATGGCGGAGTTAGCTAGCGGACTAGCCTAGGTCTGCAAGAAGATAGACAAGCTAGAGAGCCCACAAATAGAATCTACACCCCGAACCCAAATGGAATTCCCTGCTGGACGCACTAGCCAGGAATATCAAACCCCATCTGGGAAAAGATCCACCGACCGCTTTGACAAGCAGAGTAGGCCATTCTGCAGATATTGTCATCGAGCTGGACATTTGAAACGTCAATGTTGGCTTTTAAAAGAACAACCCCCGAGGCACAGGGCCGCCCCTCTGGAGGACAGATGGTAGGTCCCGAAAATGTTACTTGGTTCTCCAGATATGTTGGACCTCGTCCAAAAGTGACCATTCGCATTAATGGAGTTCCATTTACCGCACTATTAGACACTGGTTCCCAGGTCACCACCATAACCAAAGACACCTTTGAAAGACATTGGGACCCTAACCTACTTATGCAACCTCCAGATCATTGGTTAGATGTCATAGCCACTAATGGACAGTCTGTACCTATAACAGGGTATTGGGAACCCACCATTTGTGCAGGAGAAACCCAACTTCCACAACAGGGAGTTCTGGTTGGAAACGTCCCAGAAAAGCCAGACACCTGTAATTCTAGGCATGAACGTCCTGCACAACTGTTATGGCAAAATGTTAGAGGCTCTTCGCAAATCAGTACCCACTGCTTCACAAGAACAGCAAAGAATTTTGCAGAGAACTATCAAAGTGTTGTCAACGCAGCAGCAGTTCAGTAATCCTTGAGGTGAGATCTGCTGTGCCCGCATCTGTGATGTATGTCCTGTCATTTTGCAACCCAACACTGAAACTATGCTGTGGTGTCGTGCTCGACCCAGGATCCAAGGACAAAACTATCATGCCCTAGTAGAATCCCTACCCATGGCATAGCATCCTATGCTTATGACTGCAAGGAGTCTTGTTACGGTATCTGCAGGAAAAGTACCAATTCGTCTGTTAAACCTAGGTGACACTGAAGTGTAATTGAAAAGGTACTATCCTGTAGCTCAATTATCCATCATTTCCTACCAGGATGTAGTGAGTTCAACTCAAAACAAAGCCCAACAGGTGACTCAAGTAGTAGAGGGGGACAGTGTAGCTTCAGAAGCCCTGTGGGGGTCTGACATACATGTAGGAGAGGTAACCACCCCATCTACACAAATCGAAGAAGTACTGAAGCTTTGTCGAGACTTCCATCAAGCGTTTAGAAAACATGCTATGGATTATGGTAAAGCACGGGAGATACAGCATACCATCCCCACTGGCTCTCATCCTCCCATTAAAGAGCGGTACCAACCCATTCCACCGGCCATGTATCAGCCTGTCAAAAAAAGATGCAAGAAATGAAAGATGCTGGAGTAATTCGCGAAAGTCACAGCCCTTGGGCTGCACCTTTAGTTTTGGTGAAGGAAAAAGATGGCAGTATCCGATTCTGCGTGGACTACTGCAAGATAAACAGCCTTACCCATAAAGACGCATATCCATTACTGCGCATCGAAGAGTCACTAACAGCTCTGGGGTCTTCTGCATATTTCTCCACCTTAGATTTAACAAGTGGGTATTGGCAAGTGCCTATGTCAGAGGAAGATCGTGAAAAAATGGCGTTCACCTCCTCAATGGGCCTCTTTGAATTCAGTGACATGCCTTTCGGACTCTGCAATGCCTCAGGAACTTTTCAAAGGCTAATGTAACGTTGTTTGGGCCACAAAAACTTTGAGACTGTTTTACTTTATCTAGACGATGTCATAGTCTACTCAATATCTTTAGAGGATCACTTACAGCACCTGGCAGAAGTTTTCCAGATTCTCATCAAACACGGCCTCAAAGTCAAACCTTCGAAGTGTCACTTACTGCAGACCCAAGTACGCTATCTAGGGCATGTTGTGAGAGCTGAAGGAGTGAGACCTGATCCGGACAAGAATGCTGTGGTCACAGATTGGCCCACACCTACTACCTTGATGGAAGTCCAGAGTTTTTTAGGATTTACGGGCTACTATAGACGCTTTATACCTACTGTAACTATGCCCAAATCGCTGCACCATTGCAAGAACTTTTACGTGGTCACCCAAAAAAGGAAGGAAAAAGATCTATTATCAGTCATTGAATAGAAGAGCAGGAAGTTGCCTTCCAGTATCTCAAGAAAAAGCTTACCACTCCACCTATTCTGGCTTACCCGGATTACAGCAAGCCTTTCTGTCTTTACACCGACGCCAGTCTAAAGGGGTTAGGAGCAGTCCTAAGATAGAAGCAAGATGGAAAAGAGCCAGCAATCGCTTTTGCTAGCAGATCTATTAAAGGAGCAGAACGGAATGATCAAATTTACAGTTCTTTTAAGCTAGAGTTTCTTGCTCTCGTGTGGGCCATTACGGAACAATTCAAGGACTATCTAGCTGCCTCTCCATTTATCGCCTAAACCGACAACAATCCTCTTGTTCATTTGAGCACAGTTAGATTGGGAGCTTTAGAGCAGAGATGGGCCTCAAGACTAGCTAACTACGATTTTATCATCAAGTATCGTGCTAGGAAATCCAATGAAAATGCCGATTCCCTGTCCCGATTACCAACCTCTTCAGATCCCCTGCCAGATGAAGATCACTGGGAGGAAGTGGAGATGCCAAACTTTTATGCCCGACTTGCTCAACAAAATGTGGCCAGTGCCCTTTGGCAGGAGACTTCCGCCTCCCAATCCCAGGAAGCTAGTTCAGACTCTCCGCTAGAGGAAAGTAGATGGATACAAGTACAGCCTGAAAGTAGTGTTATTGCAGAAATTTCAGAATTCCTAATCACGGGGAAACCTCCCGGGAGAATTTGTAGAGGCGATGCTGACCCTGAATTGATTCGTCTGTGGAGACAGCAAAAGCGGTTCTTTGTGAAGAAAGGGTTGCTGTATCGCAGTAGCTTGGATCCCATCACAGGAAGTCGTCTCCATCAAATTGTGATCCCAAGGAGAGATGTAGAAATGGTTCTCACCACCTATCATGATCAGTCTGGTTACTTTAGAGTGCGAAAGACAGAAGCCACAGTCCGTAGATGATTCTATTGGATTGGCATGAGAAGAGACATTGAAAAATGGTGCCAGGAATGTCACACGTCTGTGAGTAGGAAAACTGTGAAAGCTGATGATAAACCACAACTGCATCTCATTGTGAGTCGACGTCCATAACAAATGGAAGCCATTGATCATCTGAAGATAGAGCCCAGCAGGACAGGCCATAGCTATGTCTTAACCATCATCGATCACTTCACCAAATTTGTAGTTGCTGTCCCTGTGAAGGATTTAACTGCCCAGACTAACGCTGCTATCCTCTGGAAAGCCTTCTGGCTACCTTATGGATGCCCAGAGAAGATTTTGACCAATTGAGGTCCCGCCTTTGAATCACAACTCTTCCAAGAATTGTGCAAGTACAACAACTGTCAGAAGCTCAGGACTACGGCATACCACCCGCAGTGCAATGGGCTTTGTGAGAAGATGAATCAAACCATCCTGAACTTGCTAAGAGCTATTCCAGCTCACAGAAAGGCTGACTGGCCAACGCTACTCCCAGAACTCATCTATGTGTATAATAATACCCCGCAATGTTCTACGAGTACACCCCATATTATCTGATGTTTGGACGCCAAGGTAAACTATCCGCTGACCTTGCTTTAGGAGTGACTGTCTCCGATGAAATTAATCCTCTGCCTGCTACTGAGTGGGTGAGCGATCATCAAAGATGCCTAGTGGAAGCCCAAGACATTTTGGATACCCATATGGAAGAAGCTCGCAAAAGACAATAACTTGATTTTGATAAACAAGCAAAAGCTACACCTTTGAGTATAGGTGATAAGATCTGGTTGCGAAACAATCATTGGACAGGAAAGCTTGATACACAATGGGAGAGACAGCCTTACACCATCCAAGATATCCCTTACCTGGGGAATGACATTTATTGTATCCAGCGAGAGACTCAACAACCCAAGGTTGTTCTCAGGAATCGACTAAAACTCTGTAAGTCAGAATACCTCCATCCTGATTCAACAACTGTGGATGAGTTATTTGAGTGTGAACCTTTTCCGGAGTCCAAAAGATACCCACAGTTCATCTTTTCCAGTATTCAATATCAATGACCTATTATCTTGGTGTTTTGTTTCTGTGATGCCTACCTGTGGACAAAGACAGACGACTCCTAATGAAGAGTTGCCCCTTGCAAGAACAACCAACCTCAGAACTGACCCTGCAAAGATATATCCTGACTCTATGGAGGAATTCACTCTGGTTCGACGCTCTCAAAGAATCAACAAAGGTCAGTTACCAGCTAGATATCTGGACTAAAACATGTAGAATGAACTGCACGTTTTTCCCACTGTTTTCTTCTAGAAAAGACTACATTCTTCCCCTGTTAAGCACATAGACATTACTGTGACTTTTCCTCAGTTTGTTAGAGAATTTTTAGTTAATTTTTGTTTGTTCTAACACATTTTATGACCCTCCTTTTTGAAACACTGGGACTACTTCATGCTTAAAAAAAAAAACGGTGCAGCCACATTGATGGACTGTGTGCCCGGATCCTGCACCCGGAGACCAAAAGCACTTACACATTTTACGCATTATTTTAAGACTGTTACTTACGTCTATAAGCAGGAAGATTTGCTACAAGAACAAGATATTCTACCTCTGGAGAAATAGTTTTGTTATTTATTTTGAGTTATGAAGAAATGCTAAGTCTTCCTATTACAATGAAACCAAAGTTTGAGTTATAAAGTTTATTGTTGCACTAAAATGCATGTTTATCGAATGTTAAGATATTTTCATGATAATTTAGTGTCCCAAGTTTGTACAGGGAGAATATTACTCTATTTCTGGTACCTCAACATATACCTCAGTACATATTTTGCAGTCATTCGGGTTTCCACCGATATATTTACATGTCTGCCAATAAACCTCTTGACGGAACTCTATCTCGGAGTCCCGATGTGACCTATGGGGGAAAGTATTGTATGAACCCCACAGATTTGCTATACACATTGGGTTCTGCCCTCACTTAGCGCCCCACTGCAACTCACATGTTGCTCAGTTACTAGTCTACACCCCATATCGTAGAGGTTTAGACGCTGGTGTCACACCCCGCTGTTTGGGAATTTTGACTATAAAAGCACTTTGGTTCAAACTAGACATTGACCTGTATTATTTTATAAAATATATATGGTGGCAAATGCCGGGGATGGCTCTGTTTAAACCAGGGGGTATATGTAGTGACCAGAAAAACCATTACTAATGCATGTTATATGTCATATGGTTCTTCGACCGCTTACAATCTGGCTTCTGGTCACACCACTCCACTGAAACTGCCCTTACTAAGGTCACCAATGACCTCTTAACTGCCAAGAGCAAGCGACACTACTCTGTCCTCCTCCTCCTGGACCTGTCGGCTGCCTTTGACACAGTGGACCATTCCCTATTATTACAGACCCTCTCATCCCTTGGCATCACAGACTTGGCCCTATCCTGGATCTCATCATACCTAACAGACCGGACATTCAGCATCTCCCACTCACACACCACCTCCTCACCTTGCCCCCTATCTGTCGGAGTCCCACAAGGTTCAATCCTAGGACCCCTGCTCTTCTCCATTTACACCTTTGGCCTGGGATAGCTCATAGAATCTCATGGCTTTCAGTATCATCTCTATGCTGCTGACACACAGATCTACATCTCTGGACCAGATATCACCTCCCTACTAACTAGAATCCCTCAATGTCTGCCCACTATTTCATCCTTCTTCTCCGCTAGATTTCTGAAACTTAACATGGACAAAACAGAATTCATCATCTTTCCCCCATCTCACATGACCCCCCCAACGAACCTATCCATTACAGTAAATGGCTGCCCACTCTCCCCAGTCCCACAAGCTCGCTGCCTCGGGGTAATCCTTGACGCTGATCTCTCCTTCAAACCACATATCCAAGCCCTTTCCACTTCCTGCCGACTTCAACTCAAAAATATTTCACGAATCCGTTCATTCCTCAACCAAAAATCTGCAAAAACCCTAGTCCATGCCCTCATCATCTCTCGCCTTGACTACTGCAACCTCCTGCTCTGTGGCCTCCCCTCAAACACTCTCGCACCCCTCCAATCTATTCTAAACTCTGCTGCCCAACTAATCCACCTGTCCCCCCACTATTCCCCAGCTTCTCCCCTCTGTCAATCCCTTCACTGGCTCCCCATTGCCCAGAGACTCCAGTACAAAACCCTAACCATGACATACAAAGCCATCCACAACCAGGCTCCTCCATACATCTGTGAACTTGTCTCCCAGTACTTTCCTGCACGCAACCTCCGATCCTCACAAGATCTCCTTCTCTACTCCCCTCTTATCTCCTCTTCCCACAATCACATACAAGATTTCTCTCACGCAACACCCCTACTCTGGAACTCTCTACCACAACTTATCAGACTCTCACCTACCATAGAAACCTTCAAAAAGAGCCTGAAGACCCACCTCTTCCGACAAGCCTATAACCTGCAGTAACCACCGATCGACCAAACCGCTGCTTAACCAGCTCTACCCTCGCCTACTGGATTCTCACCCATCCCTTGTAGAATGTGAGCCTTCGCGGGCAGGGTCCTCTCTCCTCCTGTACCTGTTATGACTTGTATTGTTTACCATTATTGTACTTGTTTTTATTATGTATATCCCTCCTTACATGTAAAGCGCCATGGAATAAATGGCGCTATAACAATAAATAATAATAATATGGTAAGTGTTTTCTCTATCCTTTACATAATTGCATTTGTGACACCTGTTTCCCGTGTTGCCTTGGGAGGAGGTAAATTATTTATTATGCTGCCCTCTCCTGCCTTGTTTTGGTATTACAACTTGTAGTACTAAGCTACCCTCTTCTGCCTTAGTTTGGTATTGCAACTTGTTTATCTGATTTGAAAATAAGTGGCAGCTGGAGGTGTGAGGGAGACTGAAAAGGTCGTGTTACGTGCGGTTTTGGTGGTGAGAGGAGGTAGGAAATTGAGACTCCTCATCTAGGACAAGTGGGTAGTACAAATAGCACCTTTTTTGGAGTGCCTCACGTTTACAGCAACAGAGTGCTGAGACAAGCGAAGGAGCTGCAGAGCTGCAGATTTTACGGATACTCCGTTCTGATTAAGGTCAGCTAATCCTCCCCCTTCACGCAGCACAGTTAATCAAATGAAATGTTACTGCCATCCTCCCAAGGCCGGGACCGAGAAAAGGCTTTGACTGACACCATGCGTAAGGAAAATAGTATCTGCTACCCAAGACTGTTATATGGAAAAACATAAGAATTGTTGCAAGTATTCAGTAAAATTCATCTTTCAAGTTTGCACGGGACCCCTTTTGTATGCTTCTTTCGTTTGCGGCCTCATATCTTGCGGGCATCAACATAACTCTCAGACTCATATATTCATCAACTCCCCCCTTTATTAATTGCCACTTAACCTAGGGATTGTTAGAGCCATCGGAGCCACCGTGACTGAACCACCCTCCGAGGTACTAGACCCTGCATCCCACAAGGCGGTGCGAGAGGAGCATGTCAATTCTCTCAGCGTTTTTGCAGCATTTTTCACCTTTAAAAGGTGTAAAAACAGTATGTGTGAACAGTGCCTAAGCGGTGGAGGAGGCGGTTTTTCTCTCTTTTTAATTTTGCCATATGTACAAGTGATTATACAAGAATGAATGTTTCCAAATATTTTTTCCTGTACATTCCTTTTTTATCTTCGGTTTGGTATATATAATTGTCAGTCCGTAATAGTAGCCTAATGCTGTGACAACATTATTCCCAGCACCGACCTGTGAGTCATAAATGCATCTGGGCATGTTCCCCATGCTGTTCCCATTCCATTTGAGTGCTGTTTCCATCCATTTCAGTGATTTTCTTGCCCCCCCCGACATACTGGGAGGGTCTGTCAGAAAAATACCCAAGTTTCCCTTTGACTTCCATTATGCTCGTTACTCGAGTCGAGCACCCGAGCAGTACAACTTGCTTGTTACGAGTAACAAGCATCCAAGCATTTTAGTGCTCGCTCATCCCCATTAATGTGTTCATTCCTTGTAGGTTTACATTGAATTTGTGTGTTGTATGTGAAGTACTCACTGCTTGTAGGATTACATACTCTCTTTATATTGTATGTGGATTGTATCTATATTGCCTGCTTTTTCATAATTGTTCCTATTAGGGTATATCTTTATCTGGATCCAGAATAATTTGTTTGGAGTATGTGGTTTACCTTGTCTATTGCAAGATTCATGGCAGAAGGAATGCCATAGCATAATCATGAATTAGACAACTGGGGCATCATACATCCACCCATCACCAGCTCTGCCTGTTTTGGTGCAGCTTGCTGAAACAGACGTGGAAATGCCAAAAGTCTTAACCTTTGAACAACACCACATTGTCCCCAAATTTTGCAACTTCTCTTAAAGTTTTACATCAGAATTCTGGCATAGTCGCTTGTCTTTGTGTCTGGTGTATTTTTTGCTCTAATTAGACAAATTTCACATTGATTTTTCTTCATTAGTCCAGTCCTTAGAATTTCTTTTCCATTTGTGTAGCTATATGATGCATTATTTTATGTAGAAATATTGTTTTTTTAATAACACTTTGAGGAACTTCTAAATATCTTTATGTGAAAATGGAAAATTATTATTTTTTTAACTAACTACCAATATCTCTAAATTTATGTATGTGTTCTGACATTTACCGTATTTTTTGTACTAGAAGATGCAATTTTTTCCCAAAAATTTTTTGGGGAAAATCGGGGTGCGTCTTATAGTCGGAATATACTTGCAAGTAGGGTGGCGGCAGCAGGAGTTGGGCGATTCTGCGGTCCGACGCTGCAGGGCGATAATCACACTACTTTCTCAGGCTGGTGCGTCAGGTTCGGCGGTGCTTTGTGGTGTGGGGGGGCTCCGCCAGCATTTTGTGAAAGCCCGGAGCCCCCGCATATCCATTACTGCAATGCGGTGTCCTCCGGTAAATGGCCGCCAGGGGCAGCGCATGCTTAGATTGAGATCTTGGCAACGAGATCTTGTCCCGAGATCTCGGGAGAAAAAATCTCAGCACCCAAGATCTTGGGATTAGCTCTCGTTGCCAAGATCTCAATCTGATCTGAGCATTCGCTGCCCTCGGTGGCCGCTTTCCTGGAGCCCCCCCCACATCCATTACTGCAATGCAGTGGCCTCTGGGAAAATGGCCGTTGGGGGTGGCGCAAGCTCAGATTGAGATCTCAGCAAAGAGATCTTGTCCTGAGATCTCTGGAGACAAGATCTCGGCACCCAAGATCTCGTTGCTGTGATCTCAATCTGAGCATTCGCCATCCCCAGTGACCATTTTTCTGGAGGCCACCCTATTGCAGTAATGGATGTGTGGTGGGCTCCCGACTTTCACATAATGCTGTTGGTGCTCTGTGGTACGGGAACCTGCCACACCAGCCTGAGATGGAATTTCCCGGTGTTCAACGTATCACAGCAATGGATGTGCGGGGGCTCATGAGTTTCAGAAAATGTTGGCAGAGCCCCTGCACCACGAGCATCGCCAAACCTGCCACACCAGTCTGGGAGTCATATCGCTGGACTACCGAACAGCCCCTGTGACCACACTCCACTAGCGCTGCCGATCACCACCGGTAAGCTGAATTCGGACTGTAAGATGGACCCCTATTTGACACGTTAATTTTTTTCCGTATTTTACTTCTGAAAATTTAGGGTGCGTCTTATAGTCCAAAAAATACGGTATGTAGTGACTTATTAGAATCAACAACTTAAATATTTACTGTATAAAAAAGAGAGGCACTCACCCAGATGCAGTAAAAAAACGGAGTCCTTTATTATACCATTATAACGTTAAAACAAGGTCCACAGGAACAGCATGTGTGTAACGGACTGCGGGGAAAGGAAGATGGACGACGGCCGTTTTGCAAAGCAAGCACTTCAACGGGTCCAGGTCAATATACGGATCTGACCTTTCATACAAGTGTATCCACTCCCCTAGTGCCATTCATTCATTGTTTCTCTCTGGAACATTAAATATTTATAATCTAGGTACATTCCCATGGGTTAGAGAGTGCGTGCTGCAATACTGAACAGTTTGCATGTCTGAACAAGCCAATAGAAAGTTTAACTCAAATGAAGCAATTGATAAACAAATTCTATTTTGGGTCAACCTTTATGAGGAAATGTAGGCGTGCTTAGGTCACAATACAGTAGGATATTTTTTAAGAAAATCTATTTGCAAAGTTTATTTTAAATATTAATATTTAAAATGTTTCAATTTAACATATCAATAATAAAGACAAAATAAGAAACACTGTTTATATCCTATGGGAAAAAAATAATTTTCTCCCGGTCTTCAATCATTTTTTCTCTTTGTTTCATGTCTACTGCAATGGTCATTCACAAAAACTGCTCAAATCTGACTTCGGATCTGATTTATGGATTAGAGAACAGCGCCAAGAGACTACAGAAATATATCTAGTTTAATACAGAAGTTTAAGAAGTTGTTGCCAAAATATATGCTAGATTAAAATAGATTTTTTTTCTTTCCTAGGTCAAATGTCAGAGTGGAAATTCCGGTAACTTTTCAGCCAATTGAAGCAGTTCTTTGCAACAGTAAGTATAGCCTTATTCAAAAAGGGAAGAGGGTCAAAATGGGCTTCTGATTTATCATTCATACGTGTATATCTGAGAAGATCACATTGGTCGTCTGAGACAACATAGATTTTCAGAACGAGGTTATTCACAAATAAGGTTGGTGAAAAAACAGCGCACATTTTTTTTACATGTTGAGTGCTGCAGACTTTTCATTTATCGGACTCTCTGGAGAGTTTTAAGGTAAACTGTCTACAGGTGTTTATATCCTAAACAAATGAAATCTATGTAATGTTGATCAAATACTTGCCTTTTATCTTAGAAATCTTGGTTTATGTTTTAGAGAAACATATTCTTAAATTATTATGCAAATGAGCCCAAGTGCAATGGGTGGGCGCTGCACTTACAGCTCTGCAGCCTCTCGTCCCTATTCCCTTACCATTGCCTATCTTTTATCACTGATTTACAGGTCACTCTTATTTCAGTGACCTGCATTTCCCACCAGAGATCTACTTCAAATGCTGCCATTCCCTTGGATTAAAGATGCACAGTTAGGTCCTGATGGAGAAAACTGTCAGTGTCTGGTGTGATCTGCATAGTTTTTGTTTTCAAATAATTTTATTGGTTTTTTGGAAATAAACAGGGTAGGGAAAGGAAGGTAGGAAGGGAGGGAAGGGAGTGGGGAATAAACAACCTTGTACAGGTACGGAAAAAAAATGTAAAAACTAGAGAACCCACAAACAGGCATAGAATAACATATATCGAATAACAACATAAAAGAAAAAAAAAAAATCGACAATCCTTATTATGGGGTAACATTCTTGGAAGGACATACAGCTCCCAGTACTAAAGCGCCCAGGTTTAAACTTCAAAATATAGTGCCTCTTGTTAAGTCTAGTTGATATGAAATTTGTTGTTCCAGGTCTTCCATTTTTTTGAGTATTTGTGAATGTGATTGTTGTTGATCGCAAATCTGCTTTCTAAATCGCTGTGTTGGCCTATCTTGTCAAGTATGTCTGAAAACTTGGGAACCTCTGCTTTCTTCCACCATTGTGCTAACATGGTCTTGGTCACTAAGAAGATGTGTATGATAATGTGTCTTACCGAATCATCAAATTGTTCCATGTCTAAAGAAAGAAGTGCTCTTTCGGGTGTAATTATGAAGTCCTTAGCAATGAGGTTAATGTGCTGTGTGACTTGAAGCCAGAGGTTTTTGATTTTTGAACAACCCCAGAAAATATGGTAGAGGTTCCCTTGGTGTCCACAATCTCTCCAGCACAAGGAAGATAGCTCTGTGTTAAAATGCGATAACCTCGTCGGGGTATAGTACCATCTATTTAACAATTTAAAATAACTCTCATGAAGACCCATTGATATGTTGGAATTGTAAGTGTTTTTAATGGCCTCGTTCCAGTTCTCGAGACGGATATCAGCACCAAAATCGGACTCCCATCTCTTCATATATATGTTTTTGTGGCTCGTTAGGTCTTTGACAACAGATCTATACAAATTACGCAGACTCCAGAGGTTTTTATTTTTAAGGTTGCACAGTAGTGAAGATAGCATTTCATAATTCAAAGTCTTCCCTTTTATTAATTTCCAAATTCTGTCTTTCAACATAGTGTAAAAGACTAGCTCAGATGACGGTAAATTATATTTAACCCTGATCTCACCGAATTTCAGTTACTCCACTCCACTAAAAACATCCCCCACCCTTTTAATTCCAGTTTTCCCCCAAACCTCCGGTATCGGGAGATCATCCATCAGTGCCAATGAAGATAGAGGCAACTTTAAGATTTGCTCTGCTTTTTTGATATTTTTAGTCGGCTTAATGAGATCCCTCCAGGCTGAGATTATCGGCCGGAATATAGGATGAGATGAGTTTGCACTGGGCTTTTGCAGAAGGAAGTGAAAGAAAAGTTTTTGAATGGAACCTCTATCACTAGCATCTCTCTCCAAGCCATACCAAGCTGGATGCGTCATGTTTTCAGTAAACCAGTGCCAGCTCTGTTTAATGAGCGAGGCCTGATAATAAGCGTATATGTTGGGCAGTCCTGCACCCCCATGTTTTTTATTTTTGTACATCAAGTCTGCAGATATTCTTGCTTTTTTACCTTTCCAAATAAATAGTCGGATGAGCTCTTGAGCTCTATCAATGGTTTGGCGCGGAAAGCTAACTGGTAAAGTCCTAAATATGTATAACATTTTGGGAAGGATAAAAGTTTTGACTGCCAGAATCTTCCCAAAGGTGGAAGTCTCTAGCTGAGCCAAAAAGGATAGATCGCCTGTAATAGTCTTTATAATGCTGTCTAAATTGGCCCTAACTGTGGCTTGGATTGATCCTGCTATTCTAATCCCTAGATAGACAATCTCTTCCTCCTCCCAAATGAACTGGGTTTGGGCCTTTATTTCGCTAATTTCAGATTGTTTCATGTTTAGAGTTATAAATTTTGATTTGTTTGGGTTTATCTTAAAATAAGATGCTCTAGAGAATTTTTCTAGTTCAACTGAAAGGGCTTTAATGGAGTTTGCAGGATCCAGTAGCGTGAGGAATAGATCATCTGCGAATAATCCAATTTTAAAATTTCGTGATGGCAGTTCAAAGCCTTTAATATCATTGTTTATTCTTATTTTTTCGGCTAGGGGCTCTATGGCAAGCACAAATAGAAGGGGGGACAGGGGGCACCCCTGTCTCGTGCCATTGGTAATGTCAAACGGGTCGGAGAGGAAATTGTTTGCATAAATCCTGGCACTCGGACCCGAGTACAAGGCGAAGACTGTTGATAGAAACTTCTCATCAAAGCCAAATCTAGCGAGAGTTGCTTTTAAGTAAAACCAATTTAGCCTATCAAACGCCTTCTCGGCGTCCAGTGCCAGAAAAGCAGTTTGGGTTCTCAGGTTGGTCGCTAAATTTATCAGATTCAACACCCTTCTAGTTCCGTCTGAGGCCTGGCGGCCCTCTGTAAAGCCTATTTGATCATCCACCAACAGACGTGGAAGGATGTTTTTTAATCGGTTTGCAATGATCTTTGAGTAGATTTTAATATCGCTATTTATGAGCGATATTGGCCTATAGTTCTGTATCCTCTCGGGGTCCCCTCCTCCTTTGGAATCATGATAATTGTTGCCTCTAACATCTCCTTTGGGAAGGAACCCCGAGAGGACGCCAGATCAAAGACGGAAGCCAGCTGTGGAGCCAGAACTTTTGAAAAGGATTTATAGTAGTCTCCAGAGAAGCCATCCGGCCCTGGTGATTTTTGGGACTGCAGTTTCTTGATTACGTCAGCAATTTCTCTCTCTGTAAAGGGGCTATTGACATAACTCAAGTCCAGCTCATCGACTCTTGGTAGATCAATACTCTGTAGAAAAGAATCTACAAAATTCGAGTTAACCACCGGTGTTTGGGGGTCATCTTTCAGGTTGTCTTGCTAAATTTTCTCCCAAATTAGGTTATTTACCTTAACTTACGTAGCGCTCACTGGCATCCCAACCAGGCAAAGATTATTGACAATCTTTTATTTCAGCAAGCAATCATTTTGTTTTACATAGCACATGAATAGTCTCAAGATTTTAAAAAAATGACAGTTATGACATGAAAGATTTCAGCATCAATAATAATTACCGAGTTATTGTAGCATCACCCTTCGCATCGGGGGACCTCGATCAGCGGGAAGGGGTTTTCCTCGGTCAGCATCACAGACTAAGTGCGTCCACTTGAATCGTCTGGAAAGTCCCCACCCGCTGAGGAGGTCAGTACTTTTTATAATATTAATTGGAATGATCACGCACTGACATGCGCAGTAACTTGTTTCTTTTTCACATTCCTCCTTTATCTCAGTTGGTTTGGTTCTCACATTCCTCCCTTCCAACTCCCACAACAATGCCTGAGCAGGTGGTTGCTTTTCACATTCCTGAGTGTGTGCTCTCCTCATGGTAGGAAAAGTTCAGATTCCGGTCACAATCCATAGTATCCAAATGGATGTTTCAATGTACTGCAATCACTACCTTATTGACTGGATGCCTATCTATACCAGTCTCTCACTCATGCATATCCCATTTGTATCACACAGGTTATAGAGATTTTTAAAGAATTCTGCAAACGAGTTGACAATGTCCCTAGGGTGAGTTTTGGGGTCACCCGAGGGAGATACTATCTTATTTATTCTCCTTTTAATTCTTTCTCTTTTTAATTTCCTCATCATAAACCTGGTAGGCTTGTTAAGAGACGCATATGATTTGTACCTAGATGCTTTGATGGCTGCATCATATTCCTGGTAGATTTCAGATCTCAAACTCTGTCTAAGTCTCAAAATCTCAGCCTGGACGGTCTGGGAAGGAACTTTAAAGTTTGTTTGTTTTTTCTCTAGATCGTTAATTTGGGCCTGTAGGTTTGAAATATTTTCCCTATTTCTCTTCTTATGTTTAGAAAGAATTTGCATAAGACACCCCCTCAGGACCGCTTTATGGGCGTTCCAGACCGTGAACTGATCTACTTCACCAGATACGTTTTCCTTGAAGTAGTTTAAGAGAGCGTTTTCTATCTCTTGTTTGTAATCTGGTATATATAGTAAAGCTGAGTTAAGCTTCCAGCGGAATGGTTTGTCGGGGAGGACCCACAAGGAAGTCAATGAGAACCGGGGTATGATCCGAGATGGACTTCTGCATGAAGCGAATGTCCTTAATTTTGGACAGAGTGAATATGTTAGTAAGTAGAAGATCTATCCTGGATGCTGTCTTATGTACATCTGAAAAGTGGGAATACTCACGTGACAATGTATTCAAGCAGCGGAAAGCATCATAAAGCTCATTTTGAATTAACCAGTCTTTTAAAGCTGGGACCTTGTGGCGAACTAAAGAGGATGAATCAATGCTGCTATCTGGGACAATATTAAAGTCGCCCAATAAGATGAGTTCGCCTGTTTTAACTTTGTCAATTTTTTTGATAAGCTTGTTCAAGAAGCGAATGTGTCCCTTGTTGGGTGCGTATACATTCACTATTGTGCATGGCTTTTCATGGAGTAAACATATGAGTATATGAAACCTGCCCAAGGAGTCTGGTATCTCTTTGATGAGCTGAAAAGGAACGGTGCCACCTACCAATGTGATGACCCCAGCCTTTTTCTTTGTGGAAAGTGACTTGTACATGTGTGGGAAGTTCTTGTGCTGGAAGACCGGGTGTCGATCGGAAGCCAGTTTAACCTCCTGAAGGCATACCAATTCTGCCCGGGTTTGGTTGATCTCCTTCCATACCGCATACCTCTTATTCGGACTGTTGAGCCCCCTAACATTGTACGATAAAATTTTCATCATTAGAATGCAATATCAAAACAGGAAAGGGAAACAAATAAAACAATGAAATACAGAAAAAAAAAAAAATTACGAACTTGAGAGTTCTCCTGGAGGACTCCAAACTGGTTGGTGTCTCACCTTTGATCGGGGGAAAAACGAGAAAAAAATTAAGTGGCAAGTTCCCACAACGATAAACTGTAATTACGGGTACTAATATTCATGTTCAGGAAAAGGAAATAATAGTGACCCCCTAATAAATTCAAACATAAGACAAAGGTCAATCCTAATCCCTATCTCTAAAGGATGGCTCATCCATCAGGAATTTAAGAAACCTCTGACCCTCGTGAGGAGTATAGATGGGGTAGTGTTTATCTTTATACCAGACTAAAAGCTTGGTAGGGAAACCCCATCTATATGACACTCTAAGTTCCCTAAGTTTAGAGGTCAGATCTCTGAAGGAGCTTCTTGCGTCCATAGTCTCTTTGGAAAAGTCTTGGAAAATCTTAAGATCCTTATAAGGCTCAGGGGGTGAACCTCTCTCTCGCAAAGATTTTAAAACCTTCTCCTTGGTTTCAAAGAAATGGACCCTGAGGATAGTGTCCCTGGGCTTTTCCTGTGGGACCCCTTTGAGACGTGGGAGGCGGTGTATACGATCGATATTGACTTCTAATTCTGTCAGTTTTGGCGATAATTTTTTAAACAGATTTTTGGTGTAATCAGAGAGATCTGCCTGGGAGACCGACTCAGGGATACCTCGTATCTTTAAGTTATTTCTCCTGCTTCGGTCTTCCAGATCCGTCAATTTGTTTTTAAGGGAAATAACCTCCTTTTTGAGGAGTGAATTCTCCTTTGAGAGGTAAACTATATCCCTCTCCGCCTGTACCATCTTTACCTCATATTTCTCAACCTTTTGGCTAAGATTTCTGCAAGTTTCCTGTAGGGCCTTGGCCTGAGTCTCAAACCCTATTTTTAGGGCATCACTGAAGGACTGGAAGAGATCCGCCATGAATCCTTCAGTGGCTTGTTTGTTGGACCCCTTGTATTCCCCCAGGTTAATGGATGGAGGAGGAACCTCAAACGAAGGAAATGGACCTCCGTTATCCCTCCTAGGCTTCTGCCTTTCAGGGCTTGTGTTTGGAGTATAGTCAGCTGAGACACTGTCGGAGTCCTCAGATGAGAGACTCCCAGTCTTTCCCTGATCGCCTGGTCCCTTCCTTTTGTTTGATTTGGAAGTGTCCATTTCCTCCGTAAGAGTCTCAATTGGAGGGGGGGTTTAATGTTGCCCCCTAAATTTTTATTTTTTTGAGGCGTTTCAGGTTGTGTTTTAGATAGGGTTTTGGTCAATGAGCTATTAGTACCTGATCCCCCTTTTGCAACTTTGACAGATGCAGGGTTCTGAGATTTTTTTAGATAAGACATTTTTGGCTCGTCTCCTTTCAGGGGTGACCTAGATTTTATTGGGCTTAACAAATTAGAGATATCGTTGTATGATTTAGAGTGTGCCCCAAAATTGTGCCTCGTGACCCTGTGTGGGCTATTGGAAGCTCTGCCCCTACCTGACTGCATCTTGGTTTGCCACAAACCCTTCCCAGACATCAGATCTATGCAAACAAGTTAAGAAAAATGGTAAAAAAGCAAGTTTCCCAAAGGAGTTAACTGAGAGACCCTTAGTGAGCGTGAGTAAAGTCACACAATTCTGCAGTATCAATATCAGCAGCCCACTGTATCTCTGATCCTCAGTTGAAATAAAGGTAATCTTCTGTTATAATTCACTGGTCAGATGGATACCAGGCACCGGGACCACCAGCCATGAACTGCAGACTCTGTTATATTGTATGCCTGCGCCGCTGATATGCTGAAAGCAGCCAGTGAACAATCCCTTGGGACACTATATGGGGATAAAGAGTGCCTCCAGATGCCTGTGTCCTTTCCCCAGTACCCCTGTGGTTAAGTCTCTGCTGTGTTGCACAGTTCATGGGAGTATCTGTGTCTGTCACAGGGGAGACCGCTGACTGAACGCTGCAGGGCCTGTGACGTCAGGTCTGCTCAGTGCTGACAGGCTGGAAGCTGGGAGCAGTCGGATCTACTTCCCATTGAAGTCTATTGTGGCTGTGAGCACTAATCAGCAGCCGAATCTAGTGGCCCAAACTCGGATGTGCCTCACCTTTGCTGTCTTCAGAGGCTCCCCCTGTGCTTGTCGCCCCCTGTCCGGTCCTCAATGTGGCTGTGGAACGCTGTTCTTAGCCGTTCTGATGTCTGTTCAATGGGTCCAGTGGTATCCCTCCGCCTCTCTGCTCTGTGACAAGAAAGTAATCCCTGCCGGTGTCCTCTGCTTATATCCTCGGCGTGTCAGTCCAGAAAGGGTCCAGATCAGCTCCTCTGACCCCGCTCTCCTCGCAATGGCCGTGAAACTTCCTGATTTCGGTGGCACTCAGTCAGAAATCCAGAGGGGAGATTGTGCATAGTTCCGTATCCCTCCACCGCAGCAGTGCCATTATCCTCTGCACCCCGCAGGCAAAAAACATTGCAGGCAGTTACAATCAAGTTGTGCCTTACCGGGAGGATTCCAAATAAAGTCCTGATGGTCCTTATTACTGGCGATGAGCCTCCAGATCCGTCCTGGCTTATATACAGCCCACAGTAGCACTCCAGTCACTTCCAGGAAGGCAAATGGTGGGAGGGTGATGTCCCTCTGTTTCTCCTACACCACTACTGTCCCAAACTTTTAAAAGTTCATATCTTCGGTCTCCTTTGGTCCAGGGTCCTAGTTTTAGGCTCAGAATGTGCACCAGAGTTTCAGGAATAGAATAGGGTCCAGTATGGGTTGTTTTTGTTAACCCTTTGCACGCTTTTTTGTTGCTTTAGTGTGTGACTGTGGGAGCTTAGAGCTCTTGCCTCCTACATGCTCAGAGTCCAGGCCACGCCCCCATCTGCATAGTTTTTGAGTAAATTTAACTCACTATTTTACTTAATTGAATCCTACAAACTACAGGTTCATCTCACAAAATAAGAATATAATCAAAAAGTTAATTTATTTCAGTTCTTCAATACAAAAAGTGAACCATATATTATATAGAGTCATTACAAACAGAGTGATCTATTTCACGTGTTTATGTTGATGATTATGGCTTATAGCCAATGAAAACCCAAAAGCCATTATCTCAGTAACTTTGATTACTTTATAACATCAGCTTTAAAAATTATTTTAAAACCTGAAATTTTGAACTACTGAAATGTATGTTCAGTGAATGCACTCAATACTTGGCATGGAGGCGATCAGCCTGTAGCACTGCTGAGGTGTTATGGAAGCTCAGGTTGCTTTCATAGCAGCCTTCAGCTCGTCTGCATTGTTGGGTCTAGTGTCTCTCATCTTCCTCTTGACAATACCCCATAGATTCTCACTGGGGTTAAGGTCAGGTGATTTTGCTGCCCAATCAAGCACAGTGGTACTGTTGCTTTTAAACCAGGAATTGGTATTTTTGGCAGTCTGGACAGGTGCCAAGTCCTGCTGAAGAATGAAATTTCCATCTCCAAAAAGCTTGTCGGCAGAGGGAAGCATGAAGTGCTCTAAAATTTCCAGGTAGATGGCTGTGCTGACTTTGGTCTTGATAAAACACAGTGTACCTACACCAGCAGATGACATGGCTCCCGAAAGCATCATTGATTGTGGATACTTCACACTAGACCTTGAAAATCAAGGTCCCAGAGTCTGGAGGAAGAGTAGAGAGACAGACAATCCAATTTGCTTAAGGTCTAGTGTGAAGTTTCTACAATCAGTGATGGTTTCATGAGCCATGTCATCTGCTGGTGTAGGCCCACTCTGTTTTATCAAGACCAAAGTCAGCACAGCCATCTACCAGGAAATTTTAGAGCACTTCATGAAGGCCTGGAGTTCCCGCACGGTTCGAGGAACTGGCCACTTCTGGATAGCAGCCACTTTTTCTAGTGAAGGCAGAACTCCGTCTTGTGACACTGTGTGGCCCAGGTACTCGATCTCTCTCCTGAAGAGGTGGCACTTCTTTGGCTTCACATTCAGCTTATGAGCCCGCAGTCTTCCGAGTACCTGTCAAAGCCGGGCAAGATAGTCTTCGAACGAGGCAGAGAACATAATGATGTCATCCAGGTAGATGAGGGTAGCCTCAAAGTTTAAGTCTCCCAAACACTTTTCCATCAGCCGTTGAAACATGCCCAGAGCATTGGAGAGCCCGAAGTGCATCTGGTTAAACTCGAACAATCCCACAGGGAGGAAGAAGGCAGTTTTTTCCTTGTCTTTCTCGGCCATGGCCACTTGCCAGTATCCGCTTGCTAGATCCAAGGTGAAGTGCTTGGCTTTCCCCAATGCTGTCAAGGATTCCTCGATGCGGGGTAATGGATATGAGTCTCGCACAGTGCAGGCATTGAGTTTCCTGTAATCTACACAGAACCGGAAGGTCCCATCCTTCTTCTTGACGAGCACCACCGGTGCCTCCCAAGGGCTCTGACTACTCTGCACAACTCCTGAATCCAGCATCTGCCTCAATAATGTCTTCACCTCTTGGTACATCTTGGGTGGGATTTGCCGGTATCATTCTCGAATTGGACGAGCGTCCCCGGTCGTTATCTCGTGTGTGATCGTTTCAGTACAGCCAAAATCTTCGGCGTGACGAGCAAATGTGGCCTGATTTTCCCACAGCATAGCTTCTATCGCCCGCGCACACTCTGGGCCAAGAGCCTTCACATCCACTTCCATTTGGTCAAGGATGATCCACCCATTCCACTCTTGGGATGGCTCCTCTTCAGGCCCCACAGCAACTGCCAGGGTCCACCCCACACCTTCGATCGGCAATAAAGACATCTCCTTCTGACTCACCACTTCGTCTTTGTGTAGGTACACCCAGGCCAGATCTGTCCCCCAGGGCAAAGTGACTTCCCCAGGGCCCACGTTCAAAGGTGGACCACAGCTATCATGCGAGCTATCATGACTTCTTGGTCCACTCCTCCGCCTACCACAGGCTGAACTATCACCTCCAGCCCATCAAGCTTGTGATGAGTCACCAAGGTGTAATATATTTTCTCGCTCGGGAGGCAGGATTACAGACTCCTTCCCAGGGGCCCTGATGACCCCTACCGCCTGATAAGACAGCACACTCTTCTGTGTCCCACAGACGCGGATCAGTCGCTGAAGGGCTTCCTGAGTAGGCTTGTGTGTGGCAGCCTTTTTCCAATAACTGGGTCCTCGTTTGGTGAACATTATCTGATCGAGTTCTCGTAGGATATTCATTCCCAGTACAATAGGCACATCTTCTTTGATGGGCACAGGGACTAGCAGGATCCCTTTCTTTCCTACTTCTTGCCGACAGATTCAAATATTCATCCACACGACCCCTGTGACCAGGATTGGCTGTTGATTGGCAGCAATCAACCGTATCAATGTCTCCTTCTCTGGCTTGGCCAGGGCTTGAAAATGCTGTTTGAAATATGATTCTGGCATCGTTGTCACTTCTGAACCGGTATCTATCAAGCAATCCACTGGAACGCCCTCAAATTCTGCATGCAGGATGGGACTCCTAGCAATCTGGTGTTCATTATGATAAGGAGTGGCTTCTCTTCTTGCTTTCGCCACAGAGTGCCGCGTTACTGCGGGGGTTGGTAGTTTAACAGTGGTTGTTGCTGGCTATGAGCATAATTCCGGCAGTCTCTGGCAAGGTGCCCTTGTCCTCCACATTCCCAGCATTGGATGCTTCCTCTTTGCCGAGGGGCCCCTGAGCCTGTCTTCATGCCTCTGATGCCTGGCGGGGGGAGCTTGCACCCACTGACCCCTTGAAGGTCGGGCCGAAGGATGGTTATATGAGTGCGTTGAGACAGACTGTTGTTCTCCCTTTCTTTGCTCCATCCGGGTTAATTTGTCTTGCATACTGACAAGAGACTGCTGCAAGTTGTGCACTACCTGGACCAGCGCCTCCTGATGATTTGGGTCTCCTCTGGTATTGGCACCCTGGACACGCATCACACCAGACACGTAACTGTCTCCCTTGCTTCGGGCCACTGCTTCTGCCAGGATTTGACGGAATGAAAGAGTCGGATCTACACGGACCTGTTCTGACAGTGCTCTCCTCAAGGATGTGTTGTGCAGTCCCAGAATAAATTGTTCCTGGAGTATCTGGTCTTTGGAGCCCATCCGTCTCTCCTTTGCACTTCTGCCAACACTTCTTGCAGTGCTGTTGCGTAATGAGAAATCCCTTCTTCTTCCTGCTGCAGTCTAGAGAAAAATTTGGCGCAGAGATGTCCTGCGCTAGCAGTTTCACCATAGATCTCTTCCAGGAATTTCACTAGCTCCTTCAGGGTACTACGGGTGAGTTCCGGCTGTAGACAGACATTTTTACGGGCCTCTCCCTCCAAGGCAGTCAACGCAATGTCCACGTCAAGGTCTGTGCTGATGTTATAAATCTTCAGGGTGCTTTGCAGCTGGGACACCCAATCAGACAGGGGAATATTATTGCCATCAAATTTTGGAAGCACACTAAGTATGGTGCTCATAGGGAGTGTCCTTGCAGGGGTTCCACCAATGCCCACAGCATCCCCACTAACACTAGCATTCTCGCCGTTGCCGCCTTCTGACTGCATATTGGTGATAAGTTAATTAAATTCACCGCACACTCAAACAGACTTTATGCAAATAGGTGTTCATTTTATTACATGTGGGAGCCAAACAGGAATATAGCACACAGTGGAAGCGATATAAATAAAAGACGTTTCGGCTCAGCCTGAGCCTTTATCATATTATCGCTTATTCCAATATTGGAGGTTTGTAAAGGGTGCAGAAGGAGAGGAGAACCACCTCTGACAAGCGCGGGAGCGCTTCCTTCTCTCAGCACATATCAGCCATTTATCTTGGTATTTCTTCTTGAGAGATTCTCCTCTCCTTCTGCACCCTTTTTGATATGGTGGACAGCAGTGTCTGAGAATCCTGTACTTACCTCAGCACCCTTGGAATCTCCAGTGTTTGATCAGATAGACAGGGTGGACAGCAGTGTGAGCAGCTTCTTCTTACCTCAGCACCCTGGTATTTCCAGGTTTAGATCAGATTTACAGGGTGGATAGCATTGAGAGCCACCACTTCTTACCTGTAATACTCCTCGTATTTCCAGTATTAGATCAGATTGATATGGTGGACAGCAGTGTGTGAGAATCCTGTACTTACCTCAGCACCCTTGGAATCTCCAGTGTTCGATCAGATAGACAGGGTGGACAGCAGTGTGAGCAGCTTCTTCTTACTTCAGTATCCCTGGTATATCCAGTATTGCATCAGATAGATACAATGGACAGAAATGAGGACAGCCTCTTCGACCTCTGGACTCCTGGTATAACCACCATTAGATCAAATAGGTGAGGTGAATAGTATTGTGATTTGCATCTTCCTATCTCCTGTACTACTGGTATCTCCAGTATTTTATCAGATAGACAGGGTAAACAGCAAGTGTAAGCAGCCTCTTCTTACCTCAGCATCCCTGGTATCTCAGGTATTCGATCAGATGGACATGATGGACAGCAGTGTAAGTTGTGTATGAAAGTCAGGTAGGCTAGTGTTAAATCCTAGCATTATAGGTTCTTATTCAATGCACCTGGATAGCTATGACCAGAACAAGTCCATGTGTTCATTGGTCAGTCATCTGGGGGAAGCTGAGAAAAATGGATTGTGTTGGAGCTGGAGAAAGACAAGCCAGAATCTCTGTCAGAGAGAAAACTGCACAGGATATGTGCACCAAACTGGTTGCTATGGACCAAACTGAGATTAACTCAGCCATGTCTGAGTAGTCAAGGCATATATTGTTTAGTTGGCACCTGGACAAGGCTAGAGATTTTATGTTTGTTTTTTTTACTGTGCAATCAATGTAATTAAACATAATTCTGTTTCTGAGATAAAAATCCTGTGGCTTTGTGTTCCAAGTGGCTACTCAAGAGTGTGATCCTCTACAGAAGCTTTTTCTTACCTCAGCATCCCTGGTATCTCCAATATTAGATCAGATAGACATGGACAGTATTTTATCAATATATCACAAAAAAATGGGAAGCTAAATGCCTAAAATAAATCAAATTTTATTTCAACAAAATACTAAAAAACACAAATATCCTGAACTAAAAAGTAAAAAATAAACTGCAAATAATGCATAAAGGTAATAATAATAATAAGGGTATTTAGTAAACATAATTTTGGTCTTGTGTTAATATGCACTTACATTGTGCATACACATTAACTTCCTTTTCTCTGTTCAGATCCATTTTTTAAAATACTAAAAAACATTGCACAAATGTTACATGATATCGTATAATGAGGGCAACAAATGCAAAAAGGCGGGCTTTAAAAGAGGTACATAGGGATTTTAAAAAGACATACCGTATGTATCTGAATATAATCATACATCAATATACAGTATAAGCATAATGCTAAGGCAAGCATAAATATAAAAGGATTGTCTACTAAATAAGTAGTGGAGCACAAAATTTCCCATAAAAAACTTCCTTAAACCAAGCCCTATTTTAATGGTAAGGATTCTAGACAAAGAAAATCCCATAAAGTAGCATGCCAGCCAGATTCCTATCTGCAATAAGCTATACAGCTGCATAAGTGCAAAGTGCTGTGCAGATAGATTTACCAGAATGTGCTGCATAGATGCATAATGCTGTGCAGGCAAATATATCACAATGGGTACCATATACATATAGCCAGATAGAAAAGAAAATAGCTGCTGCAAGACAGATACCGCACCTAGTCGGCCCTGGCACCTAAGGGGGTGCTCTGATTAGACAGCGGAGACTTTGATAAAAGAAGATTATAAACATTATTCCTATTGGGAGAAATATTTTCCTGATACAGTTCTGGAGTTTTCAATGTTCATATAGTTAGACAAGACTCATTGTCATATTAGTTGCAAGGTGTGTTAACTCTGGCACAATCACTCACCCAAAAGTATCATGAACTATAGCTGCACAGTATCCTGTAGGTGGAAGGGTGGATATGGACTGGTGACCTAACTTGTCAATGACTTCCCACCAGAAAGGTACTGACAAGCCACTGCTAGGACCGCTAAGAATCAGTGTGATTGCATCAAGGACACTGCTTTTTTATACTAACATCTTTAGCATAATTACATTTTTTTACATTTCAATAAACATCATAAAAATGTAAATGCACGTACTCCAACAGCTGGGACACACACTGATCTATCATATGAGCAGGAACCTCTTAATGGTTTTCATGATGAGGCACACTTTTCATGCACTTTTCTAAAGAATTGAATGTCAGTATGTTCTAGTCTCATTGACGTAATTCAAGCAATTTGAAATTACACCTTTGATCACAATAATTAACAAAAATTGACATGGTGGAAACACATACAGGGATATAGTTTTCCCACACCGGGAACTAATTAGAGCAACTCCCTAAAAATGATACCATCCTACAAATAGAAAGCAGGAGTACCTAGCTCAGAAGAGTGCATATGAATAACAAGGTCAAATATAAAAAATTAGAACAATCTTTATTATTCAAATATTAACATACAATAATATAGGCAAAAATAACCACTATTACAAAAACTGGACGAGAGAATGAAAGGGGTAGAAAACTAGGTGGCAACAGTCAGAGTGGACCTCTCATACTTAGTTCAAGCGAGTGACCATATACCATGAGCACTCCATTAATTGGGTTAGCCTCAAATAACAGGGTACAATTGGTTCATCATTTACATTAGTCCAAATGGGCACTAATATAGATAAAATAAATAATGTTCCTAGTATTCAGAAACTAAAGTGCCGCTCATAGTGTATAAATAAGGTATTCGCTTACCCTTGTGGGAGAGAGGAACACAGGTGCACCATGCACACCAGAGCCCCGACGCGCGTTGTTAATATTTGAATAATAAATATTCTTATACATTTTTTTATATATTTGACCTTGTTATTCATATGTACTCTTTTGAGCTAGGTACTCCTGCTTTCTATTTGTAGAATGATACCTTTTATCACAATGTAGCTACTAGCTGTGTCTTCCATTTGTCATTTCATCAATGTTATTGGCAATCAAAAATTTGTAAAAGTCAATTATTGTCAGGTATTTTTCTCAAACCATACCTGAAATTGAGGTAACAATGAAACACCTACAGATTATATAACAATGAAGAGTGTATTACTGATTAATCCAACAACTGTAGGAGTAGCTACTGGAATATATTATTCAATGCTTGTCTTTATTGGCAGCAAGCCCTCCACAGAACTGAGCTTTAGTGTCATAATCATAAGTCTAAACCATCTGTACAGCAAAAGCATCTAATGTTTCACACTACCTAACATGTTTTATGTACCTTATATGTAAAAGGGTCAGTTTTTATGTGTGCTCCGCAAAGATAGTCTGATACCTTAGAGAAGAAAGTGGATGATCATTGTAGTTTGTCCAGATAAAGAGGTATTATCATTGCAAAACGCGTTGACAAATAAAACCGCATCCATACCATGTCTGGTCTCCTATTCTATATTGGATTCTCGGCAGCGAAGATTTACACCCACTTTCATCTTCAAGTTTACTGACTATCTGATTGGTGGACATGTAGCAGCTGTCTTTATTTACAAGCTAACAAAAGAGTTGTAATTTTCATAACCGCCCCCCCCTTCAGGTTAGCAAATTCCGTTTACGCCTTCTTTAGTAATCCAGATAAGGCCCTATTGTGCTTATTGTCATCTCAGTTTTTATCTACACACATGCTCCACAAAGACAGCACAGTTATGGACATAGACATGGCAGGGCAAAGCAAAACATTGAATTTACTTCAACTTAAGGCAATAGAACAGGGCCGGTCAATTAATTTTCCCGAGGGGCAACATGAGAGCCCGTGACTCTTGTGGAGGGCCGAACCAATAGGACGAAATTAATTCTACTCAATATTAATATTGATATATTCTAATTATTATATCATTGATAATCATCTTAATATTAATTCTAGCACTTGTGGAATATCTCCACTATCTGTGGACGGGGAGTACTCACTTGGCTGGTCATTGAAGCATACGCTGGGACACTCAGGGTTAAATAGTCAATTCCCTTTATTAAGGCACAGCATTAACTGAAGCTCAGGTACTTGGTGATATGGAGCAGCCCGTGCACCATCCAGCAACCAATCGGCTCTACAGTACCCATGGTCCTCGCTAAGCCCTGGAGTGCCTAATATGGATTAGTGTCCGTTAACTGTCCGTGACGAACGCACCAGTTCCAGGATACCTCTTATTCTCAGAGGTGTCCTCTACGGAGGTATATCACAGGCCTCTTCACTCTCGCTCAGACAAGCCAGCACTGCCACCTGTGCACAAACAGACAGGCTTCATCTTGGGTACTCAGATACACCCCCTGGGGTGGGGTATGTAGGTGACTGGACCCACCCATCTCTCCAAATCACCTGGAAGCCTTCCCAATGTATAGTTAACCTCAGTCGTAGATCTGCTGAGCAAAACAAACCCAGGTTCCATCACAATGCCACCTGTTGTGAGTTCATACTCACCAGTTGTGAGTTCCCCTTCTGGACTACCTCTGGTGGTGACGGGAGGTGGTGCGGCTGGTTTGATCGGTGGAGATCTGCCACCTGAGAATGAGGATGACGATTGGATCTCAGGATTCTCAGATTGGATTTAAGACAGCCGACGCCCTATTCAGTTGCTGGTGATTCCTTCTGGCTTGTCAGCTCTTGGTTTTCAGCTCTGTTCCAGTCATCTAAAGCTAAGTTTTTCTGCTAATGTTCACACTTGATTTTGTTGGTCTATTCAGTTTTTTATGTGGTCTGCCAGCCCTGGCTGGGGGCTGAGCTGAATTTCCACTCTTATTTATCAGTATTTTGCCAATTGGCTTTTTGTCTCTTACTAGTTCTGTCTCTTTTTGCTCTGTCTCAGAATATTCCAGAGTGCTGATATAGTGGGAGAAGTCTAGTGACTTCAGGGTTAATTTTGCCATCAGAAGTGTTAGAAATTATTTTTGTAGGGTTTTTTGCAGGTTGCAGAGAGTGTCTTCCCTTTCCTTTCCTGTCTAGTTAGTTTGGGCCCCATCATTTGCTCAGCCTATTTTCCCGCCTGTGTTTGTGCCTTCATCTTGTTTCACCGTCAATACATGTGTGGGGGCTATCTATTCCTTTGGGGTCTGCTCTGGGGCAGTTAGTTTTCCCTTTTCTTGCTTTAGGCTTATGTAGTCCTCCGGCCGTGACGAGGCATCTAGGAACATCGTAGGCACGCTCCACGGCTACTGCTAGTTGTGTGGTAAGATCAGGGATCTGCAATCTGCATAGTTACCAACTTCTCTGGTTTTCTGTGGCTTAGCTTGTTTTGTTTTCTCCTCGGTGACCCATTCATAACAGAATCACCAGCCATACCGCAGATTCTAGGGTACTCAAAAGCAGGAAGGAATTGTGTAAAAAAAAAAAAAAAAAAAAAGTGTCAGAATTTTTTTTTTTTATATGTATATTTTTTCCTCTTTTTCTCTGGGGCCGTAGGAGGATTTTTTTTTTTTAAATAGAGGTTAAGCAATTGTATGATCGTGTGGAGCAGCTCACTGCTGAAGTGCGGGGAATTTCCGCCTATCTCGCTCATTCACATGCTGCTGAACCAAGGATCCCTACTCCTGATGTGTTTTTTGGAGATCGGTCTAAATTTTTGAATTTTAAGAATAATTGTAAATTATTTCTTACCTTAAAGCCTAATTCTTCGGTGAGCTCTGCGCAGCAGGTTAAAATTGTCATCTCTTTGCTGCGCGGCGATCCCCAGGATTGGGCGTTTTCTTTGACACCTGAAGATCCTATTCTGACTAATGTGAATGCATTTTTTCAAGCCTTGGGGTTGTTGTATGATTAACCTAATGCTATTGTTGAAAGCCCTGTTGGCATTGAACTAGGGTCGGGATTCTGCATAGTTATACTGTGAAAAATTCCGAAAGTGGGTGGTCCTTACTACCTGGAATGATGGTGCCTTGGCAGCTTTCTTTTGAAAGGGTCTGTCAGAAACCGTAAAAGATACTATGGTGGGATTTCCTGTTCCCTCTGGTCTTGACGATTCTATGTCATTAGCCATTCAAATTGATCGGCGTTTACGTGAACGCAAAACTAAACGAGAGGAGTTGCCACCTTTTGGACAAATGTCTGAACCTATGCAATGTGATAGAGTTTTGTCTAGGGCGCAACGTCAGGAGTTTAGAAGGCGTAATAAGCTATGTTTTTTCTGTGGAGACGTCTCTCATATTATTTCTGTCTGCCCAAAACGAGAGAAACGTTTTGCACACACATTTGCTGTGGGCAGTATACAACCTAAGTTTCTTTTGGCAATTACACTGATCTACTCCTTATCCACATTTTCCACGAAGGCTTTTGTGGATTCAGGATCAGCGTTGAATCAGATGGATTTGGACTTTGCTAAACATTGTGGTTTTTCCATGACGCCTCTGCGGACCCCTAATCCTTTGAGGGGTATTGATGCTACTCCTTTGGCGGAGAATAAACCTCAGTTTTGGACCCAGGTGACGATGCGAGTTGCCCCAGACCACCAAGAAAATTGTAAATTTTTGGAGCTACATAATTTGCATGATACTATTGTTCTGGGTTTTCCTTGGTTGCAAATTCATAATCCAGTTTTGGATTGGAAATCTGGGTCTGTGGTGAGTTGGGGTTGTCAGTGTGTTCTTAATGACGCTCCTGTTTTCTCCATCTCTCCTCAGTCTCATGATATTCCTGATTAGCCGATTTTTCTGATGTATTTAGTGAGAGCAAGTCTGCGTCTTTGCCTCCTCATAGGAGTTATGACTGTGCAATTGAGTTGCTGCCTGGGTGTAAATTTCCCAAGGGTCGGCTTTTCAACTTATCAGTACCCGAACATGATGCTATGCGTTCCTATATTAACCCCTTCACTACCATGGGTGGTTTGCACGTTAACTACCGGGCCAATTTTTACAATTCTGACCACTGTCCCTTTATGAGGTAATAACTCTGAAACGCTTCCATGGTTCCCGGTGATTCTGACATTGTTTTCTCGTGACATATTGTACTTCATGTTAGTGGTAAAATTTCATTCATATAACTAGCGTTTATTTGTGAGAAAAACGGAAATTTGGCGAAAATTTTGAAAATTCCGCAATTTTCCAACTTTGAATTTTTATGCCCTTAAATCACAGAGATATGGCACACAAAAAGTTAATAAGTAACATTTGCCACATGTTTACTTTACATCAGCACAATTTTGGAACCAAAATTTTTGTTAGTAAGATATAAGGGTTAAAAGTTGACCAGCGATCTCTCATTTTTGCAACATCATTTTATTTTTACGGACCACATCACATTTGAAGCCACTTTGAGGGGTCTATATGATAGAAAATACTCAAAAGTGACACCATTCTAAAAACTGCACCCCTTAAGGTGCTTAAAACCACATTCAAGGAGTTTATTAACCCTTCAGGTGCGTCACAGGAATTTTTTGAATATTTAAAAAAAATTAACATTTAACTTTTTTCACAAAAAAAATTATTTCAGGTTCAATTTTTTTTATTTTACCAAGTGTAACAGGAGAAATTGGACAGCAAAAATTATTGTGCAATTTGTCCTGAGCACGCTGATACCTGATATGTGGGTGGAACCACTGTTTCGGCGCATGGCAGAGCTCAGAATGGAAGGAGCGCCGTTTGACTTTTTCAATGCAAAATTGGCTGGAATTCTGATCGGACGCCATGTCGCGTTTGGAAAGCCCCTGATGTACCTAAACAGTGGAAACCCCCCACAAGTGATCCCATTTTTGAAACTAGACCCCCTAAGGAACTTATCTAGATAGTGATGAGAACTTTGAACCCACAAGGGCTTCACAGACGTTTATAATGTACAGCGGTACAATTAAAAAATCATATTTTTTCCACAAAATGATCTTTTCACCCCCAATTTTTATTTTCCCAAGGGTTACAGGACCCTAAAAATTATTGTGCAATTTGTCCTGAGTACGCTGATACCCCATATGTGGGTGTAAATGACTATTTGGGCACATGGCAGAGCTCGGAAGGCAAGCAGCACCATTTGACTTTTTTGGCTGGAATTGAGATCGGACACCATGTCACGTTTGGAAAACCCCTGATGTACCAAAACAGTGGAAACCCCCCACAAATGACCCCATTTTGGAAACTAGACCCCCCAAGGAACTTATCTAGATGTGTGGTGAGAACTTTGAATCCCCAAGTGCTTCACAGAAGTTTATAACGCCCAGGCGTGAAAATAACAAAAAAATTTTTTTCCACAAAAATGATATTTTTGCCCCCAAATTTTTATTTTCCTAAGGGCAACAGGAGAAATAGGACCCCAAAAGTTATTTTGAAAATTGTCCTGAGTAGGCTGATACCCCATATGAGGGGGTAAAACACTGTTTGGGTGCATGGCAGAGCTTGGAAGGGAAGGAGCACCATTTGACTTTTTCAACGCAGAATTGGCTGGAATTGAGATCAGACGCCATGTTGCGTTTGGAGAGCACCTGATGTGCGCAAGTAGTGGAAACCCCCAATTCTAGCCCTAACCCTTACCCTAACCCTTACCCTAACCCTAGCCCTAACCCTAATGGGGAAATGGAAATAAATACATTTTTTTAATTTTATTATTTTTCCCTAACTAAGGGGGTGATAACGGGGGGGTTTGATTTACTATTTATGGCGGTTTTTATGTTTGGCGGCTGTCACACGCTAAAAGACGCTTTTTATTGTAAAAATAGTTTTTGCATCACCACATATTGAGAGCTATACTTTTTCCATATTTTGACCCACCGAGTCATGTGAAATCTTATTTTTTGCGGGACGAGTTGACGCTTTTATTGGTATCATGTTCGGGCATGTGACATTTTTTGATCGCTTTTTATTTCGTTTTTTGGGACGCAGAATTTACAAAAACCAGCGTTTCATGAATTTCTTTTGGGTGGTGCGTTTACGCCGTTCCGGGTGCGGTAAAATTTATAAGGCGGTTTTATTCTTCGGGTCAGTACGGTTACAGCGATACCTCATTTAGGTTGTTTTTTTATGTTTTGGCGCTTTTATGCAATGAAAACAATTTTATATAAAAAATAATTATTTTTGCATCACTTTATTCTGCGAGCTATAACTTTTTTATTTTTTCGCTGATGATGCTGTATGGTGGTTCGTTTTTTGCGGGACAAGATGACGTTTTCAGCGGTACCATGGATATTTATATGTGTCTTTTTGATCGCGCGTTATTGCACTTTTTGTTCGGCGGTATGATAATAAATCAATATTTTTTGCTTTGTTTTTTATTTTTATTTTTTAAGGGGTTCGCTTAAGGGGTTAACTATTGGGAAAGTTTTATAGGGCGGGTCTTTACGGACGCGGCGATACCAAATATGTGTACTTTTATTGTTTTTTTTTTTCTTATTTCCAAAAAATGAATTTATTGGGGAATATATATATATTTTTTTTAATTTATTTGGCGATTTTTTTTTTTTATTATTTTTACACTTTTTTTTTTTTTTTTACTTTATTACAATGTCCTCCCAGGGGGGACATCACTGTCCTGTGACAGATCGCTGATCTGTCACATCACAGATCACTGTGACAGATCAGCGATCTGTCACTGGCACTGCACAGGCTTCCTCATGCCTGCGCTTTGCAGGCACTGAGGAAGCCAGCTTCCTGCAGGCCCCCGGAGGTCCCCGTTGCCATATTGGATCCAGAGACCTGCAGGAAAGGAGTCCCCCACAGCAGCGCTGCACATTGCGCTGCCGTGGGGGGCTCAGGGAAGCAAGGAGGGAGCCCCCTCCCTGCCGATGCTTCCCTTTAACCCCCGGTACACCGCGATCGTGTTTGATCGCGGTGTGCAAGGGGTTAACGTGTCGGGGGCGGTCCGTGACAGCCCCTGACACATTGTGCCGGGTGTCAGCTATGATAATTAGCTGACACTCGGCCGCGATCAGCGGCGCTCACCACGTGGGCGCCGCTGATCGCGATGACGTAATATTCCGTCCATGGTAATTAGGTCCATGGTCACATGGACGGAATATTACGTCAATTGTAGGTAAGGTGTTAAGGAGTCATTGGAGAAGGGTCATATTAGACCATCCTCGTCACCTTTAGGTGCTGGGGTTTTTTTTGTGGCCAAGAAAGATGGTTCATTAAGACCGTGTATTGATTATCGTTCCCTTAACAAGATGACGGTTAAATATCAGTACCTGTTACCTCTGATGTCTGATTTATTCTCCAGAGTTAAGAGTGCCTGCTAGTTTACTAAGCTTGACCTCAGGGGGCGTATAATCTTATTCGCATCAAGCACGGGGATGAATGGAAGACGGCGTTTAATACTCCGGAGGGACATTTTGAGTACCTGGTGATGCCTTTTGGGCTCACTAATGCCCCTTCTGTCTTCCAGTCCTTTATGAATGATATTTTCCGTGACTTTGTGGATAAGTTTTTGATCATCTATCTGGATGATATTTTGATCTTTACTAGTGATTGAGATTCTCATGTGGAACACGTCCGGACTGTGTTCCGGATTTTGAGAGAGAATTCCCTGTTTGTTAAGGGATCGAAATGCCTCTTTGGTGTACAGAGGATTTCATTTTTGGGATTTATCTTATCTCCATCGACTATTGAAATGGACTCGGCCAAGGTACAGGCCATTTATGATTGGGTTCAGCGTTCTTCTTTGAAGGCTCTCCAGAAGTTTTTGGGTTTTGCTAATTTCTATCGTAAATTTATAGGTAATTTTTCTGCTATTGTCAAACCACTAACTGTTCTGACCAAGATGGGCGCTGATGTGCTGAATTGGTCTCCTGAGGCTGTCTCAGCATTTCAGGAGCTTAAGCAGAGATTTACTTTAGCTCCAGTTTTACGGCAACCTGATGTCTCACTTCCATTTCAGGTGGAGGTAGATGCTTCTGAGATTGGTGCAGGAGCTGCTTTGTCCCAAAAAGACCCTGTGACTTCTAAGAAGAATCCCTGTTCCTTCTTTTCTCGAAAGTTCTCCCCATCTGAATGCAACTACGACGTGGGGAATCGGGAATTGTTGGCCATGAAGTGGGCATTTGAGGAGTGGAGACATTGGTTGGAGGGAGCTAGACATCAAGTTGTGGTCCTCACCGATCACAAGAATTTGATTTATCTGGAGTCGGCCAAACGCTTGAATCCTAGATGGGCCTTGTTTTTCACGCGTTTTAATTTTGTGGTCTCTTTTCTTCTGGGCACTAAGAATGTTAAGGCAGACACCCTTTCTTGGAGTTTCTTTGCCGATTCTCTTAGTGTGACCGAGCCTACTACCATCCTAGGTGAGGGGGTAGTTCTTTCTGCCATTTCGCCCGATTTGAGACACGCCCTGGAGGAATTTCCGGAGGATAAACCTGAGCGTTGCCCTATGGGAAAATTGTATGTTCCTGACCAGTGGAGAAAGAGAGTGATGTCTGAAATTCATTGCTCTGCATTGGCTGGTCATCCAGGTATTTTTGGTACCAGAGATTTGGTGAGTCGGTCCTTTTGGTGGCCTGCCTTATCTCGTGATGTCAGGAATTTTGTACAGTCCTGTGGGACTTGTTCTCAGTCTAAACCCTGTTCTTGTTCTAGTGGGTTGCTGATGCCCTTGCCGGTGCCCAAGAGGCCATGGACCCATATCTCAATGGATTTTATTTCTGATCTTCCTGTCTCTCAGAGAATGACTGTTATCTAGGTGATTTGTGATAGATTTTGGAAGATGGTCCATCTTGTACCACTCCCAAAGTTGCCATCTTCTGCTGAGTTGGTGCCCTTGTTTTTACAACAGGTGGTTCGGTTACATGGGATTCCTAAGAACATTGTGTCTGACAGAGGAGTCCAGTTTGTTTCCTGATTCTGGAAAGCCTTTTGTTCCAATCTGGGAATTCAGTTATCCTTCTCCTCTGCGTTTCATCCCCAGACCAATGAACAGACTGAGAGAACAAATCAGACCTTGGAGTCTTATTTGAGATGTTTTATATCTGCTGATCAGGATGATTGGGTCTCATTTTTGCCCTTGGCCAAATTCGCGCTGCACAATAGAGCTAGTTCTGCCACTTTGATGTCACCCTTTTTCTGTAATTTTGGGTTTCATCCTTGGTTCTCTTCAGGGCAAGTGGAATCTTCGTCCTGCACAGGTGTGGACTCTGTGGTTAAGAGAGTGCAGCAGATATGGGACCAAATGGTGGATAAGTTGTCACTTTCTCAGGAAAAGGCCCAGCGATTTTCCAACCGGCATAGGACCATTGGTCCCCGGTTTAAAGTGGGTGATATGGTTTGGTTGTCGTCTAAGAATATTCCTATGAAGGTTGCATCTCCTAAATTTAAGCCAAGATTTATTGGTCCCTATAAGATTTTGGAAATTCTTAATCCTGTTTCGTTTCGATTGGCTCTTCCAGTTACTTTCAAGATCCATAACGTATTTCACAAATCTCTGTTGAAGATGTTTGTTGAGCAAGTGGTTCCTATGGCAGCACCTCCTGACCCTGTGTTGGTCGAAGGCAATGTGGAATATGAGGTAGAGAAAATTTTGGATTCTCGTTTGGTTAAACGGAGACTCCAGTATTTGGTCAAATGGAAGGGTTATGGTCAGGAGGATAATTCTTGGGTCTCTGCCTCCGATATTCATGCCAATAGATTGGTTCGTGCTTTTCACCGGGCCCATCCTGATCGGCCTGGTGGCGTGGATGAGGGTTCGGTGACCCCTCCTCAAGGGGGGTACTGTTGTGAGTTTATTCTCACTAGTTGTGAGTTCCCCTTCTGGACTCCCTCTGGTGGTGACGGGAGGTGGTGCGGCTGGTTTGATCGGTGGGGATCTGCCACCTGAGAATGAGGATGACGATTGGATCTCAGGATTCTCAGATTGGATTTAAGACAGCTGACGCCCTATTCAGTTGCTGATGATTCCATCTGGCTTGTCAGCTCTTGGTTTTCAGCTCTGTTCCAGTCATATAAAGCTAAGTTTTCTGCTAATGTTCACACTTGATTTTGTTGGTCTATTCAGTTTTGAGCTGAGCTGAATTTCCACTCTTATTTATCAGTATTTTGCTAATTGGCTTTTTGTTTCTTACTAGTTCTGTCTCTTTTTGCTCTGTCTCAGAATATTCCAGAGGGCTGATATAGTGTGAGAAGTCTAGTGACTTCAGGGTTAATTTTTCTATCAGAAGTGTTGGACATTATTTTTGTAGGGTTTTTGCAGGTTGCAGACAGTGACTTGCCTTTCCTTTCCTGTCTAGTTAGTTTAGGCCCCATCATTTGCTCAGCCTATTTTCCTGCCTGTGTTTGTGCCTTCATCTTATTTCACCGTCAATACATGTGTGGGGGCTATCTATTCCTTTGGGGTCTGCTCTGGGGCAGTTAGTTTTCCCTTTTCTTGCTTTAGGCTTATGTAGTCCTCCAGCCGTGACGAGGCATCTAGGAACATCGTAGGCACGCTCCACGGCTACTGCTAGTTGTGTGGTAAGATCAGGGATCTGCAATCTACATAGTTACCAACTTCTCTGGTTTTCTGTGGCTTAGCTTGTTTTGTTTTTTTTCTCCTCGGTGACCCATTCATAACAGCCACCCACTTCTGTGATCACATAACTCCCATTAACCACATGTCCACTCGCAATACCACACGCTTAATATTGGACAGAATTAAATATTCTGACACCCCCTATATATCGTTTGAACCTGATTACAGCCCCTACTGTATATCGTATGAACCCCCCACAGCACCTTATATACTGTAAGAGCCCCACACAGCTTCCGCCATATGAGGCATGAGCCTTACACAGCCTCCTTATATGCAGCATGAGCCCCACACAGCCTCCCTCAAATGCGGCATGAGCCCCAGACAGCCTCCCCCACTGTCATGCCCGCCATGTCTGATATGCCGCATGACCCCTGGAGCAGTGTGCATGCGCACCTCACTGTTATATCTGCCATGTCTTGTGTGCTGCATGACCCCTGGAGCAGTGTGCATTCGCACCTCACTGTTATATCTGTCATGTCTGTTATTCTGCATGACCCCTGGAGCAGTGTACACACGCACCTCATGACTATTATGCTGCATGATCCCTGGAGCAGTATGCATGTGCACCTCATGACTGTTGTGCTGCGTCACTCCTAGAGCAGTGTGCATACGCACCTCACGGCTGCATGCTGTTGCTGTGTGCGCGCCCGTCTTTGCTTTGCCTGCTGTGATCGTCACTATGGTCCAGCAGAATCTGATCCAGCAATCCTCTCTATGGTCCTGGAGGCCCTGATCATGTGACCCTCACTTTGGTCCAGCAGTATCTGATTCAGCAATCCTCTCTATGGACCTGAAGCCCCTGATCATGTGACCCTCTCTATGGTCCAGCAGAATCTGATCTAGCTAGCCTCTCTATGATCCTGGAGTACTGAACCAGAAGTCCTCTCCTGGTCCTGACCCAGAAGTGCAGGTGCTAATGCCCTATATCAGACCGCCCCTTCCTATGGGAGGGGCCTGAGTATCGTGTTGCTTCCCGGCATGACTGCTTGGTCTGCTGGGTCGCTCCCTGTATTCTGTGCCCCTGCACTATGCCCTGTTGTGCGTCTCTGCACACGCTCTGTGCTTGTATTCTTCCTCTTGTCCCGTGCCATGTCTTGTGTTGTCTTTTGTGCCATGTTTTGTCTCTGTTATTTTTTGACTTGTAGTACTTTCTCTGTTCTCTGCCTTTGCCTGTTTCGCCATGTCTTGTCCTTGCTATTCTTGGACTTGTAGTACTTCCTATGTTCTCTGCCTTTGCTTGTTTCGCCATGTCTGGTCTTTGCTATTCTGAGCCTCATAGTACTTCCATGTTCCCTGTCTTTGCCTGGTTTTCCTTACTCTGTCTTCTGGTGCTCGCTAGCACATTCCCTGTCTAGTCTCAAGGTTCTGCCTTGACCCGGCTCTGGGCTTTGGCCTACACACCGCTGCTAGACTCTGTCCTATGGTGCTCTCTAGCACATTTCCTGGCAAGTCTCAAGGTTCTCCCTTGACCCGGCTCTGGGCTTCGGCCTACGCTCCGCTGCTAGCCCTTTACTCACTCTGACCCTGCTCTGTGCTTCTGCCTACGTTCCGCTCCTTGTTCTGTACCTTGCCTAGCTTTGCCTTGTTTCTTGCCTTGCCTTGTTTCTTTACGTGCCCTTTGCACGTGCCTGGTCTTCCCTCGCCCACCTGTTTGTGCCTCAGCCATGCCACGCTATACGTGCCTGCCTGTGTGTACCTCAGCTGTGCTCGTCGGCCAGTGACTAAGCTGTGTCCGCCTGTTGTGCTTCAGCCATGCTCGCCTCAGTCTTGCCCGCCGGTCTGAGCCTCAGCCTGACCAGCTAGCCTGTGCCCCAGCCGAGCTCTGTGCTTCTTGCACCCACGCTGCCCCACACTGTGCATTGCGTGCTTCTCTAATAGCAGGTGCAGGCCCTAGCCTGCTCCTTGGCATACCTCCTCGTGCTTCTCTAAAGCATGCGCAGGTCCTGCCATGTACCCTGTCGTGCCCTCTAGCATGCAAAGGCCCTAGCTGGTACCCTGTCGTGCCCTCTAGCATGCACAGGCCCTAGCCTGTACCCTGTCGTGCCCTCTTGCACACATAGGCCCTAGCCTGAACCCTGGCATGCTTCCTAGCACGCGCAGGCCCATGCCTTAGCCTGAACCCTGGCGTGTCTCCAAGCAAGCGCAGGCCCTTGCCTTAGCCTGAACCCTGGTGTGCCCCTCTGCACGCGCGGGACCTTGGACCTTGAACCCTGGCATGTTCCCTAAACACGCACCATGCCTAGTGTGTTGTACCCTGCCTTGCACCTTGTCTTGCACCCTGGTGTGCCCCTAGCATGAACCCTGCCTTGAACTTTGCCTTGGACCTTGGCGTGTTCCCTAACACGCACCATGTCTGTCGTGCCTCCTTGCCTGAATCCTGGTTTGCCTGCGGGATGCCTGGAACCTGTCGATCACTGCCAGAGATCGTAAGCCTGATGACTGCGGCCTGATGTCCGGAGCTGATGTCCGCAGCCTGATGCCCTGATCCTGTTGATCGTTGCCAGCTGTCCGGAGTCCGATGCCATTGAGCCTTTGCCTGTACCCAGGCGTGCCACCTAGCATGTACCATGCCACGGACCTTGGCGTTCCCACGCACGCACCTTGCTGTGTTTTCTCCGTTATCACGTCCTGCACCTGATGTTACCCTGAGTTTGCCTTAATGAAGATACCTTGAAATCACGTCTTGTCTTGTTTCCTGCACATCCCTTTTCGTCAGACACTCACACATTGTGTCTCCCTTGAGCCGGCCGTCTGGTTCCAGCAGTCATGGTGGCTCACCCCCTTGGTCTTGCCCCTGACACTCCCTGTATAGGGGGTGGTTCCTAACAAGGTCAGCTCGCCCTCGGTGGGTGCCAGGACCCAGAGGGTCCACTCTAGAAAATGACTCAGCGATAGCTGACTTCATCACACCCATATGTGGTATAAGCCACACACAGCCTCTCCCATATTTTGCATGAGCCCCACACCTTCCTCCCCCATATGTGGCATGAGCCCCATACAGCCTCCCCCATATGTGGCACGAGCCCCACACCAGCCTCCCCCATATGCAGCATGAGCCCAGCCCCTTCCTCCTCCATATGCGGCATGAGCCCTACACAACCTACTACATTTGCCACATGAGCCCCACACCGTCCTCCCCCATATGCAGCATGAGCCCCACACTTTCCTCCTCCATATGCGGCATAAGCTCCACACCAGCCTCCCCCATATGCGGCATGAGTCCCACACAACCTCCCCCATATGCGGCGTGAGCCCAACTCCTTCCTCCCTATAAGCGTAATGAACCCCACACAAGCCTCCCCATATGCGGCATGAGCTATAAACAGCCTCCTCCATATAGTTACATCTACGAGACGGGCGGCTTAATTAATGGCACTTCCCAAATATAGACCAATCCAAGATGAAATAAGGAAGCATAGGCCAAAAATAAAATACAAGACTCTTTATTCAAAAAATAACTCCAAAATAGATGTGATAAAATATGGTTACACAATTGCAAAAGAAACTGCCTGCCAGAGACATATACTGGTTCCTAACAAGTCACAAAAGAATCAAAAAGTAACATTCACAAGCCTATTTCGATATAGGATGCCCTGAAATAGTATAGAGAAGTACATGAGTTATAAGGACTAAAGACTGAAATACTTTCAGTGAGTCTAAAAATCTATATACAAAGGGTAAATTATATCAATAGTTCAGTCAGGGCTGATCCTGCTATTGCTATCAATTAATGCTGCAAGACATATATAGAAGGTTAAGGGTGTCATTAACATAGGTTACATAAATTGCATAGTGCTCTGAGAAAATACAGTGGGTACTGAAAGTATTCAGACCCCTTTAAATTTTTCACTTTGTTTCATTGCAGCCATTTGATAAATTCAAAAAAGTTCATTTATTTTCTCATTAATGTACATTCTGCACCGCGTCATGACTGAAAAAAACAGAAATGTAGAAATTTTTGCAAATTTATTAAAAAAGAAAAAACAAAATATCACATGGTCATAAGTATTCAGACCCTTTTCTCAAACACTCATATTTAAGTCACATGCTGTCCATTTCCTTGTGATCCTCCTTGAGATGCCTCTACTCCTTCATTGGAGTCCAGTTGTGTTTAATTAAACTGATAGGACTTGATTTGTAAAGGCATACACCTGTCTATATAAGACCTCACAGCTCACAGTGCATGTCAGACCAAATGAGAATCATGAGGTCAAAGGAACTGGCCAAGGAGCTCAGAGACAGAATTGTGACAAGGCTCAGATCTGGATAAGGTTACAAAAGAATTTCTGCAGTACTCAAGGTTCCTAACAGAACAGTGACCTCCATAATCATTAAATGGAAGAAGCTTGGGATCACCATAAGTCTTGCTAGACCAGGCAGTCCAGCCAAACTGAGCAGTCGTGCAAGAAGAGCCTTGGTGAGAGCTCCACAGATGCAGTAGGGAGATGGGAGAAAGTTTCACAAAGTCAACTATCACTGTAGCCCTCCATCAGTCGGGTCTTTATGGCAGAGTGGCCCTTCGGAAACCTCTCCTCAGTGCAAGACATATGAAAGCCCACATAGAGTTTGCAAAAAAAACACATCAACGAATCCCAGACTATGGGAATTATGATTCTCTGGTCTAATGATACAAAGATAGACCTTTTTGGTGATGATTTTAAGCAGTGTGTGGAGATAACCAGGCACTGCTCATCACCTGCCCAATACAATCCAAACAGTGAAACATGGTGGTGGCAGCATCATGCTATGGGGGTGATTTTCAGCTGCAGGGACAGGACGACTGGTTGCCATTGAAGGAAACATGAATGCAGCCGAATACAGAGATATCCTAGATGAAAACCTCTTCCAGAGTGCTCTGGATTTCAGACTTGGCCGAAGGCTCACCTTCTAACAAGACAATGATTGTCCACTACAATGTGTAGTGGGCAGATTGATTTAAACCTTGGAAATAAGGCATTCTTCAAATATCTTACGCTTTCAAATGTGCCTTTTAAGTGGCGCTATTGTAGTCCACGCATCCCCATCATGTGACCCTCAGTTTCAGCTGCCTCTCATTTCCAGTGATGTCATGTCAACTTCTGGAACTGAAAGTTGACCCAGCTTCACAACACATCACAGGGATGAACTGGAGAGGTGGGTGAGTGTTAGATGGAAGTCCACAGAATATATTGCAGTAGTTGAGGCGGGAGATTATGAGGGCATGCAATAGCATTTTAGTAGATTCGGAGATGAGGAAAAGACGAATTCTGGAATTATAGTTAACTTAGCTGGTTATGTCATTTGTAATTTTAGTTAGGGCAGTATCGGTAGAATGAATGTGATGAAATACAGATTTTAGTGTGACACGTGAGTGTTTATATTATATTAAATTTATAGACATTTTGTGTTTTTTGTTATATTTACTCCACACTTAAGCACTTCGCTGTTCTATTGCTGTTAGATTTACGTAATTTTTCTAAATTCTTTGCTCTGATTTTCCCAAATAACAGAAAAACTTTACACTTTCATTTTACCATCATTTCAGAAATGCACAACAAAAAGTGCCTCATTCTGTGAACTAGATGATTTGACCAGAACCACCTGAGCATGACTGCTGCCTCAACCCCTTGCAGAAAAGCATATCAATGAACTATTTAAGACTAGTGAAACAACTGGCCATGCTGGTTATTATTTACTGTATTATGCCTGATGACTTATATAGTTGCAAAAAAAATAATGGACACTAGACTTTTAGAAAGTAATTTTGACCCCTCCTTAAAAGAAAGCTTTCATCTTGCATTAAATGCCTAACTACAGTCCTTATGAATAAAGTGAGAGAAGCACATCAACCTGTATTGATATTGTGCTTTTCATCTATCTCTATTTCAGTGAAAATATACAGAATATAAATATATATACTGTATATATATATATATATATATATATATATATATATAATATATAAAGCTCAATGTGTGTGTGTTTGTATGTATGTGTGTATGGCATCTGCACCGTTGCAGCTACAGCCACAACATTTTGCTGTGGTTGGTTGCTATCAGCAACAGTTTTCTTTGTAGACGGTTGTGGTAACTGAGGCCTATTATTCTTATCATTTCTATGGTGTTATCGTCCTTCTGTAAAGCTGGAAATAACACAATTTATTACCTTGCCAACACAGACCACCCTATGACACAGACTGCAGGGGGAGCCCAGTATCACACAGGATAGGATTAGATGCACAGCTCAGCAGTCAGTATCACACAGGATAGGATTAGATACACAGCTCAGCAGTCAGTATCACACAGGAGAGGATTAGATACACAGCTCAGCAATCAGTATCACACAGGATAGGAATAGATACACCGCTCAGCAGACAATATCACACAGGATAGGATTAGATACACAGCTCAGCACAAAGTATCACACAGAATAGTATTAGATAGACGGCTCAGCAGACAGTATCACACAGAATAGGATTAGATACATGGCTCAGCATTCAGTATCACACAGGATAGGAGTAGATACACGGCTCAGCAGTCAGTATCGCACAGAATAGGATTAGATACATGGCTGAGCAGTCAGCAGTCAGTATCACACAGGATAGGATTAGATTCACAGCTGAGCAGTCAGTAACACACATGATAGGATTAGGTGCATGGCTCAGCAGTCAGTATCACACAGGATATGGTTAGATACATGGCTCAGCAGATGGTATCACACAGGATAGGATTAGATACACTACTCAGCAGTCAGTATCACACAGGATAGGATTAGATACATGGCTGAGCAGTCAGTAACACACAATAGGATTAGATGCACAGCTCAGCAGAAAGTATCACACAGGAGAGGATTAGGTACACAACTCAGTCAGCAGACATTATCACGCAAGATAGAGTAAGATACACAGCTCAGAAACAGGATGTGCCAAAGGAGAGGACATTTTCATTCCAAGAATTCCACTCATTCCATCTGATTTGTATTTTGATTTTAAACGCCTCCAGTTTCCAGTTCAACTGCTATTTGCAATGTCCATTAACAATGCTCAGGGACAGTCCTTGAAAGTAGTAGGGATCGATTTGCAATCTCCATGCTTTTCTCATGGTCGACTTTTTGTGATCTGTTCAAGAGTTGGAACTGCCAAAAATCTGTTCATCTTTGCACCGAAAGGAAAAACCAAACATGTTGTTTATCAAAAGGCTCTTGAATGAGTTGAAAATAAAATACTATCAATACTTGCGTAATCGTTTAGTTAATTTGTGTTGCAAATCTGTAGTGTTGAATATATGATGTGAAATGTCTTTATGCGCAACATAATCATTATAAATTGTCATAACTAACCACAGTTGGTTACTATGCCCAGGCAACGCCGGGCTCTTCAGCTAGTATATATGTATATATATATATACATATATACAGCTCTGTCAAAAATTAAAGAGACCACTGCACAGTTTTATAAAAATTTGCTTCTCTACACGTCTAACAGCCATACCATTCCAGTGTCAGTTGAATTCCAATCAGAGTACACCTCATTCTACTTAATGTGCTTCCGATTAGGTGATCACCTGAACCAAATCTTATTTAACGAAGGAAAGTATAAAAAAAACCCTGCTGTGGTGTTCACAATCCTCTTGCAATAGGCCAAGCTGGATGGCAAAACAAGTGCTAGTAATATCCTAAAAGTAATAAGACTGAAAAAATAACTTTTAACCATGCCAATTGAGTTGAAAAGAAAAGTCTTGCGTGAGGAAAAAAAGGGCTCAATTCTGGCTCTAGCAGAGGGATACAGTGAGCGTCATGTTGCCTCCATCCTTTAAATTTCTAAGACGGCATTCCATTTCAACAAGGTCAAGCAGCAGACATTGGGGACAACAGAGCTACAGACCGGTAGAGGGCGAAAACGACTCTCCACTGACCGGGGTGACCGTCATTTTATTCAACTGTTACTCAGCAACCACAGGATGACATCAAGTGACCTACAAAAGGAATCACAAATGGCAGCTGGGGTGAAGTGCACGGCAAGAACAGTTCGCAACAGGTTCTTAGAGGCAGGGCTCAAGTCGTGTAAAGGTTGAAAAAAGCCTTTCATGAATGAGAAGCAAAGGAGAGCCAGGCTGAAGTTTGTCAAAGACCATAAGGAATGGACCATAGAAGACTGAAGTAAGGTAATCTTCTCTGATGAGTCTACACTACCGTTCAAAAGTTTACGGTCACTCAGACAATTTTGTGTTTTCCATGAAAACTCATACTTTTATTAATCAAATGAGTTGCCAAATGAATTTGAAATCTAGTCCAGACAATGACAAGGTTCGAAAAAAAGATTTTTATTTGAAATAATAATTTTTTCCTTCAAACTTTGCTTTCGTCAAAGAATGCTCCCTTTGCAGCAAATTACAGCATTGCAGACCTTTGGCATTCTAGCAGTTAATTTGCTGAGGTAATCTGGAGAAATTTCACCCCATGCTTCCAGAAGTCCCTCCCACAAGTTGGTTTGGCTTGATGGGCACTTTTTGCGTACCATACGGTCAAGCTGCTCCCATAACAGCTCAATGGGGTTGAGATCTGGTGACTGCGCTGGCCACTCCATTACAGATAGAATACTAGCTGCCTGCTTCTTCCCTAAATAGTTCTTGCATAATTTGGAGGTGTGCTTTTGGTCACTGTCCTGTTGTAGGATTAAATTGACTCCAATCAAGTGCTGTCCAGAGGGTATGGCATGGCGCTGCAAAATGGAGTGATAGCCTTCCTTCAAAATCCCTTTTACCTTGTACAAATCTCCCACTTTACCAGCACCAAAGCAACCCCAGACCATCACATTACCTCCACCATGCTTGACAGATGGCGTCAGGCACTCTTCCAGCATCTTTTCAGTTGTTCTGCGTCTCACAGATGTTCTTCTGTGTGATACAAACACCTCGAACTTGGATTTGTCTGTCCATAACACTTTTACCAATCTTCCTCTGTCAAAAGTCTGTGTTCTTTTGCCCATTTTAATCTCTTCTTTTTAATAGCCAGATTCATATATGGCTTTTTCTTTGCCACTCTGCCCTGAAGGCCAGCATCCCGGAGTCGCCTCTTCACTGTAGACATTGACACTGGCATTTTCCTTGTACTAATTAATGAAGCTGCCAGTTGAGGACCTGTGAGGCATCGATTTTTCAAACTACAGACTCTAATGTACTTGTCTTGTTGCTCAGTTGTGCAGCGGGGCCCCCCACTTCTCTTTCTACTCTGGTTAGAGCCTGTTTGTACTCTCCTCTGAAGGGAGTAGTACACACTGTTCTAGGAAATCTTCAGTTTCTTGGCAATTTCTCGCATGGAACAGCCTTCATTTCTAAGAACAATAATATACTGTCGAGTTTCAGATGAAAGTTCTTTTTTTCTGGCCATTTTGAGAGTTTAATGGAACCAACAAATGTAATGCTCCAGATTCTCAACTAGCTCAAAGGAAGGTCAGGTTTATAGCTTCTCTAATCAGCCAAACTGTTTTCAGCTGTGCTAACATACTTGCACAAGGGCTTTCAAGGGTATTCTAACCATCCATTAGCCTTCCTACACAGTTAGCAAACATAAAGTACCATAAGAACACTGAAGTGATGGTTGTTGGAAATTGGCCTCTATACACCTATAAAGAAATTGTATTAGAAACCAGATGTTTGCAGCTAGAATAGTTATTTGCCACATTAATAACATATAGAGCGTATTTCTGAATCATTTAATGTTAGCTTCTTTGGAAAAAACTGCTTTTCTTTAAAAAATAAAGAAATTTCAAAGTGACCCTAAACTTATGAATGGTAGTGTAATTTTTAGCTTTGCCCAACACATGGTCAGCTAATGGTTAAAAAGAGACCTGGAGAGGCGTACAAGGCACAGTGTCTTGCACCCACTGTGAAATTTGGTGGAGGATCGGTGATGATCTGGGGATGCTTCAGCAAGGCTGGAATTGGGCAGGTTATTCTTTGCGAAGGACATATGAATCAAGCCGCATACAAGGTTATCCTGGAAAAACAGTTGATTCCTTCTGCTCAGGCAATGTTCCCCAACTCTAAGGACTGATTTTTCCAGCAGGACAATGCGCCATGCCACACAGCTAGGTCAATCAATGTGTGGATGAAGGACCACCACATCAAATCCCTGTCATGGGCAGTCCAATCTCCAGACCTGAACCCCATTGAAAAACCTCTGGAATGAAATCAAGAGGAAGATGGATAGTCACAAGTAGTGTTGAGCATTCCGATACCGCAAGTATCGGGTATCGGCCGATACTTGCTGTATCGGAATTCCGATACCGACTTCCGATATTTTTTCAATATCGGAATTCGGCATCGGAATCGGAAGTTCAGTTGATTGACGGCCTGACGTCATCATGATGCGCGGTGTGTGCGCATCATGATGCGCCGTCATTTCGGGCCTTCCGGGGGTCTCTGCCGGCCTGCCGGGGGGCTGTGCCGGCCTGCCGGGGGGCTGTGTGGACTGCCCGGGGTCTCTGCCGGCCTGCCGGGGGGCTGTGCCGGCCTGCCGGGGGGCTGTGCACCCTGTGGGGGTCTGTACCGGCCTGCCGGGGGGCTGTGCCGGCCTGCCGGGGGGCTGTGCTGATGTCCGGGGGTCTGTGCAAGCATCGTCCGATGGGACTACAAGTCCCATCGGGCGATGCCTGCTACCATGACAGTGATTGACACATTAGCCAATGATGGGACAGTAGTAGTCCCATCATCCGGCTAATGTGTTAAATGTTAAAAAAAAAAAAAAAAAAAAAAAAATACTACATACATACTACATGCTACATACATACTACATATATACTACATACATACTACATACATACTACATACATACTACATGCATGCTACATACATACTACATGCATGCTACATACATACTACATGCATGCTACATACATACTACATATATACTACATACATACTACATACATACTGCATGCTACATACATACTACATACATACTACATACATACTACATGCATGCTACATATATACTACATGCTACATACATACCACATACATACTACATGCATGCTACATATATACTACATGCATGCTACATACATACTACATATATACTACATGCATGCTACATACATACTACATGCTACATGCATGCTACATACATACTACATACATGCTACATATATACTACATACATACTACATATATACTACATGCATGCTACATATATACTACATACATACTACATATATACTACATACATACTACATATATACTACATGCATGCTACATATATACTACATACATACTACATATATACTACATACATGCTACATATATACTACATACATACTACATATATACTACATACATGCTACATACATACTACATACATACTACATATATACTACATGCATGCTACATATATACTACATGCTACATACATACCACATACATACTACATACATGCTACATATATACTACATGCATGCTACATACATACTACATATATACTACATGCATGCTACATACATACTACATGCTACATGCATGCTACATACATACTACATACATACTACATGCTACATACATACCACATATATACTACATACATACAATACATTCATACAATACATACATAGACATACAGTACATATAACATAGAGTAACATACTTACCAATACTTGTCACATTGTTCCCCGAAGCCATTGTCGTGTACGGAATAAATAGTAACATAACAAACCACAAAAATACTCACCCACGATCCGAAGCAGTCCACGAGTGTGTCCCACGACGATCTTGGGTAGAGAACGGCAGCATCAGATGATGCTGCCGTTCTCTACGGGCTGCAGGAATCCAATGACGGAAGGTAGGTATCCTTCCGCACTGTATTCCTCCGCCACTTAAAAAAAAAAAAGTCCCTAGTCTCACTTTATGCCATTGCTGTGTGGGAATTTCCCACACAGCAATGGCATAAAGTGAGACTAGGGACTTTTTTTTTTTTTAAGTGGCGGAGGAATACAGTGCGGAAGGATACCTACCTTCCGTCATTGGATTCCTGCAGCCCGTAGAGAACGGCAGCATCAGCTGATGCTGCAGTTCTCTACCCAAGATCGTCGTGGGACACACTCGTGGACTGCTTCGGATCGTGGGTGAGTATTTTTGTGGTTTGTTATGTTAATATTTATTCCGTAGACGACAATGGCTTCGGGGAACAATGTGACAAGTATTGGTAAGTATGTTACTCTATGTTATATGTACTGTATGTCTATGTATGTATTGTATGAATGTATTGTATGTATGTAGTATATATGTGGTATGTATGTAGCATGTAGTATGTATGTAGCATGCATGTAGCATGTAGTATGCATGTAGTATATATGTAGTATGTATGTAGCATGCATGTAGTATATATGTAGCATGCATGTAGTATATATGTAGTATGTATGTAGCATGCATGTAGTATATATGTAGTATGTATGTAGTATATATGTAGCATGTATGTAGTATATATGTAGCATGCATGTAGCATGTAGTATGTATGTAGTATGCATGTAGTATATATGTAGTATGTATGTAGCATGCATGTAGTATATATGTAGCATGCATGTAGTATATATGTAGTATGTATGTAGCATGCATGTAGTATATATGTAGTATGTATGTAGTATATATGTAGCATGTATGTAGTATATATGTAGCATGCATGTAGCATGTAGTATGTATGTAGCATGCATGTAGTATATATGTAGTATGTATGTAGCATGCATGTAGTATATATGTAGTATGTATCATGTAGTATGTATGTAGCATGCATGTAGTATGTATGTAGCATGCATGTAGTATATATGTAGTATGTATGTTGCATGTAGTATGAATGTAGCATGTATGTAGTATGTAGTATGAATGTAGCATGTATGTAGTATGTAGTATGAATGTAGCATGTAATTTTTTTTTTTTTTTTTTTTTTTACATTTAACACATTAGCCGGATGATGGGACTACTACTGTCCCATCATTGGCTAATGTGTCAATCACTGTCATGGTAGCAGGCATCGCCAGATGGGACTTGTAGTCCCATCGGACGATGCCTGCACAGACCCCCGGAGCCTGCACAGACCACCGGCAGGCCGGCACAGCCCCCCGGCAGGCCGGCACAGCCCCCCGGCAGGCCGGCACAGACCACCGGAGCCTGCACAGACCCCCTGGCAGGCCGGCACAGCCCCCCGGCAGGCCGGCACAGCCCCCCGGAGCCTGCACAGACCACCGGCAGGCCGGCACAGACCACCGGAGCCTGCACAGACCCCCTGGCAGGCCGGCACAGCCCCCCGAAAGGCCCGTACAGACCCCAGAGAGGCTGTACAAGGGCAGGAAAGGGTTTTTCTTATTCCGATACCGGAAGTCCCATAGACTTGAATGGGACTTCCGGTATCGGAATCGGCGATACCGATACTTTTTTTAAAGATCGGCCGATACCATCCGATACGATACTTTGAAGTATCGGATGGTATCGCTCAACTCTAGTCACAAGCCATCAAACAAAGAAGAACTGCTTAAATTTTTGTACCAGGAGTGGCATAAGGTCACCCAAAAGCAGTGTGAAAGACTGGTGGAAAGCATGCCAATACACATGAAAGCTGTGATTAAAAATCATGGTTATTCCACAAAATATTGATTTCTGAACTCTTCCTGAGTTAAAACGTTAGTATTGTTGCTTCTAAATGATTATGAATTCTAAATGATTATGAACTTGTTTTCTTAGCATTATTCGAGGTCTGCAAGCACTGCATTTTTTTGTTATTTTGACTATTTCTCATTTTCTGGAAATAAATACAAAATTTAGTGCTTGGAAATTCGGAGACATGTTTATAGAATAAAGAGCAATCTACACTTTACTCAAAAATATAGCTAAAAAGAGAAAAATCAGACAAAAAGAAAATTCTGCAGTTTCTGAAATTTTAACCCCGCACGTTCCAGTTCACTAAACAATTTTGCCCCTATCTACATACTGGGGAAAAAGTGTGTGGGTATCAAGCCCCGCTCCGCATTATGATGTCATAATGCCCCTATTTGCATACTGGGGAAACAGTGTGTGCGTATCAAGCCCCACCCCTCATTATGATGTCACAATGGTTGCCATGACGACGCTGATGTCATCATAGGTTGCAAGCCCCGCCTCTCATTATGATGTCATAATGGTTGAGTATGAGATGGAGGATGTGTGATGGGTATATGGGCACGGGACTATGGGATGGAGGATATGTATGATGGGTATATGGGCACGGGACTATGGGATGGAGGATATGTATGATGGGTATATGGGCACGGGACTATGGGATGGAGGATATGTATGATGGGTATATGGGCACGGGACTTTGGGATGGAGGATATGTATGATGGGTATATGGGCATTAAACTATGAGATGAAGGATGTGTGATGGGTATATGGGCACTCGACTATGGGATGGCGAATATGTATGATGGGTATATGGGCATGGGACTATGGGATGGAGAATATGTATGATGGGTATATGGGCATGGAACTATGGGATGGAGGATGTGTGATGGGTATATGGGCACTCGACTATGGGATGGAGGATATGTATGTTGGGTATATGGGCATGGGCTTATGGGATCATGGATATGTATGATGGGTATATGCGCACGGGACTATGGGATGGAGGATAATTATAATTTGTTATAACTAACCACAGTTAGTTACTATGCCCGGGCAGCACCGGGCTCTTCAGCAAGTATATATATATTATATATATATATATCAAATATATAAAGCTCAAAGTGTGTATGTATGTATGTGTGTGTGTGTGTGTGTATGTCCGGGATAGGCATTCGCACCGTCGCAACTACAGCCATAAAATTTGGCATAGTCACACGTCTGGACCTCAAGAGTGTCCTAAGCTATGTTGTGAGGTGAAATTTTAACCCCACGCATTCCAATTCACCAAACAATTTTGCCCCTATCTACATACTGGGGAAAACTGTGTGCGCGTCAAGCCCCGCCCCTCATTATGATGTCATAATGCCCCTATCTACATAATGGGGAAACAGTGTGTGCGTATCAAGCCCCGCCCCTCATTATGATGTCACAATGGTTGCCATGGTGACGCTGATGTCATCATAGGTTGCAAGCCCGGCCGCTCATTATGATGTCATAATGGTTGACTATGAGATGGAGGATGTGTGATGGGTATATGGGCACTGGACTATGGGATGGAGGATATGTATGATGGGTATATGGGCACGGCACTATGGGATAGAGGATGTGTGATGGGTATATGGGCATGGGACTATGGGATGGAGGATATGTATGATGGGTATATGGGCATTGGACTATGAGATGAAGGAAGTGTGATGGGTATATGGGCACTCGACTATGGGAGGGCGAATATGTATGATGGGTATATGGGCACGGGCTTATGGGATCATGGATATGTATGATGGGTATATGGGCACGGTACTATGGGATGGAGGATAATTATAATTTGCTACTATAACTAACCACAGTTAGTTGCTATGCCCGGGCAGCGACGGGTACTTCAGCTAGTATATATATATATATATATATATATATACACTATATATATATATATATATATATATATATATATACTGTATATATATATATACACACATGTTAGGGTTGCGGATCACACTAAATATAAAATAAGAGAAAGTGCGATCGCAACCCGGGGTCCACCGTGCAGGGATGGTAAACTGCTGCTCAGTAATGGTGGAGTTCTAACAAAACACTGGCGGATTAACCGCTGACCCGGTGTGTACGGGAGCAAACTCTGTTATTTCACAGAGCAACTGTAACAAATGCTGGAGCCTGTTAGCATCACAGGACTCAGCGGAGTGAGCGCTAGTGTACAGTTTCAGGACTCAGCCCCAAAGACGCTGGGTTAGAGTTCTTCTAGACCACTAGCACTCGGCGCCGCAACTGCGATGCCAGGAAGAAACTAAACTTAAACAGAAACCGCACTAATGTGCACACAGTGCCATACTGGCGGACGCCACTAGCCAGCCTAGACTCAGGACTGGAAAGCGGACTCTAATAGAATGGAAGTGCGCATGGTGCCGCTCTGACAGGCGCTGCAGTAGATGCGGTACAGTGATGCCTTATAGCTTGGTGCACACTGGCACTAACATGTGAGAGGAGCTGGGAGCACTGCGGCACTAGGCAGTGCCACTACTCGGCGATGACTCAAAACTCTAAACCCTACTAACATGCGGTTCAAAGGGAAGGGGTTTCATAATGAGTCAGTCAGCAGTTCACAAGCATCCATCATCACACACACCACTAAAAATTACAGTCTAAACTAGCGCATGGCCGCGTGGCCATGCGACTCTTTTATTGCAGTGTCCTTCCTGAACCTTCCTAGTGGTCCAATGGGAGCAGCAATAGGACCTGAGCATGTAACCTCAGACCTCCAATGCGAGGACTTCCCACAGGCTTTCTCAGTGAGCCAGAAGAAGGACTTAGTCCCAAGAGCTGCTCTCTGCTGGCTATTGCAGGCTACTATAGCTGAACCCTGATTGACAGCAGTAACCAAGCCAGCAGTAGTAGACTGAGCAAGACACTGGGAGCCATGTCTTTGCTGAGCAGGCTCCTCTGTGGCTGGAGAGGAATGGGAGACCGCAGAAGGCAAGGCTTGGGGTTCCTCCTGTGCAGAGGCAGGAACCTGATGCCTAACACACACATATATATATATGCATTAGGGTGTTGTGGCCATTGGCCATGACATAGGCAGACACAGTCCATGTAAAGTATGCGTTGGGGTTTATTTTCAGCCAAATACATAGCAAACAGTAAAAAAAGCCAAAAATGAAGACTTGCCTGTCTAGGCGCTGACTAACTTAACAGGGATGTATGCAGGCTTGGCTCTCCAGCCACTCAGTAATTAGCATATCCTCCTCAGAAACGCATCATATCAGTCCAGAGCTGTGACACTGAAGCTTTTTCTTTGTCAGTAATGAGACTACTTCTCTCAGCTGAGCTGGCTAAACCCTCTGTACTGGAGCAGGAGTGGGAGTGATGAGTCTCACCATTAAATCCTCCTCATCACTCCAATAAAATTCAGCCTGGAGATATCACGAATAAAACGGCTCAGCTCAGCACCTAAGCTGCTGCACAAGCCAGTACCACCCAGCTTTAAATATCTCATCCAGCTTAACTTTCTGGGAGAGATATACATTCTGTACAGTATCTACCCAGTTGGTCACCTACGTATTCCCCCTTCTTCTCCAGACCAGAGGTCTGAACATTTAGGTCCATCATACAATGAATTTTTGAGTATGCATCTGCTTTCCCCTGTGATTTTGTTGGGCTGTGTTTTATGAAGAAATTAAAATTTTAAAATTCTGTAGCGAGTGAAACCACCTTGTCACCCTAGCATATTTTTCCTTATTGTGCTTCATCCACATCAGCGGTGCATGATCTGATACCAGCTTAAATCTCCTACCCAAGAAGTAATATTTTAAAGATTCTAATGCCAATTTCACAGTTAAACATTCACGCCCTACAATGGCATAGTTTTTGTCATGTCCTCAATAAATGAACCGGGATTCATGCATCTTAACAGGCAGCTAGACTGCTATACCGGGGTCCAATAAGGGAGACTGTAGTTGAATCTGTGCTTTATTGAACGTAGGGTATATTGATGTGGTGAAACTACAAACAGAAACATATAAATACAATCAGTACTGTGTTCATAGGAATACATGTATACATAACATACATATCTACACTACTAGCTGACCAAGAGAGCTATCGAAGCTGGTTAATATGACATAGGGATTATATACAGGGAGCATGTTACATACCAGCGATGCTGATGCGAGGGAGTAGAGAAATAAGATGTTCCTATGAAGCAGGCTTGAGAGAAAATGTAAGACTGGAGGGAAAATGGGCTGAACTAACCATAATCCCTTGCACAGCATACCAGGGTGCTTTGCAAACCTCCCAGAATGCATTTAGAATGTAGGTAAAGAGAATTCAAGAAGTACAACGCATAATAACATGCAGTTATGTGTTATGATTGGGTCATCGAGGAGGAAAACAAAACCAAGCTAAGTCACAGAAAACCAGAGAGGTTGGTAACTACACGGATTGCAGACCCCTGATTAGAGTTGAGCGACTTTTGGTTTTTTAGGGTCGAGTTTCGTTTCGTGAAACCCGACTTTTCCAAAAGTCGGGTCGAGCAAGATCGGCCGATTATAGGGAAAAGTCGGGGTCGTCCCGAAACACGAAACCCAATGTAAGTCAATGGGGAATAAAAGTCGGCAGTGAGAGGAGGACAGGAAACACACCTACAGTGCCCATTTGAATGCCAAAAGCATCAATTCTTCTTACTTAAGCTTGTCAACCTTAATTAACTTCATAATACAAGTTACGCACTGAAAAATGGGGGTTATTTGGCTAAAGTTGTGGGGGGGGAGGGCTGGCTCCAGGTTTTCATGTGCCCTGGGCGAAAGAGCGCCCCTTTAACACATACCACAACTCATCATGCTCCGATACGGCAGAGAAATAGCGGTATAGTACAATGAAAAATACTTCACTTTTTACATCTCATGACGAGGCCCATCTATTTCTCCATACAGAATCATTGGTCCCATATAATGTTTGAAACAGTATATGATGAGCTCCACATAATGCTACAGTATATGTTGGTCCCCATGGATGAAGCTCCACTTTCTTATGGGCCCAAATAATGCTCCAAACATAATGGGCCCCATTTCTAATGTTCTAGTGTATAATGGGCCCTGTAAATGCTGCTCCAGTGTCTGATGTCCACCTTTGGAATGTTCCAGTGTATGGTGGGCCCCATCTATCATTCTCCAGAGTATAGTGCTCCCCAAAAATTGCTGTCCCAACATTGAAAACAATCAAATAAGTCTCCTCGCTAGGGAATCCCTGTACTAGTCTGGACTCCTCGTCGTCCCCATCTTCCATCTCACTGCACAGAATTTCAACATTGCAAGTGCTGTGATCCTGAGCAAGCAGGGGGGGCCCACTCGTTGGCGACGGCACTGGCACAGGGCCCCTGATAGTACGGTGGTGTGTATGATGGCGGGTGGGCCGAACCTGCACTTTCATCTGCAGCTTCCTCTTTGTCACCGTGTAAGATAGAACTGTATATGGGAAGGGTAACCTGAGTTTCATCAGGGTCAGATTCAGGCCGTGTAGCGTGCGAGGGGAATGTAGTAGTCTGGGTCAATGTACCAGCAGATTCATCGAGCAGTGGCTGGGCATCAGTGCACTTGTGTCGCCCCCAGGAGTATGGTCGCCACAGTGGCATTACCTTCCTCCTAGGGAGTGTGATGTCATGCTTGGGAGCAACGAAGGATCTCTCTAGCAGGTTAACTGATTGGGCGGCGTTATTCCCACGAGTCATGACCCTCCAAACAGCGTTCATGAAGGCAAAGTGTTTGTTTTACGTGGGCAGTATGGTTGCAAAGCTGAACCTTAAAGGAATGTCCAGAAGGGCACCACCAGGAGTGGAGCCTACGGTTAAATTCGACTCCACCTGGGAAACCTCAACCATGCCAGCTACAGAACAGATGCACACATTGCAAGCTTAATTCCGTTAACGAACGAGACTCCGTCATGCCCCGCGGTCTGAGTCCGGCTTACTAGAGGGACACGTGAGGCTCTGGCACATGAGATTGGCCAATAACTGGTGTGTCATGCCCTTACATGTCCGTGGCTGCATGTGCGCTACACTGAAAAAGCCAGCGTTTGTCGCTTACAGGTGCAGATAACCCGCTGAACAACGTTAGTGATGGGGATCACTGATTACAATTATTACCCGCGAACGATGATTTCCCAGTAAGTGCAGGTCAACCGCAGTTCCGGAATTAGGCCTAACCGTCATTCCTGAAAAACTGAAAAACTTACGTGTGCAAACCACAGGTGCTGTAGCTTGCTTAACAGCTCGCCAGCCGTTCTCACGCCCAGTATGGATTACACGTGATTGCACAAAGGTGAGAAAGGGTACCGTATCCCCGGATAACATGTATGGATAGCGTACACATTCAAAATATATGTCTATACATCAGGAGGCAGGCTCAGACGGTGTTAGGCCCAGTATGGCTTGCACGTGATTGCACAAAGGTGAGAAAGGGTACCGTATCCACGGATAACATGTATGGATAGCGTACACATTCAAAATATATGTCTATACATCAGGAGGCAGGCTCAGACGGTGTTAGGCCCAGTATGGATTGCACGTGATTGCACAAAGGTGAGAAAGGGTACCGTATCCCCGGATAACATGTATGGATAGCGTACACATTCAAAATATATGTCTATACATCAGGAGGCAGGCTCAGACGGTGTCAGGCACAGTATGGATTTGAGGGCCCAGACTATATAGCGGAGGAGCAGGGAGAGGTAAAGATTGCAAATGCTGGGGCCCTGCCCAAGCAAGGGGGGCCCACTTGTGGGCGTCGGTACTGGCACTGGGCCCCTCATAGTACGGCGGTGTGTCTGACGGCGGGTGTGCACCACCACCGTCAGAGACACTTGATTGCACTATGAGGGACCCTGTGCCATTGCCCGCGCCCAAGAGTCGGCCTACCCACCTGTCCAGGGCAACGGCACTCGAACGGTGTCGTGCGCTAGGTGGTGACCCCAGCCATGGGGGGGAGGCAGCACAGTTAGGGAGTTTTAGAAAGTGGCATATGTTGATGTTGGACATTCAGCTGATGCAAAAGGCGAAATAGGTCAAGTCCCAGGAAGAGGTGGACCAAAGCAAGCCATTTTTCTGTCACCCTATGTGTCATCAGGGGAAGGTGGGACAAAATCCTTGGAAACCCATGCATGGTTCATTTTAATGAAGGTTAGATCATCCACATTTTGGGTTGACAGACGGGTCCTTTTTTCTGTCAGGATTGATCCAGCTGCACTGAAGACTCTTTCCGATAACACACTTGCAGCTGGGCAAGCGAGCTCCTGTAAGGCATATTGTGCCAATTCAGGCCAGGTGTCCAGTTTAGCGGCCCAATAGTCAAAGGGGAATGACCTGTGTGGGAGAACATCGATATGGGAGGAAAAGTAGTTTGTAACCATAGTTGACAACTGCTGTCTCCTGTCACTTTCCATCGATGCAGTATTACCAGTTGTGTGAGCGGTACTTGAAAAATCAGTCCACAACATTGTCATGAAACCCCTGTCTCCAACGCCACTTCTGCTGTGTGCACCATGAACACCTCTGCCAAGCTGCCCCCGGCCCGTACGGCTCGTGTGAGAACCATCACCGCTGTTGTGTGCTGGGAATGCCTCAAGCAACCGATTTACCATAGTTGCTTGTTTATTAGCCAATATTAGGTCAAGGTTCTCCTGTGGCATGATGTTTTGTAATTTGCCTTTAGAGCGTGGATCCAGGATGCTGGCCAACCAGTAGTCGTCATCGTTCATCATTTTGGCAATGCGGGGGTCCCTTCTTAGGATCTGCAAGGCATAATCTGACATGTGGGCCAATGTTCCCGGTGTCAATGATGCACTGCGAGTGCTGGGTGGAGGAGCACTTTCTGGCAAATCCACATCCCTCCAGTCACGCACAAACCCTGTACCAGACCTTGCCACGCCAACATTTTCACTTGCCCCACGAGATGCATCCTCCTACCCTAAGTAATCATCCCCATCATCATCCTCCTCCGCCTCTTCTTCCTCCACCTCGTCCAGGAGAGGTCCCTGAGCAGACAATGGCTGAATGTCATCAAGGATTCCCTCCTCCTCTTCCTCCTCATCAACATTGGCTGCAGACGCCTGCTCCTTAAGGTGCGTCAAAGTTTGCATGAGCAGACGCATAAGTGGGATGCTCATGCTTAGGATGGCGTCGTCTGCGCTTACCAGCCGTGTGCATTCCTCAAAACACTGAAGGACTTTACAGAGGTCTTTCAGCTTCGACCACTGCACACCTGTCAACTCCATGTCTGCTCTCAAAGTGCCTGGCCGTGTATCCTCCCACAAATGCATTATGGCCTGCCTCTGCTCGCACAGCCGCTCCACCATGTGCAGGGTGGAGTTCCACCTTGTTGCAATGTCGATAATGAGGTGGTGGTTGGGAAGGTGGAGCAATCGCTGCAGCTTCTGCATACGAACGGAGTGTACAGGCGACCGGCGGATGTGCGCGCACAGACTTCGCACCTTCTGGAGCAGGGCTGTTAACTTCGGGAAATTTTTGAGGAAGCACTGCACCACCAGGTTCAAGGTGTGAGCCAAGCAAGGTATGTGGCTGAGTTTTGAAAGGCCTATGGCTGCCACAAAATTCCGGCCGTTATCACTAACTACCTTGCCTGCCTCAAGATGTACACTGCCCAGCCATGACTCAGTTTGTCGCTTCAAGTACTCGGCCAGTACCTCGGCGGTGTGTCTGTCGCCCAAACACATCATCTGCAACACAGCCTGCTGACGCTTTCCACTAGCTGCTCGATAGGGGCACACCTCGTGTGCAACAGTGGCAGCTGCAGATGGAGTGCTTGTACGACTGCGCTCTGTGGACGAGCTTTCGCTTCTGGAGGAGGAGGAGGAGGAGGGGGGTCGAACGCCTACAGCCAACTGTTTCCTATACGGTGGGCTAGGCAGCACTGTCCCACCTCCGCTGTCCCCTGTGGACCCTGCATCCACCACATTAACCCAGTGCGCAGTGATGGACACGTAACGGCCCTGGCCATGCCGACTGGACCATGCATCAGTTGTGAGGTGCACCTTTCCACTCACTGACTGCTTGAGTGCATGGACAATGCGGTCTTTTACATGATGGTGGAGGGCTGGGATGGCTTTGCGAGAGAAGAAGTGGCGACTGGGTAGGTCATAGCGTGGTACTGCATAGGCCATGAGTTCGCGGAAAGCTGCGCTTTCCACCAACCGATAGGGCATCATCTCAAACGAGATTAGTTTGGCAATGTGGGCGTTCAAACCCAGTGTACGCGGATGAGAGACTGAGTACTTTCTTGACCTACTCATAGTGTCTGGGAGGGTGAGCTGGACTTGAGAGCTGCATATGGTGGAAGTAGCGGTGGACAGGGCGGACTGAGAGAGGGTTGATGATGGTGATGGAGTTGGTGTTCTTTCTGATGGTCTAGATTCAGTCTTTCGTTGATATAACAGTGGGATTCCCTGACTGCTGTGGCCTTGCAACGACACCTCAACATTTGCTGCTGTGCTAACCGGTGGGCTTACAGTGGGGGAAACAATGTAGCGTTGCTGACTACCTTCTTTGTGATCAGTTGCACATGTGGCACTTGAGGTTTGGTGTTGTGTCCACGCTTGCAAGTGCATGCTGGTTAAATGTCTAAGCATGCAACTGGTATTCAAATTTTTCAGATTTTTCCCTCGGCTAAAGGTCTTTGCGCACTTCTTACAGATAACCTTGGCCTGATCATGAAGATTTTGTTCAAAAAAGTGCCACACTGCACTCTTCCTACTTTGGCAGACATTTTGCGGCCTAGCACGCTGTGATCTTTTGACCCTCTGGACAAGCTGTCCAGCAACTCTTTTGATTTTTGGAACGTGTCTTTGGAGTGCTCCGGGCCTGCCAGATAACAGCTGTTGCGATGTCGATGTCTGCTGTGGATGCTCCTCATCTGAGCTATTGGAAGCAGCACCCTCTTCCCCCAATGGATGCCAATCTGGGTCAACAACTGGGTCATCCATCACCTCCTCTTCAATGTCATGTGCACCTTCCTCTGTGTCACCGTGTATGGTGGTATAGTGTGCGGGAAGGGGCACCTGAGTCTCATCAGGGTCAGAATCTGTCTCTGTACACTGCGAGGACAATGTAGTGCTCTGAGTGAATGTACCAGCAGAATCATCTATCAGCGGCTGTGCATCAGTGCACTCCATGTCAGATTCATCTTGGCCTGGGTAATTCACCATTTCACTTGATAATCCAGGCATGGTATGTGAAAACAGCTCCATGGAGTAATCAGTAGTATGGCCTGCGTCATCCTTCAATCTTGGTTGGGGTGAAGGACACAAGGAAAGGTGTGGTTCATGAACATGAGCCTCCAATGACGACTCAGTGCTTTTATTTTTTACAACTTCAGAAGAGGAGGCGATAGAGCTGGAGGCTGAGTCAGCAATGTAAGACAAAACTTTTTCCTGAAGCTCTGGCTTTAAAAGCGGTTTGTCAACTCCTAGAAAACTAAGCCTTCGAGGCCTTATGGAGCCAGACGATGACGCAGGCTCAACACCTCCTGCATTCGGTCCTATTTTGCTTTTGCCACTACCATCAGATCCACCACCAACACCATCATTACCAGCTGCCAACTCCCACCCAATTCCACGGCCTCTTCCACCAGACTTCCTCATTTTTGGTAGAAATGTAGACAAAATCCAACAAACTATATAGTAATGTAAAACAAGGTACAAGGTGTCTATAGGACAGGGGAGATTTTGAATTTTTGCAGACACTTGTGGACACTGGACACTTTTGGATTGTGTGAGGCCCACTGAATATCAGAGCGCTATGTCACAGGCTCGATGGCACAGGTGTGAAAAATGTCACTAGAGGATAACGGAGATTTTGAATTTCTGCACACACTAGTGGACACTGGACACTTTTGGATTGTGTGAGGCCCACTGAATATCAGAGCGCTATGTCACAGGCTCGATGGCACAATTGTGAAAAAAGTGACTACAGGATAAGGGAGATTTTGAATTTCTGCACACACTAGTGGACACTGGACACTTTTGGATTGTGTGAGGCCCACTGAATATCACAGCGCTATGTCACAGGCTCGATGGCACAGGTGTGAAAAAAGTGACTACAGGATAAGGGAGATTTTGAATTTCTGCACACACTAGTGGACACTGGACACTTTTGGATTGTGTGAGGCCCACTGAATATCAGAGCGCTATGTCACAGGCTCGATGGCACAAGTGTGAAAAATGTCACTAGAGGATAACGGAGATTTTGAATTTCTGCACACACTAGTGGACACTGGACACTTTTGGATTGTGTGAGGCCCACTGAATATCAGAGCGCTATGTCACAGGCTCGATGGCACAGGTGTGAGAAATGTCACTAGAGGATAACGGAGATTTTGAATTTCTGCACACACTAGTGGACACTGGACACTTTTGGATTGTGTGAGGCCCACTGAATATCAGAGCGCTATGTCACAGGCTCGATGGCACAGGTGTGAAAAATGTCACTAGAGGATAACGGAGATTTTGAATTTCTGCACACACTAGTGGACACTGGACACTTTTGGATTGTGTGAGGCCCACTGAATATCAGAGCGCTATGTCACAGGCTCGATGGCACAGGTGTGAAAAAAGTGCCTACAGGATAAGGGAGATTTTGAATTTCTGCACACACTAGTGGACACTGGACACTTTTGGATTGTGTGAGGCCCACTGAATATCAGAGCGTTATGTCACAGGCAGAAATTGGCTAGTGTATCACAAACTACAAGGTGTATGTAGAATTGGGCAGAATAGGAATCTCCCTAGAGTGTAGGTCTGTAAGAACGGAACAAGTCCTCCACTTATCCTTCCACAGTGACACACAGATAGCTTCACTGTGGCTGTGATAACACGGTACTGTGTGAGGAGCGTACACCGCTGTATGGTGTGAAAAAATGCACGCTCAGTACCTCAGCAGGACAAAAAAAAAAATTGGGATTGCTTTTAAAAAAGCAGTTTGCAGAGCAGTGGGTAAACAGCAATGCAGCTGTCAGGAAGCCTTAGAAGGCAGCCTAACAACCAACACCGCTGATCCACCACAATATAACCTCGCCTTGCACTGCACACACAGTGACTGGTGTGTTGTACAGGCAAAATCGCTAGCAGCAGAAGCAGTTTTTTTTTCTTCTTCCCTGCCTAACGCTCTCCCTACAGAATCAGCAACCTCTCCCTATGCTAAGATCGGCAGAAGTAAGATGGCGGTCGGCGTGCACGCCCTTTTATAACCCCTGTGACGCCCACCAAAGCAAGCCAATCACTTGCATGCCCTTCTGAAAGATGGTGGTGACCCCTGCCTATGTCATCACGCTGCCCACAGTGTCCGTGGATCCTGATTGGCTGAAAAAGAGCGCAAAACAAACTTTTGAAACGCGACTTTGGCGCGTAAGTCGCCGACCTCGTGGCCGACCTCATCCTAGGGTCAGGTTTCGTTTCATGAAACCCGACTTTGCCAAAAGTCGGTGACTTTTGAAATTTTTTGACCCGTTTCGCTCAACTCTACCCCTGATCCTAACCACACAACTAACAGCAGCCGTGGAGTGTACCTACGATGAATGTAGACACCTCGTCACAGCCAGAGTGTCATGATCCATGCTGGATCATGACAGATAAAAGCACTAGTAACCTTTTTTTTCCTTAAGCTGGTGGTTTCAGTTCTAGTTTTGCCCCCAGTGGTCGTTAGGGTCATTGCACTTGATGTTTTCTTTGCTTTGCCTTTTGCCCCCGGTGGTCACTGGGATTATAGCAGCTTTTGGCCCCTGATCATTTGACCATTCCCTTTTCCTATATAGGGTCACATGGTCTATGAGCAGGTGTTGGTGATATTGCTCATTTCCAACCCAGACTGTTGAAGGAAGGAACTACAGAGAGCAGCTCAGGGGAGCTCTGGTGTAAAGTCAGGTGAAGGAAGGAATTACAGAGAGAGGTGTTCCTTAACAGCTCTGACAAAGCTTGGAGAAGTAGCAGCTATTCTGCAGGAAAGCTGCATTCTGGTGGTGGACTCTGTTGCTGGGAGCAATAGCTACAGAGCAAAGCTAAGTGGTGTTATCCCTGTTTGTATTTTTCCCTGGTGTGTATTAGTACAGCGGTGGGGCCAGTGCCTGCACCACCCAGCTCCCTAGCAAGGGATAGGTGTAGGGTGTACTAGGGTGACAGGTTCCGGCTCGGCGACAGGTGAGGAGCCTGTATAGGGAACGTTAGGAGTGTGAGGGACACTGACTCAGGGGAGTGCAGCAGGTCTCCACGTCCCCGTTCCCTATCGCAGGGCCCACCATTGTAACTGTTTCCCCTTCCCTCGTGTCTTGTTGTTTTAGTTACCAGCCTGCGGGTCGTATCACACAGGACAGTTACACATGCCATGTCTTGTTGTCTTAGTTACCGACCTGCGGGTCGTGTCACACTGGACAGGTCCACGTGACATTATCACCAACCATACAACATTTTTTTTCTGCCATGGACCCAATGCAGACCTTTGCCCAAATGCTGCAAATCTTTATGAATGAGATTAGGGGGCTGCGCAGTGAGTTGGTGCAGCAACTGCAGCTGTTGGTGGGCTTTGGGGGCTTGGTTCAGAGACAGGCTCAGCCAGAACCCAAAATATCCTTCCCTGACAGGTTTTCTGGAGGGAGAGATCAATTCTTGGTATTTCAGCAAGCCTGTAAACTATACTTCAGGCTGTGCCCTCATTCATCAGGGAGTGAAGAGCAACGGGTGGGAATCATTATGTCCCTTCTTAAGGGGGCTCCCCAATCCTGGACCTTCTCCCTCCCGGATGATTCACCATCATTAGAGTCCGTGGACGAGTTTTTTGCAGCTTTGGCGCTAGTGTATGGGGATCCTGATGGCGTCGCCCTGGAGGAATCCCGACTCCGTAGGTGTAAACAGGGAGCCCGGTTGCTGAGGACTACTGCTCAGAGTTTAGGAGGTGGGCCACTGACACTCAGTGGAATGACCCTGCACTTAGGAGTCAATTTGTGCAGGGTCTGTCTCCAAAGATGCAGGATACTCTGGTGCAGTATGCCGCCCCCAGGTCGCTGGAGGCCGCCATGTACCTTGCCATCCAGGTGGATAGATGCCTAAGGGAGAGACATACACAAAATGTGACCCCTGTTGTTCTTGCTAGGGAGGAGGACCCACCAGAGCGGACGGAGGAACCCAGACTGCCCGGTGTTGTTGGTACAAAAAAGGGGGTGTCTGCGGCTCGTCATGGTGGGGGGTATGCTTTTCCTGTGGGAAGCCGGGCCATTTCATGAGAGCCTGCCCAGTGCGTGCCAAGTCTCCAGACGTACCTATGCAAGTAGGAGGAGCTAGTTTGTGTACGGAGCTGCCTACGGTTCAGTGAGTGGTGTCGGCATGTTTTTACTGTGGGCAGACTGGTCATGTCCTGAAGGCTTGCCCAACCCGCGCCAAATTATCTGTGCCATCTGAGAAGCCGCATTCCCCTGGTCGCTTGGAGGGAGGTGACCAGGGAGTGTATATTTCCTCCATTTTGCCCTCCCAAGCTACAATGTTAGCAGAGGTGTTGGCTGGCGGGGAACAGGAGGTGATACCGGTGCTTGTGGACAGCGGAGCAGGAGTCAGTCTAGTGAATTCTCGCTTTGTCCAGACTCATGGCCTGAGGTGTAGGACGCTAGCCCAACCTATAAGCGTCCAGGCCATAAACTCTGTTCCACTGAGCCAGGGGAGCTTGACCCAAGTCATAGAAAATATCCATCTACGTATAGGACATCATGAGGAGTCCTTGTCATGCTATGTCTTGGAGGGAATGCCAGTACCTATCGTTTTAGGCCTCCCTTGGCTGAAAAAACACAACCCGGTAATAGATTGGTGGGCGAGGGAAGTGGTCAGCTGGGGGCAGTCGTGTGAGGGCTGCTGCCTAGGGACTACTGTCTCTGCCGTCTCTCTTCAACCGACCCCTTTCTCTCCAGTGAGAGCAGCAGATGTGCTGCAGGAGAGTAGGGACAAGTCTCAACCCTCGCCATTAGCCAACCCTGGGAGGCGCAGACCTCGTGGTGGAAGAGGTTGGAGGGTGGTGTACCCCGTGGTGAATTGCGGGGGTGTGAGTGTGGTGACACACGGGGATGCCTCTGTTGTCAATCCCAGAAAGAGTTCACCCAATTGTGACAAACGAATGTGTGGCAATAAACGTTCAGGTCCGGACCTGTGTGTGAACGAGCTTGTATGGGTGGCCACCAAAAAACATCCAGTAGAAGTGTGTTGCGGAGTCTTACCAGCTCGAGTTACCCCCAAACATACACATACACAACTCGATCCCCAGGTCGGTGCTTCGGAGCCTCCAGAACATACATTGCCAATACCAGCGGTGCTCGTTTGTCATCAACCTGAAGGGCAGGTAGTTGCAGGGGTGAACTCTGGTTCTGGGCGTCCCCTCTGTAGGTGGTTCCTTGATGAGGAGCGGTCTTGAGGGTCCAGAGGTCCCTCATTAAGGGAGGGTACTGTCGTGATCCATGCTGGATCATGACAGATAAGAGCACTACAGTAGTAACCTTTTTTTTTTCTTAAGCTGGTGGTTTCAGTTCTAGTTTTGCCCCCGGTGGCCGTTAGGGTCATTGCACTTGATGTTTTCTTTGCTTTGCCTTTTGCCCCCGGTGGTCACTGGGATTATAGCAGCTTTTGGCCCCTGATCATTTGACCATTCCCTTTTCCTATATAGGGTCACATGGTCTATGAGCAGGTGTTGGTGATATTGCTCATTTCCAACCCAGACTGGTGAAGGAAGGAACTACAGAGAGCAGCTCAGTGGAGCTCTGGTGTAAAGTCAGGTGAAGGAAGGAATTACAGAGGTGTTCCTTTCAGCTCTGACAAAGCTTGGAGAAGTAGCAGCTATTCTGCAGGAAAGCTGCATTCTGGTGGTGGACTCTGTTGCTGGGAGCAATAGCTACAGAGCAAAGCTCTCATAGACCATGTGACCCTATATAGGAAAAGGGAATGGTCAAATGATCAGGGGCCAAAAGCTGCTATAATCCCAGTGACCACCGGGGGCAAAAGGCAAAGCAAAGAAAACATCAAGTGCAATGACCCTAACGACCACCGGGGGGCAAAACTAGAACTGAAACCACCAGCTTAAGGAAAAAAAAGGTTACTAGTGCTTTTATCTGTCATGATCCAGCATGGATCATGACACTCTGGCTGTGACGAGGCGTCTAGATTCATCGTAGGTACACTCCACGGCTGCTGTTAGTTGTGTGGTTAGGATCAGGGGTAGAGTTGAGTGAAACGGGTCGAAAAATTTCAAAAGTCGCCGACTTTTGGCAAAGTCGGGTTTCATGAAACGAAACCTGACCCTAGGATGAGGTCGGCCACGAGGTCGGCGACTTACGCGCCAAAGTCACGTTTCAAAAGTTTGTTTTGCGCTCTTTTTCAGCCAATCAGGATCCACGGACACTGTGGGCAACGTGATGACATAGGCACGGGTCACCACCATCTTTCAGAAGGGCATGCAAGTGATTGGCTTGCTTTGGTGGGCGTCACAGGGGGTATAAAAGGGCGTGCACGCCGACCGCCATCTTACTTCTGCCGATCTTAGCATAGGGAGAGGTTGCTGCTGATTCTGTAGGGAGAGTGTTAGGCAGGGAAGAAGAAAAAAAAACTGCTTCTGCTGCTAGCGATTGTGCCTGTACAACACACCAGTCACTGTGTGTGCAGTGCAAGGGGAGGCTATATTGTGGTGTATCAGTGGTGTTGGTTGTTGGGCTGCCTTCTAAGGCTTCCTGACAGCTGCATTGCTGTTTACCCACTGCTCTGCAAACTGCTTTTTTAAAAGCAATCCCAATTTTTTTTTTGTCCTGCTGAGGTACTGAGCTGCAAACTGCTTTTTTAAAAGCAATCCCAATTTTTTTTTTTTGTCCTGCTGTGGTACTGAGCACGCATTTTTTCACACCATACAGCGGTGTACGCTCCTCACACAGTACCGTGTAACCGCTGTTATCACAGCCACAGTGAAGCTATATGTGTCACTCTGTGAGAATAAGTCGAGGACATGTTCCGTTCTTACAGAGCTGCACTCTAGGGAGATTCCTACTCTGCTCAATTCTACATACACCTTGTAGTTTGTGATACACTAGCCAATTTCTGCCTGTGATATAGCGCTGTGATATTCAGTGGGCCTCACACAATCCAAAAGTGTCCAGTGTCCACAAGTGTCTGCAGAAATTCAAAATCTCACTTATCCTCTAGTCACTTTGGTCACAGCTGTGCCATCGAGCCTGTCACATAGCGCTCAGATATTCAGTGGGCCTCACACAATCCAAAAGTGTCCAGTGTCTGCAGAAATTCAAAATCTCACTTATCCTCTAGTCACTTTGGTCACAGCTGTGCCATCGAGCCTGTGACATAGCGCTCAGATATTCAGTGGGCCTCACACAATCCAAAAGTGTCCAGTGTCCACTAGTGTGAGCAGAAATTCAAAATTTCACTTATCCTCTAGTCACTTTGGTCACAGCTGTGCCATCGAGCCTGTCACATAGCGCTCAGATATTCAGTGGGCCTCACACAATCCAAAAGTGTCCAGTGTCCACAAGTGTCTGCAGAAATTCAAAATCTCACTTATCCTCTAGTCACTTTGGTCACAGCTGTGCCATCGAGCCTGTCACATAGCGCTCAGATATTCAGTGGGCCTCACACAATCCAAAAGTGTCCAGTGTCCACAAGTGTCTGCAGAAATTCAAAATCTCACTTATCCTCTAGTCACTTTGGTCACAGCTGTGCCATCGAGCCTGTCACATAGCGCTCAGATATTCAGTGGGCCTCACACAATCCAAAAGTGTCCAGTGTCCACTAGTGTGAGCAGTAATTCAAAATCTCCCCTGTCCTATAGACACCTTGTACCTTGTTTTACATTACTATATAGTTTGTTGGATTTTGTCTACATTTCTACCAAAAATGAGGAAGGCTGGTGGAAGAGGCCGTGGAATTGGGCGGGGGTTGGCAGCTGGTAATGATGGTGTTGGTGGTGGATCTGATGGTAGTGGCAAGAGCAAAATAGGACCGAATGCAGGAGGTGTTGAGCCTGCATCATCGTCTGGCTCCATAAGGCTTCGAAGGCTTAGTTTTCAAGGAGTTGGCAAACCGCTTTTAAAGCCAGAGCATCAGGAAAAAGTTTTGTCTTACATTGCTGACTCAGCCTCCAGCTCTATCGCCTCCTCTTCTTCAGTTGTAAAAAATAAAAGCACTGAGTCGTCATTGGAGGCTCATGTTCATGAACCACACCTTACCTTGTGTCCTTCACCCCAACCAAGATTGAAGGATGACGCAGGCCATACTACTGATTACTCCATGGAGCTGTTTTCACATACCATGCCTGGATTATCAAGTCAAATGGTGAATTACCCAGGCCAAGATGAATCTGACATGGAGTGCACTGATGCACAGCTGCTGATGGATGATTCTGCTGGTACATTCACTCAGAGCACTACATTGTCCTCGCAGTGTACAGAGCCAGATTCTGACCCTGATGAGACTCAGGTGCCCCTTCCCGCACACTATACCACCATACACGGTGACACAGAGGAAGGTGCACATGACATTGAAGAGGAGGTGATGGATGACCCAGTTGTTGACCCAGATTGGCATCCATTGGGGGAAGAGGGTGCTGCTTCCAATAGCTCAGATGAGGAGCATCCACAGCAGACATCGACATCGCAACAGCTGTTATCTGGCAGGCCCGAAGCACTCCAAAGACAGGTTCCAAATCAAAAGAGTTGCTGGACAGCTTGTCCAGAGGGTCAAAAGATCACAGCGTGCTAGGCCGCAAAATGTCTGCCAAAGTAGGAAGAGGGCAGTGTGGCACTTTTTTTAACAAAATCCTCATGATCAGGCCAAGGTTATCTGTAAGAAGTGCGCAAAGACATTTAGCCGAGGGAAAAATCTGAAAAATTTGAATACCAGTTGCATGCTTAGACATTTAACCAGCATGCACTTGCAAGCGTGGACACAACACCAAACCTCAAGTGCCACATGTGCAACTGATCACAACGAAGGTAGTCAGCAACGTTACATTGTTTCCCCCACTGTAAGCCCACCGGTTAGCACAGCAGCAAATGTTGAGGTGTCGTTGCAAGGCCACAGCAGTCAGGGAATCCCACTGTTATATCAACGAAAGACTGATTCTAGGCCATCAGAAAGAAAACCAACTCCATCACCATCATCAACCCTCTCTCAGTCCGCCCTGTCCATGGCTACTTCCACCATATGCAGCTATCAAGTCCAGCTCACCCTCCCAGACACTATGAGTAGGTCAAGAAAGTACTCAGTCTCTCATCCGCGTACACTGGGTTTGAACGCCCACATTGCCAAACTAATCTCGTTTGAGATGATGCCCTTTCGGTTGGTGGAAAGCGCAGCTTTCCGCGAACTCATGGCCTATGCAGTACCACGCTATGACCTACCCAGTCGCCACTTCTTCTCTCGCAAAGCCATCCCAGCCCTCCACCATCATGTGAAAGACCGCATTGTCCTTGCACTCAAGCAGTCAGTGAGCGGAAAGGTGCACCTCACAACTGATGCATGGTCCAGTCGGCATGGCCATCACTGCGCACTGGGTTAATGTGTTGGATGCAGGGTCCACAGGGGACAGCGGTGGTGGGACAGTGCTGCCTAGCCCACGGTATAGGAAACAGTTGGCTGTAGGCGTTCGACCCTCCTCCTCCTCCTCCTCCAGAAGCGAAAGCTCGTCCACAGAGCGCAGTCGTACGAGCACTCCATCTGCAGCTGCCACTGTTGCACACGAGGTGTCCCCCTATCGAGCAGCTAGTGGAAAGCGTCAGCAGGCTGTGTTGCAGATGATGTGTTTGGGCGACAGACACACCGCCGAGGTGCTGGCCGAGTACTTTCAGCGACAAACTGAGTCATGGCTGGGCAGTGTACATCTTGAGGCAGGCAAGGTAGTTAGTGATAACGGCCGTAATTTTGTGGCAGCCATAGCCCTTTCAAAACTCAGCCACATACCTTGCTTGGCTCACACCTTGAACCTGGTGGTGCAGTGCTTCCTCAAAAATTATCCGGAGTTAACAGCCCTGCTCCAGAAGGTGCGAAGACTGTGCGCGCACATCCGCCGGTCGCCTGTACACTCCGTTCGTATGCAGAAGCTGCAGCGATTGCTCCACCTTCCCAACCACCGCCTCATTATCGACATTGCAACAAGGTGGAACTCCACCCTGCACATGGTGGAGCGGCTGTGCGAGCAGAGGCAGGCCATAATGCATTTGTGGGAGGATTCACGTCCAGGCACTTTGAAAGCAGACATGGAGTTGACAGGTGTGCAGTGGTCGAAGCTGAAAGACCTCTGTAAAGTCCTTCAGTGTTTTGAGGAATGCACACGGCTGGTAAGCGCAGACGACGCCATCCTAAGCATGAGCATCCCACTTATGCGTCTGCTCATGTAAACTTTGACGCACCTTAAGGAGCAGGCTTCTGCAGCCAATGTTGATGAGGAGGAAGAGGAGGAGGGAATCCTTGATGACATTCAGCCATTGTCTGCTCAGGGACCTCTCCTGGACGAGGTGGAGGAAGAAGAGGAGGAGGAGGAGGAGGATGATGGGGATGATTACTTAGGGGAGGAGGATGCATCTCGTGGGGCAAGTGAAAATGTTGGCGTGGCAAGGTCTGGTACAGGGTTTGTGCGTGACTGGAGGGATTTGGATTTGCCAGAAAGTGCTCCTCCAACCAGCACTCGCAGTGCATCATTGACACCGGGAACATTGGCCCACATGTCAGATTATGCCTTGCAGATCCTAAAAAGGGACCCCCGCATTGCCAAAATGATGAACGATGACGACTACTGGTTGGCCAGCATCCTGGATCCACGCTCTAAAGGCAAATTACAAAACATCATGCCACAGGAGAACCTTGACCTAATATTGGCTAATAAACAAGCAACTATGGTAAATCGGTTGCTTGAGGCATTCCCAGCACACAGCAGCGGTGATGGTTCTCACACGAGCCGTACGGGCCGGGGGCAGCTTGGCAGAGGTGTTCGTGGTGCACACAGCAGAAGTGGCGTTGGAGACAGGGGTTTCATGACAATGTTGTGGACTGATTTTTCAAGTACCGCTCACACAACTGGTAATACTGCATCGATGGAAAGTGACAGGAGACAGCAGTTGTCAACTATGGTTACAAACTACTTTTCCTCCCATATCGATGTTCTCCCACACAGGTCATTCCCCTTTGACTATTGGGCCGCTAAACTGGACACCTGGCCTGAATTGGCACAATATGCCTTACAGGAGCTCGCTTGCCCAGCTGCAAGTGTGCTATCGGAAAGAGTCTTCAGTGCAGCTGAATCAATCCTGACAGAAAAAAGGACCCGTCTGTCAACCCAAAATGTGGATGATCTAACCTTCATTAAAATGAACCACGCATGGGTTTCCAAGGATTTTGTCCCACCTTCCCCTGATGACACATAGGGTGACAGAAAAATGGCTTGGTTTGGTCCACCTCTTCCTGGGACTTGACCTATTTCACCTTTTGCATCAGCTGAATGTCCAACATCAACATATGCCACTTTCTAAATCTCCCTAACTGTGCTGCCTCCCCCACATGGCCAGGGTCACCACCTAGCGCACGACACCGTGCGAGTGCCGTTGCCCTGGACAGGTGGGTAGGCCGACTCTTGGGCGCGGGCACTGGCACAGGGTCCCTCATAGTGCAATCAAGTGTCTCTGACGGTGGTGGTGCACACCCGCCGTCAGACACACCGCCGTACTATGAGGGGCCCAGTGCCAGTACCGACGCCCACGAGTGGGCCCCCCTTGCTTGGGCAGGGCCCCAGCATTTGCAATCTTTACCTCTCCCTGCTCCTCCGCTGTGTAGTATGGGCCGTCAAATCCATACTGTGCCTGACACCGTTTGAGCCTGCCTCCTGATGTATAGACATATCTTTTGAATGTGTACGCTATCCATACATGTTATCTGGGGATACAGTACCCTTTCTAACCTTTGTGCAATCACTTGCAATCCATACTGGGCCTAACACCGTCTGAGCCTGCCTCATGATGTATAGACATATCTTTTGAATGTGTACGCTATCCATACATGTTATCTGGGGATACGGTACCCTTTCTAACCTTTGTGCAATCACGTGCAATCCATACTGGGCCTAACACCGTCTGAGCCTGCCTCCTGATGTATAGACATATCTTTTGAATGTGTACGCTATCCATACATGTTATCTGGGGATACGATACCCTTTCTAACCTTTGTGCAATCACGTGCAATCCATACTGGGCCTAACACCGTCTGAGCCTGCCTCCTGATGTATAGACATATATTTTGAATGTGTACGCTATCCATACATGTTATCTGGGGATACGGAACCCTTTCTAACCTTTGTGCAATCACGTGCAATCCATACTGGGCCTAACACCGTCTGAGCCTGCCTCCTGATGAATAGACATATATTTTGAATGTGTACGCTATCCATACATGTTATCCGGGGATACGGTACCCTTTCTAACCTTTGTGAAATCACGTGCAATCCATACTGGGCCTAACACCGTCTGAGCCTGCCTCCTGATGTATAGACATATATTTTGAATGTGTACGCTATCCATACATGTTATCCGGGGATACGGTACCCTTTCTAACCTTTGTGCAATGACGTGCAATCCATACTGGGCCTAACACCGTCTGAGCCTGCCTCCTGATGTATAGACATATATTTTGAATGTGTACGCTATCCATAGATGTTATCTGGGGATACGGTACCCTTTCTAACCTTTGTGCAATCACGTGCAATCCATACTGGGCCTAACACCGTCTGAGCCTGCCTCCTGATGTATAGACATATATTTTGAATGTGTACGCTATCCATACATGTTATCTGGGGATACGGTACCCTTTCTAACCTTTGTGCAATCACGTGCAATCCATACTGGGCCTAACACCGTCTGAGCCTGCCTCCTGATGTATAGACATATATTTTGAATGTGTACGCTATCCATACATGTTATCCGGGGATACGGTACCCTTTCTAACCTTTGTGCAATCACGTGCAATCCATACTGGGCCTAACACCGTCTGAGCCTGCCTCCTGATGTATAGACATATATTTTGAATGTGTACGCTATCCATACATGTTATCTGGGGATACGGTACCCTTTCTAACCTTTGTGCAATCACGTGCAATCCATACTGGGCCTAACACCGTCTGAGCCTGCCTCCTGATGTATAGACATATATTTTGAATGTGTACGCTATCCATACATGTTATCTGGGGATACGGTACCCTTTCTAACCTTTGTGCAATCACGTGCAATCCATACTGGGCCTAACACCGTCTGAGCCTGCCTCCTGATGTATAGACATATCTTTTGAATGTGTACGCTATCCATACATGTTATCTGGGGATACGATACCCTTTCTAACCTTTGTGCAATCACGTGCAATCCATACTGGGTGTGAGAACGGCTGACGAGCTATTAAGCAAGCTACAGCACCTGTGGTTTGCACACGTAAGTTTTTCATTTTTTCAGGAATGACGGTTAGGCCTAATTCCGGAACTGCGGTTGACCTGCACTTACTGGGAAATCATTGTTCGCGGGTAATAATTGTAATCAGTGATCCCCATCACTAACGTTGTTCAGCGGGTTATCTGCACCTGTAAGCGACAAACGCTGGCCTTTTCAGTGTAGCGCACATGCAGCCACGGACATGTAAGGGCATCACACCACAGTTACTGGCCAATCTCATGTGCCACAGCCTCACGTGTCCCTCTAGTAAGCCGGACTCGGACCGCGGGGCATGACGGAGTCTCGTTCGTTAACGGAATTAAGCTTGCAATGTGTGCATCTGTTCTGTAGCTGGCATGGTTGAGGTTGCCCGTGTTGAGTCAAATTACGCCGTAGGCTCCACTCCTGGTGGTGCCCTTCTGGACATTCCTTTAAGGTTCAGCTTTGCAACCATACTGCCCACGTAAAACAAACACTTTGCCTTCATGAACGCTGTTTGGAGGGTCATGACTCGTGGGAATAATGCCGCCCAATCAGTTAACCTGCTAGAGAGATCCTTCGTTGCTCCCAAGCATGACATCACACTCCCTAGGAGGAAGGTAATGCCACTGTGGCTACCGTACTCCTGGGGGCGACACAAGTGCACTGATGCCCAGCCACTGCTCGATGAATCTGCTGGTACATTGACCCAGACCACTACATTCCCCTCGCACGCTACCTGGCCTGAATCTGACCCTGATGAAACTCAGGTTACCCTTCCCATATACAGTTCCATCTTACACGGTGACAAAGAGGAAGCTGCAGATGAAAGTGCAGGTTCGGCCCACCCGCCATCAGACACACCACTGTACTATCAGGGGCCCTGTGCCAGTGCCGTCGCCAACGAGTGGGCCCCCCCTGCTTGCTCAGGATCACAGCACTTGCAAGGTTGAATTACTGTGCAGTGAGATGGAAGATGGGGATGACGAGGAGTCCAGACTAGTACAGGGATTCCCTAGCGAGGAGACTTATTTGATTGTTTTCAATGTTGGGACAGCAATTTTTGGGGAGCACTATACTCTGGAGAATGATAGATGGGGCCCACCATACACTGGAACATTCCAAAGGTGGACATCAGACACTGGAGCAGCATTTACAGGGCCCATTATACACTAGAGCATTAGAAATGGGGCCCATTATGTTTGGAGCATTATTTGGGCCCATAAGACAGTGGAGCTTCATCCATGGGGACCAACATATACTGTAGCATTATGTGGAGCTCATCATATACTGTTTCAAACATTATATGGGACCAATGATTCTGTATGGATAAATAGATGGGCCTCGTCATGAGTAGAGTTGAGCGATACCGTCCGATACTTCAAAGTATCGTATCGGATGGTATCGGCCGATCTTTAAAAAAAGTATCGGTATCGCCGATTCCGATACCGGAAGTCCCATTCAAGTCTATGGGACTTCCGGTATCGGAATAAGAAAAACCCTTTCCTGCCCTTGTACAGCCTCTCTGGGGTCTGTACGGGCCTTTCGGGGGGCTGTGCCGGCCTGCCAGGGGGTCTGTGCAGGCTCCGGTGGTCTGTGCCGGCCTGCCGGTGGTCTGTGCAGGCTCCGGGGGGGCTGTGCCGGCCTGCCGGGGGGCTGTGCCGGCCTGCCGGGGGGCTGTGCCGGCCTGCCGGGGGGCTGTGCAGGCTCCGGGGGGCTGTGCCGGCCTGCCGGGTGCTGTGCCGGCCTGCCGGTGGTCTGTGCAGGCTCCGGGGGTCTGTGCAGGCATCGTCCGATGGGACTTGTAGTCCCATCGGACGATGCCTGCTACCATGACAGTGATTGACACATTAGCCAATGATGGGACAGTAGTAGTCCCATCATCCGGCTAATGTGTTAAATGTAAAAAAAAAAAAAAATTACATGCTACATACATACAACATGCATACTACATACATGCTACATTCATACTACATACTACATACATGCTACATTCATACTACATAAATACTACATGCAACATACATACTACATATATACTACATGCATGCTACATACATACTGCATGCTACATACATACCACATATATACTACATACATACTACATGCATGCTACATGCATGCTACATGCTACATACATAACACATATATACTACATGCATGCTACATACATACTACATGCTACATACTACATATATACTACATGCATGCTACATACTACATGCTACATACATACTACATATATACTACATGCATGCTACATACATACTGCATGCTACATGCATGCTACATACATACTACATACATACTACATGCTACATACATACTACATATATACTACATACATACTACATACATACTACATGCATGCTACATGCATGCTACATACATACCACATACATAACACATATATACTACATGCATGCTACATACATACTACATGCTACATACATACCATATACATACTACATGCATGCTACATACATACTACATGCATGCTACATACATACTACATGCTACATACATACTACATATATACTACATGCATGCTACATACATGCTACATGCTACATACATACTACATATATACTACATGCATGCTACATACTACATGCTACATACATACTACATATATACTACATGCATGCTACATACATACTACATGCATGCTACATACATACTACATGCTACATACATACCACATACATACTACATATATACTACATGCATGCTACATACATACTGCATGCTACATGCATGCTACATACATACTACATACATACTACATGCTACATACATACCACATATATACTACATACATACAATACATTCATACAATACATACATAGACATACAGTACATATAACATAGAGTAACATACTTACCAATACTTGTCACATTGTTCCCCGAAGCCATTGTCTTTTCCGGAATAAATATTAACATAACAAACCACAAAAATACTCACCCACGATCCGAAGCAGTCCACGAGTGTGTCCCACGATGATCTTGGGTAGAGAACTGCAGCATCAGCTGTTGCTGCCGTTCTCTACGGGCTGCAGGAATCCAATGACGGAAGGTAGGTATCCTTCCGCACTGTATTCCTCCGCCACTTAAAAAAAAAAAAGTCCCTAGTCTCACTTTATGCCATTGCTGCATGGGAATTTCCCACACAGCAATGGCATAAAGTGAGACTAGGGACTTTTTTTTTTTTTAAGTGGCGGAGGAATACAGTGCGGAAGGATACCTACCTTCCGTAATTGGATTCCTGCAGCCCGTAGAGAACGGCAGCAACAGCTGATGCTGCAGTTCTCTACCCAAGATCGTCGTGGGACACACTCATGGACTGCTTCGGATCGTGGGTGAGTATTTTTGTGGTTTGTTATGTTAATATTTATTCCGGAAAAGACAATGGCTTCGGGGAACAATGTGACAAGTATTGGTAAGTATGTTACTCTATGTTATATGTACTGTATGTCTATGTATGTATTGTATGAATGTATTGTATGTATGTAGTATATATGTGGTATGTATGTAGCATGTAGTATGTATGTAGTATGTATGTAGCATGCATGTAGCATGCAGTATGTATGTAGCATGCATGTAGTATATATGTAGTATGTATGTGGTATGTATGTAGCATGTAGTATGTATGTAGCATGCATGTAGTATGTATGTAGCATGCATGTAGTATATATGTAGTATGTATGTAGCATGTAGTATGTAGCATGCATGTAGTATATATGTAGTATGTATGTAGCATGTAGTATGTATGTAGCATGCATGTAGTATATATGTAGTATGTATGTAGCATGTAGTATGTATGTAGCATGCATGTAGTATGTATGTAGCATGCATGTAGTATGTATATGGTATGTATGTAGCATGTAGTATGTATGTAGCATGCATGTAGTATATATGTGTTATGTATGTGGTATGTATGTAGCATGCATGTAGCATGCATGTAGTATGTATGTAGTATGTATGTAGTATATATGTAGTATGTATGTAGCATGTAGTATGTATGTAGTATGTATGTAGCATGCATGTAGCATGCAGTATGTATGTAGCATGCATGTAGTATATATGTAGTATGTATGTAGCATGTAGTATGTAGCATGCATGTAGTATATATGTAGTATGTAGTATGTATGTAGCATGCATGTAGTATATATGTGTTATGTATGTAGCATGTAGCATGCATGTAGCATGCATGTAGTATGTATGTAGTATATATGTGGTATGTATGTAGCATGCAGTATGTATGTAGCATGCATGTAGTATATATGTAGTATGTATGTTGCATGTAGTATTTATGTAGTATGAATGTAGCATGTATGTAGTATGTAGTATGAATGTAGCATGTATGTAGTATGCATGTTGTATGTATGTAGCATGTAATTTTTTTTTTTTTTTTTTTTTTTTTACATTTAACACATTAGCCGGATGATGGGACTACTACTGTCCCATCATTGGCTAATGTGTCAATCACTGTCATGGTAGCAGGCATCGCCCGATGGGACTTGTAGTCCCATCGGACGATGCCTGCACAGACCCCCGGAGCCTGCACAGACCACCGGCAGGCCGGCACAGCCCCCCGGCAGGCCGGCACAGCCCCCCGGAGCCTGCACAGCCCCCCGGCAGGCCGGCACAGCCCCCCGGCAGGCCGGCACAGCCCCCCGGCAGGCCGGCACAGCCCCCCGGAGCCTGCACAGACCACCGGCAGGCCGGCACAGACCACCGGAGCCTGCACAGACCCCCTGGCAGGCCGGCACAGCCCCCCGAAAGGCCCGTACAGACCCCAGAGAGGCTGTACAAGGGCAGGAAAGGGTTTTTCTTATTCCGATACCGGAAGTCCCATAGACTTGAATGGGACTTCCGGTATCGGAATCGGCGATACCGATACTTTTTTTAAAGATCGGCCGATACCATCCGATACGATACTTTGAAGTATCGGACGGTATCGCTCAACTCTAGTCATGAGATGTAAAAAGTGAAGTATTTTTCATTGTACTATACCGCTATTTCTCTGCCGTATCGGAGCATGATGAGTTGTGGTATGTGTTAAAGGGGCGCTCTTTCGCCCAGGGCACATGAAAACCTGGAGCCAGCCCTCCCCCCCACAGTCTGTAGCCAAATAACCCCCATTTTTCAGTGCATAACTTGTATTATGAAGTTAATTAAAGTTGACAAGCTTAAGTAAGAAGAATTGATGCTTTTGGCATTCAAATGGGCACTGTTGGTGTGTTTCCTGTCCTCCTCTCACTGCCGACTTTTATTCCCCATTGACTTACATTGGGTTTCGTGTTTCGGGACGACCCCGACTTTTCCCTATAATCGGACGATCTTGCTCGACCCGACTTTTGGAAAAGTCGGGTTTCACGAAACGAAACGCGACCGTAAAAAAACAAAAGTCGCTCAACTCTACTTAGGAGTCAATTTGTGCAGGGTCTGTCTCCAAAGTTGCAGGATACTCTGGTGCAGTACGCCGCCCCCAGGTCGCTGGAGGCCGCCATGTACCTTGCCATCCAGGTGGATAGATGCCTAAGGGAGAGACATACACAAAATGTGCCCCCTATTGTTCTTGCTAGGGAGGAGGACCCACCAGAGCGGACGGAGGAACCCAGACTGCCAGGTGTTGTTGGTACAAAAAAGGGGGTGTCTGCGGCTCGTCATGGTGGGGGGTATGCTTTTCCTGTGGGAAGCCGGGCCATTTCATGAGAGCCTGCCCAGTGCGTGCCAAGTCACCAGACAAACCTATGCAAGTAGGGGGAGCTAGTTTGTGTACGGAGCTGCCTACGGTTCAGTGAGTGGTGTCGGCATGTTTTTACTGTGGGCAGACTGGTGATGTCCTGAAGGCTTGCCCAACCCGCGCCAAATTATCTGTGCCATCTGAGAAGCCGCATTCCCCTGGCCGCTTGGAGGGAGATGACCAGGGAGTGTATATTTCCTCCATTTTGCCCTCCCAAGGCACAATGTCAGCAGAGGTGTTGGCTGGCGGGGTACAGGAGGTGATACCGGTGCTTGTGGACAGCGGAGCAGGAGTCAGTCTGGTGAATTCTCGCTTTGTCCAGACTTATGGCCTGAGGTGTAGGACGCTAGCCCAACCTATAAGCGTCCAGGCCATAAACTCTGTTCCACTGAGCCAGGGGAGCTTGACCCAAGTCATAGAAAATATCCATCTACGTATAGGACATCATGAGGAGTCCTTGTCATGCTACGTCTTGGAGGGAATGCCAGTACCTATCGTTTTAGGCCTCCCTTGGCTGAAAAAACACAACCCGGTAATAGATTGGCGGGCGAGGGAAGTGGTCAGCTGGGGGCAGTCGTGTGAGGGCTGCTGCCTAGGGACTACTGTCTCTGCCGTCTCTCTTCAACCAACCCCTTTCTCTCCAGTGAGAGCAGCAGATGTGCTGCAGGAGAGTAGGGACAAGTCTCAACCCTCGCCATTAGCCAACACTGGGAGGCGCAGACCTCGTGGTGGAAGGGGTTGGAGGGTGGTGTACCCCGTGGTGAATTGCGGGGGTGTGAGTGTGGTGACACACGGGGATGCCTCTGTTGTCAATCCCAGAAAGAGTTCACCCAATTGTGACAAACGAATGTGTGGCAATAAACGTTCAGGTCCGGACCTGTGTGTGAATGAGCTTGTATGGGTGGCCACCAAAAAACATCCAGTAGAAGTGTGTTGCGGAGTCTTACCAGCTCGAGTTACCCCCAAACATACACATACACAACTCGTTCCCCAGGTCGGTGCTTCGGAGCCTCCAGAACATACATTGCCAATACCAGCGGTGCTCGTTTGTCATCAACCTGAAGGGCAGGTAGTTGCAGGGGTGAACTCTGGTTCTGGGCATCCCCTCTGTAGGTGGTTCCTTGATGAGGAGCGGTCTTGAGGGTCCAGAAGTCCCTCATTAAGGGAGGGTACTGTCATGATCCATGCTGAATCATGATAGATAAAAGCACTACAGTAGTAACCTTTTTTTTTTCTTAAGCTGGTGGTTTCAGTTCTAGTTTTGCCCCCGGTGGCCATTAGGGTCATTGCACTTGATGTTTTCTTTGCTTTGCCTTTTGCCCCCGGTAGTCACTGGGATTATAGCAGCTTTTGGCCCCTGATCATTTGACCATTCCCTTTTCCTATATAGGGTCACATGGTCTATGAGCAGGTGTTGGTGATATTACTTATTTCCAACCAAGACTGGTGCAAGAAGGAACTACAGAGAGCAGCTCAGGGGAGCTCTGGGGTAAAGTCGGGTGAAGGAAGAATTACAGAGAGGTGTTCCTTGCAGCTCTGACAAAGCTTGGAGAAGTAGCAGCTATTCTGGAGGAAAGCTGCATTCTGGTGGTGGACTCTGTTGCTGGGAGCAACAGCAACAGAGCAAAGCTAAGTGGTGTTATCCCTATTTGTATTTTTCCCTTGTGTGTATTAGTACAGCGGTGATGCCAGTGCATGCACCACCCAGCTCCCTAGCAAGGGATAGGTGTAGGGTGTGCTAGGGTGACAGATTCCGGCTCGGCGACAGGTGAGGAGCCTGTATAGGGAACGTTAGGAGTGTGAGGGACACTGACTCAGGGGAGTGCAGGAGGTCTCTACGTCCCCGTTCCCTATCGCAGGGCCCACCGTTGTAACTGTTAACCCTTCCCCCGTGTCTTGTTGTTTTAGCTACCGGCCTGCGGGTCGTGTCACACAGGACAGTTACACGTGCCGTGTCTTGTGGTCTTAGTTACTGACCAGCGGGTCGTGTCACAAAGGATGGGTCCACGTGACACGGAGGACTAAATAAGCCTAAAGCAAGAAAATGGGAAATCTAACCTGCCCCAGAGCAGACCCCAAAGGAATAGACAGCCCCCACACATGTATTGATGGTGAAACAAGATGAAAGCACAAACACAGGTAGGAAAATAGGCTGAGCAAGCGATGGGGCCCACACTAACTTGAAAGGACAGGAAAGGAAAGATACTGTCTGCAATCATGCCAAAAAACCCTGCAAAAATGTCCAACACTTCTGACAGCAAAAAAACCCTGAAGTCACTAGACTTCACCCACTATATCAGCATTCTGGCATATTCTGAGAACAGAGCAAAAAGAGGCCAATCTAATAAGGGACAAAAAAGCAAACTGGCACATACAGTAACATAAGAGTGGAAATTCAGCACAGCCCCAGCCGGGGCAGGCTGGCCACACAAAAAACTGAATAGACCAAACCAAATCAAATGTGAACATTAGTAGAGACCACTTAGCTTGAGATGGCAGGAACTGAGCTGGAAACTAAGACCTCAGGAGGCAGGAAAAAATCACCAGCATGGGAATAGGGAATCGGCTGTCTTAAATCCAGTCTGAGACTCCAGATGTCCAATTGTCCTCAAAATTATCAGGTGGCAGGTCTCTGTTAATTAGATCAGCTTCATTACCTCTTGCCACCACCTTTGTCAGCACAAACAGTTCCCTCACCAGAAACCAGAAGCAGACCAGAAAATGAGTTCACAACAGTACCCCCCCTTGAGGAGGGGTCACCGAACTCTCATCCACACCACCAGGCCGATCAGGATGGGCCCGGTGAAAAGCACGAACCAATCTATTGGCATGAATGTCAGAGGCAGAGACCCAAGAATTATCCTCCTGGCCATAACCCTTCCATTTGACCAAATACTGGAGTCTCCGTCAAGCCAAAAGAGAATCCAATATTTTCTCTACCTCATATTCCACATTACCTTTAACCAGTACAGGGTAAGGAGGTGCCGCCATAGGAACTACTGGCTCAACAAACCTCTTCAACAGTGATTTGTGAAATACGTTATGGATTTTGAACGTAACTGGAAGACCCAATCAAAAAGAAACAGGATTAAGAATCTCCAAAATCTTATAAGGTCCAATAAATTTGGCTTGAACTTTGGAGACGCAACATTCATAAAGATATTCTTGGACAACAACCAAACCATATCACCCACTTTAAACTGGAGACCAATGGTCCTATGCCGGTTAGAAAACCGCTGGGCCTTCTCCTGAGAGAGTGACAACTTATTCACCACTTGGTCCCAAATCTGCTGCATTCTCTCTACCACAGTGTCCACACCTGGGCAGGCTGAAGATTCCACTTGCCCTAAAGAAAATCGAGGATGAAACCCAAAGTTACAGAAAAAGGGCGACATCAAAGTGGCAGAACTAGCTCTATTGTTTAGCGGGAATTCGTCCAAGGGCAAAAATGAGACCCAGTCATCCTGATCAGCAGATATGAAACATCTTAAATAGGACTCCAAAGTCTGGTTTGTTCTCTCAGTCTGCCCATTGGTCTGAGGATGAAATGCAGAGGAGAAAGATAACTGAATTCCCAGATTGGAACAAAAGGCTTTCCAGAATCTGGAAACAAACTGGACTCCTCCGTCCTACACAATGTTCTCAGGAATCCCATGAAACCGAACCACTTGTTGTAATAGCAAGGGCATCAACGCTGAGGAAGATGGCAACTTTGGGAGTGGCACAAGATGGACCATCTTCGATAATCTATCACAAATCACCCAGATAACAGTCATTCTTTGAGAGACAGGAAGATCAGAAATAAAATCCATTGAGATATGGGTCCATGGCCTCTTGGGCACCGGCAGGGGCATCAACAACCCACTAGAACGAGAACAGGGTTTAGACCGAGAACAAGTCCCACAGGACTGCACAAAATTTCTGACATCACGAGATAAGGCAGGCCACCAAAAAGACCGACTCACCAAATCTCTGGTACCAAAAATACCTGGATGACCAGCCAATGCGGAGCAATGAACTTCAGACATCACTCTCTTCCTCCACTGGTCAGGAACATACAATTTTCCCATAAGACAACGATCAGGTTTATCCTCCTGAAATTCTTCCAGGGCACATCTCAAATCGGGCGAAATGGCAGAAAGAACTACCCCCTCACCTAGCATAGTAGTAGGCTCGGTCGCAATAAGAGAATCAGCAAAGAAACTCTTAGAAACGGCGTCTGCCTTAACATTCTTAGTGCCCGGAAGAAAAGAGACCACAAAATTAAAACGCGTGAAAAACAAGGCCCACCTAGCCTGTCTGGGATTCAAGCGTTTTGCCGACTCCAGATAAATCAAATTCTTGTGGTCGGTGAGGACCACAACTTGATGTCTAGCTCCCTCCAACCAATGTCTCCACTCTTCAAATGCCCATTTCATGGCCAACAATTCCTGATTCCCCATGTCATAGTTGCGTTCAGATGGGGAGAACTTTCGAGAAAAGAAGGCACAGGGATTAATTTTAGAAGTCATAGGATTTTTTTGGGACAAAACAGCTCCTGCACCTATCTCAGAAGCATCTACCTCCACCTGAAATGGAAGTGAGACATCAGGTTGCTGTAAAACCGGAGGAGAAGTGAATCTCCGCTTAAGCTCCTGAAATGCTGAGACAGCCTCTGGAGACCAATTCAGCACATCAGCGCCCTTCTTGGTCAGATCAGTCAGTGGTTTGACAATACCAGAAAAATTACCTATAAAATTATGATAGAAATTAGCAAAACCCAAAAACTTCTGGAGAGCCTTCAAAGAAGTGGGCTGAACCCAATCATAAATGGCCTGTACCTTGGCTGGGTCCATTTCAACAGTGGACGGAGACAAAATAAATCCCAAAAATGAAACCCTCTGTGCACCAAAGAGGCATTTCGATCCCTTAACAAACAGGGAATTCTCCCTCAAAATCCGAAACACAGTCTGGACATGTTCCACATGAGAATCCCAATCACTGGAAAAGATCAAAAAATCATCCAGATAGATGATCAAAAACTTATCCACAATGTCCCGGAAAATATCATTCATAAAGGATTGGAAGACAGAAGGGGCATTAGTGAGCCCAAAAGGCATCACCAGGTACTCAAAATGTCCCTCCAGAGTATTAAACGCCGTCTTCCATTCATCCCCGTGCTTGATGCGAATAAGATTATATGCCCCCCTGAGGTCAAGCTTAGTAAACCAGCAGGCACTTTTAACTCTGGAGAATTAATCAGACATCAGGGGTAACGGGTACTGATATTTAACCATCATCTTGTTAAGGGAACGATAATCAATACAAGGTCTTAATGAACCATCTTTCTTGGCCACAAAAAAAAGCCCAGCACCTAAGGGTGAAGAGGATGGTCTAATATGACCCTTCTTCAACGACTCCTTAATATAGGATCACATAGCATCATGTTCGTCTACTGATAAGTTGAAAAGTCGCCCCTTGGGAAATTTACACCCAGGCATCAACTCAATTGCACAGTCATAACTCCTATGAGGAGACAAAGACTCAGACTTAGGCTGGAGTCACACTAACCTGCGCAAAATACGGTCCGTAGTTTACATGCGTAATACGGATGAATGACCCCTAAATAGTGCTTCGTAGGCCATCCGTAAGCAAGGTGAGGTCGCGTATTTTGCGCATGTCTGCATCCGTATGTAATCCGTGTGGCATCCGTATGCAATCCGTATGGCGAGATTTTCTCGCAGCCTTGCAAAATGGACATTTAACGGTTTTGAGGCCTGCAAACAATTTAAATCATTAGCCTGCACCCTATTTAGACACTCAGAAACAGGTGGCTGCCTCCATTCTGTCCATTTGTCACCTTGCTTTCACGAGGTGTGTTGGTGTTCTTTGTGCAGCATGGCAGAGGGTCTGAGATTCAATACAACTGAGCAGGTTCTCTTTACCTGGCTTTTGTCACGGCGCTTTGGGCAACCATACCCAGTGATAGTGGATCCGCGGAGGAGGAGACGCATGTGGGTCCATCCACTTTTGAGGCAACGACTCACAAGAGGTCATTTTCACCGCCTCTATTCTTCTCTGCGGGAGCATCCGGAGAAATTTTACCAGTACTGTCGCATGAGCATTTCCACATTTGATCGACTCTTGGAGACAGTGCGCCCTGGGATAACCTTTCAGGACACAAGGATGCGCAAAGCGATATCTACAGAGGAGCGACTTCTACTCACAATACGGTATGTACTACACAACCACATTCTCTATGTTCATAATGTGTGTGCTAAAATATGTTTTTTGGCCTTCTTGGACAAAGTTTAATGCCCTCATCTTACTCCAAATATGTTTCAACTGACACACCAGATTGTTACATCTAATATGTCCTGCATATCACTTAGTCATTGTGCCACCAAATATGTGTGTGTTATTCTCTCTTAATTCCTACCAAGTTTGGTCGGCATGTAACTGATTTTTTTTTACTTTAGCCATTCTAAACTTAAATATTTCTGTTGTTCTACAGCTTCCTGTCCACTGGCCTGTCTTATGCCGCCCTCCACCATGAGTTTCTCATTGGAAAGTCAACCATTTCAGGCATAGTGAGGTCTACATGTACAGAAATCTGGACAAGACTCCATCAAGTGGTCATGCCCGAGCCCAGGATGGAAGACTGGTTAAGGATATCAAGGGAGTTTGAGGAGGACTGCCAGTTTCCAAATTGTATTGGGGCCCTGGATGGCAAACATATCAGGGTGCGTAAGCCGCCGAACTCAGGCTTCCAATTCTTCAATTATAAACAATACTTTTCTGTTGTATTGTAGGCTCTGGTAGACCCTCAATACAAGTTTATAATTGTTGACATTGGGGCCTATGGAAGGACGGGAGACTCTAGAGTCTTCAATACTTCCATAATGGCTCGGTGGCTACGCACCAACCAGTTGGATCTACCCCCACCACGCCAGCTACCAGGCTCCCCCGAACAATCAATCCCTTATGTCCTTGTGGCAGATGAGGCCTTTCAGTTATCGCGCAATGACATGAGGCCATATCCCCGGCGCAACCTTGACCACAGGCGCAGAATTTTTAACTTGCGCCTATCACGTGCTAGGCGACTGGTGGAGTGTTCCTTTGGGATTCTTTGTGCCAAATGGCGGGTACTCCAGTCTGCCATTCAGTTGAGTGAGCAAAATGTGAATGAAGTTGTGAAAGCCTGTGTTGTTCTGCATAACTTCACCAGGATACATGATTGTTCCTCCTCTGATGGTGTTGTGCGTAGGCCGGACAATGTGCGCAGGGTGAGAACACCTATGAACCCTCATCATAGACCGCTCTCTGGCCTAAAAGTGCGTGATATTTTCAATAATGACTTTATCTCACCTGAGGGGGCAACTTCTTGGCAAGAGCATGCTGTGTCTATGTTATAATTTGTTTCTTTAATTGTGTCTAAATATATATTACTCAAGCCCTTATGATTCTATGAGTGTTTCCTTGCATTGGTTTGTGTCTGTTAGTATGTTGTGAGGGATAATGAAAAATCACACAGAGACGTTAACTAGAGTAGACAAATTTTTAGTTTTGCCTTTATTTTTTTTTGGTTTGCTTAAAGGCAAACATAATATTGCCATAAGAAAATTTTGGCAATGGGCAAAATGACCCTTTGTGCCTTCTTTAGCTTTTTTTTAAAAATTAACATTACATAACAAAACACCAACAAAGATTAGGCAATAACAACATTGCTGCATGACTAGATTAAACTAGATTTTCCAACAAAAGGTGAGCTCCATCACCAAAATAAAGGCTACAAGATAACACTCACATTTCCTCATAATGTTTTCCAATCATAGAAAGATTCCACCATGACAGGCAAGGCTACCTCACAGCTTTCACACAGATATTACCTGTCTGTAGAACAGAGAATATTTAACCATGCTATACTGGAAAGGATGAAAATACAAAACTCACTTGTTAAGACATAGAGAGAGCGTGATATTCTGAATGCTGGTCGCCTTGAATTTTTTTAATAGCGATTGCTAGCAAAAAAGGTGACTACTTCACTAAGGCCAGCACGCCTTTCCTAGTGAGTAGTGTATTTTCATCCTTTCATTTTACAGTATAGCGCGTTTAAATATTCTATTTTGTACACACATGTAATATCTGTCTGAAAGGCGTGAGGTAGCGTTGCCTGTCATGATGGATTGTTTCATATGTTTGGAAAACATTGTTTAAAAGTGTGAATGTTAAATTATGTTCTAAATGTTGGTGATGGAGAACACCTGTTTTTTCCTTTCTATTAGGAGCACCACTTAAAACTCACTGGACATCTCCACCCATCATAATCATAAATCCTCATAGGTTGGGGAAGGGGAACGTGGAAGAACAGCCTGTGGGTGCTGCTGGACACTGTGGCCAACATCGCCCTGTGTGGGGCCATACTGTTGCCCATGATGCTGGAATTGTCCAGCCTCCTGGGACTGTTGGGGATACTGGCCAGAGTAATGATGATGGTGAGGGGCGTCTTGTTGGCTGTGGTAGGCACGTGGCTCATACCCACCAAGATAGCCAGTTCGTCCCCAACCAGGTTGGGACCAGCCTCCGACACTGGATGGGTACAATTGGCCATATTGGTGGGGTTGGCTTGAGGATGACATTTGGGGCTGCGGAATAGAAGGTTGGGTAGGGGGAGGAAGGGGTTGTGGTGTTGGCCCACGTATTAGGGGCTGTTCGGACCCTGCTTGAGCAAGCATCTGTGTGGGTGGTCTCATGCGCATTAGATTTCGTGGTGAGAGCTGCCACCTCTCCAGAAATTCAAAAACCTCATATGGGGTATTGGGGGGGGTGCTTGCATCAAGCAGGATCTGAATACATCCCCTAATACGGAGCCGGACCTCACGGGTAAGGGCACGGAGATAACGGGTGAGGCTACGTGCATAGGCCTCCTCCCCATCATCTGTAGTTACTCTAGACAAATAATTGAGCACCCCTGTGTCCACATTGGTCCTGCTCTCTTGAATAGTGACCTGGCGCCTTCTTCTTGTTCGCCGTGATGTAAGAGCAGCCTGTGGGGAGGACCTGATCTGGGCAGTTGGGCTGCTGCTCAAGTTGCCCGGCTCTTCCAGGATGGGTGATGTGGCAGCAGCAGACCGTCCTGGTGGTGTTGTGTGTAGGCCAGCCATTGTGTTGTCCTGTGATGCCTCATCTTCAGCCATCCTTCTTGTAGGGGGAGAAGATGGGCCAGCCACCTCATCCCCTACAGGATCTATAATGGGCTCTGCCTCTGAGGCCGTTCCTCGATCCGTAAGGTTGGATTGAGTTCTGTTATGAAATAGAACAGAGGCAAAAATACATCAATATTTTTGTCCCTGTAAAGTATTTGTGTAATGTATTTGTGTAATGTGGTGTGAGGTATGTACTTACAGTCTCAGATCCAGAATTGGGGCGAGGAAGGACAGCCGGTCATAGTACATGTACTTTCTTTTGACATATCCAGCATCCTCACTCCTGGACCGCTGCTGGCGTTCCCGGCGGAACTGGTCCCGGATGCTTCGCCAGCGTTTCATCACATCTTCCACTGCAATGTGACAGGAAATATTGTCAAATTCACATATTTGAGAGGCCACATTTTCTAACAGTAGTCTAGGCATAGGGCCTTCTGGGGTGTGCGTTCTACCCATGGTGGCATATGTAATTGGGCCGATACACAGGGTCTCATTAGCTACACTTAAACTAATTTTTTTGGCTAGGAGGATGAGGAGCTTGTGGCCTAACCCCAAATTATGGCTGTGTGAAGGCACGTGTCACATCCAAATGTAACGGCCTTATGAGGCTAAAAGTACATGCACAGGAAGGCGCAAAGGTTAATGATGTTTTTATGGTTGCACTTACGAATTTTATGCTGCTCATCACGTGGTCTGTCACCAAAGTCATGGTACATCTGGCGACAGATGCGCCTCCATGACGCCTCCTTTCTTGTCCAGTTAGCATAATTTGCATTGTGTGGGTCCCATATTTCGGGACGCTCCTGCACCAGGACAATGAGCATCTCCACATTTATGTACGTAGACGCCATGCTGCTGCTGTACTGCGTGGAGGCGTACTTCCTGGATGTCTGGAGCGCTTTTTGAGCTCATTTGCATGTCTAGGCTTCCTGATGATGGATTGGCCCATTTCCTATCACCAGCCAAAAGACCTGCGTATTGCTCGCAGGTCACACGTGTGTTCCGTGTGTAATCCGTATTTTTTGCCCACCCATAGACTTGCATTGGCGTACTACGGGCGTAGTACGCTGACAATCGCAGCATGCTGCGATTGGCACGGAGCGTAGGATACGGATGAGAAATATACGCCTGGTGCGAGTGACGCCATAGAGAATCATTTGTCCGTGTCTAATGCGTGCTTTTAAAGCCTCTCACTCGCCCGTATTCCTCACCAGTGTGACTCCGGCCTTACTCTCACTAAATACATCAGAAAAATCAGCCAAATAATCAGGAATATCATGAGACTGAGGAGAGGTGGAAAAAACAGGAGTGTCCCTAAGAACACACTGACAACCCCAACTCACCTCAGACACAGTTTTCCAATCCAAAACTGGATTATGAGTTTGCAACCAGGGAAAACCCAGAACAATAGTATCATGCAAATTGTGCAGCACCAAAAATTTACAATTTTCTTGGTGGTCTGGGGCAACTTGCATTATCACCTGGGTCCAAAACTGAGGTTTATTCTCCGCCAAAGGAGTAGAATCAATATCCCTCAAAGGAATAGGCGTCTGCAGAGGTATCATAGGAAAACCACAACGTTTAGCAAAGTCCAAATCCATCAGATTCAAAGCTGCTCCTGAATCTACAAAAGCCTTAGCGGAAAATGTGGATAAGGAGCAAATCAGAGTAATTGCCAAAAGAAACTTAGGTTGTACACTGCCCACAGCAAATGTGTGTGCAAAACGTTTCTCTCATTTAGGACAGACAGAAATAGTATGAGAGGCGTCTGCACAGAAAAAACACAGCTTATTATGCCTTCTAAACTCCTGACGTTGTGCCCTAGACAAAACCCTATCACATTGCATAGGTTTAGACGTTTGTTCAAAAGGTGGCAACGCCCCTCGTGTAGTTTTACGTTCACGTAAACGCCGATCAACTTGAATGGCTAATGACATTGAATAATCAAGACCAGAGGGAACAGGAAATCTTACCATAACATCGTTTACTGTCTCTGATAAACCCATCCAAAAGAGAGCTGCCAATGCACCATCATTCAATGTAGTAAGGACCGCCCACTTTTGGAATTTTTGACAGTATAACTCTGCAGAATCCTGACCCTGGTTCAATGCCAACAGGGTTTTCTCAGCTTGATCAACAGCATTAGGTTCATCATACAACAACCCCTAGGCTTGAAAAAATGCGTCCACATTAGTCAAAATAGGATTTTCAGGTGTCAGAGAAAACGCCCAATCCTGGGGATCGCCGCGCAGCAAGGAGATGACAATTTTAACCTGCTGCACATAGCTCCCCGATGAGTTAGGCTTCAAGGCAAGAAATAATTTACAATTATTCTTAAAATTCAAAAATTTTGACCAATCCCCAGAAAACACATCAGGAGTAGGGATCTTTGGTTCAACAGCATGTGTGACTGAATGAGATAGGCGGAAATTCCCCGCACTTCAGCAGAGAGCTGCTCCACACGATCAGACAATTGCTTAATCTCCATTAGAAAAAAAATCCTCCTACGGCCCCAGAGAAAAAGATGAAAAAACACAAATTAAAAAAAAAAAATTCTTTCACTTTTTTCTTATTTTTAACAATTCTTTCCTGCTTTTGAGTACCCTAGAATCTGCGGTAAGGCTGGTGATTCTGTTATGATTGGGTCACTGAGGAGTAAAACAAAACCAAGCTGAGTCACAGAAAACCAGAGAGGTTGGTAACTACGTGGATTGCAGACCCCTGATCCTAACCACACAACTAACAGCAGCCGTGGAGCGTACCCACGATGATTCCTTGTCACAGCCGGAAGACTAAATAAGCCTAAAGCAAGAAAAGGGGAAATCTAAACTGCCCCAGAGCAGACCCCAAAGGAATAGACAGCCCCCACACATGTATTGATGGTGAAACAAGATGAAAGCACAAACACAGGTAGGAAAATAGTTTGAGCAAACGATGGGGCCCACACTAACTTGAAAGGACAGGAAAGGAAAGATACTGTCTGCAATCACACCAAAAAACCGTGCAAAAATGTCCAACACTTCTGACAGCAAAAAAAACCCTGAAGTCACTAGACTTCACCCACTATATCAGCACTCTGGCATATTCTGAGAACAGAGCAAAAAGAAGCCAATCTAATAAGGGACAAAAAAGCAAACTGGCACATACAGTAACATAAGAGTGGAAATTCAGCACAGCCCCCAGCTGGGGCTGGCTGACCACACAAAAAACTGAATAGACCAAATCAAATCAAATGTGAACATTAGCAGAGACCACTTAGCTTGAGATTGCAGGAACTGAGCTGGAAACTAAGACCTCAGGAGGCAGGAAAAAATCACCAGCATGGGAATAGGGAGTTGGCTGTCTTAAATCCAGTCTGAGACTCCAGATGTTCAATTGTCCTCCTCATTATCAGGTGGCAGGTCTCTGTTAATTAGATCAGCTTCATTACCTCCTACCACCACCAGAGGGAGCCCGGATAGAGAACTCATAACTCCTTTGTCAGCACAAACAGTTCCCTCACCAGAAACCAGAGGCAGACCAGAAAATGAGTTCACAACAGTTACGACTTTGGTCAGTAGATAGAGCCAAAAACAATGAAAACATTAAATCTATGGCTGAAACTGAACACTGTGGATATTCACAGCAAATCATTGTATATATTGTCAAAATAGACAGTTAAAGGTTGTGAATTATGTCAGAGACAGAACACTCCTCATCTGGCATCAAACGGATGTCACTATTCTTATTCTCCGAAGACAACAATAGGACCAGCTCAGTCACTGGTCTGAAGAATGTCTTAAGTTCATGCCCATTGGCCATCCTAAGTTCAACCTTGCAGACATTGCCATCTTTACTCAGGAATGTTGCAGTCACTAGTCCGAGTGGCCACTGGTTTCGGTGGGCTTGACAGTCTTTCACATGAACAAGGTCACCAATCCTCAGATTAGGTCTGGTAGATTGCCACTTCGTCCGTGACAGCAAGGTAGACAAATACTGTTTGTGCCACCTGTCCCAGAATGTATTGGCAAGACTTTGTACCTGTCTCCATTGGCGCTTGTAGAGGTCCTTAGCATCAAATCCTCCCGGAGGGGCACTGGATAGTCCTGTTTTCTGGGTTAGGAGAGTAGCTGTAGTCAATAACAAGGGCTCCTCAGGATCATTAGGAACTGGAACCAAGGGCCTTGCGTTGATTATAGCTGCGGCTTCTGCCATGAAGGTGGTTAGGCTTTCGTGGGTAAGTCTTGCTGCTCCTTCCTTAAGAAGAGTAGAGTCAAGAATTCTTCGTACTAGACCAATCATTCGTTCCCAAGATCTACCCATGTGTGAGGAGTGAGGTGGGTTGAATGATCATGTGCAACTTTGGTCACTGAAGAACCTCTAGAGAGTCTTATGGTCTAGATTTGAAGGTATGCCCAATACCTTTGCTGCACCAATGACGTTGGTACCTCTGTCTGAACATATATGTTTGATAGGATCACGGATGGCAATGAAACGTCTCAAAGCATTGATGAAGCTTGAAGTGTCAAGTGACTCAATGAGCTCTATGTTGACGGCTCTGATTGACAGACAGGTAAACATGATGGCCCAACGTTTACCATTAGCTTGTCCGCCTCTCGTGTGACGAGTAACAACTGACCAAGGCCCAAGCACATTGAGACAAAAGCTGGTAAAAGGAGGGTCTGGGCTGAGTCTATCTGCTGATAGGTCAGCCATCTTTTGGGTTTGAGTGGAACTACGAAGCTCACGGCAGGTAATGCATTTGTAGATGACACTACTGATGAGCTTCTTTGCACCGACAATCAACAGGCCAGCAGTTCTTTTGGCTCCTTCTGTGAATAGTCTTCCTTGGTGTTCGACCAGATTGTGGTAGGTTGTACGATTAAGTAAGCAACATGACATTTTCCAGCAATAATAAGAGGAAATTTCTCCTCAAACTCCATTTTAGCTTCTTTGAGCCGACCTCCTACTCTCTGCAGGCCGATGAATGGGTCGAGTTTTCTCTATGAGATGCTCGCTGGTATTGGAGCTTTGGTAATGAGACATTGGATTTCCACAGAGTAGGTTTCTCTCTGAGCTGTGATGATGTGGTTTCTGGAAGATTCCAAGTCAGAGGCAACATAAGTGTTTTTACAGAGATGCCAACCTTTACATCTTTCTGTGTCACAAGCTTGGTGATCTTGAATGAGCAAGCTATATGAGTCAGGCAGGTAATGGCTCGAGCAAGTGACTTCCAACTTGAAAACTTGTCAAATCTGTTGGATCCAAGCTGGATAGCAGATGTCGTTGTATGAAGTGTAGACACTTTAGGGTGAATTTCAGCATCTGAGTCCTCTCCTATTAGTTCAAAGGTGCCTGGACAACTTTCCTCAGTGTACAATAGTTTTGGTCCTGAGAGCCAAGTAGTGCTCTCTAGTCGACTTGCGTCAACTGCTCTAGTTGCATGATCTGCAGGGTTTTGGTCTGTGGGAATGTAATGCCACTGTTTTGGATGAACTGATCTCCTAATTCGTAGCACTCTGTTGTTGACATAAATGTAGAATTGCCTGGTTTCATTGTGGATGTATCCCAGGACTACTTTGCTGTCTGAGTAGAACTTGGCTTGTGTCAGGTTGATATCCATCTAGGATGCGATGAACTCTGCTAACTCGACGGCTAAAACTGCAGCACAAAGTTCTAACCTTGGTATGGTGTGCTCTGGTTGTGGAGCAAGTTTGGCCTTCTCCATAACAAATCCAATGTGGCTCTGACATTTGGAGTCCACAGTTTTGAGATAGGCAACAGCAGCAATTGCTTTTACAGAAGCATCTGCAAATACATATAGTCTTTGGCTCTGTATCTCTGTAGAGGGCACAGGGGTGTATGGTCTTGGAACATTCAGGTTGGAGAGGGCTGCTAAGGAGTTCTTCCATACTTCCCACTGGATTCTCTTATCAGGTGGCAGAGGTGCATCCCAGTCAGATGTTTTCTTAGTTAAGTCTCTTAGTATGGCTTTGCCTTGTATAGTAACAGGAGCTGCAAAACCTAAGGAATCGTACAGGCTGTTGATGGTAGACAGGACACCTCTGCGTGTGAAAGGCTTTTCTTCCTGGCTGACCTGAAAGGTGAAAGTGTCTGACTGTAGATTCCAGAGACGCCCGAGGCTGTGTTGCATTGGTGTGGGGTCTTACCCTAGGTCCATGTCTCTGAGACCGTTACACAAGTCTTGTGAAGGGAATGCTTTCATGAGTTCTTGGCTGTTTGAAGTTATTTTATGAAGCCTGAGGTTGGAGCAAGCAAGCATCTCTTGGGCTCTCCTGAGAAGACTGATGGCAGTCTCATTTGAAGGCATGGCTTTCAGACAGTCATCAACATAAAAGTCTTTTTCTATGAATTGTCTGACATCTGATCCATATTCTGTTTCTAATTCTTGAGCTGACCTTTTGAGTCCATAGATGGCAACTGCTGGAGAAGGGCTATTGCTGAAGATGTACTCTGTGACCTCTTTAGTAGGATTATTGTCTCTGTACCAGAAGAATCTTAGGAAGTTCCTGTCTCTCTCTCTCACAAGGAAACAATGGAACATTTGCTGGATGTCAGCGATGAAGGCAATGGATTCCTTACAGAAGCGCATAAGTACTCCCGGCAGTTTGTTATTGAGGTCTGGTCCTGTCAGTAGAACATCATTCAGGGAGACATCATCAAACTTAGCACTGGAGTCAAACACCACTCTAATCTGGCCCGGTTTCTTAGGGTGGTACTCCAAACATGGGTAGGAACCAGCTTTTTTCAGAGTCTTTGAGAGTGGGAGCTAGTTCTGCATGACAGTTCTCAAAAATCTTTGACATGAAGGAGAAAAAGTGATCTTTCATCTCTGCTTTCTTCTGCAGATTATGTTTAAGGGAAGAGAAAGGTTTTAATACCTGATTTCTGTTGTTTGGTAGACGTGGTCTGTGGGTACTGAAGGGAAGAGGTGCGACCCAGCTGTTGGTCTCATCTTTTACAAGACCCTTGTCCATTACCTCTAAGAACAACTTGTCCTCTACCGACGTTGCCACTTGGTTGTCTTGCTTAGTTCTCTGGAAGACTGTGCACCCCAACTGATCCTCATTGCTTCCTGAAACCATACTGCTGTTATGAGTAAAGTCTATTAAGTGATTGGGTAGTTGGATGCTGTGTGGTAGTTCCTTGACATGGAACTCGTTGTTGCAAGGTTGAAACAGAGATGGGCGTCCTTTCTCCAATGTATTTGTTAGCATACTTGTCACAGAAGATGGGGCGTGCATGTGTCCCAAACATACGTTTCCTATTATGACCCATCCTAGGTCTAGCTTTTGGGCATAGGGAGCATTGTGGAGTCCATCGATATGACTTCTCACTTTATGAACCTGTAGAATATCTCTTCCCAACAACAGTGTTATCTGTGCCTGATGGTCGAGTTCCGGTATAAGGTGTGCTATAAGTTTTAAGTGAGCATGATGGATTGCCACATCTGGTGTAGGAATTTCAGATCTGTTGTTTGGTATCTGATTACACTCGATGATTGTAGGTAGTGGTAGGCAGAATTGTCCGACTAAGGACTCAATTTGGTAGTCAGTGGCTTTCCTACCTGCTGTTGTCACAGTACCTGCATATGTCTTTAATGAGTAAGGAGTCCTTTGATGTTGAATAGGTCAAAGAATGTTGATCTAGCCAAGGATTAATTACTTTGATTATCCAAGATAGCATACAGTCTCACAGCTTTGTCTCTATGACACTTTGGGTACACTCTGACGAGGCATATTTTAGAAAAAGACCTGCTGTCTGTTGTGAACTCATTTTCTGGTTTACCTCTGGCTTCTGGTGAGGGTGGTGGAGATGGCTGTGTTGACAATGGAGTCATGAGTTCTCCATCCAGGCTCCCTCTGGTTGTGACAGCAGGTAATGAAGCTGATCTAAATTGCAGAGACCTGCCACCTGAGGAGGAGGACTGTGAGTGGACATCAGGAGTCTCTGACTGGATTTAAGACAGCCGACTCCCTAATTTTGTGCTGCTGATTTTCTCCTGCCCTGAGGTTCTGGTTTCCAGTTCTGTTCCTGCCTTCTCAAGCTAAGTGTGCTCTGCTATTTTTCACATGAGATTTGGTCTGGTTTACTCAGTTTTTGTGGTCAGCCAGCCCCTGCTGGGGCTGTGCTGAATTTCCATTCTTATGTCTCTGTTTATGCCAGTTTGCTTTTTGTCCCTGATCTGATTGTTCTCTTTTTGCTCTGTCTTCAGAATATACCAGAGTGCTGATATAGGGATTTGAAGTCTAGCGACTTCATGGTTTTTGTTATCAGAAAGTGTTGGACATTTTTTGGCAGGGTTTTGTGCGTGATTGCAGACAGCATCTTTCCTTTCCTGTCCTTTCTAGTTAGTGTGGGCCCCATCATTTGCTCAGCCTATTTTTCTATCTGTGTTTGTGTTTTCATCTTGTCTCACCTTCAATACGTACATGTTTGGGGGCTGTCTATTGCTTTGGGGTCTGCTCTTGGGCAGTTTAGATTTCCCCTTTTCTAGCTTTAGGCTTATTTAGTTCTCCGGCGATGACGAGGCGTCTAGGATCATCGTAGGTACGCTCCACGGCTACTGCTAGTTGTGTGGATAGGATCAGGGGTCTGCAATCCGCTTAGTTACCAACCTCTCTGGTTTTCAGGGGCTTAGCTTGTTTTTGTTTTTCCTCCTCGGTGACTCTTTCATAACAGAATCACCAGCCATACCGCAGATTCTAGGGTACTCAAAAGCAGGAAAAAAAATTGTAAACAAAAAAAGTGTCAGAATTTTTTTTTTATATGTATTTGTTCCTCTTATTCTCTTGGGCCGTAGGAGGATTTTTTCCTTAATGGAGATTAAGCAATTGTCTGATCGTGTGGAGCAGCTCGCTGCTGAAGTGCCGGGAATTTCCACCTATCTCGCTCAATCACATGCTGTTGAACCAAAAATCCCTACTCCTGATGTGTTTTCTGGGGATCGGTCAAAATTTTTGAATTTTAAGAATAATTGTAAATTATTTCTTGCCTTGAAGCCTAACCTATCGGGGAGCTCTGCGCAGCAGGTTAAAATTGTCATCTCCTTGCTGTGCGGCGATCCCCAGGATTGGGCAATTTCTTTGACACCTGAAAATCTTATTTTGACTAATGTGGATGCATTTTTTCAAGCCTTGGGGTTGTATGATGAACCTAATGCTATTGATCAAGCTGAGAAAGCCCTATTGGCATTGAACCAGGGTCAGGATTCTGCAGTTATACTGTCAAAAATTCCGAAAGTGGGCGGTCCTTACTACATGGAATGATGGTGCCTTGGCAGCTCTCTTTCGCAAGGGTTTATCAGAAACCGCAAAAGATATTATGGATTTCCTGTTCCCTCTGGTCTTGACGATTCTATGTTATTAGCCACTCAAGTTGATCGGCGTTTACGTGAACGTAAAACTACATGAGAGGTGTTGCCACCTTTTCAACAAATGTCTGAACCTATGCAATGTGATAGTTTTGTCTAGGGTGCAATGTCAGGAGTATAGAAGGTGCAATAAGCTGTGTTTTTTCTGTGGAGATGCCGCTCATATTATTTCTGTCTGCCCTAAATGAGAGAAACATTTTGCACACACATTTGCTGTGGGTGGCGAACAACCTAAGTTTCTTTTGGCAATTTCTCTGATCTGCTCCTTATCCACATTTTCCTCCAAGGCTTTTGTGGATTCAGGAGCGGCTTTGAATCTGATGGATTTGGATTTTGCTAAACGTTATGGTTTTCCCATGATACCTCTGCGGACGCCTATTCCTTTGAGGGGTATTGATGCTACTCCTTTGGCGGAGAATAAACCTCAGTTTTGGACCCAGGTGTTAATGCGGGTCGCCCCAGACCACCAAGAAAATCGTAGATTTTTGGTACTGCATAATTTGCATGATACTATTGTTCTGGGTTTCCCCTGGTTGCAAATACATAATCCAGTTTTGAATTGGAAATCTGTGTCTGTTGTGAGTTGGGGCTGTCGGTGTGCTCTTGGTGACACTCCTGTTTTCTCCACCTATCCCCAGTCTCATGATGTTCCTGACTATTTGGCTGATTTTTATGATGTATTTAGTGAGAGTAAGTCTGCGTCCCTGCCTCTTCATAGGAGTTATGACTGTGCAATTGAGTTGAGGCCTTGGTGTAAATTTCCCAAGGGTCGGCTTTTCAACTTATCTGTACCTGAACACGAGGCTATGTGATCTTATATTAAGGTGTCGTTGGAGAAGGGTCATATTAGACCATCTTCTTCACCCTGAGGTGCTGTGGTTTTTTTGTGGCTAAGAAAGATGGTTCATTAAAGCCTTCTATTGACTATCGTTCCCTTAACAAGATTACTGTTAAATATCAGTATCAGTTACCCCTAATTTCTGACTTATTCTCCAGAGTTAAAGGTGCCTGCTGGTTTAGTAAGCTTGACCTCAGGGGGGTGTATAATCTTATTCGCATCAAGCATGGAGATGAATGGAAGACGGCGTTTAATACTCCGGAGGGACATTTTGAGTACCTAGTGATGCCTTTTGGGCTCACTAATGCCCCTTCTGTCTTCCAATCCTTCATGAATGATATTTTCTGGGACTTTGTGGATAAGTTTTTGATCATCTATTTGGATGATATTCTGATCTTTTCCAGTGATTGGGATTCTCATGTGGAACATGTCCGGACTGTGTTCCGGATTTTGAGGGAGAATTCCCTGTATGTTAAGGGATCGAAATGCCTTTTTGGTGTACAGAGGATTTCATTTTTGGGATTTATTTTGTCTCCGTCAACTATTGAAATGGACCCGGCCAAGGTGCAGGCCATTTATGATTGGGTTCTGCCCATTTCTTTGAAGGCTCTCCAGAAGTTTTTGGGTTTTGCTAATTTTTATCCCAAATTTATAGCTAATTTTTCTGGTATTGCCAAACCACTGACTGATCTGACCAAGAAGGGCGCTGATTTGCTGAATTGGTCTCCAGAGGCTGTTTTGGCATTTCAGGAGCTGAGGCGGAGGTTCACTTCTGCTCCGGTTTTACGGCGACCTGATGTCTCACTTCCATTTCAGGTAGAGGTAGATGCTTCGGAGATTGGAGCTGGAGCTGTTTTGTCCCAAAAAGATCTGGTGACTTCTAAAATGAATCCCTGTGCCTTCTTTTCCCAAAAGTTCTCCCCATCTGAACGCAGCTATGATGTGGGGAATCGGGAATTGTTGGCCATGAAGTGGGGCATTCAAGGAGTGGAGACATTGGTTGGAGGGAGCTAGACATCAAGTTGTGGTCCTCCCTGACCACAAGAATTTGATTTACCTGGAGTTGGCCAAACTCTTGAATCCTAGACAGGCTAGGTGGGCCTTGTTTTTCACGCGTTTGATTTTGTGGTCTCCTTTCTTCCGGGCACTAAAAATGTTAAGGCAGATGCCCTTTCTAGGAGTTTCTTTGCTGATTCTCGTATTGTGACCAAACCTACTACCATCCTAGGTGAGGGGGTAGTTCTTTTTGCCATCTCGCCCGATTTGAGACGTGCCCTGGAAGAATTTCAGGAGGACAAACCTGAGCGTTGTCCTATGAGAAAATTGTATGTTCCTGACCAGTGGAGGAAGAGAGTGATGTCTGAAGTTCATTGCTCTGCGTTGGCTGGTCATCCAGGTATTTTTGGTACCAGAGATTTGGTAAGTCGGTCTTTTTGGTGGCCCGCCTTATCTCGTGATGTCAGGAATTTTGTGCAGTCTTGTGGGACTTGTTCCCGGTCTAAACCCTGTTCTCGTTCTAGTGGGTTGTTGATGCCCTTGCCGGTGCCCAAGAGGCCATGGACCCATATCTCAATGGATTTTATTTCTGATCTTCCTGTCTCTCAGAGAATGACTGTTATCTGGGTGATTTGTGATAGATTTTCGAAGATGGTCCATCTTGTACCACTCCCAAAGCTGCCATCTTCCTCAGAGTTGGTGCCCTTGTTTTTACAACAGGTGGTTCGGTTGCATGGGATTCCTGAGAACATTGTGTCAGACAGATGAGTGCAGTTTGTCTCCAGATTTTGGAAAGCCTTTTGTTCCAAGCTGGGAATTCAGTTATCCTTCTCCTCTGCATTTCATCCACAGACCAATGGGCAGACTGAGAGAATAAACCAGACTTTGGAGTCCTATTTCAGATGTTTTATTTTTGCTGATCAGGATGATTTGGTCTCATTTTTGCCCTTGGCCGAATGCGCCCTAAATAATAGAGCTAGTTCTGCCACATTGATGTCGCCCTTTTTCTGTAACTTTGGGTTTCATCCTCGATTTTCTTCAGGGCAAGTGGAATCTTCAGCCTGCCCAGGTGTTGACACTGTGGTAGAGAGAATGCAGCAGATTTGGGACCAAGTGGTGGATAAGTTGTCCCTCTCTCAAGAAAAGGCCCAGCGGTTTTCCAACCAGCATAGGACCATTGGTCCCCAGTTTAAAGTGGGTGATATGGTTTGGTTGTCGTCAAAGAATATCTCTATGAAGGTTGCGTCTCCAAAGTTCAAGCCAAGATTTATTGGGCCTTATAGGATTTTGGAGATTCTTAACCTGGTTTCTTTTCGATTGGCTCTTCCAGTTGCTTTTAAGATCCATAACGTGTTTCATAAGTCTCTGTTGAAGAGGTTTGTTGAGCCAGTGGTTCCTATGGCGGCACCTCCTGACCCTGTGTTGGTTAAAGGTAATGTGCAATATGAGGTAGAGAAAATACTGGATTCTCGTCTGGCTAGACGGAGACTCCAGTATTTGGTCAAGTGGAAGGGTTATGGCCAGGAGAACAATTCTTGGGTCTCTGCCTCTGACATTCATGCCGATAGATTGATTCGTGCTTTTCACCGGGCCCATCCTGATCAGCCTGGTGACATGGATGAGGGTTCGGTGACCCCTCCTCAAGGGGTGGTACTGTTGTGAACTCATTTTCTGGTTTACCTCTGGCTTCTGGTGAGGGTGGTGGAGATGACTGTGTTGACAGAGGAATCGTGAGTTCTCCATTCGGGCTCCCTCTGGTGGTAACAGCAGGTAATGAAGCTGATCTAAATTGCAGAGACCTGCCACCTGAGGAGGAGGACAGTGAGTGGACATCAGGAGTCTCTGACTGGATTTAAGACAGCCGACTCCCTAATTTTGTGCTGGTGATTTTCTCCTGCCCTGAGGTTCTGGTTTCCAGTTCTGTTCCTGCCTTCTCAAGCTAAGTGTGCTCTGCTATTTTTCACATGAGATTTGGTCTGGTTTACTCAGTTTTTGTGGTCAGCCAGCCCCTGCTGGGGCTGTGCTGAATTTCCATTCTTATGTCTCTGTTTATGCCAGTTTGCTTTTTGTCCCTGATCTGATTGGTCTCTTTTTGCTCTGTCTTCAGAATATACCAGAGTGCTGATATAGGGATTTGAAGTCTAGTGACTTCATGGCTTTTGTTATCAGAAAGTGTTGGACATTTTTTGACAGGGTTTTGTGCGTGATTGCAGACAGCATCTTTCCTTTCCTGTCCTTTCTAGTTAGTGTGGGCCCCATCATTTGCTCAGCCTATTTTTCTATCTGTGTTTGTGTTTTCATCTTGTCTCACCGTCAATACATGTTTGGGGGCTGTCTATTGCTTTGGGGTCTGCTCTTGGGCAGTTTAGATTTCCCCTTTTCTAGCTTTAGGCTTATTTAGTTCTCCGGCGGTGACGAGGCATCTAGGATCATCGTAGGTACGCTCCACGGCTACTGCTAGTTGTGTGGATAGGATCAGGGGTCTGCAATCCGCTTAGTTACCAACCTCTCTGGTTTTCTGGGGCTTCTCATGTTTTTGTTTTTCCTCCTCGGTGACTCATTCATAACAGCTGTCTATTGTCCCTTTACAGACTTCAGTACATTGTGAAGTGATCTCTGGTGTAGCTGCATCAGTGCTCCTTTCCTCCCCGTCATGCTCACTGTCATCTGGCGTGTTTTGCGCACTCCATGGAGCTGGGCCAGAGTGTAGGGCAGTGTTATGATCTGTGGTGCCACATTCTGTGCCTTTTTCACTGACCTTACAATCCTTGGCGAGATGAGTGGTGGATGAGCAGCACTTGTAGCAGATACCGTTCTCTTTCAGGAAGCTTCTGCGATCCGGCATAGATTTTCCCCTGAAGGCTCTGCATTTCAGGAGAGGGTGAGGCTTCTAAGATGAAACGGGCACTGCTTGTTAGGTTCTTGTACCTTTGTCTCTGATTGAGAGCGGCCAGCAGACCTGTAATTGGAACTTGGAGAAGAAACGTAAGTCTTGTGCACTGCCACAGATGTTCTGCGTGGGTTTGCAGCTGGTGATGGTGAGGCATATGACATTGCAAAGTCAAAGCTGGGATCATTTCTGATTGTCGCTTGATCGTGTATAAAGTCTACAAAAGTGGAGAAGGGAGGGAATGAAACACTGTGTTTGTATTTGTATGTGGAACCACGTGTGAGCCACCTCTCCTGTAGATTGTAGGGCAACTTTTGGACTATAGGGTTAACACCTTTGGCTGTGTCGAGGTATGCAAGTCCTTGTAGGTCACTTTCACATTTGGCAACTAGGACCTCTTGTAGCAGGTCACCTAGCTCTCTAAGTTTTGGGAGACCTTTGTTAGATTTTTTTGGAAAGTCATCGATTCTTTTGAACAAGGCAATCTCTATGATGTCTGCCGAGCCGTAACACTCATCCAGCCTCTTCCAGATCTCTTTGAGGCCGATTTGAAGATGGTTTATGTTAATGTCTCTGATCCTTACTGCGTGTTTGACTGACTCTTCTCCTAGGTATTTGACTAAGAGGTCTATGTCTTCCCTGTGTTGTAGCCCCAAGTAGACCAAATGGCATGTTCTTGAGCTGGAACAAACCCTCTGGGGTGGAAAAAGCCATTTTTTCTTTGGTCCTCTTGATTATCAGAATTTGCAATAACTCTTGGTAAGATCCAGAGCAGTTATGTATCTGGCATTACCAACTTTGTGAATTAATTCATACCCTGGCCATGGGAATTGCATCAAATTTAGAGATTTCTTTTAGCTTTCAAAAATTATGGCAAAACCTCAAGGTCCCATTTCTTTTGGGAATCAACACAACCGGGCTAGAACATTCTCTTCGAGTCTCATCGATCACTCCCAGCTGCAACATATGTTTGACTTCAGTCGAGATTGCTTCTCTGTGTGCCTCTGGTATTCAATAGGGTTTAAGGTTTGTTTTCTTACACGGTTCAGTAATTATATTATGTTTTATTAGATGGGTAATTCCAGGCAGGTTAGAGAACTTTGTTTTGTTTCTATGGAGGAATTGTTGTGCTCCCTGACATTGAGTTGTCAAAAGGGTATCCCCTAATTTCACCACTGGAACAGGATGTGGTGACATACTATGCTTCAGACCAGCATCGCCTAATGATTCCCTGTCTTTCCAAGGTTTAAATAGATTCACAACACAATACTGATGGTACGGTTTATGTCTTACTGGTTGGTGCGCCTTATAATCTACTTTTCCAACCTTCTCTACTACCTCATATGGACCCTGCCACTTCGACAAAAACTTCCTTTCAACTGTTGGCACTAAGACCAAGACCCTATCTCCTGGGCTGAAGTTTCTGATTTTGGTTGCCCGATTAGACTTGGCTTTGGGCCTTCTGCATGTTGTCTCTGACAATAGGTAACACTTTTTTGATTTGGTCCTCCATCTTTTTGTGACTGCAGACTTATGAATCCCCCCCAGCGCATGCACTGTGCACTGCTGGGATTCGCCGGTTTCAGACCCGGGGCAGGAGGGTATGTATACGTTACACATACCCTTAGCCAGTGGGCGTGGCTCCCCTCAATGCACTTGTATTGAGCTGAGGCAGCGCCAGTCTACATTAGTGACTCCCACTGGCCTGGGGTATGTATATTCCATACATACCCTTTGGTCCCGGCTTTGAAATCGACGCACAGTGTGTGCACTGGGAGAATTCATAATTATGCAGTCACACAGAGTAACAGTGTTTTGGATCAAAATATGTCATCAGTGTTTGTTCAATATGTCCATTGTCACCATTGATGTAACTAGAGACTGATGGGCCCAGGTGCAAGATCTGGACCAGCCTTCCATCCCACATCCTGGTATATATGTTCTGGTATATATATCTCCCATCCTGATATATATGTCCCTTATCTTTCGCCCCATTATGGTACTATCCCTGATCCTGGTATGTATATTGCCAATTCTGGTATATATTCCCCATTCTGATATACATGTCCGTTATCCTGGGCCCCATTGTGGAATGTTTCCCCTGTTCTGCCGCTGTTCTTTAATGCATAGAACAAAATAATGTAGAAAAGGAAGGGATTCCAGCTTCTTGTTCAGTAAAAATAATCCATATTTATTCAAGGAATTAAAATGTCCATGCAGTTAAAAACGGTGGACAGGGAAACATGGCGACGCATTTTTAACACAATCTGCATTCTTCCTCAAGATCTAATGGACGAAGATTACCCATAAGTCTTATATATATACTAGCTGAAGAGCCCGGCGCTGCCTGGGCATAGTAACTAAATGTGGTTAGTTATAGCAAATTATAATTATCCTCCAACCCAAAGTCCCGTGCCCATATACCCATCATACATATCCACCATCCCATAGGCCCGTGCCCATATACCCATCATACATATCCACCATCCCATAGGCCCGTGCCCATATACCCATCATACATATCCACCATCCCATAGGCCCGTGCCCATATACCCATCATACATATTCTCCATCCCATAGGCCCGTGCCCATATACCCATCATACATATTCTCCATCCCATAGTCCCATGCCCATATACCCGTCATACATATCCTCCATCCCATAGTCCCGTGCCCATATACCCATCATACATATCCTCCATCCCATAGTACCGTGCCCATATACCCATCATACATATCCTCCATCCCATAGTCTAGTGCCCATATACCCATCACACATCCTCCATCCCATAGGCCCGTGCCCATATACCCATCATACATATCCTCCATCCCATAGTCCTGTGCCCATATACCCATCATACATATCCTCCATCCCATAGTCCCGTGCCCATATACCCATCATACATATCCTCCATCCCATAGTCCGGTGCCAATATACTCACACACATCCTCCAATCCATAGTCAACCATTATGACATAATGAGCGGCGGCAGGGCTTGCAACCTTTGATGACATCAGCGTCGCCATGGCAACCATTGTGACATCATAATGAGGGGTGGGGCTTGACACACACACACACTGCTTCCCCAGTATGCAAATAGGGGCATTGTGACATCATAATGAGGGGCGGGGCTTGACGCGCACACACCTTCCCCCCAGTATGTAGATAGGGGCAAAATTGTTTGGTAAATTGGAATGTGCGGGGTTAAAATTTTGCCTCACAACATAGCTTAGGACGCTCTCGGGGTCCAGACGTGTGACTGTGCCAAATTTTGTGGCTGTAGCTGCGACGGTGCGGATGCCAATCTCGGACATACACACATACACACATACATACTGTACATACATACATACACACTTTGAGCTTTATATATTAGATGGAAATGGTTTCAATTGGACTAGAGAATAACATGACATTTAACTAGTGATGAGCGAGCACTAAAATGCTCAGAAGCTCGTTGCTCGGGTCAACTAAATTGGAATGCTCAGGTGCTGGACCCGAGCAACGAGCCCGATGTTAGTCTATGGGAAATCCGAGCTTTTTCCTCCCCGGAGGTCTTTCCTGGGGTATCTTATGGGGACAGTGCACCAACGACATGGGAACATCATGATGATCGCCCCTGGAAGCATTTCTGACTCCTAGGAAACTGCTGTAACCAATGTTGTCAGAGTGTGACACCATTTTTACAGGCGCACAGTAAAACATACAAAAGCGAAACCAAAATGGATTTTACAGGGAAATATGTTAAGGGACATCCTTTCCAGGTTAATAATTTGTATGTAAGGCAAAATAAATAACCCCCCAAAACATGATCTGGGGATGCTTCAACAAGGCTGGCACATAATCAAATGAATAAAGTTAGCAAGCTAGTGCTAGCAGCACATTGGTGGGGATGCAGGATATTGACTCCCACAATCTGATATTGATGACCTCTCCTAATATTTATATAGTGGAAAATCCCTTTAAGCAGAAAATTAGAATCTTCTAAAAATTATTGGTGCACATTAGAGTTAGAATTTGTGTAGAAAATGCAACATTTATGAGCATGTTTTACATTTATTATTAACCTCTTCGCGACCGCCCACAGTAGATAAACGTTGGCGCTTGCTGGGCTTTGTGCAGCGCCGACGTTTATCTACTGTCGGCGGTTTTGTGCCCCCCGGGACCCCCTCATACCTTATAACGCGGGGATCCCGGTGCACAATGCATGCTGGGACCCCCGACGTCATCGAGACCTGATTGGTTCATGTCCTGATGACGTCGCGTCACAGCAGCCAATGAGAGAGCTCGCTGGGAAAGCTGCTTGTTTCCCGGCGATCTCCCTCATTATAACGCGACTTCTCCTCTGAGCTCATGCTGACAGATGAGCAGAGGTGAAGCAGCGTTACAGTGTGACCAGATCGCTGCCTGGCACAGCTGATCGCTGCCTGGCACAGCTGTGTCAGGCAGCGATCTTGTCACACAGTAACGCTGCTTCACCTCTACTCATCTGTCAGTGTGAGATCAGAGGAGAAGTGGCGTTACTATGTGCCGGGCAGCGATCTTGTCACATAGTAACGCTGCTTCTCCTCTGATCATCTGCCAGTGTGAGATCAGAGGAGAAGTGGCGTTACTATGAGTCAAAAATACAAAAAATAAAAAACACAAAAATAAAAAAAAAAGTAAAGAAAAAAAAGCAGGTAGGCAGGCTAGGGGCTAGGTCTAGGGTTAGGTCTAGGGTTAGGGCTAGGGTTAGGGCTAGGGCTAGGGTTAGGGCTAGGGTTAGGGCTAGGGCTAGGGTTAGGGCTAGGGTTAGGGCTAGGGTTAGGGCTAGAGTTAGGGGTGTGTTGGGGTTAGGGTTGGAATTCGAATTGGGGGTTTCCACCGTTTAGGTACATCAGGGGCTCTGTAAATGCAATATGACGCCCGCAGACCATTCCATCAAAGTCTGCATTCCAGAACGTCACTACTTCCCTTCCGAGCCCCACCGTGTGCCCAAACAGTGGTCCCCCCCCACATGTGGGGTACCAGCGTACTCAGGACAAATTGGACAACAACTCTTAGGGTCCAATTTCTCCTGTTACCCTTGTGAAAATAAAAATTGGGAGCTAAAAGATCATTTTTGTGGAAAAAAAATGATTTTTTTATTTTCACGGCTCTACATTATAAACTTTAGTGAAATACTTGGGGGTTCAAAGTGCTCACCACACATCTAAATAAGTTCCTTGGGGGGGTCTAGTTTCCAAAAAGGGGTCACTTGTGGAGGATTTCCACTGTTTAGGCACATCAGGGGCTCTGCAAACGCGACATGACACCCGCAGACCATTCCATCAAAGTCTGCATTCCAAAACGTCACTACTTCCCTTCCGATCCCCACCGTGTGCCCAAACAGTAGTTTTCTTCCAGATATGGGGTACCAGTGTACTCAGGACAAATTGGACAACAACTTTTGGGGTCTAATTTCTCCTGTTACCTTTATGAAAATAAAAAATTGGGGGCTAAAAATCATGTTTGTGGAACAAAAATGATTTTTTATTTTCATGGCTCTACGTTATAAACTTCTGTGAAGCACTTGGGGGTTCAAAGTGCTCACGACACATCTAGATAAGTTCTTTAAGGGGTCTAGTTTCCAAAATGGGGTCACTAGTGGGGGTTTCCACTGTTTAGGCACATTAGGGGCTCTCCAAATGCGACATGGCGTCCTATCTCAATTCCAGCCAATTCTGCATTGAAAAAGTCAAACGGCACTCCTTCCTTTCTGAGCTCTGCCATGTGCTCAAACAGTGGTTTAGCCCCACTTACGGGGTATCGGCGTATTTGGGAGAAATTGCACAAAAAATTTTGTGGTTCATTTTCTGTTTTTACACTTGTGAAAATAAAAAAAATGGTTCTGAAGTAAAATGTTTGTGAAAAAAAGTTAAATGTTTATTTTTTCCTTCCACATTCCATTCATTCATGTGAAGCACCTGAAGGGTTAATAAACTTCTTGAATGTGGTTTTGAGTACATTGAGAGGTGCAGTTTTTAGAATGGTGTCACTTTTGGGTATTTTCTGTCATATTGACCCCCCCAAACTCACTTCAAATGTGAGGTGGTCCCTAAAAAAAATGGTGTTGTAAATTTTGTTGTAAAAATGAGAAATCGCTGGTCAATTTTTAACCCTTATAACTTCCTAACAAAAAAAAAATTATGTTTCCAAAATTGTGCAGATGTAAAGTAGACATGTGGGAAATGTTATTTATTAACTATTTTGTGCGATATCACTCTCTGATTTAAGGGCATAAAAATTAAAAGTTTGAAAATTGCAAAATTTTCAAAATTTTTGCCAAATTTCGATTTTTTTAACATATAAGCGCAGTTCATATCTAAGAAATTTTACCACTATCCTGAAGTACAATATGTCATGAGAAAACAATGTCAGAATCAGCAGGATCCGTTGAAGCGTTCTAGAGTTATGGCCTCATAAAGTGACACTGGTCAGAATTGAAAAAATTGGCCTGGTCACGAAGGCAAAAACAGGCTCAGGCGCGAAAGGGTTAATATTTCTGAAAGTTTCAGGAATGTTTAATTTTTGCACAATAATTGTGTTTTTATTTATATTTTCTGAGAATATGATATAAATAGTAATGAAAAATATAATGAACTGGATTGTAGAGACATAAAGTATGCACACTTGTACAGTATACTTTATGTAAGGGGCTACATGGTGACTTTGGACGCGATCCAGGTTGTGCATACAAAGATTATGTGTAGCTGATACATTGCAGCGTAATACACAGTAAGTGAAAGTCGTTGGATCCAACCAGTGTGGATTTTTTGCAGCATGCTTGTCGTATCTGCGGTCCTCTTTTTGTTCATTTGCATTATGCTGCTATGTAGCAGCTATACATAACCATCTCTGATGGCACAACTTGGGTCATAGCCAAAGTCGCTGTGTAGCCTCAGCAGCACAGTATATTTAGGCAATATGTGTAGTGCAACAGCAATTCTCAGACAGGTTGCATGACCTAAAAACATTTGTGCAACTTGTCTTTAACTTGCTGTTGTACAACTATTTCAAAGCCGTGAGTTCTGTGTAAAACAAAAAATTGCCAAATTACCGATGAGTAGAATAAAAGTTGCAGTGACATGTAGAGTTGAGAGACTTTTGTTTTTTTAGGGTCGCGTTTCGTTTCGTGAAACCTGACTTTTCCAAAAGTCGGGTCGAGCAAGATCGTCCGATTATAGGGAAAAGTCGGGGTCGTCCCGAAACACGAAACCCAATGTAAGTCAATGGGGAATAAAAGTCGGCAGTGAGAGGAGGACAGGAAAAACACCTACAGTGCCCATTTGAATGCCAAAAGCATCAATTCTTCTTACTTAAGCTTGTCAACCTTAATTAACTTCATAATACAAGTTACGCACTGAAAAATGGGGGTTATTTGGCTAAAGTTGTGGGGGGGAGGGCTGGCTGCAGGTTTTCATGTGCCCTGGGCGAAAGAGCGCCCCTTTAATACATACCACAACTCATCAATGATCATGCTCCGATACGGCAGAGAAATAGCGGTATAGTACAATGAAAAATACTTCACTTTTTACATCTCATGACGAGGCCCATCTATTTCTCCATACAGAATCATTGGTCCCATATAATGTTTGAAACAGTATATGATGAGCTCCACATAATGCTACAGTATATGTTGGTCCCCATGGATGAAGCTCCACTGTCTTATGGGCCCAAATAATGCTCCAAACATAATGGGCCCCATTTCTAATGCTCTAGTGTATAATGGGCCCTGTAAATGCTGCTCCAGTGTCTGATGACCACCTTTGGAATGTTCCAGTGTATGGTGGGCCCCATCTATCATTCTCCAGAGTAACGTGCTCCCCAAAAATTGCTGTCCCAACATTGAAAACAATCAAATAAGTCTCCTCGCTAGGGAATCCCTGTACTAGTCTGGACTCCTCGTCGTCCCCATCTTCCATCTCACTGCACAGTATTTCAACCTTGCAAGTGCTGTGATCCTGAGCAAGTAGGGGGGGCCCACTCGTTGGCGACGGCACTGGCACAGGGCCCCTGATAGTACGGTGGTGTGTCTGATGGCGGGTGGGCCGAACCTGCACTTTCATCTGCAGCTTCCTCTTTGTCACCGTGTAAGATGGAACTGTATATGGGAAGGGTAACCTGAGTTTCATCAGGGTCAGATTCAGGCCGTGTAGCATGCGAGGGGAATGTAGTGGTCTGGGTCAATGTACCAGCAGATTCATCGAGCAGTGGCTGGGCATCAGTGCACTTGTGTCGCCCCCAGGAGTACGGTCGCCACAGTGGCATTACCTTCCTCCTAGGGAGTGTGATGTCATGCTTGGGAGCAACGAAGGATCTCTCTAGCAGGTTAACTGATTGGGCGGCGTTATTCCCACGAGTCATGACCCTCCAAACAGCGTTCATGAAGGCAAAGTGTTTGTTTTACGCGGGCAGTATGGTTGCAAAGCTGAACCTTAAAGGAATGTCAAGAAGGGCACCACCAGGAGTGGAGCCTACGGTTAAATACGACTCCACCTGGGAAACCTCAACCATGCCAGCTACAGAACAGATGCACACATTGCAAGCTTAATTCCGTTAACGAACGAGACTCCGTCATGCCCCGCGGTCCGAGTCCGGCTTACTAGAGGGACACGTGAGGCTCTGGAACATGAGATTGGCCAATAACTGGTGTGTCATGCCCTTACATGTCCGTGGCTGCATGTGCGCTACACTGAAAAGGCCAGCGTTTGTCGCTTACAGGTGCAGATAACCAGCTGAACAACGTTAGTGATGGGGATCACTGATTACAATTATTACCCGCGAACAATGATTTCCCAGAAAGTGCAGGTCAACTGCAGTTCCGGAATTAGGCCTAACCGTCATTCCTGAAAAAATGAAAAACTTACATGTGCAAACCACAGGTGCTGTAGCTTGCTTAACAGCTCGCCAGCCGTTCTCACGCCCAGTATGGATTACACGTGATTGCACAAAGGTTAGAAAGGGTATCGTATCCCCAGATAACATGTATGGATAGCGTACACATTCAAAATTTATGTCTCAGGAGGCAGGCTCAGACGGTATTAGGCCCAGTATGGATTGCACGTGATTGCACAAAGGTTAGAAAGGGTACCGTATCCCCGGATAACATGTATGAATAGCGTACACATTCAAAATATATGTCTCAGGAGGCAGGCTCAGACGGTGTTAGGCCCAGTATGGATTGCACGTGATTGCACAAAGGTTAGAAAGGGTACCGTATCCCCGGATAACATGTATGGATAGCGTACACATTCAAAATATATGTCTCAGGAGGCAGGCTCAGATGGTGTTAGGCCCAGTATGGATTGCACGTGATTGCACAAAGGTTAGAAAGGGTACCGTATCCCCGGATAACATGTATGGATAGCGTACACATTCAAAATATATGTCTCAGGAGGCAGGCTCAGACGGTGTTAGGCCCAGTATGGATTGCACGTGATTGCACAAAGGTTAGAAAGGGTACCGTATCCCCGGATAACATGTATGGATAGTGTACACATTCAAAATATATGTCTATACATCAGGAGGCAGGCTCAGACGGTGTTAGGCCCAGTATGAATTGCACGTGATTGCACAAAGGTTAGAAAGGGTACCGTATCCCCGGATAACATGTATGGATAGCGTACACATTCAAAATATATGTCTCAGGAGGCAGGCTCAGGCGGTGTTAGGCCCAGTATGGATTGCACGTGATTGCACAAAGGTTAGAAAGGGTACCGTATCCCCGGATAACATGTATGGATAGCGTACACATTCAAAATATATGTCTCAGGAGGCAGGCTCAGACGGTGTTAGGCCCAGTATGGATTGCACGTGATTGCACAAAGGTTAGAAAGGGTACCGTATCCCCGGATAACATGTATGGATAGCGTACACATTCAAAATATATGTCTCAGGAGGCAGGCTCAGACGGTGTTAGGCCCAGTATGGATTGCACGTGATTGCACAAAGGTTAGAAAGGGTACCATATCCCCGGATAACATGTATGGATAGCGTACACATTCAAAATATATGTCTCAGGAGGCAGGCTCAGACGGTGTTAGGCCCAGTATGGATTGCACGTGATTGCACAAAGGTTAGAAAGGGTACCGTATCCCCGGATAACATGTATGGATAGCGTACACATTCAAAATATATGTCTCAGGAGGCAGGCTCAGAAGGTGTTAGGCCCAGTATGGATTGCACGTGATTGCACAAAGGTTAGAAAGGGTACCGTATCCCCGGATAACATGTATGGATAGCGTACACATTCAAAATATATGTCTCAGGAGGCAGGCTCAGACGGTGTTAGGCCCAGTATGGATTGCACGTGATTGCACTAAGGTTAGAAAGGGTACCGTATCCCCGGATAACATGTATGGATAGTGTACACATTCAAAATATATGTCTCAGGAGGCAGGCTCAGACAGTGTTAGGCCCAGTATGGATTGCACGTGATTGCACAAAGGTTAGAAAGGGTACCGTATCCCCGGATAACATGTATGGATAGCGTACACATTCAAAATATATGTCTCAGGAGACAGGCTCAGACGGTGTTAGGCCCAGTATGGATTGCACGTGATTGCACAAAGGTTAGAAAGGGTACCGTATCCCCGGATAACATGTATGGATAGCGTACACATTCAAAATATATGTCTCAGGAGGCAGGCTCAGACGGTGTTAGGCCCAGTATGGATTGCACGTGATTGCACAAAGGTTAGAAAGGGTACCGTATCCCCGGATAACATGTATGGATAGCGTACACATTCAAAATATATGTCTCAGGAGGCAGGCTCAGACGGTGTTAGGCCCAGTATAGATTGCATGTGATTGCACAAAGGTTAGAAAGGGTACCGTATCCCCGGATAACATGTATGGATAGCGTACACATTCAAAATATATGTCTCAGGAGGCAGGCTCAGACGGTGTTAGGCCCAGTATGGATTGCACGTGATTGCACAAAGGTTAGAAAGGGTACCGTATCCCCGGATAACATGTATGGATAGCGTACACATTCAAAATATATGTCTCAGGAGGCAGGCTCAGACGGTGTTAGGCCCAATATGGATTGCAGGTGATTGCACAAAGGTTAGAAAGGGTACCGTATCCCCGGATAACATGTATGGATAGCGTACACATTCAAAATATATGTCTCAGGAGGCAGGCTCAGACGGTGTTAGGCCCAGTATGGATTGCACGTGATTGCACAAAGGTTAGAAAGGGTACCGTATCCCCGGATAACATGTATGGATAGCGTACACATTCAAAATATATGTCTCAGGAGGCAGGCTCAGACGGTGTTAGGCCCAGTATGGATTGCACATGATTGCACAAAGGTTAGAAAGGGTACCGTATCCCCGGATAACATGTATGGATAGCGTACACATTCAAAATATATGTCTCAGGAGGCAGGCTCAGACGGTGTCAGGCACAGTATGGATTTGACGGCCCAGATTAAACAGCGGAGGAGCAGGGAGAGGTAAAGATTGCAAATGCTGGGTCCCTGCCCAAGCAAGGGGGGCCCACTCGTGGGCGTCGCTACTGTCACTGGGCCCCTCATAGTACAGCGGTGTGTCTGACGGCGGGTGTGCACCACCACCGTCAGAGACACTTGATTGCACTATGAGGGACCCTGTGCCAGTGCCCGCGCCCAAGAGTCGGCCTACCCACCTGTCCAGGGCAACGGCACTCGCACGGTGTCGTGCGCTAGGTGGTGACCCCGGCCATGGGGGGGGAGGCAGCACAGTTAGGGAGTTTTAGAAAGTGGCATATGTTGATGTTGGACATTCAGCTGATGCAAAAGGTGAAATAGGTCAAGTCCCAGGAAGAGGTGGACCAAAGCAAGCCATTTTTCTGTCACCCTATGTGTCATCAGGGGAAGGTGGGACAAAATACTTGGAAACCCATGCATGGTTCATTTTAATAAAGGTTAGATCATCCACATTTTGGGTTGACAGACGGGTCCTTTTTTCTGTCAGGATTGATCCAGCTGCACTGAAGACTCTTTCCGATAGCACACTTGCAGCTGGGCAAGCGAGCTCCTGTAAGGCATATTGTGCCAATTCAGGCAAGGTGTCCAGTTTAGCGGCCCAATAGTCAAAGGGGAATGACCTGTGTGGGAGAACATCGATATGGGAGGAAAAGTAGTTTGTAACCATGGTTTACAACTGCTGTCTCCTGTCACTTTCCATCGATGCAGTATTACCAGTTGTGTGAGCGGTATTTGAAAAATCAGTCCACAACATTGTCATGAAACCCATGTCTCCAACTCCACTTCTGCTGTGTTCACCACGAACACCTCTGCCAAGCTGCCCCCGGCCCGTACGGCTCGTGTGAGAACCATCACCGCTGCTGTGTGCTGGGAATGCCTCAAGCAACCGATTTACCAGAGTTGCTTGTTTATTAGCCAATATTAGGTCAAGGTTCTCCTGTGGCATGATGTTTTGTAATTTGCCTTTATAGCGTGGATCCAGGATGCTCGCCAACCAGTAGTCGTCATCGTTCATCATTTTGGCAATGCGGGGGTCCCTTTTTAGGATCCGCAAGGCATAATCTGACATGTGGGCCAATGTTCCCGGTGTCAATGATGCACTGCGAGTGCTGGTTGGAGGAGCACTTTCTGGCAAATCCACATCCCTCCAGTCACGCACAAATCCTGTACCAGACCTTGCCACGCCAACATTTTCACTTGCCCCACGAGATGCATCCTCCTCCCCTAAGTAATCATCCCCATCATCATCCTCCTCCTCCTCCTCTTCTTCCTCCACCTCGTCCAGGAGAGGTCCCTGAGCAGACAATGGCTGAATGTCATCAAGGATTCCCTCCTCCTCTTCCTCCTCATCAACATTGGCTGCAGACGCCTGCTCCTTAAGGTGCGTCAAAGTTTGCATGAACAGATGCATAAGTGGGATGCTCATGCTTTGGATGGCGCCGTCTGCGGTTACCAGCCGTGTGCATTCCTCAAAACACTGAAGGACTTTACAGAGGTCTTTCAGCTTCGACCACTGCACACCTGTCAACTCCATGTCTGCTCTCAAAGTGCCTGGCCGTGTATCCTCCCACAAATGCATTATGGCCTGCCTCTGCTCACACAGCCGCTCCACCATGTGCAGGGTGGAGTTCCACCTTGTTGCAATGTCGATAATGAGGCGGTGGTTGGGAAGGTGGAGCAATCGCTGCAGCTTCTGCATACGAACGGAGTGTACAGGCCACCGGCGGATGTGCGCGCACAGTCTTCACACCTTCTGGAGCAGGGCTGTTAACTCCGGATAATTTTTGAGGAAGCACTGCACCACCAGGTTCAAGGTGTGAGCCAAGCAAGGTATGTGGCTGAGTTTTGAAAGGGCTATGGCTGCCACAAAATTACGGCTGTTATCACTAACTACCTTGCCTGCCTCAAGATGTACACTGCCCAGCCATGACTCAGTTTGTCGCTGAAAGTACTCGGCCAGCACCTCGGCGGTATGTCTGTCGCCCAAACACATCATCTGCAACACAGCCTGCTGACGCTTTCCACTAGCTGCTCGATAGGGGGACACATCGTGTGCAACAGTGGCAGCTGCAGATGGAGTGCTCGTACGACTGCGCTCTGTGGATGAGCTTTCGCTTCTGGAGGAGGAGGAGGAGGAGGAGGAGGGTGGAACGCCTACAGCCAACTGTTTCCTATACCGTGGGCTAGGCAGCACTGTCCCACCACCACTGTCCCCTGTGGACCCTGCATCCACCACATTAACCCAGTGCGCAGTGATGGACACGTAACGGCCCTGGCCATGCCGACTGGACCATGCATCAGTTGTGAGGTGCACCTTTCCGCTCACTGACTGCTTGAGTGCATGGACAATGCGGTCTTTCACTTGATGGTGGAGGGCTGGGATGGCTTTGCGAGAGAAGAAGTGGCGACTGGGTAGGTCATAGCGTCGTACTGCATAGGCCATGAGTTCGCGGAAAGCTGTGCTTTCCACCAACCGAAAGGGCATCATCTCAAACGAGATTAGTTTGGCAATGTGGGCGTTCAAACCCAGTGTACGCGGATGAGAGACTGAGTACTTTCTTGACCTACTCATAGTGTCTGGGAGGGTGAGCTGCACTTGAGAGCTGCATATGGTGGAAGTAGCGGTGGACAGGGCGGACTGAGAGAGGGTTGATGATGGTGATGGAGTTGGTGTTCTTTCTGATGGCCTAGAATCAGTCTTTCATTGATATAACAGTGGGATTCCCTGACTGCTGTGGCCTTGCAACGACACCTCAACATTTGCTGCTGTGCTAACCGGTGGGCTTACAGTAGGGGAAACAATGTAGCGTTGATGACTACCTTCGTTGTGATCAGTTGCACATGTGGCACTTGAGGTTTGGTGTTGTGTCCACGCTTGCAAGTGCATGCTGGTTAAATGTCTAAGCATGCAACTGGTATTCAAATTTTTCAGATTTTTCCCTCGGCTAAAGGTCTTTGCGCACTTCTTACAGATAACCTTGGCCTGATCATGAGGATTTTGTTCAAAAAAGTGCCACACTGCACTCTTCCTACTTTGGCAGACATTTTGCGGCCTAGCACGCTGTGATCTTTTGACCCTCTGGACAAGCTGTCCAGCAACTCTTTTGATGTTTGGAACCTGTATTTGGAGTGCTCCGGGCCTGCCAGATAACAGCTGTTGCAATGTCGATGTCTGCTGTGGATGCTCCTCATCTGAGCTATTGGAAGCAGCACCCTCTTCCCCCAATGGATGCCAATCTGGGTCAACAACTGGGTCATCAATCACCTCCTCTTCTATGTCATGTGCACCTTCCTCTGTGTCACTGTGTATGGTGGTATAGTGTGCGGGAAGGGGCACCTGAGTCTCATCAGGGTCAGAATTTGGCTCTGTACACTGCGAGGACAATGTAGTGCTCTGAGTGAATGTACCAGCAGAATCATCCATCCGCGGCTGTGCATCAGTGCACTCCATGTCAGATTCATCTTGGCCTGGGTAATTCAGAGGTAGCAAATTGGTATATCATAAAAAATAAAACATAACCTTTAATGATTCTTTAAAAACCATACATCAAATCTAAACAAACATGTGCCCAAGTGCAATTGTGCAGTGCTCTATTAAAAACAAACCGTTTTGTACTTTATGAGGTACCATATGGCCCTGGACATTATCGTATTTCTTGTCTAGGTGTTTCAAAACCTGGACTCTCCGACCATATGGGCCTTATATATATGTAATAGTGTGCCAACCGGCCTTAATGTCATCAGAATTATTATTACTTAATAGACATGTATCCAGCCCGTATACAAATAGCACAGCATATGTACAGCATCGGTCAAATGCATAAGCATAAAATCACCTCATCAGCAAATTGTATCCATTTATGATACCACTATAGAAACTGAGACCGCTGTACTTATCTTTAAACGCTTCTATAAGGAACGGATGATCAGGTAAGGTCCATCTGAAAACCCCAAGATCGTGACCCGATCTCCAGAATTGTCACCCAACGCGTTTCATCAATGTCTGACTCATCAGGGGTATTGTGACACCTTCTTCTGGCGCATAGCACGCCCGTTGTGAGATAACTGCCTTTTATAAATCGCGGCATACCGCGGCTTGTGAATAAAAACAAATTCTTTACACCCCATCGTAGGAAAAGAAACAGAAAAAAAAGGAGAGTCAGGGTACCAACTACAAATTATGTGTATCAAAATATTGCGTGATTGGTCTAAGCAGTCACCTGACCATCACGTATCATTAGGAGCCGCTCACTTTGTTTTATTGCATCAATCTAATAGTGCGGCTTCATTTGCTCAATCATAAAATGTTAAATGCGTCCCCCTATCATTATTTATACGGGATCCGAATTATTATTTTATGATTGCATAGGCGTTATGAATCAGTACAAAACGCCAACACCCATATTATGGACATTGTCAGGGATTATCTTGTGAATAAAAACAAATTCTTTACACCCCATCGTAGGAAAAGAAACAGAAAAAAAAGGAGAGTCAGGGTACCAACTACAAATTATGTGTAATGTGGAAATTATTCTATTAATTTTGTTGCATGCATAACAAGGGGATACCACCAACCTCCATGTATCTGTAGGAATTATAGAAAGGGTGCCCACTAAATCTGGCCCTATATGTCCCTAACTAGCTGTTCCCTACCTCACGCGGAGGTTGGCACCCTAAATTCCTGCGCAATGGCGCCCCCACTCCTCGTCGGCTCTCCCTGAACTAGAAAGCCCTATTGAAACTCCCTACAAGAAGGAAGAAAAGGAAAGTGTCTCATTCAGTCCTTTGGGATATACAGATTGTAGTGAGAAAATCCAATATGTTTCTCTTTGGAGTATGCGTTTATCCCAATCACCTCCTCTTGGATTTTGGGGGACCTTTTCTATGCCCATGAAACTGACCGCCTTCACGTCACCCTTATGTCTTTGATTGACATGGGTGGCTACCGGTGTATCACGTTTAAGAATTATATCTCTATGGTGTTCACCTACCCTCACCCTCAACTCCCTCTTTGTCTTGCCGATGTATTCAAGGCCACAGCTACAGGTGATTTTATATACCACTCCTATTGATCTGCAATTAATGAATTGACCAATACGGTAGATCTTTCCTGTGACATTGCTCTGAAATTCTTTACTCTGTTGAATAGAGGTACAATATTTACAGCTACCACATCTGTAACAGCCTTTCGGCTGTGTACCTAGCCATGTTGGGCTGTATGAGGTTTTCTGGGTATAATGGCTGCGGACCAACCTATCCCTCAAGGAGCGGCCCCTCCTAAATGTAATTTGTGGATTATCCGAGATCAAGCCTCCAAGATCTTTGTCCATACATAGTATTGGCCAATGTCGGTTCATAATGGCTCTCAGCTCATTTGCCCCATTGGAAAAGGTGGTGATGAACCTTATGATATTGTCTTCATTGGTTTGCTGTTTGGGTATAAGTAGTTCTTTTCTTTCCTTCTCTACCGTAAATTTATAAGCCCCTTTAAGAATGTCATCTGGGTATCCTCGTTCATGAAAACGAGATCTAAGGTCATCTGCTTGTCTCTTAAAGTCTCTCTGATCAGTACAATTCCGTTTCATGCGTAGGTACTGGCCTTTAGGAATACCTTTTTTCAAGGGGACTGGGTGACTGGATTCCCATCTTAGAAGGGAGTTCGTAGAGGTAGGTTTCCTGTATGTTTCTGTAACTATACGGCCATTTTCTCCCCTCTTAATGACTATGTCCAGGAAGGGTAGTCTGTTCGCACTAACCTCACATGTGAAGCTAAGACCAATATCATTTATATTAAGATCTTTCACAAAGGTTCTAAAACTGTTCTCATCACCTCTCCAAATAACAAATACGTCGTCGATGTAGCGGAGCCATAGCACTATTTTGTCCTCCGCCACATCAACCTGCTCACCAAAAACGACATTTTCCTCCCACCAGCCCAGGAGCAGATTTGCGTACGATGGCGCACAGGGATTTCCCATCGCAGTGCCCCTGAGCTGATGGAAGAACCTGCCATCAAAAAGAAAAAAAATTTTTGTGAGACAGAATTCCAAGGCTTGCATAACAAACAAGTTATGTCTCGTACATTGGACGCCCCTTGTCTTTAGGAAATAGTCCGCAGCCATTAGACCTTTATCATGGGGAATGGATGAGTACAAGGCTTCTACATCTATTGAACCCAATATCATATCGGTGTCCAATTCGATGTGGTCGAGTTTCAATAAAAGGTCGGTGGTATCCCTTGTATAGGAACTAAGTGATGTAACAAATGGTCTTAAAATTTTGTCTACATATATACCCAGATTTTGGGTTAGACTTCCTATACCCGATATAATCGGTCGGCCTTTCAGGGGCGAAAGGCCTTTATGAATCTTAGGCAGAGCATAGAATGTTGCCACAGTCGGATGTTGTGGAATCAAAAAATCTTTCTCATTTTTATCAATGAGTTTTGCTTGAAGGGCCCCATTCACCAACTTCTTAAGATCATTCAAAAAAGTGTTTGTGGGGTTATGTTCCATTCTTTCATACCCCATAGATCTATCTAACAATGAGTAGCACATGGTTTTATATTGTGCTACATCCATCAATACTATATTCCCCCCTTTATCTGCGGGTTTCACTATTATAGAATTGTCTCTCTCCAGCTCCAGAAGCCCATCCATCTCAGACTTGGTAAGGTTATGGAATCGTCTTTTTTTCCCATTATCCAATTCCTTGATATCTCTAGATACCAAGTTGGCAAATATGTCAAGGGCCCCTATATCATTGCTAATAGGTGGCATTTGTTTACTCTTATTTTTTAATTGTGTGAATGGTCCCTCACCCAAATCGTTGGGATTCATATCCCCCAAATTGAACAAAAATCTCACATCATTAAGTAGGTCTCCCTCTATACCCAATTCAGTGCAGCTTTTTTTATCCATATTTATAAAATGTTTTTTCCACTTAAGTTTACGGATGAAGAGCTGTAAATCCTTAATCGTTTCAAAACATTCAAGATCCGATGTTGGGACAAAAGACATCCCCTTACTGAGAACCGCCATCTGTTCTTTACTGAGGGATTTCGAGGAAAGGTTAATTATATGATTGTCTATACGGGGTTCCTGTTTCTTAATGGGTAGCTTGTGTCTAAAAAATGATCCCTCTGTGGGGAACCTCGACCAGATCCTCTCCCCGCACGTAGATTCCCCCTTCCCCTTACTCTCCCTCTTCCGGGTTTGTACCTCGTTTCTGAGTCAGAAAACTCAGCCTCTGAAGATGATATATCTGTCTCCTGCGGTCTATTGGTTTTTCCGTAATACACTGAATATGCTTTATTATCCCTGAATTCTTGTAAATCCCGGATAAAATATTTATGTTTCCTTTCTTTAAGATGATTGCATAGGCGTTATGAATCAGTACAAAACGCCAACACCCATATTATGGACATTGTCAGGGATTATCTTGTGAATAAAAACAAATTCTTTACACCCCATCGTAGGAAAAGAAACAGAAAAAAAAGGAGAGTCAGGGTACCAACTACAAATTATGTGTAATGTGGAAATGTATGGTTTTTAAAGAATCATTAAAGGTTATGTTTTATTTTTTATGATATACCAATTTGCTACCTCTAAATATCTGACATTGGTTTGAGACACCCCCGCTATATATTTGTAATAGTTGGACATGGCAGGATTCCTTGTTACAGGAATAGACACCAATCAGTGGATTAATGAAGCGAAAGATGTATTTTCAGATGGTACCTTTACACAGAAAAAGTATATACCCTCTTTCAGTGCTGCTTTTAAAGAGTTGACCAAGGTTTATAAAGAACAAGTTACTTCGTGGTGGGAGGTACAGAGCTTGGAAAGTTATATAAAAGCAGGAATAGTTCCCCGCCATCTTAGAATATCAATTAACTTTGGTTATAGATATAAGAATACAACACTATTGGCCAAATTAGAGAAAGAAGCAACTGATAGTTCATTGAAACTTATGAAAATACTCCTTGAGGAGGAGAAGTGTATGTTAAATAATATTAATGAACGTCTGAGAGATCAGATAGAGGTCACGAAGAAATTTTCTACAGAGGCCGAGTTTACGGTGAAAGAATCTAGTCTACAAAACATTATAGAAAAATTTCAATATCATCTTAAAGAAAGGAAACATAAATATTTTATCCGGGATTTACAAGAATTCAGGGATAATAAAGCATATTCAGTGTATTACGGAAAAACCAATAGACCGCAGGAGACAGATATATCATCTTCAGAGGCTGAGTTTTCTGACTCAGAAACGAGGTACAAACCCGGAAGAGGGAGAGTAAGGGGAAGGGGGAATCTACGTGCGGGGAGAGGATCTGGTCGAGGTTCCCCACAGAGGGATCATTTTTTAGACACAAGCTACCCATTAAGAAACAGGTTCAACGGCAGGAACCCCGTATAGACAATCATATAATTAACCTTTCCTCGAAATCCCTCAGTAAAGAACAGATGGCGGTTCTCAGTAAGGGGATGGCTTTTGTCCCAACATCGGATCTTGAATGTTTTGAAACGATTAAGGATTTACAGCTCTTCATCCGTAAACTTAAGTGGAAAAAACATTTTATAAATATGGATAAAAAAAGCTGCACTGAATTGGGTATAGAGGGAGACCTACTTAATGATGTGAGATTTTTGTTCAATTTGCGGGATATGAATCCCAACGATTTGGGTGAGGGACCATTCACACAATTAAAAAATAAGAGTAAACAAATGCCACCTATTAGCAATGATATAGGGGCCCTTGACATATTTGCCAACTTGGTATCTAGAGATATCAAGGAATTGGATAATGGGAAAAAAAGACGATTCCATAACCTTACCAAGTCTGAGATGGATGGGCTTCTGGAGCTGGAGAGAGACAATTCTATAATAGTGAAACCCGCAGATAAAGGGGGGAATATAGTATTGATGGATGTAGCACAATATAAAACCATGTGCTACTCATTGTTAGATAGATCTATGGGGTATGAAAGAATGGAACATAACCCCACAAACACTTTTTTGAATGATCTTAAGAAGTTGGTGAATGGGGCCCTTCAAGCAAAACTCATTGATAAAAATGAGAAAGATTTTTTGATTCCACAACATCCGACTGTGGCAACATTCTATGCTCTGCCTAAGATCTTAAAGGCCTTTCGCCCCTGAAAGGCCGACCGATTATATCGGGTATAGGAAGTCTAACCCAAAATCTGGGTATATATGTAGACAAAATTTTAAGACCATTTGTTACATCACTTAGTTCCTATACAAGGGATACCACCGACCTTTTATTGAAACTCGACCACATCGAATTGGACACCGATATGATATTGGGTTCAATAGATGTAGAAGCCTTGTACTCATCCATTCCCCATGATAAAGGTCTAATGGCTGCGGACTATTTCCTAAAGACAAGGGGCGTCCAATGTACGAGACATAACTTGTTTGTTATGCAAGCCTTGGAATTCTGTCTCACAAAAAATTTTTTTCTTTTTGATGGCAGGTTCTTCCATCAGCTCAGGGGCACTGCGATGGGAAATCCCTGTGCGCCATCGTACGCAAATCTGCTCCTGGGCTGGTGGGAGGAAAATGTCGTTTTTGGTGAGCAGGTTGATGTGGCGGAGGACAAAATAGTGCTATGGCTCCGCTACATCGACGACGTATTTGTTATTTGGAGAGGTGATGAGAACAGTTTTAGAACCTTTGTGAAAGATCTTAATATAAATGATATTGGTCTTAGCTTCACATGTGAGGTTAGTGCGAACAGACTACCCTTCCTGGACATAGTCATTAAGAGGGGAGAAAATGGCCGTATAGTTACAGAAACATACAGGAATCCTACCTCTACGAACTCCCTTCTAAGATGGGAATCCAGTCACCCAGTCCCCTTGAAAAAAGGTATTCCTAAAGGCCAGTACCTACGCATGAAACGGAATTGTACTGATCAGAGAGACTTTAAGAGACAAGCAGATGACCTTAGATCTCGTTTTCATGAACGAGGATACCCAGATGACATTCTTAAAGGGGCTTATAAATTTACGGTAGAGAAGGAAAGAAAAGAACTACTTATACCCAAACAGCAAACCAATGAAGACAATATCATAAGGTTCATCACCACCTTTTCCAATGGGGCAAATGAGCTGAGAGCCATTATGAACCGACATTGGCCAATACTATGTATGGACAAAGATCTTGGAGGCTTGATCTCGGATAATCCACAAATTACATTTAGGAGGGGCCGCTCCTTGAGGGATAGGTTGGTCCGCAGCCATTATACCCAGAAAACCTCATACAGCCCAACATGGCTAGGTACACAGCCGAAAGGCTGTTACAGATGTGGTAGCTGTAAATATTGTACCTCTATTCAACAGAGTAAAGAATTTCAGAGCAATGTCACAGGAAAGATCTACCGTATTGGTCAATTCATTAATTGCAGATCAATAGGAGTGGTATATAAAATCACCTGTAGCTGTGGCCTTGAATACATCGGCAAGACCAAGAGGGAGTTGAGGGTGAGGGTAGGTGAACACCATAGAGATATAATTCTTAAACGTGATACACCGGTAGCCACCCATGTCAATCAAAGACATAAGGGTGACGTGAAGGCGGTCAGTTTCATGGGCATAGAAAAGGTCCCCCAAAATCCAAGAGGAGGTGATTGGGATAAACGCATACTCCAAAGAGAAACATATTGGATTTTCTCACTACAATCTGTATATCCCAAAGGACTGAATGAGACACTTTCCTTTTCTTCCTTCTTGTAGGGAGTTTCAATAGGGCTTTCTAGTTCAGGGAGAGCCGACGAGGAGTGGGGGCGCCATTGCGCAGGAATTTAGGGTGCCAACCTCCGCGTGAGGTAGGGAACAGCTAGTTAGGGACATATAGGGCCAGATTTAGTGGGCACCCTTTCTATAATTCCTACAGATACATGGAGGTTGGTGGTATCCCCTTGTTATGCATGCAACAAAATTAATAGAATAATTTCCACATTACACATAATTTGTAGTTGGTACCCTGACTCTCCTTTTTTTTCTGTTTCTTTTCCTACGATGGGGTGTAAAGAATTTGTTTTTATTCACAAGATAATCCCTGACAATGTCCATAATATGGGTGTTGGCGTTTTGTACTGATTCATAACGCCTATGCAATCATAAAATAATAATTCGGATCCCGTATAAATAATGATAGGGGGACGCATTTAACATTTTATGATTGAGTAAATGAAGCCGCACTATTAGATTGATGCAATAAAACAAAGTGAGCGGCTCCTAATGATACGTGATGGTCAGGTGACTGCTTAGACCAATCACGCAATATTTTGATATGCAGACCGACAGGCCCGGTTACGCCCAGGAAGTGGGGCAAGGTATGGTCGGTTCCTGTCCCAACATGACGCGCGGCGCCTGTTTAGGAAAACCCAGGAAGTGGGGCAAGTTGCCTGAGCAGATGCCGGCGTCATGCGCAAACCGGAAGTACTGAACGGGGCAACCGGAAACGGCAACAAGCCGCGGTATGCCGCGATTTATAAAAGGCAGTTATCTCACAACGGGCGTGCTATGCGCCAGAAGAAGGTGTCACAATACCCCTGATGAGTCAGACATTGATGAAACGCGTTGGGTGACAATTCTGGAGATCGGGTCACGATCTTGGGGTTTTCAGATGGACCTTACCTGATCATCCGTTCCTTATAGAAGCGTTTAAAGATAAGTACAGCGGTCTCAGTTTCTATAGTGGTATCATAAATGGATACAATTTGCTGATGAGGTGATTTTATGCTTATGCATTTGACCGATGCTGTACATATGCTGTGCTATTTGTATACGGGCTGGATACATGTCTATTAAGTAATAATAATTCTGATGACATTAAGGCCGGTTGGCACACTATTACATATATATAAGGCCCATATGGTCGGAGAGTCCAGGTTTTGAAACACCTAGACAAGAAATACGATAATGTCCAGGGCCATATGGTACCTCATAAAGTACAAAACGGTTTGTTTTTAATAGAGCACTGCACAATTGCACTTGGGCACATGTTTGTTTAGATTTGATGTATGGTTTTTAAAGAATCATTAAAGGTTATGTTTTATTTTTTATGATATACCAATTTGCTACCTCTAAATATCTGACATTGGTTTGAGACACCCCCGCTATATATTTGTAATAGTTGGACATGGCAGGATTCCTTGTTACAGGAATAGACACCAATCAGTGGATTAATGAAGCGAAAGATGTATTTTCAGATGGTACCTTTACACAGAAAAAGTATATACCCTCTTTCAGTGCTGCTTTTAAAGAGTTGACCAAGGTTTATAAAGAACAAGTTACTTCGTGGTGGGAGGTACAGAGCTTGGAAAGTTATATAAAAGCAGGAATAGTTCCCGCCATCTTAGAATATCAATTAACTTTGGTTATAGATATAAGAATACAACACTATTGGCCAAATTAGAGAAAGAAGCAACTGATAGTTCATTGAAACTTATGAAAATACTCCTTGAGGAGGAGAAGTGTATGTTAAATAATATTAATGAACGTCTGAGAGATCAGATAGAGGTCACGAAGAAATTTTCTACAGAGGCCGAGTTTACGGTGAAAGAATCTAGTCTACAAAACATTATAGAAAAATTTCAATATCATCTTAAAGAAAGGAAACATAAATATTTTATCCGGGATTTACAAGAATTCAGGGATAATAAAGCATATTCAGTGTATTACGGAAAAACCAATAGACCGCAGGAGACAGATATATCATCTTCAGAGGCTGAGTTTTCTGACTCAGAAACGAGGTACAAACCCGGAAGAGGGAGAGTAAGGGGAAGGGGGAATCTACGTGCGGGGAGAGGATCTGGTCGAGGTTCCCCACAGAGGGATCATTTTTTAGACACAAGCTACCCATTAAGAAACAGGTTCAACGGCAGGAACCCCGTATAGACAATCATATAATTAACCTTTCCTCGAAATCCCTCAGTAAAGAACAGATGGCGGTTCTCAGTAAGGGGATGTCTTTTGTCCCAACATCGGATCTTGAATGTTTTGAAACGATTAAGGATTTACAGCTCTTCATCCGTAAACTTAAGTGGAAAAAACATTTTATAAATATGGATAAAAAAAGCTGCACTGAATTGGGTATAGAGGGAGACCTACTTAATGATGTGAGATTTTTGTTCAATTTGGGGGATATGAATCCCAACGATTTGGGTGAGGGACCATTCACACAATTAAAAAATAAGAGTAAACAAATGCCACCTATTAGCAATGATATAGGGGCCCTTGACATATTTGCCAACTTGGTATCTAGAGATATCAAGGAATTGGATAATGGGAAAAAAAGACGATTCCATAACCTTACCAAGTCTGAGATGGATGGGCTTCTGGAGCTGGAGAGAGACAATTCTATAATAGTGAAACCCGCAGATAAAGGGGGGAATATAGTATTGATGGATGTAGCACAATATAAAACCATGTGCTACTCATTGTTAGATAGATCTATGGGGTATGAAAGAATGGAACATAACCCCACAAACACTTTTTTGAATGATCTTAAGAAGTTGGTGAATGGGGCCCTTCAAGCAAAACTCATTGATAAAAATGAGAAAGATTTTTTGATTCCACAACATCCGACTGTGGCAACATTCTATGCTCTGCCTAAGATTCATAAAGGCCTTTCGCCCCTGAAAGGCCGACCGATTATATCGGGTATAGGAAGTCTAACCCAAAATCTGGGTATATATGTAGACAAAATTTTAAGACCATTTGTTACATCACTTAGTTCCTATACAAGGGATACCACCGAACTTTTATTGAAACTCGACCACATCGAATTGGACACCGATATGATATTGGGTTCAATAGATGTAGAAGCCTTGTACTCATCCATTCCCCATGATAAAGGTCTAATGGCTGCGGACTATTTCCTAAAGACAAGGGGCGTCCAATGTACGAGACATAACTTGTTTGTTATGCAAGCCTTGGAATTCTGTCTCACAAAAAATTTTTTTCTTTTTGATGGCAGGTTCTTCCATCAGCTCAGGGGCACTGCGATGGGAAATCCCTGTGCGCCATCGTACGCAAATCTGCTCCTGTGCTAGTGGGAGGAAAATGTCGTTTTTGGTGAGCAGGTTGATGTGGCGGAGGACAAAATAGTGCTATGGCTCCGCTACATCGACGACGTATTTGTTATTTGGAGAGGTGATGAGAACAGTTTTAGAACCTTTGTGAAAGATCTTAATATAAATGATATTGGACTTAGCTTCACATGTGAGGTTAGTGCGAACAGACTACCCTTCCTGGACATAGTCATTAAGAGGGGAGAAAATGGCCGTATAGTTACAGAAACATACAGGAAACCTACCTCTACGAACTCCCTTCTAAGATGGGAATCCAGTCACCCAGTCCCCTTGAAAAAAGGTATTCCTAAAGGCCAGTACCTACGCATGAAACAGAATTGTACTGATCAGAGAGACTTTAAGAGACAAGCAGATGACCTTAGATCTCGTTTTCATGAACGAGGATACCCAGATGACATTCTTAAAGGGGCTTATAAATTTACGGTAGAGAAGGAAAGAAAAGAACTACTTATACCCAAACAGCAAACCAATGAAGACAATATCATAAGGTTCATCACCACCTTTTCCAATGGGGCAAATGAGCTGAGAGCCATTATGAACCGACATTGGCCAATACTATGTATGGACAAAGATCTTGGAGGCTTGATCTCGGATAATCCACAAATTACATTTAGGAGGGGCCGCTCCTTGAGGGATAGGTTGGTCCGCAGCCATTATACCCAGAAAACCTCATACAGCCCAACATGGCTAGGTACACAGCCGAAAGGCTGTTACAGATGTGGTAGCTGTAAATATTGTACCTCTATTCAACAGAGTAAAGAATTTCAGAGCAATGTCACAGGAAAGATCTACCGTATTGGTCAATTCATTAATTGCAGATCAATAGGAGTGGTATATAAAATCACCTGTAGCTGTGGCCTTGAATACATCGGCAAGACCAAGAGGGAGTTGAGGGTGAGGGTAGGTGAACACCATAGAGATATAATTCTTAAACGTGATACACCGGTAGCCACCCATGTCAATCAAAGACATAAGGGTGACGTGAAGGCGGTCAGTTTCATGGGCATAGAAAAGGTCCCCCAAAATCCAAGAGGAGGTGATTGGGATAAACGCATACTCCAAAGAGAAACATATTGGATTTTCTCACTACAATCTGTATATCCCAAAGGACTGAATGAGACACTTTCCTTTTCTTCCTTCTTGTAGGGAGTTTCAATAGGGCTTTCTAGTTCAGGGAGAGCCGACGAGGAGTGGGGGCGCCATTGCGCAGGAATTTAGGGTGCCAACCTCCGCGTGAGGTAGGGAACAGCTAGTTAGGGACATATAGGGCCAGATTTAGTGGGCACCCTTTCTATAATTCCTACAGATACATGGAGGTTGGTGGTATCCCCTTGTTATGCATGCAACAAAATTAATAGAATAATTTCCACATTACACATAATTTGTAGTTGGTACCCTGACTCTCCTTTTTTTTCTGTTTCTTTTCCTACGATGGGGTGTAAAGAATTTGTTTTTATTCACAAGATAATCCCTGACAATGTCCATAATATGGGTGTTGGCGTTTTGTACTGATTCATAACGCCTATGCAATCATAAAATAATAATTCGGATCCCGTATAAATAATGATAGGGGGACGCATTTAACATTTTATGATTGAGTAAATGAAGCCGCACTATTAGATTGATGCAATAAAACAAAGTGAGCGGCTCCTAATGATACGTGATGGTCAGGTGACTGCTTAGACCAATCACGCAATATTTTGATATGCAGACCGACAGGCCCGGTTACGCCCAGGAAGTGGGGCAAGGTATGGTCGGTTCCTGTCCCAACATGACGCGCGGCGCCTGTTTAGGAAAACCCAGGAAGTGGGGCAAGTTGCCTGAGCAGATGCCGGCGTCATGCGCAAACCGGAAGTACTGAACGGGGCAACCGGAAACGGCAACAAGCCGCGGTATGCCGCGATTTATAAAAGGCAGTTATCTCACAACGGGCGTGCTATGCGCCAGAAGAAGGTGTCACAATACCCCTGATGAGTCAGACATTGATGAAACGCGTTGGGTGACAATTCTGGAGATCGGGTCACGATCTTGGGGTTTTCAGATGGACCTTACCTGATCATCCGTTCCTTATAGAAGCGTTTAAAGATAAGTACAGCGGTCTCAGTTTCTATAGTGGTATCATAAATGGATACAATTTGCTGATGAGGTGATTTTATGCTTATGCATTTGACCGATGCTGTACATATGCTGTGCTATTTGTATACGGGCTGGATACATGTCTATTAAGTAATAATAATTCTGATGACATTAAGGCCGGTTGGCACACTATTACATATATATAAGGCCCATATGGTCGGAGAGTCCAGGTTTTGAAACACCTAGACAAGAAATACGATAATGTCCAGGGCCATATGGTACCTCATAAAGTACAAAACGGTTTGTTTTTAATAGAGCACTGCACAATTGCACTTGGGCACATGTTTGTTTAGATTTGATGTATGGTTTTTAAAGAATCATTAAAGGTTATGTTTTATTTTTTATGATATACCAATTTGCTACCTCTAAATATCTGACATTGGTTTGAGACACCCCCGCTATATATTTGCCTGGGTAATTCACCATTTGACTTGATAATCCAGGCATGGTATGTGAAAACAGCTCCATGGAGTAATCAGTAGTATGGCCTGCGTCATCCTTCAATCTTGGTTGGGGTGAAGGACACAAGGAAAGGTGTGGTTCATGAACATGAGCCTCCAATGACGACTCAGTGCTTTTACTTTTTACAACTGAAGAAGAGGAGGCGATAGAGCTGGAGGCTGAGTCAGCAATGTAAGACAAAACTTTTTCCTGATGCTCTGGCTTTAAAAGCGGTTTGCCAACTCCTAGAAAACTAAGCGTTCGAGGCCTTATGTAGCCAGACGATGACGCAGGCTCAACACCTCCTGCATTCGGTCCTATTTTGCTCTTGCCACTATCATCAGATCCACCACCAACACCATCATTACCAGCTGCCAACCCCTGCCCAATTCCACGGCCTCTTCCACCAGCCTTCCTCATTTTTGGTAGAAATGTAGACAAAATCCAACAAACTATATAGTATGTAAAACAAGATACAAGGTGTCTATAGGACAGGGGAGATTTTGAATTTCTGCACACACTTTTGAACACTGGACACTTTTGGATTGTGTGAGGCCCAATGAATATCTGAGCGCTATGTGACAGGCTCGATGGCACAGCTGTGACCTAAGTGACTAGAGGATAAGTGAGATTTTGAATCTCTGCACACACTTTTGGACACTGGACACTTTTGGATTGTGTGAGGCCCAATGAATATCTGAGCGCTATGTGACAGGCTCGATGGCACAGCTGTGACCTAAGTGACTAGAGGATAAGTGAGATTTTGAATCTCTGCACACACTTTTGGACACTGGACACTTTTGGATTGTGTGAGGCCCACTGATATCTGAGCGCTATGTGACAGGCTCGATGGCACAGCTGTGACCTAAGTGACTAGAGGATAAGTGAGATTTTGAATCTCTGCACACACTTTTGGACACTGGACACTTTTGGATTGTGTGAGGCCCACTGATATCTGAGCGCTATGTGACAGGCTCGATGGCACAGCTGTGACCTAAGTGACTAGAGGATAAGTGAGATTTTGAATCTCTGCACACACTTTTGGACACTGGACACTTTTGGATTGTGTGAGGCCCAATGAATATCTGAGCGCTATGTGACAGGCTCGATGGCACAGCTGTGACCTAAGTGACTAGAGGATAAGTGAGATTTTGAATCTCTGCACACACTTTTGGACACTGGACACTTTTGGATTGTGTGAGGCCCACTGATATCTGAGCGCTATGTGACAGGCTCGATGGCACAGCTGTGACCTAAGTGACTAGAGGATAAGTGAGATTTTCAATCTCTGCACACACTTTTGGACACTGGACACTTTTGGATTGTGTGAGGCCCAATGAATATCTGAGCGCTATGTGACAGGCTCGATGGCACAGCTGTGACCTAAGTGACTAGAGGATAAGTGAGATTTTGAATCTCTGCACACACTTTTGGACACTGGACACTTTTGGATTGTGTGAGGCCCACTGATATCTGAGCGCTATGTGACAGGCTCGATGGCACAGCTGTGACCTAAGTGACTAGAGGATAAGTGAGATTTTGAATCTCTGCACACACTTTTGGACACTGGACACTTTTGGATTGTGTGAGGCCCACTGATATCTGAGCGCTATGTGACAGGCTCGATGGCACAGCTGTGACCTAAGTGACTAGAGGATAAGTGAGATTTTGAATCTCTGCACACACTTTTGGACACTGGACACTTTTGGATTGTGTGAGGCCCAATGAATATCTGACCGCTATGTGACAGGCTCGATGGCACAGCTGTGACCTAAGTGACTAGAGGATAAGTGAGATTTTGAATCTCTGCACACACTTTTGGACACTGGACACTTTTGGATTGTGTGAGGCCCACTGATATCTGAGCGCTATGTGACAGGCTCGATGGCACAGCTGTGACCTAAGTGACTAGAGGATAAGTGAGATTTTGAATCTCTGCACACACTTTTGGACACTGGACACTTTTGGATTGTGTGAGGCCCACTGATATCTGAGCGCTATGTGACAGGCTCGATGGCACAGCTGTGACCTAAGTGACTAGAGGATAAGTGAGATTTTTAATCTCTGCACACACTTTTGGACACTGGACACTTTTGGATTGTGTGAGGCCCAATGAATATCTGAGCGCTATGTGACAGGCTCGATGGCACAGCTGTGACCTAAGTGACTAGAGGATAAGTGAGATTTTGAATCTCTGCACACACTTTTGGACACTGGACACTTTTGGATTGTGTGAGGCCCAATGAATATCTGAGCGCTATGTGACAGGCTCGATGGCACAGCTGTGACCTAAGTGACTAGAGGATAAGTGAGATTTTGAATCTCTGCACACACTTTTGGACACTGGACACTTTTGGATTGTGTGAGGCCCACTGATATCTGAGCGCTATGTGACAGGCTCGATGGCACAGCTGTGACCTTAGTGACTAAAGGATAAGTGAGATTTTGAATCTCTGCACACACTTTTGGACACTGGACACTTTTGGATTGTGTGAGGCCCACTGATATCTGAGCGCTATGTGACAGGCTCGATGGCACAGCTGTGACCTAAGTGACTAGAGGATAAGTGAGATTTTGAATCTCGGCACACACTTTTGGACACTGGACACCTTTGGATTGTGTGAGGCCCAATGAATATCTGAGCGCTATGTGACAGGCTCGATGGCACAGCTGTGACCTAAGTGACTAGAGGATAAGTGAGATTTTGAATCTGCACACACTTTTGGACACTGGACACTTTTGGATTGTGTGAGGCCCAATGAATATCTGAGCGCTAAGTGACAGGCTCGATGGCACAGCTGTGACCTAAGTGACTAGAGGATAAGTGAGATTTTGAATCTCTGCACACACTTTTGGACACTGGACACTTTTGGATTGTGTGAGGCCCACTGATATCTGAGCGCTATGTGACAGGCTCGATGGCACAGCTGTGACCTAAGTGACTAGAGGATAAGTGAGATTTTGAATCTCTGCACACACTTTTGGACACTGGACACTTTTGGATTGTGTGAGGCCCACTGATATCTGAGCGCTATGTGACAGGCTCGATGGCACAGCTGTGACCTAAGTGACTAGAGGATAAGTGAGATTTTGAATCTCTGCACACACTTTTGGACACTGGACACTTTTGGATTGTGTGAGGCCCAATGAATATCTGAGCGCTATGTGACAGGCTCGATGGCACAGCTGTGACCTAAGTGACTAGAGGATAAGTGAGATTTTGAATCTCTGCACACACTTTTGGACACTGGACACTTTTGGATTGTGTGAGGCCCACTGATATCTGAGCGCTATGTGACAGGCTCGATGGCACAGCTGTGACCTAAGTGACTAGAGGATAAGTGAGATTTTGAATCTCTGCACACACTTTTGGACACTGGACACTTTTGGATTGTGTGAGGCCCACTGATATCTGAGCGCTATGTGACTGGCTCGATGGCACAGCTGTGACCTAAGTGACTAGAGGATAAGTGAGATTTTGAATCTCTGCACACACTTTTGGACACTGGACACTTTTGGATTGTGTGAGGCCCACTGATATCTGAGCGCTATGTGACAGGCTCGATGGCACAGCTGTGACCTAAGTGACTAGAGGATAAGTGAGATTTTGAATCTCTGCACACACTTTTGGACACTGGACACTTTTGGATTGTGTGAGGCCCACTGATATCTGAGCGCTATGTGACAGGCTCGATGGCACAGCTGTGACCTAAGTGACTAGAGGATAAGGGAGATTGGATTGCTTTTAAAAAAGCAGTTTGCGGAGCAGTGGGTAAACAGCAATGCCAGCCTGTCAGGAAGCCTTAAAAGGCAGCCCAACAACCAACACCACTGATACACCACAATATAGACTCCCCTTGCACTGTACACACAGTGACTGGTGTGTTGTGGAGGCCAAATTGCTATCAGCAGCAGAAGCAGTTTTTTTTTCTTCTCAGCAGGACAAAAAAAAAAAAATTGGGATTGCTTTTAAAAAAGCAGTTTGAGGCCCAATGAATATCTGAGCGCTATGTGACAGGCTCGATGGCACAGCTGTGACCAAAGTGACTAGAGGATAAGGGAGATTGGTTTGCTTTTAAAAAAGCAGTTTGCGGAGCAGTGGGTAAACAGCAATGCCAGCCTGTCAGGAAGCCTTAGAAGGCAGCCCAACAACCAACACCACTGATACACCACTATATAGCCTCCCCTTGCACTGCACACACAGTGACTGGTGTGTTGTGCAGGCCAAATCGCTAGCAGCAGAAGCAGTTTTTTGGTCTTCTTCCCTGCCTAACGCTCTCCCTACAGAATCAGCAGCAACCTCTCCCTATACTGAGATCGGCAGAAGTAAGATGGCGGTCGGCGTGCACGCCCTTTTATACCCCCTGTGACGCCCACCAAAGCAAGCCAATCACTTGCATGCCCTTCTGAAAGATGGTGGTGACCCGTGCCTATGTCATCACGTTGCCCACAGTGTCCGTGGATCCTGATTGGCTGAAAAAGAGCGCAAAACAAACTTTTGAAACGCGACTTTGGCGCGAAAGTCGCCGACCTCGTGGCCGACCTCATCATAGGGTCGGTTTTCATTTCATGAAACCCGACTTTGCCAAAAGTCGGCGACTTTTGAATTTTTTCGACCCGTTTCGCTCAACTCTAGTGACTTGCATTGAATTCTATGACAAGTGAGTGAATTGGGGGGCTGTGGGGTATCATACTATATGAGGTGTTGTGAGGTATCCTAGTGTATGGGGGGTTGTGGAGGATATTATATTGCATGGGTGAAGTATTATACTGTGTGGTGGGTCATGAGGGACATCATACTATGTGGTGGGTCATGAAGGACCTCATACTGTGTGATGGTCTGTGGGTGACATAATACTGTGTGAGAAACTGTAGCATCCATCATATGGAGCACATTATACTGTCAAAAGTCAAAATTTCTTATATTCAATGTTTGCACACATCTTAGCATCTACAGTGGGCAGTTGTATTTTTGATTTGTATAGTATGCATTCATAGACCTTGCACCTGTTCACACTTGCTTTATTCTGTTTAGAGGTTGTGGTCAGTTTTCTGGGGGTTTTTTGCAGTATACTATTGGAGGTGGTGACTGCCTCCATAGTACTGCCATCAGCCTAAGATTGTTTTTAATTAGTGCTGAATCCTACATGACCTTTTAATTTGTAGGCTTTTAGTCCAGGAGAGGGATGCTTAATAAGTATTAGGTTTAATGCCTCATCAAACAAAGGTTCGCCTTGTTGCCGCTGATTGGCTCTTATGAATTGGTCAATTTGAAGGCGGTGGTGGACATCATATTTTATGAGGTGTTGTTGGTGACCATCATACTGTTTGGAGGGCTGTGGTGTATAGGGGCTTTGAAGGCCGCCATACTGTTAGTGAGGGTAATGAAGGCCTTCATACTGTGTGTGTGGGGTTTTGGGTGCTATCATACTGTATGGGAGTCTGTGGGGACCATCTTACTGTGTTGGGCATCATATTATGTATGGAGTTTGTGCAGCCGTCATACTGTATAGGTGGAGGAATATGGGGACATCAGTGTGTGTGTGGAGTCATCATACTATGTGGGATATTTTATGGGGCATCATATTCTGAGCCTATGGGCTCAAACTCACTTGCGAGAGACTCGCACAATTCTCGTGCGAGTCTCTCGCATGGAAACCTGGCACAGCCGCTGGCACTCGGATAGGAACGTGAGGCTGCATAGAAATACATGTAGCCGCACGCTCCGGTCCAAGTGACAGCGGCAGTGCCATGTTTTCACGTATGAGCCCAAAGTGACACGATAGGAGTCTTGCTAAGGGGTCACATGATTTCCCTGTACATCCCTGCTCATGAACGTTATTACAAATACAATATTATTACAATAAAGAGGCACTGAGACTGCAATTTGGCCATTTTTTACAGCTCTAAAAATAGTTGTGACGACTGCTGGTATGAACACACTGCGCCACTGACTGGGCTTACCCTGGAAGAGGGTAACAAAGTGATTACCTGGTATTCATTAGAGCCTCTGATGGTGAGATTAGGCTTGCGCCGTTCAAGTAGTCAACAGTAGAGTTGAGCGACTTTTGGTTTTTTAGGGTCGCGTTTCGTTTTGTGAAACCCGACTTTTCCAAAAGTCGGGTCGAGCAAGATCGTCCGATTATAGGGAAAAGTCGGGGTCGTCCCGAAACACGAAACCCAATGTAAGTCAATGGGGAATAAAAGTCGGCAGTGAGAGGAGGACAGGAAACACACCAACAGTGCCCATTTGAATGCCAAAAGCATCAATTCTTCTTACTTAAGCTTGTCAACCTTAATTAACTTCATAATACAAGTTACGCACTGAAAAATGGGGGTTATTTGGCTACAGTTGTGGGGGGGGGGAGGGCTGGCTCCAGGTTTTCATGTGCCCTGGGCGAAAGAGCGCCCCTTTAACACATACCACAACTCATCATGCTCCGATACGGCAGAGAAATAGCGGTATAGTACAATGAAAAATACTTCACTTTTTACATCTCATGACGAGGCCCATCTATTTCTCCATACAGAATCATTGGTTCCATATAATGTTTGAAACAGTATATGATGAGCTCCACATAATGCTACAGTATATGTTGGTCCCCATGGATGAAGCTCCACTGTCTTATGGGCCCAAATAATGCTCCAAACATAATGGGCCCCATTTCTAATGCTCCAGTGTATAATGGGCCCTTTAAATGCTGCTCCAGTGTCTGATGTCCACCTTTGGAATGTTCCAGTGTATGGTGGGCCCCATCTATCATTCTCCAGAGTATAGTGCTCCCCAAAAATTGCTGTCCCAACATTGAAAACAATGAAATAAGTCTCCTCGCTATGGAATCCATGTACTAGTCTGGACTCCTCCTCGTCCCCATCTTCCATCTCACTGCACAGTATTTCAACCTTGCAAGTGCTGTGATCCTGAGCAAGCAGGGGGGGCCCACTCGTTGGCGACAGCACTGGCACAGGGCCCCTGATAGTACGGTGGTGTGTCTGACGGCGGGTGGGCCGAACCTGCACTTTCATCTGCAGCTTCCTCTTTGTCACCGTGTAAGATGGAACTGTGTATGGGAAGGGTAACCTGAGTTTCATCAGGGTCAGATTCAGGCCATGTAGCGTGCGAGGGGAATGTAGTGGTCTGGGTCAATGTACCAGCAGATTCATCGAGCAGTGGCTGAGCATCAGTGCACTTGTGTCGCCCCCAGGAGTACGATCGCCACAGTGGCATTACCTTCCTCCTAGGGAGTGTGATGTCATGCTTGGGAGCAGCGAACGATCTCTCTAGCAGGTTAACTGATTGGGCGGCGTTATTCCCACGAGTCATGACCCTCCAAACAGCGTTCATGAAGGCAAAGTGTTTGTTTTACGTGGGCAGTATGGTTGCAAAGCTGAACCTTAAAGGAATGTCCAGAAGGGCACCACCAGGAGTGGAGCCTACGGTTAAATTCGACTCCACCTGGGAAACCTCAAACATGCCAGCTACAGAACAGATGCACACATTGCAAGCTTAATTCCGTTAACGAACGAGACTCCGTCATGCCCCGCGGTCCGAGTCCGGCTTACTAGAGGGACACGTGAGGCTCTGGCACATGAGATTGGCCAATAACTGGTGTGTCATGCCCCTTACATGTCCATGGCTGCATGTGCGCTACACTGAAAAGGCCAGCGTTTGTCGCTTACAGGTGCAGATAACCCGCTGAACAACGTTAGTGATGGGGATCACTGATTACAATTATTACCCGCGAACAATGATTTCCCAGTAAGTGCAGGTCAACTGCAGTTCCGGAATTAGGCCTAACCGTCATTCCTGAAAAAATGAAAAACTTACGTGTGCAAACCACAGGTGCTGTAGCTTGCTTAACAGCTCGCCAGCCGTTCTCACGCCCAGTATGGATTGCACGTGATTGCACAAAGGTTAGAAAGGGTACCGTATCCCCAGATAACATGTATGGATAGCGTACACATTCAAAATATATGTCTCAGGAGGCAGGCTCAGACGGTGTTAGGCCCAGTATGGATTGCACAAAGGTTAGAAAGGGTACCGTATCCCCAGATAACATGTATGGATAGCGTACACATTCAAAATATATGTCTCACGAGGCAGGCTCAGACGGTGTTAGGCCCAGTATGGATTGCACGTGATTGCACAAAGGTTAGAAAGGGTACCGTATCCCCAGATAACATGTATGGATAGCGTACACATTCAAAATATATGTCTCAGGAGGCAGGCTCAGACGGTGTTAGGCCCAGTATGGATTGCACGTGATTGCACAAAGGTTAGAAAGGGTACCGTTTCCCCGGATAACATGTATGGATAGCGTACACATTCAAAATATATGTCTCAGGAGGCAGGCTCAGACGGTCTTAGGCCCAGTATGGATTGCATGTGATTGCACAAAGGTTAGAAAGGGTAACGTATCCCCAGATAACATGTATGGATAGCGTACACATTCAAAATATATGTCTCGGGAGGCAGGCTCAGACGGTATTAGGCCCAGTATGGATTGCACGTGATTGCACAAAGGTTAGAAAGGGTACCGTTTCCCCGGATAACATGTGTGGATAGCGTACACATTCAAAATATATGTCTCATGAGGCAGGCTCAGACGGTGTTAGGCCCAGTATGGATTGCACGTGATTGCACAAAGGTTAGAAAGGGTACTGTGTCCCCGGATAACATGTATGGATAGCGTACACATTCAAAATATATGTCTCAGGAGGCAGGCTCAGACGGTGTTAGGCCCAGTATGGATTGCACGTGATTGCACAAAGGTTAGAAAGGGTACCGTATCCCCAGATAACATGTATGGATAGCGTACACATTCAAAATATATGTCTCAGGAGGCAGGCTCAAACGGTGTTAGGCCCAGTATGGATTGCACGTGATTGCACAAAGGTTAGAAAGGGTACCGTTTCCCCGGATAACATGTATGGATAGCGTACACATTCAAAATATATGTCTCAGGAGGCAGGCTCAGACGGTGTTAGGCCCAGTATGGATTGCACGTGATTGCACAAAGGTTAGAAAGGGTACCGTTTCCCCGGATAACATGTATGGATAGCGTACACATTCAAAATATATGTCTCAGGAGGCAGGCTCAGACGGTGTTAGGCCCAGTATGGATTGCACGTGATTGCACAAAGGTTAGAAAGGGTACCGTATTCCCAGATAACATGTATGGATAGCGTACACATTCAAAATATATGTCTCAGGAGGCAGGCTCAGACGGTGTTAGGCCCAGTATGGATTGCACGTGATTGCACAAAGGTTAGAAAGGGTACCGTATTCCCAGATAACATGTATGGATAGCGTACACATTCAAAATATATGTCTCAGGAGGTAGGCTCAGACGGTGTTAGGCCCAGTATGGATTGCACGTGATTGCACAAAGGTTAGAAAGGGTACCGTATCCCCAGATAACATGTATGGATAGCGTACACATTCAAAATATATGTCTCAGGAGGCAGGCTCAGATGGTGTTAGGCCCAGTATGGATTGCATGTGATTGCACAAAGGTTAGAAAGGGTACCGTATCCCCAGATAGCATGTATGGATAGCGTACACATTCAAAATATATGTCTCAGGAGGCAGGCTCAGACAGTGTTAGGCCCAGTATGGATTGCACGTGATTGCACAAAGGTTAGAAAGGGTACCGTTTCCCCGGATAACATGTATGGATAGCGTACACATTCAAAATATATGTCTCAGGAGGCAGGCTCAGATGGTGTTAGGCCCAGTATGGATTGCACGTGATTGAACAAAGGTTAGAAAGGGTACCGTATCCCCGGATAACATGTATGGATAGCGTACACATTCAAAATATATGTCTATACATCAGGAGGCAGGCTCAGACGGTGTCAGGCACAGTATGGATTTGACGGCCCAGATTACACAGCGGAGGAGCAGGGAGAGGTAAAGATTGCAAATGCTGGGGCCCTGGCCAAGCAAGGGGGCCCACTCGTGGGCGTCGGTACTGGCACTGGGCCCCTCATAGTACAGCGGTGTGTCTGACGGCGGGTGTGCACCACCACCGTCAGAGACACTTGATTGCACTATGAGGGACCCTGTGCCAGTGCCCGCGCCCAAGAGTCGGCCTACCCACCTGTCCAGGGCAACGGCACTCGCACGGTGTCGTGCGCTAGGTGGTGACCCCGGCCATGGGGGGGGAGGCAGCACAGTTAGGGAGTTTTAGAAAGTGGCATATGTTGATGTTGGACATTCAGCTGATGCAAAAGGCGAAATAGGTGAAGTCCCAGGAAGAGGTGGACCAAAGCAAGCCATTTTTCTGTCACCCTATGTGTCAACAGGGGAAGGTGGGACAAAATCCTTGGAAACCCATGCATGGTTCATTTTAATGAAGGTTAGATCATCCACATTTTGGGTTGACAGACGGGTCCTTTTTTCTGTCAGGATTGATCCAGCTGCACTGAAGACTCTTTCCGATAGCACACTTGCAGCTGGGCAAGCGAGCTCCTGTAAGGCATATTGGGCCAATTCAGGCCAGGTGTCCAGTTTAGCGGCCCAATAGTCAAAGGGGAATGACCTGTGTGGGAGAACATCGATATGGGAGGAAAAGTAGTTAGTAACCATAGTTGACAACTGCTGTCTCCTGTCACTTTCCATCGATGCAGTATTACCAGTTGTGCGAGCGGTATTTGAAAAATCAGTCCACAACATTGTCATGAAACCCCTGTCTCCAACGCCACTTCTGCTGTGTGCACTACGAACACCTCTGCCAAGCTGCCCCCGGCCCGTACGGCTCGTGTGAGAACCATCACCGCTGCTGTGTGCTGGGAATGCCTCAAGCAACCGATTTACCAGAGTTGCTTGTTTATTAGCCAATATTAGGTCAAGGTTCTCATGTGGCATGATGTTTTGTAATTTGCCTTTATAGCGTGGATCCAGGATGCTGGCCAACCAGTAGTCGTCATCGTTCATCATTTTGGCAATGCGGGGGTCCCTTTTTAGGATCCGCAAGGCATAATCTGTCATGTGGGCCAATGTTCCCGGTGTCAATGATGCACTGCGAGTGCTGGTTGGAGGAGCACTTTCTGGCAAATCCACATCCCTCCAGTCACGCACAAACCCTGTACCAGACCTTGCCACGCCAACATTTTCACTTGCCCCACGAGATGCATCCTCCTCCCCTAATTAATCATCCCCATCATCATCCTCCTCCTCCTCTTCTTCCTCCACCTCGTCCAGGAGAGGTCCCTGAGCAGACAATGGCTGAATGTCATCAAGGATTCCCTCCTCCTCTTCCTCCTCATCAACATTGGCTGCAGACGCCTGATCCTTAAGGTGCGTCAAAGTTTGCATGAGCAGACGCATATGTGGGATGCTCATGCTTAGGATGGCGTCGTCTGCGCTTACCAGCCGTGTGCATTCCTCAAAACACTGAAGGACTTTACAGAGGTCTTTCAGCTTCGACCACTGCACACCTGTCAACTCCATGTCTGCTCTCAAAGTGCCTGGCCGTGTATCCTCCCACAAATGCATTATGGCCTGCCTCTGCTTGCACAGCCGCTCCACCATGTGCAGGGTGGAGTTCCACCTTGTTGCAATGTCGATAATGAGGCGGTGGTTGGGAAGGTGGAGCAATCGCTGCAGCTTCTGCATATGAACGGAGTGTACAGGCCACCGGCGGATGTGCGTGCACAGTCTTCGCACCTTCTGGAGCAGGGCTGTTAACTCCGGATAATTTTTGAGGAAGCACTGCACCACCAGGTTCAAGGTGTGAGCCAAGCAAGGTATGTGGCTGAGTTTTGAAAGGGCTATGGCTGCCACAAAATTACGGCCGTTATCACTAACTACCTTGCCTGCCTCAAGATGTACACTGCCCAGCCATGACTCAGTTTGTCGCTGAAAGTACTCGGCCAGCACCTCGGCGGTATGTCTGTCGCCCAAACACATCATCTGCAACACAGCCTGCTGACGCTTTCCACTAGCTGCTCGATAGGGGGACACATCGTGTGCAACAGTGGCAGTTGCAGATGGAGTGCTCGTACGACTGCGCTCTGTGGACGAGCTTTCGCTTCTGGAGGAGGAGGAGGAGGAGGAGGAGGGTCGAACGCCTACAGCCAACTGTTTCCTATACCGTGGGCTAGGCAGCACTGTCCCACCAACGCTGTCCCCTGTGGACCCTGCATCCACCACATTAACCCAGTGCGCAGTGATGGACACGTAACGGCCCTGGCCATGCCGACTGGACCATGCATCAGTTGTGAGGTGCACCTTTCCGCTCACTGACTGCTTGAGTGCATGGACAATGCGGTCTTTCACATGATGGTGGACGGCTGGGATGGCTTTGCGAGAGAAGAAGTGGCGACTGGGTAGGTCATAGCGTGGTACTGCATAGGCCATGAGTTCGCAGAAAGCTGTGCTTTCCACCAACCGAAAGGGCATCATCTCAAACGAGATTAGTTTGGCAATGTGGGCGTTCAAACCCAGTGTACGCGGATGAGAGACTGAGTACTTTCTTGACCTACTCATAGTGTCTGGGAGGGTGAGCTGGACTTGAGAGCTGCATATGGTGGAAGTAGCGGTGGACAGGGCAGACTGAGAGAGGGTTGATGATGGTGATGGAGTTGGTGCTCTTTCTGATGGCCTAGAATCAGTCTTTCGTTGATATAACAGTGGGATTCCCTGACTGCTGTGGCCTTGCAACGACACCTCAACATTTGCTGCTGTGCTAACCGGTGGGCTTACAGTGGGGGAATCAATGTAGCGTTGCTGACTACCTTCGTTGTGATCAGTTGCACATGTGGCACTTGAGGTTTGGTGTTGTGTCCACGCTTGCAAGTGCATGTTGGTTAAATGTCTAAGCATGCAACTGGTATTCAAATTTTTCAGATTTTTCCCTCGGCTAAAGGTCTTTGCGCACTTCTTACAGATAACCTTGGCCTGATCATGAGGATTTTGTTCAAAAAAGTGCCACACTGCACTCTTCCTACTTTGGCAGACATTTTGCGGCCTAGCACTCTGTGATCTTTTGACCCTCTGGACAAGCTGTCCAGCAACTCTTTTGATGTTTGGAACCTGTCTTTGGAGTGCTCCGGGCCTGCCAGATAACAGCTGTTGCGATGTCGATGTCTGCTGTGGATACTCCTCATCTGAGCTATTGGAAGCAGCACCCTCTTCCCCCAATGGATGCCAATCTGGGTCAACAACTGGGTCATCCATCACCTCCTCTTCTATGTCATGTGCACCTTCCTCTGTGTCACCGTGTATGGTGGTATAGTGTGCGGGAAGGGGCACCTGAGTCTCATCAGGGTCAGAATTTGGCTCTGTACACTGCGAGGACAATGTAGTGCTCTGAGTGAATGTACCAGCAGAATCATCCATCAGCGGCTGTGCATCAGTGCACTCCATGTCAGATTCATCTTGGCCTGGGTAATTCACCATTTGACTTGATAATCCAGGCATGGTATGTGAAAACAGCTCCATGGAGTAATCAGTAGAATGGCCTGCGTCATCCTTCAATCTTGGTTGGGGTGAAGGACACAAGGAAAGGTGTGGTTCATGAACATGAGCCTCCAATGACGACTCAGTGCTTTTACTTTTTACAACTGAAGAAGAGGAGGCGATAGAGCTGGAGGCTGAGTCAGCAATGTAAGACAAAACTTTTTCCTGATGCTCTGGCTTTAAAAGCGGTTTGCCAACTCCTAGAAAACTAAGCGTTCGAGGCCTTATGTAGCCAGACGATGACGCAGGCTCAACACCTCCTGCATTCGGTCCTATTTTGCTCTTGCCACTACCATCAGATCCACCACCAACACCATCATTACCAGCTGCCAACCCCCGCCCAATTCCACGGCCTCTTCCACCAGCCTTCCTCATTTTTGGTAGAAATGTAGACAAAATCCAACAAACTATATAGTATGTAAAACAAGGTACAAGGTGTATATAGGACAGGGGAGATTTTGAATTTCTGCACACACTTTTGGACACTGGACACTTTTGGATTGTGTGAGGCCCATTGATATCTGAGCGCTATGTGACAGGCTCGATGGCACAGCTGTGACCTAAGTGACTAGAGGATAAGGGAGATTTTGAATCTCTGCACACACTTTTGGACACTGGACACTTTTGGATTGTGTGAGGCCCACTCATATCTGAGCGCTATGTGACAGGCTCGATGGCACAGCTGTGACCTAAGTGACTAGAGGATAAGTGAGATTTTGAATCTCTGCACACACTTTTGGACACTGGACACTTTTGGATTGTGTGAGGCCCACTCATATCTGAGCGCTATCTGACAGGCTCGATGGCACAGCTGTGACCTAAGTGACTAGAGGATAAGTGAGATTTTGAATCTCTGCACACACTTTTGGACACTGGACACTTTTGGATTGTGTGAGGCCCACTCATATCTGAGCGCTATGTGACAGGCTCGATGGCACAGCTGTGACCTAAGTGACTAGAGGATAAGTGAGATTTTGAATCTCTGCACACACTTTTGGACACTGGACACTTTTGGATTGTGTGAGGCCCACTGATATCTGAGCGCTATGTGACAGGCTCGATGGCACAGCTGTGACCTAAGTGACGAGAGGATAAGTGAGATTTTGAATCTCTGCACACACTTTTGGACACTGGACACTTTTGGATTGTGTGAAGCCCAATGAATATCTGAGCGCTATGTGACAGGCTCGATGGCACAGCTGTGACCTAAGTGACTAGAGGATAAGTGAGATTTTGAATCTCTGCACACACTTTTGGACACTGGACACTTTTGGATTGTGTGAGGCCCACTCATATCTGAGCGCTATGTGACAGGCTCGATGGCACAGCTGTGACCTAAGTGACTAGAGGATAAGTGAGATTTTGAATCTCTGCACACACTTTTGGACACTGGACACTTTTGGATTGTGTGAGGCCCACTGATATCTGAGCGCTATGTGACAGGCTCGATGGCACAGCTGTGACCTAAGTGACTAGAGGATAAGGGAGATTTTGAATCTCTGCACATACTTTTGGACACTGGACACTTTTGGATTGTGTGAGGCCCACTCATATCTGAGCGCTATGTGACAGGCTCGATGGCACAGCTGTGACCTAAGTGACTAGAGGATAAGTGAGATTTTGAATCTCTGCACACACTTTTGGACACTGGACACTTTTGGATTGTGTGAGGCCCACTGATATCTGAGCGCTATGTGACAGGCTCGATGGCACAGCTGTGACCTAAGTGACTAGAGGATAAGGGAGATTTTGAATCTCTGCACATACTTTTGGACACTGGACACTTTTGGATTGTGTGAGGCCCACTGATATCTGAGCGCTATGTGACAGGCTTGATGGCACAGCTGTGACCTAAGTGACTAGAGGATAAGTGAGATTTTGAATCTCTGCACACACTTTTGGACACTGGACACTTTTGGATTATGTGAGGCCCACTGATATCTGAGCGCTATGTGACAGGCTCGATGGCACAGCTGTGACCTAAGTGACTAGAGGATAAGGGAGATTTTGAATCTCTGCACACACTTTTGGACACTGGACACTTTTGGATTGTGTGAGGCCCAATGAATATCTGAGTGCTATGTGACAGGCTCGATGGCACAGCTGTGACCTAAGTGACTAGAGGATAAGTGAGATTTTGAATCTCTGCACACACTTTTGGACACTGGACACTTTTGGATTGTGTGAGGCCCACTGATATCTGAGCGCTATGTGACAGACTCGATGGCACAGCTGTGACCTAAGTGACTAGAGGATAAGTGAGATTTTGAATCTCTGCACACACTTTTGGACACTGGACACTTTTGGATTGTGTGAGGCCCACTGATATCTGAGCGCTATGTGACAGGCTCGATGGCACAGCTGTGACCTAAGTGACTAGAGGATAAGGGAGATTTTGAATCTCTGCACACACTTTTGGACACTGGACACTTTTGGATTGTGTGAGGCCCACTGATATCTGAGCGCTATGTGACAGGCTCGATGGCACAGCTGTGACCTAAGTGACGAGAGGATAAGTGAGATTTTGAATCTCTGCACACACTTTTGGACACTGGACACTTTTGGATTGTGTGAGGCCCAATGAATATCTGAGCGCTATGTGACAGGCTCGATGGCACAGCTGTGACCTAAGTGACTAGAGGATAAGTGAGATTTTGAATCTCTGCACACACTTTTGGACACTGGACACTTTTGGATTGTGTGAGGCCCACTGATATCTGAGCGCTATGTGACAGGCTCGATGGCACAGCTGTGACCTAAGTGACTAGAGGATAAGTGAGATTTTGAATCTCTGCACACACTTTTGGACACTGGACACTTTTGGATTGTGTGAGGCCCAATGAATATCTGAGCGCTATGTGACAGGCTCGATGGCACAGCTGTGACCAAAGTGACTAGAGGATAAGGGAGATTGGATTGCTTTTAAAAAAGCAGTTTGTGGAGCAGTGGGTAAACAGCAATGCCAGCCTGTCAGGAAACCTTAGAAGGCAGCCCAACAACCAACACCACTGATACACCACTATATAGCCTCCCCTTGCACTGCACACACAGTGACTGGTGTGTTGTGCAGGCCAAATCACTAGCAGCAGAAGCAGTTTTTTTGTCTTCTTCCCTGCCTAACGCTCTCCCTACAGAATCAGCAGCAACCTCTCCCTATGCTAAGATCGGCAGAAGTAAGATGGCGGTCGGCGTGCACGCCCTTTTATACCCCCTGTGACGCCCACTAAAGCAAGCCAATCACTTGCATGCCCTTCTGAAAGATGGTGGTGACCCCTGCCTATGTCATCACGTTGCCCACAGTGTCCGTGGATCCTGATTGGCTGAAAAAGAGCGCAAAACAAACTTTTGAAATGCGACTTTGGCGCGTAAGTCGCCGACCTCGTGGCCGACCTCATCCTAGGGTCGGGTTTCGTTTCATGACACCCGACTTTGCCAAAAGTCGGCGACTTTTGAAATTTTTCGACCCGTTTCGCTCAACTCTAGTCAACAGGTTCAACTCCAGGGAGGTCCCCGGGTCTGTAGCAGCTGAACCAAGAGTCAGAGGCAAAACACAAATATCATGAGTGGGTCACATCCTGCTAGGTGATCTGGGGTTAGAAAATCAAAATATATTGTGAATTGCCGATCTTCCATTTAGCTGGTGTGTTAGATATTACCTTATATACTTCAGTATAAGCTGAGTTTTTCAGGTTTTTTTTTGTGCTAGAAAAGCCCCTCTAGGCTTATTCTCGAGTGAGGGTCCCAGAAGATGGAGGGGGAGCAGGAGCAGGGGGTCACAGGAGGCAGGAGCCGGCTGCGGTGGCTTAAGCCTGTGCCAGCTGCTAAAGAGAAATGAATATTCACTGCGCTTGCAGTGAGTATTCATTCGTCTTCAATAGCTGGCACAGTAATCGCCACCTCTAGCTTCCTGCAGCGGCTGGGCGATCACATGTGCCGCATGAATATTCATTTCCCTTTAGCAGCAGGCACACATGATTGCTCCGCCGCCGCAGCTGCTGGCATCTGAACAAGACGCGGCGAGGGAGTGCAGGGACTGTGAGTAGGATGGGTTTTTTTAACGTTTTTCTGCTGGGGACCATAGTTAGGGCCCCAGTCCTAAGGATGGATCAGGGTCCCTTTCCTTAATCACAAACAGTCACAGCGTGACTAGTGTTGAGCATTCCGATACCGCAAGTATCGGGTATCGGCCGATATTAGCGGTATCGGAATTCCGATACTTAATTCCGATACTTTTGTCATATCGGATTCCGGAATCGGAATCGGAATAGGAAGTTCCCATCATGCTATGAGCCTGCTTGCTTTGATTAAGCCAATGGGAATCCTCCGAAGTGTGGGCACATCCTGTTAGGCATGTAGGCATGTTAACTATTGGCATGGCTGTGATTGGCTGCCGAAATGATGTCATGATGCACTATAAAAGCCACCGCAGCCGCCATTTCTGGTCACTCTGCTGTGAATTCAGTTAGGGACAGGCTGCTGTAGAAGACTGTGAGGGACAGTTAGAAATAGCGATTCCACCAAACATCTAGTGCTTTACCCAGGCTACATAAACCACCACTGTAGCCTTCTTTGCCCTAGCAGCAGTGTTCACAGCTGTCTGCAAGGGCTGTGTGAGTGCAGCTCACGCTATGGAGTGGGTCCTGCAGCCACGTCAGGCTGTAGGCCACCCAGTGTGATCACTGCTGCCTCATACATCTTTTATTTTTTGAGCTGCATTTTTTACATAATTTCAATCTAGTGTGCTTCCATCCGTATCCATATACGTTGGTTGCAAACACTAGTAGTAGACAGCGGAGCCTTTCTGCAGCCTTTCAGTGCTAGTGTCCACTTTGCTGCACTGTTCACGGCTGTCTGAGAGGTCTCTGACTGTGTGTGAGTGCAGCTCACGCTGAGTAGTGTGTCCTGCAGCTACGTCTGGCTGTAGGACGCTCAGCGTGCGTCAGTGCCTCACACATATTTTTATTTGAGTGCAGCTCATTTTTTCTTCTATTAGTGTGCATCCATCCGTCTCCATCTACGGTGGTTGCAAACACTATAAAGGAGTACACAGCGGAGCCTTTCTGCAGCCTGTCAGTGCCAGTGCCCACTTAGCTGCACTGTTGACGGCTGTCTGAGAGGCCTCTGACTGTGTGTGAGTGCAGCTCACGCTGAGTAGAGTGTCCTGCAGCTACGTCTGGTTGTAGGACGCTCAACGTGCGTCACTGCCTCACACATATTTGTCTTTGAGTGCAGCTCATTTTTTCTTCTCCTATTAGTGTGCATCCATCCGTATCCATCAACATTGGTTGGTTGCAAACACTATATAGGAGTAGATAGAGGAGCCTTTTTTTCTGGCTTGTGCCCTGCCGGCGCAGCCAGATTAGTATTACCCAATTTTTTTGGAGCCTCATCTTTTGCATTGTAGGTTACCTGCCTGCATTGTAATAGCTCCAAAAAGTTGGTGATACTATCAGTTTCAATTCTTTGTTCACATACTTTGAGTTTGTTTCCAACAAAGAAACCACAAAAAAAGTTCACCAAACACTACATTTTGAACTTGTGTAGGCCACATCAGCTCCTATTAAAGTCTAGTCCACACACACACACACTTCATAAAATTAGTGTTTCTTGTACCTGTAACCAGCTGTTCAGGAATAAGCACACTAAGGCCCCCCTTTGTACTTTTTTGCCTATCTTAAGCAGTCTTGCAAGATGAAGAAGGCAGGGAGTAAGGCGCGTGGGCGTGGGCGTGGGCGTGGAGTTTCAGCAGGGAGAGGACGTGGGGATTCTGCAGGGAGAGGACATGGGGATTCTACAGGTAGAGGACGTGGGGATTCTGGGCCTGCTGCGGGCACCAGTGGATCAGCATCCCCCAGTTTTAGCAGGCAACAGTCCTTTATGCGCAGCTTTGTAGGACCTCAACGTACCCCACTGCTGCGGGAGGAACAAATTGAAGCCGTTGTCGGATGGATGGCAGCTAACGCATCGACTTCAATTACTTCCGCATCCTCTCAGGGTCAGAGCACCGAAGAGCAACCATCTGTCTCTTCACCACCTGCCAAAGTGCCCAGGCAGTCAGAGAGACATGGACAGGAGCCATCACAGTCTCTACTTCTGTTCTCGGAATCTGTTGGCTTGGAAAGAGGGGGCCAGCCAAGCAGCATTCCTGAATGTGAAGAAGAGGGAGTATGCAGTGATGCGCAACTTCTTTGTCCCTCTGAATCTGAAGAGGCGAGTGGGCCAGTGCCTATGGTCAGCACACCTCAGTACGCATCAGATGATGACGAGACTCAGTTGCCACTTTCTGGTGCGTACGGTGCTGGCGAGACAACCCCGGAGAAGCAGCTGTTTGAAGAGGGGAGGGAAGATGATGAGGTCCTTGACCCATCATGGCGTGAGCAACAGGAAGGTGGTGGGAGCAGCTCGGAGGAAGAGATTCCCCTACCGGCCAAAACAGGAGGCAGAGGGAGGGGGAAGACTTGGTTGCCTGTACCCTCCACTTCGGCACCCGTTAGGAGCATTCCTCCTTCCAAAGGCAAACCGGGCGCTCACAAGAGTTGCAGTGCGTGGTCCTTTTTTGACACAGTTGCAGATGACATTTGCTTTGTCAAATGCAAGCTGTGTCATCAGAGAGTCAAAAGAGGGAGAAATGTCAGCAACCTCAATACCACAAATATGTGGAAACATGTGCGCACCAAGCACGAGTTGGAGTTGCAGAGACACCCTGAAGACGTAGGCCAACGTACAGCACCACCTACCACCTCTTCAGTTCGTGTTGGGCCCTCTTCCTCCAGCTCACACACTGCTGGTTCGGCTTCCTCACAGGATCGCCAAGGAAGAACCTCTGCCACTGTTGTCCGGAGACCCTGTCAGATTCCACCCATAGCAGCACGTTCCCATCCATCACAGCCATCGGTAGCACAGGCATGGGATAAAAGGCGCCCTTACTCGGCAAACCATCCCCGAGCACAGTCTCTGAATGCTGGCATTGCCAAACTTCTGGCAGTTGAAATGCTGTCATTCAGGCTGGTGGACACTGACACCTTCCGGGACTTAATGGCATTGGCAGTCCCCCAATACAACGTGCCCAGCCGCTTTTATTTCAGCAGGCGAGCCGTCCCTGCCCTGCAGAAACATGTTGAGGGCAAAATAAAACATGCGCTACTAAACGCCGTTAGTAGCAAGGTCCACCTGACCACCGATGCGTGGACCAGTAACCATGGACAGGGACGATACCTTTCCCTCACTGCCCACTGGGTCAATGTTGTGGAGCCGGGTACGGATCTGGAGAGTGGAGCTGTACGTGTTCTTCCAACGCCAGGGATTGCAGGACTCCAGTCTGTACACATAGACTCCTCCTCCTACTCAAGTTCCTCAGAAACAGCAGAGCAGGAGCCTGTTACGACCGATATGAGCACAGCCGTGGCCAAACGTCAACAGGCTGTACTCAAATTAATTTCTTTGGGGAATCGAAGCCACACAGCGCAGGAGCTCTGGAATGCTATCAAGCTGGAGAGCGATGTGTGGTTTGGGCCAGCGAATCTCCAGCCGGGCTTGGTAGTGTGTGACAATGGCCGAAATCTGGTGGCAGCTCTTGGCCTAGGCAACCTCACACACATCCCATGTCTGGCACATGTTCTTAACTTGGTCATGCAGAGCTTTCTGAGGGACTATCCGGATCTTGCTGCACTGTTGCACAAGGTCCGCATAGAGTGCGCTCACTTGCGACGTTCCAGCACGGCAAGATCGCGCCTCGCTGCTCTGCAGCGACGATTTGGCATTCCGGAACATCGCATCATATGTGACCTACCCACCCGGTGGAATTCAACGTTACATATGTTGGAGCGGTTGTGTGAGCAGCAGGCAGCAGTCATGGAGTACCAGCTGCATCAGGCGCAAACAAGTCGCACTGTGCGCCGTTCACACTTCAGCACCATTGAGTGGGCCTCTATGAAGGACATCTGCCTCGTTTTGCGTGCCTTCGATGAATCCACGCGGATGGCGAGTGCAGATGATGCACTAGTCAGCATGACTGTCCCCCTTATCTGCCTGCTTCAACAAACACTGCAAGCACTAAGGGATGAGGTTTCAGAAGAGGTGGAGGATGAGGAGTCCCAAATGCCATCTGCTTCTGGACAGTCTGCGCTACGTGTTTCCTCACAAAGGCCTAGGCAGGGGACACTTTGTGAGGAGGATGAGGAGGAGTCGATGGAGGAAGAAGACATCTCTCCAGAGGAGGGAGGTACACAAACCTCTACTCAGTATGTACAGCGAGGGTGGGGTGATGCAGAGCAGGCCGAGGTCACGCCTCAAACAGGGGACAGCGGTTCTTTGGCAGTTGGGAGTCTGCAGCACATGGTTGATTTCATGCTGCAGTGCCTGAGAAACGACCGCCGCATCGCCCACATTCTCGTCTCGGCTGATTATTGGGTGTACACCCTCCTAGATCCTCGCTACCGGGACAGCGTACAAAGGCTCATACCAACGTTGAACCGGGAGCGTAAAATGCGGGAGTACGAAGAGTCACTGGTGCAGTCCATAATGTTTTCCATTCCACCCGACAGCATTGTTGCTAGTGCTTTACAAAGCAGCTCTGTGCGTCGAGGCAGTGGAGGAAACTCTGCACAAAGAGGGAGCAGAGGCAGCGCCGCAGCACAAGGCAAGACCACTATGGCCCAAATGTGGCAAAGTTTTGTGTGTCCACCACAATTGTCTACACCATCAGCGACGCCTCGAGTCAGCAGGAGGCAACGCTTCCGTCAGATGGTGTCAGACTACATGTCTTGCCCTGTCGCTGTACTCCCAGATGGCTCTTCCCCCTTCAAGTTTTGGGTCTCTAAGCTGGATACATGGCCAGAGCTTAGCCAGTATGCATTGGAGGTGCTGGCTTGCCCTGCTGCCAGTGTATTATCGGAACGTGTCTTTAGTGCCGCAGGTGGTGTACTAACAGACCGTCGCACGCGACTATCTTCCGATAATGTTGACCGGCTGACTTTTCTGAAAATGAACAAGGCCTGGATCTCCAAAGACTTTGCCATTCCTCTTACAGACTAAATTAGTGGTTGGCAACTGTATCCAGGTCTGCTGGTGTGTTCATTTTTCTACCACCTGAACTATAATCCCTTTGCTTCAACACAGCCAGTTGTCGCTCAGATGTGTCGTCTGCACAGAGAAACACACTAGCTCCTGTGTTAGTGGGGTTCAGTAATGCCAGCTGATCCCCTGCTGTGTGGACGGCAAAGTCACCAGCTCCATCAACATTCAAACCACTACTGATTTTTAACCGTGCCCAACTTAGGTCTCTGGCTCCACTGTCTCTACTATTTCCCCTGACCTCCAACCCCGCCATCTACATCTCTGAAGTGGCGTCAGCACAATCTACACTTGTTCCTGTGTTCCTGTGGCTCAGTCCCATCAGTTTATCCCCTGATGTGTGTCCGGCAAGGTCTCCTGCTCTGTCCACATTCCCATAACCAGTAGTGGGAATGAGGACAGAGCTGGCGAACTTGCCGGACAAACATCAGGGGATCAACTTATGGGACTGAGCACCAGTAACACAGGAACAAGTGTAGATTGTGCTGACGCCACTTCAGAGATGTAGCTGGCGGGGTTGGAGGCCAGGGTAAATAGTAGAGACAGTGGAGCCAGAGGCCTAAGTGGAGCATGGTTAGAATCAGTAGTAGTCCACAACCTCCATAAAAACCGCTGCCCATTGGCCTCTGCATGCGGCATGCGTAATCCTGGGCTCCAACAGCTTCAGTTGGTGTTCAGAAGTGTCGTCTCCACAGAGCCAAACACCTTCGTTAGAGTGTTAGTGGGGTTCAGCACTGCCAACTGTTCCCCTGCTGTGGAGATGGCAAGTCTCCTGCTGCCTTCACCTGCCAAAATCCAGTAGGCCCCAGCCTGCTCCTCGCCTAATCCTGGGCTCCAACAGCGTCAGTTGGTGTTCAGAAGTGTCGTCTCCACAGAGCCAAACACCTTCGTTAGAGTGTTAGTGGGGTTCAGCACTGCCAGCTGTTCCCCTGCTGTGGAGATGGCAAGTCTCCTGCTGCCTTCACCTGGCAAAATCCAGTAGGCCCCAGCCTGCTCCTCGCCTAATCCTGGGCTCCAACAGCGTCAGTTGGTGTTCAGAAGTGTCGTCTCCACAGAGCCAAACACCTTCGTTAGAGTGTTAGTGGGGTTCAGCACTGCCAGCTGTTCCCCTGCTGTGGAGATGGCAAGTCTCCTGCTGCCTTCACCTGCCAAAATCCAGTAGGCCCCAGCCTGCTCCTCGCCTAATCCTGGGCTCCAACAGCGTCAGTTGGTGTTCAGAAGTGTCGTCTCCACAGAGCCAAACACCTTCGTTAGAGTGTTAGTGGGGTTCAGCACTGCCAGCTGTTCCCCTGCTGTGGAGATGGCAAGTCTCCTGCTGCCTTCACCTGCCAAAATCCAGTAGGCCCCAGCCTGCTCCTCGCCTAATCCTGGGCTCCAACAGCGTCAGTTGGTGTTCAGAAGTGTCGTCTCCACAGAGCCAAACACCTTCGTTAGAGTGTTAGTGGGGTTCAGCACTGCCAGCTGTTCCCCTGCTGTGGAGATGGCAAGTCTCCTGCTGCCTTCACCTGCCAAAATCCAGTAGGCCCCAGCCTGCTCCTCGCCTAATCCTGGGCTCCAACAGCGTCAGTTGGTGTTCAGAAGTGTCGTCTCCACAGAGCCAAACACCTTCGTTAGAGTGTTAGTGGGGTTCAGCACTGCCAGCTGTTCCCCTGCTGTGGAGATGGCAAGTCTCCTGCTGCCTTCACCTGCCAAAATCCAGTAGGCCCCAGCCTGCTCCTCGCCTAATCCTGGGCTCCAACAGCGTCAGTTGGTGTTCAGAAGTGTCGTCTCCACAGAGCCAAACACCTTCGTTAGAGTGTTAGTGGGGTTCAGCACTGCCAGCTGTTCCCCTGCTGTGGAGATGGCAAGTCTCCTGCTGCCTTCACCTGCCAAAATCCAGTAGGCCCCAGCCTGCTCCTCGCCTAATCCTGGGCTCCAACAGCGTCAGTTGGTGTTCAGAAGTGTCGTCTCCACAGAGCCAAACACCTTCGTTAGAGTGTTAGTGGGGTTCAGCACTGCCAGCTGTTCCCCTGCTGTGGAGATGGCAAGTCTCCTGCTGCCTTCACCTGCCAAAATCCAGTAGGCCACAGCCTGCTCCTCGCCTAATCCTGGGCTCCAACAGCGTCAGTTGGTGTTCAGAAGTGTCGTCTCCACAGAGCCAAACACCTTCGTTAGAGTGTTAGTGGGGTTCAGCACTGCCAGCTGTTCCCCTGCTGTGGAGATGGCAAGTCTCCTGCTGCCTTCACCTGCCAAAATCCAGTAGGCCCCAGCCTGCTCCTCGCCTAATCCTGGGCTCCAACAGCGTCAGTTGGTGTTCAGAAGTGTCGTCTCCACAGAGCCAAACACCTTCGTTAGAGTGTTAGTGGGGTTCAGCACTGCCAGCTGTTCCCCTGCTGTGGAGATGGCAAGTCTCCTGCTGCCTTCACGTGCCAAAATCCAGTAGGCCACAGCCTGCTCCTCGCCTAATCCTGGGCTCCAACAGCGTCAGTTGGTGTTCAGAAGTGTCGTCTCCACAGAGCCAAACACATTCGTTCAAGTGTTAGTGGGGTTCATCATTGCCAGCTGATCCCCTGCTGTGGAGATGGCAGTCTCTCCTGCTGTCTCCGCATTACAAAGACAGCAGGCCTCTGCCTACACCCTCCTATTTCCTGGGCTTCAACACAGCCAGTTGTAGTTCGGAAGTGCCGTCCACACGGAAAGAGATACTTGCTCCCGTGTCTCAGTGGGGTTCAGTAACGTCAGCTGATCCCCTGCTGTGTGGATGGCAGTCTCTCCTGCTGTCACCTCAATCAAAATACAGTAGGCCTCTGCCTACACCCTCCTATTTCCTGGGCTTCAACACAGCCAGTTGTAGTTCGGAAGTGCCGTCCACACGGAAAGAGATACTTGCTCCCGTGTCTCAGTGGGGTTCAGTAACGTCAGCTGATCCCCTGCTGTGTGGATGGCAGTCTCTCCTGCTGTCACCTCAATCAAAAGACAGTAGGCCTCTGCCTACACCCTCCTATTTCCTGGGCTTCAACACAGCCAGTTGTAGTTCGGAAGTGCCGTCCACACGGAAAGAGATACTTGCTCCCGTGTCTCAGTGGGGTTCAGTAACGTCAGCTGATCCCCTGCTGTGTGGATGGCAGTCTCTCCTGCTGTCACCTCAATCAAAATACAGTAGGCCTCTGCCTACACCCTCCTATTTCCTGGGCTTCAACACAGCCAGTTGTAGTTCGGAAGTGCCGTCCACACGGAAAGAGATACTTGCTCCCGTGTCTCAGTGGGGTTCAGTAACGTCAGCTTATCCCCTGCTGTGTGGATGGCAGTCTCTCCTGCTGTCACCTCAATCAAAAGACAGTAGGCCTCTGCCTACACCCTCCTATTTCCTGGGCTTCAACACAGCCAGTTGTAGTTCGGAAGTGCCGTCCACACGGAAAGAGATACTTGCTCCCGTGTCTCAGTGGGGTTCAGTAACGTCAGCTGATCCCCTGCTGTGTGGATGGCAGTCTCTCCTGCTGTCACCTCAATCAAAATACAGTAGGCCTCTGCCTACACCCTCCTATTTCCTGGGCTTCAACACAGCCAGTTGTAGTTCGGAAGTGCCGTCCACACGGAAAGAGATACTTGCTCCCGTGTCTCAGTGGGGTTCAGTAACGTCAGCTGATCCCCTGCTGTGTGGATGGCAGTCTCTCCTGCTGTAAACTCATTCAAAATACAGTAGGCCTCTGCCTACACCCTCCTATTTCCTGGGCTTCAACACAGCCAGTTGTAGTTCGGAAGTGCCGTCCACACGGAAAGAGATACTTGCTCCCGTGTCTCAGTGGGGTTCAGTAACGTCAGCTGATCCCCTGCTGTGTGGATGGCAGTCTCTCCTGCTGTAAACTCATTCAAAATACAGTAGGCCTCTGCCTACACCCTCCTATTTCCTGGGCTTCAACACAGCCAGTTGTAGTTCGGAAGTGCCGTCCACACGGAAAGAGATACTTGCTCCCGTGTCTCAGTGGGGTTCAGTAACGTCAGCTGATCCCCTGCTGTGTGGATGGCAGTCTCTCCTGCTGTCACCTCAATCAAAAGACAGTAGGCCTCTGCCTACACCCTCCTATTTCCTGGGCTTCAACACAGCCAGTTGTAGTTCGGAAGTGCCGTCCACACGGAAAGAGATACTTGCTCCCGTGTCTCAGTGGGGTTCAGTAACGTCAGCTGATCCCCTGCTGTGTGGATGGCAGTCTCTCCTGCTGTAAACTCATTCAAAATACAGTAGGCCTCTGCCTACACCCTCCTATTTCCTGGGCTTCAACACAGCCAGTTGTAGTTCGGAAGTGCCGTCCACACGGAAAGAGATACTTGCTCCCGTGTCTCAGTGGGGTTCAGTAACGTCAGCTGATCCCCTGCTGTGTGGATGGCAGTCTCTCCTGCTGTCACCTCAATCAAAATACAGTAGGCCTCTGCCTACACCCTCCTATTTCCTGGGCTTCAACACAGCCAGTTGTAGTTCGGAAGTTCCGTCCACACGGAAAGAGATACTTGCTCCCGTGTCTCAGTGGGGTTCAGTAACGTCAGCTGATCCCCTGCTGTGTGGATGGCAGTCTCTCCTGCTGTCACCTCAATCAAAATACAGTAGGCCTCTGCCTACACCCTCCTATTTCCTGGGCTTCAACACAGCCAGTTGTAGTTCGGAAGTGCCGTCCACACGGAAAGAGATACTTGCTCCCGTGTCTCAGTGGGGTTCAGTAACGTCAGCTGATCCCCTGCTGTGTGGATGGCAGTCTCTCCTGCTGTCACCTCAATCAAAATACAGTAGGCCTCTGCCTACACCCTCCTATTTCCTGGGCTTCAACACAGCCAGTTGTAGTTCGGAAGTGCCGTCCACACGGAAAGAGATACTTGCTCCCGTGTCTCAGTGGGGTTCAGTAATGTCAGCTGATCCCCTGCTGTGTGGATGGCAAAGTCTCCTGCTGCCTACACAGTCGTACCACTACTGATTTTTAACCGTGCTCCAATTAGGCCTGTGGCTCCACTGTCTCTCGTATTTCCCCTGTCCTCCAACCCTGCCAGTTACAGCTCCGAAGTGGCGTCTGCACAATCCACACTTGTTCCTGTGTTACAGGTGTTCAGTCCGGTCAGTTAATCCCCTGATGTGTGTCCGGCAATGTCGCCTGCTCTGTCCACATTCCCATTATGGGAATGTGGACAGAGCAGGCGACATTGCCGGACACACATCAGGGGATTAACTGACCGGACTGAACACCTGTAACACAGGAACAAGTGTGGATTGTGCAGACGCCACTTCGGAGCTGTAACTGGCGGGGTTGGAGGACAGGGGAAATACGAAAATCAGTGAAGCCACAGGCCTAAGTGGAGCTTGGTTCAAATTAGTAGTCTACAACCGATCTTAAAATTTCTTCAATGCAGCCTAAGCCTGCTCCGTGCTTGTCCCTGGGCTTCAACACAGCCAGTTGTTGCTCGGAAGTGCCGTCTTCACAGAGTAAAACACTAGCTCCTGTGTTTGTGGGGTTCAGTAACGTCAGCTGTTCCCCTGCTGTTTTGATGGCAATCTGTCCTGCTGCCTCCCAATTGACAGCACATCAGGCCTCAGCCTGCTAAGTGCTTGTCCTGGGCTCCAACATCGCCAGTTGCTGCTCATAACTGACTTTGGCACGGGTACTCCCTCCTGCCCAGCTTGGTTCCAGCCCTGCCTGCTGTTTCCGGGAAGTGTCAATGTCAGTTTGCCACCCCAAGTTGCCATGTCGTGTTGCGGTTGGGTTAGCCGAGGCTAGGGTGCCAGCAGTTTAGGTGCTTCCTATGTGGACTGTGGGTTCTGGTAAGAAAGGTTTGTTCCATAGTGCCAGTAGGACAAGCACCCCCTGTAGGACTGTGTGATTCGGTAACTGCGGCCAGCTTGCGGCATGCCAACTTTGCTTTTCAGGGGTAACTTCTGATACCCCTCCGGGTTCCAGCACCGTCAGCTGGTTCTCATCAGAGCCTTTGGCCTAGGTGCCTCCATCTCGGTATCCGAGTTCCGGCAACGTCTGCTGGTCCTTGGTAGTGCTTTGTAGCACAGGTACCTCCTGCTTAGTAACCGGGTTCCAGCACCGTCAGCTGGTCCTCGGTTGTGCCATTGGCTCTTATTCCTTCTGCTGCCCCTCCGGGTGCCAGCACTGTCAGCTGGTCCTCGCTATTTCCATTTGCTCTTGCAGCTTATGCTACCCCTCCGGGTTCCAGCACCGTCAGCTGGTTCTCGTCAGAGCCTTTGGCCTAGGTGCCTCCATCTCGGTATCCGAGTTCCGGCAACGTCTGCTGGTCCTTGGTAGTGCTTTGTAGCACAGGTACCTCCTGCTTAGTAACCGGGTTCCAGCACCGTCAGCTGGTCCTCGGTAGTGCCATTGGCTCTTGTTCCTTCTGCTGCCCCTCCGGGTGCCAGTACCGTCAGCTGGTTCAAGAGGACAAAGAACAGGAAGACAACCACCAAGATGCAGAACAACAAGAGAGAGAAGACAAAGAAGCATAAAAAAAACAAAGCAGAAGAACATTAAGCATAAGACTAATACTCTGAGCAAATGATATTATCTTATTTATAAGCAGAAGAAGACTAAGCAGTGTATGGGGGTGAGTCCGTTCCTCCTCGTGGTGCCCCTGGAAAAGGCCTGCTGCTGCAGGCCAAACTGAACGCGGACAAATCCTGTTGTAAATCTTTTGTGACAGGCAGAACGGAAGGTGTAAACTTCTAACTTTTCTAGATAACAACTACAGGAATGCCTGACACAAACAAGAATATGATGAAGAAGAATAGGAAGAAGATGAATAAGCTGAATATGTAGAATAATAATTGTTGAATAAGAAGAATATGAAGAATGTAAGAAAAGGAAGAAGAAGAAGAAGAAGAAGAAGAAGAAGAAGAAGAAGAAGAAGAAGAAGAAGAATGTAAAAAAAGGAAGTAGAAGAAGAAGAAGAAGAAGAATGTAAAAAAAGGAAGTAGAAGAAGAAGAAGAAGAAGAATGTAAAAAAAGGAATAAGAAGAAGAATGTAAAAAAAGGAAGTAGAAGAAGAAGAAGAAGAAGAATGTAAAAAAAGGAAGTAGAAGAAGAAGAAGAAGAAGAATGTAAAAAAAGGAAGTAGAAGAAGAAGAAGAAGAATGTAAAAAAAGGAAGTAGAAGAAGAAGACATACATGTCTGGCAAAATATAAATGAGGCTAACATAGTCAATATCTTTGTAACTCCTAACATCTTTAAAAAAAAAGTTTAATTCCTGCTATTCCATTTGATTGGGCTAAACCTCTATGGCTTTAATGTCTCCTCCACCTCCCACAATACATTCTACATTATTCTTAGTTGTTTTTCTTCATGTAGAATTAACCTACAAGGAAAGAAAGGGTTTTTTTTAATTCCGATATTTTGGCCCCATTGACTTGCATTGGTTCCCGGTATCGGAATCGGCGATACCGATACTTTTTTTAAAGATCGGCCGATCCATTCCGATCCGATATTTTCAAGTATCGGCTGGTATCGCTCAACTCTAAGCGTGACATTAAAGCGTTGAGGTTAAAGACAGGGAAGTGGTCAGAAGGTCAGAGATTGGAGTGGGCATCACAGGATTCAAAATACGAAGCTGGGGTCAGAAACAGAGATGTCAAATAAAACTAGTGAACAAACTGGGTTGATAACAGGAGAAAGTTTACTAGAGGCAGACTGAAAATAGGAATCTAAGTTTAGGCAAGGTGTAGAGGGAGGAGAAGCATAATATATCCCCTGTTGGCAAGGGATAGGCCAGGGAAACAAAACTCTGCAGGACAAAGTGGGTTAAATAAATGCAGAGTCTGTGTGTGCCTCTCTATAGCGAGGTGGAGACTCTACAGCCTCATGAGGATTCAGCAGTGCTGGAAGTACTGCAAGAGGCAGTTCAGCATGATAGCCTGACACTGGGAGGAGAGGAGAAGTTGTTAATGCTGATCATGCTGGAAAAGAGTCTAAAGAGTTTGGAATCCACCAGTTAGGTCTGGGATAACAGATAGATATTAGGCAAAAGTAGGCAGCTGCCTAGCGCTCCATTCAAACATAAATTTAAGGGGTCACAATTTATTGAGCAAAAATAAATCTTTATGCTTTTCTTCCTGCTACTCCAATCAACACTGAGCAACTAGCAATGCAGTGAAGAAGTGATGAACACTCCCTTGGCACTAAAGAGAAGCACTTATTTGTTGTAGAGAATACTCTGTCACAGTCTGTAACTTGGATAAATTCTTCCTTAAACCCCTTAACGACCGCCAATCCGCCTTTTAACGGCGGTAATTAAGGGTACTTAAACCACAGTGCCGTTCACGGCGCTGTGGAGTAAGTAAATAGCGCCCCCCAGTGTCGGATTTTTTCCGGGCAGCCCCCGGCAGCTGAGACCCCAGAGAACATGAATCGGGTCGGATTTTACCGACCCCGCTTTTGCGGTCGCCGTTATTAACCCTATAACGGCGATCGCAAAAAAAAGCAGCGATTTTGCATTTAATTTTTCTTTCCTCTGATGTGATCGCACATCAGAGGAGAAAGAAATAGGATCCCCGATCCCCCCCTGTACCTCCCGGTGGTCCTCCATCCCCTCCCGGTGGTCCTCTGTTCCGCCGGCGTCCTCCGGTGGGCGCCACCACCTTGGATCCAGAAGAAAATGGCGGGCGCATGCTCAGTGCGGCCGCCGCGAATCTGCCAGCTGGCAGATTCATTTTGATCACTATGATAAACTATCATAGTGATCAAAATAAAAAAAATAGTAATTAACCCCCCTGTTTATCACCCCCTTAGTTAGGCAAACATAATGAAGTAAAGAAAATATTTTTTTTTTCATTTTTCCATTAGGGTTAGGGTTAGGGCTAGGGTTAGGGTTAGGGCTAGGGCTAGGATTAGGGCTAGGGTTAGGGTTGGAATAAGGGTTAGGGTTGAAATTAGGGTTAGGGTTAGGGTTGAAATTAGGGTTAGGGCTAGGGTAAGGGCTAGGGTTAGGGCTAGAATTAGGGTTTTTTATTTTCACGGCTCTGCGTTATAAACTTCTGTGAAGCACTTGGGGGTTCAAAGTGCTAACCACACATCTAGGTAAGTTCCTTGGGGGTTCTCGTTGCACTCAAACAGTGGTTCCCCCCACAAATGGGGTATCAGCATACTCAGGACAAATTGCACAACAACTTTTGTGGTACAATTTTTCCTGTTACCCTTTGGAAAATGAAAAAGAGCTGGCTACAAAATCATTTTTGAGGAAAAAAATTGATTTTTTATTTTCACGGCTCTGTGTTTATAAACTTCTGTGAAGCACTTGGGGGTTCAAAGTGCTCACCACATATCTAGATAAGCTCCTTTGGGGGTCTAGTTTCAAAGATGGGGTCACTTGTGGGGGGTTTATACTGTTTAGGCACATTAGTGGCTCTGCAAACGCAACATGAAGTCTGAATTCCAAAATGGCACTCCCTCCCTTCCAAGCTCTCCCATGCGCCCAAACAGTGGTTCCCCTCACATATGGGGTATCAGCGTACTGAGGACAAATTGCACAACAACTTTTGTGGTCCAATTTCTCCTGTTACCTTTAGGAAAATAAAAAATAACGGGCTAAAAATCATTTTTGAGGAAAAAAAATGATTTTTAATTTTCACGGCTCTGTGTCTACAAACTTCCAAACTTCTGTGAAGCACTTGGCGGATCAAAGTGCTCATCACATATCTAGATAAGCTCCTTCAGGGGTCTAGTTTCCAAAATGGGGTCACTTGTGGGGGGTTTATACTGTTTAGGCACATTAGTGGCTCTGCAAACGCAACATGACGCCTGCAGACCATGCCATCAAAGTCTGCATTCCAAAATGGCACTCCTTCCCTTCCGAGCTCTCCCGTGCACACAAACAGTGGTTCCCCCCCCACTTATGGGGTATCATCGTACTCAGGACAACTTGCACAACAACTTTTGTGGTCCAATTTCTCCTGTTACCCTTGAGAAAATAAAACATAGCGTGCTAAATTATCATTTTTGAGGAAAAAAAAGTGATTATTTTATTTTCACTGGTCTGCGTTATAAACTTCTGTGAAGCACTTGGGGGTTCAAAGTGCTCACCACATATCTAAATAAGTTCCTTAAGGGGTCTAGTTTCCAAAATAGTGTCATTTGTGGGTTTTTTTCACTGTTTAGGCACAGCAGGGGCTCTCCAAAAGCGACATGGCGTCCAATCTCAATTCCAGCCAATTCTGCATTGAAAAAGTCAAACGGTACTCCTTCCCTTCTGAGCTCTGCCGTGCGCCCAAACAGTGGTTTACCCCCACATATGGGGTATCAGCGTACTCAGGACAAATCGCACAACAACTGTGGGGGTATAATTTCTCCTGTTACCCTGTTATAAATAAAAATTTGGGGGTGAAAAGATGATTTTTGTGGAAATTTTTTTTTTTTATTTTCACGACTCTACATTATAAACTTCTGTGAAGCACTTGAAGGTTCAAAGTGCTCACCATACATCTAGACAAGTTCCTTAATGGGTCTAGTTTCCAAAATGGGGTCACTTGTTGGGGGTTTCCACTGTTTTGGAACATCAGGGGCTCTCCGAAAGCAATATGGCATCCGATCTCAATTCCAGCCAATTCTGCGTTGAAAAAGTCAAACGGCGCTCCCTCCCTTGCGAGCTCTGCCATGCGCTGAAAAAGTGGTTTACCCCCACATTTTGGGTATCAGCATATTCAGGAGAAATTGCACAACACATTTTGTGGTTCATTTTCTCTTTTAACACTTGTGAAAATAAAAAAATGGTTCCTTCCACATTGCTTTAGTTCCTGTGAAGCACGAAAAAGGTTAATAATCTTCTTGAATGTGGTTTTGAGCACCTTGAGGGGTCTAGTTTTTAGAATGGTGTCACTTTTGGGTATTTTCTGTCATGTACACCCCTCAAAATGACTTTAAATATGATGTGGTCCCTAAAAAAATGGTTTTGTAAATTTTGTTGTGCATACCTCTTCCAGACTTTAGTTCAAGATTGTCCCGGCAACCAGACGTGACCAAAGCTGTGCCCTCATTCTTCTAGGAAACTTATTGACTGGATCTGTTCTCTTCTTTGGCAGGTTAGCTGCACTAGAACCTGCTAACTCTATGTCTAGCCTTGCTCTCCACTCCACCCAGAACTTGCACCTGTCTAAGTCCTAGACTGTCTTTCACTAGACTGTATCTAACTGACTCTAACCCAGAAAACATTTTCTATTAAATCTCATCTAACCCTCCCCAAACTGTTTGCTGATCCTAGCTCTATCTAGTGTAGTGTGAACTGTATCCCTATCTACAGTATGGCTCCCCTAGTGGACAGACCTCCCGCATTCCTAGGCACAGCCTTTAGCATAGTCTGTAGGAGAACTGAACACACAACACTGGCCATAGGGATAAAATACAACATTACTTTTTATCACACAACATAAATATATAAACCTTCACATGACATCCTAACAACCCCTTTGTTGCCACGATGTCTCCTTCATCCCAGCCTCCTGCCTATGTATGCAGATATACAACATGCAAATAAGTGTGCACTATGTATGCAGTGTTGATATATACACTACATATAAATGTGCAGTGTGTGCCTAAAGCATATACAGATGAGCAAAGTGTTCATTCAGATATGTGGAATTTCTGGAGTGTGTGAAGATGTAAAACATGCACATATTGGAACAATTAATTTGTAACTATACCAGAAAATTCAGGACATCTGTCTATGAGCTGAATCTCAAGAGAATGTGGGTCATGCACCATATCGATCGAATATAGATAAGTTCAAAAGGATGGTTCAATAAACATAAGTTTAAGTTTTGGAATGACCAAGTCAAAGTCCTGACTTTAGTCCTATAGAAATGTTGTGGAAGGACCAGCAGCAAGCAATTCATAGGAGAAAACCCAGCAACATAATAGAGTTTTGTAGTGAGGAATAGGCTAGCATTACTCCAAGCCAATGTGCAGGACTAATCATCAACTATCAACTATCAGAAACGCTTAGATGCAGACAGTAGCGTAGCTACCGAGGGGGCAGAGGGGCCTCGCGCTCTGATGGGGCCCACCTGCAGCTACGCTACTGCACTACTGTAGCTGTATCGGCATGCACATCGCGCCGATACAGTTACATTCTGCGGCAGAAAAAAAGCTCCGTCTGTTAATGTGGTGATTTGTGTGCCCTAGTCTGCCGTTCATCTGTGTGCTTTCTTGCTGGGATTATACTATAGAGTCTACCTATGGGGAATGCATTATACTATATGGAGACCTATGGGGAGCACATTATACTATATGGAGGCCTATGGGGAGTGCATTATACTATAAATAGAGTCTGCCTATGGGGAATGCATTATACAATATAGAGACTGCCTATGGGGAGTGCATTATATTATATGGAGCCCTATGGGGAGTGTATTATACTATATGGAGGCTTATAGGAAGTGCATTATACTATATTGAGGACTATCTGGTGTATTATGCTATATGGAGTCTATCTAGGGTCCATCATACCGTGTGGAGATTACAGTGGTGGTGCCATCATACAGCGTTGGAGCCATTAAATAGTTTGGGGGATATTAAGGTGTCAGTATATACTGTATACAGTGAGGGGCATTATACTGTGTATAAGAGAGCATCATACTGTACAGAGGGGAGCTGTACAGGGGGGAAACTTGGAACATTATTAAATGTAAAGTGGGCAGTTATTGTTATAGGGGAACTCAGGTTACTGTGAAAGTCAAAGGGCACACAGAGGGCATTATTACTTTCTAGGGGACAAAATGTGGGAACTGTTTTCTAGGGCACTTGCATCTGGCATTAGTACATTCTAAAGGGTTGCCTTAGAATTTAGAGGGCACTCAGAACCACACAGTAGGTGAAGTAATAGTACATATACGGCAGCAGCAGTTCAGTATTGGGGTATCAGATGCAGTGATAGGGACACGTGAAGCAGCGGCTCAACTTTGGGGTATCAGCAGGATGAGGAGTTTGTGCAGATTAGGAATAGTCTCATTGGGGACAGTGCTGAAAATGTGAGAAGTGAAATGTGTCTTTGTTGCAATCTCTGCAGCCGAGTCCTGGCTGGAAGAAGTTGTCATGTCGGTCTAGGCCAGATGGAAAAGACGGGAAAAGTGAACGACTTCATCAGAAAGAACGTCAGCTGTAAGTCACCATCTATAACTGTGCTGTGTTCTGTAGGACTGGTATCTACCACTGACCATATGTCAGTAATATCAATATTAGTCTATGTAGAGATATTATTTTCAGCAACAGCGTGGTCATCTGCTGAGGTTCTCCTCCCCTATTAGGGTGTGTCGCCCAGTTGTAATCAAGGTTACCTGGTTAGCAGCCCATGCAGAAGCTTCATCCCCCAAACCAAAACCCTAGCTATGCCTCTGAATGCAAATATTGCTGCACAATTATACTGCTTCCTGATACCGAAAGCAATGGTTCAGATACCTTTGCCACTCATAGCTATGTGATAATTGACCATTTACCTCAATAAAACGTCTAAACACTTTTCACTTATTTCTTTAATTTGGTTTTCCTTAGGACTTGTAAGAAAATTTAATGAACATTGTAGTTTTAGATTTATGCAGAAAAATTGAAAATTCTGAAGGGTTCACAAACTTTCAATCACCGCTTCATTGAACTTTTGCAAGCACCAATCATACATTACTATAGCAAGCAAAAAAACATGTTTCTTTTCTAAAGCTATAGTTAATGTAATGTAAAGACAGGCTTTAAAAGAAAAATCATTTTTCTCACAATTGCCGTAGTCTGCTGCTAGAACAATGCACATGTATAGAAAATGGCTTATACACGGTCATGCTGTGAGTTAGTAAATGCTGTTGGTGTTAGTTTGTGAGAAAATGGATAGTTGTAGCATTATTATTATTATTATATAATTATTAGTCATATTTATATGAATAATTATAAGTAATATACTATTACTATTTTTTATGTACATCTATATAATATGGTTTCTAATATCCACTATTAATTATTTATTCATAGTTGTGTAATTCTTATTTATTATTACTATATATTACAACCTCTGTTTGAATATCTATTGAATATGTTATCAACTTACAAATTCACATAAGCAGTCATATTTAAATATATATTTTTTGTTTTGTTTTGTTAAGATTCTAGTTCAAAAACAAAAGATCCCTGTAAAACTGGAATAAGCTTAGAATATCCCAGTGGATATGTAATGGAGAATTTATGGTACCCAAAGGCGTGCAAAATGCAGACCTATCACACTATGGAGGAACTGAACACATGTATGCAAGGAAAGTTCTTTCATATGTTTGGAGATTCTACAATGCATCAGTGGATGACATATTTTGAAAACAAACTAAAAAGTAAGTCTAAGGAAGAAATATGTTTACAATCTTATGCATTCTAATAAAAGTTCAATATTAATAAAAAAAAAAACGGAAATATAATTCAGGCATTTATCATATTGAAAAGATAAAGTGACATAACTGGCTGTACAACATTATACTCTGCTATAATTTACATATTTAAATAAATATAAGTCACATATAGTACTGTGGAAAAGTTTTAGGGAGGTGTGGAAAAAGTGCAGCAAAGTAAAAAATGCTTTAAAAAAATAGAAGTGTAAGGTTTGTTTTTTTTTTAACAAAATGCAATATTAGTGAGTAAAAGCAAAATCTAAAACAAATACGTATTTGGTGTGACCACCCTTTGTCTTCAAAGCAGCATCACTCCTTCTAGTTACAATTGTACACAATTTTTAAAGGCACTTGACAGGAAAGTTGTGTCAAACATCTTGGAGAACTAGCCACATATCTTCTGTGGATGTAGGCTTGCACAGATCCTTCTCTTTATGTGCGCCCACATAGACATGATGATGTTGAATAAATTTGAGCCAATCAGATGCCTCACTGATAGTATTGCATTATGGATAGTGATGAGAGAGTGTGCTTGCCACTGGTCAATACTTGATCAAGCATCAGGGTGCTCGGGTACCCTCGTTAATACAACGTGTATTGCTCGTGCTTGAGTGCCATGCTCAAGTCCCTGCCCTGCATATGTCAAGGCTGTTAGGAAGGCAGTAAACATGCAGGCATTGTACATGGTAATGCCGCAGTGGCATTACTGTGATTGGGCAACGGCATCGCGTCATCTGGTCTTAGATATGACCTGGCGAAGTGAAGCTCGGCACTCTCTCTCTTCTGGAAACAGATCAAGGAAAGTTGATCTAGGAGGGAGAGCTTAGATTAGAGCTGGCCTATAGGCAGTGTTTAATTGCTATTGCAGTACTTGTATACTGCCTGTTAGGCATCGGGTTCCATGTGCTGCACAGCGGGAATCCCGAGCCTTGCCATTGGCGGTCTCCCATTCCCCTCCGGTTGCAGTGGAGCCTGCTCAGCAGACTCCACAATCCCAGTGTTCTGCCCACACCAGCATTGTGGGTTCAGTTGCTGCTGCCACCTCTGGTCCAGTTATGACAATGCAACCTGTCCAGCAGCAAAAGACTCCAGAGTCTAAGTCCTTCCTTCGGTCCACTGAGCATTCTCATGAGACGATCTGCCATTGGGGATCGAAAGTCACATGCTCAGGTCCTTCTCCATTTCCTATTGATCCACCTGGAGGATCAGGAAGGTCCCAGAAGCGCACGGCTATAAAAGGCTCGCACGGCCACCCTGCCATGCGCGATGATAGACTCAGAGGCTAATGTATCTAGTGTATGCATGATGATGGTTGAATGAGCCTGGTGACTGACGCATTATAATCCCCCCCTCCTTGGATATTACGTATGAGTTAGGGTTAGGAATTAGAATCAGCACATTAGCTCTGGCACTGCATAGCACCGCAGTGTTGCTCAACATCTACCGCTAGTGCCTTGAGCGTCAACCAGTATAGGCCTCCTTGACCACTGCTACCGCAGTGTTCGCTACAGTAGCGCCGTGCGCCATGTGTGCGCTTTCCAGCACCGTTTGTTAGGCTGGTTTGACGGCGTCCGTCAGTGCAGACACCGCTCACGTTGCAAGTAGTGGTTCACACCACCATGACCTGTGAAGCTAACAGGTTGCAGTTGTTCGCCGGCTGGTACGTGTTACGTGAAGTAACGGAGCTCATGCCTGCTAGCACCGACTCAGTGGTTACCCACTGGTGTCCGGCTTTCCTCCTACATGCCTTTCCCTCATTGTTCAGCAGCAGTTGGTCACCTCTGCACGGTGGGCCCTGGGCTGCGAACGCACCTTATATATTATTTCATCTTTATTATTTGGTGCGTTCCGCCAGCCCCGTAACACTGCCGCTGCACCATTAAAACAAAAGTCCTTAGTCCTGCATACTATGCTTTCTGTTGTAACACTGTTGTTACCTGCATTCAGTGTAGTAATAGCTGGTGGAGGAGGGATAGTTTGAGATAACAGGCATATACAGTGGGGAAAATAAGAATTTTATACACTGCCGATTTTGTAAGTTTTCCCACCTACAAAGAATGGAGAGGTTTGTAATTTTTTTTGTAGGTACACTTCAACTGTGAGAGATAGAATCTAAAAAAAAAACCAGAAAGGGACATTGTATGATTTTTATATAATTAAATTGCGTCTTATTGCATGAAATAAGTATTTGATCACCTACCAACCAGTAAGAATTCTAGTTCTCACAGACATGTTAGTTTTTCTTTAAGAAGCCCTCCTACTCTCCACTCATTACCTGTATTAATTGCACCTGTTTGAACTTGTTACCTGTATAAAAGACACCTGTCCACATACTCAATCATACTCCAATCGCTCCACCATTGCCAAGACCAAAGATCTGTCTAAGGAAACCAGGTACAAAATTGTAGACCTGCACAAGGCTGGGATGGGCTACAAGACAATAGGCGAGCAGCTAGGTGAGAAGGCAACAACTGTTGGCATGTTGGCACAATTATTAGAAAATGGAAGAAACTCAAGATGACTGTAAATCTTCCTCGGTCTGGTCTCCATGCAAGATCTTCCTCGTGGGATAAGAATGATTCTGAGAACAGTCAGGAATTGGCCCAGAACTATAACGAAAGACCCTGAAAGGGAAGACCTTGCCAAGTACCTGAAGAAAGCTATAACCACAGTCTCAAACATTACTGTTAGTAACACACTATGCTATCATAGATTAAAATCCTGCATGGCACACAAGGTCTCCCTGCTCTTGCAAACACATGTACAGGCCCTTTAGAAGATCATGTCATCAGATAACACCAAAATATAATGTTTTGGTATGAAGTCCACTCGCCTTTTTTGGAGCAAGAAGGATAAGTACAACTCCTATAACACCATCCCAAGCATGAAGCATAGTGGGAGGAACATCATACTTTGGGTGTGCGTTTCTGCAAAAGGGACATGACGACTGCACCATATTGATCAGAAGATGATTGGGGTCATGTATCACAAGATTTTGGCCAGCAACCTTCTTCCCTCAGTAAGAGCATGGAAGATGGGTTGAGGCTGGGTGTTCCAACATGACAATGACTCGAAACACACAGCCAGGACAACTGAGTGGCTCCAAAACAAGCATTTCAAGGCCCTGGAGTGGTTATATAAATATTGCACATTGTTACTTTTAGCTATTTATTCACTAATTGATAAGGATATAATTGCATATTTTTTAATTGTTTACATAATTATAAGTAATATTTAATTTTATTTGTTAATTTGACACTATGTACAAAAGGATTATCTGAACACAGCACATGGTTACTTTCATCCAGTTATTTACTAATTGCTATATATTAGAGATATTTTGGATACATGGTAAATGAATATATGGTACCACTGCAATGTCATGGACGGAGTGCGCAGATTTTTCTTTTCTCCCCCAGACCTATCTACATCCGGCACATCGGAACATGCTGGCACGCAGAATAGCCGCTACTAAGGTTATCTGCTCACTTGCATTCCAAGGACTGGCTGTGATGGGTCATTTTATGAGAGGGAGGAGGAATTTCGTGCGCCGCATTTCCTTGACAGCTGCAGCGCTACATGTGACGGTTAATGCAGAAGCTCATTGGACGGCGGTTAGTTATAATGTCCGGTCTCCCTCTTCCCCGACACGCCCCCTGAAGAAGTGTGGACGAAACGCACGTCGGGGTGTGAGGGACACGGCACAGTCTCTGCTTACAATGTAAGTTAATTTATACTGATGTTATGGATTACCGTGCAATAGATGGTGGATTGTTTAATATAGCGGAGTAATCTTAGGATATTCTGGGCTAATATTTCCCTCCTGCACTGAGCACTTTTTCTATATATGGATCATTATTGATATACACAGCATATCTTATATGAAAGTATGTATAAAGGAGTAGATAGCATTCTGTGTCCCTCAATATATGAAATTACTATTGATTTGAATATTGAGTAAATTGTTGTCAATAAACTTTTTCTATGACACTTTTGAGAAGTTGGTGTTGATTCTGACCACTCTCCTAGGGGAAGTTTTGCGTACGGACGGATTTTTTTTTATCATATATCCGGAGTCCGATGTATATGAAGTGAAGAAACCTGGAATGGCCCCACAGACAGTTCACAGAAACCGCATGAAGTTATGTACCAAAGAGGATCCACTGGTGATGTCCTCACCTCCTCCACAAAGCATGCTGGTTTACACATCAATTCCTAACTTGGAGCCACCACCCAGACAAACCACGGCGGAAGAGTCTGACACAAAATAGTTAATAAATAACATTTCCCACATGTCTACTTTACATCAGCACAGTTTTGGAAACAAAATTTTTTTTATTAGGAAGTTATAAGGGTTAAAAGTTGACCAGTGATTTCTCATTTTTACAAAAAAATTTACAAAACCATTTATTTTAGGGACCACCTCACATTTGAAGTTACTTTGAAGGGTCTATATGGCAGAAAATACCCAAAAGTGACACCATTCTAAAAACTGCACCCCTCGTGCTACTCAAAATACAGATTATTAACCCTTCTGGTGCTTCACAGGAACTAAAGCAGCGTGGAGGAAAAAATGGACATTTTAATTTTTCCAACATAAATTTTCTTTTAGCATCAATTTTATCATTTTCACATGGGTAACAGGATAAAATGGATCCTAAATTTTGTTGGGCAATTTCTCCTGAGTACACCGATACCTCATATGTGGTCATAAACCACTGTTTGGGCGCACGGCAGGGCTCAGAAGGGAAGGAGCGCCATTTGACATTTTGAATGGAAAATATGCTTGAATATTTAGCGGTTGCCGTGTCGCGCTTGGAGAGCCACTGTGCACGTAAACATTGGAGCTCCCCCACAAGTGATCCCATTTTGGAAGCTAGACCCCCCAAGGAACTTATCTACATGCATAGTGAGCACTTTGAACCACCAGATGCTTCCCAAATTTATCTGTAAAAAAAAAGTACTTTTTTTTCACATAAATTTTATTTAGCCTCAGTTTTTTCATTTTCACATGGGCAACATGATAAAATCGATCCTAAATTTTGTTGGGCAGTTTTGTTTGAGCACACCAATACCTCATATGTGGTCATAAACCACTGTTTGGGTGCACGGCAGGGCCCGGAAGGGAAGGAGCGCCATTTGACTTTTTGATTGGAAAATTAGCTCCAATCGTTAGCGGACACTATGTCGCATTTGGAGAGCCCCTGTGTGCCTAAACACTGGAGCTCCCCCACAAGTGACCCCATTTTGGAAACTAGACCACCCAAGGAACTAATCTAGATGTGTGGTGAGCACTTTGAACCCCCAAGTGCTTCACAGAAGTTTATAAAGCAGAGCCATGAAAATAAAAAAAAAAATTTCCTCAAAAAATGATTTTTAGCCCACTATTTTTTATTTTTACAAGGGTAACAGGATAAATTTGGACCCCAAAAGTTGTTGTCCAGTTTGTCCTGAGTACGCTGGTACCCCATATGTGGGGGGGACCACTGTTTGGGCACACGTTGGGCTCAGAAGGGAAATACTGACATTCTGAAATGCCGACTTGATGGAATGGTCTGCAGGAGTCATGTTACGTTTACAGAGCCCCTGATGTACCTAAACAGTGGAAACCCCCCACAAGTGACCCCATTTTGGAAACTAGACCACCCAAGGAACTAATCTAGATCTAGATGTGAGGTGAGAACTTTGAAACCCCAAGTGCTTCACAGAAGTTTATAACGCAGAGCCGTGAAAATAAAAAATATTTTTTTTCCACAAAAATAATTATTTAGCCCCCAATTTTTTATTTTCCCAAGGGTACCAAGAGAAATTAGACCCCCAAAGTTGTTGTGCAATTTTTCCTGAGTACGCTGATACCCCATATGTGGGGGTAAATCACTGTTTGGGCGCACATCGGGGCTCGAATTGGAGGGAGCACTGATTAACTTTTTGAACGCAAAATTGGCTGGAATCAATGGTGGCGCCATGTCGCGTTTGGAGGCCCCCTGATGTGCCTAAACAGTGGAAACCCCTCAATTCTATCTCCAACACTAACCCCAACACACCCCTAACCCTAATCCCAACCCTAATCATAACCCTAACCCCAACCCTAACACCAACACACCCCTAACCCTAATCCCAACTCTAACTTTAACCACAAGCCTAACAGTAATCTCAACCCCAAACCACCCCTAACCCTAATCCCAATCCTATTTACAACCTTAACCCTAATCCCAACGCTAATTCCAGCCCTATCCCTAATTCCAGCCCTAACCCTAATTCCGGCCCTAACCGTAATTCCAACACTAACCCTAATTCCAACCCTAACCCTAATTCTAACCCTAGCCCTAACCCTAATTCCAACCCTAACCCTAATTCTAAACCTAGCCCTAACCCTAGCCCTAACCCTAACCCTAACCCAAGCCCTAGCCCTAACCCTAGCCCTAACCCTAGCCCGCAACCCTAACCCTGATGGAAAAATAAAAATAAAAATATTTTCTTTATTTTATTATACGTCCCTACCTATAGGGGTGATAAGGGGGCGGTGATTTACTTTTTTATTTATTTTGATCACTGTGACAGTGATCAAAATAAATGAATGAATCTGCAGCGTCGCAGATCCCCGGCGGGCGCACTGCACATGCGCCCGCCATTTTTCAAGATGGCGGTGCCCATGATCCGGGACGGCAGGACACCGGGACGGCCAGAGGCAGTTCGGAAGCCTCATGGAGGGTGAGAGGGGGTGATCGGAGGGCAGATTTTGACAGCGGATGCCGATTGGCGCCGTCAGATGGTGGCGGCGGCCAATCGGCGCTGTCAGTCAGTTGGGGGGGTTGGTTCAGTGTCTCCAGCCATGCCCAATGCTATTTCAGCATTGGCCATGCCTGGATTTGTAATATTTCATCAAATTTCATTTATGAAATTTTACAATCGCTCTGATTGGCAGTTTCACTTTTAACAGCCAATCAGAGTGATCGTATGCATGTGGGGGCTAAGCCACACCCCCCTAGGGTTAACTCTAAGGTGTCCTCTGTGTGTGGTCGGGTGACCTTTCAGTGACCCCGGTCACCCGACCGGCAGGGGGGCTTTAAAGTCATGACGCCACATAGGCATCATGGGTCATTTTGGCACGACTTTTCATGACTCCTATGTGGCGTCAAAGGTCATGAAGGGGTTAAGTAATACTGAATTGTGAGTAGCTTCTGTACACTACTGATCACTTTCTAACTGGTCCTCTACATTATTTGTGAGGTATAATTCTCCATTACTAGTCACCTCCATTTTAGATGCAATGCATTTCTCATTTGCTGTGTTCTGTTGCCATCTAATGGTAAAAGTGTACAATGACTGAATTATTGTTTTGTAAGTATCTGAGATGTGAATTCGGTCTCCAATTGGCCAGCTCCTAGTCACATGGTCAATAGGAGAAGCTGTTTTCCAAGCAAGTCTAGAATGTTCTTTGGTCTGAGGGATGCCTTCAGGGAGAGCTGAACACACATGGAGGATGTTTTTACCTCAAGATCTCCTGCAGACCTAAAAGCCTGAGTTCCCTCTAATCTGTACAGAAATCATTCTAAAGTATTTCTGACAGGATTGACCACATCTAAAGTATTTCTGACAGGATTGACCACATCTAAATATTTCTGACAGGATTCACCATTTATAAAGTATTTCTGATTGGATTCACCACAGTTTTCACATTAACCTATAAGTACTTGTGCATGTGCTGTGACACACTGTGGAGCCAACCCCAAGTACAGGTCTATAACCTCTAATTGCTGTGTCTACCTCCTTCTGTAAAATACCAAAAGACGCTGCCAGTGCTCTTAAAGCTTCAGACCCCAATCACATCTCAGTATCTAAGTGAACTGTAATTGTCGTGGACTGCCCATGAGAGACTGTTCCTTATTTGTTCCAAGTTATAATTCCCATTCCTGCTGAAGTAAAAGCAACTGTTATCCCCAAGACCAGTGTGTGTCATAATTCCTTCGGCTGCGGACATCGTGTGGGGGTGGATAGCAGGGAACGTTTGGCCTGGTCATTACAAGGCTGAAACTCAATGTTGCGTAGCGACAGCCCCACAACCTGAAAGATCTGGAGAAGAGCTGAATGTAGGAGTGGAACAAAATCCTTGCTGCAGTGTGCAAGTTCTGTTTTTCTATTGTATCAAATACAGTACTTATTTCATGCAATAAAATGCTAATTAATTATCTAAATATCATACCAGATGATTTTCTGGCTTTTTTTAAAAGATTCTGTCTCCCTCAGTTGAAGTGTACCTATAATAAAAATTACATACCTTTTCATTCTTTGTAGATGGGAAAACTTGCAAAATCGACGGTATATCAAATACCTATTTTTCCCACTGTAGGAAAGGTTTGTTGCCTTAACTATAGGTATACTGCTGCAACCTAAAAATAAAAGTCCTTTTTGCGGTAAGGGACAGTGAAGTGGACGTGCTGCTGATGGTGTACACGTAGTCCAAGGTCGTGGCCTGCTGCAGAAGCTTATAACTTTTAGAGGGTCATTATGCAGCCCTCGCTCATTTTTGTAGAGGGTAAAAAGGTGACCCTCGCTAATAATTTTTAGAGAGTCATCAGGCAGCCCTTTTCTCTTAAATTTTTCCAGGGTGTGTATGTTGTTTTTCATAATGTTTACAGGATATGTATGAGTCCTATCTTTATAATTCTCTTACATAAATGAATTCCCCCCAGGGTTAAATGCTTGTCAGCCCTTGCGCTCAGTGCACAAGCTTTACCAGTTTAGGAGTCCCATCATTTATAATGGGAAAAAAAATTCTGAGGTCCTCCTCTACATGTCTTTCAGGGTGTATTGCAGTCCTTCCTTACAATTTTTGGTGGCCCTTGCAATTAAAGCATAGGATTTAAGAGACTAGGAGTCCCTCTACCTAATGATTTTAACAGAATGTGTATGAGGCCCTCCTTTATGTCTAATACAGGAGGTATCAGAATACCTCTTCCTTTTAATTTTTGGCAGTTCTTGCAGATTTTATAAGTGGTCATAAACTTGTAAATAAGTCATGAAAGAATAAAGCTAAGATAAAACCAAGCACGCCACTGTTTTTATTGTGAAATTCTCAATAAGTTTGTTGTGTCACATGACCCTCTTCCAATTGGAAAAAATAAAGTTGGATCCAAATGGCCAACTTCAAAATGGCCGCCATGGTCACCACCCTTCTTGAAAAGTTTCCCCCCTCCCATATACTAATGTGCCACAAACAGGAAGTTCATATCACCAACCATTCCCATTTTATTTAGGTGTAACCACATAAATGGCCCACCCTGTTTGTGTGTGTATATATATATATATATATATATATATATATACACTCACTGGCCACTTTATTAGGTACACCTGTCCAACTGTGTGTTAAGACTTAATTTCTAATCAGCCAATCACATGGCGGCAACTCAGTGCATTTAGGCATGTAGACATGGTCAAGACAATCTCCTGCAGTTCAAACCGAGCATCAGTATGGGGAAGAAAGGTGATTTGAGTGCCTTTGAACGTGGCATGATTGTTGGTGCCAGAAGGGCTGGTCTGAGTATTTCAGAAACTGCTGATCTACTGGGATTTTCACGCACAACCATCTCTAGGGTTTACAGAGAATGGTCCGAAAAAGAAAAAAAATCCAGTGAGCGGCAGTTCTGTGGCCGGAAATGCCTTGTTGATGCCAGAGGTCAGAGGAGAATGGGCAGACTGGTTCGAGCTGATAGAAAGGCAACAGTGACTCAAATTGCCACCCGTTACAACCAAGGTAGGCAGAAGTGCATCTCTGAACGCACAGTGTGTCGAACTTTGAGGCAGATGGGCTACAGCAGCAGAAGACCACACTGGGTACCACTCCTCTCAGCTAAGAACAGGAAACTGAGGCTACAATTTGCACAAGCTCATCGAAATTGGACAGTAGAAGATTGGAAAAACGTTGCCTGGTCTGATGAGTCTCGATTTCTGCTGCGACATTCAGATGGTAGGGTCAGAATTTGGCGTAAACAACATGAAAGCATGGATCCATCCAGCCTTGTATCAACGGTTCAGGCTGGTGGTGGTGGTGTCATGGTGTGGGGAATTTTTTCTTGGCACTCTTTGGGCCCCTTGGTACCAATTGAGCATCGTTGCAACGCCACAGCCTACCTGAGTATTGTTGCTGACCATGTCCATCCCTTTATGACCACAATGTACCCAACATCTGATGGCTACTTTCAGCAGGATAATGCGCCATGTCATAAAGCTCGAATCATCTCAGATTGGTTTCTTGAACATGACAATGAGTTCACTGTACTCAAATGGCCTCCTCAGTCACCAGATCTCAATCCAATAGAGCATCTTTGGGATGTGGTGGAACAGGAGATTCGCATCAGGGATGTGCAGCCGACAAATCTGCGCCAACTGTGTGATGCCATCATGTCAATATGGTCCAAAATCTCTGAGGAATGCTTCCAGCACCTTGTTGAATCTCTGCCACGAAGAATTGAGGCAGTTCTGAAGGCAAAAGGGGGTCCAACCCGTTACTAGCATGGTGTACCTAATAAAGTGGCCAGTGAGTGTATATATATATATATATATATATATATACTCTTTTCTCACCCCCACTGTGGGGTGGTCTTTGTTGTCCTTTCCCATTCTCGGGTCCTCTACCAGAGGCCTAGGAGTCTGAGGGTTCTGTGTAGGATCTTAGTTGTTCCCAGCATTGTGCTTTTCTGGACAGGGTTCAGATGTTGCTCCTGGGATCTGTTGTAGCCATTCTTCCAACTTAGGGGTCACTGCTCCAAGTGTTCCTATCACACTTGGAATCACTGTTGCCTTCACCTTCCACATCTTCTCCAGTTCTCCTTTGATGCCCTGGTATTTCTCAAGCTTCTCATATTCCTTCTTTCTGATGTTGCTGTCACTTGGCACTGCTACATCTATTATCATTGCTGTCTTCTGATCCTTGACTAATATCACAATGTCCGGTTGGTTAGCCAACACCTGCTTATCCGTCTGGATCTTGAAGTCCCACAGTATTTTAACCCTTTCATTCTCCACCCCTTTTTCTGGGGTCTCCCACCTGGACTTAGGAGGACTTTTTAGCCCATATGCTGTGCTGATGTTCCTGTATACAATTGCCGCTACTTGGTTGTGGTGTTCGGTATACGCTGTTCCTGCTTGCATTTTGCATCCTGCCACTATGTGTTGGACGGTTTCTTATGGAAATAGTATGTTATAAGTAGTTAAGGTGTTAAAAGTCAATATCGACCCTTTAGCGATGAAAATTACATGGCCTATACGACTCCTTATGACGGCTTTCCACAAGGAGAAACTTTCTCCTTTAGATCCCCTATCAGAAGTCTCTCATCTAGCAATATTAGACATCCTGCTTTGCAGTGATGAGGGGAGAACACCTTGAAACATATGCCTGATTTGGCATGTTATCTTAAGTCTAGTGTTGAGCATTCCGATACCGCAAGTATCGGGTATCGGCCGATACTTGCTGTATCGGAATTCCGATACCGACTTCCGATATTTTTTCAATATCGGAATTCGGCATCGGAATCGGAAGTTCAGTTGATTGACGGCCTGACGTCATCATGATGCGCGGTGTGTGCGCATCATGATGCGCCGTCATTTCGGGCCTTCCGGGGGTCTCTGCCGGCCTGCCGGGGGGCTGTGCCGGCCTGCCGGGGGGCTGTGTGGACTGCCCGGGGTCTGTACCGGCCTGCCGGGGGGCTGTGCCGGCCTGCCGGTGGTCTGTGCACCCTGTGGGGGTCTGTACCGGCCTGCCGGGGGGCTGTGCCGGCCTGCTGGGGGGCTGTGCTGATGTCCGGGGGTCTGTGCAAGCATCGTCCGATGGGACTACAAGTCCCATCGGGCGATGCCTGCTACCATGACAGTGATTGACACATTAGCCAATGATGGGACAGTAGTAGTCCCATCATCCGGCTAATGTGTTAAATGTTAAAAAAAAAAAAAAAAATACTACATACATACTACATGCATGCTACATACATACTACATGCTACATACATACTACATATATACTACATACATACTACATACATGCTACATACATACTACATGCATGCTACATACATACTACATGCTACATACATACTACATGCATGCTACATACATACTACATATATACTACATACATACTACATACATGCTACATACATACTGCATGCTACATACATACTACATACATACTACATGCATGCTACATACATACTACATATATACTACATGCATGCTACATACATACTACATGCTACATACATACTACATATATACTACATACATACTACATACAAACTGCATGCTACATACATACTACATACATACTACATACATACTACATGCATGCTACATACATACTACATGCATGCTACATACATACTACATGCATGCTACATGCATGCTACATACATACTACATGCTACATACATACCACATACATACTACATACATACTACATACTACATATATACTACATGCATGCTACATACATACTACATGCTACATACATACCACATACATACTACATACATACTACATACATACTACATGCTACATACATACTACATATATACTACATGCATGCTACATACATACTACATGCTACATACATACTACATACATACTACATACATACTACATGCTACATACATACTACATATATACTACATGCATGCTACATACATACTACATGCTACATACATACCACATACATACTACATACATGCTACATATATACTACATGCATGCTACATACATACTACATATATACTACATGCATGCTACATACATACTACATGCTACATGCATGCTACATACATACTACATACATACTACATGCTACATACATACCACATATATACTACATACATACAATACATTCATACAATACATACATAGACATACAGTACATATAACATAGAGTAACATACTTACCAATACTTGTCACATTGTTCCCCGAAGCCATTGTCTTTTCCGGAATAAATATTAACATAACAAACCACAAAAATACTCACCCACGATCCGAAGCAGTCCACGAGTGTGTCCCACGACGATCTTGGGTAGAGTACTGCAGCATTAGATGATGCTGCCGTTCTCTACGGGCTGCAGGAATCCAATGACGGAAGGTAGGTATCCTTCCGCACTGTATTCCTCCGCCACTTAAAAAAAAAAAAGTCCCTAGTCTCACTTTATGCCATGGCATAAAGTGAGACTAGGGACTTTTTTTTTTTTTTAAGTGGCGGAGGAATACAGTGCGGAAGGATACCTACCTTCCGTCATTGGATTCCTGCAGCCCGTAGAGAACGGCAGCAACAGCTGATGCTGCAGTTCTCTACCCAAGATCGTCGTGGGACACACTCGTGGACTGCTTCGGATCGTGGGTGAGTATTTTTGTGGTTTGTTATGTTAATATTTATTCCGGAAAAGACAATGGCTTCGGGGAACAATGTGACAAGTATTGGTAAGTATGTTACTCTATGTTATATGTACTGTATGTCTATGTATGTGTTGTATGAATGTATTGTATGTATGTAGTATATATGTGGTATGTATGTAGCATGTAGTATGTATGTAGTATGTATGTAGCATGCATGTAGCATGCAGTATGTATGTAGCATGCATGTAGTATATATGTAGTATGTATGTGGTATGTATGTAGCATGTAGTATATATGTAGTATGTATGTGGTATGTATGTAGCATGTAGTATGTATGTAGCATGCATGTAGTATGTATGTAGCATGCATGTAGTATATATGTAGTATGTATGTAGCATGTAGTATGTAGCATGCATGTAGTATATATGTAGTATGTATGTAGCATGTAGTATGTATGTAGCATGCATGTAGTATATATGTAGTATGTATGTAGCATGTAGTATGTATGTAGCATGCATGTAGTATGTATGTAGCATGCATGTAGTATGTATATGGTATGTATGTAGCATGTAGTATGTATGTAGCATGCATGTAGTATATATGTGTTATGTATGTGGTATGTATGTAGCATGCATGTAGCATGCATGTAGTATGTATGTAGTATGTATGTAGTATATATGTAGTATGTATGTAGCATGTAGTATGTATGTAGTATGTATGTAGCATGCATGTAGTATATATGTAGTATGTATGTAGCATGTAGTATGTAGCATGCATGTAGTATATATGTAGTATGTAGCATGTAGTATGTATGTAGCATGCATGTAGCATATATGTGTTATGTATGTAGCATGTAGCATGCATGTAGCATGCATGTAGTATGTATGTAGTATATATGTGGTATGTATGTAGCATGCAGTATGTATGTAGCATGCATGTAGTATATATGTAGTATGTATGTTGCATGTAGTATTTATGTAGTATGAATGTAGCATGTATGTAGTATGTAGTATGAATGTAGCATGTATGTAGTATGCATGTTGTATGTATGTAGCATGTAATTTTTTTTTTTTTTTTTTTTTTCTACATTTAACACATTAGCCGGATGATGGGACTACTACTGTCCCATCATTGGCTAATGTGTCAATCACTGTCATGGTAGCAGGCATCGCCCGATGGGACTTGTAGTCCCATCGGACGATGCCTGCACAGACCACCGGCAGGCCGGCACAGCCCCCCGGCAGGCCGGCACAGCCCCCCGGCAGGCCGGCACAGCCCCCCGGAGCCTGCACAGCCCCCCGGCAGGCCGGCACAGCCCCCCGGAGCCTGCACAGACCACCGGCAGGCCGGCACAGACCACCGGAGCCTGCACAGACCCCCTGGCAGGCCGGCACAGCCCCCCGAAAGGCCCGTACAGACCCCAGAGAGGCTGTACAAGGGCAGGAAAGGGTTTTTCTTATTCCGATACCGGAAGTCCCATAGACTTGAATGGGACTTCCGGTATCGGAATCGGCGATACCGATACTTTTTTTAAAGATCGTCCGATACCATCCGATACGATACTTTGAAGTATCGGACGGTATCGCTCAACTCTACTTAAGTCATATGGCAAGTCTCATTAAAAAGTTGATATTGACTTTTAGGATTGCTAACTCCTATAGGTAGCAATAGAGTTCTACTACTCTTCCTTTCTGAAGAGGATATTTTCATATTTAAATGACCAGAAAAGCATTTGAACTATAAATATCCTTACACTGGCTTATAATACTCTGCAAGGAGAAATAATATGCCTTAGGCACCATATATAGGTTGAAACACATCCATAAATTTAAACAAACTGTGCAGGAGGCTTAAAACTGGGTGATTAACAGCCAAACTCTGGCTGAGATTGTGAAAGACCATTTCATGTCACAGGTCATACATCATGGCAAGATTGAGGAACAAGACACAAGGTAGCTATTTTGCATTAGCAATGACTTCATTTCAAAGTAAACTGGGATTCAAGATGTGCAGTTCAAGCTCTTTTGATGAAGAACCAACAAATGGGCATTATTGAGGACTGGTTAGCCATGGAAGCATAGTGCAACAGAAACCACTGGAGCACTAAGCGGAGGCGAACATGACTTTGGGAGAGGTGGACCTTTAAATCCTGCAGCTTTGTTTGCATAATCATGTAGATTTTAAGCAAAAGTGACATTGCTTTTAAGACAAAGGAGCACAGTATGCCTGTGCTTGGTGTGTTCATGTGAGGAGTGTGGGGCTTATACGGAGGAGATAACTCTGTCTCTCTCCCTCTTTCTCTCACCGAATGAACTGGAAGAAACATCATCCGCCCTCCCACCCTGTTATAATCACTGTGCTAAAATGTTTTATTTATTTATTGCTCGTATAATGATGAGTTTTTTTTATTGTATTTGTTGAATTAACCATTGTATATTTTGTGCCAAGTCCAATTTTATAATGGCTATAAAAAGTTAACATTAGCATTAACCTCTAATCCCAAGGGAAGGGCAATCCTTCAGCCGTGATTCCCAAAAGGTTTCCTCCACAGGGTTTTTTCCAATCCTGAGCACTGTTGGATGACTCTTTGAGTTGGAGGTTTGCTGAGTTTAGTCCCCTTAATGCTTTTGCAGGGACTTCTAGTTTATAAGTTTACAACAGTGATTTGTAAATAAAATATGGCTAAAAGTAACATAGTAACATAGTTTTGAAGGCTGAAGAAAGACCTTATGTCCATCTAGTTCAGCCCATTTTTAGTGCAGCTGTTCTGCATTGTTGATCCTGGGGAAGGCAAAAAACCCACAGAGTAGAAGCCAATTTTCTCCATAGGGAAAATAATTCCTTCCCCTAAGCTGGGTCAACCATCTACCTATAATATTCTGTTATTTGTAACCTTCTATACTGCTACTCACAAGAAAAATGGGTCGCCCTCCCAGGTCTGTGGGGTACTCGGTACCGGGCAGGTATCAGTGGGATGTGTCACGGTGGCGGTGACCCGGACTGTGGCCCTGGGCACCCAAGTAATAGGAAGATGTGGATGTTAAATGTAATAGTTCGTGACGCCACCTGTGGTGTTCGGCAAGGGAGGTGTTAAGCCGACGCTGCATGCAGATCCTCTGGGACAGATGGTGTGGTGCAGCAATGATGGTATAGCTCTCCACAGGCAGGGCTGTTGTCCCAGGGCAGTGTAGAAGTGGAGACACTTAGGTGATGTAGTGTCTGGCGCAGGGGATGTAGCAGTGTCAGGCAGACGGACACAGGAAGGAATGGAAGACACCAGGGCATGAAGTTCCAAAGCTTTACTCACAGTCTGTGGTGCCCGCTTCCGTGCCGTGTCCTCCGGGTCAGGGACTCAGTCAACCTCCAGGCTGTCATGATCCCAATGTAGGTTTTTGAGCTGCACACCGGGGGTTAATGTCTGGAGCTCTGTGCAGGTTTTGACCTGCACACTTGGGGTTAATGATTGTGGCCTCTTTCTGGTTCTGGGAGAGCTTCATAAACCTCTGGGTAGCTTCAATCCCTGCCAGTTATACTTTTGCCTTTGGTCTAGTGTGCTGACCCCCGTGTGCCTGTTTATTGCTATAGCTTGTTTATATGGTTCTGACCCAATTCTGTTTCCCGTTGTGAGTTTGCCTGTTAATTTTGTACTGCGTTATTATCTGTGTATGACCCATTGCCTGTGACCTGATTACTCTCTGCTCGCCCCTCTTGTACCTTGCAGATATCTGTGTATGACTCATTGGCTACGTCCTGACTATTCTCTCTGTCTATGCCCCTTGGTAACTTTGTCTCACAGTTACTCTGCTAGGAATTGTCTTGCGGCTCCTAGCTCTGTGGAGTTTAAGCCACGCCTCTAGCAGTCACGTGCTTCAGGCCCTGCAGCTCTGAAGTACGCATCTATTTGGTTGCTGCCCGCTCCACAGGTAGCTTTGAGCACGCTTTCGCTTACTCGGGGCACGCGCACTGGCTCAGTGAGCAAGTTCAGTGCGGTGTCTTTGACATTATAACTGGCCTGCAATTTTTTGTTCTCTCCTCACTTCTGCAGCATGGACCCAATGTGTGCTTTATCTGAGCAGGTGAGAAGCTTGACTCAGTCACTGCAGAAGCTTAGTTTGGAACACCAAGCTCTGGCCCAGTCCCAACGGCGGGTTGAGGACTCAGTTCAGGGGGTACTTTCCGCTGGCTTCCAGCAGGTGGGGAATAGAGATGTCATTTTAGTCCCACCTGAATCCCCGGTTAAATTGCCATATATATTTTCTGGTAACAAGGATGATTTCAGGGCATTTAAGGAGGGCTGTAAGCTTTTTTTTTTCTTTGAGACCCCGCTCCTCTGGGGATGAGAAACAGAGGGTGGGGGTAGTGATGTCCCTGCTTAGGGGGTCCCCACAAGCCTGGGCATTCTCGCTTTCCTCTTCTGCCCCTGAGAGAATGTCTGTGGATGCATTTTTTGAAGCCTTAGGGCTTATTTATGATGAGCCTGATAGAGTGCGGTTGGCTGAGGACAAAGTGATGAGTGTCTGTCAGGGGGAGCACTCAGCCGAATGGTTCTGTACTGAATTCAGACGTTGGGCAGCGGAAATTTCCTGGAGTGACGCCGCCCTGCGGGGGCTGTTCCACAGAGGCCTGTGTGAACGTCTGAAGGATGCTTTGGCACTTCATCCTCCGCCTGACTCCCTGGAGGATGCCATGGTCCAAGCGGTTCGCATGGATCGCAGGCTGCAGGCTAGAGGCATTATGCAATGGGAAACGCCCTTATTCTTCAGTGGAGATGAGACCCAGACTCTTCCTATGGCTATGGAGGTGAACGCTGTCACCTGTGAGGGAAAGGAAAGAAGACGCTGCCGGGAAAAGCAGTTGTGCTTCTATTGTGGGAAATCTGGACATTGGAAGAAGGACTGCCCCTCCTGTCCGTCATCCTCCAAGATGGCGGGAAACGACTAGGTCTGGGTAGTAATCGAGGAGGCTACCCAGACCTTCAGGTACAATTTTCCTCATGTGCAAAAATGGTGCTGCAGGTGGAACTGGAACTTGGTTATGGTCCTGTTCAGACTACTGCTTTTATTGACTGCGGTTCGGCTGTGAACCTGATTGATACCAAGGTTATGACTAGTGTTGAGCATTCCGATACCGCAAGTATCGGGTATCGGCCGATACTTGCTGTATCGGAATTCCGATACCGACTTCCGATATTTTTTCAATATCGGAATTCGGCATCGGAATCGGAAGTTCAGTTGATTGACGGCCTGACGTCATCATGATGCGCGGTGTGTGCGCATCATGATGCGCCGTCATTTCGGGCCTTCCGGGGGTCTCTGCCGGCCTGCCGGGGGGCTGTGCCGGCCTGCCGGGGGGCTGTGTGGACTGCCCGGGGTCTCTGCCGGCCTGCCGGGGGGCTGTGCCGGCCTGCCGGGGGGCTGTGCACCCTGTGGTGGTCTGTACCGGCCTGCCGGGGGGCTGTGCCGGCCTGCCGGGGGGCTGTGCTGATGTCCGGGGGTCTGTGCAAGCATCGTCCGATGGGACTACAAGTCCCATCGGGCGATGCCTGCTACCATGACAGTGATTGACACATTAGCCAATGATGGGACAGTAGTAGTCCCATCATCCGGCTAATGTGTTAAATGTTAAAAAAAAAAAAAAAAAATACTACATACATACTACATGCTACATACATACTACATATATACTACATACATACTACATACATACTACATACATACTACATGCATGCTACATACATACTACATATATACTACATACATACTACATACATACTGCATGCTACATACATACTACATACATACTACATACATACTACATGCATGCTACATATATACTACATGCTACATACATACCACATACATACTACATGCATGCTACATATATACTACATGCATGCTACATACATACTACATATATACTACATGCATGCTACATACATGCTACATGCATGCTACATACATACTACATACATGCTACATATATACTACATACATACTACATATATACTACATGCATGCTACATATATACTACATACATACTACATATATACTACATGCATGCTACATATATACTACATACATACTACATATATACTACATACATGCTACATATATACTACATACATACTACATATATACTACATACATGCTACATACATACTACATACATACTACATATATACTACATGCATGCTACATATATACTACATGCTACATACATACCACATACATACTACATACATGCTACATATATACTACATGCATGCTACATACATACTACATATATACTACATGCATGCTACATACATACTACATGCTACATGCATGCTACATACATACTACATACATACTACATGCTACATACATACCACATATATACTACATACATACAATACATTCATACAATACATACATAGACATACAGTACATATAACATAGAGTAACATACTTACCAATACTTGTCACATTGTTCCCCGAAGCCATTGTCTTTCCGGAATAAATATTAACATAACAAACCACAAAAATACTCACCCACGATCCGAAGCAGTCCACGAGTGTGTCCCACGACGATCTTGGGTAGAGAACTGCAGCATCAGATGATGCTGCCGTTCTCTACGGGCTGCAGGAATCCAATGACGGAAGGTAGGTATCCTTCCGCACTGTATTCCTCCGCCACTTAAAAAAAAAAAAGTCCCTAGTCTCACTTTATGCCATTGCTGTGTGGGAAATTCCCACACAGCAATGGCATAAAGTGAGACTAGGGACTTTTTTTTTTTTTAAGTGGCGGAGGAATACAGTGCGGAAGGATACCTACCTTCCGTCATTGGATTCCTGCAGCCCGTAGAGAACGGCAGCATCAGCTGATGCTGCAGTTCTCTACCCAAGATCGTCGTGGGACACACTCGTGGACTGCTTCGGATCGTGGGTGAGTATTTTTGTGGTTTGTTATGTTAATATTTATTCCGTAGACGACAATGGCTTCGGGGAACAATGTGACAAGTATTGGTAAGTATGTTACTCTATGTTATATGTACTGTATGTCTATGTATGTATTGTATGAATGTATTGTATGTATGTAGTATATATGTGGTATGCATGTAGCATGTAGTATGTATGTAGCATGCATGTAGTATATATGTAGTATGTATGTAGCATGCATGTAGTATATATGTAGCATGCATGTAGTATATATGTAGTATGTATGTAGTATATATGTAGCATGTATGTAGTATGTATGTAGCATGCATGTAGCATGTAGTATGTATGTAGCATGCATGTAGTATATATGTAGTATGTATGTAGCATGCATGTAGTATATATGTAGCATGCATGTAGTATATATGTAGTATGTATGTAGTATATATGTAGCATGTATGTAGTATGTATGTAGCATGCATGTAGCATGTAGTATGTATGTAGCATGCATGTAGTATATATGTAGTATGTATGTAGCATGTAGTATATATGTAGTATGTATCATGTAGTATGTATGTAGCATGCATGTAGTATATATGTAGTATGTATGTTGCATGTAGTATGAATGTAGCATGTATGTAGTATGTAGTATGAATGTAGCATGTAATTTTTTTTTTTTTTTTTTTTTACATTTAACACATTAGCCGGATGATGGGACTACTACTGTCCCATCATTGGCTAATGTGTCAATCACTGTCATGGTAGCAGGCATCGCCAGATGGGACTTGTAGTCCCATCGGACGATGCCTGCACAGACCCCCGGAGCCTGCACAGACCACCGGCAGGCCGGCACAGCCCCCCGGCAGGCCGGTACAGACCACCGGCAGGCCGGCACAGCCCCCCGGAGCCTGCACAGACCACCGGCAGGCCGGCACAGACCACCGGAGCCTGCACAGACCCCCTGGCAGGCCGGCACAGCCCCCCGAAAGGCCCGTACAGACCCCAGAGAGGCTGTACAAGGGCAGGAAAGGGTTTTTCTTATTCCGATACCGGAAGTCCCATAGACTTGAATGGGACTTCCGGTATCGGAATCGGCGATACCGATACTTTTTTTAAAGATCGGCCGATACCATCCGATACGATACTTTGAAGTATCGGATGGTATCGCTCAACTCTAGTTATGACTCTTTATAAGATAGGGACAGTCAGGCTTCACGATCCTGTTAAACTTGTGGCAATTGACTCATCTCCTCTTACCCAAGACGGTATCTGTTGCAGGTCTGAACTTTTTCTCTAAAAGTGGGTTCCACTCATGTGGAGAAACTAAGTTGTCTGGTGGTAGATAACTTGCCTGCAGGACTGGTACTGGGGATGCCTTGGCTTCAACGCCATAATCCTACCATTGATTGGGTTACAGGGGAAATCACTCAATGGGGATGCAATAGTAAATGTGGTAACCGGGGACATCTTGTTAACGTTGTTAAATCAGTGTCTGTGTCGTCTGTCGATCTGGAAGGTATTCCGGAGTACCTGAAATATTTCGAAGACGTTTTTTCCGAAAGTGAGGCTGAGGCGCTGCCACCACATAGACCCTATGATTGTGCCATTGATTTAGTACCCGGAGCCAAGTTACCTAAGGCTCGATTGTTCAATTTGTCTGGGCCTGAGCGCCAAGCCATGAAGGAGTACATAGCTGAGAGTCTCCGCAAAGGGCATATCAGGCCTTCTGTGTCACCTGTGGCAGCAGGGTTCTTCTTTGTGAAGAAAAAAGATGGTGGTTTGCGGCCGTGCCTCGACTTTCGGGAACTGAACAAGATAACGGTTAGGAACTCTTACCCACTTCCCCTCATCCCAGACTTATGTAACCAGTTAGCTGGGGCCCAATGGTTCTCCAAGTTGGATCTGCGGGGGGCCTACAATCTGATAAGGGTTCGGGAAGGGGACGAGTGGAAAACGGCATTCCTCACATCAGAGGGACTCTTCGAGAACCTGGTAATGCCATTTGGGTTAACTAATGCACCCGCTATTTTCCAAAATTTCATCAATGTTGTGTTTTCTGATCTGATAGGCCATTTTGTTATTATTTATTTGGATGATATTTTGGTGTATTCCCCGGACAGTCAATCTCACTTGCAACATCTAAAGACTGTTCTCCAGAGACTCAGGGAGAACCAATTGTTCGCCAAACTGGAAAAATGTTCGTTTTTTGTACAGGAGTTGTCTTTTTTGGGGTTGATTGTGTCCTGTGAGGGGTTTCGTATGGATCCTAAGAAGGTGCTCGCGATCGCTGACTGGGTTCAGCCTCGAGATCTCAAGGGGCTCCAGCGCTTCTTAGGATTTGCAAACTATTACCGGAGATTCATTAAAGGTTTCTCACAAGTGGTTAAACCACTCACGGATCTTACCCAGAAGGGAGCTGATGTAAAAAAATTGGTCTGTACTCGCTAAGGAATCCTTCTCAGCGATTAAGAAATGTTTTATGTCTGCCCCGGTGTTGGTGCAACCTGACCCGTCCAAACCATTCATTGTGGAGGTGGATGCTTCTGAAGTGGGGGTGGGGGCTGTGCTGTCCCAGGGTCCGGCCACCCTTACCAATCTCAAACCCTGTGCCTTCTTCTCCAAGAAGTTCTCTTCAGCTGAGAAAAACTATGATGTAGGCAATAGAGAACTTCTTGCGGTCAAGCTGGCATTTGAGGAATGGAGGCACTTTTTGGAAGGGGCGGCTCACCCTATCACGGTTGTCACGGATCACAAAAATTTGGCATACCTTGAATCTGCTAAGAGGCTTACTCCTAGACAGGCCCGTTGGTCACTTTTTTTTCACGATTTCAGTTCTCAATTACTTTTCGACCAGGATCCAAAAATGTTAAAGCGGATGCCCTGTCCAGAAGTTTTGATCCAGTGTCTCCCCCTGAGCCGCCGTCCTCCATTCTTCCCCCAGGGGTGGTAGTGGCGGGGGTCTCAACTGAGTTGGAACAAGAAATCCTAAGGGCTCAGGCCCTAGCTCCGGCAACCAGGCCAAGCGATAAACTGTTTGTTCCAGATTCATTGCAGCCTAGACTTCTGCAGGAGTTTCATGATTCTAGGCTGAGTGCTCATCCAGGTATCACGGCCACTAGAGAGGCAGTAACCAGGGGTTTTTGGTGGCCTTCATTAAGGGCCGATGTCAAGGAATTTGTTTCTGCTTGTGGCATGTGTGCCCGTTCCAAAAGCTCGCTTAACCGACCGGCTGGGGAACTCATACCTTTACCGGTTCCTGATAGACCATGGACTCATCTTTCCATGGATTTTATTACCGGTCTTCCACCTTCCAGGGGCAATACCGTGATCTGGGTGGTGGACAGGTTTTCTAAACAGGCCCATTTCATTCCCTTGGCAGCATTACCTTCAGCAGAAACATTGTCAAGGTTGTTTGTGCAGCATGTGGTCCGATTGCATGGGGTACCCCTGAATGTTGTGTCTGACAGAGGTGTGCAGTTTGTGGCCAAATTTTGGAGGGCGTTCTGTATGAAATTGGGCATCTCACTCTCCTTCTCGTCGGCATATCACCCGGAGAGCAATGGTCAGACGGAACGCACCAATCAATCCCTGGAACAAATTCTCAGGTGTCTGACCTCCGCCAGACAGGATGATTGGTGTGATGCGTTACCGTTGGCTGAATTTGCTTTTAACAACCGGGTGAGTCAGTCCACCAACATGTCCCCATTCCTGATTAACTATGGCTTTAATCCACATTTTGGGGTGTTTTCTCGGGTGGATTCCGGTTGTCCAGAAGCAGAGGGGTCTGTTCAACGGTTAAAAAACCTCTGGGCTGAAGTCCGGCGTAATATCTCTCGGGCCCAGGGGAGATACAAATATTTTGCGGACAAAAAGAGAGCCTCGGGAGACATGTTTCAGGTGGGAGAGAAGGTTTGGCTCTCCACGCGTAACATCAACTTGAAGGTACCATCAGTTAAGTTGGGACCAAAGTTCATTGGTCCGTACGAGATTATGGAGATAGTCAACCCTGTGGCATATAGGTTGCGTCTCCCCGCCTCCTTAAAAATATCTAATGTGTTCCATAAGTCTCTGTTGAAACCAGCAGGATCTGTCAAAGAGAACTCTGAGACTGTTGTTCCTCCAGTGCTGGTGGAGGGTCAATTGGAGTATGAGGTCGGACATATTGTGGACTCTCGGCGGGTGCGCCGCTCTTTGCAGTACCTGGTCCACTGGAAGGGATATGGACCAGAAGAGCGCTCATGGGTCCCTGCTCATTCGGTACATGCGGATCGCCTGGTTCGAGCGTTCCATGCCAAGTACCCGGGGAAGCCTGGGGGTCCAGAGGCCCCCCGTTGAGAGGGGGGTACTGTCATGATCCCAATTAGAGTTGAGCGAAACGGGTCGAAAAAATTCAAAAGTCGCCGACTTTTCGCAAAGTCGGGTTTCATGAAACGAAACCCGACCCTAGGATGAGGTCGGCCACGAGGTCGGCGACTTACGCGCCAAAGTCGCGTTTCAAAAGTTTGTTTTGCGCTCTTTTTCAGCCAATCAGGATCCACGGACACTGTGGGCAACGTGATGACCTAGGCACGGGTCACCACCATCTTTCAGAAGGGCATGCAAGTGATTGGCTTGCTTTGGTGGGCGTCACAGGGGGGTATAAAAGGGCGTGCACGCCGACCGCCATCTTACTTCTGCCGATCTTAGTATAGGGAGAGGTTGCTGCTGATTCTGTAGGGAGAGCGTTAGGCAGGGAAGAAGACAAAAAAACTGCTTCTGCTGCTAGCGATTTGGCCTGCACAACACACAAGTCACTGTGTGTGCAGTGCAAGGGGAGGCTATATTGTGGTGTATCAGTGGTGTTGGTTGTTGGGCTGCCTTTTAAGGCTTCCTGACACGCTGGCATTGCTGTTTACCCACTGCTCCGCAAACTGCTTTTTTAAAAGCAATCCAATCTCCCTTATCCTCTAGTCACTTTTGTCACAGCTGTGCCATCGAGCGTGTCACATAGCGCTCAGATATCAGTGGGCCTCACACAATCCACAAGTGTCCAGTGTCCAAAAGTGTACGCAGAGATTCAAAATCTCCATTATCCTCTCGTCACTTTGGTCACAGGCAGCTGTGCCATCGAGCGTGTCACATAGCGCTCAGATATCAGTGGGCCTCACACAATCCACAAGTGTCCAGTGTCCAAAAGTGTACGCAGAGATTCAAAATCTCCATTATCCTCTCATCACTTTGGTCACAGGCAGCTGTGCCATCGAGCGTGTCACATAGCGCTCAGATATCAGTGGGCCTCACACAATCCACAAGTGTCCAGTGTCCAAACGTGTACGCAGAGATTCAAAATCTCCATTATCCTCTCGTCACTTTGGTCACAGGCAGCTGTGCCATCGAGCGTGTCACATAGCGCTCAGATATCAGTGGGCCTCACACAATCTACAAGTGTCCAGTGTCCAAAAGTGTACGCAGAGATTCAAAATCTCCATTATCCTCTCGTCACTTTGGTCACAGGCAGCTGTGCCATCGAGCGTGTCACATAGCGCTCAGATATCAGTGGGCCTCACACAATCTACAAGTGTCCAGTGTCCAAAAGTGTACGCAGAGATTCAAAATCTCCATTATCCTCTCGTCACTTTGGTCACAGGCAGCTGTGCCATCGAGCGTGTCACATAGCGCTCAGATATCAGTGGGCCTCACACAATCCAAAAGTGTCCACTGTCCACAAGTGTGTGCAGAAATTCTAAATCTCCCCTGTCCTATAGACACCTTGTACCTTGTTTTACATTACTATATAGTTTGTTGGATTTTGTCTACATTTCTACCAAAAATGAGGAAGGCTGGTGGAAGAGGCCGTGGAATTGGGCGGGGGTTGGCAGCTGGTAATGATGGTGTTGGTGGTGGATCTGATGGTAGTGGCAAGAGCAAAATAGGACCGAATGCAGGAGGTGCTGACCCTGCGTCATCGTCTGGCTACATAAGGCCTCGAACGCTTAGTTTTCTAGGAGTTGGCAAACCGCTTTTAAAGGCAGAGCATCAGGAAAAAGTTTTGTCTTACATTGCTGACTCAGCCTCCAGCTCTATCGCCTCCTCTTCTTCAGTTGTAAAAAGTAAGAGGGTGCTGCTTCCAATAGCTCAGATGAGGAGCATCCACAGCAGACATCGACATCGCAACAGCTGTTATCTGGCAGGCCCGGAGCACTCCAAAGACAGGTTCCAAACATCAAAAGAGTTGCTGGACAGCTTGTCCAGAGGGTCAAAAGATCACAGCGTGCTAGGCCGCAAAATGTCTGCCAAAGTAGGAAGAGTGCAGTGTGGCACTTTTTTGAACAAAATCCTCATGATCAGGCCAAGGTTATCTGTAAGAAGTGCGCAAAGACCTTTAGCAGAGGGAAAAATCTGAAAAATTTGAATACCAGTTGCACGCTTAGACATTTAACCAGCATGCACTTGCAAGCGTGGACACAACACCAAACCTCAAGTGCCACATGTGCAACTGATCACAACGAAGGTAGTCAGCAACGCTACATTGTTTCCCCCACTGTAAGCCCACCGGTTAGCACAGCAGCAAATGTTGAGGTGTCGTTGCAAGGCCACAGCAGTCAGGGAATCCCACTGTTATATCAACGAAAGACTGATTCTAGGCCATCAGAAAGAACACCAACTCCATCACCATCATCAACCCTCTCTCAGTCCGCCCTGTCCACCGCTACTTCCACCATATGCAGCTCTCAAGTCCAGCTCACCCTCCCAGACACAATGAGTAGGTCAAGAAAGTACTCAGTCTCTCATCCGCGTACACTGGGTTTGAACGCCCACATTGCCAAACTAATCTCGTTTGAGATGATGCCCTTTCGGTTGGTGGAAAGCAAAGCTTTCCGCGAACTCATGGCCTATGCAGTACCACGCTATGACCTACCCAGTCGCCACTTCTTCTCTCGCAAAGCCATCCCAGCCCTCCACCATCATGTGAAAGACCGCATTGTCCATGCACTCAAGCAGTCAGTGAGCGGAAAGGTGCACCTCACAACTGATGCATGGTCCAGTCGGCATGGCCAGGGCCGTTACGTGTCCATCACTGCGCACTGGGTTAATGTGGTGGATGCAGGGTCCACAGGGGACAGCGGTGGTGGGACAGTGCTGCCTAGCCCACGGTATAGGAAACAGTTGGCTGTAGGCGTTCGACCCTCCTCCTCCTCCTCCTCCTCCTCCAGAAGCGAAAGCTCGTCCACAGAGCGCAGTCGTACGAGCACTCCATCTGCAGCTGCCACTGTTGCACATGATGTGTCCCCCTATCGAGCAGCTAGTGGAAAGCGTCAGCAGGCTGTGTTGCAGATGATGTGTTTGGGCGACAGACACACCGCCGAGGTGCTGGCCGAGTACTTGAAGCGACAAACTGAGTCATGGCTGGGCAGTGTACATCTTGAGGCAGGCAAGGTAGTTAGTGATAACGGCCGTAATTTTGTGGCAGCCATAGCCCTTTCAAAACTCAGCCACATACCTTGCTTGGCTCACACCTTGAACCTGGTGGTGCAGTGCTTCCTCAAAAATTATCCGGAGTTAACAGCCCTGCTCCAGAAGGTGCGAAGACTGTGCGCGCACATCCGCCGGTCGCCTGTACACTCCGTTCGTATGCAGAAGCTGCCGCGATTGCTCCACCTTCCCAACCACCGCCTCATTATCGACATTGCAACAAGGTGGAACTCCACCCTGCACATGGTGGAGCGGCTGTGCGAGCAGAGGCAGGCCATAATGCATTTGTGGGAGGATACACGGCCAGGCACTTTGAGAGCAGACATGGAGTTGACAGGCGTGCAGTGGTCGAAGCTGAAAGACCTTTGTAAAGTCCTTCAGTGTTTTGAGGAATGCACACGGCTGGTAAGCGCAGATGACGCCATCCTAAGCATGAGCATCCCACTTATGCGTCTGCTCATGCAAACTTTGACGCACCTTAAGGAGCAGGCGTCTGCAGCCAATGTTGATGAGGAGGAAGAGGAGGAGGGAATCCTTGATGACATTCAGCCATTGTCTGCTCAGGGACCTCTCCTGGACGAGGTGGAGGAAGAAGAGGAGGAGGAGGAGGAGGATGATGGGGATGATTACTTAGGGGAGGAGGATGCATCTCGTGGGGCAAGTGAAAATGTTGGCGTGGCAAGGTCTGGTACAGGGTTTGTGCGTGACTGGAGGGATGTGGATTTGCCAGAAAGTGCTCCTCCACCCAGCACTCGCAGTGCATCATTGACACCGGGAACATTGGCCCACATGTCAGATTATGCCTTGCGGATCCTAAAAAGGGACCCCCGCATTGCCAAAATGATGAACGATGACGACTACTGGTTGGCCAGCATCCTGGATCCACGCTATAAAGGCAAATTACAAAACATCATGCCACAGGAGAACCTTGACCTAATATTGGCTAATAAACAAGCAACTCTGGTAAATCGGTTGCTTGAGGCATTCCCAGCACACAGCAGCGGTGATGGTTCTCACACGAGCCGTACGGGCCGGGGGCAGCTTGGCAGAGGTGTTCGTGGTGCACACAGCAGAAGTGGCGTTGGAGACAGGGGTTTCATGACAATGTTGTGGACTGATTTTTCAAATACCGCTCACACAACTGGTAATACTGCATCGATGGAAAGTGACAGGAGACAGCAGTTGTCAACTATGGTTACAAACTACTTTTCCTCCCATATCGATGTTCTCCCACACAGGTCATTCCCCTTTGACTATTGGGCCGATAAACTGGACACCTGGCCTGAATTGGCCCAATATGCCTTACAGGAGCTCGCTTGCCCAGCTGCAAGTGTGCTATCGGAAAGAGTCTTCAGTGCAGCTGGATCAATCCTGACAGAAAAAAGGACCCGTCTGTCAACCCAAAATGTGGATGATCTAACCTTCATTAAAATGAACTACGCATGGGTTTCCAAGGATTTTGTCCCACCTTCCCCTGATGACACATAGGGTGACAGAAAAATGGCTTGCTTTGGTCCACCTCTTCCTGGTACTTCACCTATTTCGCCTTTTGCATCAGCTGAATGTCCAACATCAACATATGCCACTTTCTAAAACTCCCTAACTGTGCTGCCTCCCCCCCCATGGCCGGGGTAACCACCTAGCGCACGACACCGTGCGAGTGCCGTTGCCCTGGACAGGTGGGTAGGCCGACTCTTGGGCGCGGGCACTGGCACAGGGTCCCTCATAGTGCAATCAAGTGTCTCTGACGGTGGTGGTGCACACCCGCCGTCGGACACACCGCTGTACTATGAGGGGCCCAGTGCCAGTACCGACGCCCAAGAGTGGGCCCCCCTTGCTTGGGCAGGGCCCCAGCATTTGCAATCTTTACCTCTCCCTGCTCCTCCGCTGTGTAATCTGGGCCGTCAAATCCATACTGTGCCTGACACCGTCTGAGCCTGCCTCCTGAGACATATATTTTGAATGTGTACGCTATCCATACATGTTATCCAGGGATACGGTACCCTTTCTAACCTTTGTGCAATGACGTGCAATCCATACTGGGCCTAACACCGTCTGAGCCTGCCTCATGCTGTATAGACATATATTTTGAATGTGTACGCTATCCATACATGTTATCCAGGGATACGGTACCCTTTCTAACCTTTGTGCAATGACGTGCAATCCATACTGGGCCTAACACCGTCTGAGCCTGCCTCATGCTGTATAGACATATATTTTGAATGTGTACGCTATCCATACATGTTATCCGGGGATACGATACCCTTTCTAACCTTTGTGCAATCACGTGCAATCCATACTGGGCCTAACACCGTCTGAGCCTGCCTCATGCTGTATAGACATATATTTTGAATGTGTACGCTATCCATACATGTTATCCGGGGATACGGTACCCTTTCTAACCTTTGTGCAATGACGTGCAATCCATACTGGGCCTAACACCGTCTGAGCCTGCCTCATGCTGTATAGACATATATTTTGAATGTGTACGCTATCCATACATGTTATCCAGGGATACGGTACCCTTTCTAACCTTTGTGCAATGACGTGCAATCCATACTGGGCCTAACACTGTCTGAGCCTGCCTCATGCTGTATAGACATATATTTTGAATGTGTACGCTATCCATACATGTTATCCAGGGATACGGTACCCTTTCTAACCTTTGTGCAATGACGCGCAATCCATACTGGGCCTAACACCGTCTGAGCCTGCCTCATGTTGTATAGACATATATTTTGAATGTGTACGCTATCCATACATGTTATCCGGGGATACGGTACCCTTTCTAACCTTTGTGCAATCACGTGCAATCCATACTGGGCCTAACACCGTCTGAGCCTGCCTCATGCTGTATAGACATATATTTTGAATGTGTATGCTATCCATACATGTTATCCAGGGATACGGTACCCTTTCTAACCTTTGTGCAATGACGTGCAATCCATACTGGGCCTAACACCGTCTGAGCCTGCCTCATGCTGTATAGACATATATTTTGAATGTGTACGCTATCCATACATGTTATCCGGGGATACGGTACCCTTTCTAACCTTTGTGCAATCACGTGCAATCCATACTGGGCCTAACACCGTCTGAGCCTGCCTCATGCTGTATAGACATATATTTTGAATGTGTACGCTATCCATACATGTTATCCAGGGATACGGTACCCTTTCTAACCTTTGTGCAATGACGTGCAATCCATACTGGGCCTAACACCGTCTGAGCCTGCCTCATGCTGTATAGACATATATTTTGAATGTGTACGCTATCCATACATGTTATCCAGGGATACGGTACCCTTTCTAACCTTTGTGCAATGACGTGCAATTCATACTGGGCGTGAGAACGGCTGGCGAGCTGTTAAGCAAGCTACAGCACCTGTCCAGACAAGTACAGGGATTCCCTAGCGAGGAGACTTATTTGATTGTTTTCAATGTTGGGACAGCAATTTTTGGGGAGCACTATACTCTGGAGAATGATAGATGGGGCCCACCATACACTGGAACATTCAAAGGTGGACATCAGACACTGGAGCAGCATTTACAGGGCCCATTATACACTAGAGCATTAGAAATGGGGCCCATTATGTTTGGAGCATTATTTGGGCCCATAAGACAGTGGAGCTTCATCCATGGGGACCAACATATACTGTAGCATTATGTGGAGCTCATCATATACTGTTTCAAACATTATATGGGACCAATGATTCTGTATGGAGAAATAGATGGGCCTCGTCATGAGATGTAAAAAGTGAGGTATTTTTCATTGTACTATACCGCTATTTATCTGCCGTATCGGAGCATGATGAGTTGTGGTATGTGTTAAAGGGGCGCTCTTTCGCCCAGGGCACATGAAAACCTGCAGCCAGCCCTCCCCCCCCACAACTTTAGCCAAATAACACCCATTTTTCAGTGCGTAACTTATATTATGAAGTTAATTAAGGTTGACAAGCTTAAGTAAGAAGAATTGATGCTTTTGGCATTCAAATGGGCACTGTTGGTGTGTTTCCTGTCCTCCTTTCACTGCCGACTTTTATTCCCCATTGACTTACATTGGGTTTCGTGTTTCGGGACGACCCCGACTTTTCCCTATAATCGGACGATCTTGCTCGACCCGACTTTTGGAAAAGTCGGGTTTCACGAAACGAAACGCGACCCTAAAAAACCAAAAGTCGCTCAACTCTAATCCCAATGTAGGTTTTTGAGCTGCACACTGGGGGTTAATGTCTGGAGCTCTGTGCAGGTTTTGACCTGCACACTTGGGGTTAATAATTGTGGCCTCTTTCTAGTTCTGGGAGAGCTTCATAAACCTCTGGGTAGCTTCAATCCCTGCCAGTTATACTTTTGCCTTTGGTCTAGTGTGCTGACCCCTGTGGGCCTGTTTATTGCTATAGCTTGTTTATATGGTTCTGACCCGATTGTGTTTCCCGTTGTGAGTTTGACTGTTGATTTTGTACTGCGTTATTATCTGTGTATGACCCATTGCCTGTGACCTGATTACTCTCTGCTCGCCCCTCTTGTACCTTGCAGATATCTGTGTATGACTCATTGGCTACGTCCTGACTATTCTCTCTGTCTATGCCCCTTGGTAACTTTGTCTCACAGTTACTCTGCTAGGAATTGTCTTGCGGCTCCTAGCTCTGTGGAGTTTAAGCCACGCCTCTAGCAGTCACGTGCTTCAGGCCCTGCAGCTCTGAAGTACGCATCTATTTGGTTGCTGCCCGCTCCACAGGTAGCTTTGAGCACGCTTTCGCTTACTCGGGGCACGCGCACTGGCTCAGTGAGCAAGTTCAGTGCGGTGTCTTTGACACAGGCAAGATGAAAAGCTCCCTTCCACACTCCGCCAACTTATGTGCCATTCCTGAACTTCTCCTCTTTAGCACCCTTAAGTGTGAAGATCTCCAGTACCATGGTACTCTCTGGAGTTCCTCCTGACAGATGTTCCCAAGAACTCTACTTGCATGGCAGACAGCTGTAGCCTGCTTCGGGGACTCTCTACTCCTAAGTCCCGGCTCTCTATCCATATTGCTGTTGTGCCCTCAAGTCTTAGATGGGAGTAGTGCATTTACAGCCCACTACTCCACCGGTGTCTGCTGCAGAACCATTAGCGTTCGTACAACCTCGGGGACCGGGCCCCAGCCTTGCGATTAGAACTTCTAGGCAGGGTTCTTCCTCTAACCCACGTCCTCTGTGTTCCCTTTTACTCCTACGTTCCGTACTTGTCCTTTCCCTTCTATGGAAGCTCAGGCTTCAGGTCAACGTCCTTCTCTTTCTTTCCTTTCCTTTCTCGTGCCAGTTGGCTCAGGTCACTGATGCAGCTGCAGCACTCCTTCCTCCATCCCTTCTTCCAGGGATCCCCACTCCTCCCGAGTGGCTTCCTTCCTCACTGACCTCCTGTCAGACTGACCTGTCATCCAAAACCATCCCACTCATATATATATTCTGAACTCCACCCACCTCCCAGCACATCTAGTGTTCCAAGCAGGGAACCACCAAAGGTGCTCTGCTTCTCTCTAAGCAAGGAGCCGCAATGTGGTTGTGCTGAACTACTCTATTGTGTGGGGTGTGAGTGTTGGAGTGTTGTCAGGAGCCCCCAACTTACCTGAATGGTGGGGCACCACACCTTAGGAGAAGGTGCAGTACCTCTGTGGCGACTGAGCCTCAGGGGCGCCATAAAAGCATCCATTCCTTTCTTAAATTCATTCAGTGAGTTGGCCATCACCACTTCCTCAGGAAGAGAATTCAGAGTCTCACTGCTCTTACCGTGAAGAACCCTCTTCTATGCTGGTGCAGAAATTGTCTTTCCTCCAAACGAAGAGAATGCCCCCTTGCTCTTGTCACAGTCCTTGGTACAAACAGTTCATTGGAGAGATCTCTGTATTGCCCTCTGATATACTTGTACATATATATTAAGTCTCCCCTAAGTCTTCTCTTTTCTAGAGTAAATAGACCTAATTTTGATAACCTTTCTGGGTATTGTAGTGAACCAACTCCATTTATCATTTTAGTAGCCCGCCTTTGAACCCTTTCAAGTTCAGTAATGTCTTTCTTGAGCACCGGCGTCCATAATTGCACACAATACTCCAAGTGTGGTCTGACGAGTGATTTGTACAGAGGGAGAATTATGTTTTCATCTCGTGTCCCCAGACCTCTTCTAATGCATCCCATGACCCTATTTGTCAAATGTGACTTGGAATTTATAACCCATCACAGCTTTGTGGTTTAGGAGTCAGGTGGAAGTTGCAGACAAGTTAAGTTGGAGTCATTTTAACTAATAGAGGATGTAAATCCTCATGGTGGTGATCAGGCTCGGCTTTGGTGGCCAGCCTCAAGGACATTGTAATGGTAGCGATAATTAGGGGCGGGCACAGTGGTTAAGCACAGGAGTGAGGATAATAGGGTCATTGGTGCCCTGAAAGTTTACTGGCCCTGCTTGAATTGCGTGCGTGCTGCCCCTTTTTGGCTGTCTGTCCTGGTGCTGTATGTCAGACAGCTGGGGATATCACAGTACTTGTGAATCCCAATGTACTAGCACTTCACCTGACTCCTACTGTGATTGTTTTAATCCTGTGATTTAAATAAAGCTGTGGCCAGTTTGACAACCAAAATAATGTGTTTTGTGTATTTATTCCAGTGTCTATGCTTACTGTAGTTATGGTTGTTTTAAGATGGAGTCGGGGTCCGTCCCATATACAAAAGTCGTGATAAAAGACACATCATGCTTTCTTCATTTGGAAATGCAGCTTATCCTAGATACTCGAGTGATATTCGTGTATCACTGAGCATGTTTGCTCATCACTATTTAGCAGTTTTCATGACAGCAAACTGCAAAGAAATATATTTTTATTAACGTGTTTATATTTTATTTAGTAATAAGGATGGTTTTTTTTACAGCACTTTCTCTTATGAACGTCTATGAAAAAGGGTGGGCAAAGAAGCATTTAGGTGTGGACATAGAACGAAATATACAAGTTATTTGGAAAAGACATGGAAGGCCATTTGTGTTCTTGGGATCTGTATCTCTCAGAGAAGAGCGCTCTATCCCACGTGAAATCGACCTTATTGGAGGCAACGAGCATACTGTGATTGCACTAAACATTGGAGTACATTTCAGATTATTCCCTGTTCATCTCTACATCCGAAGACTCCTCAACATTCGTCGTGCTATAGAACGTCTCTTCCATAGAAGCCCAGAAACAAAAGTTATCATTAAGACTGAGAACACAAGTGAGATGGAAACTGAGTATGAAGGAATGTCTGACTTCCATGCATATGTTCACTACTTCGTAATGGAAATAATCTTCAAAGATCTCAATGTTGGGTTTGTTAATGGCTGGGACATGACTACAGCATTTAATACAAATGAGATACATCCACAAGAGCCCTTTATAAGAAATGAGGTGAACATGCTTATGACATATATATGTAGCTAATTTAAAAAATATATGTGAAAAATGTTATGCATTGTATACAATTTACAGAGAACTATAAATTAGTTATTAACTCATAATCTACATAACCTATTCTCTATACTAAATACTGTAATTCAAGAAATGATTATCATAGCCAATATTTACTATTTTTCAGCTTATTTGACACATGCAGTGGGAATTTCTTTAATGTAGAACTCTTTAATAAATTAATATTTTCTACCAACATGCCAAACATAAGTTAATAAAAATTATTTGAAAGCTTAGCAATGGCTATAAACATTTTTTGACTGGGATATATAGTATGTTCAGTGTAAACATACGGTAATTGTTTCCTTTAACGCCTTTAGTCCCAAGCCTGTTTTCACCTTGAAGACCATTGTGTGTACATATAACCCTGAAAATATAAGTTTAATAATGAACAATAAAAACACCTAAAAGGACACCCTCAGTGCACAACAATATTAAATACACATATACACAATCTCAAATGTAGACAATAAATCACTGTTATAATAATCCATATCTATAAACAGTCAGAAACTCCAATAGAACGCCACTCCCTATGTCTCTTCCCTGAAACACTCCAAAGATATTTTTTCAATATCAGAAAGGGCAAGTGTACTAGGTAAGTTCCATGGGAGAGGTCCAGAATAGAATCCTTATGGGACGCACAATTTAGTGTTATCTTTACATGATATCACTAAATATACTGCTGTCACTGGATAGCTGGCATCTGGTGATGCGGACAATGTGGAGTCAGGTACAAGAGTAAATCCAAAGCTAGCAAAAAACCCAAATGAAAAACAAAGGGAAACCCGGGACAAGAACTAATAAAGAAGAACTAATAATGACCATTAGTAACTAATGAGAAGCAACTAGAGCTCAACTAGGAAGCACTCACCATATCACTAAGCAAAAGGAACTGAATAAACAACACTACACTGGATTAGTAGCAGGCTTTACACAGCCAGCCCAAATCCAAGGATAGCAAACAGGTGATTCATTCCTCCCAGTCATGTCCAGGGAGCCACTCGTTGCTCATCTGAGCAGCAGTTTGCACAAATTCCCATCATTGGCTAACACAAGGAAAAGCAGCACCCTGCGTTGCCTGGCAATCAGCAGATACAGTGTCACATGCAAAGTCAATGAGAAATATGGCATCCCGTGTTCCCACATTGCACACCACTTACACACATGAGGCATCACCATGTGTATTCACACCACCCAAGTGCGTGCAAGCTCCTCCCCCAGCTTGGACAGTCTGGCAGAACAGTCTGGAAACCGGAGGACAATTGCATCCATTGCAGGTATTCCTAACAGTACTCCCATGTCTAAGAGAGATCTGCAAACTCTCACCACGCTGCTTATTCTCCTTATTCCTCATGCCTCTAATGGATTTCAGTGATAATGCGATCTTCATGAATTCTGTTTCTCGGGACCCAAAACATCTTCGACAGACGGTACCCCATACGTCGGATTAAATTTTGGACAGAGGTGTGAATCTTCCAGGAGTGCTCAATGCTCTCTATTAGAGATGAGGGAACCTTTCAAGGTTTGGTTTGGAATTGACGAACGGACCACTGTTCACCGAACGGTTTGGCAAACATACTGAAATCCCATTAAATTCAATGGGAGGCAAAACCCAACGTATAAACAACACCTTAACGGTGTTCTGGGCTGGCAGATCACACCAAAGGTGGTAAAAGGTGAGTTCGCACCCCGGGGTCCACCGTGTAGAGATGGAAACCTGCTGCTCAGTAATGACGGAGACTATACGGCAAATAATAAATGAACACACGCTGGTTAGCGTCACCCGGTGTGTACAGGAGCAAGTTCTGTTGATACACAGAATCACGGTGCCACACAATGTATATGCCGAAACCTGTTAAACTCACAGGGTTCAGCCAGATGAGCGCTAGTATACAGACACAAGACTCCACCCCATGGACACAGGGTTAGAGTCCCTCTAGTCCATTCGCGCTCGGCGCCCCTGCAGCGGAGACAGCAAGAGAGAAACAAAGAAGTACCGCACTAGTGTGCACTGCACCACTCTGGTGGAAGCCACTAACCACCCAGACTAAGGAGGACAGTGCTAGACCTGTGCACGGTGCCGCGCTGGTGGATGCAGCCACTAGGTGCCTTGGGCTGGATTGCACAATATGGCGCTGAGAGATGTGCTGTGACTAGGAAGCACTGTGGCAAAAGGCTTAGCCACTACAAGGCGCTGACTTAAACTAAGTTAACCCTACAACATGTGTATCAAAGGGAAGGGGTTTCATAATAAGTCATTCACCAGATCCATGCATCCATCATCACACACACAAGTTATAACAGCTTTCTATACTAGCGCATGGCCGAGTGGCCATGCAAACCTTTTAGAGCAGCGTCCTTCCGGGACCTTCCTGATGTTCCAATCTGAGCTGGAGAAGGACCTGAGCATGTGACCTCCGATCTCCAATGAGAGATCGTCCCAAGGGCATGCTCAGTGGACCAAAGGAGGACTTAGTCCCTGGAGTAGCTCACTGCTGACCAGCATGCGTTGCTATAGCTGGACCAGAGGTGGCAGCAGCAACCAACCCACAGTGCTGGTCTGAGCAGAGCGCCGGGATCGACGAGTCTGCTGAGAAGCCTCGTCTGCATCCGGAGAGGAATGGGAGACCGTCGAAGGCGAGACTCGAGATTCCTGCTATGCAATGACAGGAACCTGACGCCTAACAAAGGGTGACTAAAAGTTTCCCACACAGATAAAATTAGGGGCAGACTGTTATGATTGAGTCACCGTAGGAGGCAAAAACACAAATGCTAGCTAAGTCCAGAAAACCAGAGAGGTTGGCAGCTATCGGATTGCAGACCCCTGATCCTATCACAACAACTAACAGTAGCCATGGGGGGTTCCTATGATGCCCTAGACCCCTCAATCACAGCCGGATAATTAAATAGGCCTAAAGAAAGAAAGGGGAAATCTAAACTGCCCCAGAGCAGACCCCAAAGCAATAGGCAGCCCCCAACATATAATGACGGTGAAGCAAGATGAAAACACTAACACAGACAGAAAGATGGACTGAGCAAAGACGGGGCCCAAACTACCTAGATAGGAAAGGACAGGAAGGCTGCTGTCTGCAATCCGTGAAAAACCCTATGAAAATAAGAGCCAACAGACTGACAGTGAAAAAGGCCCTGAAGACGCTAGGCTTCAAAAAAGCTATGTCAGTACTCAGGAATATTCTGAAGACAAAGCAACCGGCAAAAGGAGATTCAGCTCATCCCAGCAGGGAATGGCAGAATCCAGAAAAGCAAGGAAAACAAAAACAAAACACAAATGCAAACAGGCAAAGCAGAAAACTTAGCTTTAGGGAAGCAGGAATCAGACTGGTGTCCTAGAAGTCCACAGAGAAATCACCCGCAGGGCAGAAGGGTGTCGGCAGCCTTATATCCAGTAAGTGACTCCACTCAGCCAGTCATCCTCATTAGGCTCAGGTGCCTGATAATCAGGCTCATTACCTTCCTTTACCAGAATAGGGAGTTCACCAGACCTCAGTGACGAAGGGGAAAATGAACTCACAACAGCAGACACCATGAAAAGTGGCATCAATTGACCCACAGTAGAAATTTGCAAATGGTGCAGCAGCATTCAGCCATGGGCTGTGCATGAGGTATCAGAGTCTGGCCCAGCATTTACAGCAAAGAATTGAAGTCTCAATGAGGACCTGGTAGTTCATGGAGCGGTGTAAGCCTTCTTAGCTAGGAGACCTCATGCAACACCTTCAATTTTTTTTATATTCCACCCACACCCAGATGGCACAAACATCAGTTTCATACAGTAATATTGGTTGAAAAATGTAGGAAAAGTAACACAGGTAGTTGACTGAAAGTAAGTGCACGCCTTGCTGTCTGGGACCCCTACTTACACAACCCACCTGATGGAAACCCAACTTGGAGTCTCCAAATTTAAAAAAAAATGTTTGTAACATCAGCAGCAAGCACAGAAGACACCACAAGGATGGCACAAACTGCAATAACGCAAGATCAATAGATGACACTAAAAATGACACCATTGCCTAGTCTGTTCCATCTGCAACTCGGGTGCAAAAGTCACTGAAAATCCATGACTTGTTCAATTTAATGAAGTTAGACATTCTACACTTTGAGCGGATAGCTGAATGTGTTTATCTGTCAGGACACCACCATCAGCACTGAAGCCAAGTTCTGAGAGAACGCTGGCTGCCAGGCATGGCAAAACCTTCAATGCAGAAAAATAGAAGATTCTTTTTATTCACAGCTTAGTAATCCACATGGTGTACATTCAATATGTGTGTAACGTTTCGGTCACTATTATGGACCTTCTTCAGACTGAATGTAATACAACGGAAAGAAAAAATAAAAAAAAAAAAATTCTAAACATCCATTGAAAATATAACATATGACATAATACACAACTGGTTTCAAAATTGATCTATATTAAACCAGTATAGTCAAAACCGACCAGAGCTGCATAGAATGACAGGTTATATATGAATGAATCTTATGTACATCAGATTATATAGCAATTACAACAATAGCAAATACAAAAATATCATAATTGTACATAATATCATAATTGTATAGATGAATTAAAGATGTCTAATAACATCCCTAATGGAACAGCAAAAAGATGTCATACAAATCGATATGGAGGGATATAAATGAGAATGGAACAACCAATACATGGGTTGTTGAAGAGATACTCATACACAGCTATTATATTGTCATTTAGTTTATCTCAAAAAAAAGGAAGGAGATCATAATAACCATTGAATTGACACCAGAGATCAGGATAAAAGGAAAAAAAACTGGGGAAAAAAAGGAGATAAAAGAAAAAGAGGAGGTATGGAGATGCTCAGATTCAATTACTTGTTGAGGTATTTCAAAAGAAGAGGGGGAAAAAATGAAAAGTAAAAAAAATTGAAAGATAAAGACAAAAAAATATAAAAAATAAAAATGCATAATAAAGCAAAAATAATATATGAAGTGGCATATGCCTTACCACTGAAACAATCCTGTTAAAGTTCAAGACAGACCCAGTACGTCATAGTAGTGTGGACAAATATAATTAAGCTGCTCTATTAAGAAACAACAGACAGATAGGTCCAGTGTGAGACAAAAAGTCAGAGGACCGCATACAGTGCCTTGTGAAAGTATTCGACCCCTGGAACTTTTCAACCTTTTCCCGCATATCATGCTTCAAACATAAAGATACCAAATGTAAATTTTTGGTGATGAATCAACAAGTGGGACACAGTTGTGAAGTTGAACGAAATTTATTGGTTATTTTAAATTTTTGTGGAAATTCAAAAACTGAAAAGTGGGGCGTGCAATATTATTCAGCCCCTTTAACTTAATACTTTGTTGCACCACCTTTTGCTGCGATTACAGCTGCAAGTCACTTGGGGTATTTCTCTATCAGTTTTGTACATCGAGAGACTGAAATTCTTGCCCATTCTTCCTTGGTAAACAGCTCGAGCTCAGTGAGGTTTGATGGAGATTATTTGTGAACAGCAGTTTTCAGCTTTTTCCACAGATTCTCGATTGGATTCAGGTCTGGACTTTGACTTGGCCCTTCTAACACCTGGATACGTTTATTTGTCCACCATTCCATTGTAGATTTTGCTTTATATTTGGGATCATTGTCTTGTTGGAAGACAAATCTCTGTCCCAGTCTCAGGTCTTTTGCAGACTCCAAACAGGTTTTCTTCAAGAATGGTTCTGTATTTGGCTCCATCCATCTTCCCATCAATTTTAACCATCTTCCCTGTCCCTGCTGAAGAAAAGCAGGCCCAAACCATGATGCTGCCACCACTATGTTTGACAGTGGGGATTGTGTGTTCAGGGTGATGAGCTGTGTTGCCTTTACGTCAAACATACCATTTGGCATTGTTGCCAAAAAGTTTGATTTTGGTTTCATCTGACTCTGCCTTCTTCCACATGTTTGGTGTGTCTCCCAGGTGGCTTGTTGCAAACTTTAAACAACACTTTTTATGGATATCTTTGAGAAATGACCTTCTTCTTGTCACTCTTCCATAAAGGCCAGATTTATGCTGTGTACGACTGATTGTTGTCCTATGGACAGACTGTCCCACCTCAGCTATAGATCTCTGCAGTTCATCCAGAGTGACCATGGGCCTCTTGGCTGCATCTCTTATCAGACTTCTCCTTGTTTGCGATGAAAGTTTTGAGGGACGTCCAGGTCTTGGTAGATTTGCAGTGGTATGATACTTCTTCCATTTCAATATGATCTCTTGCACAGTGCTCCTTGGGATGTTTAAAGTTTTGAAAATCATTTTGTATCCAAATCCAGCTTTAAACTTCTCAACAGTATCATGGACCTGCCTGTTGTGTTCCTTGGTCTTCATGATGCTCTCTGTTCGTCAAACAGAACCCTGAGACTATCACAGAGCAGGTGCATTTATACGGAGACTTGATTACACACAGGTGGATTGTATTTATCATCTTTGGTCATTTAGGACAACATTGGATCATTCAGAGATCCAGAATGAACTTCTGGAGTGAGTTTGTTGCACTGAAAGTAAAGGGGCCGAAGAATATTGCACGCCCCACTTTTCTTTTTTGCATTTCCACAAAAATTTAAAATAACCAATAAATTTCGTTCAACTTCACAATTGTGTTCCACTTGTTGTTGATTCTTCACCAAAAATTTACATTTGGTATCTTTATGTTTGAAGCATGATATGTGGGAAAAGGTTGAAAAGTTCCAGGGGGCCGAATACTTTTGCAAGGCACTGTAGCGGTGTTATAGAATAAAGCAGGTGTGCTTACCATGTGGAGCTGTGAAAAAAGCTGCGATTGAGAAGGATAATCTGATTATTATCTTATTACTCTGTTATTCAACTCTCATACGGACATACTCACTGCTCACTGGTGATGTAGGTTCTTTTGAACCGTGTTGTACAGCCTTACCCAGAGATATGTAGAGATCCAGAGAGAGATTGCAAATGCAAAACAATGTAAGAATAAATTTTCTCAACTTGCTGCAGCTGGATTTTGCATGTCCAATCTCCCAGAAAGCTCCCACATACGGATTCTGAATAGGCTGGTTTCCACGGTCCCCTGTTCGGGCGCCAAAACTGTTATAGCTGTTTTCGCTCTGACCCAGAGTCAGATATGCCAGATCACCAGTGAGGCCAAATTAGGAGTTTATGCCCTTAATTTACAAGCGCTTGGAGAAAATGAAAACTGCACACTGATTGTGAGCAAGTCACTTTATCTGACGTAATGAAACACAAGGCAATCTTTTATACCGTTTGCAACAATATGTATTTCTATGGAGCTCATGTGGACCCCACCGTCTACCCAGGGTCATACCTTGTTTACTATGTACCCAGAACACGTTGTGACTGACTATTGAAAACATATGTGATATTATGAACAGACTATTGAGAACATATGAGCATATTTTCCTTGAAGAGGAGACAGGCAAAACTGCTGTGTCATAAGAATACATTTTAGCAATGAAAGGCAAAAGGCAATGGAAGAATTAAAGGCAGTTAAAGGCATTTAAAGGCAACCCATTAACCCTTCTATATCAATTTCCCCCTTTAGTAAATGGTATAACCTTTGCCACAGGGTCAGCTGATGTCCACAAAGGAGCTACTGTCTCATGGGTCTAGTACCCATAAGGGGGCTTCCTACCTGCTTCGCCCATCCACCCTCAGTGTGGACACTAACTTTCCCCATCAGCAATGGCTATCTGGGGTCTATGATACACTACAGAAGGCTCAGCCTTAGATTCTTTTTTCACACATACATTATTCAGTAGCTTAAGTAATACATATATTAGCGCTTTTACGGCTACATAAAACAATAAGCAAAACAACAAAATTTACATACAAGTCTTTAAAATGCCATAAAACCTTCCTGCTAGGCCATTAAACCAATTTGCTGGATTTAAAAAAAAAAAAAAAGAGAATGTGTTACCCCACCAGCAGTCTCTGTTTGCACTGTGTTGTTTTAACCATTGGTCTCTAAGTTCAGCTATTTTGTCTATACTGGCCCTGACCTGGAGATTGCCAGCAGGGTCGATATAATTACAACAGGTGGGACCAATTATTTGACACATTCCTCCTTCATTTGCTGTCAGGTAATCTAGTACTATAGTATGTTGGTTAGTAACTATGATTAATTATCTCTGTATTGTATTAGTTTCATTAAGAACTTCAAGAATCTGGAAAATATGATCATCCAGGTAGTCGGTAGCTTCCACTAATTTATCCCACATTTGTGTTATGAAGGGGTATATTAGCATACTACTAAATATTTTATTTGTTATCCCCATCTCTACTAGATGCGGCCTACCCCTCTTACGTCTGGGCTCACCCTCCTGTATTCACGATGTTCGCAAACCAAGAATACGCCTTCTGGGAGAACACAAACGTGACCAGGGGTCTGTATACATTGGTATAAACTCAAAAGTCCTGACATAGGTTTATGGGCACACCAAGTATTATTCATTTGTTTTCAGTTTATACCAAATGTACATTTACCCCTTTCTTTCCCTATTATTTTACCCGTAGATGCTTTACAGCCTTCAACACCATCTTGGTACACCATATCATTAACCTGTGTTTGATCATTAGTGTATATACGGAAGCAATTATTGTCCTCACCACAGGTGTCTGCTCCAGTGTGTTGAAGACTGAACCACAGTCCATTATTGGGAATGGGGTCTGAGTGAGGGATTTCAGCCCTCCTCCTGGCGACCATATTTCCGACGTCTGAATCGTATTCCCGCCACCACATTTGTACCTTAGGCCGCGTTATATTAAACTGATACCAGGGATTAGCGGCCCATCTGATTATAGCCAATGAGGCAGATATATCACGGGGCACATATTTTCCCCAAAACCTAGATTGAGTCCAAGTCTCATTGTGTATGCAGTGTGGGGTTAATACCTCCCATGGCTCCAGAGGTAAGGCTAAGTATGGCAGAGTCCTTGCAGATTCTGGGCTGTGTGTACAGATTCAACAGTCTTTCGATTTCTGTCCTTCCATGTCCTTTATAAGAAGAGCATGATGTCGAATAAGTTTGTTGTCCCAGTCAGCATTTAAGAGTTAATCCTGTGTCTGTAGAGTGCAGTAATCCTTTCACTGCCAGCAAGGTGATTAGGAGAACAGCCTTTCTGCTGTTGAAAGGACCTTCTTGCAGTGACTGGCGTGGATCCAGGTGGGTTTTCCTCAAGTTTTACTGAGGTGGATGTGGTCAGCTGGACTTGGAAAGGGCCATCAAATCGTGGGTCCAGGCTACTTCTCATGTGTCTGCGTATAACCACCCAATCACCTGGATTCAGCTGATGCATATCTGCATTTTCATTAGGATCTGGAATGGATGAGAACACATGTTTATGCACCACATTGTCTTTTCTGCAAGGCCTGGACGTAGGCTGTCATAGAACCGTGTTGCATTTGTAGCACCTGTGGGAAGTAAAGACCAGTCTTTGGTGCACTACCAAACAGGACTTCAAAAGGAGATAAACATTTCTTTATATTTGGAGTGTGTCTGACTGAAAAGAGTACAAGAGGCAAGGACTCTACCCAGCTCTTTCCTGTGTCTGCCATGGTCTTTTGAATTTTCAGTTTAAGTGTCCCATTTAGTCTTTCCACTTTCCCACTACATTGTGGCCTATATGGTGTATGAAATGCTTGCTGTACACCAAGGGCCTGCATTACTTCCCTCATTATTTCTTGCATGAAGTGTGTACCCCTATCACTTTCTATGGTTTCTGGGACACCATACCTGCAGATCAATTCTTTCATCAGTTTGTCTGCAGTCGTTTTAGCATTTTCACATTTTACCGGATAGGCTTCTGGCCAACCAGAGAAGAGATGTACACATACTAGGCCATTTTCATACACTCCTACCTTGGTAGCTGTATGTTGTCAATCTGCAGTCTCTGAAACGGGTAGAGAGGCCTAGGTGTTGTTTTCTTAGGGACTATTACTGTTTTACCTTGGTTATGCTGTGCACAGATGAGGCATGATTGTACGAGTTTCCCGGCTGCATAACTGAAACCAGGAGCGATCCAGAAGGAATCTACCATGGCACACATGTGACTTTTTGAGGCATGAGTGGAGCCATGTGTTGCTTGCGCCATGATTGGGAACAGGGACTTTGGTAGGAACAATTTATCCTTATTCTCCCATATTCCATTTGAGTTCAGCTCAGCTCCCAGTCTCCCCCAGTGTTCCTTCTCTGTTTGGGCAGCTTGCTGCAGGAGGGATTTCAGGACATCTAGGCAGTAGCGTAGCTAGCAGGGGGGCAGAGGGGGTGGTTACCCTGGGCCCCTTGCTCTGAGGGGGCCCACCCACACCCAGAGCTTCTGCCAGTGTTAACCATGTCAGTGTGCACAGCTCACCGATGTAGTTAAGCTTCACTGTATAGTGCAGGGACACTATATCTTTAAGCTTCTTCCAGCAAACTATAGACACTCCCACACTGCTCCCTGTGTGTCTCCAGGAGAGACATCACCACACAGCCTTCAGAGCAAGACAAGATGCTTTAAGAACTTGGGCTGCTATGCACCTGAGGTGTCTGTGCAGTGATGAGGCGCAGAACTCTGCTCGCCTCCTTACAACTCCTGGATGGTTTATTGTTTGTGGTCTTGTATCTGAGGCACAGTAGATTTGTCGTGGCTACTTGAACTTTTATACAGCTCAGAAGGTGTCTCTGTCAGTGCAAATCAGCTGCCTTAAATCTCCTGGTGCCTCAGAGCCACTGACATGAGTAGTCAGTATCATGCACTGCCCTGATAAACGTCACCTCGGCTGCAGGACAGCACAGATAAGAATATGTGACTTTCCCTCTTCATATACATATATAATGTATATATAATATATACACAGGTAAATGTAAAAATCTATAGCAGCAAAAAAATGAAGGCAGAGCAACATTAACAAAATTAAAAAATAGTGCTTTAATAGACCATTGGGGCTCAGCCATGTTTCAGTTCCACTGAGAACTTTTTCCCAGGAGAACCAAACTCTTTTTTTCATTTTGTCTAAATGGTGTGCTCCCTTCATTTTTTTGCTGCTATATTGAAGATCGGTAAATGCCTCGAATGTCTGGCGGCCTTATATTTCAAATGTCTCTCTACATTTACAGTATATATACACACACACCCTGTGACTTGGTCCTGTAGCCAGGGTGAGGGTTCTATCATCTCATATTGCAAATCCAGGGTGGCAAGCATGAAAACCCAATTACGGTATATAACTTTTTATTAAAAAAATAATCCCCACAAAGTTGAGAATGAATATATATATACTAGCTATGAACCCGTTCTAAGCCCGGGTGGTGAGCATTTTTATTGGTATATGGTCTCCCATCCTGCTATGTGCTGCCACCCCTTCTATCCTGGTATGCATGGCACCCTCATCCCCCCAATCCTGGTATGCATGGCACCCCATTCTTCATCCTGGTATGCATGGTTCCCTCACCCCCCAATCCTGGTATGCATGGTACTCCCTCATCCCTATACTGGTATGCATGGTCCCCTCACCTCCTATCCTGGTATGCATTGCTCCCTCAACCCCTATCCTGGTATGTATGGTCCCCTCACCCCCTATCCTGGTATGCATGGTCCCCTCACCCCCTATCCTGGTATGCATGGTACCCCTTATCCCCCAATCCTAGTATGCATGGTACTCCCTCATCCTTATCCTGGTTTGCCTGGTCCCCTCACCCCCTATCCTGGTATGCATGGTTCCCTCACCCTCTATCCTGGTATGCAAGGCTCCCTCACCCCCTATCCTGGTATGTATGGTCCCCTCACCCCTATCCTGGTATGCATGGTACCCCTTATCCCCCAATCCTGGTATGCATGGTACTCCCTCATCCCTATCCTGGTATGCATGGTCCCCTCACCCCCTATCCTGGTATGCATGGTACCCCTCATCCCCCAATCCTGGTATGCATGGTACTCCCTCATCCCTATAATAGTATGCATGTACCCCTCATCCCCCAATCCTGGTATGCATGGTACCCCTCATCCCCCAATCCTGGTATGCATGGTACTCCTTCATCCCTATCCTGGCATGTATGGTCCCTTCACCCCCTATCCTGGAATGCATGGTACCCCTCATCCCCCAATCCTGGTATGCATGGTACCCCTCATCCCCCAATCCCGGTATGCATGGTCCCCTCACCCCCTATCCTGGTATGCTTGGTCCTCTCACCCACCTATCCTATTTTGGTATGCATGGTCCCCTCACCCCCTATCCTGGAATGCATGGCCCCCTCACCCCCTATCCTGGTATGTATGGTCCCCTCACCCCTATCCTGGTATGCATGGTCCCCTCACCCCCTATCCTGGTATGCATGGTACCCCTTATCCCTCAATCCTGGTATGCATGGTTCCCCTCATCCCCCAATCATGGTATGCATGGTACTCCCTCATCCCTATCCTGGTATGCATGGTACCCCTCATCCCCCAATCCTGGTATGCATGGTACTCCTTCATCCCTATCCTGGCATGTATGGTCCCCTCACCGCCTATCCTGGTATGCATGGTACCCCTCATCCCCCAATCCTGGTATGCATGGTACCCCTCATCCCCCAATCCCGGTAGGCATGGTCCCCTCACCCCCTATCCTGGTATGCATGGCCCTCTCACCCCCCTATCCTATCTTGGTATGCATGGTCCCCTCATCCCCTATCCTGGTATGCATGGTACCCCTTATCCCCAATCCTGGTATGCAAGGTACTCCTTCATCCCTATCCTGGTATGTACGGTCCCCTCACCCCCTATCCTGGTATGCATGGTACCCCTCATCCCCCAATCCTGGTATGCATGGTACCCCTCATCCCCCCATCCTGGTATGCATGGTCCTTTCACCCCCCTATCCTGGTATGCATGGCACCCCTCATCCCCAAATCCTGGTATGCATGGTACTCCCTCATCCCTATCCTGGTATGCATGGTACCCCTCATCCCCCAATCCTGGTATGCATGGTACTCCTCATCCCCCAATCCTGGTATGCATGGTCCTCTCACTCCCTATCCTGATATGCATGGTACCCCTCATCCCCCAATCCTGGTATGCATGGTACTCCTTCATCCCTATCCTGGCATGTATGGTCCCCTCACCCCCTATCCTGGTATGCATGGTACCCCTCATCCCCCAATCCTGGTATGCATGGTACCCCTCATCCCCCAATCCCGGTAAGTATAGTCCCCTCACCCCCTATCCTGGTATGCATGGTCCTCTCACCCCCTATCCTATCTTGGTATGCATGGTCCCCTCACCCCCAATCCTGGTATGCAAGGTACTCCTTCATCCCTATCCTGGTATGTATGGTCCCCTCACCCCCTATCCTGGTATGCATGGTACCCCTCATCCCCCAATCCTGGTATGCATGTGGGTCGCCCTCGCACACCCATGCAGCGGGGTACTCGGTACCGGGCCGGTGTCAAGGCGGGAATGTGTCACAGCAGTGGTGACCCAGTCCGTGGCCCTGGGTGCCCAATATCAATGGCGGTCTTGTTAATGGTGTTAAAGTTTATTAGAATAGTTTGTGACGCCACCCGTGGTGTTTGGCAAGTAAGATGTTGAGCCAACGCTGCATTCAGATCCACTGGGACTGATGGTGTGGTGCAGCAAAGATGGTGTAGCTTCCCACAGGTTGAGCTGTAGTCTCAGGGCAGTGTAGGTGTAATGGATGAGGAGAGGCGCAGAATGGTATGGAGGCTGGTACCCAGGTGTAGTGGTGCGGGAATAACTGGAGGACACCAGAGTATGCGGTTCCAAAGTTTTACTCACTGTTTACAGTTCACTCAACTGCCTGCCTCCATACTGTGTTCTCCAGGTAAGGGCTCCAGCCAACCTCCAGGCAGGATAGGATTCTCCCTTCCACACTCTGCCAACATGTACCTTACTGAACGACTCTTCCAATGCGCCTTTAGGTGCGAGGCACTCCAGTACTTAGTTATCCTGGAATGCCTCTCTCTAGGTGTTCCTAGTCTTTACTTGTATGACAGACAGCTGTAGCCTGCTTCGGGGACTCCTCACTGTGTCCCGGCTCTCTATTCAGTTGCTGTTGTGTCCCAAGTCTATGATGGGAGCAAGGCGTTAGCGGCTCACTACTCCTCCGGTGTCTATTGCCGGACATAAAGATCCAATCAACCTCGGGGACCGGGCCCCGGCCTTTGCGCTCTTTGGACTGGAAGGGTTCTCTGTCTTTCTTCAACCAGCTTCCCACCGTCCTTCTATTCTCCTTCGTTCCGATCTGTTCTATCTCTCTTATGGAATCTGTAGTCTCCAGTCTACGTCTCTTTCTCTTACTTCCCTAGGGAGCTCGTTCCACCAAGACCAGTCCTCAGCCTCTCCTGACTGACTGCCTTCCTCCGCCTTGAGCTCCTCTCAGGCTGACCTGCTGTCAGCCTGCTCTCTCTCTCTCTCAGACCCTCGTCTGACTGACCTCCTTCTCTGGGACTCACCCCAGACTGACCTGAAATCCTACACCTTCCCTCTCTTTTATATCTAACTCCACCCGCCTCCCCAGCACCTCTCGTGTTACGAAGCCAGGGACCACAAAAGGCACCCTTTGACCTTTCCAGCATAAAGCATGGATGGGTCCCTGCTGAACTATCCTGTGTGTGGGGTGCAGGTGTTGGAATGCGGAAAGGAGTTCCCAGCCTACCTGGATGGTGGGCCACTACACCTTAGGAGAAGGTGTTATGGAAATATATATGTATTTCATCTAGATCTCACTTGCCTGCTATAGGCTATATACTGCTATATACTCATATATACTGCACACAGATACATATTCACAGTTTGAACCTTATAACTAGTTGGTGGAAATAACCTGCTACCCAGTCATCTCATTGTCTTGTGACTTGAGAAATATCTAGCAGACATAGGGAATGAGGAAGCAAGGCCAGATGGTCCAGCCAATATTGGAGACTTGTTGATGAGTGCAAGACTCCGGACAGTAAATCATGTGGTGTCTAAGTAACCCCAGGTCGGACACCCATATATGTTCATGTATTCAAACTGACCAATTAGATAAGAAGTAAAGCCTTTATGTTAATGAGTAACCACTCCTTTATACGAACTGATAAAAGACCATGAATAAAGTTTCCAGAGTTCTGCTGGAAGGTATTGCTGCTAACCATGTGTGGCGTCTTTCCTTCCTTGAGCGCTCAATAAGACTGTCTAATCAGGACAGGCCACAGTACACACAGAGGTAAATTCACCCAACCAAAAAATCCACATCAAATGGCGCCCAACGTGGGGCTCGAACCCATGACCCTGAGATTAAGAGTCTCATGCTCTACCGACTGAGCTAGCTGGATCACAGGGAACGACAGGAGAAGCCGGCCCAAGTATCAGGTGGTGGCAACATAGTGGGAGTTATCACATTACTGATACTGACGAGCCAGCCAGGACGTCCGGTACAGTGTGTTAACATTCCCTGGTCACCAGCGCAGTGCACCCAGTGTGGTTGGCAGTTATCGGTTACCAGCAGCTGTTTCACATACGCATCACAAGACAAAGGCTTTCGATCTCTCTCCCCGGACGTCTATATGTGAATTCATTGCAGGTTTCCACGAAGATCTGAAGCAGAAAGAGTTTTGCCTTTTTTTTATTGTAAACTTCCTCTTTTGCCTGCAGGGTGTGCCCCTGATATATATATATATATATATATATATAGATATATATATATATATATATATTTCATATTGTTATATTTTGGACTCTGCTTTTCCCTATTTTATGTTTATTTTGCATTTTTGGTAGAAGCTTTGTTACTGCAGTGTTAGAAGTTTTGGGCACTGCCCCCCCCCCCGTACATTGTTCTCAGAAGATTTCACTGAGAGACGCAGGCAGGGAAAAAAAAAAAAAGAGGAAGTTGGGTGCCTGCATTCTACATTAACCCTTTTATTGTTGGAAGTTGTACTGATTTTTATTTTCTTTTTGGAGTGTTTTTTTCCAAGGTTTACCAACTTCTTGATTTGTACCTTTTGTTTTTTTCCCTTTTTCCCCTCGGTTTTTTCCCTGAATTTATTGTGTTTTCAAGTGGTTCTTTTAAAGTTTATATACTATATACTTTTTGATTTTATCAACTTTTTTTGTTTTAAAATCTTTTAAAATTCATTTTCTCTTTTTATTTCTTTTAGGTTTTCTCCACGTTTTGTGACATTTTATCAGTTTTTAGGTTTTAGTTTTCACTTCTTTCTTTCAGTTTTTTTTGTTAGAAAGAGAATTTTTACCTGCGTTGGGTTATTCACTAATTATTCTTGCTTTGTTCCCTTTTAAGCAGGTTAAAAGGGGTTGCAAAGTTTTTAAAGTTTTAATCACTTTTCTCCAGTCTTTAGAACAGACATAGTATGTGGTTTTGCAAGAACAATTTTTTTTTCTTTAAGCTGTAGCATGACATGATGTATTGAAAAGAAAAGGGAAGTAGCTTGTAATTGCCGAAAAAGTGTTTTCAGTGGCATTCTAATTTGTGCCGTCTGAGAAGGACCACAGGTCTAAGAATGCCTTCTGTGACGGCAGAGGGGGGGAAGCAGTTCGCTCCCCCCACCATCTCCTCTTTCCCCACTCTTCCCTCCTCCCATCTCTCTCACCTCTTTTCTCCCTCTATCTCGGCTATTCTCACTCCCACCTCCCATCTCTCATCTATTTCTCCTCCTATACCTCATTCTCCCTCGTCATCTCTCTCTCCCCTCCCTATCTTCTTCATCTCCGCCTATCTCTCCTCCTTCTCTCCCTCTCTCTATCATCTCTCCTCCCTATCCATCTTCATCACCAACGCCCACCTCTCATCCCTCTCCTCTTCCCTCCTCCTCCTCCTTGTCTTCCCCACTCTCCTCCACTATCTCTCACTTCTCCTCCTATTCCAAATCTTTCCTCACCCACCTCTCAGTTTATCGTCACCCGCTGGCCCAGTGCCAGATCCAGACAGTGAGGTGTCCCTATATCCACAGGCCACCCTCTCTAGAGAGACAGCTATAACACCGGGAGAAGAAAGTGAATAACTCCCCACACATGACAACACAGGTGCCCTCCCGATACAACAGCTAGCAGAAGGGAGGTGTGTGCCATCAGAGACTGCACCTGCTAAGTCTGATATGAAGCTGCAGTCTCAGAAGGGGGAGTGCTATCCACACACAAGTCAAACACACAATGGCACAGTTCCTCCTCTGATGAAAATGAAGGAGGGACAGACATGCTACCTACTACTAGGAGAAACTCACAGACACCAAGTAGGCAGGGGCAGATAGAGCCAGAACCCTTACACAATGTGCCTTTCACCCCTAGTCAGGTGTTCAGTATTCTAAGAAATCTGCCAGACCCAGTTATGGACCCCATGCCATTTTACCGAAGAATACAGCAGAGCCAGCAGACATATGCTGCAACCTGGAGTGATCTCTGGTCCATAATGGAGATTAAAGCAGCTGAAACATTCTGGCCAATCATGAAGGAACACTTCAAGCTTCCATCAGAATTAGATGTGCATTCCTGGGAATCAGGATCAAAGCTAATTGAACAGCTTAGAGAGTGGGCCAACGCCAGACAAGCACTCAGCCTGCATAACATGAGCCAAGCCGAGACAGAGTCTGTAGACGAGTTTCATGGCAGAGTGAGGCAAGTATTCCAAATTTTAGGCTTCACTATTCATGATCAGGTACACGGACAGATGTTGGCACAGGCCTTTGTGCATGGACTAAGAGAACCAATCAAGAGACTGCTGATAGTGGCCAGGCCTGAGTACAGGACAATAGCAGTAGATGTCCTGCTTACAGTAGCCAGAAGAAATGAGTCCCTGCCAGGAGTACGGAGGACAGGCCCTCCCGTGATGGCCATTGACGTGGAGGAGCAACTATCACACAGAGTTAGGAGAGCTGGCAGGTGTTTCAACTGTGGCAACGTTGGCCATTTCCAGAACCAGTGCACAGCACCCCGGCAACCCAGGTCATCACGCAGAGGAGTAGGCCAAGAAATAAACACAGAAGACAATGAAGAACCCTGTCCATAGGACAGAGGCAAAACCAGGTCCGCCAGACGTCACACCCCTGACATGTGAAACCCTGTCAGCGGACCCAATACCTCAAATCACTGGGGGCTGTCATATTTTTCCTTGTGGACACTGGTGCCGTCAGAAATGAAAATCCCCGACCCCACCAGTCCACCAGAGCACTGTGTGTCTCATATGGGGATTAAAGGTCAAGACAGACGTCCCCCAACTTGCAAGCCCCTGAGCATGTGGACACAGCCAGGACACTACATCCTGTTCCAATTTACGGTGGAGACCTGCCCACCCCACCTGATGAGTGCAGACCTACTGCAGGAACTGAAGGTGACTAAAGTGTCCCATGAAGATGTGACCTTGACCTCTTCTCCACCTCAGACCCAAGAAGAATCAATCATGCCCATGCTGGTGGTCCTACAAGAGCCTCACTCGAACAACCGGTGCCAGCCTACCCAAGGAGGTGCTGGACATAGCACCCAGAAGCCTATGGCCCAAGGGAGACTTCAAGTTGCGCCAGTGCGTATGTCACTCCAAGTCTGGAACCCCGGACGCTCAGAAGGCACTGCATCCGCTGCTCATCACCCAGAGACAAACTGACCAACTGGAGGTCTAAGTGGAACTGCTGTTCAAGAAACGGCCTAAGACCTTTGGCATGAGCCAGGAAAACTCTCAGCCCAGAGAGACCACACCCACTTCGTGAAATGGCTGCACTGCTTCCGGCTCCAGCGCCAGAGGATCACCTTGGACAAGATTCTGAAGGTGCTCCCTGAAGTTAATTGAGGCCCTGGACCAGAAGACAGCCACTCAGCTCCTCAAACTGATTAACAAATGCTGACCTGAGATCAAGCTGGGTGAAATGAACTGCTACTGGCTGGTAAAGAAGACGCCCCAGCAAAAAGACCCCCTGTGAGAGCAAGAAAGCTCAGCTGAACGTCACCTCTGAAGAAAAGGACCCAGCAAACGGCTTGCTTTTCCTGCCAGCCCTGTGCCAGAAGATGGGAGTCACTCACGGCACTGTGAAGACCAAGGCCAGATTGAGCCGCCTCACCCACGGGAATCATCATGCAGTCCCAGCTTTTCTCGATCAAGAGGAAGACTGTGAAAGGAGAACCAGACTGGGTTGAATGGTGTATAACCTGAGGGCTGTGAGCAAAGCAACCGTGTTTGAAACCCCAGTTGTGCCAGATCTGCACACTCTGCTGACAAACGTGCCAGCCACAGCAACGGTGCTCACGGCAATGGATCTGCCCGAAGCTCCCCTCAATGTTCCCCCTCACCTGGATGATCAGTTCCTGAAAATGCACAATTGGGGTGCAGAACAAATGGACAGTGAGGCCCAAGAGGGCCCGGAACAGCCTTTCACAGCTCGCCAGAGCATTGTCCTCCATCCCCGTCAACTGGATTGCAGAGCATGCAGAAGTCATCGACACCGCTACCTGCACAGCCCTTTCCATGTCTCCTCTACTCTGCCTGATGGAGCAGCAACGTAAGTTTTGCAAAACAGAGTCCAGTGGTGTCAAAAGCATGTTCCTGAAGACACCATATCGCCCACTAGACGAAACACTTGACAGATGACCGGAGGACCGCGGAGGAGAAGATGGCTCCCTCAACAACTCCGAAGATGCAGGCCTTCCTTAGTCTAGTCTCGTACCGCAGAACCTGGATCCCTGGTGCTCCAGGCTTAATGCAGTCTCTGTACAATTGCATCAATGCATTGCAACCTTCATCTCGTACTTCATAGTCTCTGCGCCAACTCTAGGCCTCACTGAGTACGAGAAGCCATCCCGTCCTGACCAAACGGGAAAAGAAGGACCAAGATTGAGAAGGTCATTCTACTGGCCAGGCTTAAAACAGACCCACGGAGGAAACAGACCCACCAGAGGCCTCTAGACTACCTCTCAGCCGACCTGGATCCAGTTGCAAGGGGGGGCCCTCCTGCATGAAAACAATACCTGCAGCACACGCCGTCCGGACAAGGCTGCTCTCCACCACTCTTCAGTGCTCTCAGCCGTTACCTGTCTCTACTCCCACTCCCAAGGGGGGATGCGGATACGGGCCCTCAGATGAAAAGTCTGCAAGATACCATAGATGGCTCCAGTTTTGCAAATGATGAAGGAAGATTCCACACGGGAGGTGCAGTGACCAGCAATCAAGACATCCTATGGTCCAGAAGGTTGTCAGCCCAAGAGCCCAAGAAGCGGAGCTAATAGAGCTGACAAAAGACCTGCCAGATTGCGAAGAACAAAAACTTCCAGGTACTTGCATGACATGGCACCCGACTTCGGACCCATCTGGGCTGCAAGAAACTTCATCACAGCAAGCGGATCGACCGTGAAGCACCATGGAGCCATCAGAGACCTGCTTGACGCTCTTCAACTACTAAAAGTGGTGGCAGTGTTAAAGATCAAGGCACACGGAAAACTGAACACAGTAGAGACACGGGGCATCAACATGGCAGACGTGGCAGCCGAAAAAGCAGCCGGAGGAAGACAATATGGAAAATGGGAGAGGTCGTAGAGCTGGACGGCTACTACATGACGACTGAAGACGAGAAAACCTGGCAAACAGAAGTCAGTGGGAAAACCGTTGAAGATGCCATCTCTGAATTGGACAGAAGTGCTGCCTCCTCCTCTACCAGCCAACAAGCTGAATCACTTCCAGGATGAAGACTCTGACGTGGATATGAATTCTGAGGCAGAAGAATGGTGCCCACCTTTCCAGACAGGACGTATTTGATGGAGAACATTCCAGAAGATTGTCCTCCACCACCCTCTCGTGGGGAAGCTTCTTCTCCAGCACAGTCCTACGATCGTCAGCCCACGGCAACACTCCTCGAGACGAGATGCATGAGTCCGAAGGCATCCCAAGGCTACAACAGTTTGACCTTCCCCCTCTTCCCCGGAGAATGTCGGCTGGATCTGTACCAATGCAAAGAGTCCCAAGTCCTCCTCTAACACAGTCTAACCCGAGTCTTCATACAGAGGGAGGGGAGACTCCGCCGCACGGACAAAGACGAAACCTCAGCTAAAAACCCACAATCAGCTCAGAGAATGTCAATTAGCACAACCCAGTCTCTAAACCTGACAAAATGACTTCCTCAAACCTGTACAAGAAGTAACAGGATCAGACTCGGAAGGAGGAGATGGAAAGCTGGATGCTGAGGGCCAAAAGCACTGGGCTCCAAGAAACCGTCTACCTCAAAACGTCTACCTCAAGACAGACCTAGTCTACCTTGAACCGACTACCTCAAGACAGACCCAGTCTATCTCAAAGTGTGTACTCTACGGTCGTTCAATGGGCACATGGCCCCGCACAGAATTGAAGACACAAATGAATGACCTGATTGAACTCAACTCACACCTTAGCAGCCAAATTCCCAGCAGCTGTTTGGCCTCCGACAAATTCAACATGGGACGAGCGGGAAAAGTTCCCCCACATCGTCTGGCCTGAAGACTTCCCAGTAAGGAACCGGTTGGCGAAGACTACCGCAAAGAAGCTACTCTCAAAAATAGTGTGCAGATATGGGGGTTCCAGAAGCAATAGCAAGTGATCAGGGACCCACATACACAGCAAACTTGACACAAGAGATCTGATCAGCAGTAGGGTCAGACTTAGGCCTACACACTTCCCACCATCCCGCATCATAGACTAGGTGGGACACTTAAGAGCAGCATGCTAAAAAATTTGCCCAAGAGACAGACAAACCCTGGCATTAGACACTCCCGTAGGCTCAGAAAAAGCTGTCACCAATATGAAACTTTATTTGGGTCAAAAACCCAGTTTAGGGGTATTCTTTACTTAGCAGTTGACTATGCAATATGATACTTTGTCTGCATGTGTAACTGAATTTATCAAGAATCTTGCTAATGTCCATTCTCGAGTTTTTCTCCTTCATTGCCAGGTCCAGATTTGGTGCCTGGTATGCACGTCCTGAAGTCAGAATACTGCTGAGTGTTGGTGAGAAAAGTCCGTAAAGAGAAGCACTCAATCCCAGATCCGATGGCTCTTCTCCAAGTGCTGACGCCACCGACCTGGAGGGAAAACCCCACCTGGATCCACGCAGCGCATTGCAGGAAAAGGCCTTCATACCAAAAGATACACCTGAGCTGGAATGATGCTGTGGATGACCTCCCTGACTGAATAAATTACCTACCCGATGGAGAATACACATGCACTGACTGCATAGACTGCTAACTAAGAGACTTTGATTACATTGCACCACACCCCCTTTAGGGACAGATCTCCTGACCGCCCATTTGCGAAAGTCTGTACAGAGGAGGATGTATGCACTAGGCATATGTCAGTCCACTGGCAGCACAAAAGAGTTACAGCGCTTTGGGCCAGGAGCAGGATTTTAGGGCAAGTGATATCTAAGGGGGGATTGTTATGGAAATATATATGTAATTCATCTAGATCTCACTTGCCTGCTATAGGCTATATACTGCTATATACTCATATATACTGCACACAGATACATATTCACAGTTTGAACCTTATAACTAGTTGGTGGAAATAACCTGCTACCCAGTCATCTCATTGTCTGGTGACTTGAGAAATATCTAGCAGACATAGGGAATGAGAAAGCAAGGCCAGATGGTCCAGCCGATATTGGAGACTTGCTGACGAGTGCAAGACTCCGGACAGTAAATCATGTGGTGTCTAAGTAACCCCAGGTCGGACACCCATATATGTTCATGTATTCAAACTGACCAATTAGATAAGAAGTAAAGCCTTTATGTTAATGAGTAACCACTCCTTTATACGAACTGATAAAAGACCATGAATATGAATAAAGTTTCCAGAGTTCTGCTGGAAGGTATTGCTGCTAACCATGTGTGGCGTCTTTCCTTCCTTGAGCGCTAAATAAGACTCTGTCTAATCAGGACAGGCCACAGTACACAGAGGGGTAAATTCACCCAACCAAAAAATCCACATCAAAGGTGTAGTACCTCTGTGGCGACTGAAGCCTTAGGGGCGCCACACATGGTACGCCTCATCTCCCAATCCTGGTATGCATGGTAACCCTCATCCCCCAATCCTGGTATGCATGGTACCTCTCATCCCCCAATCCTGGTATGCATAGTACCCCTCATCCCCCAATCCTGGTAAGCATGGTACCCCTCATCCCCCAATCCTGGTATGCATGGCCCCTTCACCCCCCAATCCTGGTATGCATGGCCTCTTCACCCCCCAATCCTGATATGCCTGGCCTCCTCACCTCCCCTATCCTGGTATGCATGGTACCCTCACTCGTATTAAAACTACACACATAAAAAAAACAAAAAAAACATTTATACTCACCCTTTCCTGTGTTCCAGCGCTGTAACGTTCTGCTGGAGGCCAGGGCAGGAGTGCGGCCGGAATCGCGCATGCCCATAGCGCTGTCCGGTGCCATATTATTGAAGGCACACTGCAAGTGTGTCTTCAGTAGAATGGTGGCGGATCATGCTATGCGCATGCGTGATTCCGGCCGCACTCCTGCCCCGGCGCCATATTGCTGAAGACACACTGCAAGTGTGTCTTCAGTAAAATGGTGCCGGACCGCGCTATGCACATGCGCGATTGCAGCCCCACTCCTGCCCCGGTCTCCAGCCATAGAGAAGCACCGTGGCAACACTCCTCCCGGTCAGGTAAGTATGTAAGTATGGCATCAGAGATGGCGGTATGCAGTGTGCACAATGTGGCGCCCCTGAAGCTTAGTCGCCACAGAGGTACTGCACCTCACCCCACACCAGAAATTAGTGTAGCAAAGCACCTTCGGCGGCTCCCTGCTTGGAGTGTAACATGGCACCCATTGGTGGCTCCCTGCTTGGCACACAAAATGTGCTGGGTGGTGGGTGGAGTTAGTTTACATTACAAAGAGAGGGAAGAGTTGAGCAGAGACGTCAGTAGTAGTTAGTTGGAGAGCTGGAGAGAAGAAGATCCCTGGAGAGAGGGACAGATGGATGGAAGTGCTGCAGCAGATCCCAGTGACCTGGGTCTGCTGGCACAGGAAAGGGAGAGAGAGAGAGCAGCATAGACTGAAAGCCAGACTCTCCATAGAGAGGAAGATCAGTATGGAATGTGAGGAGAAAAAGAGAACAGAGGACGTGGGTTAGAAGAGACCCCTTCCTAGAAGTTCAAAGCGCAAGGCCGGGGCCCGGTCCCCGAGGTTGTATGGATACTAATGGTCATGCAGCAGACACCGGAGGAATAGAAGTAGTGATCACTTTATTCCCCCACAAGACTTGGGGGCACAACAGCAACTGGATAGTGAGCCGGGACTTAGTAGCAAGGATTCTCCGAAGCAGGCTACAGCTGTCTGCCGTACAAGTAGAGTTGATAGGAACATCGGACAGGAGGAACTCCAGTGTAACTCAGTACTAGGAGTACTTCATTTAAAGGCGCTATAAGAGGAGACGTTCAGAAAGGTACATGTTGGCGGAGTGTTGGAAAGGAGTATTCCATCTGGCCTGGAGGCTGACTGAGTCCCTGACCCGGAGGACACGGCACAGAGGAAGGCACCTGTTTGTACAAAAGACTGTGAGTAAAGCTTTGGAACTACATGCCCTAGGGTCCTCCACTCATTCCTGCGAGAACCTGCCCAGCACTGCCACATCCCTTGCGCCAGACACTACACGATCTACGTGTCACTTCTTCTACTCTGCCCTGGGACTACAGCCCTGCCTGTGGAGGGCTATAACATCATTGCTGCAACACACCATCAGTCCCAGAGGATCTGTCTGCAGCGTCGGCTTACATCTCTATTGCCGAACACCACAGGTGGCGTCACGAACTATTCATTTAATCAACTATATTCCACCATTCAATTCCCCTCTTTACATTGGGCGCCCAGGGCCATGGACTGGGTAACCGCTGCCGTGACACCTTCCCCTCTGAATTGCAGGCCCAGTACCGAGTATCACACGGCCCTGGGAGGGCGACCCACACGGTACCGCCATCTCCGGCGCCATACACTCTCCTCACCTCTGGCTGCCTCATTCTATCTATAAAGGCTTCGGACAGAGTGTCGCTTACAGCGTTATATTATAGATGATAAAGAGACAAATAGAAGAAAATACAAACAGCCAGTATGTGTGTATAGCTGATCACATATAGACCCCTAAACGTATACTCAGTCTGGACAACAAGACCCCCCAAAGACAGAAAAGGGAATAAAAGAGAAGACGTACCAGGGGTTGCACTTTCTTCTTTACATGAGTAATATTTTACCTCCCTCTCTTCTAATTCCCTGTTTCTTTCTGGTTCCCTCTTTTGGGTCTTGTCCACACAAGAGTATTTCTTTTAGGGTCACCTGGGTACATTCAGGGAGCTATTCCCATACGTCGGCCTCTATACACACTCACTGGCTGTTTCTATTTTCTTCTATTTAGTTCTTTGTCTTATATATCAGAGCTGTGTAAGTTGGAGCCCACAGACAGGGACAGACAGAGACCAGAATCAAAGGCATGGGAGCTACAACGGGGGCCATTATACAGTGCTAGAGCTAATTCGGGGGTCATTGTACAATGGATGAGCTAATGCGAGAGCCAATATACATCGTGAGAGCTAATGCAGGGGTCATTATACATTATGCGAGCTAATGTGGAGCCAGTGTATGCAGGGGTCATTATACAGTATGGGAGCTAATGCAGGGGCCAGTATACAGTGTTAGAGTTAATTTGAGGGCCATTACACAGCCGATGAGCTAATGCGGGGGTCATTGTACAGCATGGGAGCAAATGTAGGGGTCATTATACAGTACAGTTTAAAGGCTACTGTGGGGGCCATGATATAGTATGGGGGCCTATATACAGTGTGGGAGCTTCTGTGGGGTTTGTCATAAACTGGGGGTTATATACAGTATGGGAGCTATTGTGAGGGCACAAAAGAGACATTCTGCTATGTATAGGGCGCAATGGTGGCATTATTATGTGAGGCAGTTAGAGGAGCTCTGCTTTAGTACCACACAGAAGTTACAATAGTAGGGACACATAAGGCAGCAGGGGCTCAGTATTGGGTTGAGTAGTTTGTGCACGTTGGAGATATATGTGTACTAAGCTGGAATGTGAGAAGTTAGATGTGTCTTTGTTGTAATCTCTGCAGATGAGTCCTGGCTGGAGAAGTTGTCAAGTCGGTCTGAGTAAGATGCAAAAGTGAACGATTATCAGAAAGAACATAGCCTGTAAGTTATCATCTGTAACTGTATACTAAACTCTTGAATATACTGCAAGTCCGGCATCTACCACTATGAGGTCACCATATGGCGGTAATATCAGTATGTTTTTTCTATAGAGATTTGTTTCAGTTACAGCGCAGTCATCTTCTGAGCTTCTCCTATACCCACGACTAAAGTGTTCCAAGTTGAGTTGTAATCAGGGTTACCGGTTATGGGCCCACTCAGATTTTTCGCCCCCCCTAAGCTGAACCCCTAGCCACGCCTCTGCATCTAGGCTCAGTGTGGCTGGAATACGCTGACTCCCCGCCACCGTCCACTGCTCCCTAGGCAGCCTTGCTGCTACTTTGGCAGCCTCGTCCACCCTTCTGTTGCCCTCTACCTCCATGGAGTCACCTTTTGTGTGTGCTTTTACCTTGACAATGCCAACCTGGACTGGTAACATCAATGCCTCCATCAATTGTTTCACCAGCTCTGCATTTTTAATGGGCTTACCGGCTGATGTAAGGAATGCTCTGCTTCCCCAGATAGGGCCATAATCATGGGCTATTCCCCATGCATAATTTGAATCTGTGTAAATGTTAGCGACTTTACCTGCAGTGACTCTACAAGCCTCAGTGAGTGCCTTCAACTCTGCCTCCTGTGCCGACATGTGAGGAGGGAGTGGTTCAGCTCGGATTACCTCGTGAGGATACTACTGCATATCCAGTGTAGAATCGTCCATCCTGGTGGTATCTGGAGCCATCTACAGAAAAAAAAATCTGCATTAGGAACAGGGTTTTTTTTTTCATGAACGTGTGCAAAACCCACTGTCTCCTGATTCATCAGTTCTATGCAGTCATGTTCATGCGTCATGTCAAAGGTATTCTTCTTCACTTGCTAATACGGTCACCAATTCCCACTTTTCTGAATCCACACGCAGGAGGGTGGCTGGATTCAGAACGTTACATCTTTTGAGGGTGACATTTTCAGGAATTAGTAGAGCGCATTCAAGTCGGATCTGTCTGGCCATAGACAGATGTTTTGGTTGAACTTGTACGAGTATGGCATGGATGTCATGTGGGGAATAGATTGTCAAAGGAAAAGTCAGCGTGATCTCACATGCCTTTCCTAGTAGTAGTGCAGCTGCTCCTACCGCACGGACACACGTAGGTGACCCTCTGATCACTGGGTCTAAGTGACCTGAGTAGTAGCTATTGGTCTCTGTTTCCCTCCATGTTGTTGTGTCAGTACTGCGGTAGCATGTCCTCCCTGCTCTGTGCAAAACAAGAAAAATGGCTGGTCATAGTTTGGAATGCCTAAGGCCGGGGCTGACACAATGAGCAGTTTGAGAGAATGGAAGAAATCAATTGCTTCTTGAGTGAGATCATAGGGGTCTGATGACAAACAGTCATAAAGTGGTTGCATCGTTTGTGAAGCAGACCCTATCCAAGGCCTGCAGTAGGTCACCAAGTCTAGGAAAGTGCGTAGATGCTGATGTTACCTGGGTAGAGGGAAATTTATAATTGCCTGTTACCTGTCAACAGTCAGGTGTCTTTACCTTTGGCCAGGGCCGCCATCAGGGCATTACTGCCCTGAATGGCATATGGGGCTCGGTGGGCAGAGGGAGCACGCATCGGGCCCAGTCTCCTATGCTCACTGGGCCCCTACCGGCAGGTAAATCGGGCCCTTAGTGCGGCCCTGCGGGCGGCAGCTGCACACTATTGACATGCGGGCCCGGCAGCCCACATGTCAATAGTTAATAGCCACCAGCCAATTGGAGGCTGGCAGCTGACGTCAGCCGCAGCGCGTAACTCGCCGGTGTCTGGCATCAGTGTCAGTCGCCGGCTAGAGCGCGCTGCAGCGTGGAGGGACAGAGCTTCGCCTACTGCTGGAGCAAGGCCAGGTGACAGCGGCGATCCGGGGGGCGCGGGGGAAGCATGCTGGACTGGGGCAAAATGCTGGACTGGGGAAGAATGCTGAACATGGGGCAAAATGCTGGACTGGGGAAGATTGCTGGACTGGGGCAGAATGCTATACATGGGGCAGTTTTGGACATGGGGCAGAATGCTGAACATGGGGCAGAATGTTGGACTGGGGCAGAATGCTGGACTGGGGCAGAATGCTGGATATGGGGCAGAATGCTAGATATGAGGCAGGATGCTGAACATGGGGCAGAATGCTGGACTGGGGCAGAATGCTGAACATGGGGCAGAATGCTGGACTGGGGCAGAATGCTGGACTGGGGCAGAATGCTGAACATGGAGCAGAATGCTGGACATGGGGCAGAATGCTGGATATGAGGCAGAATGCTGGATATGGGGCAGAATGCTGAACATGGGGCAGAATGCTGGACTGGGGCAGAAGGCTGGACTGGGGCAGAATGCTGAACATGGGGCAGAATGCTGGCCTGGGGCAGAATTCTGGACTGGGGCAGAATGCTGGAAATGGGGCAGAATGCTGGATATGGGGCAGAATGCTGGACATGTGGCAGAATGCTGGACATGGGGAAGGATGCTGGATATGGGGCAGAATGCTGAACATGGGGCAGAATGCTGAACATAGGGCAGAATGCTGGATATGGGCCACAATGCTGAACATGGGGCAGAATGCTGGACATGGGGCAGAATGCTGGACTAGGGCGGAATGCTGAACCTGGGCCATAATGCTGGACTGGGGCAGAATGCTGAACATGGGGTAGAATGCTTGACTGGGGCAGAATGCTGAACATGGAGCAGAATGCTGGAGACGGGCAGAAGGCTGGATATGGGGCAGAATGCTGGATATGGGGCAGAATGCTGAACATGGGGCAGAATGCTGGACTGGGGCAGAATGCTGGACTGGGGCAGAATGCTGAACAAGGGGCAGAATGCTGGATATGGGGAAGAATGCTGAACATGGGGCAGAATGCTGGACTGGGGCAGAATGCTGGATATGGGGCAGAGTGCTGAACATGGAGCAGAATGCTGGACATGAGACAGAATGCTGGACTTTGGGCAGAATGCTGAATATGGGGCAGAATGCTGGCCATGGGGTAGAATGCTGGATATGGGGTAGAATGCTGGACTGGGGCAGAATGCTGGAAATGGGGCAGAATGCTGGAAATGGGGCAGAATGCTGGACGGGGCAAAATGCTGAACATGGGGCAGAATGCTGAACATGGGGCAGAATGTTGGACTGGGGCAGAATGCTGGACTGGGGCAGAATGCTGGATATGGGGCAGAATGCTAGATATGAGGCAGGATGCTGAACATGGGGCAGAATGCTGGACTGGGGCAGAATGCTGAACATGGGGCAGAATGCTGGACTGGGGCAGAATGCTGGACTGGGGCAGAATGCTGAACATGGAGCAGAATGCTGGACATGGGGCAGAATGCTGGATATGAGGCAGAATGCTGGATATGGGGCAGAATGCTGAACATGGGGCAGAATGCTGGACTGGGGCAGAAGGCTGGACTGGGGCAGAATGCTGAACATGGGGCAGAATGCTGGCCTGGGGCAGAATTCTGGACTGGGGCAGAATGCTGGAAATGGGGCAGAATGCTGGATATGGGGCAGAATGCTGGACATGTGGCAGAATGCTGGACATGGGGAAGGATGCTGGATATGGGGCAGAATGCTGAACATGGGGCAGAATGCTGAACATAGGGCAGAATGCTGGATATGGGCCACAATGCTGAACATGGGGCAGAATGCTGGACATGGGGCAGAATGCTGGACTAGGGCGGAATGCTGAACCTGGGCCATAATGCTGGACTGGGGCAGAATGCTGAACATGGGGTAGAATGCTTGACTGGGGCAGAATGCTGAACATGGAGCAGAATGCTGGAGACGGGCAGAAGGCTGGATATGGGGCAGAATGCTGGATATGGGGCAGAATGCTGAACATGGGGCAGAATGCTGGACTGGGGCAGAATGCTGGACTGGGGCAGAATGCTGAACATGGGGCAGAATGCTGGATATGGGGAAGAATGCTGAACATGGGGCAGAATGCTGGACTGGGGCAGAATGCTGGATATGGGGCAGAGTGCTGAACATGGAGCAGAATGCTGGACATGAGACAGAATGCTGGACTTTGGGCAGAATGCTGAATATGGGGCAGAATGCTGGCCATGGGGTAGAATGCTGGATATGGGGTAGAATGCTGGACTGGGGCAGAATGCTGGAAATGGGGCAGAATGCTGGAAATGGGGCAGAATGCTGAACATGGGGCAGAATGCTGGACGGGGCAAAATGCTGAACATGGGGCAGAATGCTGGCCTGGGGCAGAATGCTTGACTGGGGCAGAATTCTGGACTGGGGCAGAATGCTGGAAATGGGGCAGAATTATGGATATGGGGCAGAATGCTGGACATGTGGCAGAATGCTGGACATGGGGCAGGATGCTGGATATGGGGCAGAATGCTGAACATGGGGCAGAATGCTGAACATAGGGCAGAATGCTGGATATGGGCCAGAATGCTGAACATGGGGCAGAATGCTGGACATGGGGCAGAATGCTGGACTGGGGCGGAATGCTGAACCTGGGCCATAATGCTGGACTGGGGCAGAATGCTGAACATGGGGCAGAATGCTTGACTGGGGCAGAATGCTGAACATGGAGCAGAATGCTGGAGACGGGCAGAAGGCTGGATATGGGGCAGAATGCTGGATATGGGGCAGAATGCTGAACATGGGGCAGAATGCTGGACTGGGGCAGAATGCTGGACTGGGGCAGAATGCTGAACATGGGGCAGAATGCTGGATATGGGGAAGAATGCTGAACATGGGGCAGAATGCTGGACTGGGGCAGAATGCTGGATATGGGGCAGAGTGCTGAACATGGGGCAGAATGCTGGCCATGGGGTAGAATGCTGGATATGGGGCAGAATGCTGGATATGGGGCAGAATGCTGGCCTGGGGCAGAATGCTGGACTGGGGCAGAATGCTGGAATGGGGCAGAATGCTGAACATGGGGCAGAATGCTGGATATGGGGAAGAATGCTGAACATGGGGCAGAATGCTGGACTGGGGCAGAATGCTGGATATGGGGCAGAGTGCTGAACATGGAGCAGAATGCTGGACATGAGACAGAATGCTGGACTTTTGGCAGAATGCTGGATATGGGGCAGAATGCTGAACATGGGGCAGAATTCTGGACTGGGGCAGAAGGCTGGACTGGGGCAGAATGCTGAACATGGGGCAGAATGCTGGCCTGGGGCAGAATTCTGGACTGGGGCAGGATGCTGGAAATGGGGCAGAATGCTGGATATGGGGCAGAATGCTGGACATGTGGCAGAATGCTGGACATGGGGCAGGATGCTGGATATGGGGCAGAATGCTGAAAATGGGGCAGAATGCTGAACATAGGGCAGAATGCTGGATATGGGCCAGAATGCTGAACATGGGGCAGAATGCTGGACATGGGGCAGAATGCTGGACTGGGGCGGAATGCTGAACCTGGACCATAATGCTGGACTGGGGCAGAATGCTGAACATGGGGCAGAATGCTTGACTGGGGCAGAATGCTGAACATGGAGCAGAATGCTGGAGACGGGCAGAAGGCTGGATATGGGGCAGAATGCTGGATATGGGGCAGAATGCTGAACATGGGGAAGAATGCTGGACTGGGGCGGAATGCTGGACTGGGGCAGAATGCTGAACATGGGGCAGAATGCTGGATATGGGGAAGAATGCTGAACATGGGGCAGAATGCTGGACTGGGGCAGAATGCTGGATATGGGGCAGAGTGCTGAACATGGAGCAGAATGCTGGACATGAGACAGAATGCTGGACTTTGGGCAGAATGCTGGATATGGGGCAGAATGCTGAATATGGGGCAGAATGCTGGCCATGGGGTAGAATGCTGGATATGGGGCAGAATGCTGGATATGGGGCAGAATGCTGGCCTGGGGCAGAATGCTGGACTGGGGCAGAATGCTGGAAATGGGGCAGAATGCTGGAAATGGGGCAGAATGCTGAACATGGGGCAGAATGCTGGACTGGGGCAAAATGCTGAACATGGGGCAGAATTCTGGACTGGGGCAGAATGCTGGAAATGAGGCAGAATGATGGATATGGGGCAGAATGCTGGACATGTGGCAGAATGCTGGACATGGGGCAGGATGCTGGATATGGGGCAGAATGCTGAACATGGGGCAGAATGCTGAACATAGGGCAGAATGCTGGATATGGGCCAGAATGCTGAACATGGGGCAGAATGCTGGACATGGGGCAGAATGCTGGACAGGGGCGGAATGCTGAACCTGGGCCATAATGCTGGACTGGGGCAGAATGCTTGACTGGGGCAGAATGCTGAACATGGAGCAGAATGCTGGAGACGGGCAGAAGGCTGGATATGGGGCAGAATGCTGGATATGGGGCAGAATGCTGAACATGGGGCAGAATGCTGGACTGGGGCAGAATGCTGGATATGGGGCAGAGTGCTGAACATGGGGCAGAATGCTGGCCATGGGGTAGAATGCTGGATATGGGGCAGAATGCTGGATATGGGGCAGAATGCTGGCCTGGGGCAGAATGCTGGACTGGGGCAGAATGCTGGAAATGGGGCAGAATGCTGGATATGGGGCAGAATGCTGGCCTGGGGCAGAATGCTGTACGGGGCAAAATGCTGAACATGGGGCAGAATGCTGGCCTGGGGCAGAATGCTTGACTGGGGCAGAATGCTGGAAATGGGGCAGAATGCTGGATATGGGGCAGAATGCTGGACATGTGGCAGAATGCTGGACGTGGGGCAGGATGCTGGATATGGGGCAGAATGCTGAACATGGGGCAGAATGCTGGCCTGGGGCAGAATGCTGGACTGGGGCAGAATGCTGGAAATGGGGCAGAATGCAGGAAATGGGGCAGAATGCTGAACATGGGGCAGAATGCTGGACGGGGCAAAATGCTGAACATGGGGCAGAATGCTGGCCTGGGGCAGAATGCTTGACTGGGGCAGAATTCTGGACTGGGGCAGAATGCTGGAAATGGGGCAGAATGATGGATATGGGGCAGAATGCTGGACATGTGGCAGAATGCTGGACATGGGGCAGGATGCTGGATATGGGGCAGAATGCTGAACATGGGGCAGAATGCTGAACATAGGGCAGAATGCTGGATATGTGCCAGAATGCTGAACATGGGGCAGAATGCTGGACATGGGGCAGAATGCTGGACAGGGGCGGAATGCTGAACCTGGGCCATAATGCTGGACTGGGGAAGAATGCTGAACATGGGGCAGAATGCTTGACTGGGGCAGAATGCTGAACATGAAGCAGAATGCTGGAGATGGGCAGAAGGCTGGATATGGGGCAGAATGCTGGATATGGGGCAGAATGCTGAACATGGGGCAGAATGCTGGACTGGGGCAGAATGCTGGACTGGGGCAGAATGCTGAACATGGGGCAGAATGCTGGATATGGGGAAGAATGCTGAACATGGGGCAGAATGATGGACTGGGGCAGAATGCTGGATATGGGGCAGAGTGCTGAACATGGGGCAGAATGCTGGCCATGGGGTAGAATGCTGGATATGGGGCAGAATGCTGGATATGGGGCAGAATGCTGGCCTCGGGCAGAATGCTGGACTGGGGCAGAATGCTGGAAATGGGGCAGAATGCTTGGTATGGGGCAGAATGCTGGCCTGGGGCAGAATGCTGGACGGGGCAAAATGCTGAACATGGGGCAGAATGCTGGCCTGGGGCAGAATGCTTGACTGGGGCAGAATGCTGGAAATGGGGCAGAATGCTGGATATGGGGCAGAATGCTGGACATGTGGCAGAATGCTGGACATGGGGCAGGATGCTGGATATGGGGCAGAATGCTGAACATGGGGCAGAATGCTGAACATGGGGCAGAATGCTGAACATAGGGCAGAATGCTGGATATGGGGCAGAATGCTGGATATGGGGCAGAATGCTGAACATGGGACAGAATGGTGGATATGGGGCTGAATACTGCACTGGGGCGGAATGCTGAACCTGGGCCATAATGCTGGACTGGAGCAGAATGCTGAACATGGGGCAGAATGCTTGACTGGGGTAGAATGCTGAACAAAGGGCAGAATGCTGAACATGGAGCAGAATGCTGGAGACGGGCAGAAGGCTGGATATGGGGCAGAATGCTGGATATGGGGCAGAATGCTGAACATGGGGCAGAATGCTGGACTGGGACAGAATGCTGGACTGGGGCAGAATGCTGGATATGGGGCAGAGTGCTCAACATGGAGCAGAATGCAGGGAATGAGACAAAATGCTGAACATGGGGCAGAATGCTGGATAAGGGGCAGAATGCTTAACATGGGGCAGAATGCTGAACATGGGGCAGATTGCTGGATAAGGGGCAGAATGCTTAACATGGGGCAGAATGCTGGAGACTGGGGTAGAATGCTGGAGATGGGAGGAATGCTGGATTGGGGCAGAATGCTGAACATGGGGCAGAATGCTGGACTGTGGCAGAATGTTAGACTGGGGCAGAATGCTGAACATGGGGCAGAATGCTGGACTGGGGCAGAATGCTGGACTGGGGCAGAATGCTGGATATGGGGCAGAATGCTGAACATGGAGTAGAATGCTGGACATGGGGCAGAATGCTGAACATGGGGCAGAATGCTGGATATGGGGCAGAATGCTGAACATGGGGCAGAATGCTGGACATGGGGCAGAATGCTGAACATGGGGCAGAATGCTGGACTGGGGCATAATGCTGGACTGGGGCAGAATGCTGACTATGCGGCAGAATGCTGGACATGGGGCAGAATGCTGGATATGGGGCAGAATGCTGGATATGGGGCAGAATGCTGAACATGGGGCAGAATGCTGGACTGGGGCAGAAAGCTGAACATGGGGCAGAATGCTGGACTGAGGCAGAATGCTGAACATGAAGCAGAATGCTGGACATGGGGCAGAATGATGGATATGGGGCAGAATGCTAGATATGGGGCAGAATGCTGAACATGGGGCAGAATGCTGGACTGGGGCAGAAGGCTGGACTGGGGCAGAATGCTGAACATGGGGCAGAATTCTGGCCTGGGGCAGAATGCTGGACAGGGGCAGAATGCTGAACATGGGACAGAATGGTGGACATGGGGCAGAATGCTGGACATGTGGCAGAATGCTGGACATGGGGCAGGATGCTGGATATGGGGCAGAATGCTGGATATGGGGCAGAATGCTGAACATGGGGCAGAATGCTGGACAAGGGGTAGAATGCTTGACTGGGGCAGAATGCTGGAAATGGGGCAGAATGCTGGATATGGGGCAGAATGCTGGACATGTGGCAGAATGCTGGACATGGGGCAGGATGCTGGATATGGGGCAGAATGCTGAACATGGGGCAGAATGCTGAACATGGGGCAGAATGCTGAACATAGGGCAGAATGCTGGATATGGGGCAGAATGCTGGATATGGGGCAGAATGCTGAACATGGGACAGAATGGTGGACATGGGGCTGAATACTGCACTTGGGCGGAATGCTGAACCTGGGCCATAATGCTGGACTGGAGCAGAATGCTGAACATGGGGCAGAATGCTGAACATGGAGCAGAATGCAGGACATGAGACAAAATGCTGAACATGGGGCAGAATGCTGGATAAGGGGCAGAATGCTTAACATGGGGCAGAATGCTGAACATGGGGCAGAATGCTGAACATAGGGTAGAATGCTGGACTGGGGCAGAATGCTGGACTGGGGCAGAATGCTGGATATGGGGCAGAATGCTGAACATGGAGCAGAATGCTGGACATGGGGCAGAATGCTGAACATGGGGCAGAATGCTGAACATGGGGCAGAATGCTGGATATGGGGCAGAATGCTGAACATGGGGCAGAATGCTGGACATGGGGCAGAATGCTGAACATGGGGCAGAATGCTGGACTGGGGCATAATGCTGGACTGGGGCAGAATGCTGACTATGCAGCAGAATGCTGGACATGGGGCAGAATGCTGGATATGGGGCAGAATGCTGGATATGGGGCAGAATGCTGAACATGGGGCAGAATGATGGACTGGGGCAGAAAGCTGAACATGGGGCAGAATGCTGGACTGGGGCAGAATGCTGAACATGAAGCAGAATGCTGGACATGGGGCAGAATGATGGATATGGGGCAGAATGCTAGATATGGGGCAGAATGCTGAACATGGGGCAGAATGCTGGACTGGGGCAGAAGGCTGGACTGGGGCAGAATTCTGGACTGGGGCAGGATGCTGGAAATGGGGCAGAATGCTGGATATGGGGCAGAATGCTGGACATGTGGCAGAATGCTGGACATGGGGCAGGATGCTGGATATGGGGCAGAATGCTGAAAATGGGGCAGAATGCTGAACATAGGGCAGAATGCTGGATATGGGCCAGAATGCTGAACATGGGGCAGAATGCTGGACATGGGGCAGAATGCTGGACTGGGGCGGAATGCTGAACCTGGACCATAATGCTGGACTGGGGCAGAATGCTGAACATGGGGCAGAATGCTTGACTGGGGCAGAATGCTGAACATGGAGCAGAATGCTGGAGACGGGCAGAAGGCTGGATATGGGGCAGAATGCTGGATATGGGGCAGAATGCTGAACATGGGGAAGAATGCTGGACTGGGGCGGAATGCTGGACTGGGGCAGAATGCTGAACATGGGGCAGAATGCTGGATATGGGGAAGAATGCTGAACATGGGGCAGAATGCTGGACTGGGGCAGAATGCTGGATATGGGGCAGAGTGCTGAACATGGAGCAGAATGCTGGACATGAGACAGAATGCTGGACTTTGGGCAGAATGCTGGATATGGGGCAGAATGCTGAATATGGGGCAGAATGCTGGCCATGGGGTAGAATGCTGGATATGGGGCAGAATGCTGGATATGGGGCAGAATGCTGGCCTGGGGCAGAATGCTGGACTGGGGCAGAATGCTGGAAATGGGGCAGAATGCTGGAAATGGGGCAGAATGCTGAACATGGGGCAGAATGCTGGACTGGGGCAAAATGCTGAACATGGGGCAGAATTCTGGACTGGGGCAGAATGCTGGAAATGAGGCAGAATGATGGATATGGGGCAGAATGCTGGACATGTGGCAGAATGCTGGACATGGGGCAGGATGCTGGATATGGGGCAGAATGCTGAACATGGGGCAGAATGCTGAACATAGGGCAGAATGCTGGATATGGGCCAGAATGCTGAACATGGGGCAGAATGCTGGACATGGGGCAGAATGCTGGACAGGGGCGGAATGCTGAACCTGGGCCATAATGCTGGACTGGGGCAGAATGCTTGACTGGGGCAGAATGCTGAACATGGAGCAGAATGCTGGAGACGGGCAGAAGGCTGGATATGGGGCAGAATGCTGGATATGGGGCAGAATGCTGAACATGGGGCAGAATGCTGGACTGGGGCAGAATGCTGGATATGGGGCAGAGTGCTGAACATGGGGCAGAATGCTGGCCATGGGGTAGAATGCTGGATATGGGGCAGAATGCTGGATATGGGGCAGAATGCTGGCCTGGGGCAGAATGCTGGACTGGGGCAGAATGCTGGAAATGGGGCAGAATGCTGGATATGGGGCAGAATGCTGGCCTGGGGCAGAATGCTGTACGGGGCAAAATGCTGAACATGGGGCAGAATGCTGGCCTGGGGCAGAATGCTTGACTGGGGCAGAATGCTGGAAATGGGGCAGAATGCTGGATATGGGGCAGAATGCTGGACATGTGGCAGAATGCTGGACGTGGGGCAGGATGCTGGATATGGGGCAGAATGCTGAACATGGGGCAGAATGCTGGCCTGGGGCAGAATGCTGGACTGGGGCAGAATGCTGGAAATGGGGCAGAATGCAGGAAATGGGGCAGAATGCTGAACATGGGGCAGAATGCTGGACGGGGCAAAATGCTGAACATGGGGCAGAATGCTGGCCTGGGGCAGAATGCTTGACTGGGGCAGAATTCTGGACTGGGGCAGAATGCTGGAAATGGGGCAGAATGATGGATATGGGGCAGAATGCTGGACATGTGGCAGAATGCTGGACATGGGGCAGGATGCTGGATATGGGGCAGAATGCTGAACATGGGGCAGAATGCTGAACATAGGGCAGAATGCTGGATATGTGCCAGAATGCTGAACATGGGGCAGAATGCTGGACATGGGGCAGAATGCTGGACAGGGGCGGAATGCTGAACCTGGGCCATAATGCTGGACTGGGGAAGAATGCTGAACATGGGGCAGAATGCTTGACTGGGGCAGAATGCTGAACATGAAGCAGAATGCTGGAGATGGGCAGAAGGCTGGATATGGGGCAGAATGCTGGATATGGGGCAGAATGCTGAACATGGGGCAGAATGCTGGACTGGGGCAGAATGCTGGACTGGGGCAGAATGCTGAACATGGGGCAGAATGCTGGATATGGGGAAGAATGCTGAACATGGGGCAGAATGATGGACTGGGGCAGAATGCTGGATATGGGGCAGAGTGCTGAACATGGGGCAGAATGCTGGCCATGGGGTAGAATGCTGGATATGGGGCAGAATGCTGGATATGGGGCAGAATGCTGGCCTCGGGCAGAATGCTGGACTGGGGCAGAATGCTGGAAATGGGGCAGAATGCTTGGTATGGGGCAGAATGCTGGCCTGGGGCAGAATGCTGGACGGGGCAAAATGCTGAACATGGGGCAGAATGCTGGCCTGGGGCAGAATGCTTGACTGGGGCAGAATGCTGGAAATGGGGCAGAATGCTGGATATGGGGCAGAATGCTGGACATGTGGCAGAATGCTGGACATGGGGCAGGATGCTGGATATGGGGCAGAATGCTGAACATGGGGCAGAATGCTGAACATGGGGCAGAATGCTGAACATAGGGCAGAATGCTGGATATGGGGCAGAATGCTGGATATGGGGCAGAATGCTGAACATGGGACAGAATGGTGGATATGGGGCTGAATACTGCACTGGGGCGGAATGCTGAACCTGGGCCATAATGCTGGACTGGAGCAGAATGCTGAACATGGGGCAGAATGCTTGACTGGGGTAGAATGCTGAACAAAGGGCAGAATGCTGAACATGGAGCAGAATGCTGGAGACGGGCAGAAGGCTGGATATGGGGCAGAATGCTGGATATGGGGCAGAATGCTGAACATGGGGCAGAATGCTGGACTGGGACAGAATGCTGGACTGGGGCAGAATGCTGGATATGGGGCAGAGTGCTCAACATGGAGCAGAATGCAGGGAATGAGACAAAATGCTGAACATGGGGCAGAATGCTGGATAAGGGGCAGAATGCTTAACATGGGGCAGAATGCTGAACATGGGGCAGATTGCTGGATAAGGGGCAGAATGCTTAACATGGGGCAGAATGCTGGAGACTGGGGTAGAATGCTGGAGATGGGAGGAATGCTGGATTGGGGCAGAATGCTGAACATGGGGCAGAATGCTGGACTGTGGCAGAATGTTAGACTGGGGCAGAATGCTGAACATGGGGCAGAATGCTGGACTGGGGCAGAATGCTGGACTGGGGCAGAATGCTGGATATGGGGCAGAATGCTGAACATGGAGTAGAATGCTGGACATGGGGCAGAATGCTGAACATGGGGCAGAATGCTGGATATGGGGCAGAATGCTGAACATGGGGCAGAATGCTGGACATGGGGCAGAATGCTGAACATGGGGCAGAATGCTGGACTGGGGCATAATGCTGGACTGGGGCAGAATGCTGACTATGCGGCAGAATGCTGGACATGGGGCAGAATGCTGGATATGGGGCAGAATGCTGGATATGGGGCAGAATGCTGAACATGGGGCAGAATGCTGGACTGGGGCAGAAAGCTGAACATGGGGCAGAATGCTGGACTGAGGCAGAATGCTGAACATGAAGCAGAATGCTGGACATGGGGCAGAATGATGGATATGGGGCAGAATGCTAGATATGGGGCAGAATGCTGAACATGGGGCAGAATGCTGGACTGGGGCAGAAGGCTGGACTGGGGCAGAATGCTGAACATGGGGCAGAATTCTGGCCTGGGGCAGAATGCTGGACAGGGGCAGAATGCTGAACATGGGACAGAATGGTGGACATGGGGCAGAATGCTGGACATGTGGCAGAATGCTGGACATGGGGCAGGATGCTGGATATGGGGCAGAATGCTGGATATGGGGCAGAATGCTGAACATGGGGCAGAATGCTGGACAAGGGGTAGAATGCTTGACTGGGGCAGAATGCTGGAAATGGGGCAGAATGCTGGATATGGGGCAGAATGCTGGACATGTGGCAGAATGCTGGACATGGGGCAGGATGCTGGATATGGGGCAGAATGCTGAACATGGGGCAGAATGCTGAACATGGGGCAGAATGCTGAACATAGGGCAGAATGCTGGATATGGGGCAGAATGCTGGATATGGGGCAGAATGCTGAACATGGGACAGAATGGTGGACATGGGGCTGAATACTGCACTTGGGCGGAATGCTGAACCTGGGCCATAATGCTGGACTGGAGCAGAATGCTGAACATGGGGCAGAATGCTGAACATGGAGCAGAATGCAGGACATGAGACAAAATGCTGAACATGGGGCAGAATGCTGGATAAGGGGCAGAATGCTTAACATGGGGCAGAATGCTGAACATGGGGCAGAATGCTGAACATAGGGTAGAATGCTGGACTGGGGCAGAATGCTGGACTGGGGCAGAATGCTGGATATGGGGCAGAATGCTGAACATGGAGCAGAATGCTGGACATGGGGCAGAATGCTGAACATGGGGCAGAATGCTGAACATGGGGCAGAATGCTGGATATGGGGCAGAATGCTGAACATGGGGCAGAATGCTGGACATGGGGCAGAATGCTGAACATGGGGCAGAATGCTGGACTGGGGCATAATGCTGGACTGGGGCAGAATGCTGACTATGCAGCAGAATGCTGGACATGGGGCAGAATGCTGGATATGGGGCAGAATGCTGGATATGGGGCAGAATGCTGAACATGGGGCAGAATGATGGACTGGGGCAGAAAGCTGAACATGGGGCAGAATGCTGGACTGGGGCAGAATGCTGAACATGAAGCAGAATGCTGGACATGGGGCAGAATGATGGATATGGGGCAGAATGCTAGATATGGGGCAGAATGCTGAACATGGGGCAGAATGCTGGACTGGGGCAGAAGGCTGGACTGGGGCAGAATGCTGAACATGGGGCAGAATTCTGTCCTGGGGCAGAATGCTGGAGAGGGGCAGAATGCTGGAAAAGGGGCAGAATGCTGGATATGGGGCAGAATGCTGGACATGTGGCAGAATGCTGGACATGGGGCAGGATGCTGGATATGGGGCAGAATGCTGAACATAGGGCAGAATGCTGGATATGGGGCAGAATGCTGGATATGGGGCAGAATGCTGAACATGGGGCAGAATGCTGGACATGGGGCAGAATGCTGGACTGGGGCAGAATGCTGAACCTGGGCCATAATGCTGGACTGGGGCAGAATGCTGAACATGGGGCAGAATGCTTGACTGGGGTAGAATGCTGAACATGGGGTAGAATGCTGAACATGGAGCAGAATGCTGGAGATGGGCAGAAGGCTGGATATGGGGCAGAATGCTGGATATGGGGCAGAATGCTGAACATGGGGCAGAATGATGAACATGGGGCAGAATGCTGGACTGGGGCATAATGCTGGACTGGGGCAGAATGCTGACTATGCGGCAGAATGCTGGACATGGGGCAGAATGCTGGATATGGGGCAGAATGCTGGATATGGGGCAGAATGCTGGCCTGGGGCAGAATGCTGGACGGGGCAAAATGCTGAACATGGGGCAGAATGCTGGCCTGGGGCAGAATGCTTGACTGGGGCAGAATGCTGGAAATGGGGCAGAATGCTGGATATGGGGCAGAATGCTGGACATGTGGCAGAATGCTGGACATGGGGCAGGATGCTGAATATGGGGCAGAATGCTGAACATGGGGCAGAATGCTGAACATGGGGCAGAATTCTGAACATAGGGCAGAATGCTGGATATGGGGCAGAATGCTGGATATGGGGCAGAATGCTGAACATGGGACAGAATGGTGGATATGGGGCTGAATACTGCACTGGGGCGGAATGCTGAACCTGGGCCATAATGCTGGACTGGAGCAGAATGCTGAACATGGGGCAGAATGCTTGACTGGGGTAGAATGCTGAACAAAGGGCAGAATGCTGAACATGGAGCAGAATGCTGGAGACGGACAGAAGGCTGGATATGGGGCAGAATGCTGGATATGGGGCAGAATGCTGAACATGGGGCAGAATGCTGGACTGGGACAGAATGCTGGACTGGGGCAGAATGCTGGATATGGGGCAGAGTGCTCAACATGGAGCAGAATACAGGGAATGAGACAAAATGCTGAACATGGGGCAGAATGCTGGATAAGGGGCAGAATGCTTAACATGGGGCAGAATGCTGAACATGGGGCAGATTGCTGGATAAGGGGCAGAATGCTTAACATGGGGCAGAATGCTGGATATGGGGCAGAATGCTGAACATGGGGTAGAATGCTGGACTGGGGCAGAATGGTGGACATGGGGCAGAATGTTGGACTGGGGCAGAATGCTGGACTGGGGCAGAATGCTGAACATGGGGCAGAATGCTGGAGACTGGGGAAGAATGCTGGAGACTGGGGCAGAATGCTGGACATGGGAGCAGAAGGTTGGACATGGGGAAAGAATGCTGGACATGGGGGCAGAATGCGAGACACTGGACAGAATGGAAATACGGGGCATGATTGGAGACAGATGGGGCAGGGTTGGAGACAGTTTGCACAGGATCATGGGGCAGGATGGATACGATGGAGATCATATGGGGAAGAATGGATACTCATGAGGGCAGGATGGGAGAACATATGGCTAAAGCCAGAAATGAGACACACGGGTTCAGGATGGGAGACATTATTACCATAGGGGCTAATTAAGGGATATTATTACTGCAGTGATGTATTTAATTTTTTGAGGATACTGTTTTAAATGGGGGGCGGCCCTGTTACTGTACAGAGTGACACTATGTCGCCTTTTTTTCTTCATTTGGTGTAATGTCAAAGATGGGAAAAAATAAGTAATGTGTTCTGCAAGAATGCTGGATATGGGGCAGAGTGCTGAACATGGAGCAGAATGCAGGACATGAGACAAAATGCTGGACTTTGGGCAGAATGCTGGATATGGGGCAGAATGCTGAACATGGGGCAGGATGCTGAACATGGGGCAGAATGCTGGATAAGGGGCAGAATGCTTAACATGGGGCAGAATGCTGGCCATGGGGCAGAATGCTGGACTGGGGCAAAATGCTGAACCTGGGGCAGAATGCTGGACTGGGGCAGAATGCTGAACATGGGGCAGAATGCTGGAGACTGGGGTAGAATGCTGGAGATGGGCGGAATGCTGGATTGGGGCAGAATGCTGGATATGGGGAAGAATGCTGGATATGGGGCAGAATGCTGAACATGGGGCAGAATGCTGGACTGCGTCAGAATGTTAGACTGGGGCAGAATGCTGAACAAGGTACAGAATGCTGGACTTGGGCAGAATGCTTGACTGGGGCAGAATGCTGGATATGGGGCAGAATGCTGGATATGGGGCAGAATGCTGAACATGCAGCATAATGCTGGACATGGGGCAGAATGCTGGACTGGGGCAGAATGCTGGATATGGGGCAGAATGCTGAATATGGGGCAGAATGCTGGACATGGGGCAGAATGCTTAACATGGGGCATAATGCTGGACTGGGGCATAATGCTGGACTGGGGCAGAATGCTGACCATGGTGCAGAATGCTGGACATGGGGCAGAATGCTGGATATGGGGCAGAATGCTGGATATGGGGCAGAATGCTGAACATGGAGCAGAAGGCTGGACTGGGGCAGAAGGCTGGACTGGGGCAGAATGCTGAACTTGGGGCAGAATGCTGAACCTGGGCCAGAATGCTGGACTGGGGCAGAATGCTGAACATGGGACAGAATGCTGGACTGAGGCAGAATGCTGAACATGGGGCACAATGCTAAACATTGAGCAGAATGCTGGAGACTGGGGCAGAATGCTGGACTGGGGCAGAATGCTGGATATGGGGCAGAATGCTGGATATGGGACAGAATGCTGAACATGGGGTAGAATGCTGGACTGGGGCAGAATGGTGGACATGGGGCAGAATGTTGGACTGAGGCAGAATGCTGGACTGGGGCAGAATGCTGAACATGGGGCAGAATGCTGGAGACTGGGGAAGAATGCTGGAGACTGGGGCAGAATGCTGGACATGGGAGCAGAAGGTTGGACATGGGGGAAAAATGCTGGACATGGGGGCAGAATGCGAGACACTGGACAGAATGGAAATACGGGGCATGATTGGAGACAGATGGGGCAGGGTTGGAGACAGTTTGCACAGGATCATGGGGCAGGATGGATACGATGGAGATCATATGGGGAAGAATGGATACTCATGAGGGCAGGATGGGAGAACATATGGCTAAAGCCAGAAATGAGACACACGGGTTCAGGATGGGAGATATTATTACCATAGGGGCTAATTAAGGGATATTATTACTGCAGTGATGTATTTAATTTTTTGAGGATACTGTTTTAAATGGGGGGCGGCCCTGTTACTGTACAGAGTGACACTATGTCGCCTTTTTTTCTTCATTTGGTGTAATGTCAAAGATGGGAAAAAATAAGTAATGTGTTCTGCAAGCGGAGCTCTAGATATCCGTGTTATTTCCTGCAGAAATGAGCCCTGACTGGAAGATGTGATGGCGATCTGTGCTGGATGAATGAAAAGCAAGGATGAAGGACTTCACCTAGAGACATCATTGGTGAGTTAGTGTGTTACCTATACACTGACACTATGCATTGTATACTATATACAAAGGTTCCTGTGTATAATGTCACCAGTGATCACTGTGTTACCTGTACATTATATACAGAGCTCTTGTGTATAATGTCATTGATCAATATATTACCTGTACACAGACACTGCATACTAAATACAGATCTCCTGTGTATAATGCCACTTATGGTGATAGTATTATTTTTTTTATTAATGATCAGTATTGTAGCATTCAGTCACAATGTGATGGTAATATGTGGTCTGGGCATGGTGCGGTGGTATTTGTCCCCTTTATGTGCTATTATTTGGTCACTTTGTGGTGGTAATATGTGGTCTGGTCATAGTCCGGTGGTATTTGTTACTTGCATGTGAGACCTTGCAACCCTTTTCTGCCAAAAAACATAGCAAGGTAACTGTGGCTTCCTTGCAGGACATCTGGTCCGGGCAGCAGAGCAAAAGGTCATCCACGTACTGACAGTCCTAATTCAAAGGTTGTGGGTTGTGAGGGTGCAGGGGTACAGAGAAAAATGCATTTGTCAAATCAATAACTGTGAAACATTTTGAGATCACTGGGATCTGTGACAGATGTGTGTGGTTCAGGGACAATTGAGGTCACACTCTCTGTAACATCATTAATAGCCCTTAAGTCATGAACCTTTCTGTAAGTGTCAGGGGAACGCTTGGGTCCTTTTTTTTCATAATGGGATACAAAGGGGTGTTGCAGGGAGAATATCTTTGCACCAGAATCCCTGCCTTAACATACTCTTTAATATTCCTGCTCTGGGCCATTGATTTGGCTAGGCTCAAGGGGTATTGCTTTAAAACAAGGAGGAGTGGTTCCTTTTTTCAATTTAATCATGACAGTAAATTCATAGGGGTATTGTCACTAACAACAAGTTTTGTAGGCACCACAATTCCAGCACCTCACTGTTTCTAGGTCCCTAGATCCCCTACTACGTTTACACTGTTTTCCTTGTGCTCCAGCATACATGACAGCTTGTCGTTTTGTCCTTGTTTGCTCAACTACTTTTGCTACCTTGAAGAGGTCTTTCGGATCTACATGTCTCCATTCAGGTCTGGCTATCTGTACTGCGTCTCGTAAGCCTTTGATCATACCATCAATGAATGCATTCACCAGTATTTTAACATCAAGTAGGTTTATGCGACTTTACCCAATGTCTGCCCATTTCAACTGTAACCGTCCAAAGTACATCTCTACACTCTCTCCTTTTTGCTGTGTCACATTAGTCAGGAGTAGAGATGAGCGACTTTGCCTTTTTTCGAGTCGAGTCGGGTTTCATGAAACCCGACTTTCGCAAAAGTCTGGTCAAACGAAATCGGCCGATTTTTGTGAAAAGTCGAATGCCGACTGAAACACAAAACCCAATGAAAGTCAATGGGGAAGCAAAGTCGGCAGGGAGTGGAGGACAGGAAACACACCTACAGTGCCCTTTTGAATGCCAAAAACATCAATTCTTATTACTGAAGCATTTCAACCTTAATTTACTTCATAATACTAGTTACGCACTGAAAAATGGGGGTTATTTGGCTAAATTTGTGGGGGGTAGGGCTGGCTCCAGGTTTTCATGTGCCCTGGGCCAAAGAGCACCCCTTTAACACATACCACAACTCATGATGCTCCGATACGGCAGAGAAATAGCGGTATAGTACAATGAAAAATGCTTCACTTTTTAAATCTCATGACTGATATCCATTTTAAATTCTCCAATAGCTCCAAAAACGGACAGTATATTACTCCATACAGTATTATGGCTACCACATAGTGCACTATACAGAGTAATGAGGCCTATATATTTCTCCATACAGAATCATTGGTCCCATATAATGTTTGAAACAGTATATGATGAGCTCCACATAATGCTACAGTATATGTTGGTCCCCATGGATGAAGCTGCACTATCTTATGGGCCCAAATAATGCTCCATATATAATGGGCCCCACTTCTAATGCTCTAGTGTATAATGGGCCCTGTAAATGCTGCTCCAGTGTCTGATGTCCACCTTTGGAATGCTCCAGTGTATGGTGGGCCCCATATATCATTCTCCAGAGTATAGTGCTCCCCAAAAATTGCTGTCCCAACATTGAAAACAATTAAATAAGTCTCCTCAAAAAAGTCTCCTCGCTAGGGAATCCCTGTACTAGTCTGGGCATACAGACGTGATGTCATTGCGCTCACTGTCAGGAAACGCGGAAGACGTCATGGCGGTGGAGCAGGGAGAGGTAAGAATTTCAACTTTGCAAGTGCTGTGTTCCTGAGCAAGCAGGGGGGCCCACTCGTTGGCGACAGCACTGGCACAGGGCCCCTCATAGTACAGCGGTGTGTCTGATGGCGGGTGGGCCGAACCTGCACTTTCATCTGCACCTTCCTCTTTGTCACCGTGTAAGGTGGTACAGTATATGGGAAGGGTAATCTGAGTTTCATCAGGGTCAGATTCTGGCTGTGTAGAGTGCGAGGGGAATGTAGTGGTCTGGGTCAACGTACCAGCAGAATCATCTAGCAATGGCTGGGCATCAGTGCACTTATGGCGCACCCAGGAGTACGGTCGCCACAGTGGCATTACCTTCCTCCTAGGGAGTGTGATGTCATGCTTGGGAGCAATGAAAGATCTCTCTAGCAGTTAAACCAACACACAACACATTTCCCACTCCAGGCCAGCAGGGAGACCTCTGAACCTGACTGCTGAGGAGCTGCTCTCTGTGGTCGGGAGGAGGTAAGTTAGGGAAGTCTGTGAAGGGAAGGGGAAATGTGTGGACGTGAGAAGGGGAGCTGGAGGATGAGCAGAGTTAAGGCTCACTCCTAGCTGGGGCGCATGGTCTGGATTCCGGTCTCCGAGTTTGTAGGGACACTGACGTTCCTGCAGCCGAAACCGGAGGAAGTAGCAGTTGTAAATGCTCTGTACCCAACTAAGGCTCGGAGGCCCCAGCAGCAACGTGTGGAAGCCAGAAGGAAAAGCCTATGGTTGCCTGCCATACGAGAAAGTTCCAAAAGAGAGTCAACAGGGGGAACTTCATTGAACTCAGCACTGCGAGTACCTCAGATAAGCGCTAGAACGGAGGCCACACTACCTATCTGCAGAGAGAGAATTCGAAATTGGCTTCCAGGCTGACCAACTCCTTCTCCATCTGTACTCTGGGTCCTGGACGGCACTCACCAAGTACAGGTAAAGGAACTGCACGACTGTGTCTGTCATCTTTCTCCTGCGCCTGGCACACGGCTCTGCTACATCCTGCTCTGCACACCATCTACCAACTCTTTCATCTGCCCTGCGACTATGGCCCTACCTGTGCAGGGCTTCTACATCTTAGGCTAATTTCACACTTGCTTTTTTTGCAGCGCGTTTTTAGCGCAAAAAAATGCATAGAAAAAACGCATACAAATGCATATAAACGCTGCGTTTTTTCAAGCATTTTTATGCGCATGCAGGAAAAAAACGCAGCGTTTTTATGCGTTTGTATGCGTTTTTTGTGCATTTGCGTTTTTTTACAGATTTTTGGACAACCCCCAAAAAAGAAAAAAAAAAACATTCAACAACACACAAGACCAATGGGACGTCATTGTCGGAGTGGTATGTTAATATATAGACCCTGTCTACAGTATTCTTCCCATTTGCTTGATTCTTCTCGTGTCACCATGGATCTGCGCTGGAAGAGTTTTCACTTCAACTTGGATTTGGACATCGCGATGGCTCAGGCGTATGCAGTTGCTTGCCATGAACAAAGGAAGAGAGAGAGGCAGCGAAGACGGCAGCGGCGGCGTATGTGGATACATCCGATTGTTGAACTCCGGGAGAGCCGTGGGGCATACCACACCCTCTACAGTGAGCTACAGGCAATCCCGGAGAAATTTACAGATTATATCCGGATGTCCCAAGAAAGCTTCAGGGATTTGCTTGCTCGTGTCCAACAATCCATCCGGAGACAAGACACACAGCTCCGTCGTGCGATTCCTCCTGAGGAACGGCTACTGGTGACATTACGGTACATAATATTTAAAAATCAAGGGGTGCGGTCTGATGGGTTTTTTTTTAAATTTAGTATTCAAAACCTTGGGTAATTAGTTTTCGTGAATGTACTAATATTTTATTTTATAGTCTTTTAAAATAATATACATAAATATTAATTTTACTTCTTTCTCTGTTCACAGATTCCTGCCGACTGGAGAAACCCTATCTTCACTACACTTCCAGTACCGTATTGGAATCTCTACCTTGTCTGGAATTGTTGCAGACACCTGCCGGGCTCTCTGGAATGTTCTTTGTCCAGAATTTATGCCCCTGCCCACCGCTGAAAAGTGGATGAAATTGCTGACAAATTCTGGACAGTATGCAATTTCCCCAACTGTTTGGGAGCTGTTGATGGTAAACACATACAGATCATCAAACCCAAAAGAACAGGATCTGAGTACTATAATTACAAAAAGTACTTTTCAATAGTACTCATGGCTAGAGTTGAGCGATACCAGCCGATACTTGAAAATATCGGATCGGAATGGATCGGCCGATCTTAAAAAAAAGTATGGGTATCGCCGATTCCGATACCGGGAACCAATGCAAGTCAATGGGGCCAAAATATCGGAATTAAAAAAAACCCTTTTTTTCCTTGTAGGTTAATTCGACATGAAGAAAAACAACTAAGAATAATGTAGAATATATTGTGGGAGGTGGAGGAGACATTAAAGCCATAGAGGTTTAGCCCAATCAAATGGAATAGCAGGAATTAAACTTTTTTTTTAAAGACGTTAGGAGTTACAAAGATATTGACTATGTTAGCCTCATTTATATTTTGCCAGACATGTATGTCTTCTTCTTCTTTCTTCTTTCTTCTTCTTTCTTATTCTTCTTCCTTTTTTTACCTTCTTCTTCTTCTTCTTATTCCTTTTCTTACATTCTTCTACTTCTTCCTTTTTTTTACATTCTTCTACTTCCTTTTTTTACATTCTTCTTCTTATTCCTTTTTTTACATTCTTCTTCTTCCTTTTTTTAAATTCTTCTACTTCCTTTTTTTACATTCTTCTTCTTCCTTTTCTTACATTCTTCATATTCTTCTTATTCAACAATTATTATTCTACATATTCAACTTCTTCATCTTCTTCCTATTCTTCTTCATCATATTCTTGTTTGTGTCAGGCATTCCTGTAGTTGTTATCTAGAAAAGTTAGAAGTTTACACCTTCCGTTCTGCCTGTCACAAAAGATTTACAACAGGATTTGTCCGCGTTCAGTTTGGCCTGCAGCAGCAGGCCTTTTCCAGTGGCACCACGAGGAGGAAAGGACTCACCCCCATACACTGCTTAGTCTTCTTCTGCTAATAAATAAGATAATATCATTTGCTCAGAGTATTAGTCTTATGCTTAATGTTCTTCTGCTTTGTTTTTTTATGCTTCTTTGTCTTCTCTCTCTTGTTGTTCTGCATCTTGGTGGTTGTCTTCCTGTTCTTTGTCCTCTTGAACCAGCTGACGGTACTGGCACCCGGAGGGGCAGCAGAAGGAACAAGAGCCAATGGCACTACCGAGGACCAGCTGATGGTGCTGGAACCCGGTTACTAAGCAGGAGGTACCTATGCTACAAAGCACTACCAAGGACCAGCAGACGTTGCCGGAACTCGGATACCGAGATGGAGGCACCTAGGCCAAAGGCTCTGACGAGAACCAGCTGACGGTGCTGGAACCCGGAGGGGTAGCATAAGCTGCAAGAGCAAATGGAAATAGCGAGGACCAGCTGACAGTGCTGGCACCCGGAGGGGCAGCAGAAGGAATAAGAGCCAATGGCACAACCGAGGACCAGCTGACGGTGCTGGAACCCGGTTACTAAGCAGGAGGTACCTGTGCTACAAAGCACTACCATGGACCAGCAGACGTTGCCGGAACTCGGATACCGAGATGGAGGCACCTAGGCCAAAGGCTCTGACGAGAACCAGCTGACGGTGCTGGAACCCGGAGGGGTAGCATAAGCTGCAAGAGCAAATGGAAATAGCGAGGACCAGCTGACAGTGCTGGCACCCGGAGGGGCAGCAGAAGGAATAAGAGCCAATGGCACAACCGAGGACCAGCTGACGGTGCTGGAACCCGGTTACTAAGCAGGAGGTACCTGTGCTACAAAGCACTACCAAGGACCAGCAGACGTTGCCGGAACTCGGATACCGAGATGGAGGCAACTAGGCCAAAGGCTCTGACGAGAACCAGCTGACGGTGCTGGAACCCGGAGGGGTAGCATAAGCTGCAAGAGCAAATGGAAATAGCGAGGACCAGCTGACAGTGCTAGTTATGGGAATGTGGACAGAGCAGGCGACATTGCAGGACACACATCAGGGGATTAACTGACCGGACTGAACACCTGTAACACAGGAACAAGTGTGGATTGTGCAGACGCCACTTTGGAGCTGTAACTGGCAGGGTTGGAGGACAGGGGAAATACGAGAGACAGTGGAGCCACAGGCCTAATTGGAGCACGGTTAAAAATCAGTAGTGGTACGACTGTGTAGGCAGCAGGAGACTTTGCCATCCACACAGCAGGGGATCAGCTGACGTTACTGAACCCCACTGAGACACGGGAGCAAGTGTCTCTTTCCGTGTGGACGGCACTTCCGAGCTACAACTGGCTGTGTTGAAGCCCAGGAAATAGGAGGGTGTAGGCAGAGGCCTACTGTATTTGGAATGTGGTGACAGCAGGAGAGACTGCCATCCACACAGCAGGGGATCAGCTGACGTTACTGAACCCCACTGAGACATGGGAGCAAGTGTCTCTTTCCGTGTGGACGGCACTTCCGAGCTACAACTGGCTGTGTTGAAGCCCAGGAAACAGGAGGGTGTAGGCAGAGGCCTACTGTATTTGGAATGTGGTGACAGCAGGAGAGACTGCCATCCACACAGCAGGGAATCAGCTGACGTTACTGAACCCCACTGAGACACGGGAGCAAGTGTCTCTTTCCGTGTGGACGGCACTTCCGAGCTACAACTGGCTGTGTTGAAGCCCAGGAAATAGGAGGGTGTAGGCAGAGGCCTACTGTATTTGGAATGTGGTGACAGCAGGAGAGACTGCCATCCACACAGCAGGGGATCAGCTGACGTTACTGAACCCCACTGAGACACGGGAGCAAGTGTCTCTTTCCGTGTGGACGGTACTTCCGAGCTACAACTGGCTGTGTTGAAGCCCAGGAAATAGGAGGGTGTAGGCAGAGGCCTACTGTATTTGGAATGTGGTGACAGCAGGAGAGACTGCCATCCACACAGCAGGGGATCAGCTGACGTTACTGAACCCCACTGAGACACGGGAGCAAGTGTCTCTTTCCGTGTGGACGGCACTTCCGAGCTACAACTAGCTGTGTTGAAGCCCAGGAAATAGGAGGGTGTAGGCAGAGGCCTACTGTATTTGGAATGTGGAGACAGCAGGAGAGACTGCCATCCACACAGCAGGGGATCAGCTGACGTTACTGAACCCCACTGAGACACGGGAGCAAGTCTCTTTCCGTGTGGACGGCACTTCCGAGCTACAACTGGCTGTGTTGAAGCCCAGGAAATAGGAGGGTGTAGGCAGAGGCCTACTGTATTTGGAATGTGGTGACAGCAGGAGAGACTGCCATCCACACAGCAGGGGATCAGCTGACGTTACTGAACCCCACTGAGACACGGGAGCAAGTGTCTCTTTCCGTGTGGACGGCACTTCCGAGCTACAACTGGCTGTGTTGAAGCCCAGGAAATAGGAGGGTGTAGGCAGAGGCCTACTGTATTTGGAATGCAGAGACAGCAGGAGAGGCTGCCATCTCCACAGCAGGGGAACAGCTGGCAGTGCTGAACCCCACTAACACTCGAACGAATGTGTTTGGCTCTGTGGAGACGACACTTCTGAACACCAACTGACACTGTTGGAGCCCAGGATTAGGCGAGGAGCAGGCTGGGGCCTGTTGCTTTTGGCAGGTGTAGGCAGCAGGAGACTTGCCATCTCCACAGCAGGGGAACAGCTGGCAGTGCTGAACCCCACTAACACTCGAACAAATGTGTTTGGCTCTGTGGAGACGACACTTGTGGAGACGACACTTCTGAACACCAACTGACGCTGTTGGAGCCCAGGATTAGGCGAGGACCAGGCTGGGGCCTACTGGATTTTGGCAGGTGTAGGCAGCAGGAGACTTGCCATCTCCACAGCAGGGGAACAGCTGGCAGTGCTGAACCCCACTAACACTCGATCGAATGTGTTTGGCTCTGTGGAGACGACACTTCTGAACACCAACTGATGCTGTTGGAGCCCAGGATTAGGCGAGGAGCAGGCTGGGGCCTGTTGCTTTTGGCAGGTGTAGGCAGCAGGAGACTTGCCATCTCCACAGCAGGGGAACAGCTGGCAGTGCTGAACCCCACTAACACTCGAACGAATGTGTTTGGCTCTGTGGAGACGACACTTCTGAACACCAACTGACGCTGTTGGAGCCCAGGATTAGGCGAGGAGCAGGCTGGGGCCTACTGGATTTTGGCAGGTGTAGGCAGCAGGAGACTTGCCATCTCCACAGCAGGGGAACAGCTGGCAGTGCTGAACCCCACTAACACTTGAACGAATGTGTTTGGCTCTGTGGAGATGACACTTCTGAACACCAACTGATGCTGTTGGAGCCCAGGATCAGGCGTGGAGCAGGCTGGGGCCTACTGGATTTTGGCAGGTGTAGGCAGCAGGAGACTTGCCATCTCCACAGCAGGGGAACAGCTGGCAGTGCTGAACCCCACTAACACTTGAACGAATGTGTTTGGCTCTGTGGAGACGACACTTCTGAACACCAACTGACACTGTTGGAGCCCAGGATTACGCATGCCGCATGCAGAGGCCAATGGGCAGCGGTTTTTATGGAGGTTGTTGACTACTACTGATTCTAACCATACTCCACTTAGGCCTCTGGCTCCACTGTCTCTACTATTTACCCTGGCCTCCAACCCCGCCAGCTACATCTCTGAAGTGGCGTCAGCACAATCTACACTTGTTCCTGTGTTACTGGTGCTCAGTCCCGTCAGTTGATCCCCTGATGTTTGTCCGGCAAGTTCGCCAGCTCTGTCCTCATTCCCACTACTGATTATGGGAATGTGGACAGAGCAGGAGACCTTGCCGGACACACATCAGGGGATAAACTGATGGGACTGAGCCACAGGAACACAGGAACAAGTGTAGATTGTGCTGACGCCACTTCAGAGATGTAGATGGCGGGGTTGGAGGTCAGGGGAAATAGTAGAGACAGTGGAGCCAGAGACCTAAGTTGGGCACGGTTAAAAATCAGTAGTGGTTTGAATGTTGATGGAGCTGGTGACTTTGCCATCCACACAGCAGGGGATCAGCTGGCGTTACTGAACCCCACTAACACAGGAGCTAGTGTGTTTCTCTGTGCAGACGACACATCTGAGCGACAACTGGCTGTGTTGAAGCACAGGGATTATAGTTCAGGTGGTAGAAAAATGAACACACCAGCAGACCTGGATACAGTTGCCTACCACTAATTTAGTCTGTAAGAGGAATGGCAAAGTCTTTGGAGATCCAGGCCTTGTTCATTTTCAGAAAAGTCAGCCGGTCAACATTATCGGAAGATAGTCGCGTGCGACGGTCTGTTAGTACACCACCTGCGGCACTAAAGACACGTTCCGATAATACACTGGCAGCAGGGCAAGCCAGCACCTCCAATGCATACTGGCTAAGCTCTGGCCATGTATCCAGCTTAGAGACCCAAAACTTGAAGGGGGAAGAGCCATCTGGGAGTACAGTGACAGGGCAAGACATGTAGTCTGACACCATCTGACGGAAGCGTTGCCTCCTGCTGACTCGAGGCGTCGCTGATGGTGTAGACAATTGTGGTGGACACACAAAACTTTGCCACATTTGGGCCATAGTGGTCTTGCCTTGTGCTGCAGCGCTGCCTCTGCTCCCTCTTTGTGCAGAGTTTCCTCCACTGCCTCGACGCACAGAGCTGCTTTGTAAAGCACTAGCAACAATGCTGTCGGGTGGAATGGAAAACATTATGGACTGCACCAGTGACTCTTCGTACTCCCGCAGTTTACGCTCCCGGTTCAACGTTGGTATGAGCCTTTGTACGCTGTCCCGGTAGCGAGGATCTAGGAGGGTGTACACCCAATAATCAGCCGAGACGAGAATGTGGGCGATGCGGCGGTCGTTTCTCAGGCACTGCAGCATGAAATCAACCATGTGCTGCAGACTCCCAACTGCCAAAGAACCACTGTCCCCTGTTTGAGGAGTGACCTCGGCCTGCTCTGCATCACCCCACCCTCGCTGTACATACTGAGTAGAGGTTTGTGTACCTCCCTCCTCTGGAGAGATGTCTTCCTCCTCCATCGACTCCTCCTCATCCTCCTCACAAAGTGTCCCCTGCCTAGGCCTTTGTGAGGAAACACGTAGCGCAGACTGTCCAGAAGCAGATGGCATTTGGGACTCCTCATCCTCCACCTCTTCCGAAACCTCATCCCTTAGTGCTTGCAGTGTTTGTTGAAGCAGGCAGATAAGGGGGACAGTCATGCTGACTAGTGCATCATCTGCACTCGCCATCCGCGTGGATTCATCGAAGGCACGCAAAACGAGGCAGATGTCCTTCATAGAGGCCCACTCAATGGTGCTGAAGTGTGAACGGCGCACAGTGCGACTTGTTTGCGCCTGATGCAGCTGGTACTCCATGACTGCTGCCTGCTGCTCACACAACCGCTACAACATATGTAACGTTGAATTCCACCGGGTGGGTAGGTCACATATGATGCGATGTTCCGGAAGGCCAAATCGTCGCTGCAGAGCAGCGAGGCGCGATCTTGCCGTGCTGGAACGCCGCAAGTGAGCGCACTCTATGCGGACCTTGTGCAACAGTGCATCAAGATCCGGATAGTCCCTCAGAAAGCTCTGCACGACCAAGTTAAGCACATGTGCCAGACATGGGATGTGTGTGAGGTTGCCTAGGCCAAGAGCTGCCACCAGATTTCGGCCATTGTCACACACTACCAAGCCCGGCTGGAGATTCGCTGGCCCAAACCACACATCGCTCTCCAGCTTGATAGCATTCCAGAGCTCCTGCGCTGTGTGGCTTCGATTCCCCAAAGAAATTAATTTGAGTACAGCCTGTTGACGTTTGGCCACGGCTGTGCTCATATCGGTCTTAACAGGCTCCTGCTCTGCTGTTTCTGAGGAACTTGAGTAGGAGGAGGAGTCTATGTGTACGGACTGGAGTCCTGCAATCCGTGGCGTTGTAAGAACACGTACAGCGCCACTCTCCAGATCTGTACCCGGCTCCACAACATTGACCCAGTGGGCAGTGAGGGAAAGGTATCGTCCCTGTCCATGGTTACTGGTCCACGCATCGGTGGTCAGGTGGACCTTGCTACTAACGGCGTTTAGTAGCGCATGTTTTATTTTGGCCTCAACAAGTTTCTGCAGGGCAGGGACGGCTCGCCTGCTGAAATAAAAGCGTCTGGGCACCTTGTATTGGGGGACTGCCAATGCCATTAAGTCCCGGAAGGTGTCAGTGTCCACCAGCCTGAATGACAGCATTTCAACTGCCAGAAGTTTGGCAATGCCAGCATTCAGAGACTGTGCTCGGGGATGGTTTGCTGAGTAAGGGCGCCTTTTATCCCATGCCTGTGCTACCGATGGCTGTGATGGATGGGAACGTGCTGCTATGGGTGGAATCTGACAGGGTCTCCGGACAACGGTGGCAGAGGTTCTTCCTTGGCGATCCTGTGAGGAAGCCGAACCAGCAGTGTGTGAGCTGGAGGAAGAGGCCCCAACACGAACTGAAGAGGTGGTAGGTGGTGCTGTACGTTGGCCTATGTCTTCAGGGTGTCTCTGCAACTCCAACTCGTGCTTGGTGCGCACATGTTTCCACATATTTGTGGTATTGAGGTTGCTGACATTTCTCCCTCTTTTGACTATCTGATGACACAGCTTGCATTTGACAAAGCAAATGTCATCTGCAACTGTGTCAAAAAAGGACCACGCACTGCAACTCTTGGGAGCGCCCGTTTTGCCTTTGGAATGAGGAATGCTCCTAACGGGTGCCGAAGTGGAGGGTACAGGCAACCAAGTCTTCCCCCTCCCTCTGCCTCCTGTTTTGGCCGGTAGGGGAATCTCTTCCTCCGAGCTGCTCCCACCACCTTCCTGTTCCTCACGCCATGATGGGTCAAGGACCTCATCATCTTCCCTCCCCTCTTCAAACAGCTGCTTCTCCGGGGTTGTCTCGCCAGCACCGTACGCACCAGAAAGTGGCAACTGAGTCTCGTCATCATCTGATGCGTACTGAGGTGTGCTGACCATAGGCACTGGCCCACTCGCCTCTTCAGATTCAGAGGGACAAAGAAGTTGCGCATCACTGCATACTCCCTCTTCTTCACATTCAGGAATGCTGCTTGGCTGGCCCCCTCTTTCCAAGCCAACAGATTCCGAGAACAGAAGTAGAGACTGTGATGGCTCCTGTCCATGTCTCTCTGACTGCCTGGGCACTTTGGCAGGTGGTGAAGAGACAGATGGTTGCTCTTCGGTGCTCTGGTCCTGAGAGGCTGTGGAAGTAATTGAAGTCGATGCGTTAGCTGCCATCCATCCGACAACGGCTTCAATTTGTTCCTCCCGCAGCAGTGGGGTACGTTGAGGTCCTACAAAGCTGCGCATAAAGGACTGTTGCCTGCTAAAACTGGGGGATGCTGATCCACTGGTGCCCGCAGCAGGCCCAGAATCCCCACGTCCTCTACCTGCAGAATCCCCACGTCCTCTCCCTGCAGAATCCCCACGTCCTCTCCCTGCTGAAACTCCACGCCCACGCGCCTTACTCCCTGCCTTCTTCATCTTGCCAGACTGCTTAAGATAGGCAGAAAAGTACAACGGGGGGCCTTAGTGTGCTTATTCCTGAACAGCTGGTTACAGGTACAAGAAACACTAATTTTATGAAGTGTGTGTGTGTGGACTACACTTTAATAGGAGCTGATGTGGCCTACACAAGTTCCAAATGTAGTGTTTGGTGAACTTTTTTTGTGGTTTCTTTGTTGGAAACAAACTCAAAGTATGTGAACAAAGAATTGAAACTGATAGTATCACCAACTTTTTGGAGCTATTACAATGCAGGCAGGTAACCTACAATGCAAAAGATGAGGCTCCAAAAAAATTGGGTAATACTAATCTGGCTGCGCCGGCAGGGCACAAGCCAGAAAAAAAGGCTCCTCTATCTACTCCTATATAGTATTTGCAACCAACCAATGTTGATGGATACGGATGGATGCACACTAATAGGAGAAGAAAAAATGAGCTGCACTCAAAGACAAATATTGTATGTGTGAGGCAGTGACGCACGTTGAGCGTCCTACAACCAGACGTAGCTGCAGGACACTCTACTCAGCGTGAGCTGCACTCACACACAGTCAGAGACCTCTCAGACAGCCGTCAACAGTGCAGCTAAGTGGGCACTGGCACTGACAGGCTGCAGAAAGGCTCCGCTGTGTACTCCTATATAGTGTTTGCAACCACCGTAGATGGAGACGGATGGATGCACACTAATAGAAGAAAAAATGAGCTGCACTCAAATAAAAATATGTGTGAGGCACTGACGCACGCTGAGCGTCCTACAGCCAGACGTAGCTGCAGGACACACTACTCAGCGTGAGCTGCACTCACACACAGTCAGAGACCTCTCAGACAGCCGTGAACAGTGCAGCAAAGTGGACACTAGCACTGAAAGGCTGCAGAAAGGCTCCGCTGTCTACTACTAGTGTTTGCAACCAACGTATATGGATACGGATGGAAGCACACTAGATTGAAATTATGTAAAAAATGCAGCTCAAAAAATAAAAGATGTATGAGGCAGCAGTGATCACACTGGGTGGCCTACAGCCTGACGTGGCTGCAGGACCCACTCCACAGCGTGAGCTGCACTCACACAGCCCTTGCAGACAGCTGTGAACACTGCTGCTAGGGCAAAGAAGGCTACAGTGGTGGTTTATGTAGCCTGGGTAAAGCACTAGATGTTTGGTGGAATCGCTATTTCTAACTGTCCCTCACAGTCTTCTACAGCAGCCTGTCCCTAACTGAATTCACAGCAGAGTGAAGCAGAAATGGCGGCTGCGGTGGCTTTTATAGTGCATCATGACATCATTTCGGCAGCCAATCACAGCCATGCCAATAGTTAACATGCCTACATGCCTAACAGGATGTGCCCACACTTCGGAGGATTCCCATTGGCTTAATCAAAGCAAGCAGGCTCATAGCATGATGGGAACTTCCGATTCCGATCCCGGAATCCGATATCACAAAAGTATCGGAAGTCAGTATCGGAATTCCGATACCGCTAATATCGGCCGATACCCGATACTTGCGGTATCGGAATGCTCAACACTACTCATGGTCACTGCGGATGCCGGATGTATGTTTGTAGCAGTGGACATTGGAGCATTTGGCCGTGGTAATGACTCACAGGCTTTTAAAAACTCAGACATGGGCCGGAGGTTGTATGGCAACCAATTTAATTTCCCTATGCCACGGCCTCTTCCTCACACCGAAGCTCCGCCACTGCCCTTTGTAATGGTTGGCGATGAGGCTTTTCAAATGTGCGCAAACTTACTGAAACCCTACTCCAGCCGGGACTTGGACCACACCAAAAAAATATTTAATTACAGGCTGACCAGGGACAGAAGAACTGTCGAGTGTGCTTTTGGGATTCTTGTCTCCAGATGGCGAATTCTCGGCACGGCCATTAATCTTAAACTTGAAACAGTCGATGAGGTGGTGAAGGCCTGTCTGGTTCTACATAATTTTGTGATGGCTAAAGAGCACCCGACCTTTGAACTGGACGATGATTCTCCTAACCCATTGCCTGAATTCACTCAGCACCCTCTCAGGTCATCCGTTGAAGTTGGCCAAATGAAGGACCAATTTGCAGCCTACTTTATTTCTGATGTAGGACGGGTGCACAGGCAAGATGAAATGTTGTAATAATGTTTTCGTTTGTGTATGTTAATAAAAAACCTTATTTGATACCATTACTGAGTGCACTATATTTTTTAAACTCCAATTAAATAAAAAACTTCCCATGTATAACTGTGAATTTTTTGATGTTCTCACACCTGGGCAGATAAATACACATATGAGTTAAAATGCAGCATTGCTAGTCTGCGTGAAATATATTGGAACGTAAGCAAAGCTGCATGTTAAATCTGATGTGTATTAACCAGGCCATGAATCAGGAAACCAAATTTTTTCAAAAGAAAATTGTCCAACTAGTGTAAAAAAAAGTATGTGATTCGTTCAAAACCCAACCCCTATGAAAGTCAATGGGGAATAAAAGTCAGCATTGAGTGGATGAATGTAATCAGCTCAATTCCAACTTTTATTTAACATTAACTAAAATTGTGGTAGTGTACAAAGAAACATTTTTTTAGAAAGAAACTTATTTTTTTAGACAAGTTTCACCAGTTTGTTTTTCAGGAAACCAGATCCTAGTTGGTAAAACTCGAGTTATTACACTAGGCCTAGGTATGACTATACTAGGCCGTGGTATTTCACATATGACTATACTAGGCCTTGGTATTTAACATGTGTTAAATACCAAGGCCTAGTATAGTAATATGACTATACCAGGCCTTGGTATTTAACACATGATTATACTAGGCCTTGGTATTTATTATACTAGGCCTTGTTATTTCACATATGACTATACTAGGCCTTTGTATTAACATATGTTAAATACAAAGGCCTAGTATAGTAAAATGACTATACTAGGCCTTTGTATTAACATATGTTAAATACAAAGGCCTAGTATAGTAAAATGACTATACTAGGCCTTTGTATTTAACATATGTTAAATACAAAGGCCTAGTATAGTAATATGACTATACCAGGCCTTTGTATTTAACATATGTTGAATACAAATGCCTAGTATAGTCATATGACTATATTAGGCCTTGGTTTTTAACATATTACGTGTATTTACCCATCAGTGTGTGTGAGCGGCGCAAAAAACATTAATCAAACTTTGTAATGGTGAACCACAAATGTAAATTTATTTTTAACCACAAAAATAAAAAAAAAAAAATTTTTTTGCGTTTGGGGGCAGATGGTTGCAATTTGGGGGTGTGCAGGGAAGATGCAACACTTGCAATTGAAGACGGTGTTTGAGGGGAAGGGGCAGCAAAACTTGTGGGGGAAGGTAGTCCAGTTAAGGGAATTAAACTAGGAACACTTGGAGGAGAGGAAATCGGTTCAGGTACATTTCTTCTAATTGCATGCCGCCGTAGGCTTGTCTGCCTGGACCGACTTGGGCCCAATGCCCGCCTTGATTGATTTTGCCTTGAACTTGGGGCAAATATTGAATGGAGGTCCCCCGTCTGCTGCTGTGGCTGCTGCTGCTGTGGCTGCTGCTGAGGTGGCTGCTGCTGCTGATGTGGCTGCTGCTGCGGTGGCTGTTGCTGATGTGGCTGCTGCTGCAGCTGTGGCTGCTGCTGCGGTGGCTGTTGCTGCTGTGGCTGCTGCTGCTGTGGCTGCTGCTGCGGTGGCTGTTGCTGCTGTGGCTGCTGCTGATGCTCTTGGTTGGCAGTGCTCGTCCTTGCAGGAGGACTGGTGGCGGCAGTGATGGTCCAGGTTTGCGGAGTGGTGGTGGCAGGGCTACTACATGTTGTTGTAGCGGCAGGGCTGTTCCACGTTTGCCTAGTGGTGGCTGAGCTCCACGCATGCATGGGGGTTGCAGTGGTGCTCCAGACAGGAGCAGCGCTTGCCATGGTGGTGTTGGTGGGTGTCCTGGCTTTGAATAGAGGTGTCCGTGCAGTGGTATGCAGCACAAGTCGGTAGTGAGGTGAAGCGAGTCAATGGTGGCACAGGTGGAAATGACACCACTGACTGCTGACCGTACCGATTATGCTGCATAGCCTGCAAGAAAGCATTGTTGCAGGCCTGCAGCACATTCAGCTGTTGCTCAGGACTAAGGTGTTCCGCCAAGCCCTTTTCAATCTTACTAAAAAAATGGTGCGCTGGTCTGTTGAGGTCGGCCTCCAGACGGTCAAGGCGCTGTTTGACAGAATTGAAGCGGTGTTCAAAGTGGTTAAAACCACGTTCCATGAGTGCAAAACCGCTTTCAACTCTGTCGGACAGCGACTTGAGGCTGGCATTAAAGGCCTCGCTCAAGTGCATAAACTCGGGCAAGACATTCCTGTCCAAGGCCCTCTGCCGCTGGCGGGTAGTGCCCGCATAACCAGTGGCAGAGACCTAGGACAGGGGAACACCTGATGGCCCAGCTTCCTGGTCACCAGCTGTGTGTGTGGCCGACCTGCAAGGTGCTTCCTGGCTGTCGGATGGCTGGGACGGGTCAGAGGACGTCCGAGGAAGGACCGCTCCAGGGCCAGGTTGCAGGTTGCTGCTCCAGGTGCTGTGGAAGAAAGGAAAATCATTACTACCATGCCTTTACAAGAAGCATCAGCTGTGGATTAGAAAAACACAGATTAATAAAAATAAAAACCCAAAATTTTGAATACTTACGATCTCGTGGCAAGGACCGGTCTTAGGAACTGCAACGCGTGATAGTGACGGTATCTAGTTCTGGTCCTTGACGCAGATCCACTGCGAACCTGGCCCTCAGCACGAACATCACTGTTGAAGCGGTCCTTGATCGAACGCCAACGTGTTTGGACTTTGTCCACTGTTGGAAAAAAATAAACAGTGCCATCAAGGACAACAGTCACTGCGGCACAATACAGCAATACAATACTCAAAGCAGTCACTGTAGAGCCCGATGACACTGTTGGGTTTCCTGCTAGAATATATCTAGCACGAAACCCAACAGTGCCATCAAGGACAACAGTCACTGTGGCACAATACAGCAATACAATACTCAAAGCAGTCACTGTAGAGCCCGATGACACTGTTGGGTTTCCTGCTAGAATATATCTAGCACGAAACCCAACAGTGCCATCAAGGACAACAGTCACTGCGGCACAATACAGCAATACAATACTCAAAGCATTCACTGTAGAGCCCGATGACACTTTTGGGTTTCCTGCTAGAATATATCTAGCACGAAACCCAACAGTGCCATCAAGGACAACAGTCACTGCAGCACAATACAGAGCAGGGAAATACTTACTAAACGCCTTTTTGGAGGATGCTGTGGCGCTGTCCCAGCCATCCATCAATGCTGCGGCCACCTCATTCCATAGCCGCCGTGTCACCACATTGTCCTTGTACAGCCGGTCACGGCTGTCCCACAACGGGGCACGCTCCTGGACCAGGCTGATGAGCTGCTCATTATCCAGATAGACGTCTTCATCCCGTTGTGGAACCTAGACAAAACACATTCATTAGAATAATCAAATTTAAATTGAATAAAAAGTTTAAAAAAAAAATACAGAAAAGATGAAAAATAGAAGATAAAAAATAAAGAACATTACAAAACATTTCATACATACATTCCGTATCACCACCGAGACTTCGCTTCGCTGCTCCTGGTCTTCGCCCTCAGTAGTCCCGTCCGCAGAAGATGATGATGATGTCTTAAAAAAAATAAAAACAAACGTAAGAGATTTGGAGTAGCAGCAGATATACTTACTAGATGCACGAAAATAATCACCTCACGGTCTGCTTGCGCCAATTCCTGCCACAATGGGGAATATTCTGATTCCGAAGACATGCTGCATGTAAAAATAATAAAAATCATTAGTACATACACAATTGAAAAGGACAGGCATACGATGTAATAATACTCACATTCTTGACGCTGATAGAAGATGGGTTTGTTGGTGAATGTCTGCTCTCCAATCTGTCACTGTAGTTGTGGTACAGTGTTGGCAGACACCTCCTTTATATAGACTTTTTTTTTTGGACTTTAGAATTTTATAACTTGTCTAAAAAGTGGACACCACAAAAAAAACGCAGCGCTAAAAAAACGCATCCATGCGCATGCCAGTGCGCACGTATGCGCATCCATAGGCCATAATGGCCTTTTTTAGCGCAAAACGTGCGCATACGTGCGCATGCGCTTTTTTGAAGTGGTTGGGCAGACAAAAAAATGCAACATTCAGCATCTGGAAAATAAAATCGCACACCACAAAAAAACGCAGCGCACGAAAAACGCATACGTGCGCATGCCAATGCGCACATGTGCTCGCCCATGTTAAATATAGGGGAAAAAAGCGCATGCGCACGAATGCGTTTTTTCAAGCGCAAAAAAAACGCAAATGTGAAACCAGCCTTAGCTGCACCACAACATATGTCCCAGAGAAGCGACACTGCAGGGCTGGTCAATCTAATCAGAAACCACAGGTGGCGTCACGTATCATTCACCTATAAATGTAATTCACCCCTTTGCATGGATGCCCAGGGCCACGGGACGGGTCAACACCACCGTGACACATCCCTGTGAGACACCGGCCCGGTACCGATTAACCCCACTGCCCTGCCTGGCCACCCACACTCCATGTCAGATTCATCTTGGACTGGGGAATTCACGATTTGACTTGATAACCCAGGCATGGTATGATAGAAAGAGCTACATGGACAAATGTGAAGTGTGGCCTGCTGCATTATTCACTTTGGGTGGGGGTGCAGGACCCAAGGAAAGGGGTTCTTCCTGACCAGGAGCCAGCACTTGATGACTCAGTGCTGGCATTTTTTTAAACTTCAGAAGAGGAGGGCATATTTGCTGGAGTCTGTTTCAGCAATGTAAGCCCAAACCAGTTCCACATGCTCCGGCTTTAAAAGCGGTTAACCTACTCCCAGAATAGGTAGCCTTCCAGGCGTTCCGGAGCCAGACCATGACACAGGCTCAACACCTCCTGCCTTAGCTGCTATTGTGCTTTGGCCACTACCAGCAGATGCACCACCACCATCAGCACCAGCTGCCCCCCCCACGCCCACGTCCGCGGCCTCTTCCACCAAACTTCAAAATTAAGCACAAAATAGACACAAAATAACATCAGATATATGGCACTGTATCAGAAGCGTACAGCTCTATTCAGTCAAAGGATAATTGTCAATCTCCATATATATTCCATCAGTCACACAGAGACGCTCACAGGCTCAGTATGGATTAGACAAGAATATAAAAAGTAGACAAAGTGTACAGTATCATCAGATAGCAGGTATATATAGCATAGTTTAAACATTAACAATGTACGCCTATATATCAGGAGCAGTGTTGAGCCACCCCGCTAGTGTTTTGGTTCGTCGCACAGGAGGCAAGTTCGTCGAATGTTCGTCGAACCACATTGAAAACAATGGCAGAGACACCACACTACACTTGCTCACAGAGCCAGTGCGCGTGTCCTGAGTACAGAAACAGTGCTAAAAGATACCTGTGGAGCAGGGCAGCAGAGGTGACAATGCATGCTTCAAACTATTGGTGTCAGGGTCCAGTCAGCGCCGGAAAGTAAAGATGCACAGGACCTGCGGACACAGAAGTTAGCAAGCTGGCACAGGACCTATGGTCACGTGACTGCAAGGGGGCGGGGCTTAGCGTCCTGCTTTCAGATATGACAGGACACCATACAACAATTCAGAGTCCGGCAAAACAGAAGTCACAACAGTACGGGCAAACGAGGCACAGGAGGGACAAACAGACGGGTGGTCAGACAAAGCCAAAGGTCATACACAAGAGGGCGACGTGGTACAAAGGGGACAAGCAGAGAGAAGTCGGGTCACAAGCAGAGAGTCATACATGAGAGGTAGCGCAGTACAAGAGGGGCAGGCAGAACTCGTAACAGGGACAGAACCGGATCAAAACCAAACAAGCAAGCAAGATATCAGGCACAAGGCACACGTACACACAAGGTCAACTAACTCAGCCGAGGGCAGAGTATAACTGACACTGGACCTAGGTCCAGTGAGCATTAAATAGTCGCCCTCTGCCAGAGAGAGGTGGAACAATTAACCCCCAGTCTGATCAGGCCGGGCCAAAGCGAAACCCCATCCTGGATCATGACAGTACCCTCCTCTCAATGGGGGGCCACTGGACCCTCAGGTCTCTCAGGGTACTTGGCGCGAAAGGCCCCAACCAACCGATCCGCATGGACTGATCAAGCAGGAACCCATGACCGTTCTTCAGGACCGTAGCCTTTCCAATGTACCAGATATTGAAGGGCACGACGGACCAACCTAGAGTCGACAATTAGTTCCACCTCGTACTCCGACTGCCCGTCTACCAAAACCGGTGGTGGGGAAGCTGATGATCCCTCCCCACCAGACCTCACAGGTTTCAAAAGGGCCCTATGGAAAACATTTGGGATCCGCAGAGATGGCGGGAGCCGCAACCGAAAAGCCACCGGGTTAACTGCTTCGGTAATTACATAGGGACCTATAAACTTGGGTCCAAGGTTCGCAGAGGGGACCTTGAGCCTTATATTCTTGGTGGACAACCATACCTTATCCCCAATCTGAAACACAGGTCCCTCGGATCGTTTTTTGTCCGCAAAAAAATTAAATTTGTCCTGGGCCTTCGTAATGTTACTCTGGACCTCCCACCATACCTCCCCCAACCGCTGGATCGTCTCATCCACCCCAGGACACCCAGAATTCAAGCGGGAAAATTCTCCAAAATGAGGATGAAACCCATAAATGCAGAAAAAGGGAGATGTACCCGTAGACTGGTTAATGCGGTTGTTAAAGGCAAACTTGGCCAACGGTAACACAGAACACCAATCATCCTGTCGGGCTGAGGTCAAGCAACGCAAAATTTGCTCCAGAGACTGATTGGTCCGCTTGGTCTGCCCATTAGTCTCAGGATGATAAGCGGATGAAAAGGACAGACCAATACCCAACCTCTTGCAAAAAGCCATCCAAAATCTGGAAACAAATTGCACTCCTCAGACACCACATTCAAGGGTACCCCATGCAACCGCACCACATGCTCAACGAACAATCTGGACAACGTTTCCGCATTAGGTAGAGCTGCCAAAGGTACAAAATGTGCCTGCTTACTAAACCTGTCCACCACAACCCAAGCAACGGTATTGCCCTTGGAGGGGGGAAGGTTGGTGATGAAATCCATGGACAAATGAGTCCATGGTCTCTCAGGAATTGGCAGTGGTACCAATTCCCCGGCTGGCCGGTTATGGGGGGTTTTTGCATGGGCACAAACATCACAAGCAGACACATATTCCCCAACATCAGAGGCTAAAGCAGACCACCAGAATACTCTAGCAATGGCCTTCTGGGTAGCTGAGATCCCTGGATGTCCACCCAGAACTGAGTCATGGAACTCCCGGAGGACCTTGAGGCGAAACTGAGCTGGCACGAAAAGCTTATCCACCCGCTTAGTCGGAGGTGCCAGAGACTGAGCCTCCTGAATCTCCCGTTCCAACATATTAGAAATATCTGCCACCACCACCCCAGGCTGAAGAATGGAGGATGAAGGTTCCGGGGGGGACACCGGATCTAGACTGCGTGACAAGGCATCCGCTCTGACATTTCTACATCCTGGCCGAAAAGTGATCGAGAAGTTGAACCGGGAAAAAAAAGTGACCATCTAGCCTGTCTGGGAGTCAACCTTTTAGCTGACTCAATGTAAGCTAGGTTTTTGTGGTCCATAATTACTGTTATAGGATGGACAGCCCCCTCCAAAAAATGCCTCCATTCTTCAAAGGCCAACTTTACGGCCAAAAGTTCTCGATTCCCCACATCATAGTTTCTCTCCGCAGGGGAGAACTTCTTTGAGAAAAAGGTGCAAGGTTTCCAATTGGTCAAAGTGACGGGTCCCTGGGACAATACCGCCCCCACCTCCACCTCTGAGGCATCTACCTCAACAATAAATGGTTCCGACAGGTCCGGTTGAATAAGAACCGGGGCAGACATGAAACAATTTTTTAGAAACTGAAGCGCCACTACCGCTGCGGTTGACCAATTCTTGATATTCGCCCCCTTTTGAGTCATGTCTGTGAAGGGTTTAACCACCTGTGAGAACCCCCTTATAAATTTACGGTAGTAATTGACGAATCCTAGGAAACGCTGCAGAGCCTTCAAATCACAAGGCTGAACCCACTCGACAATGGACTGCACCTTATTAGGATCCATGCGATACCCTTCAGCAGACACAATGAACCCCAGAAAAGACAGTTCCTGGACAAAAATTAAGCATTTTTCTAATTTAGCAAAGAGACAGTTCACCCGGAGCCTTTGGAGAACTGCCCGAACATGACCAATGTGAGCCTGTTTATCAGGAGAGTAGATCAATATATCATCCAAATATACCACCATAAAACGTCCAATGAAATCAGAGAACACATGATTAATGAAATTTTGGAAAACCGCTGGAGCATTGGTCAGACCGAAAGGCTTGACCAAATTTTCATACAACCCTTCAGTAGTGAGAAAAGCGGTTTTCCACTCATCTCCATCCCCGACTCGGATAAGGTTATATGCTCCCCGTAGATCTAACTTTGAAAACCACTTAGCTCTGGACAACTGATTGTATAAACCAGGAATAAGTGGAAGGGGATACGTATTCCTCACAGTTATCTTATTTAACTCATGAAAATCGAGGCATGGGCGTAAACCACCGTCTTTTTTCTTTACAAAAAAGAACCCCGCCGCTACGGGAGAAACAGAAGGACGAATGTGTCCCTTACAGAGACTCTCGGAAATATATTCTTTCATCGCGGCCCGTTCTGGACCCGAAAGATTATACAAGCGGGCTTTGGGCAATTTAGCACCTGGAACCAGGTCAATGGCACAATCAAATTGGCGGTGTGGTGGTAAAACCTCAGCCTCTTTTTCGGAGAAAATGTCCGTATAGCCTTTCAGGCACTCCGGAATACCTTCCAGACCCACGGACGACACAGACACCATAACAAGACATTTTTCTGAACAATAGGGACCCCATTTAACAATGTCCCGATATTCCCAATTAATTACAGGATTACGCAATTGTAACCAGGGGAACCCTATCACCAGTCCCGCAGGCAGGTTGTCTATCACAAAACATGAAATGTGTTCTGGTGTAAGGAGCTCACTTTAAGGAGAAACTCTTCAGTGTGAAACATAACATTATTCTTAACCAGTGGTGTTTTGTCAATGGCAACAATGTGAATAGGAGTCTCCAACCTAACTGTCCCTAAATTACACCTGGCCACCAAGTCCGAGTCAATAAAGTTCAATGATGAACCGCAATCCACGAAGGCAGAAGTGGATGTAGAGATACTCCCACAACAAAGTCCCACTTGCAACAACATTTTAGAGAAGGCAGAAAAGGGTACCTGAGAACCTGGGTGACCTCCATGACAATCACCCGGGCTCAGTCGCTTGTTGGTCAGTGGACCGGAGGGGCAATCCTTTTTCCAATGTCCAGAATCGCCACAGTGAAAACAGCATTTTCCCATGTGCCGTTGTCTCCTTACATCTTCTTAGAGGTCGATGGTTCCCACCTCCATGACTTCCAATGTATGACTGGCTCCCCTTCCTTGGGAGAATAACGGTCTCTCAATTTGCATCACTCCTCTCGCCCGTAGCCTGCGATCCATTCGGACGGCCTGTGTCATAGCCTCCTTCAGGGAATCAGGCGGAGGGTTGAGAGCCAAGGCATCTTTCAGATGTTCAGACAGGCCTCAACGGAACAAACCCCGGAAGGCGGCGTCATTCCAGCAGACCTCAGCAGCCCAGCGTCTGAACTCTGAGCAAAACCACTCAGCTGAGTGCTTCCCCTGGCATACATTCATCACCATGTCCTCAGCCATAAGCATTCGATCAGGCTCATCATAAATATGCCCCAGGGTTAAAAAAATGCATCCACATTCATACGCTCAGAGGCCGTGGTCAAAAGGGAGAAAGCCCAAGCTTGGGGGGCTCCCCTTAACAGAGACATAATGACCCCCACTCTGTGACCTTCATCCCCCGAAGAGTGATGTCTCAATGAAAAAAAAAGCTTACAGCCCTCCTTGAAAACTATGAATTTCCTTTTATCTCCAGAAAATGTATCTGGTAACTTAACCGGAGACTCAGGGGAAACTAATGTAACATCCCGAGCCCCCAAAGAGAATACCCCCTGCACAGTGTCAGCGATCAGCTGCTGAGACTGAGCCAGGACTCGTTGTTCTCCAAGGAGTTTCTGAGACATCTGAGTCAGGTGCCTTACCTGCTCAGAAAGAGCATGCATAGGATCCATCACACACACAGGAGAATGGGAGCAGAGAAAAAAAATGGTATGGGTCAGTTATAATGTCAGAGACACCACACTACACTCGCTCACAGAGCCAGTGCGCGTGTCCTGAGTACAGAAACAGTGCTAAAAGATACCTGTGGAGCAGGGCAGCAGAGGTGACAATGCATGCTTCAAACTATTGGTGTTAGGATCCAGTCAGCACTGGAAAGTAAAGATGCACAGGACCTGCGGACACAGAAGTTAGCAAGCTGGCACAGGACCTATGGTCACGTGACTGCAAGGGGGCGGGACTTAGCGTCCTGCTTTCAGATATGACAGGACACCATACAACAACTCAGAGTCAGGCAAAATGGAGGTCACAACCGTACGGGCAAACGAGGCACAGGAGGGACAAACAGGCGGGTGGTCAGACAAAGCCAAAGGTCATGCACAAGAGGGCGACGTGGTACAAAGGGGATGAGCAGAGAGAAGTCGGGTCACAAGCAGAGAGTCATACACGAGAGGTAGCGCAGTACAATAGGGGCAGGTAGAACTCGCAACAGGGACAGAACCGGATCAAAACCAAACAAGCAAGCAAGATATCAGGCACAAGGCACATGTACACACAAGGTCAACTAACTCAGCTGAGGGCAGGAGTATAACTGACACCGGACCTAGGTCCAGTGAGCATTAAATAGCCGCCCTCTGCCAGAGAGAGGCAGAACAATTAACCCCCAGTCTGATCAGGACGGGCCAAAGCGAAACCCCGTCCTGGATCATGACACAAACACATAGAAAACAATTACAAAACACCTTAAAAGGTGTCCCAAAGCCAAAAAAATGCTCAGAAGACAAAAATTAACATATGGAAAAGGGCAACTACATTTAGAAAAGAGGTGGAGGAGTAAAAGGAGGGGGTGGAGGGGACACAGATATAGGCTCGTCATGCCCTTATGAAGTCAAGAAAGGCTGGAATAAAAATGTAAAATACAAACAAAAAAAAAAAATTCTGAAATCGAACACGATCATATACCGTTGGACTTCCCACCAATAAATTATGCCAACTGGCAATTGGGCGGCGTTATTCCCACGAACCTCCAAACAGCGTCCATGAAGGCAAAGTGTTTGCTTTCCGGGGGCAGTATGATTGCAAAGCTGAACCTTAAAGGAATGTCCAAAAGGGCACCACCAGGAGTGGAGCCTGCGACTTAATTGGACTCCACCCGGGAAACCACAACCATGCCACCTCAAGAAAAGATTGCACACATTTAAAGTTTTGTCGATTCTGTGTGTGGTGTGGTATGTCCGTTTGTAGTTGTGCTAGCGATTTGTCAGCTTTATTCCATTAACGAACGAGACTCCGGCATGCCCCCGCGGTACGCGTCAAGGTTACTAGAGGGATACGCGAGGCTCTGGCACGCGAGATTGAGCAATAACAGGTCTATCATGGCCTTACATGTCCGGGGCTGCATGCGTGCTACACTGAAAGGACCAGCTTTTGTTGCTTACAGGTGCTGATTACCCGCTGAACACCGTTAGTGATGGGGATCTGTGATTCCTATTATTCCCCGCAAACGATGATTTCCCAGTAAATGCAGGTCAACCGCAATTCCTGAATTAGGCCTAACTGGCATTCCTGAAAAAATGCAAAAAATTACGTGTCCAAACCACAGGTGCTGTAGCTTGCTTAACAACTCTGCAGCCGTTCTCAGGCCCAGTATGGATTCGACAAGATTCTAGAAAGTTGATAAAGAGTACAGTTTCACCTGATAACACGTATATATGTAGCATAGTTTACACATTAAAAACCTATGTCTATATATAAGGAGGCAGGCTCAGACGGTCTCAGGCCCAGTATGGATTAGACATTTTTGGACAAAGGTGAGAAAGGGTACCGTATCACTGGATAACAGGTATGTATACCATAGTTTACACATTAAAAACCTATGTCTATAGATCAGGAGGCAGGCTCAGATGGTCTCAGGCCCAGTATGGATTAGACGTGATTGGACAAAGGTGACAAAGGATACCGTATCACTGGATAACAGGTATGTATAGCATAGTTTACACACTAAAAATATATGTCTATAGATCAGGAGGCAGACTCAGACGTTCTCATGTCCAGTATGGATTTGACCAGATTGTGCAAAGTTGAGAAAGGGTACATTATCACTGGATAGCAGGTATATATAGCATAGTTTAAACATTTAAAATCTCCGTGTTCTCAGTATGGATTAGACAACAATCTAAAAAGTCGGAAAAAGGTACTGTATTTGAAGCGTACACCAGTATACACTTTTGGTGATATTTTTTAATCTTCATATATATTTCTGTCCAGACTCTCCGCAATAGGAAATGAGATACATACAATTACTGACATAAAGTCTAGTGATTGCAGAAATCTAGGAATTCCTATTCACGGGATAAACTTCTGACACAATTCTCAGAGGCGATGCTGACCCTCAATTAATTAGTGTGTGGAGACAGCAAAAACCTTTCTTTGTGAAGAAAGTGTTGCTGTATAGCAGTACCGTTGATCCCATCGCCGTTACTCATATCCATCCAATTTTGATCACAGGGAGAGATGTAAACATGGTGCTCACTGCCTATCATGATCTGATATGTAACTTTGGAGTGCAAAACACAGAAGCCACAGGCTGTAGGCGATTCAATTGGATTGGCATGAGAGGGCACATTCAAAAATGTGCGCTGGAATGTCACACGTCTGTGGGTAGGAAAACTGTGAAAGCTGATGAGAAACCTCCACTGCATCTCATTGTGAGTCGATGTCCATAAGAAATGGAAGCCATTGATCATCTGAAGCTAGAGCCCGGCCAGCGGGACAGGGCATAGCTACATCTTAACCATCATCTTCTATCAGTTCACCAAATTTGTAGTGGCAGTCCCAGTGAAGGATTTGACAGCCCAGACTACACAGCGGAGGAGCAGGGAGAGGTAAACATTGCAAATGCTGGGGCCCTGCCCAAGCAAGGGGGGAACACTTGTGGGCGTCGGTACTGGCACTGGGCCCCTCATAGTACGGCGGTGTGTCTGACGGCGGGTGTGCACCCCCACCATCAGAGACACTTGATTGCACTATGAGGACCCTGGGCCAGTGCCCGCGCCCAAGAGTCGGCCCACCCACCTGTCCAGGGCCACGGCACTCGCACGGTTGCATGCGCTAGGTGGTGACCCCGGCTTAGAAAATGGCATATGTTGATGTGGGACATTCACCTGCTGCTAAAGGCGAAATTGGTCAAGTCCCAGGAAGAGGAGGACCAAAGAAAGCCATTTTTCTGGCAACCTATGTGTCATCAGGGTAAAATCCTTGGAAACCCATACATGGTTCATTTTAATGAAGGCTAGATCATCCACATTTTGGGTCAAGAGACGGGTCCTTTTTTCTGTCAGGATTGATCAAGCAGCACTGAAGACTCTTTCCGATAGCACACTTGCAGCTGGGCAAGCGAGCTCCAGTAAGGCATATTGTGCCAATTCAGGCCAGGTGTCCAGTTTAGCGGCCCAATAGTCAAATGGAAATGACCTGTGAGGGAGAACATCGATATGAGATGAGAAGTAGTTTGTAACCATACTTGACAAGTGCTGTCTCCTGTCACTTTCAATCGATGCAGTATTACCAGTCGTGTGAGCGGGACTTGAATTATCAGTCCACAACATGGTCAAGAAACCCCTGTCTCCAACGCCACTTCTGATGTGTGCACCACGAACACCTCTTCCAAGTTGCCCCCCGGCCCCTACAGCTCGTGTGAGAACCATCACCGCTGCTGTGTGCTTGGAATGCCTCAACCAACCGGTTTACCAGAGTTGCTTGTTTGTTAGCCAATATTAGGTCAAGGTTCTCCTGTGGCATGATGTTTTGGAATTTGCCTTTATAGTGTGGATCCAGGATGCTGGCCAACCAGTAGTCGTCATCGTTCATCATTTTGGCAATGCGGGGGTCCCTTTTTAGGATCTGCAAGGCATAATCTGACATGTGGGCCAATGTTCCCGGTGTCAATGATGCACTGCGAGTGCTGGGTGGAGGAGCACTTTCTGGCAATTCCACATCCCTCCAGTCATGCACAAACCCTGTACCAGACCTAGCCACGCCAACAATTTCTCTTGCCCCACGAGAAGCATCCTCCTCCCCAAATAATCATCCCCATCATCATCATCCTCCTCCTCTTCCTCTTCTTCCTCCACCTCGTCCAGGAGAGTTCCCGGAGCAGACAATGGCTGACTGTCATCAAGGCTTCCCTCCTCCTCTTCTTCTTCATCCTCGGCTGCAGACACCTGCTCCTTAATGTGCGTCAAAGTTTGCATGAGCAGTGGGATGCTCATGCCTATGATGGCGTCGTCTGCGCTTACCAGCCATGTGCATTCCTCAAAACACTGAAGGACTTTACAGAGGTCTTTCAGCTTTGACCACTGCACACCTGTCAACTCCATGTCTGCCCTCAAAGTGCCTGCCCGTGTATCCTCCCACAAATGCATTACGGCCTGCCTCTGTTCGCACAGCCGCTCAACCATGTGCAGGGTGGAGTTCCACCTTGATGCAACGTCGATAATTAGGCGGTGCTTGGGAAGGTGGAGCAATCGCTGCAGCTACTGCATACGACTGGAGTGTACCGGCGACCGGCGGATGTGCGAGCACAGTCTTCGGACCTTCTGGAGCAGGCCTGTTAACTCCGGATAATTATTGAGGAAGCACTGCACCACCAGGTTCAAGGTGTCAGCTAAGCCAGGTATGTGTCTGAGTTTTGAACGGGCTATGGCTGCCACAAAATTCCGGCCGTTATCACTAACTACCTTGCCTGCCACAAGATGTAGACTGCCCAGCCATGACTCAGTTTGTCGCTGAAAGTAGTCGGCCAGTACCTCCACGGTGTGTCTGTCGCCCAAGCACATCATCTTCAACACAGCCTGCTTCCGCTTTCCACTAGCTGATTGATAGGGGGACACCTCGTGTGCAACACTGGCAGCTGCGGATGGAGTGCTTGTGCGACTGCTTTCTGTGGACGAGCTTTCGCTTCTGGAGGAGGAGGAGGGTCGAACGCCTACAGGCAACTGTTTCCTATACCGTGGGCTAGGCAGCACTGTCCCACCGCCGCTGTCCCCTGTGGACCCTGCATCCACCACATTAACCCAGTGCTCAGTGATGGACACGTAACGGCCCTGGCCATGCCTACTGACCATGCATCAGTTGTGAGGTGCACCTTTCCACTCACTGATTGCTTGAGTGCATGTACAATGCGGTCTTTCACATGAAGGTGGAGGGCTGGGATGGCTTTGCGAGAAAAGAAGTGACGACTGGGTAGGTCATAGCGTGGTACTGCGTAGGCCATAAGTTCGTGTAAAGCTGCGTTTTCAACCAACTGATAGGGCATCATCTCTAATGAGATTAGTTTGGCAATGTGGGCGTTCAAACCCAGTGTACGCGGATGAGAGGATGAGAACTTTCTTGCCCTACTCATAGTCTCTGGTAGGGTGAGCTGGACTTGAGAGCTGCATATGGTCGAACTAGTGGTGGACATGGCGGACTGAGAGAGGGTTGATGATGGTGATGGAGTTGGTGTTCTTTCTGATGGCCTAGATTCAGTTTTTCGTTGCAATAACACTGTGATTCCCTGACTGATTTGCCCTTGCGACGACAACTCAACATTTGCTGCTGGTGGTGTGTGCTAACTGGTGGGCTTACAGTGGGGGAAACAATGTAGTATTGCTGACTACCTTCTTTGGGAGCAGTTGCACATGTGGTATGTGAGTTTTGGTAGTCCGTCCATGCTTGCAAGTGCATGGTGGTTAAATGTCTTAGCATGCAACTGGTATTCAAATTTCTCAGATTTTTCCCTCGGCTAAAGGTCTTTGCGCACTTCTTACAAATAACCTTTGCCTGATCATTAGGATTTTGTTCAAAAAAGTGCCACACTGGACTCTTCCTACTATGGAAGACATTTTGAGGCCTGGCACGCTGTGCTATTTTGACCATCTGGCCAAGCTGTCCTGCAACTCTTTTGGTTTTTGTAACCTGTTTTTGGACTGCTCTGGGCCTGCCAGATAACAGCTGTTGTGATGTCGATGCCCACTGCGGATGCTCCTCCTCCTCTTCTGAGCTATTGGCAGCGGCACCCTCTTCCCCCAATGGATGCCAATCTGGGTCAACAACTGGGTCATCCATCACCTCCTCTTCAATGTCATGTGCACCTTCCTCTGTGTCACTGTGTATTGTGGTATAGCATGCGGGAAGGGGCACCTGAGTTTCATCAGGGTCAGATTCTGCCTCAGTACACTGCAAGGACAATGTAGTGCTCTGAGTGAATGTACCAGCAGAATCATCTATCAGTGGCTGTGCATCAGTGCACTACATGTCAGATTCATCTTGGCCTGGGTAATTCACGATTTGACTGATAACCCAGGCATGGTATGTGAAAACAGCTCCATGGAGTAATCTGTAGTATGGCCTGCCACATCCTTCAATTTTGGATGGGGTGAAGGACACAAGGAAAGGTGTGGTTCATGACCATGAGCCTCCAATGACGACTCAGTGCTTTTGGGTCGCCCTCGCACACCCAGGGCAGCGGGGTACTCGGTACCGGGCCAGTGTCAAGGCGGGAATGTGTCACAGCAGCAGTGACCCGGTCCCTGGCCCTGGGCGCCCAATATCATTGGCGGTGATGTTAATGGTGTTAAAGTTTATATGAATAGTTTGTGACGCCACCCGTGGTGTTTGGCAAGTAAGATGGTAAGCCAACGCTGCATACAGATCCGCTGGGACTGATGGTGTGGTGCAGCAGAGATGGTATAGCTCCCCACAAGAGGATCTGTAGTCCCAGGGCAGTGTAGGAGCAATGGATGAGGAGAGGCGCAGAATGGTATGAAGGCTGGTACCCAGGTGTAGTGGTGCTGGAATAACTTGGAGGAAACCAGGGTGTGCGGTTCCAAAGCTTTACTCACTGTTTGCAGTTCACACTGCCCGCCTCCGTACCGTGTTCTCCAGGTCAGGGCTCCAGCCAACCTCCAGGCAGGACAGGATTCTCCCTTCCACACTCCACCAACATGTACCTTACTGAACGACTCCTCCAATGCGCCTTTAGGTGCGAAGCACTCCAGTACTTAGTTACCCTGGAATGCCTCTCTCTAGGTGTTCCTAGTCTTTACTTGTATGACAGACAGCTGTAGCCTGCTTCGGGGACTCCTCACTGCGTCCCGGCTCTCTATTCAGTTGCTGTTGTGTCCCAAGTCTATGATGGGAGCAAGGCGTTAGCGGCTCACTACTCCTCCGGTGTCTGTTGCCGGACATAAAGATCCAATCAACCTCGGGGACCGGGCCCCGGCCTTTGCGCTCTCTGGACTGGAAGGGTTCTCTCTCTTTCTCAACCTGCTTCCCACCGTACTCCTATTCTCCTTCGTTCCGATCTGTTCTCTTTCTCTCTTATGGAAGGTTAGGTTATCAATCTTATCAGTCTCTTTCTCTGGTCTTTCTCATGCCAGCAGCCCAGATCACTGGGACCTGCTGCAGCACGTCCCTCAGACACCCATCTTCTCTCGTCTCTCTCCTCTAACCAACCAACTAACTTTCACTCTTCCCACTCTTTTGTATCATCTCTCTCCACCTGCCTTCCAGCACATCTCGTGTTATGAAGCAGGGTTTCACGAGGGGTGCTCTGCTAACCCCCAGCCTGAATCTGTTAGGTGGCCCCACGGAACTATCCTGTGTGTGGAATGCAGGTGTTGGAATGCGGAAAGGAGTTCCCACCTTACCTGTATGGTGGGGCACTACACCTTAGGAGAAGGTGCAGTACCTCTGTGGTGACTGAAGCCTCAGGGGCGCCACATACCCCCCCGTTAAACACAGCACGTCCGCGGGCTGTAAGACAACACAAGGTACAATACAGGAACACACAAAAACTTTTTGAATGCTATTTAACAATACTTATCTAATCTTCCTAATGTAGGAGGCACTTTTCTTAAACGCTACAAAACAGGCTAACTTCCTATCTTAGTATCAAAAATTTACTTAAGTGCAATTCTTAATTCAAAGTGCTATACTCAACACATTTTCTTTATTACATTTTCTATCAATTATTCTCTTTTTCTCTCTTTCTTCTACTGGACGCAAGACACTGACCATCTATTCTTGGCCTGTCACCTGTCACTTTCAATTCTTCAGTCTTTATTCAATTCTCACATTCTATCTCAAAACTTTTCTAATTCTAATTTCAAATATTCTATAAAAGACATTTACTTTTCATAAGACACAACATTATCAAATATGTTATCATAAAGCATTCAAAATTCTTGCAAAGTGCTGAACACTGCTCCCAGCCGGGCTTACTTGCAGTGTCCCTTGAGGTAGACATCATTCTTCGAAAAGTGTCCATGCAAAAACATTATCTTCGCAAAGAGTCTTTATATGTAAAACCAAGAAAGGGCACCTAAAGAGGTGCAAACTATTTACAATAAAAGTTTTTGGATCTATCAGCGTCTATAATCTCCACAGTTCCATTTCAAAAACAACGCTGCCAATCAAAAACTGGGCAATATGATAAACAAAAAGAAGACAAAGGCACAACTGGTGCAACAAACCCTCCTGGGTAACAAGATTTGGAAAAGTATAATTCTTCTACTGGTGATCCCCTCCTGGGGTTCTGGAAGCTGAACTGGAATTGGAACCATCACCTAATGTAACACTTTGGGTATCTTCATCTTGGGGTAGAGGTGACATACTGGTTGGGGTTGGCTGTTCTGCCACCAAGAAGTCGAGTTCTTCATGATCCCGCTGATTTCTTGCCAAGCGCATTTACTCCACTTCCCATAGAGAGGGATAGGGATTGGTGGGGCCCAGGGAAAGGGCCATGGAGATTTCTACTGTCTGCGGGGATATGGGTCCTTCCAGTTCCATAGGGAGTTCAGGGGATGGTGCTGCAGCCCGAGGCTGCCAACCAGTAGCAACTTGATCATCCCCCCATAGGCACTGCAGCCGGGGATCGTCAGCGAAGGTCAGTGGGCCCGTTTCTATCTGTGGGTCAGACCGGGGGTAGCGATCATACCTGGCGTTTCCAGCCGCGGTTGTGGCTCCGGTTCCTGGTGGTAGATGGCAGCAGCCACAACTCCCGGAGTGACTGGTGGAGTAGGCCGCAGTTGGATCCGTGCCGGGACCAGGTCGGTCTCAGCTGGGGTTGACGGCAGAGGCCAGTGCCACCACACCCTGTCCAGGCGGAGACACGGTCCCGATCCTCCATTCTGTTCCAGAGCCCTCATGTATCTTCTCCAATGACAGTATCGGTTGTGAGGCGGTGGCGGACGCAACTGAGGATGAATCAGCGGTCGCAGCCTCTGCAGGGGCGGCCTAGAGGTGAGTGGCTTTTCCCCCCCTTGTTCTTCTGTCTTCTCATCTGCTTTCATCATGACGTTCTGGCGTTCTTCTTCATGCTCCACCCTTTTGCTCGCCACTGTCTTTCTCTGCCGCTCCTTCCGGGGGCGGCGTCTTCTTCCAGCGCCTCCATACCAAGCCAGTATACGAACCCCATGGGGGTGGGCCATGCATCGGTCACATAGTAATTCAGGCAGGGACGGCCCAAGACTCTTCGCTGTCTTTTCTTAGGACCTCCTATCTCTTCACGCCATTCTTCTCCGCGCCAGCGGCCATTTCTAATGTCCATTTTACAGTCTATTAAAATTGGTCTTCTGCACATTTTCAAAAGTTGTAAATCCAAGGCACACAAAACCCGATGGCATCGGGTCTCGTCATCCTGTTTGTGATGCCAAAATTGGGTCGCCCATGCACACCCAGGGCAGCGGGGTACTCGGCACCGGGCTGGTGTCAAGGCGGGAATGTGTCACAGCAGCGGTGACCTGGTCCGTGGCCCTGGGCGCTCAATATCAATGGCGGTGATGTTAATGGTGTTAAAGTTTATATGCATAGCTCGTGATGCCACCCGTGGTGTTTGGCAAGATGGTAAGCCAACGCTGCATACAGATCCGCTGGGACTGATGGTGTGGTGCAGCAGAGATGGTATAGCTCCCCACAGGTGGAGCTGTAGTCCCAGGGCAGTGTAGGAGCAATGGATGAGGAGAGGTGCAGAATGGTATGGAGGCTGGTACCTAGGTGTAGTGGTGCTGGAATAACTGGAGGACACCAGGGTGTGCGGTTCCTTTACTCACTGTTTGCAGTTCACACAACTGCCCGTGTTATGAATGAGTCACCGTAGGAGGCAAAAACAGAAATGCTAGCTAAGTCCAGAAAACCAGAGAAGTTGGCAGCTATCGGATTGCAGACCCCTGAACCTATCAACAACAACTAGCAGTAGCCATGGGGGGTTCCTACGGTGCCCTAGACACCTCGATCACAGCCGGAGAACTGCCTAGCCTAAAGACAGAAAGGGAAATCTAAACTGCCCCAGAGCAGACCCCAAAGCAATAGGCAGCCCCCAACATATAATGGCGGTAAAGCAAGAAGAAAAAACACTAACACAGATAGAAAGATAGGCTGAGCAAATGATGGGGCCCGAGCTAACTAGATAGGAAAGGATAGGAAAGCTTCTGTCTGCAATCCACGAAAAACCCTATAAAAATAAGAGCCAACAGACTGACAGGGAAAAAGGCCCTGAAGACGCTAGGCTTCAAAAAGACTATGCCAGTACTCAGGTATTTTCTGAAGACAGAGCAAACCGACAAAAAGGAATTCAGCTCACCCCAGCAGGGAATGGCAGAATCTAGAAAAGCAAGGCAAACTAAAACCAAAACACAAATGCAAACAGGCAAAGCAGAAAACTTAGCTTTTGAGGAGCAGGAATCAGACTGGTCTCCTAGAATTCCACAGAGAAATCACCAGCGAGGCAGAAGGGCGTTGGCTGCCTTATATCCAGTCAGAGATCCCCGTCGCCCAGTCATCCTCTCCCAGCTCAGGTGCTTGGTAATCAGCCTCACTACCTTCGTTCAACAGAAGAGGGAGTTCATCAGACCTCAATGGTGAAGGGGAAAATGAACTCACAACAGTACCTACCCCTTGAGGAGGGGTAACCAAACCCTCATCCACGCCACCAGGGCGATCAGGGTGAGCCCGATGAAAGGCACGCACCAATCTTTTGGCATGAATATCAGAGGCAGAGACCCAGGAATTATCCTCCTGACCATAACCCTTCCACTTAACCAAATATTGGAGTCTCCGTCTAGCCAGACGGGAATCCAGTATCTTCTCTACCTCATATTCCATGTTACCTTCAACCAACACAGGGTCCGGAGGTGCCACCCCAGGAACTACTGGTTCAACAAACCTCTTCAACAAGGACTTATGAAACACATTATGGATTTTAAATGTGACAGGAAGAGCCAACCGAAAAGAGACCGGATTAATGATCTCCAAAATCTTGTAAGGCCCAACAAATCTAGGCTTAAACTTAGGAGAAGCTACCTTCAAAGCGATATTTTTTGATGATAACCAAACCATTTCACCCACCTTAAACTGGGGACCAACGGTCCTATGTCGGTTGGAAAACCGTTGGGCCTTTTCCTGGGAGAAAGATAACTTATCCATCACTTGGTCCCAGATCTGGTGCATTCTCTCCACCACAGTGTCAACACCTGGGCAGGCAGAAGGCTCCACCTGCCCAGAAGAAAATCGAGGATGAAACCCAAAGTTACAAAAAAAAAGGTGACATCAAACAGGCAGAACTAGCTCTATTATTTAAAGCAAATTCGGCCAAGGGCAAAAATGAAACCCAATCATCCTGATCAGCGGAAATAAAACATCTCAAATACGACTCCAAGGTCTGGTTTGTTCTCTCCGTCTGCCCATTGGTCTGAGGGTGAAACGCAGAGGAGAAGGACAACTGAATTCCCAGCTTGGAACAGAACGTCCTCCAAAATCTAGACACAAACTGAACTCCTCTGTCAGATGCAATGTTCTCAGGAATCCCATGCAAGCGAACCACCTGTTGCAAAAACAGGGGCACCAACTCAGAAGAAGATGGCAACTTAGGGAGTGGTACAAGATGAACCATCTTAGAGAACCTATCACAAATCACCCAAATAACAGTCATTCTCTGACAGACAGGCATATCAGAGATGAAATCCATTGAAATATGGGTCCATGGCCTCCTGGGGACCGGCAAAGGCATCAACAACCCACTAGAGCGAGAACAAGGTTTAGACCGGGAGCAAATCCCACAGGACTGCACAAAATTCCTGACATCACGAGACAAGGTGGGCCACCAAAAAGACCGACTCACCAGATCTCTAGTACCAAAAATACCTGGATGACCAGCCAATGCAGAGCAATGAACTTCAGACATCACTCTCTTCTTCCACTGGTCAGGAACATACAACTTTCCACTGGGACAACGCTCAGGTTTGTCCTCCTGGAACTCTTCCAGAGCACGTCTCAAATCGGGCGAGATGGCAGAAAGAATTACCCCTTCACCTAAGATGGTAGCAGGCTTGGTCACCACAGGAAAATCAGCAAAGAAGATCCTAGAAAGAGCGTCAGCCTTGACATTCTTAGTGCCAGGAAGAAAAGAGACCACAAAATCAAAACGTGTAAAAAACAAGGCCCATCTAGCCTGTCTAGGGTTCAAGCGTTTGGCCGACTCCAGGTAAATCAAATTCTTGTGGTCAGTGAGGACCACGACTTGATGTTTAGCTCCCTCCAACCAATGTCTCCACTCCTCAAATGCCCATTTCATGGCCAACAGTTCCTGATTCCCCACATCATAGCTACGTTCGGATGGGGAGAACTTTTGGAAAAAGAAAGTACAGGGATTCATTTTAGATGTTACAGGATACTTTTGGGACAAAACAGCTCCTGCACCAATCTCAGAAGCGTCCACCTCTACCTGGAACGGGAGTGAGACATCAGGTTGCCGCAAAACCGGGGCAGAAGTGAATCTTCGCTTCAGCTCCTGAAAGGAAGAAACAGCCTCCGGAGACCAATTCAACACATCAGCACCCTTCTTAGTCAGATCAGTCAATGGCTTGGCAATACTAGAAAATTTTGCTATAATTTCCTATAAAAATTAGCAAAACCCAAAAACTTCTGAAGGGCCTTCAAAGAAGTGGGCTGAACCCAATCATAAATGGCCTGTACCTTGGCCGGATCCATTTCAATAGTTGACGGAGACAAAATAAATCCCAAAAATGAAATCCTCTGTACCCCAAAAAGGCATTTTGATCCTTTGACATACAGGGAATTCTCCCTCAAGATCCGGAACACCGTCCGAACATGTTCCACATGAGAATCCCAATCCTTGGAGAAGATAAAAATATCATCCAGATAGATAATCAAAAATTTATCCACAAAGTCTCGGAAAATGTCGTTCATGAAGCACTGGAAGACAGAAGGGGCATTAGTGAGCCCAAAAGGCATCACGAGGTACTCAAAATGTCCCTCTGGAGTATTAAACGCCGTCTTCCATTCATCCCCATGCTTAATGTGGATACGATTATACGCCCCCTGAGGTCAAGCTTGGTAAACCTGCAAGCACCTTTAACTCTGGAGAATAGATCCGAAATCAGGGGTAACGGATACTGATATTTAATAGTAATTTTGTTGAGGGCACGATAATCAATACAAGGCCTTAATGAACCATCCTTTTTGGCCATGAAAAAAACCCAGCACCTAATGGAGAAGAGGATGGTCTAATATGACCCTTCTCCAATGCCTCCTTAATATAGGATCGCATAGCCTCGTGCTCGGGTACAGATAAATTGAAGAGCCGACCCTTGGGAAATTTACACCCCGGGCTCAGTTCAATTGCACAGTCATAACTCCTATGAGGAGGCAAAAACGCAGACTCATTCTCACTAAATACATCATAAAAGTCTGCCAAATAGTCAGGAACATCATGCGACTGAGGAGAGGTGGAAAAAAACGGAGCCTCACTAAGGGCACACCGACAACCCCAACTCACCACAGACACAGATTTCCAGTCCAAAACTGGATTATGAATTTGCAACCAGGGAAACCCCAGAACAATGGTATCATGCAAATTATGCAACACCAAAAATCTGCAATTTTCTTGATGGTTTGGGGCGACCCGCATTACCACCTGGGTCCAAAACTGAGGTTTATTTTTCGCCAAAGGAGTAGCATCAATCCCCCTCAAAGGGATAGGCGCCAGCGGAGGTGTCATAGGAAATCCACAACGTTTAGCAAAATCCAAGTCCATTAGGTTCAGGGCTGCTCCAGAATCCACAAAAGCCTTGGTGGAAAATGTGGACAGGGAGCAGATCAGAGTAATTGCCAGAAGAAACTTAGGTTGAAGACCACCCACAGAAAACGTGTGTGCAAAACGTTTCTCTCGTTTAGGACAGACAGAAATAATATGCGAGGCATCTCCACAAAAAAAACACAGCTTATTACGCTTTCTGAACTCCTGACGTTGCTCCCTGGACAAAACTCTATCACATTGCATAGGTTCAGACACTTGTTCAACAGGTGGCAACACCTCTCGTGCAGTCCTGCGTTCACGTAAACGCCGATCAACCTGAATGGCTAATGACATAGAATCGTCCAGACCAGAGGGAACAGGAATTCCCACCATAGTATCTTTTACGGCTTCTGACAAACCCTTCCGAAAGAGAGCTGCCAAGGCATTATCATTCCAGGCAGTAAGGACTGCCCACTTTCGGAATTTTTGACAGTACAATTCTGCAGAATCTCGACCCTGGCTCAATGCCAACAGGGTCTTTTCAGCCTGATCAATAGCATTAGGTTCGTCATACAACAACCCCAAGGCTTGAAAAAATGCGTTCACATTAGTCAGACTAGGATCATCAGGTTTCAAAGAAAACGCCCAATCCTTGGGATCGCCACGCAGCAAAGAGATGACAATTTTAACCTGCTGCGTGGAGCTCCCTGACGAGTTAGGCTTCAAGGCAAAAAATAATTTACAATTATTTTTGAATTTCAAAAATTTAGACCGATCCCCAAAAAACACATCAGGAGTAGGGATCTTTGGTTCAGCAGCATGTGAATGAGCAAGGTAGGCGGAAATTCCCCGCACTTCCGCAGCGAGCTACTCCACACGATCAGACAATTGCTTTATCTCTATTGAGAGAAAGAAAAAATTCCCCCTACAGCCTCAGAGATATAGAGGAAAAAGTATACACACCTTTTTTTTTTTTTACAATTCTTTCCTGCTACTGAGTACCCTAGGATCTGCGGTATGGCTGGTGATTCTGTTATGAATGAGTCACCGTAGGAGGCGAAAACAGAAATGCTAGCTAAGTCCAGAAATCCAGAGAAGTTGGCAGCTATCGGATTGCAGACCCCTGAATCTATCAACAACAACTAGCAGTAGCCATGGGGGTTTCTACGGTGCCCTAGACTCCTCGATCACAGCCGGAGAACTGCCTAGCCTAAAGACAGAAAGGGAAATCTAAACTGCCCCAGAGCAGACCCCAAAGCAATAGGCAACCCCCAACATATAATGACGGTGAAGCAAGAAGAAAAAACACTAACACAGATAGAAAGATAGGCTGAGCAAATGATGGGGCCCAAGCTAACTAGATAGGAAAGGATAGGAAAGCTGCTGTCTGCAATCCGCGAAAAACCCTATAAAAATAAGAGCCAACAGACTGACAGGGAAAAAGGCCCTGAAGACGCTAGGCTTCAAAAAGACTATGTCAGTACTCAGGTATTTTCTGAAGACAGAGCAAACCGACAAAAAGGAATTCAGCTCACCCCAGCAGGGAATGGCAGAATCTAGAAAAGCAAGGCAAACTAAAACCAAAACACAAATGCAAAAAGGCAAAGCAGAAAACTTAGCTTTTGAAGAGCAGGAATCAGACTAGAATTCCACAGAGAAATCACCAGCGAGGCAGAAGGGCGTCGGCTGCCTTATATCCAGTCAGAGATCCCCGTCGCCCAGTCATCCTCTCCCAGCTCAGGTGCTTGGTAATCAGCCTCACTACCTTCCTTCACCAGAAGAGGGAGTTCATCAGACCTCAATGGTGAAGGGGAAAATGAACTCATAACATGCCCGCCTCCGTACCGTGTTCTCCAGGTCAGTGCTCCAGCCAACCTCCAGGCAGGATAGGATTCTCCCTTCCACACTCTACCAACATGTACCTTACTGAACGACTCCTCCAATGAGCCTTTAGGTGCGAAGCACTCCAGTACTTAGTTACCCTGGAATGCCTCTCTCTAGGTGTTCCTAGTCTTTACTTGCATGACAGACAGCTGTAGCCTGCTTCGGGGACTCCTCACTGCGTCCCGGCTCTCTATTCAGTTACTGTTGTGTCCCAAGTCTATGATGGGAGCAAGGCGTTAGCGGCTCACTATTCTTCCGGTGTCTGTTGCCGGACATAAAGATCCAATCAACCTCGGAGACCGGGCCCCGGCCTTTGCGCTCTCTGGACTGGAAGGGTTCTCTCTCTTTCTCAACCTGCTTCCCACCGTCCTTCTATTCTCCTTCGTTCCGATCTGTTCTATCTCTCTTATGGAAGGTTGGGTTATCAATCTTATCAGTCTCTTTCTCTGGTCTTTCTCGTGCCAGCAGCCCAGATCACCGGGACCTGCTGCAGCACGTCCCTCAGATACCCATCTTCTCTCATCTCTCTCCTCTAACCAACCAACTAACTTTCACTCTTCCCACTCTTTTGTATAATTTCTCTCCACCCGCCTCCCAGCACATCTCGTGTTACGAAGCAGGGTTCCATGAGGCATGCTCTGCTAACCCCCAGCCTGAAGCTGTTAGGTGGCCCCACTGAACTATCCTGTGTGTGGAATGCAGGTGTTGGAATGCGGAAAGGAGTTCCCACCTTACCTGTATGGTGGGGCACTACACCTTAGGAGAAGGTGCAGTACCTCTGTGGCGACTGAAGCCTCAGGGGCGCCACAGTTTTATTTTTTAAAACTTCAGAAGAGGAGGCGATGGAGCTGGAGGCTGAGTCAGCAATGTAAGCCAAAACTTTTTCTTGAAGCTCCGGCTTTAAAAGCGGTTTGCCTACTCCCAGATAAGGGAGCCTTCAAGGCCTTGTGGAGCCAGATGATGACGCAGGCTCAACACCTCCTGCATTATGTGCTATTTTGCTTTTGCCACTACCAGCAGATCCACCACCAACACCACCATTACCAGCTGCCAACCCCCGCCCACTTCCATGGACTCTTCCACCACACTTCCTCATTTTTGGGGAAAATGTACCCAAAAAACCACCCACTATATGGTACTGTAAAACAATGTACAAGGTGTATATAGTAGTGGGGAGAATTTGAATCTCTCTAGACTTCAGGACACAGTTGGATTCTGTCAGGCCCTGTTTATATTACACCGCAATGTGACAGGCAGATTCTGGATGGTGTAAGAAAGGTGTATAGAAGACTGGGGAGAATTTGAATCTCTCTAGACTTCAGGACACAGTTGGATTCTGTCAGGCCCTGTTTATATTACACCACAATGCAATGTGACAGGCAGATTCTGGATGGTGTAAGAAAGGTGTATAGAGGACTGGGGAGAATTGGAATCTCTCTAGACTTCAGGACACAGTTGGATTCTGTCAGGCCCTGTTTATATTACACCGCAATGTGACAGGCAGATTCTGGATGGCGTAAGAAAGGTGTATAGAGGACTGGGGAGAATTGGAATCTCTCTAGACTTCAGGACACAGTTGGATTCTGTCAGGCCCTGTTTATATTACACCACAATGTGACAGGCAGATTCTGGATGGCGTAAGAAAGGTTTATAGAGGACTGGGGAGAATTGGAATCTCTCTAGACTTCATGACACAGTTGGATTCTGTCAGGCCCTGTTTATATTACACCGCAATGTGACAGGCAGATTCTGGATGGTGTAAGAAAGATGTATAGAGTACTGGGGAGAATTGGAATCTTTCTAGACTTCAGGACACAGTTGGATTCTGTCAGGCCCTGTTTATATTACACCGCAATGTGACAGGCAGATTCTGGATGGTGTAAGAAAGGTGTATAGAGGATTGGGGAGAATTGGAATCTTTCTAGTCTTCAGGACACAGTTGGATTCTGTCAGGCCCTGTTTATATTACACTGCAATGTGACAGGCGATTCTGGATGGTGTAAGAAAGGAGAATAGAGGACTGGGGAGAATTGGAATCTCTCTAGACTTCAGGACACAGTTGGATTCTGTCAGGCCCTGTTTATATTACACCGCAATGTGACAGGCAGATTCTGGATGGTGTAAGAAAGGTGTATAGAGGACTGGGGAGAATTGGAATCTCTCTAGACTTCAGGACACAGTTGGATTCTTTCAGTCCCTGTTTATATTACACCGCAATGTGACAGGCAGATTCTGGATGGTGTAAGAAAGATGTATAGAGGACTGGGGAGAATTTGAATCTCTCTAGTCTTCAGGACACAGTTGGATTCTGTCAGGCCCTGTTTATATCACACCACAATGTGACAGGCAGAGTCTGGATGGTGTAAGAAAGGTGTATAGAGGACTGGGAAGAATTTGAATCTCTCTAGTCCTCATGACACAGTTGGATTCTGTCAGGCCCTGTTTATATCACACCGCAATGTGACAGGCAGATTCTGGATGGTGTAAGAAAGGTGTATAGAGGACTGGGGAGAATTGGAATCTCTCTAGACTTCAGAACACAGTTGGTTTCTGTCGGGCCCTGTGTATATTACAATGCAATGTGACAGACAGAAATTGCCTAGTGTATGACAAACAACAAGGTGTATATAGAATTGGGCAGAATTGGAATCTCCCTAGAGTGTAGGTCTGTAAGAACAGACAAGCTCCTCGGCTTTTCCTTACAGAGTCACACACTTAGATAGCTTCAATTTGACCGTGATAACAGCCATTACACGGTACTGGGAGAGGAGCGTACACGTACACCGTTGTACGGTGTATGTAAAATTGTCAAGCTCCGTGTTTTTGTATACGGACTGACACACTCTGTCTCTCTCTAGTTTTGAATGTAATCAAACAGCAGATATACTAAACTGTTTGAAAAACGGACAAAACTATAGGGTGTAGGTCTGTAAGAACGGACAAACTCCTTGGCTTTTCCTTACAGAGTCACACACTTATATAGCTTCAATTTGGCCGTGATAACAGCCGTTACACGGTACTGTGTGAGGAGCGTACACCGCTGTACGGTGTGTGAAAAAATGAACGCTCAGTACCTCACCAGGACAAAACAATAATATTTGGATTGCTTTTAAAAAAGAAGTTTGAACACCAGTGTGCACACAGCAATGCAGCTAGCCTTAAAAGGCAGGCTAATCACCACCAGCGCTGCTGCACAAAAGCAAAAATGTTCACCTTTCACTGTACAGTAGCTACAGTGAAAAGCGCTATCAGCAGAAGCAGTTTTTTTTCTTTTTGCCTTCCTAACGCTCTCCCTACAGAATCAGCAGCAGCAGCTATCCCTATTCTGAGATCAGCATGAGTAACATGGCGGTCAGCGCGCACGCCCTTTTATACCCCCTGTGATACCCCACAAAGCAAGCCAATCACTTGCATGCCCTTCTCCAAGATGGTGGTGACCGCTGCCTATGTCATCATGTTGCCCACAGTGTCCGTTCTTCCTGATTGGCTGAAAAAAGGCGCTAAAACATCTTTTGAAACGCGACTTTGGCGTTAAAGTCGTTGACCTCGTGGCCGACCTCACGCTAAGGTCGGGTTTCTTCTCAGGAAACCCGACTTTGGCGAAAGTCGGCAACTTTTGAATTTTTGTGACCCGTTTCGCTCAACTCTAGTCAGGAGTACAGACTGCTCTGATTGTTCCACTGTAGCCCACTGTTTTAGTGACTCACAGTACGTCTCCCCTGACCATGCAGATTTATCATCCATGCCCCAAGCCTGATTCTTTGCCACCTCTGTATGTGTCTTAATTATGTGTCCTAGTACATCACCTGCCTTTAAACTCACCAACCTCTCTAGGTCTGCCCAGGTACACTTATATGTCCGCTGTATTTCCTTTATGTGTCTGTAAAATGGTAATGGTTGGTTTTCAGGGTCAGGCAGCTGCTTCAGCATAGCTAGCTGGTAATAGGGGCTCCAGGGATAACACTCCTGCATCTTTCTTACTCTAGTCACCCTTCTAGGTCCTGATGTGGTCGGTCATCTGGTGTCTACTGTCAGATTACACCTCAAAGGTCAATGTCCCCACTACCCACTAACCACACTATTTTGTCAGCTACTTATGTCACTGCATATGATCTTGTCCGAACAGGATTTGGCGCAACTCGCTTAGGTCAGTAGCACAGGTCACACAAGTCTGGGTTTGTCTGAGTCTGACCAGAGTGTTTATAAGTCCATCTGTTTTGTCTGGGTCTCTTGTTAAACTTTGTCAATCAAAACATTCACAATACACCTTACTTCAGTTCTGCTGCACATTTTCAAACATCATTTGTTCACTTGCTATTTTCTTCTCTTGTCTGTGCCTTTTTTGTACATCCAAACATTCACACTCTGGCATTTTTGTCTTTTCAATATTGGTCCCACCTGTTTTACTGCTTCCTTTCTTCTCTGTCTTTTAAAATCTGCATAGCGGTTCAGAATCCCATTGGGGGGCCCTGACTGCACACACAGAATAAGTTGCCATGGCTTCAACTTATTCATCAGACAGCTCATCTTTATTCTGAAGTGCCCCTCTAGTGTGCCTGGACCTTGTCTTACAGGCCACACGTAGCAAGTCAGAGCGAGCCTGCCAAGGTGTAGCCGGAAGGCTCATAGCCTCTCACCTGATAGACCTACAGGATGTAACGGGAAGGCTCCTTACCTCTCACCCGTTAGATAAACTGACTAGAATAGGAATAGGCCTTTTACCTAGTAGTCCAGCTCCATGGAACGTGGGAAGGCTGCTTCAACTTAGACAGCTCACCTTTATTCTGAAATGCCCTTCTAGTGTGTCTGGACCTTGTCTTACAGGCCACACATAGCAAATCAGAACGAGCCTGCCAAGGTGTAGCCAGAAGCCTCCTTGCCCTCGCCTCTCACCCACAACAAAAAAACCTGCTGACTAAAGTAAGAAGGCCCAGATGTGATAGGCCTCTAACCTACTTTATCAGTCGGGCAGTTGGCTACCTCCTTCTGCTGATCCTCAATTTTGCTATATATCAATCACACAACTAGAAGCAGGTAAAAACACATTAATGACCAATCACTTACAAGTTTCCTTCTAAATTAGGCACCATATTTTACTTTCAACTTCCAACTTCAACTTACAAAATTTCATTACACTTCAATTAAGTACTGTTACTTTAAAATGCACAAATCTCCTAGCGAGCATTACACCAAGGACAGAAACACAATTGTTGAGCGCAGTTCCGTGCATTCTCCCATTAGACACTCAGCATAGATAACGGAGAGGAGAAACACAAAAGCAGTCGCGCAAGGGCATCATTCACCTTTGGAATGAACACCTTATGAAACTACAGCAGTGTCTACTGAGACTCTGAGAACACCAAAGCCAACTTCTTAAACAACAAGAATCAACAAATGCAACAGCCCTATACAAAATACAGCCTCATATGATTTACTGCCAATCCAAAATAACAACACTGCATGGAGTCTATCTCAGCTCTGTGCTACACAGTACACAACCAGATAGTATATTGACAGAACAGATTGACAGATAACAATTATTATCTTATTACTCTATTATTCAACTCTCATACGGACATACTCACTGCTCATTGGTGATGTAGGTTCTTTTGAACCGTGTGGTACAGCTGTAGCGTCAGTAGGCCGTACTGGGGAGTGGTCCCTCTCTTACCACGCAGAGACGTAACAGAGACACGATGGAGGCAAGTGTTGGGTACAACAGGTCCAAGTTTATTCTCTTGCCATCCGCCTGACAGCCTCCGAAGTACACCACACTTCAATTCACTTCACTTCACTTATCGGCCCTCCGTTTCCAGGGCCGCTTCACGCACACCGTACTTTACATGTAGTAAGGGGGCTGTATTACTCGTCAAAAAGAAATCTGACAGATGCCATGCCCCTATCAAAGTGTATCAAACACGCCCCTTTTATACAATTTGATATCAAATTGTTATAAAAGGGTTGTTTCTGATACCTTTTATATTAAATTTATATCAAATTGATATAAAAGTGTATCATAGGCGAACATATTTATATGTCCAATTATTTTCTCTTTTATACGCCTTTTTAATAAAGTAGAATAAAAGTAGAATAAAAGGATCGTGATTGAATCACTTTTATATCAATCGCTATTGTTTGATATAAAAGGATGCGCTTGATACACTTTTATATGACCAATAAAGGGGCCTTTTATAGCCATTAGGTATTTTATTTATTTGACCATTATTTTAATAAAGGAAACATTTTATTCGAATTGTAAATAAAAATGAGATGCCATTTTTATAAAAATGATAATAGTGTTTATTGAACAACAATCAAATACATTTTTATAAAGCATTACATTTGACATTTACACTGTCATTTTTAGAAGTACATTCAATTACATTGTATTTATCACACAGCGCTGCAGTTAATCAAATATATATATATATATATATTTATTACAGGTCAATATAAAGCCTGTGTGTATTTTCTGGATTGCTTGCACTTCAGGAATGCAGAAGGGACTAGAGCAGATGTTACTGCATCCTGGGAGCTTTCCCGTAGGATTTCAAGAATGCACGAAATCGAATACAGAGGATAGGATATATCATTACAATACAATAGGTTCTAGGAAATAGGAAATAGTAGAAAGGAAAAAGATGTCAGCGTATATCATTACAATACAACAGATTCTAGGAAATAGGAAATAGTAGAAAGGAAAAAGATGTCAGAGTATAACATTACAATAGAATAGATACTATCATGTCAATTGAGCAAAACAGAGGTCACTATTTACACAACTAACTCAACAAAAACAACTGATAAACAGATGTCACTGCATCGTAGACACTTTCTCGTGGCTAACTTAATTTAGTATTGATTCTTTGGTTTTATAATAATAAGGGAATCATACACTCATTGTAATATGTGTAATATCCTACATATTACACAGTGATAAGCAACGCTGCTTAAATATAAAAGAATGTTTGCAGGCATAGCAGTTTGATTCAAGTAAATCTTTCATTACAGACTTATAAACTAAATTATCATTATGATTTAAGTCATCAGTAAAATGTTGCAAAATCTCACGGATTGAAAGGCCCCTTGCAAGTTTCTTTAGGATATACACGCAATAATGGTCGCACACCGTGCTATAATTATTTTGAATTTGCCTGTCTTGATAGCAGAATAATTCGCTATTTCTCTTTAGGAAGATTATAAATTCATCCAGAAAAAGTATGCTGTCTGGTGAGAGTCCATAACTGTCAAAGAATATCGGATTCTTTTCATTGCAAAGTAAAATTAATATCCAATGTTTGCCGCTCTGATTGGAGCGATCTGTATTTACAATGTACGCCGCAGGCCTCTGAGTTACTCTATTTGACGGTAGCAAGTCACACGGATACACCCCATAAAATATGGACTCTGTATAGTGATCGGCTTTCAATAACGTAGCGAGCTGCAGGGAATCAATCATCAGTAGAATCATACAATACTTCACGGCGGTTATTAATTTCTAGAATAGATGAATTCACACCGTATACCACCATATTTATCGTATGAGGGGTGGCTAGCGCAAATCGGACTTCAGAACGCATGTTCCCAGTTTTTATGAGAGAGAAGTGACCTCCAGGTTCTTGGTCGGCTGATAAATCAAATGCAAAAAATGTATAGCCGTCCATAAATTCTTCTCGGTCAATTGCCAGTGCGCAATCAGCCTTCTGCTTTCCAGAAATATGGGCAAGAGCCATATACTCTCTTACAGCTAATTCAATATTGAAATTAGGTTGGAATGGCTGGGAGGGTATCTGCTGACCATCCAAATATAAAGCCGCATGGTTTACATTATAATGATGAAAGTACAGTGGGTTTTTATTATACGTCCCGCTAAAGGCCTCATTATCTACAAAACCCAATATAATTACTCGTGGAATGGCCCCTAAAAATAAGTTCTCTATATTTGAAATTCGGCTGCCAGCGGGTATGCTGTACACTTTCATACAGGCCCTATCAATAGCATATTTTGCTGTAGCAGATAGTAAGGCCTGAGAGTGACCAATCCTCACAGCGGGAGCCACCTGGACTCTTTTTACATAGAGACACGCATTTAATATCTGTACTTTGAGTGGGTCAGCCTCAGCTGAAATTAAAGAAAAAGTGTCTTTATTTCACGTCAGCTTGATTTTAAGGTCAAGTCCATTCAATATAAGTTTCGGCTGATTAAAAATGTCGTTAAAAATTGGGCCGAGCAAATCGACGGGCTTGGAGTGTGTGACTGCATGGGCCCGCTTGTTGAAGCCCACATTGGCACCATCCAGGATTCGTACATCATTATGTCCGGCGGTATCTTTGTAGAATAATCCTGATGTGAATTGCGAGGCTAAAGTCTGTGCGCTGAAATTTAGCAGAGTTTCAATGTAGGCCCTATAGCTATATAGATTGTCTGATTGTGAGATGAGGCAATCACCCAGGGTGACATCAACTTGATTAAAAAGAGTCGCTAATGGATAGTTAATGAGAGCTACACGGGCTCCATCCGCGATGGCAGAATTATCTTGTTTTACGACCCGGCAACTTATGTAAAGTAGGGTATTATTTAAATCATAATAATATTCACCACTTCCCGATATGAAAAATTCAAGTGGTACATTGTCCGCCAGAGCCGCAATAGGCTGAACTTCTATGAATATTGATTTCTCGACAGAAACCTGCGTTGGAGGTATTTTAAAAATATACAGTTCTGATTTCATGCACTCCACCGAAGCATCATGTATGAAGGCCATGTTATATATAATATATTTATTTTATATATTTTCCTAAAAGATGTCTTCAACACTGTGTCTTACTCTTTTCTGGCGTTTGCGTCTTGTGGGTGTGATTTTATTCATGACCATTGGTGGGGGCGAATAGCGAACACGCCTTTTTCTTTTTTTCTGTTTTTTAGCAACATAAACAATACCGGAGCCTTCCTGAGGAGGGGTGCTGAGAAAGAGGCAATGGCATCCTTAGCAATATTTGAAACAGCTGTCTTTACATGGGGCTTTACTAATTCGAGTCCTTTTCTCAATAGAGGAACCGCTTTTCTAAATAAGCCTCTAAATATTCCTACAAGCCCAGCCCCATACATGTACTCATCACCGCGAAAACCCTCTAAACCGTGGCCTGTCTGAGCAATATAGTAGCGGGCATAAATGGTCGGATCTCCGTAAACACGTTGCGACACCATTTTGACGTGTCAATCACGACGCGGTCTGAAATGTAATCGCAAAATAGTTTTTCCATACTTGAATTTAACAGGCATACCCTGATCAGTCAAGATAGAGATGCTTACAGAATCAAAGTGCTGTTTGCATAGAGGTACATAATCAGGTCTTGTGTATTGAAGTGTGATGATCTCCCCACTTTTACCAGTCACCTGCGCAGTTCTCAGAAGCTGGACGAAAGAATCTCCGACTAGTTGATGGTTAATAATGTCTGAGTAAACAAATAAGGTATAAAATCCGTTCATGATATCTGCGTAGTTCTTCTCCTTGGGTCTAATCACACTATTATCATAGGCCTCAATATAAGGCGGTAGCCCTAAAATATGAGCCAATTTTGGACCTGGAGCAAAATGTATCGTGGGTGAATCCGATAGAGTAACACTTCTCTTCACTTCATCAAAGCGGAGTTTAATGCCTTCCGAAGCAATCTTCAAGCTGTCAATACGCTCATTAATGGCCCTTATAAGTTCCGAAATATTTAAATAATAGCCTGCTTTTACGAAATATTCTCTTAGAACATCTCCTCGTTTTCCAAGAAAAAACGTACCTTCGCTATTTTCGAAAGTATACCAGGTGTGGGGATACTGAAATTCTGTGAGGGCAACTTCATATGGGCCTACAAGATGTACAGGCTTTGCCAGTTTAGTGGTAAAAGTCGAAATCGTGTTGTCTGGGAATAGCTTACTTGACGCATTACACGCTAGGGTAATATAAAATGATCCAGAATCCATGATTAGAGGTCCGTCAGCTGGTTTTCTTTAATCCAAGTATTAAATTTTTCCGGATATCCCTTCCATTTAACAAGATACAGGGTGGACCCTCTGACGCGCTTTTTTCTTAATACTTTTTCTATTTTGTAGATGCGATTCTCATCCGCTGTGACTTTTTGTAGTTCTTCTTTATAAAATGACCCAATCACAGGTTCTCCATACAAATCCACGATTTTGTAGAGAGGAAAATGGAATTTTGTGTTAATTTCGGTTATGATAAATATTTCATCGGTATATGATTGTTCATATGCTTTCATAAATGTACGTTTATATTGGACCAAACGTACATTGTCCCCAATTTTAAAAGAAGGCTTAATACGCTTATTTTTCATGCTCGAGCCATAAATATTTTTCCATATTTGTAGTGAATTTTTGCTTGTAACATCAATTGGTCTACATCGAATGGTAGAATGATAGGTTCGATTGTAGCTATCAACCAAATCTGGTAAAATATCAATATACCTATTAGTGTTATTTTTCGTAAAATACTGCCACATTCGAGTTTTTAATGTACGATTAAACCGCTCCACAATAGAGGCCTTAACTGCATTATTCGTAAGATAGTGCAGAATATCATACGTTTTACAAAGACGATTCAACGACGAATTAATAAATTCTTTGCCCCAATCCGACTGTAATTTCTTCGGTATGCGCTTATCATTTTGAAATATCAGCTCGAATGAACAGGCTACAGCGGCCCCAGTCTTGTTTGATAAGGCTACGCACCACGCAAATTTTGATAGGCAATCAATCATGGTAAGGATATATTTAACATTATCATTTTCCTTTGAATAGTCAATTAAACTCACTAAATCTCCTTGCCACAATGCATCCATGTTTGAGACCATGATCTTATTTGTCAGAAATCTTTTTCTCACGGGTTTGTGCAACAAATAGCTATCCTGGTTATTTAACCAATCACGCACAACTGATCTTTTAATTCCGTAATCTCTAGTTTCTCTATATAATTTATCAATGCCGCCGCATGATCCGGAGGCTTTAGGCGTAAAATATTGGTTCTCTAATATTTTTTCATCGTGTCTAGAAGACATCGTCTCCTGAACCAATGCCGTCTTTATCAGAAAATCAAAATGTATAAAATGATATTAAATGTGGAATGTAATGCAAATATATCATGTTTGATAGCAGTATAATATGAGTATATCATGATTGCTTGGGTCAGCATGATGGGCTGTAACTGGGAGGCTCTTGTGGGTGTTAACTGGAGGTGTAGACTTTCTGCTGATTGCTTGAGACCTTTTGGAGAGGCGTAACAGGGATGTGAATCTAGGTGGAGCGATCCTGCTGTCTGGCTTTAAAACAGGCCATTAGGTGATGTCCTTACACACTCAGCATTAGAGACAGCTTTCCTGTTATACTGGCCAGCAACTTCTTCTCTTTAAAATAGTAAGTATTAACACATTATTTAATTAATATTATGGTCAATTGTTGTATAGTAATATTTATTATATAGGATATAATTGTATTTTCCTTAGAATAGATTTACTCATTTAGAAGAAATTTAGATATTTAATACAGTATTTATTTGATGTATAATTATTTATTTGATGTTCGCCTATAATTTTATTTGCCTTTTGTATCATTTATCATATAGTATATAAAATGTATTTCTTCGGCATAGACTTAGATTATAATTTTATATTATAGTACTTTCCGCCGCATAGTTATAGTTAATAATTTTAAAAGTATAATAGTGTTCACACTTTTAATCATTTTAGTTAAGATGGAAACCTACGATTTTGAACAACCCGAGCCTCTTCTTACGAGCACACAATACCAACAACTAGGTAGGTCTTATATTGAATATAATGAACTGAGTGTTAGACATTCTGATTAAAGTTTTTGTTTTGTATATTAATTATATAATATTTCATTCTTTTTAAGAAGAGTCTATAGGGCTATATGTGTTCCAAAGAGACTTTGCAGAAGGTCCATCAGTCTTTGTGAAATCAAATAAAAATAATTCAATGTGACTAGGCTTGGTTGGTTATGGTCTGCAGAAGTTGTCTAAAATATCTCCACAAAGGGGTTATAGATCGAGAACAATTAAACGAGCTCGAAGGCTGTTGGTTAATGCAAGACGTTCACTAGCAGCTAGAAGTCTGCGAGAGTCAACTCACAGACCGATAACTACACAAAACCCTCAGCTGTTGATACATGCACAGAGTCCCTCATTTCACAGCCATGATCCCCCTAGGGGTGTTAGCACCGATGTGTCTCCAATCGCTCAAAGCTTTGAGCCTCTTGAAACACAGGCGGAAAATGTATATGATGTTGCAGCTGATGGTCATGTTGATGAAAATGTACGGGACGTAGATGAAAATGGACATGATGATGCATCTGATGGTCATGTTGATGATAATGTACAGGACGTAGATCATTCAGTATTTTTACAACATTTTTATCACCATCAAAGAGATGTCCGCAATTTCAATGCCCGCATGTATATTGATCATTTCAGATTTGTAAATTTAGACCGAATTCAATCATTTGTAGAGGCCCTAAACATCGTGCATGGAGCCATTCAGTCTTTACTGGACAGAGTCATCAGAGACATTGATCCTGGAGACTTTGTTCAGTTAAGGCTTGAAGGCGGTGACACGTTAGATCCCATTTTCACTACAAAACAGACAAGGGAGGATTTTAGTTCTGAAGCATTCTTAAATGCCGTAGCTCGCACATTGCAAAGCAATGCTGAATGCTTAGCAAACAGCTCCCTGAAATTAGTCATAACAATTATTAAAAACAGACGCGGAGGCATAAAAAGACGTCTGAAATCTATAGCGAGTAGTCAAATCATTAAGCAAAAGCGTCGCTGGCTGTATGACTATAACAATTACAGCACTAATCTGTGCTTTGCAGCGAGCGTGTGTGCCCTGATCACGACACTGATGTTGGTGATACAGTTTTACTGAATCGTGCTAAATCCATACACGCGGCCCTGGCTATCCCTGAGACCAACTTATAAGTTTTCGTGATATTGAAGCTTTTGAGAAACATCTGGGTATCAACATTAAAGTATTATACTACAGTCAGGGTGACTGGCGATATTTTCACACAGGTAACACCCCTAGTGCTAGAACTATTTTCATATTGCATCATGATAATCACTACTACGGTATCAAAAATATGAAGGGTTTTATCGGCGCGGATTACTTTTGTGAAAAATGCAATTCGTTGTTTCATCACAAATTTAATCATTGGTGTCAATATTTTTGCAAGGCTTGTCAAAGAGAGAGTTGTGTGGAGAGAACCGACACGGATCAGCCACCTCGCTGTCCAATTTGTCATGTGTTTTGTCGGTCCAGTGAGTGCTTAGATCACCACACTCGTTTATCTGTAGATGATCCAACATTCTGCAGACTTAAAATATTTTGTGATAAATGTCATCATTTTGTCCCCAGAGAAAGTGATTCCGAACATAAATGTAAAGGATTGCGTTGTCCTGTCTGTCACAGACGTTTAAATAAATTTGATGAGCACCTTTGTTACATGCGCCGGTATGTACCAAAGGAGGCGACAGATCAATATATATTTTAGGACTTTGAATGTATGCAGGAGACAGGTACTCACATCCCAAATTATATTTATGCTACAACGCTGTATAGTAGCCCCTCCTGGGAGTTTGAAGGTAAATCAGCAACTGATGATTTCGTGCAATTCTTTACATCCGGTAAATTTTCTGGATATACGTTTATAGCCCACAATGCTGGAAGATACGATGCATACTTTATTGTTAAGGAACTGATTTCTGAAAAACTCTGTGTGAAATTGATATCCCGAGGCGGCCGTCTCTTGTGTGTAACGCTGCCTGATTTGGAACTGAGGTTTATTGACTCCCTAAATTTCATACAAATGAAACTTAGTAAGATGCCGCAGGCTATGGGATTCTCAGGTTCAAAAGGACATTTCCCCCACTTTTTTAACACCGAAGAAAATCAAAACTATGTGGGTCCCCTACCAGCTGTAAAATATTATGGGGTAGAGTACATGTCACCTAGTGAGAAAGGGGAATTCATGGAGTGGTATGAGACACAGGAAAATACAACTTTTGACTTTAATTCTGAACTAAAGTCTTACTGTAAACAAGATGTTGAGATTCTGAGACACTCATGTGAACTTTACAGGGAGCGTGTCATGGAAATGACGCAGAAAAATGTTAAAATATACTGTAAGCGAGAAAAGAAAAAAATTGAAGTGTCCAGATGTGTTGATTCTGTTCAACTCGTAACCCTTGCATCTGTATGTATGTCAATGTACAGGTTTAAATTTCTTCCAAAAAAGACCATTGCCATTTTACCGGGTGATAATTATCACAAGACACAAAAACACTTTTCATCACCCACTATACAGTGGCTCATGTATGTATCCCACACAGAGAACATAGCAATCCAACATGCTTTAAGAGGGGGTGAAAAACGAGTTGGGAAATATTTTTTAGACGGTTATGCCTATGTTAATGACAGACATATCGCATTCGAATTTCAGGGGTGTTTTTATCATGGGTGCCCAATCTGCTATAATGAATACGATTCAAATAAGGTCACAAACACCTCCTATGGTCAATTATATTATGCCTTTTTAGCTAAAAAACGTTTTCTGCAGTGGTGTGGCTACACAGTGAGAGTCCTGTGGGAACATGAATAGAATGAAATGATTCAAAAAGATTCTAATCTTCAATCATTTCTTCTCCAAATGGAATTCCCTACCCCTTTAGACCCCCGCGATGCTCTTTATGGGGGATGTACTAATGCCATTAAACTTTATCACCAACTGAAACCTGGGGAGACACTATATTACTATGATTTCACCAGCCTGTATCCATTTGTAAACAAAACTAAAACATATCCCGTTGGTCATCCACACATTATCTATGAGGGATTTGGGTTCATTAAAAAATACTTTGGAATTGCCAAAGTCAAGGTCTACCCTCCGAGGGATTTATTTTTTCCTGTTCTACCGGTAAAACTCAACAAAAAATTATTGTGTCCTTTTTGCTAAACATGCTCTGTAAATTCGCAGACAGAGGAATGTACACATAGTGATGAAGAGCGGGCTCTGACAGGTACATGGTGCACTATAGAGCTTGAGATGGCCATAGAGAAAGGCTATAGGATAGCCCACATCTATGAAATTTGGGATTTTCCTAAAACCAGTGACCGCCTGTTTTCTCGGTACATTAAATTACATCTTAGGGATAAGCAGGAGGCCTCAGGCTATCCTAGCTGGTGCACTGATGACAGTAAGAAACAACAGTACATTGATTCCTTTCTTGACAAAGAAGGGGTGCAATTACGCTCTGAAAATATAGGAGAGAACCCTGCTAAGAGACAGATCTCCAAACTTTTCTTAAATTCTTTATGGGGAAAGTTTGCCCAGAAATCTAATTTACCATGTACCAGCATTATTAGCGATCCTAATGAACTGTTTCAACATGTTTTTTTACCGTATTACAATGTTTCGAAGTTGCATTTTATTGATGATGAAACTGCAACAATAGATTGGAAATATACAGAAGGGCACCACACCATCAACAAGAACACAAACATTTTTATAGCCTGTTTTACAACAGCATATGCTAGACTAGAGCTTTACTCTCTGCTGGACAGGCTGCAGGAAAGGTGCCTTTATCACGATACTGATTCTGTTATCTTTGTGCAGAGAGAAGGTGAGTGGAGTCCTCCGTTAGGTGATTACCTGGGGGAATTGACCAGTGAGATACCTGATGACACTTACATCACTGAGTTTGTATCTGCTGGCCCAAAGACCTACGGATACAAACTCAACACTGGTAAAACTGTCTTAAAAGTGAAGGGAATAACATTAAATGTTGGTAATGCTCAATCTATTAATTTCAGCAGTCTAAAAGATCTTGCTCTGGACTACCCGCGTAATTCCGATTCTGAAACGCAAAAACGTATTATCGTTGAGCAGCCCGGCATTGTGAAAAATAAAAAGTTCTGGTCCGTTGAAACAAGACTTCTTCGAAAAACCCAAAAGTGTGTTTACACAAAGCGCAGCCTATTAGACGATTTTACCACCGTGCCATTTGGATATTAATTGTGACTCGTGATGGACCCACGTTTGCAACATCCATTCTCGTGTATTCTAGCAGGCCCGTCTAATTCTGGAAAAAGTTACTTTGTAAAACAATTGTTACATAATATTGACACTCATTTTTCTCATAAACCTGATAATATTGTTTGGTTTTATTCCTGCTGGCAGAAACTATATGATGAAATCTCTCTTTCTTTTCCCTTCATCAGATTTGTGGAGGGTCTGCCGCATACATTCGTAGATGATGAATTATTCCCTCCTGAAAAGGTAAATTTGACTATTGTTGACGATCTCATGGAGAGTGCTAGTGATAACTGCGAAATAGAAAAAGCATTTACCAAGTATGTCCACCACAGAAACCTCAGTATTTTCTACCTGGTACAAAACATATTTTGTCAAGGAAAGAAAAGCCGCACGATAAATTTAAACACAAAGTACATGGTCCTTTTTAATAACCCTCGGGATAAATTGCAAATTGTAACACTAGCGCGACAAATGTATCCAGGAAAAATACGCTATTTCTTAGAAGCTTTTGAGGATGCCACACGGGTGCCTTATGGGTATTTGTTGCTAGATTTAAGAGCGGATACCCCAGAGGACCTTCGCTTGAGGACGGACCTGTTTCCTCCAGCGTTACCAGCTGTGTATGTTCAAAAGAAAAATACTTCTAAAAAGTGAATTTTAAACAAAATCAGACATTCTACACTGCGACCATAGTGTTGTAAAGATGTCGGAGAGAATACGGCGTAACTGGAAGCTCTTAAAAACACTGGTGAAGGCCCCACCTTCTATCAGAAAATCTATTTTGTGCAATGCGAGTTATGATTTAATTATAGCTATAGGGGAGATTGCATTAAACATCTTAAAAGGTCGAATCCCTCTGAAAGAGCGACAAAAAAATATACTAAAAAAGTGGTGAAAAGCTATAAAAACCATGAGTAATAAATCTCACAGCATAAAGAAAAAGAAGCAGCTACTAAAGCAGACTGGTGGCTTTATAGGTCCTCTTTTAGGCTTTGCAATCCCAATAATAACAAGCCTGCTTACCGGCAAATAATGGAGCATACCGAGAAAATGTATCTTGTTCCCAAGCAGGAGCTAATCAAACTTCGGCCCCCTATTACAGACATTCGCCAAAGCGTTATCCAACGTCTTGATGGTGAAATTAGTGAGATTTTACATCGTCGTGACATGCCGGATGACGTGAAAATTAAAAAATATAGTGATGTACTGCAGAGATACTTGGTTCATGCTAAACAAGATGCTAAGGAACTATTAACTTAAAAGATCATTAACACTCCAGAATCTGATCACCAACAATTGTCAAATTCACCCGTTGATAAAAGTCCCGCTGTCAATGAAATTGTAAGTCATGTAAATCCACGATATAAAAAGAATGCAGAACTTCTACTAAACAAGATGTTGCAAAACACAAATATTACATAGTGGAATGATAAAAGCGAGTTTATTTTCAAAGGAGCTGTAATACCCGGCTCTAATATGCTGGATTTGGTACGTAACACAACTCAGAGTCATGCCCTAACTGGCAGGAATTTACCAAGGGGCTGGAATACATTTATGCACGCTATGGCCAAGTTAAATATGCCATCCACAGTTGTGGGTAATTCCACTACTAGAGCACATTTAGATAAATTAAAATTGCCCATGAATGAAACTGACGGCGTGTATAAACCTCGAACCCTATCCACCCCCAGTCGGGCGATACGTCCTTTACACTTCTCACCATTAGGTATCACACAACGTCCACTGATGCCTAAAAAAATTACTGTTCCGTTACTACAATCCATGTAGCTCACTATGTAACATTGGTTCTGTTCAATTGTAATGCATTAAATTATTATGTAAGAAATATGATGTATATATTTATAATATTAAATATACAAATTGTTATAGATGAATGTAACACTTTTTGTAAAACTTTATACTGTCCTGTATTATATATATATATATATATATATATATATATACACTCACTGGCCACTTTATTAGGTACACCTGTCCAACTGTGTGTTAAGACTTAATTTCTAATCAGCCAATCACATGGCGGCAACTCAGTGCATTTAGGCATGTAGACATGGTCAAGACAATCTCCTGCAGTTCAAACCGAGCATCAGTATGGGGAAGAAAGGTGATTTGAGTGCCTTTGAACGTGGCATGATTGTTGGTGCCAGAAGGGCTGGTCTGAGTATTTCAGAAACTGCTGATCTACTGGGATTTTCACGCACAACCATCTCTAGGGTTTACAGAGAATGGTCCGAAAAAGAAAAAAAATCCAGTGAGCGGCAGTTCTGTGGCCGGAAATGCCATGTTGATGCCAGAGGTCAGAGGAGAATGGGCAGACTGGTTCGAGCTGATAGAAAGGCAACAGTGACTCAAATTGCCACCCGTTACAACCAAGGTAGGCAGAAGAGCATCTCTGAACGCACAGTGCGTCGAACTTTGAGGCAGATGGGCTACAGCAGCAGAAGACCACACTGGGTACCACTCCTCTCAGCTAAGAACAGGAAACTGAGGCTACAATTTGCACAAGCTCATCGTAATTGGACAGTAGAAGATTGGAAAAACGTTGCCTGGTCTGATGAGTCTCGATTTCTGCTGCGACATTCGGATGGTAGGGTCAGAATTTGGCGTAAACAACATGAAAGCATGGATCCATCCTGCCTTGTATCAACGGTTCAGGCTGGTGGTGGTGGTGTCATGGTGTGGGGAATTTTTTCTGGGCACTCTTTGGGCCCCTTGGTACCAATTGAGCATCGTTGCAATGCCACAGCCTACCTGAGTATTGTTGCTGACCATGTCCATCCCTTTATGACCACAATGTACCCAACATCTGATGGCTACTTTCAGCAGGATAATGCGCCATGTCATAAAGCTCGAATCATCTCAGATTGGTTTCTTGAACATGACAATGAGTTTACTGTACTCAAATGGCCTCCTCAGTCACCAGATCTCAATCCAATAGAGCATCTTTGGGATGTGGTGGAACGGGAGATTCGCATCAGGGATGTGCAGCCGACAAATCTGCGCCAACTGTGTGATGCCATCATGTCAATATGGTCCAAAATCTCTGAGGAATGCTTCCAGCACCTTGTTGAATCTCTGCCACGAAGAATTGAGGCAGTTCTGAAGGCAAAAGGGGGTCCAACCCGTTACTAGCATGGTGTACCTAATAAAGTGGCCAGTGAGTGTATATATATATACAGTGGGGCAAAAAAGTATTTAGTCAGTCAGCAATAGTGCAAGTTCCACCACTTAAAAAGATGAGAGGCGTCTGTAATTTACATCATAGGTAGACCTCAACTATGGGAGACAAACTGAGAAAAAAAAATCCAGAAAATCACATTGTCTGTTTTTTTTTCATTTTATTTGCATATTATGGTGGAAAATAAGTATTTGGTCAGAAACAAGCAATCAAGATTTCTGGCTCTCACAGACCTGTAACTTCTTCTTTAAGAGTCTCCTCTTTCCTCCACTCATTACCTGTAGTAATGGCACCTGTTTAAACTTGTTATCAGTATAAAAAGACACCGGTGCACACCCTCAAACAGTCTGACTCCAAACTCCACTATGGTGAAGACCAAAGAGCTGTCAAAGGACACCAGAAACAAAATTGTAGCCCTGCACCAGGCTGGGAAGACTGAATCTGCAATAGCCAACCAGCTTGGAGTGAAGAAATCAACTGTGGGAGCAATAATTAGAAAATGGAAGACATACAATACCACTGATAATCTCCCTCGATCTGGTGCTCCACGCAAAATCCCACCCCGTGGGGTCAGAATGATCACAAGAACGGTGAGCAAAAATCCCAGAACCACGCGGGGGGACCTAGTGAATGAACTGCAGAGAGATGGGACCAATGTAACAAGGCCTACCATAAGTAACACACTACGCCACCATGGACTCAGATCCTGCAGTGCCAGACGTGTCCCACTGCTTAAGCCTGTACATGTCCGGGCCCGTCTGAAGTTTGCTAGAGAGCATTTGGATGATCCAGAGGAGTTTTGGAAGAATGTCCTATGGTCTGATGAAACCAAACTGGAACTGTTTGGTAGAAACACAACTTGTCGTGTTTGGAGGAAAAAGAATACTGAGTTGCATCCATCAAACACCATACCTACTCTAAAGCATGGTGGTGGAAACATCATGCTTTGGGGCTGTTTCTCTGCAAAGGGGCCAGGACGACTGATCCGGGTACATGAAAGAATGAATGGGGCCATGTATCGTGAGATTTTGAGTGCAAACCTCCTTCCATCAGCAAGGGCATTGAAGATGAAACGTGGCTGGGTCTTTCAACATGACAATGATCCAAAGCACACCGCCAGGGCAATGAAGGAGTGGCTTCGTAAGAAGCATTTCAAGGTCCTGGAGTGGCCTAGCCAGTCTCCAGATCTCAACCCTATAGAAAACCTTTGGAGGGAGTTGAAAGTCTGTGTTGCCAAGCGAAAAGCAAAAAACATCACTGCTCTAGAGGAGATCTGCATGGAGGAATGGGCCAACATACCAACAACAGTGTGTGGCAACCTTGTGAAGACTTACAGAAAACGTTTGACCTCTGTCATTGCCAACAAAGGATATATCACAAAGTATTGAGATGAAATTTTGTTTCTGACCAAATACTTATTTTCCACCATAATATGCAAATAAAATGAAAAAAAAACAGACAATGTGATTTTCTGGATTTTTTTTTCTCAGTTTGTCTCCCATAGTTGAGGTCTACCTATGATGTAAATTACAGACGCCTCTCATCTTTTTAAGTGGTGGAACTTGCACTATTGCTGACTGACTAAATACTTTTTTGCCCCACTGTATATATATTTTTTTTTTTTTTTTTTTGATTTGATTAACTGCAGGTCAGTGTGATAAATAAAATGTAATTGAATGTACTACTTCTAACATGACAGTGTAAATGTCAAATGTAATGTTTTATAAAATGTATTTTATTGTTGTTCAATAAACACTATTATATCTAATATATAAAGCTCAAAGTGTGTATGTATGTGTGTGTGTGTGTGTATGTGTGTATGTCCGGGATAGGCATCCGCACCGTCGCAGCAACAGCCGCAAAATTTGGCACTGTCACACGTCTGGACCCCGAGAGCGTCCTAAGCTATGTTGTGAGGCGAAATTTTAACCCCGCGCGTTCCAATTCATCAAACAATTTTGCCCCTATCTACATACTGGGGAAAAAAGTGTGTGCGCGTCAAGCCCCGCCCCTCATTATGATGTCATAATGCCCCTATTTGCATACTGGGGAAGCAGTGTGTGCGCGTCAAGCCCCGCCCCTCATTGTGATGTCACAATGGTTGCCATGGCGACCCTGATGTCATCATAGGTTGCAAGCCCCGCCGCTCATTATGATGTCATAATGGTTGACTATGGGGTGGAGGATGCGTCATGGGTATATGGGCACGGGACTATGGGATGGAGGATGTGTGATGGGTATATGGGCATGGGACTATGGGATGGAGAATATGTATGATGGGTATATGGGCATGGGACTATGGGATGGAGAATATGTATAATGGGTATATGGGTACTTGACTATAGGATGGAGGATATGTTTGACGGGTATATGGACACGGGACTATGGGATGGCAGATATGTCTATGGGCACAGGACAATGGGATGGAGAATGTGTGATGGGTATAGAATCATAGAGTCATAGAATCGTAGAGTTGGAAGGGACCACCTGGGCCATCTGGTCCAACCCCCTGCTCAAAGCAGGATTCGCTAAATCATCCCAGTCAGATGTCTGTCCAGCCTCTGTTTGAAGACTTCCATTGAAGGAGAACTCACCACTTCTCGTGGCAGCTTGTTCCACTCATTGATCACTCTAACTGTCAAAAAGTTTTTTCTAATATCTAATCTGTGTCTCCTCCCATTCAGTTTCATCCCATTGCTTCTAGTCTTTCCTTGTGCAAATGAGAATAAAGTTGATCCTTCTACAATGTGACAGCCCTTTAGATATTTGTAGACAGCTATTAAGTCTCCTCTCAATCTTCTCTTTTGCAAACTAAACAATCCCAAATCCTGCAACCTTTCCTCATAAGACAGGGTTTGCAGACCGGTCACCATTCTGGTTGCTCTTTTCTGAACTTGCTCCAGTTTGTTGATGTCTTTTTTAAAATGTGGTGCCCAAAACTGGACACAATATTCTAGATGAGGTCGGACCAAAGAGGAGTAGAGGGAAATAATGACTTCACGTGATCTAGACTGTATGCTTCTGTTAATACATCCTAGAATTGCATTTGCCTTTTTTGCTGCTGCATCACACTGTTGACTCATATTCAGTCTGTGATCTATTAGTATACCCAAGTCTTTTTCACATGTGCTGTTGCTTAGGCCTATTCCTCCCATTCTGTATATGGTTTTTTCATTTTTATTGCCCAGATGTAGTACTTTGCATTTTTCCCTGTTAAAAACCATTCTGTTAGTTGCTGCCCACTTCTCCAGTTTATTTATATCTTTTTGAATCCTCTCTCTCTCTTCTCTAGTATTAGCTATCCCTCCTAGCTTTGTGTCATCAGCAAATTTAATCAGTTTACCCTCAATTCCTTCATCTAAATCGTTGATAAAGATGTTGAACAATACAGGGCCCAGGACAGAGCCCTGTGGTACCCCACTTGAGACATTCTTCCAACTGGATGTGCAGCCATTTACGACCACTCTTTGGGTCCGATCACTAAGCCAGTTATGAATCCACCTAACAGTTGCCTTGTCCATTCCAGACTTACCGTATTTTTCGCACCATAAGACGCACTTTTTTCCCCCAAAATTTTGGGGGAAAGTGGGGGGTGCGTCTTATGGTCGCAATGCACGGTACCTGGTGCGCTGATGGCAGCAGGCGAGGCTCTTCGGTGTGGTGGTGGCAGCGGGCGGCGCTCTGCGGTGCGGTGGTGGCAGCGGGCTGTTATCCGGTGCAGGGGAGGCGGCTCCGCCGGCGTTTCTTCGCAGCCCGGAGGCCCCCCGTACACCCCTTGCTGGGCGCCGCCATGTTGGGGTGGCTTCCGGGAGCATGGACGCCGGCAAGATGGCCGCCGGTCTGGGGACGGCGCATGCGCAGCTTCAGATCTCGTTGCCGAGATTTGAATCTCGTCCCCCGAGATCTCGGCACGAGATCTGAAGCTGCGCATGCACCATCCCCGAACCGGCGGCCATCTTACCAGGATCCATGCTCCCGGAGGCCACTGCAACATGGCGGCGCCAAGCAAGGGGTGTGCGGGGGCCTCCGGGCTGCGAAGAAACGCCGGCAGAGCCGCCGCCCCTGCATCGGAGCACAGCCCGCTGCCACCACCGCACCGCAGAGCGCCGCCCGCTGCCACCACCGCAGAGCCCACCTGTCCCTGCCACAGCTGCCCCAGCACAGCTGCCCCTGCCTCAGCTGCCCCTGCCACAGCTGCCCCTGCTCACCTGCCCCTGCCCACCTGCCCCTGCCACAGCTGCCCCAGCATAGCTGCCCCTGCCCCAGCACAGCTGCCCCTGCCACAGCTGCCCCTGCCCCAGCACAGCTGCCCCTGCACAGCCCACCCACCCCAGCCCCAGCGCAGCTGCCCCAGCACAGAGCCGCCACCACCGCACGAGCCTGGACCACTGAATGACCCCTGTGACTACTTCTCCACCTGTGCCGGATCCCTTCCCAGGTAAGCTGAATTCGGACTGTAAGACGGACCCCCATTTGACACATTATTTTTTTCCCTATTTTCCTTCTGAAAATAGGGGGTGCGTCTTATGGTCCGGTGCGTCTTATAGTCCAAAAAATGCGGCAGTCATTTCTTCAATAAGGATTGTATGAGATACTTTGTCAAATGCTTTGCTGAAGTCAAGATATACTATATCTACAGCATTTCCTTTATCCACTCAATCAGTGATTCCGTCATAGAAGGAAATTAAGTTAGTCTGACATGACTTATTAGTTACAAACCCATGCTGACTCTGCTTAATCACTTCATTCTTATCCAGGTATTGACATACATGTTGTTTAATAATTTGTTCAAAGATCTTTCCTGGTATAGAAGTCAGACTCACCGACCTATAGTTGCCTGGGTCCACCTTCTTCCCCTTTTTGAAGATAGGAACAACATTTGCTCTTCTCCAGTCTTCTGAGACTTCTCCTGTTCTCCAAGAATTTTCAAAGATTATGGAGAGGGGTTCAAAAATTTCTTCTGCTGTCTCCTTCAGTACTCTGGGGTGTAATTCATCTGGACCTGGAGACTTGAATTCATTTAGGTTAGCTAAGTGTTTCCTCACTATCTTTCTGTTTATAGATATCCTGGATTCTTCTATTCCCTTAATAGGACAGTGAAGAACAGTTGATGTTACATTTCCTTTCTGAGAGAAAACAGATGCAAAATAGGAATTTAAAAGTTCGGCCTTCTCAACATCCTGTCTTACCATTTCATCATTTTCATTCTGTAAAAATCCTATAGCATCTTTGACTTTTCTTTTACTTTTGACCTATCCCCAAAAACCTTTATTATTGCTTTTGACATCTCTTGCAAGCCTCAATTCATTGTCAGCTTTAGTAATCTGATTTGTGCCCTGCAGGTTCTGCAGACAGCATTATAATCTTCTTTAGATATGCCTCCCTCTTTCCATTTTATAAACATTTTTTTCTTGCTTTTTAGCATGTGCTTAAGGGTGGTTTCACATTAGCGCTTTTTAAGCGCACGCACGGCCGGGGGTAGCTCCGCCCCTGAGCCGGCTCTCTGCCCGGCGTGCCCGCCCCTTGCTTGTAGCGCCGCCTCCTAGCGCACAGCAGCGCCTGTGATCGGCGCACCCTATCTTTAGCATAGGGTGCGCAGATCGTGCGCAGGCCATGCGCTAGTTGCGCTTTGACCTGCGCTGCGCACTTTTGACAGTGCGCCGTGCGCGCCAAAATCAAACTTTTCAGATTTTGGCGCGCACGGCGCACCGTCAAAAGTGCGCAGCGCAGGTCAAAGCGCAACTAGCGCACGGCCTGCGCACGATCTGCACACCCTATTCTAAAGATAGGGTGCGCCGATCGCAGGCGCCGCTGTGCGCTAGGAGGCGGCGCTACAAGCAAGGGGCGGGCACGCCGGGCAGAGAGCCGGCTCGGGGGCGGAGCTACCCCCGGCCGTGCGTGCGCTTAATGTGAAACCACCCTAAGTTCTGTGTTCATCCATCCTGGCTTCCTTAAATGCTTCCTATTCTTCCCTCTTTTTGGAATTGTTAACAATTGTGCTTTGAGAATTTCATTTTTCAAGATTTCCCATCCTTCCTGGACATTTTTGTCTTTAAGGATATCCAGCCATTGGATCCCTCCAATTCTCTTTCTGAATCCCTTAAAATCTGCCTTTCTGAAATCTAACCTTGACGTCTGAGTTTCACAGGTCTTCCTCCTCTAGTTATCCAAAATTCTAAAATAGCATGGTCGCTACCTCCTAGGGTCCAGCCACTTTTACCTCCTCAACCATTTCCTCCCTGTTTATAAGGATTAGATCCAAGGTAGCAGTTCCCCATATTTTCTCCCCTACCTTTTGGAAGATAAAGTTGTCAGCAAGAGAGGATAAGAATTTCCTTGACCTGCTAGTTTTGCCTGAGAGAGATTCCCAACAAATGTCTGGATAGTTGAAATCTCCCATGACAACAATGTCATATTTTTTGGAGAACTTGGCCATTTGATGCATAAAGAATTCATCCATATCTTCAGCTTGCACAGGCGGCCTGTAGTAAATACCTACAATGGTGTCCTTTCCATTGTTCTGTCCTTGTAGTCTTACCCAAACAGTTTCCACAGAACTCCCAGTCTCTGAAGCTTCAATCTCTGCAGATATACGCGTTTCTAACATACAATGCCACACCTCCTCCTCATTTATCAAGTCTGTTTCTTGCAAATAAGTTGTATCCTTCTAGTCTTGTATTCCAATCATGTGTATCGTCCCACCAAGTTTCATTGATTCCAATGACATCATATTTCTTTTCCTGTGATATTAGTTCCAATTCTCCTTGTTTGTTGCCCATGCTTTGTGCATTAGTATAGAAACATTTTAGTTTGTGATTGGTTTCTCTTTCTCCAATATTTTTATTAATTAGATTCTTTTGTCGTTGTTCTTCCTTTCCACTTCTAATAGCAGAGTTCTCAATAGCATTTGTCAGGTGTATGGCTTTTTCTGGCCTTTTGCTTCCCTTCCCATGTTGTTCTAGTGTAAAGCTCTCCTTACAAGTGTAGCAAGGCGACTTCCAAATACATGTTTTTCCAGTCTTCGTAAGGTGCACCCCATCTCTAGCAAGTAGTCCATCGTAAAGGTAATTCACTCCGTGATCCAGAAATCCAAATCGTTGCTGACTGCACCATCGACGTAGCCAGTTGTTCACCTGCAGAATCTTATTCCACCTCCTTGTTCCATGGCCATCCACTGGGAGGATGGAAGAGAAGACCACCTGCGCTCCCAGTTCTTTCACTTTCTTGCCTAAGTCTTCAAAGTCTCTGCAGATGGTTTCCAGGTCGTTTCTTGCGGTGTCATTTGTCCCCACATGTAGTAGCAGGAATGGCTAGTCATCTGTAGGTCTGAAGAGTCCTGATATCCTGTCAGACACATTTTTAATTTTTGCACCTGGAAGACAGCACATTTCTCTTGAAGTTATATCCGGTCTGCCTATGTTACTCTCAACAGGGAATCCCCCATGACCACCACTCTCCGTTTCTTCTTCACAACATTTTTCTTTCTCCATCCAGGAGGTCTCTGAAGGTGTACAATGTTGCTGTTTGTGGGCAAAGTCTTATCCTGATGTATTTCTTCATCGTTTTCCTGCGTGAGAGCCTGGTACTGGTTCCTGAGAAGTATGGGTGCTGACTGCCTCCTGATCCTCCTACTTCTCTGGGTCACATGTCTCCATTCCTCTGTTTCTTCAGGTGCACTTTGAATTTCTTCTCTTTCTGTAACATGAAGAGATAATTCTGCTCTGTCTAAGAACTCTTCACCTTCCTTAATGATCTTCAACGTAGCTAACCTCTCTTCGAGATTTTGCAACTTTTCTTCCAACAGGGACACAAGCTTGCATTTGTGGCATGTGAAGTTTGGCTTTTCCACTGGTAAGTCTGTGAACATGTAGCAAGAAATGCAGCTCACCAAATGACTCCTGGCTTCTTCCATATTGAGATTTCTTAAAAACTATGAAAGATGAGTCAAAATTCCGTTTTCCTCTTTTCAGCTGCAACGTCCAAAACCCAGTGATCGTTGAGCTCGCAGAGACTCTTCACTTATCCCAGAAGGCAATGGGAATATGCAAATGATCTCCTCAAGACTCTTCCCCTGGTTTTGGTATATGGGCACTGGACTATGGGATGGAGGATATGTATGATGCCTATATGGGCACGGGACTATGAGATGGCGGATATGTATGATGGGTATATGGGCACGGGGCTATGGGATGGAGGATATGTATGATGGGTATATGGGCATGGGACTATGAGATGAACGATGTGTGATGGGTATATGGGCACTCGACAATGGGATGGAGAATATGTATGATGGGTATATGGGCATGGGACTATGGGATGGAGAATATGTATGATGGGTAAATGGGCATGGGACTATGGGATGGAGGAAGTGTGATAGGTACAAGAGCACTCGACTATGGGATGAAGGATATGTATGATGGGTATATGGGTACGGGCCTATTGGATCATGGATATGTATGATGGGTATATGGGCACGGGACTATGGGATGGAGGATAAATATAATTTGCTATAACTAACCACAGTTAGTTACTATGCCTGGGCAGCGCCAGGCTCTTCAGCTAGTTTTTCATAAAAATGGCGTCTCTCATTTTTATTTACAATTCGAATAAAATGTTTCCTTTATTAAAATATTGGCCATATAAATAATATGCCCAATGAATCGATACTAAATAAAGTATAAAGTGTCTATAAAAGGTAACCATTTGTTTCCTTAATTAAAATATTGGCCATATACATAATATGCCCAATGAATCGGTACGAATTAAAGTATGAAAATGCTATAAAAGGGTCCGTTATTGGTCATATAAAAGCGTATCAAACACATCCTTTTATATCAAACAATAGCGATTGATATAAAAGTGATTCAATCACGATCCTTTTATTCTACTTTTATTCTACTTTATTAAAAAGGCCTATAAAAGAGAAAATAATTGGACATATAAATATTTTGGCCTATGATACATCTTTTATATCAAAATTATATCAAATTGATATAAAAGTGTATCAAACACAACCGTTTTATAGCAATTTGATATCAAATTGTATAAAAGGGGCGTGTTTGATACACTTTGTTAGGGGCATGGCACCTGTCAGATTTCTTTTTGACTAGTAATACAGCCCCCTTACTACTATTGACCATTTTTTTGTTCAAAATAAAAATAAAAAGGTTGAAAACTCTGCTGTGCATAATAATTTGGAACATGCATTTTGAGTGTTTCTAATTTTTAAAAATATACTGTTTTCATAGGCAGTTTGTTCAAAAACATTGCAATTATACTAGAATATTAGATGACTGTAAAATAACAATGACTGCAATTCATATAGGTAATTTAGAGAAAATATGAGGAAATATTTTTTGCATAATAATTTGGAACACAGTGTAGTAGCACAACGATTCTAGTGCCCACTTGATGGCCAGGCACTCTCTCTCCACAATACTGTATCGGGTTTCAGCTGGGGTAAGCTTCCGGCTTAGGAAGCTAATGGGATGCTCTTCCCCGTTAACTTCCTGAGACAGCACGGCACCGAGGCCTATCTCTGAGGCATCAGTCTGCACCACTAACTCTTTTTTGAAATTTGGAGTGATCAGGACTGATGTACCACACAGTACCTCTTTTAGTTTTGTAAAGGCCTCCTCTAACTGATCATTCCAGTGGACCATCACAGATTTTTTCCCTTTTAAATATTCTGTCAATGGCGCGGACAGGGTTGCAAAGTTGGGAATGAACCGCCTGTTATATCCCACTAAACCCAAAAAGGCTTTTACCTGTTTTGTTGTGAGGGGGCGGGAGCAGTTCTGAATTGCCTCTACTTTGTTTACTTGAGGCTTGAGAACTCCTCTCCCAATGACATACCCCAAGTACCGGGCTTCCTCCAACCCTATGGAACACTTCTTTGGGTTGGCAGTTAGCTCTGCTTGTCGCAGGGAGTCTACCACTGCCTGTACTTTTGCTAAGTGGCTTTCCCAATCGGTGTGGAAGACAATGATATCATCTAGATAGGCTGAGGCATAGTGGCGATGGGGACGGAGAACAATATCCATTAACCGTTGGAACGTTGCTGGAGCGCCATGCAAACCAAAGGGTAACACCTTATACTGGAACAGCCCCTCAGGTGTTATAAAAGCCGTTTTTTCCTTCACCGCCTCTTTTAGGGGTACCTGCCAATAGCCTTTTGTGAGGTCCAGAGTAGTAAAATACCGTGCTTGCCCAAAGCGTTCTATCAACTCATCAACCCGGGGCATGGGGTAGGCGTCAAACTTTGAAATGTCATTGAGTTTTCTAAAATCATTACAGAATCTTAGAGACCCATCAGGCTTGGGTATTAGGACTATTGGGCTGGCCCACTCACTTTCAGACTCTTCTATGACCCCTAACTGTAGCATCATTTTTACCTCTTCCGAGATGGCTTGTCGCCGGGCCTCAGGCACCCGATATTGCTTTAGTCGGACCTTGGCCTGTGGCTCTGTGACAATGTTATGTTGGATTAGGGAGGTGCATCCAGGGAGCTCCGAAAAAACATCTGTATTTCGGCTAATGAACTCCCGGACCTCCTGAACCTGTTTAAGGGACAAAGTATCTGCAATTTTGACCCCGGGTTGGATTTCTCCTGTCTCACCCCGTGGTAAGGGAGCCTTTTCCATCTGAAACGCTGGCAGTAGACTATCCTCACCAAGGTGCTCTCTATCTTTCCAGGGATTAAGCAAATTAATATGTTAAACCTGTTCTGCTTTTCTCCACCCTGGCTGGTGTACCTTGTAGTCTACTGGCCCCACCTTCTCCATGATCTCGTAGAGTCCCTGCCACCTTGCAAGAAATTTGCTATCTATGGTAGGCACAAGCACCAAAACCCGATCCCCAGGGCTAAAGGTTCTTATCCGAGCCTCCCGACTCTGTGAGCATTGTGCTGCCTCCATATGTTCCCGGACCAAGGGTAGGACTGTCTCCATTCTCTCTTGCATTTTTGCAACATGTTCTATCACACTTTTGTGGGGGGTAGGTTGATTCTCCCAGGCCTCCTTGGCTATATCGAGTAAGCCCCGCGGATGTCTGCCGTACAATAGTTCGAACCCCGTAGATGCCTGAGGCACCTCCCGCACTGCAAACAACAAATATGGCAATAAGAGATCCCAGTCCTTCCTATCTTTGGAGACTGCCTTTTTTAACATGCTCTTCAGCGTCTTATTGAACCTTTCTACCAGACCATCTGTTTGGGGATGATAGACCGATGTGCACAACCATTTAACATTTAACAACCGGCAGAGTTCCTTCATAATTTTTGACATAAAGGAGGTTCCCTGGTCTGTTAGAATCTCTTGTGGAATTCCCACCCGTGAAAACATACCCATGAGTTCCTTTGCTATAAGCTTAGCTGATGTGTGGCGCAGAGGAATGGCCTCAGGATATGGGGTAGCATAGTCTAGAACTACAAGAATGTGTTGGTGTCCCCTTGCCGACTTATTGAGAAGCCCCACCAGACCCATGGCCACTCTCTCAAAGGGTACCTCTATAATTGGCAAAGGCAACAAAGGGCTCGGAAAGTGAGGCTGGGGACTGGTTACCTGGCATACTGGACAGGAGCTACAGTACCGTTTAACTTCTTCATGAACCCCTGGCTAGTAAAATCATTGCAGAATTTGGTCGAAGGTCTTCTTTTGGCCCAAATGCCCCCTAAGTGCATGCGCATGCGCTAAATCCATTACCAGTCTGCGATACGTCTGAGGTACCAGTAATTGTTCTACCATTTCCCCACGTATTTTCTCCACTCGGTACAACAAATCCTGGTTCAACTCAAAGCGTGGCAACACCGTATCTGCCCCAGGTTGTTGGGGTTCCCCATTGACAAACAGTACATTTTCTCTGGCCCGGGCTAAAGTAAGGTCTCGGAGTTGCGCTGTACCAAAATTGTCACCTGATTAGAGTTGAGCAAAACGGGTCGAAAAAATTCAAAAGTCGCCGACTTTCGCCAAAGTCGGGTTTCATGAAATGAAACCCGACCTCAGCGTGAGGTCGGCCACAAAGAGCAGCCTATTAGACAATTTTACCACCGTGCCATTTGGATATTAATTGTGACTCGCGATGGACCCACGTTTGCAACATCCATTCCCGTGTATTCTAGCAGGCCCATATAATTCTGGAAAAAGTTACTTTGTAAAACAATTGTTACATAATATTGACACTCATTTTTCTCATAAACCTGATAATATTGTTTGGTTTTATTCCTGCTGGCAGAAACTATATGATGAAATCTCTCTTTTTTTCCCTTCATCAGATTTGTGGAGGGTCTGCCGCATACATTCATAGATGATGAATTATTCCCTCTTGAAAAGGTAAATTTGACTATTGTTGATGATCTCATGGAGAGTGCTAGTGATAACTGCGAAATAGAAAAAGCATTTACCAAGTATGTGCATCACAGAAACCTCAGCATTTTCTACCTGGTTCAAAACATATTTTGTCAAGGAAAGAAAAGCCGCACGATAAATTTAAACACAAAGTACATGGTCCTTTTTAATAACCCTTGGGATAAATTGCAAATTGTAACACTAGCACGACAAATGTATCCAGGAAAAACATCCTATTTCTTAGAAGCTTTTGAGAATGCCACACGGGTGCCTTATGGGTATTTGTTGCTAGATTTAAGAGCGGATACCCCAGAGGACCTTCGCTTGAGGACGGGCCTGTTTCCTCCAGCGTTACCAGCTGTGTATGTTCAAAAGAAAAATACTTCTAAAAAGTGAATTTTAAACAAAATCAGACATTCTACACTGCGACCATAGTGTTGTAAAGATGTCTGCGAGAATACGGCGTAACTGGAAGCTCTTAAAAACACTGGTGAAGGCCCCACCTTCTATCAGAAAATCTATTTTGTGCAATGCGAGTCATGATTTAATTACAGCTATAGGGGAGATTGCATTAAACATCTTGAAAGGTCGAATCCCTCTGAAAGAGCGACAAAAAATATACTAAAAAAGTGTTGAAAAGCTATAAAAACCATGAGTAATAAATCTCACAGCATAAAGAAAAAGAAGCAACTACTAAAGCAGACTGGTGGCTTTATAGGTCCTCTTTTAGGCTTTGCAATCCCAATAATAACAAGCCTGCTTACCGGCAAATAATGGAACATACCGAGAAAATGTATCTTGTTCCCAAGCAGGAGCTAATCAAACTTCGGCCCCCTATTACAGACATTCGCCAAAGCGTTATCCAACGTCTTGATGGTGAAATTAGTGAGATTTTACATCGTCGTGACATGCCGGATGACGTGAAAATTAAAAAATATAGTGATGTACTGCAGAGATACTTGGTTCATGCTAAACAAGATGCTAAGGATCTATCAACTTTAAAGATCATTAACACTCCAGAATCTGATCACCAACAATTGTCAAATTCACCCGTTGATAAAAGTCCCGCTGTCAATGAAATTGTAAGTCATGTAAATCCACGATATAAAAAGAATGCAGAACTTCTACTAAACAAGATGTTGCAAAACACAAATATTACATCGTGGAATGATAAAAGCGAGTTTATTTTCAAAGGAGCTGTAATATCTGGCTTTAATATGCTGGATTTGGTACGTAACACAACTCAGAGTCATGCCCTAACTGGCAGGAATTTACCAAGGGGCTGGAATACATTTATGCACGCTATGGCCGAGTTAAATATGCCATCCACAGTTGTGGGTAATTCCACTACTAGAGCACATTTAGATAAATTAAAAATGCACATGAATGAAACTGACGGCGTGTATAAACCTCGAACCCTATCCACCCCCAGTCGGGCGATACGTCCTTTACACTTCTCACCATTAGGTATCACACAAGGTCCACTGATGCCTAAAAAAAGTACTGTTCCGTTACTACAATCCATGTGGCTCACTATGTAACATTGGTTCTGTTCAATTGTAATGCATTACATTATTATGTAAGAAATATGATGTATATATTTATAATATTAAATATACAAATTGTTATAGATGAATGCAACACTTTTTGTAACACTTTATACTGTCCTGTATTATTATATATATATATATATATATATATATATATATATATATATATATGGGTTGGATTTCTACTGTCTCACAGCAGACTATCCCCACCAAGGTGCTCTCTATCTTTCCAGGGTTTAAGCATATTAATATGTTAAACCTGTTCTGGTTTTCTCCGCCCTGGCTGGTGTACCTTGTAGTCTACTGGCCCCACTATCTCCATGATCTCATAGAGTCCCTGCCACCTTGCAAGAAATTTGCTATCTATGGTAGGCACAAGCACCAAAACCCGATCCCCAGGGCTAAAGGTTCTTATCCGAGCCTCCCGGTTATAGACCCGACTCTGTGAGCATTGTGCTGCCTCCATATGTTCCCGGACCAAGGGTAGGACTGTCTCCATTCTCTCTTGCATTTTTGCAACATGTTCTATCACACTTTTGTGGGGGGTAGGTTGATTCTCCCAGGCCTCCTTGGCTATATCGAGTAAGCCCCGCGGATGTCTGCCGTACAATAGTTCGAACCCCGTAGATGCCTGAGGCACCTCCCGCACTGCAAACAACAAATATGGCAATAAGAGATCCCAGTCCTTCCTATCTTTGGAGACTGCCTTTTTTAACATGCTCTTCAGCGTCTTATTGAGCATTTCTACCAGACCATCTGTTTGGGGATGATAGACCGATGTGCACAACCATTTAACATTTAACAACCGGCAGAGTTCCTTCATAATTTTTGACATAAAGGGGGTTCCCTGGTCTGTTAGAATCTCTTGCGGAATTCCCACCCGTGAAAACATACCCATGAGTTCCTTTGCTATAAGCTTAGCTGATGTGTGGCGCAGAGGAATGGCCTCAGGATATGGGGTAGCATAGTCTAGAACTACAAGAATGTGTTGGTGTCCCCTTGCCGACTTATTGAGAAGCCCCACCAGATCCATGGCCACTCTCTCAAAGGGTACCTCTATAATTGGCAAAGGCAACAAAGGGCTCGGAAAGTGAGGCTGGGGACTGGTTACCTGGCATACTGGACAGGAGCTACAGTACCGTTTAACTTCTTCATGAACCCCTGGCCAGTAAAATCATTGCAGAATTCGGTCGAAGGTCTTCTTTTGGCCCAAATGCCCCCCAAGTGCATGCGCATGCGCTAAATCCATTACCAGCCTGCGATACGTCTGAGGTACCAGTAATTGTTCTACCATTTCCCCACGTATTTTCTCCACTCGGTACAACAAATCCTGGTTCAACTCAAAGCATGGCAACACCGTATCTGCCCCAGGTTGTTGGGGTTCCCCATTGACAAACAGTACATTTTCTCTGGCCCGGGCTAAAGTAAGGTCTCGGAGTTGCGCTGTACCAAAATTGTCACCTGATTAGAGTTGAGTGAAACGGGTCGAAAAAATTCAAAAGGCGCCGACTTTCGCCAAAGTCTGGTTTCATGAAACGAAACCCGACCTCACGAGGACGGCGACTTTAGCGCCAAAGTCGCGTTTCAAAACATGCTTCAGCGCCCTTTTTCAGCCAATGAGAAAGAACGGACACTGTGGGCAACGTGATGACATAGGCATCGGTCCCCACCATCTTTGAAAAGGGCATGCAAGTGATTGGCTTGCTTTGGGGGGCGTCACAGGGGGTATAAAAGGGCGTGCACGCCGACCGCCATCTTACTTCTGCTGATCTCAGTATAGGGAGAGATGCTGCTGCTGCAGATTCAGTAGGGAGAGCGTTAGGCAGGGAAGAAGAAAAAAATCAGCTGCTGCTGCTAGCGATTTTGCCTGTTCAACACACCAGTCACTGTGCAGTGCAAGGGGAGGCTATATTTTGGTGGATCAGCTCTGTTGGTTGTTAGGCTGCCTTATAAGGCTACCTGATAGCTGCATTGCTGGTTTCACACTGCTTTGCAAACTGCTTTTTTAAAAGCAATCCTTTTTTTTTTGTCCTAGTGAGATACTGAGAGTGCATTTTTTCACACCGTACAGCGGTGTACGCTGCTCTCTCAGTACCGTGTAACGGCTGTTATCATGGCCACAGTGAAGCTAAGGGTGTGACTCTGTAAGGATAAGTCGAGGAGTTGTTCCGTTCTTACAGACCTCCACCTTATAGTTTTGTCTGTTTTTCAAACAGTCTAGTCTATTTGCTGTTTGATTACATTCAAAACTATAGAGAGACAGTGTGTGTCAGTCCGTATACTAAAAAAAACACGGAGCTTGACAATTTAACATACACCGGACAGCGGTGTACGTGCACGCTGCTCTCTCAGTACCGTGTAACGGCTGTTATCACGGCCACAGTGAAGCTAAGGGTGTGACTCTGTAAGGATAAGTCGAGGAGTTGTTCCGTTCTTACAGACCTACACTCTAAGGAGATTCCAATCCTGCCCTATCCTATATAACATTTTTCACACCTGCCAAATTCATCCTGTCATACAGCGGTGTGATATACACTGGCCTGACACAATACATCAGTGTCCAGAAGTGTGTAAGGACAATCCATTTCTGCCATCCTATGTCACATTTTACACACCAGCCAAATTCAGCCTGTCATACAGTGGTGTGATATACATTGGGCCTCACACAATACATCGGTGTCCAGAAGTGTGTAAGGACAATCCATTTCTGCCGTCCTTTGTCACATTTTTCACACCAGCCTAATTCAGTCTGTCATACAGCGGTGTGATATATATTGGGCCTCACACAATACATCAGTGTCCAGAAGTGTGTAAGGACATTCCATTTCTCCTGTCATATATCACATTTTACACACCAGCCAAATTCAGCCTGTCATACAGCGGTGTGATATACACTGGCCTGACACAATACATCAGTGTCCAGAAGTGGTAGGAGAATTAAATTCTCCCCTGTCCTATATACACCTTGTACCTTGTTTTACAGTTCCTTATCGTTGATGGAATTGTGGGTACATTTTTCAAAAAAATGAGGAAGTGTGGTGTAAGAGGCCGTGTTAGTGGGTGGGCGTTGCCAGCTGTTAATGATGGTGTTGGTGTTGGATCTGCTGGTAGTGGCAAAAGCAAAATAACACCTAATGCAGGAGGTGTTAAGCCTGCGTCATCGTCTGGGTCCACAATGCCTCGAAGGCTCCCTTTTCTGGGAGTAGGTAAACCGCTTTTAAAGCCGGAGCATCAGGAACAAGTTTTGGCCTACAATGCTGACTCGGCCTCCAGCTCTATCGCCTCCTCTTCTGAACTTGTAAAAAATAAAAGCACTGAGTCGTCTTTGGAGGCTCATGGTCATGAACCACACCTTTCTTTGTGTCTGTCAGGACTCTGAACATTTTTACCTTTTTGCATTACTGCCCTTTTCCAAGATGGTGTCCTTGGTCTCATGTGCATTGTGTCCTCCTGCTATAAAACTCCACCCCAGCCTTCAGTCTGTGCTTGAGTATTCTGCCTTGCATCCAGCTCCTGACCTCTGATTGCTCCCTGGCTATATACCGGCTCCTGTGAACCTGTGTGGTGATCCTGCTGCTCTGCTCTGAGTTCCTGCTGCATACTCCAGTTTCCAGAACTCTTCTTCCTCTGCTGCTCGTGTTTCACTTCCATCTGCATTTGCTGGACATGTAAGCTGTTGCTGCTCTGCAAGAGCCTGAGACTATTTTCCAGGCCTCCCTGGTCAAGCTAAGATAAGATTTGAACTGCCTTTTAAGCTTGCCTATCTGTGTCTGGACTGACAAGGATTTATTCATGCCAAGTATCCTCAAGAATAACTGTGCTTCATAGACTTTCTGCTTGATTGCATTTTTCTCTGAAGTTTCCTATAGACTGCTAAGCTGCTTCTTATATTTTCTCCAAGTGTTGTGGACTTGAGTTTCTTTCTGCATCTGTTGTATCACCGTGTGTTAATATAGACTTTACCACTTATAAAGCTGTGTCCTGTAGTCATCTTGTTCCACGCACAAAGTCTCCTGAGTTATCCCCTATAATTATTACAGTGTCCTTCACCCCAACCAAAATTGAAGGATGCGGCAGGCCACACAACAGATTACTCCATGGAGCTGTTTTCACATACAATGCCTGGGTTATCAAGTGAAATGGTGAATTACCCAGGCCAAGATGAATCTGACATGGAGTGCACTGATGCACAGCCACTGATAGATGATTCTGCTGGTACATTCACTCAGAGCACGACAGTGTACTGAGCCAGATTCTGACCCTGATGAAACTCAGGTGCCCCTTCCCGCATACTATACCACCGTACACGGAGACACAGAGGAAGGTGCACATGACATTGAAGAGGAGGTGATGGATGACCCAGTTGTTGACCCAGATTGGCATCCATTGGGGAAGAGGGTGCCGCTGCCAATAGCTTTGAAGAGGAGGAGGAGCATCCGCAGCAGGCATCGACATCACAACAGCTGTTATCTGGCAGGCACGGAGCAGTCCAAAAACGGGTTACAAAAAGCCAAAAAGTTGCTGGACTGCTTGGCCAGACGGTCAAAATAGCACAGCGTGCAAGGACGCAAAATGTCTTCCATAGTAGAAAGAGTGCAGTGTGGCACTTTTTTGAACAAAATCCTAATGATCAGGCCAAGGTTATCTGTAAGAAGTGCGCAAAGACCTTTAGCCGAGGGAAAAATCTGAAAAATTTGAATACCGGTTGCATGCTTAGACATTTAACCAGCATGCACTTGCAAGCGTGGACACAACACCAAACCTCATGTGCAACTGATCACAATGAAGGTAGTCAGCAACGCTACATTGTTTCCCCTACTGTAAGCCCACCGGTTAGCACAGCAGCAAATGTTGAGGTGTCATTGCAAGGCCACAGCAGTCAGGGAATCCCACTGTTATATCAACGAAAGACTGATTCTAGGCCATCAGAAAGAACACCAACTCCATCACCATCATCAACCCTCTCTCAGTCCGCCCTGTCCACCGCTACTTCCACCATATGCAGCTCTCAAGTCCAGCTCACCCTCCCAGACACTATGAGTAGGTCAATAAAGTACTCTGTCTCTCATCCGCGTACACTGGGTTTGAACGCCCACATTGCCAAACTAATCTCGTTTGAGATGATTCCCTTTCGGTTGGTGGAAAGCACAGCTTTCCGCGAACTCATGGCCTATGCAGTACCACGCTATGACCTACCCAGTCGCCACTTCTTCTCTCGCAAAGCCATCCCAGCCCTCCACCATCATGTGAAAGACCGCATTGTCCTTGCACTCAAGCAGTCAGTGAGCGGAAAGGTGCACCTCACAACTGATGCATGGTCCAGTCGGCATGGCCAGGGCCGTTACGTGTCCATCACTGCGCACTGGGTTAATGTGGTGGATGCAGGGTCCACAGGAGACAGCGGTGGTGGGACAGTGCTGCCTAGCCCACGGTATAGGAAACAGTTGGCTGTAGGCGTTCGACCCTCCTCCTCCTCCTCCTCCAGAAGCGAAAGCTCGTCCACAGAGCGCAGTCGTACGAGCACTCCATCTGCAGCTGCCACTGTTGCACACGAGGTGTCCCCCTATCGAGCAGCTAGTGGAAAGCGTCAGCAGGCTGTGTTGCAGGTGATGTGTTTGGGCGACAGACACACCGCTTAGGTACTGGCCGACGACTTTCAGCAACAAACTGAGTCATGGCTGGGCAGTCTACATCTTGAGGCAGGCAAGGTAGTCAGCGATAACGGCCGTAATTTTGTGGCTGCCATAGCCCTTTCAAAACTCAGGCACATACCTTGCTTGGCTCACACCTTGAACCTGGTGGTGCAGTGGTTCCTCAATAATTATCCAGAGTTAACAGGCCTGCTCCAGAAGGTTCGAAAACTGTGCGCGCACATCCGCCGGTCGCCTGTACACTCCGTTCGTATGCAGAAGCTGCAGCGATTGCTCCACCTTCCCAACCACCGCCTCATTATCGACATTGCAACAAGGTGGAACTCCACCCTGCACATGGTGGAGCGGCTGTGCGAGCAGAGGCAGGCCATAATGCATTTGTGGGAGGATACACGGCCAGGTACTTTGAGAGCAGACATGGAGTTGACCGGTGTGCAGTGATCGAAGCTGAAAGACCTCTGTAAAGTCCTTCAGTGTTTTGAGGAATGCACACGGCTGGTAAGTGCAGACGACGCCATCCTAAGCATGAGCATCCCACTTATGCGTCTGCTCATGCAAACTTTGACGCACCTTAAGGAGCAGGCTTCTGCAGCCAATGTTGATGAGGAGGAAGAGGAGGAGGGAATCCTTGATGACATTCAGCCATTGTCTGCTCAGGGACCTCTCCTGGACGAGGTGGAGGAAGAAGAGGAGGAGGAGGAGGAGGATGATGGGGATGATTACTTAGGGGAGGAGGATGCATCTCGTGGGGCAAGTGAAAATGTTGGCGTGGCAAGGTCTGGTACAGGGTTTGTGCGTGACTGGAGAGATGTAGATTTGCCAGAAAGTGCTCCTCTAACCAGCACTCGCAGTGCATCATTGACACCGGGAACATTGGCCCACATGTCAGATTATGCCTTGCAGATCCTAAAAAGGGACCCCCGCATTGCCAAAATGATGAACGATGACGACTACTGGTTGGCCAGCATCCTGGATCCACGCTATAAAGGCAAATTACAAAACATCATGCCACAGGAGAACCTTGACCTAATATTGGCTAATAAAGAAGCAACTCTGGTAAATCGGTTGCTTGAGGCATTCCCAGCACACAGCAGCGGTGATGGTTCTCACACGAGCCGTACGGGCCGGGGTCAGCTTGGCAGAGGTGTTCGTGGTGCACACAGCAGAAGTTGCGTTGGAGACAGGGGTTTCATGACAATGTTGTGGACTGATTTTTCAAGTACCGCTCACACAACTGGTAATACTGCATCGATGGAAAGTGACAGGAGACAGCAGTTGTCAACTATGGTTACAAACTACTTTTCCTCCCATATCGATGTTCTCCCACACAGGTCATTCCCCTTTGACTATTGGGCCGCTAAACTGGACACCTGGCCTGAATTGGCACAATATGCCTTACAGGAGCTCGCTTGCCCAGCTGCAAGTGTGCTATCGGAAAGAGTCTTCAGTGCAGCTGGATCAATCCTGACAGAAAAAAGGACCCGTCTGTCAACCCAAAATGTGGATGATCTAACCTTCATTAAAATGAACCACGCATGGGTTTCCAAGGATTTTGTCCCACCTTCCCCTGATGACACATAGGGTGACAGAAAAATGGCTTGCTTTGGTCCACCTCTTCCTGGGACTTGACCTATTTCACCTTTTGCATCAGCTGAATGTCCAACATCAACATATGCCACTTTCTAAAACTCCCTAACTGTGCTGCCTCCCCCCCATGGCCGGGGTCACCACCTAGCGCACAACACCGTGCGAGTGCCGTTGCCCTGGACAGGTGGGTAGGCCGACTCTTGGGCGCGGGCACTGGCACAGGGTCCCTCATAGTGCAATCAAGTGCCTCTGACGGTGGTGGTGCACACCCGCCGTCAGACACACCGCCGTACTATGAGGGGCCCAGTGCCAGTACCGAAGCCCACGAGTGGGCCCCCTTGCTTGGGCAGGGCCCCAGCATTTGCAGTCTTTACCTCTCCCTGCTCCTCCGCTGTGTAGTCTGAGCCGTCAAATCCAAACTGGGCCTAACACCGTCTGAGCCTGCCTCCTGATGTATAGACATATATTTTGAATGTGTACGCTATCCATACACGTTATCTGGGGATACGGTACCCTTTCTCACCTTTGTGCAATCACGTGCAATCCATACTGGGCCTGACACCGTCTGAGCCTGCCTCCTGATGTATAGACATATATTTTGAATGTGTACGCTATCCATACATGTTATCTGGGGATACGGAACCCTTTCTCACCTTTGTGCAATCACGTGCAATCCATACTGGGCCTGACACCGTCTGAGCCTGCCTCCTGATGTATAGACATATATTTTGAATGTGTATGCTATCTATACATGTTATCTGGGGATACGGTACCCTTTCTCACCTTTGTGCAATCACGTGCAATCCATACTGGACCTAACACCGTCTGAGCCTGCCTCCTGATGTATAGACATATATTTTGAATGTGTACGCTATCCATACATGTTATCTGGGGATACGGAACCCTTTCTCACCTTTGTGCAATCATGTGCAATCCATACTGGGCCTGACACCGTCTGAGCCTGCCTCCTGATGTATAGACATATATTTTGAATGTGTACGCTATCCATACATGTTATCTGGGGATATGGAACCCTTTCTCACCTTTGTGCAATCACGTGCAATCCATACTGGGCCTGACACCATCTGAGCCTGCCTCCTGATGTATAGACATATATTTTGAATGTGTACGCTATCCATACATGTTATCTGGGGATACGGTACCCTTTCTCACCTTTGTGCAATCACGTGCAATCCATACTGGGCCTAACACCATCTGAGCCTGCCTCCTGATGTATAGACATATATTTTGAATGTGTACGCTATCCATACATGTTATCTGGGGATACGGAACCCTTTCTCACCTTTGTGCAATCACGTGCAATCCATACTGGGCCTGACACCGTCTGAGCCTGCCTCCTGATGTATAGACATATATTTTGAATGTGTACGCTATCCATACATGTTATCTGGGGATACGGAACCCTTTCTCACCTTTGTGCAATCACGTGCAATCCATACTGGGCCTAACACCGTCTGAGCCTGCCTCCTGATGTATAGACATATCTTTTGAATGTGTACACTATGCTATCCATACATGTTATCCGGGGATACGGTACCCTTTCTCACCTTTGTGCAATCACGTGTAATCCATACTGGGCCTGAGAACGGCTGGCGAGCTGTTAAGCAAGCTATAGCACCTGTGGTTTGCACACGTAAGTTTTTCATTTTTTCAGGAATGACGGTTAGGCCTAATTCCGGAACTGCGGTTGACCTGCACTTACTAGGAAATCATCGTTCGCGGGTAATAATTGTAATCACAGATCCCCATCACTAACGTTGTTCAGCGGGTTATCTGCACCTGTAAGCGACAAACGCTGGCCTTTTCAGTGTAGCGCACATGCAGCCACGGACATGTAAGGGCATGACACACCAGTTATTGGCCAATCTCATGTGCCAGAGCCTCACGTGTCCCTCTAGTAAGCCGGACTCGGACCGCGGGGCATGACAGAGTCTCGTTCGTTAACGGAATTAAGCTTGCAATGTGTGCATCTGTTAAGTAGCTTGCATGGTTGAGGTTTCCCAAGTGGAGTCGAATTAAACCGTAGGCTCCACTCCTGGTGGTGCCCTTCTGGACATTCCTTTAAGGTTCAGCTTTGCAACCATACTGCCCACGTAAAACAAACACTTTGCCTTCATGAACGCTGTTTGGAGGGTCATGACTCATGGGAATAACGCCGCCTAATCAGTTAACCTGCTAGAGAGATCCTTCGTTGCTCCCAAGCATGACATCACACTCCCTAGGAGGAAGGTAATGCCACTGTGGCGACCGTACTCCTGGGGGCGACACAAGTGCACTGATGCCCAGCCACTGCTCGATGAATCTGCTGGTACATTGACCCAGACCACTACATTCCCCTCGCATGCTACACGCCCTGAATCTGACCCTGATGAAACTCAGGTTACCCTTCCCATATACAGTTCCATCTTACACGGTGACAAAGAGGAAGCTGCAGATGAAAGTGCAGGTTCAGCCCACCCGCCATCAGACACACCACCGTACTATCAGGGGCCCTGTGCCAGTGCCGTCGCCAACGAGTGGGCCCCCCCTGCTTGCTCAGGATCACAGCACTTGCAAGGTTGAAATACTGTGCAGTGAGATGGAAGATGGGAACGACGAGGAGTCCAGACTAGTACAGGGATTCCCTAGCGAGGAGACTTATTTGATTGTTTTCAATGTTGGGACAGCAATTTTTGGGGAGCACTATACTCTGGAGAATGATAGATGGGGCCCACCATACACTGGAACATTCCAAAGGTGAACATCAGACACTGGAGCAGCATTTACAGGGCCCATTATACACTAGAGCATTAGAAATGGGGCCCATTATGTTTGGAGCATTATTTGGGCCCATAAGACAGTGGAGCTTCATTCATGGGGACCAACATATACTGTAGCATTATGTGGAGCTCATCATATACTGTTTCAAACATTATATGGGACCAATGATTCTGTATGGAGAAATAGATGGGCCTTGTCATGAGCTGTAAAAAGCGAAGTATTTTTCATTGTACTATACCGCTATTTCTCTGCCGTATCGGAGCATGATGAGTTGTGGTATGTGTTAAAGGGGCGCTCTTTCGCCCAGGGCACATGAAAACTTGGAGCCAGCCCTCCCCCCCACAACTGTAGCCAAATAACCCCCATTTTTCAGTGCGTTACTTGTATTATGAAGTTAATTAAGGTTGACAAGCTTAAGTAAGAAGAATTGATGCTTTTGGCATTCAAATGGGCACTGTTGGTGTGTTTCCTGTCCTCCTCTCACTGCCGACTTTTATTCCCCATTGACTTACATTGGGTTTCGTGTTTCGGGACCACCCCGACTTTTCCCTATAATCGGACGATCTTGCTCGACCCGACTTTTGGAAAAGTCGGGTTTCACGAAACGAAACGCGACCCTAAAAAAACAAAAGTCGCTCAACTCTACTCATATGTGGTCATAAACCACTGTTTGGGCGCACGGCAGGGCTCAGAAAGGAAGGAGCGCTATTTGACATTTTGAATGGAAAATATGCTTGAATATTTAGCGGTTGCCATGTCGCGCTTGGAGAGCCACTGTGCGCGTAAACATTGGAGCTCCCCCACAAGTGATCCCATTTTGGAAGCTAGACCCCCCAAGGAACTTATCTAGATGCATAGTGAGCACTTTGAACCCCCAGATGCTTCCCAAATTTATCTGTAAAAAAAAAGTACTTTTTTTTCGCATAAATTTTATTTAGCCTCAGTTTTTTCATTTTCACATGGGCAACAGGATAAAATCGATCCTAAATTTTGTTGGGCAGTTTTGTTTGAGCACACCAATACCTCATATGTGGTCATAAACCACTGTTTGGGTGCACGGCAGGGCCCGGAAGGGAAGGAGCACCATTTGACTTTTTGATTGAAAAATTAGCTCCAATCGTTAGCGGACACTATGTCGCGTTTGGAGAGCCCCTGTGTGCCTAAACACTGGAGCTCCCCCACAAGTGACCCCATTTTGGAAACTAGACCACCCAAGGAACTAATCTAGATGTGTGGTGAGCACTTTGAACCCCCAAGTGCTTCACAGAAGTTTATAAAGCAGAGCCATGAAAATAAAAAAAAAAAAATTTCCTCAAAAAATGATTTTTAGCCGACTATTTTTTATTTTTACAAGGGTAACAGGATAAATTTGGACCCCAAAAGTTGTTGTCCAGTTTGTCCTGAGTACGCTGGTACCCCATATGTGGGGGGGACCACTGTTTGGGCACACGTTGGGCTCAGAAGGGAAATACTGACATTCTGAAATGCCGACTTGATGGAATGGTCTGCAGGAGTCATGTTACGTTTACAGAGCCCCTGATGTACCTAAACAGTGGAAACCCCCCACAAGTGACCCCATTTTGGAAACTAGACCACCCAAGGAACTAATCTAGATCTAGATGTGAGGTGAGAACTTTGAAACCTCAAGTGCTTCACAGAAGTTTAAAACGCAGAGCCGTGAAAATAAAAAATATTTTTTTTCCACAAAAATAATTATTTAACCCCCAATTTTTTATTTTCCCAAGGGTACCAAGAGAAATTAGACCCCAAAGTTGTTGTGCAATTTTTCCTGAGTACGCTGATACCCCATATGTGGGGGTAAACCACTGTTTGGGCGCACATCGGGGCTCGAATTGGAGGGAGCACTGATTAACTTTTTGAACACAAAATTGGCTGGAATCAATGGTGGCGCCATGTCGCGTTTGGAGGCCCCCTAATGTGCCTAAACAGTGGAAACCCCTCAATTCTATCTCCAACACTAACCCCAACACACCCCTAACCCTAATCCCAACCCTAATCATAACCCTAACCCCAACCCTAACCCAAACACACCCCTAACCCTAATCCCAACTCTAACTTTAACCACAAGCCTAACCGTAATCTCAACCCCAAACCACCCCTAACCCTAATCCCAATCCTATTTACAACCTTAACCCTAATCCCAACGCTAATTCCAGCCCTATCCCTAATTCCAGCCCTAACCCTAATTCCGGCCCTAACCGTAATTCCAACACTAACCCTAATTCCAACCCTAACCCTAATTCTAACCCTAGCCCTAACCCTAATTCCAACCCTAACCCTAATTCTAAACCTAGACTTAACCCTAGCCCTAACCCTAGCCCTAACCCAAGCCCTAGCCCTAACCCTAGCCCGCAACCCTAACCCTGATGGAAAAATAAAAATAAAAATATTTTCTTTATTTTATTATACGTCCCTACCTATAGGGGTGATAAGGGGGTGGTGATTTACTTTTTTATTTATTTTGATCACTGTGACAGTGATCAAAATAAATGAATGAATCTGCAGCGTCGCAGATCCCCGGCGGGCGCACTGCACATGCGCCCGCCATTTTTCAAGATGGCGGTGCCCATGATCCGGGACGGCAGGACACCGGGACGGCCAGAGGCAGTTCGGAAGCCTCATGGAGGGTGAGAGGGGGTGATCGGAGGGCAGATTTTGACAGCGGATGCCGATTGGCGCCGTCAGATGGTGGCGGCGGCCAATCGGCGCTGTCAGTCAGTTGGGGGGGTTGGTTCAGTGTCTCCAGCCATGCCCGATGCTATTTCAGCGTTGGCCATGCCTGGATTTGTAATATTTCATCAAATTTCATTTATGAAATTTTACAATCGCTCTGATTGGCAGTTTCATTTTTAACAGCCAATCAGAGCGATCGTATGCATGTGGGGGCTAAGCCACACCCCCTAGGGTTAACTCTAAGGTGTCTTCTGTGTGCGGTCGGGTGACCTTTCAGTGACCCCGGTCACCCGACCGGCAGGGGGGCTTTAAAGTCATGACGCCACATAGGCATCATGGGTCGTTTTGGCACGACTTTTCATGACTCCTATGTGGCATCAAAGGTCATGAAGGGGTTAAGTAATACTGAATTGTGAGTAGCTTCTGTACACTACTGATCACTTTCTAACTGGTCCTCTACATTATTTGTGAGGTATAATTCTCCATTACTAGTCACCTCCATTTTAGATGCAATGCATTTCTCATTTGCTGTGTTCTGTTGCCATCTAATGGTAAAAGTGTACAATGACTGAATTATTGTTTTGTAAGTATCTGAGATGTGAATTCGGTCTCCAATTGGCCAGCTCCTAGTCACATGGTCAATAGGAGAAGCTGTTTTCCAAGCAAGTCTAGAATGTTCTTTGGTCTGAGGGATGCCTTCAGGGAGAGCTGAACACACATGGAGGATGTTTTTACCTCAAGATCTCCTGCAGACCTAAAAGCCTGAGTTCCCTCTAATCTGTACAGAAATCATTCTAAAGTATTTCTGACAGGATTCACCACATCTAAAGTATTTCTGACAGGATTCACCACATCTAAATATTTCTGACAGGATTCACCATTTATAAAGTATTTCTGATTGGATTCACCACAGTTTTCACATTAACCTATAAGTACTTGTGCATGTGCTGTGACACACTGTGGAGCCAACCCCAAGTACAGGTCTATAACCTCTAATTGCTGTGTCTGCCTCCTTCTGTAAAATACCAAAAGACGCTGCCAGTGCTCTTAAAGCTTCAGACCCCAATCACATCTCAGTATCTAAGTGAACTGTAATTGTCGTGGACTGCCCATGAGAGACTGTTCCTTATTTGTTCCAAGTTATAATTCCCATTCCTGCTGAAGTAAAAGCAACTGTTATCCCCAAGACCAGTGTGTGTCATAATTCCTTCGGCTGCGGACATCGTGTGGGGGTGGATAGCAGGGAACGTTTGGCCTGGTCATTACAAGGCTGAAACTCAATGTTGCGTAGCGACAGCCCCACAACCTGAAAGATCTGGAGAAGAGCTGAATGTAGGAGTGGAACAAAATCCTTGCTGCAGTGTGCAAGTTCTGTTTTTCTATTGTATCAAATACAGTACTTATTTCATGCAATAAAATGCTAATTAATTATCTAAATATCATACCAGATGATTTTCTGGCTTTTTTTAAAAGATTCTGTCTCCCTCAGTTGAAGTGTACCTATAATAAAAATTACATACCTTTTCATTCTTTGTAGATGGGAAAACTTGCAAAATCGACGGTATATCAAATACCTATTTTTCCCACTGTAGGAAAGGTTTATTGCCTTAACTATAGGTATACTGCTGCAACCTAAAAATAAAAGTCCTTTTTGCGGTAAGGGACAGTGAAGTGGACGTGCTGCTGATGGTGTACACGTAGTCCAAGGTCGTGGCCTGCTGCAGAAGCTTATAACTTTTAGAGGGTCATTATGCAGCCCTCGCTCATATTTGTAAGAGGGTAAAAAGGTGACCCTCGCTAATAATTTTTAGAGAGTCATCAGGCAGCCCTTTTCTCTTAAATTTTTCCAGGGTGTGTATGTTGTTTTTCATAATGTTTACAGGATATGTATGAGTCCTACCTCTATAATTCTCTTACATAAATGAATTCCCCCCAGGGTTAAATGCTTGTCAGCCCTTGCGCTCAGTGCACAAGCTTTACCAGTTTAGGAGTCCCATCATTAATAATGGGAAAAAAAATTCTGAGGTCCTCCTCTACATGTCTTTCAGGGTGTATTGCAGTCCTTCCTTACAATTTTTGGTGGCCCTTGCACTTAAAGCATAGGATTTAAGAGTCTAGGAGTCCCTCTACCTAATGATTTTAACAGAATGTGTATGAGGCCCTCCTTTATGTCTAATACAGGAGGTATCAGAATACCTCTTCCTTTTAATTTTTGGCAGTTCTTGCAGATTTTATAAGTGGTCATAAACTTGTAAATAACTCATGAAAGAATAAAGCTAAGATAAAACCAAGCACGCCACTGTTTTTATTGTGAAATTTTCAATAAGTTTGTTGTGTCACATGACCCTCTTCCAATTGGAAAAAATAAAGTTGGATCCAAATGGCCAACTTCAAAATGGCCGCCATGGTCACCACCCTTCTTGAAAAGTTTCCCCCCTCCCATATACTAATGTGCCACAAACAGGAAGTTCATATCACCAACCATTCCCATTTTATTTAGGTGTAACCATATAAATGGCCCACCCTGTGTGTGTATATATATATATATATATATATATACACACACATACTCTCTTCTCACCCCCACTGGGGGGTGGTCTTTGTTGTCCTTTCCCATTCTCGGGTCCTCTACCAGAGGCCTAGGAGTTTGAGGGTTCTGTGTAGGATCTTAGTTATTCTCAGCATTGTGCTTTTCTGGACAGGGTTCAGATGTTGCTCCTGGGATCTGTGGTAGCCATTCTTCCAACTTAGGGGCCACTGCTCCAAGTGTTCCTATCACACTTGTAATCACTGTTGCCTTCACCTTCCACATCTTCTCCAGTTCTCCTTTGAGGCCCTGGTATTTCTCAAGCTTCTCATATTCCTTCTTTCTGATGTTGCTGTCACTTGGCACTGCCACATCTATTATCATTGCTGTCTTCTGATCCTTGTCTAATATCACAAGGTCCGGTTGGTTAGCCAACACCTGCTTATCCGTCTGGATCTTGACGTCCCACAGTATTTTAGCCCTTTCATTCTCCACCCCTTTTTCTGGGGTCTCCCACCTGGACTTAGGAGGACTTTTTAGCCCATATGCTGTGCCGATGTTCCTGTATACAATTGCCGCTACTTGGTTGTGGCGTTCGGTATACGCTGTTCCTGCTTGCATTTTGCATCCTGCCACTATGTGTTGGACGGTTTCTTATGGAAATAGTATGTTATAAGTCGTTGAGGTGTTAAAAGTCAATATCGACCCTTTAGCGATGAAAATTACATGGCCTCTACGACTCCTTATGACGGCTTTCCACAAGGAGAAACTTTCTCCTTTAGATCCCCTATCAGAAGTCTCTCATCTAGCAATATTAGACATCCTGCTTTGCAGTGATGAGGGGAGAAAACCTTGAAACATATGCATGATTTGGCGTGTTATCTTAAGTCATATGGCAAGTCTCATTAAAAAGTTGATATTGACTTTTAGGATTGCTAACTCCTATAGGTAGCAATAGAGTTCTACTACTCTTCCTTTCTGAAGAGGATATTTTCATATTTAAATGACCAGAAAAGCATTTGAACTATAAACATCCTTACACTGGCTTATAATACTCTACAAGGAGAAATAATATGCCTTAGGCACCATATATAGGTTGAAACACATCCATAAATTTAAACAAACTGTGCAGGAGGCTTAAAACTGGGTGATTAACAGCCAAACTCTGGCTGAGATTGTGAAAGACCATTTCATGTCACAGGTCATACATCATGGCAAGATTGAGGAACAAGACACAAGGTAGCTATTTTGCATTAGCAATGACTTCATTTCAAAGTAAACTGGGATTCAAGATGTGCAGTTCAAGCTCTTTTGATGAAGAACCAACAAATGGGCATTATTGAGGACTGGTTAGCCATGGAAGCATAGTGCAACAGAAACCACTGGAGCACTAAGCGGAGGCGAACATGACTTTGGGAGAGGTGGACCTTTAAATCCTGCAGCTTTGTTTGCATAATCATGTAGATTTTAAGCAAAAGTGACATTCCTTTTAAGACAAAGGAGCACAGTATGCCTGTGCTTGGTGTGTTCATGTGAGGAGTGTGGGACTTATACGGAGGAGGTAACTCTATCTTTCTCCCTCGTTCTCTCACCAAATGAACTGGAAGAAACATCATCCGCCCTCCCACCCTGTTATAATCACTGTGCTAAAATGTTTTATTTATTTATTGCTCGTATAATGATGAGTTTTTTATTGTATTTGTTGAATTAACCATTGTATATCCTGTGCCAAGTCCAATTTTATCATGGCTATAAAATGTTAACATTAGCATTAACCTCTAAGCCCAAGGGAACGGCAATCCTTGAGCCATGATTCCCTAAAGGTTTCCTCCACAGGGTTTGCTGAGCTTAGTCCCCTTAATGCTTTTGCAGGGACTTCTAGTTTATAAGTTTACAACAGTGATTTGTAAATAAAAAAATATGGCTAAAAGTAACATAGTAACATAGTAACATAGTTTTGAAGGCTGAAGGAAGACCTTATGTCCATCTAGTTCAGCCTATTTTTAGTGCAGCTATTCTGCATTGTTGATCCTGGGGAAGGCAAAAAACCCACAGAGTAGAAGCCAATTTTCTCCATAGGGAAAATAATTCCTTCCCCTAAGCTGGGTCAACCATCTACCTATAATATTCTGTTATTTGTAACCTTCTATACTGTTACTCACAAGAAAAATGGGTTGCCCTCCCAGGGCTGTGGGGTACTCGGTACCGGGCAGGTATCAGTGGGATGTGTCACTGTGGCGGTGACCCGGACCGTGGCCCTGGGCACCCAAGTAATAGGAAGATGTGGATGTTAAATGTAATAGTTCGTGACGCCACCTGTGGTGTTCGGCAAGGGAGGTGTTAAGCCGACGCTGCATGCAGATCCTCCGGGACAGATGGTGTGGTGCAGCAATGATGGTATAGCTCTCCACAGGCAGGGCTGTTGTCCCAGGGCAGTGGAGAAGTGGAGACACTTAGGTGATGTAGTGTCTGGCGCAGGGGATGTAGCAGTGTCAGGCAGATGGACGCAGGAAGTAATGGAGGACACCAGGGCATGAAGTTCCAAAGCTTTACTCACAGTCTGTGGTGCCCGCTTCCGTGCCGTGTCCTCCGGGTCAGGGACTCAGTCAACCTCCAGGCAAGATGGAAAGCTCCCTTCCACACTCCGCCAACCTATGTGCCATTCCTGAACGTCTCCTCTATAGCGACCTTAAGTGTGAAGATCTCCAGTACCGTGGTACTCTGGAGTTTCTCCTGACAGATGTTCCCAAGAACTCTACTTGCACGGCAGACAGCTGTAGCCTGCTTCGGGGACTCTCTACTCCTAAGTGCCGGCTCTCTATCCGTATTGCTGTTGTGCCCTCAAGTCTTAGATGGGAGTAGTGCATTTACAGCCCACTACTCCACCGGTGTCTGCTGCAGAACCATTAGCGTTCGTACAACCTCGGGGACCGGGCCCCAGCCTTGCGCTTAGAACTTCTAGGCAGGGTTGTTCCTCTAACCCACGTCCTCTGTGTTCCCTTTTACTCCTACATTCCGTACTTGTCCTTTCCCTTCTATGGAAGCTCAGGCTTCAGGTCAACGTCCTTCTCTTTCTTTCCTTTCCTTTCTCGTGCCAGCTGGCTCAGGTCACTGATGCAGCTGCAGCACTCCTTCCTCCATCCCTTCTTCCAGGGATCCCCACTCCTCCAGAGTAGCTTCCTTCCTTTCTGACCTCCTGTCAGACTGACCTGTCATCCAAAACCTTCCCACTCATATATATATTCTGAACTCCACCCACCTCCCAGCACGTCTAGTGTTCCAAGCAGGGAACCACCAAAGGTGCTCTGCTTCTCTCTAAGCAAGGAGCCGCAATGTGGTTGTGCTGAACTACTCTATTGTGTCGGGTGTGAGTGTTGGAGTGTGGTCAGGAGCCCCCAACTTACCTGAATGGTGAGGCACCACACCTTAGGAGAAGGTGCAGTACCTCTGTGGCGACTGAGCCTCAGGGGCACCACAAAAGCATCCATTCCTTTCTTAAATTCATTCAGTGAGTTGGCCATCACCACTTCCTCAGGAAGAGAATTCCAGAGTCTCACTGCTCTTACCGTGAAGAACCCTCTTCTATGCTGGTGCAGAAATTGTCTTTCCTCCAAACGAAGAGAATGCCCCCTTGTTCTTGTCACAGTCCTTGGTACAAACAGTTCATTGGAGAGATCTCTGTATTGCCCTCTGATATACTTGTACATATATATTAAGTCTCCCCTAAGTCTTCTCTTTTCTAGAGTAAATAGACCTAATTTTGATAACCTTTCTGGGTATTGTAGTGAACCAACTCCATTTATCATTTTAGTAGCCCGCCTTTGAACCCTTTCAAGTTCAGTAATGTCTTTCTTGAGCACCGGCGTCCAAAATTGCACACAATACTCCAAGTGTGGTCTGACGAGTGATTTGTACAGAGGGAGAATTATGTTTTCATCTCGTGTCCCCAGACCTCTTCTAATGCATCCCATGACCCTATTTGTCAAATATGACTTGGAATTTATAACCCATCACAGCTTTGCGGTTTAGGAGTCAGGTGGAAGTTGCAGACAAGTTAAGTTGGAGTCATTTTAACTAATAGAGGATGTAAATCCTCATGGTGGTGATCAGGCTCGGCTTTGGTGGCCAGCCTCAAGGACATTGTAATGGTAACGTTAATTAGGGGCGGGCACAGTGGTTAAGCATAGGAGTGAGGATAATAGGGTCATTGGTGCCCTGAAAGTTTACTGGCCCTGCTTGAATTGCGTGTGTGCCGCCCCTTTTTGGCTGTCTGTCCTGGTGCTGTATGTCAGACAGCTGGGGATATCACAGTACTTGTGAATCCCAATGTACTAGCACTTCACCTGACTCCTACTGTGATTGTTTTAATCCTGTGATTTAAATAAAGCTGTGGCCATTTTGACAACCAAAATATTGTGTTTTGTGTATTTATTCCAGTGTCTATGTTTACTGTAGTTATGGTTGTTTTAAGATGGAGTCGGGGTCCGTCCCATATCCAAAAGTCGTGATAAAAGACACATCATGCTTTCTTCATTTGGAAATGCAGCTTATCCTAGATACTCGAGTGATATTCGTGTATCACTGAGCATGTTTGCTCATCACTATTTAGCAGTTTTCATGACAGCAAACTGCAAAGAAATATATTTTTATTAACGTGTTTATATTTTATTTAGTAATAAGGATGTTTTTTTTTACAGCACTTTCTCTTATGAACGTCTATGAAAAAGGGTGGGCACAGAAGCATTTAGGTGTGGACATAAAACGAAATATACAAGTTATTTGGAAAAGACATGGAAGGCCATTTGTGTTCTTGGAATTTGCATCTCTCGGAGAAGAGCGCTCTATCCCACGTGAAATCGACCTTATTGGAGGCAACGAGCATACTGTGATTGCACTAAACATTGGAGTACATTTCAGATTATTCCCTGCTCATCTCTACATCCGAAGACTCCTCAACATTCGTCGTGCTATAGAACGTCTCTTCCATAGAAGCCCAGAAACAAAAGTTATCATTAAGACTGAGAACACAAGTGAGATGGAAACTGAGTATGAAGGAATGTCTGACTTCCATGCATATGTTCACTACTTCGTAATGGAAATAATCTTCAAAGATCTCAATGTTGGGTTTGTTAATGGCTGGGACATGACTACAGCATTTAATACAAATGAGATACATCCACAAGAGCCCTTTATAAGAAATGAGGTGGACATGCTTATGACATATATATGTAGCTAATTTAAAAAATATATGTGAAAAATGTTATGCATTGTATACAATTTACAGAGAACTATAAATTAGTTATTAACTCATAATCTACATAACCTATTCTCTATACTAAATACTGTAATTCAAGAAATGGTTATCATAGCCAATATTTACTATTTTTCAGCTTATTTGACACATGCAGTGGGAATTTCTTTAATGTAGAACTCTTTAATAAATTAATATTTTCTACCAACATGCTAAACATAAGTTAATAAAAATTATTTGAAAGCTTAGCAATGGCTATAAACATTTAAAACATTTTGACTGGGATATATAGTATGTTCAGTGTAAACATACGGTAATTGTTTCCTTTAACGCCTTTAGTCCCAGGCCTGTTTTCACCTTGAAGACCATTGTGTGTACATATAACCCTGAAAATATAAGTTTAATAATGAACAATAAAAACACCTAAAAGGACACTCTCAGTGCACAACAATATTAAATACACATATACACAATCTCAAATGTAGACAATAAATCACTGTTATAATAATCCATATCTATAAACAGTCAGAAACTCCAATAGAACGCCACTCCCTATGTCTCTTCCCTGAAACACTCCAAAGATATTTTTTCGATATCAGAAAGGGCAAGTGTACTAGGTAAGTTCCATGGGAGAGGTCCAGAATAGAATCCTTATGGGACGCACAATTTAGTGTTATCTTTACATGATATCACTAAATATACTGCTGTCACTGGATAGCTGGCATCTGGTGATGCGGACAATGTGGAGTCAGGTACAAGAGTAAATCCAAAGCTAGCAAAAAACCCAAATGAAAAACAAAGGGAAACCCGGGACAAGAACTAATAAAGAACTAATAATGACCATTAGTAACTACTGAGAAGCAACTAGAGCTCAACTAGGAAGCACTCACCATATCACTAAGCAAAAGGAACTGAATAAACAACACTACACTGGATTAGAAGCAGACCTTACACAGCCAGCCCAAATCCAAGGATAGCAAACAGGTGATTCATTCCTCCCAGTCATGTCCATGGAGCCACTCGTTGCTCATCTGAGCAGCAGTTTGCACAAATTCCCATCAATGGCTAACACCAGGAAAAGCAGCACCCTGCATTGCCTGGCAATCAGGAGATACAGTGTCACATGCAAAGTCAATAGGAAATATGGCATCCCGTGTTCCCACATTGCACACCACTTACACACATGAGGCATCACCATGTGTATTCACACCACCCAAGTGCGTGCAAGCTCCTCCCCCAGCGTGGATAGTCTGGCAGAGCAGTCTGGAAACCGGAGGACAATTGCATCCATTGCAGGTATTCCTAACAGTACTCCCATGTCTAAGAGAGATCTACAAACTCTCACCACGCTGCTTATTCTTCTTATTCCTCATGCCTCTAATGGATTTCAGTGATAATGCGATCTTCATGAATTCTGTTTCTCGGGACCCAAAACATCTTCGACAGACGGTACCCCATCCGTCGGATTAAATTTTGGACAGAGGTGTGAATCTTCCAGGAGTGCTCAATACTCTCTATTAGAGATGAGGGAACCTTTCATTGTTTGGTTTGGAATTGACGAACGGGACCACTGTTCACCGAACGGTTTGACATACTGAAATCCCATTAAATTCAATGGGAGGCAAAACCCAACGTATAAACAACACCTTAACGGTGTTCTGGGCTGGCGGATCACACCAAATAATAAAGGTGGTAAATGGTGAGTTCGCAGCCCGGGGTCCACCGTGTAGAGATGGAAACCTGCTGCTCAGTAATGACGGAGACTATACGGCAAATAATAAATGAACACACGCTGGTTAGCGTCACCTGGTGTGTACAGGAGCGAGTTCTGTTGATACACAGAACTGCGGTGCCGCACAATGTAAATGCCGAAACCTGTTAAACTCACAGGGTTCAGCCGGATGAGCGCTAGTATACAGACACAAGACTCCACCCCATGGACACAGGGTTAGAGTCCCTCTAGCCCATTCATGCTCGGCGCCACTGCAGCGGAGACAGCAAGAGAGAAACAAAGAAGTACCGCACTAGTGTGCACTGCACCACTCTGGTGGAAGCCACTAACCACCCAGACTAAAGAGGACAGCGCTAGACCTGTGCACGGTGCCGCGCTGGCAGATGCAGCCCCTAGGTGCCTTGGGCTGGATTGCGCAATATGGTGCTGAGAGAGGTGCAGTAACTAGGAAGCACAGTGGCAAAAGGCTTAGCCACTACAAGGCGCTGACTTAAACTAAGATAACCCTACAACATGCGTATCAAAAGGAAGGGGTTTCATAATAAGTCATTCACCAGATCCATGCATCCATCATCACACACACAAGTTATAACAACTGTCTATACTAGCGCATGGCCGAGCGGCCATGCAAACCTTTTAGAGCAGCGTCCTTCCGGGACCTTCCTGATGGTCCAATCTGAGCTGGAGAAGGACCTGAGCATGTGACCTCCGATCTCCAATGAGAGATGGTCCCAAGGGCATGCTCAGTGGACCAAAGGAGGACTTAGTCCCTGGAGTAGCTCACTGCTGACCAGCATGCATTGCTATAGCTGGACCAGAGGTGGCGGCGCAATCAACCCACAGTGCTGGTCTGAGCAGAGCGCCGGGATCGACGAGTCTGCTGAGCAGCCTCTTCTGCATCCGGAGAGGAATGGGAGACCGTCAAAGGCGAGACTTGGGATTCCTGCTGTGCAGTGACAGGAACCCGACGCCTAACAAAGGGTGACTAAAAGTTTCCCACATGGATAAAATTAGGGGCAGACACCATGAAAAGTGGCATCAATTGACCCACAGTAGATATTTGCAAATGGTTCAGCAGCAGTCAGCCATGGGCTGTGCATGAGGTATCAGAGTCTGGCCCAGCATTTACAGCAAAGAATTGAAGTCTCAATGAGGACCTGGTAGTTTATGGAGCGGTGTAAGCCTTCTTAGCTAGGAGACCTCATGCAACACTTCAATTTATTTTATATTCCACCCACACCCAGATGGCACAAACATCAGTTTCATACAGTAATATTGGTTGAAAAATCTAGGAAAATTAACACAGGTAGTTGACTGAAAGTAAGTGCACGCCTTGCTGTTTGGGAGTCCTACTTACACGGGCAACCCACCTGATGGAAACCCAACTTGGAGTCTCCACATTTCAAAAAAATGTTTGTAACATCATCAGCAGTAGCAAGCACAGAAGACACCACAAGGATGGCACAAACTGCAATAACGCAAGATCAATAGATGACACTAAAAATGACACCATTGCCTAGTCTGTTCAATCTGCAACTGGGGTGCAAAAGTCACCGAAAATCCGTGACTTGTTCAATTTAATGAAAGTTAGACATTCTACATTTTGAGCGGATAGCTGAATGTGTTTATCTGTCAGGACACCAGCAGCAGCACTGAAGTCAAGTTCTGAGAGAACGCTGGCTGCCAGGCATTGCAAAACCTTCAATGCAGAAAAATAGAAGATTATTTTTATTCACAGCTTAGTAATCCACACGGTGTACATTCAATATGTGTGTAAAGTTTCGTATTATGGACCTTCTTCAGACTGAATGTAATACAACAGAAAGAAAAAATAAAAATAAAAAAATTCTAAACATCCATTGAAAATATAACATATGACATAATACACAACTGGTTTCAAAATTGATCTATATTAAACCAGTATAGTCAAAACCGACCAGAGCTGCATAGAATGACAGGTTATATATGATTGAATCTTATGTACATCAGATTATATAGCAATTACAACAATAGCAAATACAAAAATATCATAATTGCACATAATATCATAATTGTATAGACGAATTAAAGATGTCTAATAACATCCCTATTGGAACAGCAAAAAGATGTCATACAAAACGATATGGAAGGATATATTAATGAGAATGGAACAACCAATACATGGGTTGTTGAAGAGATACTCATACACAGCTATTATATTGTCATTTAGTTTATCTAAAAAAAGGAAGGAGATCATAATAACCATAGAATTGACACCAGAGATCAGGATAAAAGGAAAAAAAACTGGGGAAAAAAAGGAGAAAAAAGAAAAAGAGGAGGTATGGAGATGCTCAGATTCAATTACTTGTTGAGGTATTTCAAAAGAAGAGAGGGAAAAAATGAAAAGTAAAAAAATTGAAAGATAAAGACAAAAAAATATAACAAATAAAAATGCATAATAAAGCAAAAATAATATATGAAGTGGCATATGCCTTACCACTGAAACAATCCTGTTAAAGTTCAAGACAGACCCAGTACGTCATAGTAGCGTGGATAAATATAATTAAGCTGCTCTATTAAGAAACAACAGACAGACAGGTCCAGTGTGAGACAAAAAGTCAGAGGACGGCATACAGTGCCTTGCGAAAGTATTCGGCCCCCTGGAACTTTTCAGCCTTTTCCCGCATATCATGCTTCAAACATAAAGATACCAAATGTAAATTTTTGGTGATGAATCAACAACAAGTGGGACACGGTTGTGAAGTTGAACGAAATTTATTGGTTATTTTAAATTTTTGTGGAAATTCAAAAACTGAATAGTGGGGCGTGCAATATTATTCGGCCCCTTTAACTTAATACTTTGTTGCACCACCTTTTGCAGCGATTACAGTTGCAAGTCGCTTGGGGTATGTCTTTATCAGTTTTGTACATCGAGAGACTGAAATTCTTGCCCATTCTTCCTTGGCAAACAGCTCGAGCTCAGTGAGGTTTGATGGAGATTATTTGTGAACAGCAGTTTTCAGCTCTTTCCACAGATTCTCGATTGGATTCAGGTCTGGACTTTGACTTGGCCCTTCTAACACCTGGATACGTTTATTTGTCCACCATTCCATTGTAGATTTTGCTTTATATTTGGGATCATTGTATTGTTGGAAGACAAATCTCCGTCCCAGTCTCAGGTCTTTTGCACTCCAAACAGGTTTTCTTCAAAAATGGTGCTGTATTTGGCTCCATCCATCTTCCCATCAATTTTAACCATCTTCCCTGTCCCTGCTGAAGAAAAGCAGGCCCAAACCATGATGCTGCCACCACCATGTTTGACAGTGGGGATGGTGTGTTCAGGGTGATGAGCTGTGTTGCCTTTATGCCAAACATATCGTTTGGCATTGTTGCCAAAAAGTTTGATATTGGTTTCATCTGACTCTGCCTTCTTCCACATGTTTGGTGTGTCTCCCAGGTGGCTTGTTGCAAACTTTAACAACACTCTTTATGGATATCTTTGAGAAATGACTTTCTTCTTGTCACTCTTCCATAAAGGCCAGATTTGTGCTGTGTACGACTGATTGTTGTCCTATTGACATACTGTCCCACCTCAGCTATAGATCTCTGCAGTTCATCCAGAGTGATCATGGGCCTCTTGGCTGCATCTCTGATCAGTCTTCCCCTTATTTGAGATGAAAGTTTAGAGGGACGTCCAGGTCTTGGTAGATTTGCAGTGGTATAATACTCCTTCCATTTCAATATGATCTCTTGCACAGTGCTCCTTGGGATGTTTAAAGTTTTGGAAATCATTTTGTATCCAAATCCAGCTTTAAACTTCTCAACAGTATCACGGACCTGCCTGTTGTGTTCCTTGGTCTTCATGATGCTCTCTGTGCTTCAAACAGAACCCTGAGACTATCACAGAGCAGGTGCATTTATACGGAGACTTAATTACACACAGGTGGATTGTATTTATCATCATTGGTCATTTAGGACAACATTGGATCATTCAGAGATCCATAATGAACTTCTGGAGTGAGTTTGCTGCACTCAAAGTAAAGGGGCCGAAGAATATTGCACGCCCCACTTTTCTTTTTTGCATTTCCACAAAAATTTAAAATAACCAATACATTTCGTTCAACTTCACAATTGTGTTCCACTTGTTGTTGATTCTTCACCAAAAATTTACATTTGGTATCTTTATGTTTGAAGCATGATATGTGGGAAAAGGTTGAAAAGTTCCAGGGGGCCGAATACTTTTGCAAGGCACTGTAGCGGTGTTATAGAATAAAGCAGGGGTGCTTACCATGTGGAGCTGTGAAAAAAGCTGCGATTGAGAAGGATAATCTGATTATTATCTTATTACTCTATTATTCAACTCTCATACGGACATACTCAGTGCTCACTGGTGATGTAGGTTCTTTTGAACCGTGTTGTACAGCCTTACCCAGAGATATGTAGAGATCCAGAGAGAGATTACAAATGCAAAACAATGTAAGAATAAATTCTCTCAACTTGCTGCAGCTGGATTTTGCATGTCCAACCTCCCAGAAAGCTCCCACATCCGGATTCTGAATAGGCTGGTTTCCACGGTCCCCTGTTCAGGTGCCAAAACTGTTATCGCTGTTTTCGTTCTGACCCAGAGTCAGATATGCCAGATCACCAGTGAGGCCAAATTAGGAGTAAGCGCTTGGAGAAAAAGAGAACTGCACACTGATTGTCAGCAAGTCACTTTATCCGACGTAATGAAACACAAGGCAATCTTTTATACCATTTACAACAATATGTAACTCTATGGAACTCATGTGGACCCCACCGTTTACCCAGGGTCATACCTTGTTTACCATGTACCCAGAACACGTTGTGGCTGACTATTGAGAACATATTTTCCTTGAAGAGGAGACAGGCAAAACTGCTGTCATAAGAGTAAATTTTAGCAATGAAAGGCAAAAGGCAATGGAAGAATTAAAGGCAGTTAAAGGCATTTAAAGGCAACCCATTAACCCTTCTATATCAATTTCCCCCTTTAGTAAATGGTATAACCATTGCCACAGGGTCAGCTGATGTCCACAAAGGAGCTACTGTCTCATGGGTCTAGTACCCATAAGGAGGCTTACTACCTGCTTCGCCCATCCACCCTCAGTGTGGACACTCACTTTCCCCATCAGCAATGGCTACCTGGGGTCTATGATACACTGCAGAAGGCTCAGCCTTAGGCTACTTTCACACTTGCTTTGTTTTGCAGGGCGTTTTTCCCGCAAAAAAACGCATGGAAAAAACACATACAAGCGCATACAAATGCTGCGTTTTTTTCAAGCATTTTTATGAGCATGCATGAAAAAAACGCAGCGTTTTTATGCGTTTGTATGCGTTTTTAGTGCGTTTTTACCGCGTTTGCGTTTTTTTCCAACATTAGTTGGCCCCTCACACTAACCCAAACCATGACTTTACTAACCCTAACCCTAACCCTTAACCAAACCATACCCTAACCCTAACCCTGACCCTAACCCTTTACCAAACCATACTAACCCTAACCCTAACCCTTAACCAATCCCTACTAACCCTAACACAAACCCTAACCCTAACCCCTAACTAACCCTAAACCCTAACCCTTAACCAAACCATACTAACCCTAACCCAAACCCTAACCCTAACCCCCCTTAACTAACCCTAACTCTAACCCAAACCCCTAATTTCCATTGTCTAACCAATGGTCAACAAAAAAAGCATGAGAAAAAAAACGCATACATGAGCATGCCAATGCGCACATATGCGCACCCATAGACTTAAAATGGGTGTCTTGCTGTAAAAAAAAACGCATTGCGCGCGCATGCGTTTTTTTGAGGCAAGTCGGATGCCCAAAAAATGCAACAGGATGCATTTTGTGCGCCCAAGCGCACACCACAAAAAAACGCATGCGCGTAAAAATGCATACAAATGCATGTGTATGCGCACATAAGCGCATCCTATGCAAAATATAGGGAAAAAAGCGCATGCGTTTTTTAACGCTAAAATACAGTGCAAAAAAACGCAAGTGTGAAACCAGCCTTAGATTCTTTTTTCACACATACATTATTCAGCAGCTTAAGTAATACATATATTAGTGCTTTTATGGCTACATAAAACAAGCAAAACAACAAAATTTGCATACAAGTCTGTACAATGCCATAAAACCTTACTGCTAGGCAATTAAACCAATTTGCTGGATCTAAAAAAAAAAAAGAGAATGTGTTACCCCACCAGCAGTCTCTGTTTGCACTGTGTTGTTTTAACCATTGGTCTCTAAGTTCACCTATTTTGTCTATACTGGCCCTGACCTGGAGATTGCCAGCAGGGTTGATATAATTACAACAGGTGGGACCAATTATTTGACAAATTCCTCCTTTTGCTGTCAGGTAATCTAGTACTATAGTATGTTGGTTAGTAACTATGATTAATTGTCTCTGTATTGTATTAGTTTCATTAAGAACTTCAAGAATCTGGAAAATCTGATCATCCAGGTAGTCGGTAGCTTCCACTAATTTATCCCACATTTGTGTTACGAAGGGATATATTAGCATACTACTAAATATTTTATTTGTTATCCCCATCTCTACTAGATGCGGCCTACCCCTCTTACGTCTGGGCTCACCCTCCTGTAGGCACGATGTCCGCAAACCAAGAATACTCCTTCTGGGAGAACACAAACGTGACCAGGGGTCTGTATACATTGGTATAAACTCAAAAGTCCTGACATAGGTTTATGGGCACACCAAGTATTATTCATTTGCTTTCCGTTTATACCAAATGTACATTTACCCCTTTCTTTCCCTATTATTTTACCCATAGATGCTTTACAGCCTTCAACACCATCTTGGTACACCGTATCATTAACCTGTGTTTGATCATCAGTGTATATACGGAAGCAATTATTGTCCTCACCACAGGTATTTGCTCCAGTGTGTTGAAGACTGAACCACAGTCCATCATTGGGAATGGGGTCTGAGTGAGGGATTTCAGTCCTACTCCTGGTGACCATATTTCCGATGTCTGAATCATATTCCCGCCACCACATTTATACCTTAGGCCGTGTTATCTTAAACTGAAATCAGGGATTAGTGACCCATCTGATTATAGCCAATGAGGCAGATATATCACGGGGCACATCTTTTCCCCAAAACCTAGATTGAGTCCAAGTCTCATTTTGTATGCAGTGTGGGGTTAATACCTCCCATGGCTCCAGAGGTAAGGCTTAGTATGGCATAGTCCTTGCAGATTCTGGGCTGTGTGTACAGATCCAACAGTCTTTCGATTTCTGTCCTTGCATGTCCTTTATAAGAAGAGCATGATGTCGAATAAGTTTGTTGTCCCAGTCAGCATTTAAGAGTTAATCCTGTGTCTCTGTAGAGTGCAGTAATCCTTTCACTGCCAGCAAGGTGATTAGGAGAACAGCCATTCTGCTGTTGAAAGGACCTTCTTGCAGTGACTGGCGTGGATCCAGGTGGGCTTTCCCTCAAGTTTTACTGAGGTGGATGTGGTGAGCTGGACTTGGAAAGGGCCGTCAAATCGTGGGTCCAGGCTCCTTCTCATGTGTCTGCGTATAACCACCCAATCACCTGGATTCAGCTGATGCATATCTGCATTTTCATTAGGATCTGGAATGGATGAGAACACATGTTTATGCACCACATTGTCTTTTCTGCAAGGCCTGGACATAGGCTGTCATAGAACCGTGTTGCATTTGTAGCACCTGTGGGAAGTACAGACCAGTCTTTGGTGCACTAACAAACAGGACTTCAAGAGGAGATAAACCTGTCTTTCTATTTGGAGTGTATCTGACTGAAAAGAGTGCAAGAGGCAAGCACTCTACCCAGCTCTTTCCTGTGTCTGCCATGGTCTTTTGAATTTTCAGTTTAAGTGTCCCATTTAGTCTTTCCATTTTCCCACTACATTGTGGCCTATATGGTGTATGAAATGCTTGCTGTACACCCAGGGCCTGCATTACTTCCCTCATTATTTCTCGCATGAAGTGTGTACCCCTATCACTTTCTATGGGTTCTGGGACACCATACCTGCAGATCAGTTCTTTCATCAGTTTGTCTGCAGTCGTTTTAGCATTTTCACATTTTACCGGATAGGCTTCTGTCCAACCACAGAAGAGATGTACACATACTAGGCCATTTGCATACACTCCTACCTTGGTAGCGGTATGTCGTCAATCTGCAGTCTCTGAAACGGGTAGAGAGGCATAGGTGTCGCTTTCGTAGGGACTATTACTGTTTTACCTGGGTTGAGCTGTACACAGATGAGGCATGATTGTACGAGTTTCCCGGCTGCATAACTGAAACCAGGAGCGATCCAGAAGGCATCTACCATGGCACACATGTGACTTTTTGAGGCGTGAGTGGAGCCATGTGTTGCTTGCGCCATAATTGGGAACAGGGACTTTGGTAGGCACAATTTATCCTTATTCTCCCATACTCCTTTTGAGTTCAGCTCAGCTCCCAGTCTCCCCCAGTGTTCCTTCTCTGTTTGGGCAGCTTGCTGCAGGAGGTGTTATGAATGAGTCACCGTAGGAGGCAAAAACAGAAATACTAGCTAAGTCCAGAAAACCAGAGAAGTTGGCAGCTATCGGATTGCAGACCCCTGAACCTATCAACAACAACTAGCAGTAGCCGTGGGGGGTTCCTATGGTGCCCTGGACCCCTCGATCACAGCCGGAGAACTAAATAGCCTAAAGACAGAAAGGGAAATCTAAACTGCCCCAGAGCAGACCCCAAAGCAATAGGCAGCCCCCAACATACAATGACGGTGAAGCAAGATGAAAAAACACTCACACAGATAGAAAGATAGGCTGAGCAAATGATGAGGCCCAAGCTAACTAAATAGGACAGGATAGAAAAGCTGCTGTCTGCAATCCGCCAAAAACCCTATCAAAACAAGAGCCAACAGACTGATAGGGAAAAAAGCCCTGAAGACGCTAGGCTTCAAAAAGACTATATCAGTACTCAGGTATTTTCTGAAGACAGAGCAAAAAGGAATTCAGCTCACCCCAGCAGGGAAAGGCAGAAATCCAGAAAAACAAGGCAAAACCAAACCAAAACACAAATGCAAAAAGCAGAGCAGAAAACTTAGCTTTTGAGGAGCAGGAATCAGACTGGTCTCCTAGAATCCCTCAGAGAAATCACCCACAAGGCAGAAGGGCATCGGCTGCCTTATATCCAGTCAGCAATTCCAGTCACCCAGTCATCATCATTCTGCTCAGGTGCTTGGTAATCAGCCTCACTACCTTCCTTCACCAGAAGAGGGAGTTCATCAGACCCCAATGGTGAAGGGGAAAATGAACTCACAACAGTACCTCCCCCTTGAGGAGGGGTCACCGAACCCTCATCCACGCCACCAGGGCGATCAGGGTGAGCCCGATGAAAGGCACACACCAATCTTTTGGCATGAATATCAGAGGCAGAGACCCAGGAATTATCCTCCTGACCATAACCCTTCCACTTAACCAAATACTGGAGTCTCCGTCTAGCCAGACGGGAATCCAGTATCTTCTCTACCTCATATTCCATGTTACCTTCAACCAATACAGGGTCCGGAGGTGCCACCCCAGGAACAACTGGTTCAACAAACCTCTTCAACAAGGACTTATGGAACACATTATGGATTTTAAATGTGACAGGAAGAGCCAAACGAAAAGAGACCGGATTAATAATCTCCAAAATCTTGTAAGGTCCAATAAATCTAGGCTTAAACTTAGGAGAAGCCACCTTCATAGCGATATATTTTGATGATAACCAAACCATATCACCAACCTTAAACTGGGGACCAATGGTCCTATGTCGGTTGGAAAACCGCTGGGCCCTTTCCTGGGAGAGAGATAACTTATCCACCACTTGGTCCCAGATCTGGTGCATTCTCTCCACTACATTGTCAACACCTGGGCAGGCAGAAGGCTCCACCTGCCCTGAAGAAAATCGAGGATGAAACCCAAAGTTACAAAAAAAAAGGTGACATCAAAGTGGCAGAACTAGCTCTATTATTTAAAGCAAATTCGGCCAACGGCAAAAATGAAACCCAATCATCCTGATCAGCGGAAATAAAACATCTCAAATACGACTCCAAGGTCTGGTTTGTTCTCTCTGTCTGCCCATTGGTCTGAGGGTGAAAAGCAGAGGAGAAGGACAACTGAATTCCCAGCCTGGAACAGAAAGTCCTCCAAAATCTAGACACAAACTGAACTCCTCTGTCAAATACAATGTTCTCAGGAATCCCGTGCAAGTGAACCACCTGTTGCAAAAACAGGGGCACCAACTCAGAGGAAGATGGCAACTTAGGGAGTGGTACAAGATGAACCATCTTAGAGAACCTATCACAAATCACCCAAATAACAGTCATTCTCTGAGAGACAGGCATATCAGAAATGAAATCCATTGAAATATGGGTCCATGGCCATGAAGTTCTTAGTGCCAGGAAGAAAAGAGACCACAAAATCAAAACGTGTAAAAAACAAGGCCCACCTAGCCTGTCTAGGGCTCAAGCGTTTGGCCGACTCCAGGTAAATCAAATTCTTGCGGTCAGTGAGGACCACGACTTGATGTTTAGCTCCCTCCAACCAATGTCTCCACTCCTCAAATGCCCATTTCATGGCTAACAGTTCCCGATTCCCCACATCATAGTTACGTTCAGATGGAGAGAACTTTCGGTAAAAGAAAGCACAGGGATTCATTTTAGATGATACAGGATCCTTTTGGGACAAAACAGCTCCTGCACCAATCTCAGAAGCGTCCACCTCTACCTGGAACGGGAGTGAGACATCAGGTTGCCGCAAAACCGGGGCAGAAGTGAATCTTCGCTTTAGCTCCTGAAAGGAAGCAACAGCCTCCGGAGACCAATTCAACACATCAGCACCCTTCTTAGTCAGATCAGTCAATGGCTTGGCAATACTAGAAAATTTTGCTATAAATTTCCGATAAAAATTAGCAAAACCCAAAAACTTCTGGAGGGCCTTCAAAGAAGTGGGCCCACCACAATCATAAATGGCCTGTACCTTGGCCGGGTTCATTTCAATAGTTGATGGAGACAAAATAAATCCCAAAAATGAAATCCTCTGTACCCCAAAATGGCATTTCGATCCTTTGACATACAGGGAATTCTCCCTCAAGATCCGGAACACAGTCCAAACATGTTCCACATGAGAATCCCAATCCTTGGAGAAGATCAAAATATCATCCAGATAGATAATCAAAAATGTATCCACAAAGTCTCGGAAAGTGTCGTTCATGAAGCACTGGAAGACAGAAGGGGCATTAGTGAGCCCAAAAGGCATCACCAGGTACTCAAAATGTCCCTCCGGAGTATTAAACGCCGTCTTTCATCCATCCCCATGCTTAATGCGGATAAGATTATACGCCCCCCTGAGGTCAAGCTTGGTAAACCAGCAAGCACCTTTAACTCTGGAGAATAGATCCGAAATGAGGGGTAACGGATACTGATATTTAATAGTAATTTTGTTGAGGGCACGATAATCAAAACAAGGCCTTAATGAACCATCCTTTTTGGCCACGAAAAAAAAAACGGCACCTAAGGGTGAAGAGGATGGTCTAATATGACCCTTCTCCAATGCCTCATTAATATAGGATCGCATAGGCTCGTGCTCGGGTACAGATAAATTGAAGAGCCGACCCTTGGAAAATTTACACCCCGGGCTCAGTTCAATTGCAGAGTCATAACTCCTATGAGGAGGCAAAGACGCAGATTCATTCTCACTAAATACATCATAAAAGTCCGCCAAATAGTCAGGAACATCATGCGACTGAGGAGAGGTGGAAAAAACCGGAGCCTCACTAAGGGCACACCGACAACCCCAACTCACCACAGACACAATTTTCCAATCCAAAACTGGATTATGAATTTGCAAGCAGGGAAACCCCAGAACAATGGTATCATGCAAATTATGCAACACCAAAAATCTGCAATTTTCTTGATGGTCTGGGGCGACCCGCATTACCACCTGGGTCCAAAACTGAGGTTTATTTTTTGCCAAAGGAGTAGCATCAATCCCCCTCAAAGGGATAGGCGTCCGCAGAGGTGTCATAGGAAATTCACAACGTTTAGCAAAATCCAAGTCCATTAGGTTCTGGGCTGCTCCCGAATCCACAAAAGCCTTGGCGGAAAATGTGGACAGGGAGCAGATCAGAGTAATTGCCAGAAGAAACTTAGGTTGAACACCACCCACAGAAAATGTGTGTGCAAAACGTTTCTCTCGTTTAGGACAGACAGAAATATTATGTGAGGCATCTCCACAAAAAAACATAGCTTATTACGCCTTCTGAACTCCTGACGTTGCTCCCTGGACAAAACTCTATCACATTGCATAGGTTCAGACACTTGTTCAACAGGTGGCAACACCTCTCGTGCAGTCCTGCGTTCACGTAAACGCCGATCAACCTGAATGGCTAATGACATAGAATCGTCAAGACCAGAGGGAACAGGAAATCCCACCATAGTATCTTTTATGGCTTCTGAGAAACCCTTCCGAAAGAGAGCTGCCAAGGCATTATCATTCCAGGTAGTTAGGACCACCCACTTTCGGAATTTTTGACAGTACAATTCTGCAGAATCTCGACACTGGCTCAATGCCAACAGGGTCTTTTCAGCCTGATCAAAAGCATTAGGTTCGTCATACAACAACCCCAAGGCTTGAAAAAATGCGTTCACATTAGTCAGAATAGGATCATCTGGTTTCAAAGAAAACGCCCAATCCTGGGGATCGCCACGCAGCAAAGAGATGACAATTTTAACCTGCTGCGCGGAGCTCCCTGACGAGTTAGGCTTCAAGGCAAAAAATAATTTACAATTATTCTTGAAATTCAAAAATTTAGACCAATCCCCAAAAAACACATCAGGAGTAGGGATCTTTGGTTCAGCAGCATGTGAATGAGCAAGGTAGGCGGAAATTCCCCGCACTTCGGCAGCGAGCTGCTCCACACGATCAGACAATTGCTTTATCTCCATTGAGAGAAAAAAAAAATTCCCCCTACGGCCTCAGAGATATAGAGGAAAAAATATACACACTTTTTTATTTTTTTTTTATTTTTATAATTTTTTCCCGCGATTGAGTACCCTAGGATCTGCGGTATGGCGGGGGATTCTGTTATGAATGAGTCACCGTAGGAGGCAAAAACAGAAATACTAGCTAAGTTCAGAAAACCAGAGAAGTTGGCAGCTATTGGATTGCAGACCCCTGAACCTATCAACAACAACTAGCAGTAGCCGTGGGGGGTTCCTACGGTGCCCTAGACCCCTCGATCACAGCCGGAGAACTAAATAGCCTAAAGACAGAAAGGGAAATCTAAACTGCCCCAGAGCAGACCCCAAAGCAATAGGCAGCCCCCAACATATAATGACGGTGAAGCAAGATGAAAAAACACTCACACAGATAGAAAGATAGGCTGAGGAAATGATGGGGCCCAAGCTAACTAAATAGGACAGGATAGAAAAGCTGCTGTCTGCAATCCGCCAAAAACCCTATCAAAACAAGAGCCAACAGACTGATAGGGAAAAAAGCCCTGAAGACGCTAGGCTTCAAAAAGACTATATCAGTACTCAGGTATTTTCTGAAGACAGAGCAAAAAGGAATTCAGCTCACCCCAGCAGGGAAAGGCAGAAATCCAGAAAAACAAGGCAAAGCAAAACCAAAACACAAATGCAAAAAACAGAGCAGAAAACTTAGCTTTTGAGGAGCAAGAATCAGACTGGTCTCCTAGAATCCCTCAGAGAAATCACCCACAAGGCAGAAGGGCATCGGCTGCCTTATATCCAGTCAGCAATTCCAGTCACCAGTCATCATCATTCTGCTCAGGTGCTTGGTAATCAGCCTCACTACCTTCCTTCACCAGAAGAGGGAGTTCATCAGACCTCAATGGTGAAGGGGAAAATGAACTCACAACAAGGAGGGATTTCAGGACATCTAGGCAGTAGCGTAGCTAGCAGGGGGGCAGAGGGGGCGGTCACCCTGGGCCCCTTGCTCTGAGGGGGCCCACCCACACCCAGAGCTTCTGCCAGTGTTAACCATGTCAGTGCGCACAGCTCACCGATGTAGTTAAGCTTCACTGTATAGTGCAAGGACACTATACCTTTAAGCTTCTTCCAGCAAACTGTAGACACTCCCACACTGCTCCCTGTGTGTCTCCAGGAGAGACATCACCACACAGCCTTCAGAGCAAGACAAGATGCTGTGAGTAAGAACTTGGGCTGTTATGTGCATCAGGTGCCCTGAGGTGTCTGTGCAGTGCGCTGCTCCCCTCCTTACAAGTCCTGGATGGTTTATTGTTTGTGGTCTTGTATATGAGGCACAGTAGATTTGTTTTGTATACAAAAACACATGGAGTAAAGACATCCACCAAGGAAAATATAAAAAATAGTTTTATTCTGAAAAGTTAATAATATAGACAATGAAGTACATAAAGACGGGTCACATAATAAAAGAGCTCCATATGATAAGGAATTCAGGTACAGAAAAAACACACATGTAGCAATACTAACAGCAATGGAATGTGTATAATGGATATGCAGAGATAAGTAAAGTGCCAGTGCTTAAAGTCTTTCTTTCAGATATCCAGAGAATCCCACAAAGTGACCCCCTCACAGTAATAAACCATCACAACATAATAGCTCAAAATCTTAGTCTGGAGGCCACATAATGAAAAACCTGTTCAAAACCGCTTACCCATAGCTAATTAGTATGCCACACGTGTAGCCCCAATGGATGGTTTATTGTTTGTGGTCTTGTATATGAGGCACAGTAGATTTGTTGCGGCTACTTGAACTTTTATACAGCTCAGAAGGTGTCTCTGTCAGTGCAAATCAGCTGCCTTAAATCTCCTGGTGCCTCAGAGCCACTGACATGAGTAGTCAGTATCATGCACTGCCCTGATAGACGTCACCTCGGCTGCAGGACAGCACAGATAAGAATATGTGACTTTCCCTCTTCATATACATATAATGTATATATAATATACACACAGGTAAATGTAAAAATCTATAGTAGCAAAAAAATGAAGGCAGAGCAACATTAGCAAAATTAGAAAATAGTGTTTTAATAGACCATTGGGGCTCAGCAATGTTTCAGTTCTACTGAGAACTGTTTCCCAGGAGAACCAAACTCATTTTTTTTATCTTGTCTAAATGGTGTGCTCCCTTCATTTTTTTGCTGCTATATTGAATATCGGCAAATGCCTCGAATGTCTGGCAGCCTTATATTTCAAATATGTCTCTACATATACAGCATATATACACACACCATGTGACTTGGTCCTGTAGCCAGGGTGAGGGTCCTATCATCTCATATTGTAAATCCAGGGTGGCAAGCATGAAAACCCAATTACGGTATATAACTTTTTATTAAAAAAATAATCCCCACAAAGTTGAGAATGAATATATATATACTAGCTATGAACCCGTTCTAAGCCCAGCTGGCGAGCACTTTTATTGGTATATGGTCTCCCATCCTACTATGTGCTGCCACCCTCCTATCCTGGTACGCATGGCACCCTCATCCCCCCAATCCTGGTATGCATGGCACCCCATTCTTCATCCTGGTATGCATGGTCCCCTCACCCCCCAATCCTGGTATGCATGGTACTCCCTCATCCCTATCCGGGTATGCATGGTCCCCTCACCCCCTATCCTGGTATGCATTGCCCCCTCACCCCCCTATCCTGGTATGCATGGTCCCCTCACCCCCTATCCTGGTATGCATGGTACCCCTTATCCCACAATCCTAGTATGCATGGTACTCCCTCACCCCCTATCCTGGTATGCATGGTCCCCTCACCCCCTATCCTGGTATGCATGGCCCCCTCACCCCATATCCTGGTATGTATGGTCCCCTCACCCCTATCCTGGTATGCATGGTCCCCTCACCCCCTATCCTGGTATGCATGGTACCCCTTATCCCCCAACCCTGGTATGCATGGTACTCCCTCATCCCTATCCTGGTATGCATGGTCCCCTCACCCCCTATCCTGGTATGCATGGTACTCCTCATCCCCCAATCCTGGTATGCATGGTACTCCCTCATCCCTATCGTGGTATGCATGGTACCCCTCATCCTCCAATCATGGTATGCATGGTACCCCTCATCCCCCAATCCTGGTATGCATGGTCCTCTCACCCCCCTATCCTGATATGCATGGTACCACTCATCCCCCAATGCTGGTATGCATGGTACTCCTTCATCCCTATCCTGGCATGTATGGTCCCCTCACCCCCTATCCTGGTATGCATGGTCCCCTCACCCCCTATCCTGATATGCATGGTACCCCTTATCCCCCAATCCTGGTATGCATGGTACTCCTTCATCCCTATCCTGGTATGTATGGTCCCCTCACCCCCTATCCTGGTATGCATGGTACCCCTCATCCCCCAATTCTGGTATGCATGGTACCCCTCATCCCCCCATCCTGGTATGCATGGTCCTTTCACCCCCTATCCTGGTCTGTTTGGTCACCTGACCCCCTATCCTGGTAGGCATGGTACCCCTCATCCCCCAGTCCTGGTATGCCTGGTCCCCTCAGCCCTCTATCCTTGTATGCAAGGTACGCCTTCATCCCTATCCTGGTATGTATGGTCCCCTCACCCCCTATCCTGGTATGTATGGTCCCCCTCATCCCCCAAATCTGGTATGCATGGTAACCCTCATCCCCAATCCTGGTATGCATGGTACCTCTCATCCCCCAATCCTGGTATGCATAGTACCCCTCATCCCCCAATGGTATGCATGTCCTCTTATTTTATGCTTCAATAGTTTTCCCACACATGTCTATTGACTTTGTATAATGATGCAATTATCTGTGCCCTCCGATCTCTCTCTCAGTACTTATATGTTAATACTTTCACATTTACCATAGTCTTGGCATTCCTCCTATGAGCATCACCAGATGTCAGACATGGATATACTAGATATATATATTATGTTGTAAATATAATGTAAATATGTAATATATGTAACAACAACACCTGATTGTATATATCTCCGTTTTTTTTCAGCGACTTATGTGATCAAGGTCTTGAATGACCGAAACGTCATTCTGTCGCAATCACTATAAGAGCACTTGTTTTCAATAAATTTCACTAATAAGCAAATACTCCTTAAGTGTATGTGTGCAGTGATTCTAATAGACATTTATGTGGGACTCATGAGCCTCCTTCACTAGCACCATACCCCCGTACCTATCGTGTGCTATCCATTGAATCTCATACTATAAGCGTGTTTGGCTATAAGCACCGATTGATCCAATGTCATCTGGAGTATACCGGTATGACGACGCAGCTGGACCAACCATATTGTCCAGAATAAGAACTGCCTCTGACTTTCTACACGTCCCCAGTAAAGACTTGAAAACCAAGGACTGGGAGAGAGAAAGGAAGAAACTGATAGGCTACGACCTCCATTGTGCTACTCTTGGCGAGTATTTCAGACAAAATAAAATTCCTCGGGGATTACGCTGTAATCTCAGACCCACGCTATTCTCAGATAACGAGAGGTATTCTAAAACTTTTCAGGAAATCCTCAACAAGTGTTCCTTCGATATTATACTTCTGACGATAGAGTATCTACAAGAAGCTATTAAGGATACCTAGGCTAAAGTGACGGCGATTGAGACACAACACACTTCCACTCTTAGTTCTACCGAATTAACTTCACTTAAGACCAACATCGAAACAACCCTAGCTATCCATCGCAAAACCATTGAAGAACGTAAAAGAAGTAAATTCCAACGAGATACTGAGGACTACTTAACAAACAGAATATACAGATGGGACGAACCAGCACCAAGACGTCCACCACGACCAAGACCAAACAGACCTCCAAGGGGGAACCCCCCCTTCTGGAGGTTCGACTCCTTCGGGCGGTTCTACTCCAGGATCCGGCAGCGACACTGGCGGATATCCTATTCCCAGACCAGCTGGTTTTTTAGACCCACCATCACCACGTCCAGCCGGAGGACCAGGAGGGGGAAGAGATCCAGACCGGATGCTTCTGCGCTCACAGGTAGGAGTCCAAACATAGTCGTCAATATCTCTGACTACTCTCTTTCACCACTAGAACTAGAAGTCTTAAACAAAGGGTTATCTGTCTGCCCCACTCCTAAATGGGATTCCTTCCAACTTGAGAAGGATCTCCAAACGTTCTATCGTAACATCAGACTCAAAGTACACTTCGAAGGGAACCCTTCAACTGGGGACCACAGACTTAACCTTACAGCTAACCAGAGGATTACTAATCAATTGACTATAGACAACTTGGGCTTGAGGAATCCTAGCACCTTCATCCCACCTAAAACTCATCATGCAGCTGAAGCATTCATCAATCTGGTTGATAGAGATATCAAGGAGATTATCCATGACCATCGTATTGGCTTACTCCCTGTCCGCCATAATTTATCACCACTTCATAAACAGGCAATTACAGCACTTCAAAATAACATAAATATCATTATTAAACCAGCGGATAAGGGTGGAGCAATCGTGGTTATGAATAAAACTCAGTACATCCAGGAGATTAGGAGACAGCTGACCGACACCTTGACCTATAAACGAGTCAAGATTGACCCCACATTTTCCTTACGTAGGAAAATAGACAACATCACAAACAAATACATAAGAAATGGGACGATTGATACCAAGACCAAAACCTTCCTATCCAATATACATCCAATTACCCCCGTCATATACATACTTCCCAAAATCCAAAAGGACCTCCATAATCCACCAGGATGCCCTATTGTGGCCTCCACTGACTCGGTCTTAAGTCCACTGTCTGTATTTTTAGAAAAGCTGTTGACTCCTCATGCCCACATGACCAGATCATTCCTTCTAGACACTAGCTTCTTTCTTAAAAAATTGAAGGATCTGGGACCCATTCCACCTAATAGTATCTTGTGTACATTGGATGTTAACAGCTTATACACCTCCATTGAACATGACAAAGGTATAGAGGCAGTTTCCCTTACTCTCCAGGAGGCTAACACCGATACCAAACAAAGAAACCTATGTATTGATCTACTAAACCTGGTACTACGTGAAAATTACTTTCTCTTTGTAGATGACTTTTATGTACAGATACGGGGGTACTGCGATGGGCTCGAACGTAGCCCCTGCATACGCAAATCTTTATATGGATAGGTTTGAGAGAGACCATATATACCCCAATCCCACCTTTCAGCAACAGGCTCTCGTATGGTTAAGATATATCGATGATATCTTCTGCATATGGCACGGCCCCCAGGACAGCCTCCTTGACTTCTTTAACTCCAGCAATCAGATTAGACCTGAACTCAAATTCACACTATCCCATGATGCCAATAACATCAGCTTTCTGGACACAAGAGTAATAAAAGATGACCGGGGATATTTAACTACAGACATTTTTTCCAAGCCTACAGATGTCAATAGTCTCCTCCTATATGACAGCTGTCACCCACAAGCAACTAGAAAGAGCTTGCCAAGATCACAATTTAAGAGAGTCAATAGAATTGTCTCCGACCCCACAATTAGAGACACACGTTTAATCGAAATGTCCAATAAATTTGCCAGTCGAAATTACCCGAAAAAATCACTCACTGATGAACTACATAGAGCCCGCACTGATATTACATCGCCCAGTGACATGGCAAAACCTGTGAGGCTTCCCTTTGTCCATTACCACCATCCCTCCATACTAAGGGTACATAATTTGATCCGCAAACACTGGCCACTATTGACAAGATCATACCCCAGGGTTGAGTCATTCAAAAACCCCTCCTTGATGTGTCTGCGGAGACCCCCAAACATACGGGACAGACTGGTACGAGCGGACATAGGGACTAAGGAAACCATCCATTCGCTTACCCTCACTGGTCAAAGGAGGACAGGTACTTATCCCTGTCTTAGCTGTATGTCATGTTCAAATGTCACCAGAGGCAATGTAGTCACACATCCCCGGACAGGCAAATCCTACCCCATAAAGGACTTCTACACTTGTGATTCCAACTTTGTTGTTTATGTGATCAAGTGCCCTTGTGGACTGTTATATGTAGGGGAAACAACCCAGGCAATTAGGAGGAGGATCTCTAGCCATAAATCTGCAATCAGATGTGAATACACCTGGCTACCCCTACCGGCCCATTTCAAAGAAGCCAGACATAACATCTCACAATTACGCTTCCAAGTGTTAGAAAAAGTACATAGACCCAGAAGAGGGGATAACCACATCAAACTCTTGAAAGAGCGTGAAACTTATTGGATATACACACTCGACACCCTTGCTCCTAGGGGTCTTAATCGTGAAATAGAGTGGCATAACTAACAATTGACATTCTTTCCTAGGTCACCTAATGTATACAAATAACAGGGCACGACATAACCCTCTGGTAAGATTAAGCATACCATTAGTATTTTGGCCATAAGTTTCCTTTCCCTTTCTTTGATTGCTTTCCTTTAACCTTGAGTTTGGACTCCTACTTGTTTTCTGATGTATTATGATCATAATGTCTATCATCATATACACTGTACTCAACATATATCATATATATCATCAGACCTTCGGCATACTAGCATCCATACCCAGTAACATCTTTATGGCCTATACATAATGTATTTTAGCTTATATTGACCACAACACTGGTTCAATGTTGTTGAACCATTGTCCCACACTATTTGAATCACAGTCTAACATCATGGCTTTGAGTGTTACATTCAACCTTAAATGTATAACAAATCCCACAATTGGACGACTGTTACCTTGTAACACTTTGGTGTTACATTCCTAATTAACCATTATCCCCTTAACAATATTGTTATTAAGACTATACTATGATAAAATAAGTTTTTTATCATCACATAGTCATGTGACCCGTTGCGATCACATGACTTTTTCAACCAAAACCATGGCCGCCACCATGAGCCTCACACTTCATCTGAGCATGTGCGGTGATGTCCCATCCTGTCCTGAGATCAGCAATTGTCATTTCCTGTCACATGGACAAAACATGTTTAAAAGGAGCTATGAACATCGCTCCTAGTCACTCCTCCTTGCTACAACTGAGTGTTAACACACTCCACCGTCTCGCCACCACCGTGAGTGAACCATGATGACCCAGTCAATTAAGTTAAGTACATTTTTTCCACCTATTTACACAGGCTAATGTTTATGCAACTTACCTCCACAGCCACATAGAGCGACCGCTCTGACCCTGGCTAACCTAAAGGCATAAGTGACCATTACCTAATTCAGGACAGCCCTTAGTTCAGAACTACTACGGGTAAATATTTATAACCTTATCACTATACCATTTTCACCAATGGGGATGATACTAGATTTCTCTAGACGGTTCTATGACACCACAGGGTTTTAAAAACAACCATGCTATTAGTCACTTATATTTAGCAAAAATGTTTTATCACCAGGCATTATAAGTAACCATTCATTCTAATTTAAACATACAAATCCCTCTATCCAGGCATACTCGCTGTCCCTATTTTTGATCATAAGGACCACATCCTTCATGAACCACTACATTGTTCAAGGGTATGCATGTCCTCTTGTTATTTTATGCTTCAATATTTTTTCCACACATGTCTATTGACTTTGTATAATGATGCAATTATCTGTGCCCTCCGATCTCTCTCTCAGTACTTATATGTTAATACTTTCACATTTACCATAGTCTTGGCATTCCTCCTATGAGCATCACCAGATGTCAGACATGGATATACTAGACATATATATTATGTTGTAAATATAATGTAAATATGTAATATATGTAACAACAACACCTGATTGTATATATCTTATGTGATCAAGGTCTTGAATGACCAAAACGTCATTCTGTCACAATCACTATAAGAGCACTTGTTTTCAATAAATTTCACTAATAAGCAAATACTCCTTAAGTGTATGTGTGCAGTGATTCTAATAGACATTCAGTAAAATGGCGGCGGATCGTGCTGTGCGCATGCGCGATTCCGGCCGCGCTCCTGCCCCAGCGCCATATTGCTGAAGACACACTGCAAGTGTGTCTTCAGTAAAATGGTGCCGGACCTCGCTATGCGCATGCGCGATTCCGGCCGCACTCCTGCCCCGGTCTCCAGCCAAAGAGAAGCGCCGTGGCAACGCTCCTCCCGGTCAGGTAAGTATGTAAGTATGGCGTCAGAGATGGCGGTATGCAGTGTGCAAAATGTGGCGCCCCTGAGGCTCAGTCGCCACAGAGGTACACAGAGGTGTAGTATCCCACCATCCAGGTAAAGTGGAGACACCTGACCACACTCCATCACCTCACCCCACACCACAAAGTAGTGAAGCAAAGCACCTTCGGCGGCTCCCTGCATGGAGTGTAGCATAGCACCCATTGGTGGCTCCCTGCTTGGCACACGAAATGTGCTGGGTGGTGGGTGAGTTAGTTTACATTACAAAGAGAGGGAAGAGTTGAGCAAAGAAATCAGTAGTAGTTGGTTGGAGAGCTGGAGAGAAGAAGATCCCCGGAGAGAGGGACAGATGGATGGAAGTGCTGCAGCAGATCCCAGTGACCTGGGTCTGCTGGCACAGGAAAGGGAGAGAGAGAGAGAGCGCAACATAGACTGAAAGCCAGACTCTGCATAGAGAGGAAGATCAGTATGGAACGTGAGGAGTAAAAGAGAACAGAGGATGTGGGTTAGAAGAGAACCCTTCCTAGAAGTTCTAAGCGCAAGGCCGGGGCCCGGTCCCCGAGGTTGTATGGATACTAATGGTCATGCAGCAGACACCGGAGGAATAGAAGTAGTGATCACTTTATTCCCACACAAGACTGGGGGGCACAACAGCAACTGGATAGTGAGCCGGGACTTAGTAGCAAGGAGTCCCCGAAGCAGGCTACAGCTGTCTGCCGTACAAGTAGAGTTCATAGGAACATCAGACAGGAGGAACTCCAGTGTAACTCAGTACTAGGAATATTTCATTTAAAGGCGCTATAAGAGGAGATGTTCAGAAAGGTACATGTTGGCGGAGTGTTGGAAAGGAGTATTCCATCTGGCCTGGAGGTTGACCGAGTCCCTCACCCGGAGGACACGGCACAGAGGCAGGCACCTGTTTGTACAACAGACAGAGTAAAGCTTTGGAACTCCATGCCCTGGTGTCCTCCACTCATTCCTCCGAGAACCTGCCCAGCACTGCCACATCCCTTGCGCCAGACACTACACCATCTACGTGTCACTTCTCCTACTCTGCCCTGGGACTACAGCCCTGCCTGTGGAGGGCTATAACATCATTGCTGCACCACACCATCAGTCCCAGAGGATCTGTCTGCAGCGTCGGCTTACATCTCTATTGCCGAACACCACAGGTGGCGTCACAAACTATTCATTTAATCAACTACATTCCACCATTCAATTCCCCTCTTTACATTGGGCGCCCAGAGCCACGGACCGGGTCACCGCTGCTGTGACATCTTCCCCTTTCAATTGACCGGCCCGGTACCGAGTATCCCACAGCCCTGGGCGGGCAACCCAACTTGGCGTCACGAACAGGATGACGAAACCCAATGCCATCGGGTTCTGTGTGCCTAAGACTCAAATCTTTTGAAAATGTGCAGAAGACCCAATATAATAGACTGTAAAATGAACGCTAAAAATGGCCGCTGGTGCAGTGAAGAAGGGCGTTACAACAGGGGTGGTCCTAAGATAAGACTGCAAACTTTCCTGGGCCTCCCCTGTCTGAACTTCTATGCGACAGTAACATGGCCCACCCGCCGAGGGGTTCGTATACTGGCTTGGTATGGAGGAGTGGGAAGAAGACGCCGCCCCCAGAAGGAGGAGCGAAAGCCGGTGGCGGGAAAAGAGCCCAGGCAGGAAGAAGAACGCGAGAACGCCATGATGGAAGGAGAGAAGAGGCCAGAAGAATGTGGGGAGGAGAGGCAACTCACCCCCAGGCTGCCCCTTTGGAGCACACGACTGCTGAGATACCCTTTGCAGCGCCCGTCGCCACCTCAAGGCAGATATTGCCACTGGCTGAGGCCTGCCAGAGGAGGTATATGAGGGTCCCGAAGTAGAACAGGGGACAGGGGCCGTGTCCCCACCTGGACCTGGCGCGGCCGCGAGGCCTATACCGGCGACCTTAGCAGAGATCAACTTCGCTCCTGCGCGGATCCAGCTGTGACCTGCCCCGCAGATGACTTCGGGAGTTGCGGCCGCTGCCGTTCACCACCAAGTCCCCGTATCGGGACCGGAACCTCATCAGGGGGCACCAGGTATGATTACCGCTACTGACATGACCCTAGTCCTAGGGATGGAGCCAGTGAATAGGAATGGGTTAATCGTCCCCCGCTGGGGCCCGGTCCCCGAGGTTGTATGGATACTAATGGTCATGCAGCAGACACCGGAGGAATAGAAGTAGTGATCACTTTATTCCCACACAAGACTGGGGGGCACAACAGCAACTGGATAGTGAGCCGGGACTTAGTAGCAAGGAGTCTCCGAAGCAGGCTACAGCTGTCTGCCATACAAGTAGAGTTCATAGGAACATCGGACAGGAGGAACTCCAGTGTAACTCAGTACTAGGAGTACTTCATTTAAAGGCGCTATAAGAGGAGACGTTCAGAAAGGTACATGTTGGCGGAATGTTGGAAAGGAGTATTCCATCTGGCCTTGAGGTTGACTGAGTCCCTGACCCGGAGGACACGGCACAGAGGCAGGCACCTGTTTGTACAACAGACTGTGAGTAAAGCTTTGGAACTACATGCCCTAGTGTCCTCCACTCATTCCTCGAGAACCTGCCCAGCACTGCCACATCCCTTGCACCAGACACTACACCATCTACGTGTCACTTCTCCTACTCTGCCCTGGGACTACAGCCCTGCCTGTGGAGGGCTATAACATCATTGCTGCAACACACCATCAGTCCCAGAGGATCTGTCTGCAGCGTCGGCTTACATCTCTATTGCCGAACACCACAGATGGCATCACGAACTATTAATTTAATCAGCTACATTCCACCATTCAATTCCTCTCTTTACATTGGGTGCCCAGGGCCACGGACTGGGTCACCGCTGCTGTGACACCTTTCCCTCTGAATTGCCAGCCCAGTACTGAGTATCCCACAGCCCTGGGAAGGTGACCCACACGGTACCGCCATCTCCGGCGCCATACACTTTCCTCACCTCTGGCTGTCTTATTCTGTCTGGAGCCAGACTGCGCAGGCGTGTCGCGCTTGCGCAGTCTATAAAGGCTTCGGACAGAGTGTCGCTTACAGCGTTATATTATAGATGATAAAGAGCCAAATAAAAGAAACTACAAACAGCCAGTATGTGTGTATAGCTGATCACATATAGACCCCTGAACGTATACTCAGTCTGGACAACAAGACCCCCCAAAGACAGAAAAGGGAATAAAAGAGAAGACGTACCAGAGGTTGCACTTTCTTCTTTACATGAGTAATATTTTACCTCCCTCTCTTCTAATTCCCTGTTTCTTTCTGGTTCCCTCTTTTGGGTCTTGTCCACACAAGAGTATTTCTTTTAGGGTCACCTGGGTACATTCAGGGAGCTATTCCCATACGTCGGCCTCTATACACACTCACTGGCTGTTTCTATTTTCTTCTATTTAGTTCTTTGTCTTATACAGTATATCAGAGCTGTGTAAGTTGGAGCCCACAGACAGGGACAGACAGAGACTAGAATCAAAGGCATGGGAGCTACAACGGGGGCCATTATACAGTGCTAGAGCTAATTCGGGGGTCACTGTACAATGGATGAGCTAATGCAAGAGCCAACATACATCGTCAGAGCTAATGCAGGGGTCATTATACAGTATGCGAGCTAATGTGGAGCCAGTGTATGCAGGGGTCATTATACAGTATGGGAGCTAATGCAGGGGCCATTATACAGTGTTAGAGTTAATTTGGGGGCCATTACACAGCCGATGAGCTAATGTGGGGGTCATTGTACAGCATGGGAGCAAATGTAGGGGTCATTATACATTACAGTTTAAAGGCTACTGTGGGGGCAATGATATAGTATTGGGGCCTATATACAGTGTGGGAGCTTCTGTGGGGTTTGTCATAAACTGGGGGTTATATACTGTATGGGAGCTATTGTGAGGGCACAAAAGAGACATTCTGCTATGTATAGGGCGCAATGGTGGCATTATTATGTGAGGCAGTTAGAGGAGCTCTGCTTTAGTACCACACAGAAGTTACAATAGTAGGGACACATAAGGCAGCAGGGGCTCAGTATTGGGTTGAGTTGTTTGTGCACGTTGGAGATATATGTGTACTAAGCTGGAATGTGAGAAGTCAGATGTGTCTTTGTTGTAATCTCTGCAGATGAGTCCTGGCTGGAGAAGTTGTCAAGTCGGTCTGAGTAAGATGCAAAAGTGAACGATTATCACAAAGAACATAGCCTGTGAGTTATCATCTGTAACTATATACTTAACTCTTTTATAATCTGCAGGACTGGCATCTACCACTATGAGGTCACCATATGGCGGTAATATCAGTATTGTTTTTTGTATAGAGATTTGTTTCAGTTAGGCCTCTTTCACACATCAGTTTTTTGCCTTCAGGCGCGATCCGGCTTTTTTTTGTAAAACCGGATCCGGCAAAATGCAATGCCGGATCCAGTTTTTCCCCATTGACTTGCATTAGCGCCGGATCGTGCCGGATGGCATTGCGTTTCATCCGTTTTTTGCTGGATCCGGCAACTTGTCTCATTCCGGCGTCTGGAAAAAACGGCTACTGTAACGTTTTTTGTCTCCGGCGAAAAAGCCGGAAGCGCCGGATCCAGCGCTTCCAGCTTTTTGCTACAATGAAAGTCTATGGGCGCCGGAATGCGCCGGATCCAGAAAAAGACGGATCCAGCCACCGGATCCGGTTTTTTTAAGTCTGCGCATGCTCAGATCCAATTGGCCAGCCCCCAGGAACAGAGACGGATCCAGCAAAAAAACGGATCCGTTTCTACAGTTCTCCAAAATTTATGCCGGATCCGTTTTTTCTAAAAATAGCCGGATCCTGCCTGACGGCAAAAAACTGATGTGTGAAAGTAGCCTTACAGGGCAGTCATCTTCTGAGCTTCTCCTATACCCACGACTAAAGTGTTCCAAGCTGAGTTGTAATCAGGGTTACCGGTTAGGGGCCCACTCAGATTTTTCGCCCCCCCCAAGCTGAACCCCTAGCCACGCCTCTGCATCTAGGCTCAGTGTGGCTGGAATACGCTGACTCCCCGCCACCGTCCACTGCTCCCTAGGCCGCCTTGCTGCTACTTTAGCAGCCTCGTCCACCCTTCTTTTGTCCTCTACCTCCATGGAGTCACCTTTTGTGTGTGCTTTTACCTTGACAATGCCAACCTGGACTGGTAACATCAATGCCTCCATCAATTGTTTCACCAGCTCTGCATTTTTAATGGGCTTACCGGCTGACGTAAGAAATGCTCTGCTTCCTCAGATAGGGCCATAATCATGGGCTATTCCCCATGCATAATTCGAATCTGTGTAAATGTTAGCGACTTTACCTGCAGTGACTCTACAAGCCTCAGTGAGTGCCTTCAACTCCGCCTCTTGTGCTGACATGTGAGGAGGGAGTGGTTCCGCTCGGATTACCTCATGTGAGGATACTACTGCATATCCAGTGTAGAATCGTCCATCCTGGTGGTATCTGGAACCATCTACAAAAAAAAAATCAAAATCTGCATTAGGAACAGGGTTTTTATTTTGTTCATGAACGTGTGCAAACCCAACTGTCTCCTGACTCATCAGTTCTATGCAGTCATGTTCATGCGTCATGTCAAAAGTATTCTTCCTCACTTGCTAATACGGTCACCAATTCCCACTTTTCTGAATCCACAGGCAGGAGGGTGGCTGGATTCAGAGCGTTACATCTTTTGAGGGTGACATTTTCAGGAATTAGTAGAGCGCATTCAAGTCGGAGCTGTCTGGCCATAGACAGATGTTTTGGTTGAGCTTGTACAAGTATGGAATGGATGTCATGTGGGGAATAGATTGTCAAAGGAAAAGTCAGCGTGATCTCACATGCCTTTCCTAGTAGTAGTGCAGCTGCTCCTACCGCACGGACACACGTAGGTGACCCTCTGATCACTGGGTCTAAGGGACCTGAGTAGTAGCTATTGGTCTCTGTTTCCCTCCATGCTGTTGTGTCAGTACTGCGGTAGCATGTCCTCCCTGCTCTGTGCAAAACAAGAAAAATGGCTGGTCATAGTTTGGAATGCCTAAGGCCGGGGCTGTCACAATGAGCAGTTTGAGAGAATGGAAGGAATCAATTGCTTCTTGAGTGAGATCATAGGGGTCTGATGACAAACAGTCATAAAGTGGTTGCATCGTTTGTGAAGCAGACCCCATCCAAGGCCTGCAGTAGGTCACCAAGTCTAGGAAAGTGCGTAGATGCTGATGTGACCTGGGTAGAGGGAAATTTTGAATTGCCTGTTTCCTGTCAACAGTCAGGTGTCTTTACCTTCGGCCAGGGCCGCCATCAGGGATTTACTGCCCTGAATGGCATATGGGGCTCGGTGGGCAGAGGGAGCCCGCATCGGGCCCAGTCTCCTATGCTCACCGGGCCCCTACAGGCAGGTAAATCGGGCCCTTAGTGCGGCCCTGTGGGCGGCAGCTGCAAGCTATTGACATGCGGGCCCGGCGGCCCGCACGTCAATAGTTGACAGCCACCATCCAATTGGAGGCTGGCAGCTGACGTCAGCCGCAGCGTGCACCTCGCCGGTGTCTTGCGTCAGGGTCAGTCGCGGCTAGAGCGCGCTGCAGCGTGGAGGGACAGAGCTTCGCCTGCCGCTGGAGCGTGGCCAGGTGAGCAGAACTTTTTCATTTTTTTGACAGCGGCGATCTGGGGGGCCCAGGGGCAGAATGCTGGACTGGGGCAAAATGCTGTACATGGGGCAGTTTTGGACATGGGGCAGAATGCTCGACTGGGGCAGAATGCTGGACATGGGGAAGAATGCTGGACTGGGGCAGAATGCTGGATATGGGGCAGAATGCTGGACTGGGGCAGAATGCTGGATATGGGGCAGAATGCTGGTATGGGGCAGAATGCAGGTATGGGGCAGAATGCTGAACATGGGGCAAAATGCTGGACTGGGGCAGAATGCTGAACATGGGGCAGAATTCTGAACATGGGGCAGAATGCTGGACTGGGGCAGAATGCTGTACATGGGGCAGTTTTGGACATGGGGAAGAATGCTGGACTGGGGCAGAATACTGGACATGGGGCAGAATGCTGGACTGGGGCAGAATGCTGGATATGGGGCAGAATGCTGGTATGGGGCAGAATGCTGGTATGGGGCAGAATGCAGGTATGGGGCAGAATGCTGAACATGGGGCAAAATGCTGGACTGGGGCAGAATGCTGGATATGGGGCAGAATGCTGGACTGGGGCAGAATGCTGGATATGGGGCAGAATGCTGGTATGGGGCAGAATGCAGGTATGGGGCAGAATGCTGAACATGGGGCAAAATGCTGGACTGGGGCAGAATGCTGGACTGGGGCAGAATGCTGGATATGGGGCAGAATGCTGGATATGGGGCAGAATGCTGAACATGGGGATGAATGCTGGACTGGGGCAGAATGCTGAACATGGGGCAGAATGCTGAACATGGGGCAGAATGCTGGATAAGAGGCAGAGTGCTGAACATGGAGCAGAATGCTGGACATGGGGCAGAATGCTGGACTTTGGGCAGAATGCTGGATATGGGGCAGAATGCTGGATTTGGGGCAGAATGCTGAACATGGGGCAGAATGCTGGACTGGAGCAGAATGCTGGACTGGGGCAGAATGATGAACATGGGGCAGAATGCTGGACTGGGGCAGAATGCTGGACATGGAGCAGAATGCTGGACATGGGGCAGAATGCTGGATATGGGGCAGAATGCTGAACATGGGGCAGAATGCTGGATATGGGGCACAATGCTGAACATGGGGCAGAATGCTAGCCTGGGGCAGAATGCTGGATATGGGGCAGAATGCTGGACATGGGGCAGAATGCTGGATATGGGGCAGAATGCTGAACATGGGGAAGAATGCTGGATATGGGGCACAATGCTGAACATGGGGCAGAATGCTAGCCTGGGGCAGAATGCTGGATATGGGGCAGAATGCTGAACATGGGGCAGAATGCTGGACAGGGGAAGAATGCTGGACTGTGGCAGAATGCTGGACTGGGGCAGAATGCTGAACATGGGGCAAAATGCTGGACATGGGGCAGAATGCTGGATATGGGGCAGAATGCTGGATATGGGGCACAATGCTGAACATGGGGCAGAATGCTGGACTGGGGCAGAATGCTGGACTGGGGCAGAATGCTGAACATGGGGCAGAATGCTGGCCTTGGGCAGAATGCTGGACTGGGGCAGAATGCTGGATATGGGGCAGAATGCTGAACATGGAGCAGAATGCTGGACATGGGGCAGAATGCTGGACATGGGGAAGGATGCTGGATATGGGGCAGAATGCTGAACATGGAGCAGAATAATGAACATAGGGCAGAATGCTGGATATGGGGCAGAATGCTGAACATGGGGCAGAATGCTGAACATGGGGCAGAATGCTGGACATGGGGCAGAATGTTGGACATGGGGCAGTTTTGGACAAGGGGCAGAATGCTGGACTGGGGCAGAATGCTGGACATGGGGCAGAATGCTGGACTGGGGCAGAATGCTGGATATGGGGCAGAATGCTGGTATGGGGCAGAATGCTGGTATGGGGCAGAATGCAGGTATGGGGCAGAATGCTGAACATGGGGCAAAATGCTGGACTGGGGCAGAATGCTGGATTTGGGGCAGAATGCTGGACTGGGGCAGAATGCTGGATATGGGGCAGAATGCTGGTATGGGACAGAATGCAGGTATGGGGCAGAATGCTGAACATGGGGCAAAATGCTGGACTGGGGCAGAATGCTGAACATGGGGCAGAATGCTGAACATGGGGCAGAATGCTGGACTGGGGCAGAATGCTGTACATGGGGCAGTTTTGGACATGGGGCAGAATGCTGGACTGGGGCAGAATGCTGGACATGGGGCAGAATGCTGGACTGGGGCAGAATGCTGGATATGGGGCAGAATGCTGGTATGGGGCAGAATGCTGGTATGGGGCAGAATGCAGGTATGGGGCAGAATGCTGAACATGGGGCAAAATGCTGGACTGGGGCAGAATGCTGGATATGGGGCAGAATGCTGGACTGGGGCAGAATGCTGGATATGGGGCAGAATGCTGGTATGGGGCAGAATGCAGGTATGGGGCAGAATGCTGAACATGGGGCAAAATGCTGGACTGGGGCAGAATGCTGGACTGGGGCAGAATGCTGGATATGGGGCAGAATGCTGGATATGGGGCAGAATGCTGAACATGGGGATGAATGCTGGACTGGGGCAGAATGCTGAACATGGGGCAGAATGCTGAACATGGGGCAGAATGCTGGATAAGAGGCAGAGTGCTGAACATGGAGCAGAATGCTGGACATGGGGCAGAATGCTGGACTTTGGGCAGAATGCTGGATATGGGGCAGAATGCTGGATATGGGGCAGAATGCTGAACATGGGGCAGAATGCTGGACTGGAGCAGAATGCTGGACTGGGGCAGAATGATGAACATGGGGCAGAATGCTGGACTGGGGCAGAATGCTGGACTGGGGCAGAATGCTGGACATGGAGCAGAATGCTGGACATGGGGCAGAATGCTGGATATGGGGCAGAATGCTGAACATGGGGCAGAATGCTGGACTGGGGCAGAATGCTGGACTGGGGCAGAATGCTGGACATGGAGCAGAATGCTGGACATGGGGCAGAATGCTGGATATGGGGCAGAATGCTGGATATAGGGCACAATGCTGAACATGGGGCAGAATGCTAGCCTGGGGCAGAATGCTGGATATGGGGCAGAATGCTGAACATGGGGCAGAATGCTGGACAGGGGAAGAATGCTGGACTGTGGCAGAATGCTGGACTGGGGCAGAATGCTGAACATGGGGCAAAATGCTGGACTGGGGCAGAATGCTGGACATGGAGCAGAATGCTGGACATGGGGCAGAATGCTGGATATGGGGCAGAATGCTGGATATGGGGCACAATGCTGAACATGGGGCAGAATGCTGGACTGGGGCAGAATGCTGGACTGGGGCAGAATGCTGAACATGGGGCAGAATGCTGGCCTTGGGCAGAATGCTGGCCTTGGGCAGAATGCTGGACTGGGGCAGAATGCTGGATATGGGGCAGAATGCTGAACATGGAGCAGAATGCTGGACATGGGGCAGAATGCTGGACATGGGGAAGGATGCTGGATATGGGGCAGAATGCTGAACATGGAGCAGAATGCTGAACATGGAGCAGAATGCTGGATATGGGGCAGAATGCTGAACATGGGGCAGAATGCTGAACATGGGGCAGAATGCTGGACATGGGGCAGAATGCTGGACATGGGGCAGTTTTGGACATGGGGCAGAATGCTGGACTGGGGCAGAATGCTGGACATGGGGCAGAATGCTGGACTGGGGCAGAATGCTGGATATGGGGCAGAATGCTGGTATGGGGCAGAATGCTGGTATGGGGCAGAATGCAGGTATGGGGCAGAATGCTGAACATGGGGCAAAATGCTGGACTGGGGCAGAATGCTGGATATGGGGCAGAATGCTGGACTGGGGCAGAATGCTGGATATGGGGCAGAATGCTGGTATGGGGCAGAATGCAGGTATGGGGCAGAATGCTGAACATGGGGCAAAATGCTGGACTGGGGCAGAATGCTGGACTGGGGCAGAATGCTGGATATGGGGCAGAATGCTGGATATGGGGCAGAATGCTGAACATGGGGATGAATGCTGGACTGGGGCAGAATGCTGAACATGGGGCAGAATGCTGAACATGGGGCAGAATGCTGGATAAGGGGCAGAGTGCTGAACATGGAGCAGAATGCTGGACATGGGGCAGAATGCTGGACTTTGGGCAGAATGCTGGATATGGGGCAGAATGCTGGATATGGGGCAGAATGCTGAACATGGGGCAGAATGCTGGACTGGAGCAGAATGCTGGACTGGGGCAGAATGATGAACATGGGGCAGAATGCTGGACTGGGGCAGAATGCTGGATATGGGGCAGAATGCTGAACATGGGGCAGAATGCTGGACTGGGGCAGAATGCTGGACTGGGGCAGAATGCTGGACATGGAGCAGAATGCTGAACATGGGGCAGAATGCTGAACATGGGGCAGAATGCTGGACTGGGGCAGAATGCTGGACATGGAGCAGAATGCTGAACATAGGGCAGAATGCTGAACATGGGGCAGAATGCTGAACATGGGGCAGAATGCTGGACATGGGGCCGAATGCTGGACTGGGGCGGAATGCTGAACCTGGGTCATAATGCTGGACTGGGGCAGAATGCTGAACATGGGGCAGAATGCTGAACACGGAGCAGAATGCTGGGAACTGGGGCATAATGCTGGACTGGGCAGAATGCTGGATATGGGGCAGAATGCTGGTTATGGGGCAGAATGCTGAACATGGGGCAGAATGCTGGACTGGGGCAGAATGCTGAACATGTGGCAGAATGCTGAACATGGGGCAGAATGCTGGATATGGGGCAGAATGCTGAACATGGGGCAGAATGCTGGACTGGGACTGGGGCAGAATGTTGGACATGGGGCAGAATGCTGAACATGGGGCAGAATGCTGAACATGGGGCAGAATGCTGGATATGGGGCAGAGTGCTGAATATGGAGCAGAATGCTGGACATGGGGCAGAATACTGGACTTTGGGCAGAATGCTGGATATGGGGCAGAATGCTGAACATGGGGCAGAATGCTGAACATGGGGCAGAATGCTGGACTGGGGCAGAATGATGAACATGGGGCAGAATGCTGGACTGGGGCAGAATGCTGGACTGGGGCAGAATGATGGCTATGGGGCAGAATGCTGAACATGGAGCAGAATGCTGGACATGGGGCAGAATGCTGGACTGGGGCAGAATGCTGGACTGGGGCAGAATGCTGGACTGGGGCAGAATGCTAGATATGGGGCAGAACACAGGATATGGGGCAGAATGATGAACATGGGGCAGAATGCTGGACTGGGGCAGAATGCTGAACATGGGGCAGAATGCTGGAGACTGGGGTAGAATGCTGGAGACGGGCGGAATGCTGGATTGGGGCAGAATGCTGGATATGGGGAAGAATGCTGTATATGGGGCAGAATGCTGAACATGAGGAAGAATGCTGGACTGCGGCAGAATGTTAGACTGGGGCAGAATGCTGAACATGGGGCAGAATGCTGGACTGGGGCAGAATGCTGGATATGGGGCACAATGCTGAACATGGAGCAGAATGCTGGACATGGGGCAGAATGCTGAACATGGGGCAGAATGCTGGATATGGGGCAGAATGCTGAACATGGGGCATAATGCTGGACTGGGGCATAATGCTGGACTGGGGCATAATGCTGAACATGGGCAGAATGCTGGACTGGGGCAGAATGCTGGATATGGGGCACAATGCTGAACATGGAGCAGAATGCTGGACATGGGGCAGAATGCTGGACATGGGGCAGAATGCTGGATATGGGGCAGAATGCTGAACATGGGGCAGAATGCTGGACTGGGGCATAATGCTGGACTGGGCCAGAATTCTGAACATGGGGCAGAATGCTGGACATGGGGCAGAATGCTGGATATGGGGCAGAATGCTGGATATGGGGTAGAATGCTGAACATGGGACAAAATGCTGGACTGGGGCAGAAGGCTGGACTGAGGCAGAATGCTGAACATGGGGCAGAATGCTGGCCTGGGGCAGAATGCTGGACTGGGGCAGAATGCTGGATATGGGGCACAATGCTGAACATGGAGCAGAATGCTGGACATGGGGCAGAATGCTGGACTGGGGCAGAATGCTGGACATGGGGCAGAATGCTGGACATGTGGCAGAATGCTGGACTGGGGCAGAATGCTGAACATAGGGCAGAATGCTGGACTGGGGCAGAATGCTGGACTGGGGCAGAATGCTGAACATGGGGCAGAATGCTGAACATGGGGCAGAATGCTGGAGACTGGGGCAGAATGCTGGACATGGGAGCAGAAGGCTGGACATGGGGGCAGAATGCTGGACATGGGGTCAGAATGCGAGACACTGGGCAGAATGGAGATACGGGGCATGATTGGAGACATATGGGGCAGGGTTGGAGACAGTTTGCACAGGATCATGGGGCAGGATGGATACGATGGAGATCATATAGGGAAGAATGGATACTCATGAGGGCGGGATGGGAGAACATATGGCTAAAGCCAGCAATGAGACACACGGGTTCAGGATGGGGGATATTATTACCATAGGGGCTAATTAAGGGATATTATTACTGCAGTGATGTATTTAATTTTTTGAGGATACTGTTTTAAATGGGGGGTGGTCCTGTTACTGTGCAGAGCGACACTATGTCGCCTTTTTTTCTTCATTTGGTGTAATGTAAAAGTTGGGAAAAAATAAGTAATATGTTCTGCAAGCGGAGCTCTAGATAACCGTGTTATTTCCTGCACAGAGATGAGCCCTGGCTGGAAGATGTGATGGCGATCTGTGCTGGATGAATGAAAAGCAAGGATGAAGGACTTCACATAGAGACATCACTGGTGAATTAGTGTGTTACCTATACACTGACACTATGCATTGTATACTATATACAGAGGTCCTGTATAAAATGTCACCAGTGATCACTGTGTTACCTGTACATTATATACAGAGCTCTTGTGTATAATGTCATTGATCAATATATTACCTGTACACAGACACTGCATACTAAATACAGATCTCCTGTGTATAATGCCACTTATGGTGATAGTATTATTTTTTTTATTAATGATCAGTATTGTAGCATTCAGTCACCATGTGGTGGTAATATGTGGTCTGGGCATGGTGCGGTGGTATTTGTCCCTTGTATGTGCTATTATTTGGTTACTTTGTGGTGGTAATATGTGGTCTGGTCATGGTGCGGTGGTATTTGTTCCTTGTATGTGATATTATTCGGTCACTATGGTAGTAATATGTGGTCTGGTCATGGTGTGGCGGTATTTGTTCCTTGTATGTGGTATAATAGGTCACTATGTGGTGGTAATATGTGGTCTGGACATGGTGTAGCTGTATTTGTTCCTTGTATGTGATATTATTGGTAATTTTAAAAATTGAAAAATAAATAAAAATATACCTAAAGTGTATTGCATATTTTAACAAATATTTAATAGGTTACAGTAGAGTAGAGCTCGGCCAAAAGTGTCTACCCTGTTATGGTGGCAGCTTAAAAAAAATCTTTTGTCCAAAGCAAAAGCTACCGGCTATATTTGTGATCTGGTGATGGGAACTGTTAATGTGTGATAGGTGAGAAGTGGAGTTTTTCCAAGAGAGAGCAGTGGGACTGTGGACAGTTTGAGGGGTGGAGGCGGGGCTGAGTGGAGCCTGGGCGGATTCTCAAGGGGGCCCCGAAAATTTTGCCAGTATGGGGCCCCGGAATTCCTAGTGGCAGCCCTGCCTTTGGCAATACAATGTCCCAAAGATGTCACCTTTTGTTTGCCATACTGTAATTTGTCACGTGAGACCTTACAACCCTTTGCTGCCAAAAAACATAGCAAGGAAACAGTGTCTTCCTTGCAGGACATCTGGTCCGGGCAGCAGAGCAAAAGGTCATCCACGTACTGTAATAGTACTATCTGTGGATGAGGTGGTTGTCATTGTTCATGGACCCCTGCCATTGCTGCTGAGTAGATGGCAGGCGATTTCTTTCCCCCTTGTGGGAGGACTGTCCAACAATATTGTTTACCTTTGAGTAAAAGAAAAAGATACTGACAGTCCTAATTCAAAGGTCGTGGGTTGTGAGGGTGCAGGGGTACAGAGAAAAAAGCAATTGTCAAATCAATAACTGTGAAACATTTTGACATCACTGGGATCTGTGACAGATATGTGTGGATCAGGGACAATTGAGGTCACACTCTCTGTAACATCATTAATAGCCCTTAAGTCATGAACCTTTCTGTAAGTGTCAGGGGAACGCTCGGGTCCTTTTTTTTCATAATGGGATACAAAGGGGTGTTGCAGGGAGAATATCTTTGCACCACAATCCCTGCCTTAACATACTCTTTAATATTCCTGCTCAGGGCCATTGATTTGGCTAGGCTCAAGGGGTATTGCTTTAAAACAAGGAGGAGTGGTTCCTTTTTTCAATTTAATCATGACAGTAAATTCATAGGGGTATTGTCACTAACAACAAGTTTTGTAGGCACCACAATTCCAGCACCTCACTGGTTCTAGGTCCCTAGATCCCCTACTACGTCTACACTGTATTCCTTGTGCTCCAGCATACATGACAGGTTATCTTATCGTCCTTGTTTGCTCAACTACTTTTGCTACCTTAAGGAGGTCTTTCGGATCTACATGTCTCCATTCAGGGCTGGCTGTCTGTACTGCATCTCATAAGTCTTTGATCATACCATCAATGAATGCATTCAGCAGTATTTTAACATCAAGTAGGTTTATGCGACTGTACCCAATGTCTGCCCATTTCAACTGCAACCGTCCAAAGTACATCTCTACACTCTCTCTTTTTTGCTGTGTCACATTAGTCAGGAGTAGAGATGAGCGACTTTGCCTTTTTTCGGGTCGAGTCGGGTTTCATGAAACCCGATGTTTGCAAAAGTCGGGTCAAACGAAATCGGCCGATTTTTGTGAAAAGTCGAAGGCCGACTGAAACACAAAACCCAATGCAAGTCAATGGGGAAGCAAAGTCGGCAGGGAATAGAGGACAGGAAACACACCTACAGTGCCCTTTTGAATGCCAAAAACATCAATTCTTATTACTGAAGCATTTCAACCTTAATTTACTTCATAATACTAGTTACGCACTGAAAAATGGGGGTATTTGGCTAAATTTGTGGGGGGGTAGGGCTGGCTCCAGGTTTTCATGTGCCCTGGGCCAAAGAACGCGCCTTTAACACATATCACAACTCATGCTCCGATACGGCAGAGAAATATCAGTATAGTACAATGAAAAATACTTCACTTTTTACATCTCATGACTGATATCCATTTTAAATTCTCCAATAGCTCCAAAAACGGACAGTATATTACTCCATACAGTATTATGGCCACCGCATAGTGCGCTATACAGAGTAATGAGGCCTATATATTTCTCCATACAGAATCATTGGTCCCATATAATGTTTGAAACAGTATATGATGAGCTCCACATAATGCTACAGTATATGTTGGTCCCCATGGATGAAGCTGCACTGTCTTATGGGCCCAAATAATGCTCCTTATATAATGGGCCCCATTTCTAATGCTCTAGTGTATAATGGGCCCTGTAAATGCTGCTCCAGTGTCTGATGTCCACCTTTGGAATGCTCCAGTGTATGGTGGGCCCCATATATAGTGCTCCCCAAAAATTGCTGTCCCAACATTGAAAACAATTAAATAAGTCTCCTCAAATAAGTCTCCTCGCTAGGGAATCCCTGTACTAGTCTGGGCGTACAGACGTGATGTCATTGCGCTCTCTGATCAGAATATCACTGTCAGGAAACACGGAAGACGTCATGGCGGTGGAGCAGGGAGAGGTAAGAATTTCAACTTTGCAAGTGCTGTGATCCTGAGCATGCAGGGGGGCCCACTCGTTGGCGATGGCACTGGCACAGGGCCCCTCATAGTACGGCGGTGTGTCTGATGGCGGGTGGGCCGAACCTGCACTTTCATCTGCACCTTCCTCTTTGTCACCGTGTAAGGTAGTTCAGTATATGGGAATGGTAACCTGAGTTTCATCAGGGTCAGATTCTGGCTGTGTAGAGTGTGAGGGCAATGTAGTGGCCTGGGTCAATGTACCAGCAGAATCATCTAGCAGTGGCTGGGCATCAGTGCACTTGTGGCGCCCCCAGGAGTACGGTCGCCACAGTGGCATTACCTTCCTCCTAGGGAGTGTGATGTCATGCTTGGGAGCAACGAAGGATCTCTCTAGCAGTTCAACCAACACACAACACATTTCCCACTCCAGGCCAGCAGGGAGACCTCTGAACCTGACTGCTGAGGAGCTGCTCTCTGTGGTCGGGAGGAGGTGAGTTAGGGCAGTCTGTGAAGGGAAGGGGAAGTGTGTGGACATGAGAAGGGGAGCTGGAGGATGAGCAGAGTTAAGGCTCACTCCTAGCTGGAGCGCATGGTCCGGATTCCGGTCTCTGAGTTTGTAGGGACACTGACGTTTCTGCAGCCGAAACCAGAGGAAGTAACAGTTGTAAATGCTCTGTACACAACTAAGGCTCGGAGGCCCCAGCACTGACGTGTGGGAGCCAGAAGGAAAAGGCTACGGCTGCCTGCCATACGAGAAAGTTCCAAAAGAGAGTCAACAGAGGGAACTTCATTGAACTAGGCACTGCGAGAACCTCAGATAAGCGCTAGAACGGAGACCACACTACCTATCTGCAGAGAGAGAATTCGAAATTGGCTTCCAGGCTGACCAACTCCTTCTCCATCTGTACTCTGGGTCCTGGACGGCACTTACCAAGTACAGGTAAAGGAACTGCACGACTGTGTCTGTCATCTTTCTCCTGCGCCTGGCATACGGCTCTGCTATATCCTGCTCTGCACACCATCTACCAACTCTTTCATGTGCCCTGCGACTACGGCCCTACCTGTGCAGGGCTTCTACATCTTAGCTGCACCACAATATCTGTCCCAGAGAAGCGACACTGCAGCGCTGGTCAATCTAATCAGAAACCACAGGTGGCGTCACGTATCATTCACCTATAAATGTAATTCACCCCTTTGCATGGATGCCCAGGGCCACGGGACGGGTCAACACCACCGTGACACATCCCTGTGAGACACCGGCCCGGTACCGATTAACCCCACTGCCCTGGCTGGCCACCCACACTCCATGTCAGATTCATCTTGGACTGGGGAATTCACGATTTGACTTGATAACCCAGGCATGGTATGATAGAAAGAGCTACATGGACAAATGTGAAGTGTGGCCTGCTGCATCATTCACTTTGAGTGGGGTGCAGGACACAAGGAAAGGGGTTCTTCCTGACCAGGTGCCAGCACTTGACGACTCAGTGCTTGCATTTTTTGAAACTTCAGAAGAGGAGGGCATATTTGATGGAGTCTGTTTCGGCAATGTAAGCCAAAACCAGTTTCTCATGCTCCAGCTTTAAAAGCGGTTAACCTACTCCCAGAAAAGGTAGCCTTCCAGGCGTTCCGGAGCCAGACCATGACGCAGGCTCAACACCTCCTGCCTTAGCTGCTATTGTGCTTTGGCCACTACCAGCAGATGCACCACCACCATCAGCACCAGCTGGCCCCCCCACGCCCACGTCCGCGGCCTCTTCCACCAAATTTCAAAATTTAGCACAAAATAGACACAAAATAACATCAGATATATGGCACTGTATCAGAAGCGTACAGCTCTATTCAGTCAAAGGATAATTGTCAATCTCCATATATATTCCATCAGTCACACAGAGACGCTCACAGGCTCAGTATGGATTAGACAAGAATATAAAAAGTAGACAAAGTGTACAGTATCATCAGATAGCAGGTACATATAGCATAGCTTAAACATTAACAATGTACGTCTATATATCAGGAATAGTGTTGAGCCACCCCGCTAGTGTTTTGGTTCGTCGCACAGGAGGCAAGTTCGTTGAATGTTCATCGAACCACATTGAAAACAATGGCAGGCAAACACAAACACATACAAACTGTCAGAGACACCGCACTACACTCGCTCACAGAGCCAGTGTGCCTGTCCTGAGTACAGAAACAGTGCTAAAAGGTACCTGTGGAGCAGGGCAGCAGAGGTGACAATGCGTGCTTCAAACTATTGGTGTCAGGGTCCAGTCAGCGCCGGAAAGTAAAGATGCACAGGACCTGCAGACACAGAAGTTAGCAAGCTGGCACAGGACCTATGGTCATGTGACTGCAAGGGGGCGGGGCTTTGCGTCCTGCTTTCGTATATGACAGGACATCATACAACAACTCAGTGTCAGGCAAAACGGAGGTCACAACAGTACGGGCAAACGAGGCACAGGAGGGACAAACAGACGGTTGGTCAGACAAAGCCAAAGGTCATACACAAGAGGGCGACGTGGTACAAAGGGGATGAGCAGAGAGAAGTCGGGTCACAAGTAAAGAGTCATACACGAGAGGTAGCACAGTACAAGAGGGGCAGGCAGAACTCATAACAGGGACAGAACCGGATCAAAACCAAACAAGCAAGCAAGATATCAGGCACAAGGCACACGTACACACAAGGTCAACTAACTCAGCCGAGGGCAGTAGTATAACTGACACCAGACCTAGGTCCAGTGAGCATTAAATAGCCGCCCTCTGCCAGAGAGAGGCGGAACAATTAACCCCCAGTCTGATCAGGACGGGCCAAACGAAACCCTGTCCTGGATCATTACAGTACCCTCCTCTCAATGGGGGGCCACTGAACCCCAGGTCTCTCAGGGTACTTGGCGTGAAAGGCCCGGACCAACCGATCCGCGTGGACCGATCGAGCAGGAACCCACGACCATTCTTCAGGACCGTAGCCTTTCCAATGTACCAGATATTGAAGGGCACGACGGACCAACCTAGAGTCAACAATTCGTTCCACCTCGTACTCCGACTGCCCGTCTACCAAAACCGGTGGTGGAGAAGCTGATGATCCCTCCTCACCGGACCTCACAGGTTTCAAAAGGGCCCTATAGAAAACATTTGGGATCCGCAGAGATGGCGGGAGCCGCAACCGAAAAGCCACCTGGTTAACTGCTTCGGTAATTACACAGGGACCTATAAACTTGGGTCCAAGCTTCGCAGAGGGGACTTTGAGCCTTATATTCTTGGTGGACAACCATACCTTATCCCCAATCTGAAACACCGGTCCCTCGGATCATTTTTTGTCCGCAAAAAAATTAAATTTGTCCTGGGCCTTCGTAATGTTACTCTGGACCTCCCGCCACACCTCCCCCAACGGCTGGATCGTCTCATCCACCCCAGGACACCCAGAATTCAAACGGGAAAATTCTCCAAAATGAGGATGAAACCCATAATTGCAGAAAAAGGGAGATGTACCCGTAGACTTGATAATGCGGTTGTTAAATGCAAACTCGGCCAACGGTAACACAGAACACCAATCATCCTGTCGGGCTGAGGTCAAGCAATGCAAAATTTGCTCCAGAGACTGATTGGTCCGCTTGGTCTGCCCATTATTCTCAGGATGATAAGCGAATGAAAAGGACAGACCAATACCCAACCTCCCGCAAAAAGCCCTCCAAAATCTGGAAACAAATTGCACTTCTCTATCAGACACCACATTCAAGGGTACCCCATGCTACCACACCACATGCTCAACGAACAATCTGGACAACGTTTCCGCATTAGGTAGAGCTGCCAAAGGTACAAAATGTGCCTGCTTACTAAACCTGTCCACCACAACCCAAACGACTGTATTACCCTTGGAGGGGGGAAGGTTGGTGATGAAATCCATGGACAAATGAGTCCATGGTCTCTCAGGAATTGGCAGTGGTACCAATTCCCTGGCTGTCCGGTTATGGGGGTTTTTGCACGGGCACAAACATTACAAGCAGACACATATTCCCCAACATCAGAGGCTAAAGCAGACCACCAGAATACTCTAGCAATGGCCTTCCAGGTAGCTGAGATCCCTGGATGTCCACCCAGAACTGAGTCATGGAACTCCCGGAGGACCTTGAGGTGAAACTGAGCTGGCACGAAAAACTTATCCACTGGCTTAGTCGGAGGTGCCAGAGATTGAGCCTCCCGAATCTCCCGTTCCAACATATTAGAAATATCTGCCACCACCACCCCATTCTGAAGAATGGAGGATGGAGGTTCCGGGGGGGACACCGAATCTAGACTGCGTGACTAGGCATCCGCTCTGACATTTTTAGATCCTGGCCGAAAAGTGATCGAGAAGTTGAACCGGGAAAAAAAAGTGACCATCTAGCCTGTCTGGGAGTCAATCTTTTAGCTGACTCAATGTAAGCTAGGTTTTTGTGGTCCGTAATTACTGTTATAGGATGGACAGCCCCCTCCAAAAAATGCCTCCTTTCTTCAAAGGCCAACTTTACCGCCAAAAGTTCTCGATTCCCCACATCATAGTTTCTCTCCGCAAGGGAGAACTTCTTTGAGAAAATGGCGCAAGGTCTCAAATTGGTCAAAGTGGCGGGTCCCTGGGACAATACCGCCCCCACCCCCACCTCTGAGGCGTCTACCTCAACAATAAATGGTTCCGACAGGTCCGGTTGAATAAGAACTGGGGCAGACATGAAACATTTTTTTAGAAACTGAAGTGGCGCTACCGCTGCAGTTGACCAATTCTTGATATCGGCCCCCTTTTGAGCCATGTCTGTGAGGAGTTTAACCACCTGTGAGAACCCCCTTATAAATTTACGATAGTAATTGGCGAATCCTAGGAAACGCTGCAGAGCCTTCAAATCACAAGACTGAACCCACTCGACAATGGCCTGCACCTTATTAGGATCCATGCAATACCCTTCAGCAGACACAATGAACCCCAGAAAAGATAGTTCCTGGGCAAAAAATAAGCATTTTTCTAATTTAGCAAAGAGACAGTTCTCCCGGAGCCTTTGGAGAACTGCCCGAACATGACCAATGTGAGCCTGTTTATCAGGAGAGTAGATCAATATGTCATCCAAATATACCACCATAAAACGTCCAATGAAATCAGAGAACACATGATTAATGAAATTTTGGAAAGCCGCTGGAGCATTGGTCAGACCAAAAGGCATGACCAAATTTTCAAACAACCCTTCAGTAGTGAGAAAAGCGGTTTTCTACTCATCTCCGTCCCGGACTCGGATAAGGTTATACGCTCCCCATAGATCTAACTTTGAAAACCACTTAGCTCCGGACAACTGATTGTATAAATCAGAAATAAGTGGAAGGGGATACGTATTCCTCACAGTTATCTTATTTAACTCACGAAAATCGAGGCATGGGCGTAAACCACCGTCTTTTTTCTTTACAAAAAAGAACCCCGCCGCTACGGGAGAAACAGAAGGACGAATGTGTCCCTTATGGAGACTCTCGGAAATACAGTGGGGAAAAAAAGTATTTAGTCAGTCAGCAATAGTGCAAGTTCCACCACTTAAAAAGATGAGAGGCGTCTGTAATTTACATCATAGGTAGACCTCAACTATGGGAGACAAACTGAGAAAAAAAAATCCAGAAAATCACATTGTCTGTTTTTTTTTCATTTTATTTGCATATTATGGTGGAAAATAAGTATTTGGTCAGAAACAAGCAATCAAGATTTCTGGCTCTCACAGACCTGTAACTTCTTCTTTAAGAGTCTCCTCTTTCCTCCACTCATTACCTGTAGTAATGGCACCTGTTTAAACTTGTTATCAGTATAAAAAGACACCTGTGCACACCCTCAAACAGTCTGACTCCAAACTCCACTATGGTGAAGACCAAAGAGCTGTCAAAGGACACCAGAAACAAAATTGTAGCCCTGCACCAGGCTGGGAAGACTGAATCTGCAATAGCCAACCAGCTTGGAGTGAAGAAATCAACTGTGGGAGCAATAATTAGAAAATGGAAGACATACAAGACCACTGATAATCTCCCTCGATCTGGTGCTCCACGCAAAATCCCACCCCGTGGGGTCAGAATGATCACAAGAACGGTGAGCAAAAATCCCAGAACCACGCGGGGGGACCTAGTGAGTGAACTGCAGAGAGCTGGGACCAATGTAACAAGGCCTACCATAAGTAACACACTACGCCACCATGGACTCAGATCCTGCAGTGCCAGACGTGTCCCACTGCTTAAGCCTGTACATGTCCGGGCCCGTCTGAAGTTTGCTAGAGAGCACTTGGATGATCCAGAGGAGTTTTGGGAGAATGTCCTATGGTCTGATGAAACCAAACTGGAACTGTTTGGAAGAAACACAACTTGTCGTGTTTGGAGGAAAAAGAATACTGAGTTGCATCCATCAAACACCATACCTACTGTAAAGCATGGTGGTGGAAACATCATGCTTTGGGGCTGTTTCTCTGCAAAGGGGCCAGGACGACTGATCCGGGTACATGAAAGAATGAATGGGGCCATGTATCGTGAGATTTTGAGTGCAAACCTCCTTCCATCAGCAAGGGCATTGAAGATGAAACGTGGCTGGGTCTTTCAACATGACAATGATCCAAAGCACACCGCCAGGGCAACGAAGGAGTGGCTTCGTAAGAAGCATTTCAAGGTCCTGGAGTGGCCTAGCCAGTCTCCAGATCTCAACCCTATAGAAAACCTTTGGAGGGAGTTGAAAGTCCGTGTTGCCAAGCGAAAAGCCAAAAACATCACTGCTCTAGAGGAGATCTGCATGGAGGAATGGGCCAACATACCAACAACAGTGTGTGGCAACCTTGTGAAGACTTACAGAAAACGTTTGACCTCTGTCATTGCCAACAAAGGATATATCACAAAGTATTGAGATGAAATTTTGTTTCTGACCAAATACTTATTTTCCACCATAATATGCAAATAAAATGAAAAAAAACAGACAATGTGATTTTCTGGATTTTTTTTTCTCAGTTTGTCTCCCATAGTTGAGGTCTACCTATGATGTAAATTACAGACGCCTCTCATCTTTTTAAGTGGTGGAACTTGCACTATTGCTGACTGACTAAATACTTTTTTTCCCCACTGTATATTCTTTCATTGCGGCCCGTTCTGGACCCGAAAGGTTATACAAGCGGGCTTTGGGCAATTTAGCACCTGGAACCAGGTCAATGGCACAATCAAATGGGCGGTGTGGTGGTAAAACCTCAGCCTCTTTTTCGGAGAAAATGTCCGTATAGTCTTTCAGGCACTCCGGAGTACCTTCCATACCCACGGACGACACAGTCACCGTAACAAGACATTTTTCAGAGCAATAGGGACCCCATTTAACAATGTCCCAATATTCCCAATTAATTGCAGGATTATGCAATTGTAACCAGGGGAATCCTAACACCAGTCCCGCAGGCAGGTTGTCCATCACAAAACATGAAATGTGTTCCTGGTGTAAGGAACTCACTTTAAGGAGAAACTCTTCAGTGCGAAACATAACATTATTCTTAACCAGCGGTGTTTTGTCAATGGCAACAATGTGAATAGGAGTCTCCAACCTAACTGTCCCTAACTTACACCTGGCCACCAAGTCCGAGTCAATAAAGTTCAATGATGAACCGCAATCCACGAAGGCAGAAGTGGATGTAGAGATACTCCCACAACAAAGTTCCACTTGCAGCAACATTTTAGAGAAGGCAGAAAAGGGTACCTGAGAGCCTGGGTGACCTCCATGACAATCACCCGGGCTCAGTCGCTTGTTGGTCAGTGGACCGGAGGGGCAATCCTTTTTCCAATGTCAAGAATCACCACAGTGAAAACAGCATTTTCCCATGCGCCGTTGTCTCCTTTCATTTTCTTTGAGGTCGATGGTTCCCATCTCCATGACTTCCAATGTATGACTGGCTCCCCTTCCTTGGGAGAATAACGGTCTCTCAATTTGCATCACTCCCCTCGCCCGTAGCCTGCGATCCATTCGGACGGCCTGTGTCATAGCCTCCTCCAGGGAATCAGGCGGAGGGTGGAGAGCCAAGGCATCTTTCAGATGTTCAGACAGGCCTCTACGGAACAAACCCCGGAGGACGGCGTCATTCCAGCAGACCTCAGCAGCCCAGCGTCTGAACTCTGAGCAAAACCACTCGGCTGAGTGCTTCCCCTGGAACACACTCATCACCATGTCCTCAGCCATATGCATTCGATCAGGCTCATCATAAATATGCCCCAGGGATTCAAAAAATGCATCCACAGTCATACGCTCAGGGGCCGTGGTCGAAAGGAAGAAAGCCCAAGCTTGGAGGGCTCCCCTTAACAGAGACATAATGACCCCCACTCTCTGACCTTCATCCCCCGAAGAATGAGGTCTCAATGAAAAAAAGCTTACAGCCCTCCTTGAAAACTCTGAATTTCCTTTTATCTCCAGAAAAGGTATCTGGTAACTTAACCGGAGACTCAGGGGAAACTAATGTAACATCCCGAGCCCCCAATGAGAGTACCCCTTGCACAGTGTCAGCAATCAGCTGCTGAGACTGAGCCAGGACTCGTTGTTCTCCAAGGAGTTTCTGAGACATCTGAGTCAGGTGCCTTACCTGCTCAGAAAGAGCATGCATAGGATCCATCACACACACAGGAGAATGGGAGCAGAGAAAAAAAATGGTATGGGTCATTTATAATGTCAGAGACACCACACTACACTCACTCACAGAGCCAGTGTGCGTGTCCTGAGTACAGAAACAGTGCTAAAAGATACCTGTGGAGCAGGTCAGCAGAGGTGACAATGTGTGCTTCAAACTATTGGTGTCAGGGTCCAGTCAGCACCGGAAAGTAAAGATGCACAGTACCTGCGGACACAGAAGTTAGCAAGCTGGCACAGGACCTATGAGCAGTACAAGAGGGGCAGGCAGAACTCGTAATAGGGACAGAACTGGATCAAAACCAAACAAGCAAGCAAGATCAGGCACAAGGCACACGTACACACAAGGTCAACTAACTCAGCCGAGGGCAGGAGTATAACTGACACCGGACCTAGGTCCAGTGAGAATTAAATAGCTGCCCTCTGCCAGAGAGAGGCGGAACAATTAACCCCCAGTCTGATCAGGATGGGCCAAAGCGAAACCCCATCCTGGATCATGACACAAACACATAGAAAACAATTAAAAAACACGTTAAAAGGTGTCCCAAAGCCGAAAAAATGCTCAGAAGACAAAAATTAACATATGGAAAAGGGCAACTACATTTAGAAAAGAGGTGGAGGAGTAAAAGGAGGAGGTGGAGGAGACACAGATATAGGCTTGTCATGCCCTTATGAAGTCAAGAAAGGCTGGAATAAGAATGTAAAATACAAACCAAAAAAAAAATTCTGAAATCGAACACGATCATATACCGTTGGACTTCCCACCAATAAATTATGCCAACTGGCGATCGGGCGGCGTTATTCCCACGACCCTCCAAACAGCGTCCATGAAGGCAAAGTGTTTGCTTTCCGGGGGCAATATGATTGCAAAGCTGAACCTTAAAGGAATGTCCAAAAGGGCACCACCAGGAGTGGAGCCTGCGGCTTAATTGGACTCCACCCGGGAAACCACAACCATGCCACCTCAAGAAAAGATGCACACATTGAAAGTTTTGTCGATTCTGTGTTTGGTGTGGTATGTCCGTTTGTAGTTGTGCTAGCGATTTGTCAGCTTTATTCCGTTAATGAACGAGACTCCGACATGCCCCCGCGGTACGCGTCAAGGTTACTAGAGGGATACGCGAGGCTCTGGCACACGAGATCGAGCAATAACAGGTCTATCATGGCATTACATGTCCGGGGCTGCATGCGTGCTACACTGAAAGGACCAGCTTTTGTTGCTTACAGGTGCTGATTACCCGCTGAACACCGTTAGTGATGGGGATCTGTGATTCCAATTATTCCCCACGAACGATGATTTCCCAGTAAGTGCAGGTCAACCGCAATTCCTGAATTAGGCCTAACCGGCATTCCTGAAAAAATGCACAGGTGCTGTAGCTTGCTAAACAGCTCGGCAGTCGTTCTCAGGCCCAGTATGGATTCGACAAGATTCTAGAAAGTTGATAAAGGGTACAGTTTCACCTGATAACACATATATATGTAGCATAGTTTACACATTAAAAACCTATGTCTATATATCAGGAGGCAGGCTCAGATGGTCTCAGGCCCAGTATGGATTAGGCGTGATTGGACAAAGGTGAGAAAGGGTACCGTATCACTGGATAACAGGTATGTATACCATAGTTTACACATTAAAAACCTATGTCTATAGATCAGGAGGCAGGCTCAGATGGTCTCAGGCCCAGTATGGATTAGACGTGATTGGACAAAGGTGACAAAGGGTACCGTATCACTGGATAACAGGTATGTATAGCATTGTTTACACATTAAAAATATATGTCTATAGATCAGGAGGCAGACTCAGACGTTCTCAGGTCCAGTATGGATTTGACCAGATTGTACAAAGTTGAGAAAGGGTACATTATCACTGGATAGCAGGTATATATAGCATAGTTCAAACATTTAAAATCTCTGTGGTCTCAGTATGGATTAGACAACAATCTAAAAAGTCGAAAAAAGGAAATGTATTTGAAGCGTACACCAGTATACACTTTTGGTGGTATTTTTTAATCTTCATATATATTTCTGTCTCAGTAAGACAGTCCAGACTCTCCGCAATAGGAAATGAGATGTATACAATTACTGACATAAAGTCTAGTGATTGCAGAAATCTAGGAATTCCTATCTTCCGTCACAATTCTCAGAGGCGATGCTGACCCTCAATTAATTAGTGTGTGGAGACAGCAAAAACCTTTCTTTGTGAAGAAAGTGTTGCTGTATCGCAGTACCGTTGATCCCATTGCCGTTACTCATATCCATCCAATTTTGATCACAGGGAGAGATGTAAACATCGTGCTCACTGCCTATCATGATCTGTCATGTAACTTTGGAGTGCAAAACACAGAAGCCACAGGCTGTAGGCAATTCAATTGGATTGGCATGAGAGGACACATTTAAAAATGTGCTCTGGAATGTCACACGTCTGTTGGTAGGAAAACTGTGAAAGCTGATGAGAAACCACCACTGCATCTCTTTGTGAGTCGATGTCGATAAGAAATAGAAGCCATTGATCATCTGAAGCTAGAGCCCGGCCAGCGGGACAGGGCATAGCTACGTCTTAACCATCATCTTTCAGTTCACCAAATTTGTAGTGGCAGTCCCAGTGAAGGATTTGACAGCCCAGACTACACAGCGGAGGAGCAGGGAGAGGTAAACATTGCAAATGCTGGGGCCCTGCCCAAGCAAGGGGGGAACACTCGTGGGCGTTGGTACTGGCACTGGGCTCCTCATAGTACGGTGGTGTGTCTGACGGCGGGTGTGCACCCCAACCATCAGAGACACTTGATTGCACTATGAGGGACCCTGTGCCAGTGCCCACGCCCAAGAGTCGGCCCACCCACCTGTCCAGGGCAACGGCACTCGCACGGTTGCGTGCGCTAGGTGGTGACCCCAGCCACGGGGGTAGGGAGCAGCCCAGTTAGGGAGATTTACAAAATGGCATATGTTGATGTGGGACATTCACCTGCTGCAAAAGGCAAAATTGGTCAAGTCCCAGGAAGAGGAGGACCAAAGAAAGCCATTTTTCTGGCAACCTATGTGTCATCAGGGTAAGGTGTGACAAAATCCTTGGAAACCCATGCATGGTTCATTTTAATGAAGGTTAGATCATCCACATTTTGGGTCGAGAGACGGGTCCTTTTTTCTGTCAGGATTGATCCAGCAGCACTGAAGACTCTTTCCGATAGCACACTTGCAGCTGGGCAAGCGAGCTCCTGTAAGGCATATTGTGCCAATTCAGTCCAGGTGTCCAGTTTAGCGGCCCAATAGTCAAATGGAAATGACCTGTGAGGGAGAACATCGATATGGGACGAGAAGTAGTTTGTAACCATAGTTGACAAGTGCTGTCTCCTGTCACTTTCAATCGATGCAGTATTACCAGTCGTGTGAGCGGGACTTGAAGAATCAGTCCACAACATGGTCATGAAACCCCTGTCTCCAACGCCACTTCTGATGTGTGCACCACGAACACCTCTTCCAAGTTGCCCACGGTCCCTACGGCTCGTGTGAGAACCATCACCGCTGCTGTGTGCTGGGAATGCCTCAACCAACTGGTTCACCAGAGTTGCTTGTTTGTTAGCCAATATTAGGTCAAGGTTCTCCATGTGGCATGATGTTTTGGAATTTGCCTTTATAGCGTGGATCCAGGATGCTGGCCAACCAGTAGTCGTCCTCTTCCTCTTTTTCTTCCACCTTGTCCAGGAGAGTTCCCGGAGCAAACAATGGCTGACTGTCATCAAGGCTTCCCTCCTCCTCTTCTTCATCATCCTCGGCTGCAGACGCCTGCTCCTTAATGTGCGTCAAAATTTGCATGAGCAGACGCATAAGTGGGATGCTCATGCTTATGATGGCGTCATCTGCGCTTACCAGCCGTGTGCATTCCTCAAAACACTGAAGGACTTTACAGAATTCTTTCAGCTTTGACCACTGCACACCTGTCAACTCCATGTCTGCCCTCAAAGTGCCTGCCCATGTATCCTCCCACAAATGCATTATGGCCTGCCTCTGTTCGCACAGCCGCTCAACCATGTGCAGAGTGGAGTTCCACCTTGTTGCAATGTCGATAATTAGGCTGTGCTTGGGAAGGTGGAGCAATCGCTGCAGCTTCTGCATACGACTGGAGTGTACCGGCGACCGGCGGATGTGCGAGCACAGTCTTCGGACCTTCTGGAGCAGGCCTGTTAACTCCGGATAATTATGGAGGAAGTACTGCACCACCAGGTTCAAGGTGTGAGCCAAGCAAGGTATGTGTCTGAGTTTTGAAAGTGGTTAAAACTAAAAGAGAAAGAGCGCAATAGGGTCTTACCCAGGAAAAAGACATATAGTTCAAGCTATTATACTCACCAATAGCAGGAGAGTTGGAGGCATAAAGGAATAGAAGTCAAAGCTGCTGCACATCCAAATGGCCACTCCGTGACCATAAATCATCAGATATCAAAGAAATAATTTTCGGATTAACCGTGCGCTGCTAGACAAAACGACTCCTTTCCAGATTGTGTACTTGTATACTTTTATTTTCAGAAACGCGTTTCGAAGTTTCAAACTTCTTCCTCAGGGGATGATATGTACAAACAGACAGAGTAGCTCCCAGTTTTATACATACAAATTTCAAATATTGGCGCCAAAGGTCACATGTTACAGGGAAAGAATGTCAAAGGTCATCAGTACCAAAAAAATGTACAAAAAAATGTTTAAAACTGCATTGTTTCTACCTTAATACATTCTCTTAAAATATTTATTTGCAGGTCATAAAAAGAAAAAGAAGAATAAGCGAAAAAAGCAATGAAATAAATATATAAAAATATAAAATGATAGACCTGTGCTAGAACTTATAAAAAGCAAGAAGGAGCAGTAAATCACAGCTCAAACCATCATCCTAAATGGGCAGACGAAAGAGAACGAGAAAAAGAAGAAAAGAAGAAAATGATGGATAATGAATATACATATATATATATATTAAAAAGATTCTTTTATTCAATATAATAAAAATGTTTTAAATGTTTTATATAAAAATATTCGCATAATATGTACTTAATAAAAAATATTGGAGATAACATTTTTTTTTTTTTTTTTTTTTTTTTATTGTGTATTTTGTATTTAAATATTTAACCAATTTAAAAAGTGATAGATTGATAAAAAACTGTAGTATAGGTACACGTTTAAAAGTACTGGATGATAGGGGTTAATGAAAAAGGTTTGCAAAGACATCTGTGAAAACTCAATGGCTCACAGAAAAAGAAGACAGCTCACGAGGGAGGGAAGCACCCAGGGAAGACGGATCGCATCCAGGAGGGGGAGAGAGACCGGAGGAGACACCTGACCAGACCGCAAGACGGTATACATTTATCAGAGAAAAAAAGAGAGAAGAAAAGTTTCTTTTGGAACGATAGGGCTGAAAAAACATTTAAGATATAACCATCAGCAGGAAATCGCACTGACAAAAAGATAGATGAAACAAATAAAATCGGCAGAAGATCGCACTGACAAGAAAGTTTTGAAAGGGCTATGGCTGCCACAAAATTCCTGCTGTTATCACTAACTACCTTGCCTGCCTCAAGATGTAGACTGCCCAGCCATGACTCAGTTTGTCGCTGAAAGTAGTTGGCCAGTACCCCGCGGTGTGTCTGTCGACCAAACACATCATCTTCAACACAGCCTGCTGATCCTTTCCACTAGCTGATCGATAGGGGGACACCTCGTGTGCAACACTGGCAGCTGCGGATGGAGTACTTGTGCGACTGCTTTCTGTGGACGGGCTTTCGCTTCTGGAGGAGGAGAAGGAGTGTTGAACGCCTACAGCCAACTGTTTCCTATACCGTGGGCTAGGCAGCACTGTCCCACCACCACTGTCCCCTGTGGACCCTGCATCCACCACATTAACCCAGTGCGCAGTGATGGACACGTAACGGCCCTGGCCATGCCTACTGTACCATGCATCAGTTGTGAGGTGCACCTTTCCACTCAATGATTGCTTGATTGCATGTACAATGCAGTCTTTCACATGAAGGTGGAGGGCTGGGATGGCTTTGCGAGAAAAGAAGTGGCGACAGGGTAGGTCATAGCGTGGTACTGTGTAGGCCATGAGTTCGCGGAAAGCTGTGCTTTCAACCAACCGATAGGGCATCATCTCTAACGAGATGATTTTTCGCAATGTGGGCGTTCAAACCCAGTGTACGCGGATGAGAGGATGAGTACTTTCTTGTCCTACTCATAGTCTCTGGTAGGGTGAGTTGGACTTGAGAGCTGCATATGGTCAAACTAGCGGTGGACATGGCGGACTGAGAGAGGTTGATGATGGTGATGGAGTTGGTGTTCTTTCTGATGGCCTAGATTCAGTCTTTCGTTGCAATAACAGTGTGACTCCCTGACTGATTTGCCCTTGCGACAACAACTCAACATTTGCTGATAGTGGTGTGTGCTAACCAGTGGGCTTACAGTGGGGGAAACAATGTAGTGTTCCTGACTACCTTCTTTGGGAGCAGTTGCACATGTGGTACGTGAGTTTTGGTAGTCCGTCCATGCTTGCAAGTGCATGGTGGTTAAATGTCATAGCATGCAACTGGTATTCAAATTTCTCAGATTTTTCGCTCGGCTAAAGGTCTTTAAGCACTTCTTACAGATAACCTTTGCCTGATCATTAAGATTTTGTTCAAAAAAGTGCCACACTGCACAATTCCTACTATGGAAGACATTTTGAGGCCTTGCACGCTGTGCTATTTTGACCGTCTGGCCAAGCTGTCCTGCAACTCTTTTGGTTTTTGTAACCTGTTTTTGGACTGCTACGGGCCTGCCAGATAACAGCTGTTGTGATGTCGATGCACGCTGCGGTTGCTCCTCCTCCTCTTCTGAGCTATTGGCAGCGGCACCCTCTTCCCCCAATGGATGCCAATCTGGGTTAACAACTGGGTCATCCATCACCTCATCTTCAAAGTCATGTGCACCTTCCTCTGTGTCACCGTGTGTTGTGGTATAGCATGCGGGAAGGGTCATCTGAGTTTCATCAGGGTCAGATTCTGCCTCAGTACACTGCGAGGACAATGTAGTGCTCTGAGTGAATGTACCAGCAGAATCATCTATCAGTGGCTGTGCATCAGTGCACTCCATGGCAGATTCATCGTGGCCTGGGTAATTCACGATTTGACTTGATAACCCAGGCATGGTATGTGAAAACAGCTCCATGGAGTAATCTGTAGTGTGGCCTGCCACATCCTTCAATTTTGGATGGGGTGAAGGACACAAGGAAAGGTGTGGTTCATGACCATGAGCCTCCAATGACGACTCAGTGCTTTTATTTTTTAAAACTTCAGAAGAGGAGGCGATAGAGCTGGAGGCTGAGTCAGCAATGTAAGCCAAAACTTGTTCTTGAAGCTCCGGCTTTAAAAGCGGTTTTCCTACTCCCAGAAAAGGGAGCCTTCGAGGCCTTGTGGAGTCAAACGATGACGCAGGCTCAACACCTCCTGCATTAGGTGCTATTTTGCATTTGCCACTACCAGCAGATCCACCACCAACAACATCATTACCAGCTGCCAACCCCGGAACACTTCCATGGACTCTTCCACAACACTTCCTCATTTTTGGGGAAAATGTACCCAAAAAACCACCAACTATATGGTACTGTAAAACAAGGTACAAGGTGTATATAGTAGTGGGGAGAATTTGAATCTCTCTAGACTTCAGTACACAGTTGGATTCTGTCAGGCCCTGTTTATATTACACCGCAATGTGACAGGCAGATTCAGGATGGTATAAGAAAGGTGTATAGAGGACTGGGGAGAATTGGAATCTCTCTAGACTTCAGGACACAGTTGGATTCTGTCAGGCCCTGTTTATATTACACCGCAATGTGACAGGCAGATTCTCGATGGCATAAGAAAGGTGTATAGAGGACTGGGGAGAATTTGAATCTCTCTAGACTTCAGGACACAGTTGGATTCTGTCAGGCCCTGTTTATATTACACCGCAATGTGACAGGCAGATTCTGGATGGTGTAAGAAAGGTGTATAGAGGACTGGGGAGAATTTGAATCTCTCTAGACTTCAGGACATAGTTGGATTCTGTCAGGCCCTGTTTATATTACACCGCAATGTGACAGGCAGATTGTGGATGTTGTAAGAAAGGTGTATAGAGGACTGGGGAGAATTGGAATCTCTCTAGTCTTCAGGACACAGTTGGATTCTGTCAGGCCCTGTTTATATTACACCGCAATGTGACAGGCAGATTCTGGATAGTGTAAGAAACGTGTATAGAGGACTGGGGAGAATTTGAATCTCTCTTGACTTCAGGACACAGTTGGATTCTGTCAGGCCTTGTGTATATTACACCGCAATGTGACAGGCAGAAATTGCCTAGTGTATGACAAACTACAAGATGTATATAGAATTGGGCAGAATTGGAATCTCCCTAGAGTGTAGGTCTGTAAGAACGGACAAACTCCTCGGCTTTTCCTTACAGAGTCACACTCTTAGATAGCTTCAATTTGGCCGTGATAACAGTCGTTACATGGTACTGGGAGAGGAGCGTACACATACACAGCTGTATGGTGTATGTAAAATTGTCAAGCTCCGTGTTTTTGTATACGGACTGACACACGCTGTCTCTCTCTAACTAGTTTTGAATGTAATCAAACAGCAAATATACTAAACTGTTTGAAAAACGGACAAAACTATAAGGTGTAGGTCTGTAAGAACGGACAAACTCCTCGGCTTTTCCTTACAGAGTCACACACTTAGATAGCTTCAATTTGGCTGTGATAACAGCCGTTACACAGTACTGTGTGAGGAGCGTACACCGCTGTACGGTGTGTGAAAAAATGAACGCTCAATACCTCACCAGGACAAAACAATAAAATTTGGATTGCTTTAAGAAAAGCAGTTTGAACACCAGTGTGCACACAGCAATGCAGCTAGCCTTAAAAGGCAGGCTAATCACCACCAGCGCTGCTGCACAAAAACAAAAATCTTCACCTTTCACTGCACAGTAACTACAGTGAAAAGCGCTATCAGCAGAAGCAGTTTTTTTTTCTCTTTGCCTTCCTAAGGCTCTCCCTACAGAATCAGCAGCAGCAGCTTTATCTATTCTGAGATCAGCACGAGTAACATGGCGGTCGGCGTGCACGCCCTTTTATACCCCCTGTGACGCCCCACAAAGCAAGCCAATCACTTGCATGCCCTTCTCCAAGATGGTGGTGACCCCTGCCTATGTCATCACGTTGCCCACAGTGTCCGTTCTTCCTGATTGGCTGAAAAAGGGCGCTAAAGCATCTTTTGAAACACGACTTTGGTGCTAAAGTTGTCGACCTCGTGGCCGACCTCACGCTAAGGTCGGGTTTCGTTTCATGAAACCCGACTTTGGCTAAAGTCGGCGACTTTTGAATTTTTTCGACCCGTTTCACTCAACTCTAGTCAGGAGTACAGACTGCTCTGATTGTTCCACTGTGGCCCACTGTTTTAGTGACTCACAGTATGTCTCCCCAGACCGTGCAGATTTATCATCCATGCCTGATTCTTTGCCACCTCTCTATGTGTCTTAATTATGTGTCCTAGTAAATCACCTGCCTTTAAACTCACCAACCTCTCTAGGTCTGCCCAGGTACGCTTATATGTCCGTTGTATTTCCTTTATGTGTCTGTAAAACGGTAATGCTTGGTTTTCAGGGTCAGGCAGCTGCTTCAGCATAGCTAGCTGGTCATAGGGGCTCCAGGGATAACACTCCTGCATCTTTCTTACTCTAGTCACCCTTCTAGGTCCTGATGTGGTCGGTCGTCTGGTGTCTACTGTCAGATTACACCACAAAGGTCAATGTCCCCACTACCCACTAACCACACTATTAAGTCAGCTACTTATGTCACTGCATATGAACTTGTCTAAACAGGATTTGGCGCAACTCGCTTTGGTCAGTAGCACAGGTCACACAAGTCTGGGTTTGTCTGAATCTGACCAGAGTGTGTACAAGTCCATCTATTTTGTCTGCCTCTCTGGATAAACTTTGTCAATCAAAACATTCACAATACACCTTACTTCCATTCTGCTGCACATTTTAAAACATCATTTGTTAACTTGCTATTTTCTTCCCTTGTCTGTGCCTTTTTTGTACATCCAAACATTCACACTCTGGCATTTTTGCCTTTTTCAATATTGGTCCCACCTGTTTTACTGCTTTCTTTCTTCTCTGTCTTTTAAAATCTGCATAGCGGTTCAGAATCCCATTGGGGGGCCCTGACTGCACACACAGAATAAGTTGCCATGGCTTCAACTTATTCATCAGACAGCTCATCTTTATTCTGAAGTGCCCCTCTAGTGTGCCTGGACCTTGTCTTACAGGCCACACAAAGCAAGTCAGAGCAAGCCTGCCAAGGTGTAGCCGGAAGGCTCATGGCCTCTCACCCGGTAGACCTACAGGATGTAACGGGAAGGCTCCTTACCTCTCACCCATTAGATCGGCTGACTAGAAGAGGAATAGGCCTTTTACTTACTAGTCCAGCTCCATGGAACGTGGGAAGGCTGCTTCAACTTAGACAGCTCACCTTTATTCTGGAATGCCCTTCTAGTGTGTCTGGACCTTGTCGTACAAGCAACACATAGCAAATCAGAACGAGCCTGCCAAGGTGTAGCCAGAAGGCTCCTTGCCCTCGCCTCTCACCCACAACAAAAAAACCTGCTGACTAAAGAAGGCCCAGATGTGATAGGCCTCTAACCTACTTTATCAGCCGTGCAGTTGGCTACCTCCTTCTGCTGATCCTCAATTTTGCTATATATCAATCACACAATTAGAAGCAGGTAAAAACACATTAATGACCAATCACTTACAAGTTTCTAAATTAGGCACCATATTTTACTTTCAACTTCCAACTTCAACTTACAAAATTTCATTACACTTCAATTAAGTACTGTTACTTTAAAATGCACAAATCTCCTAGCGAGCATTACACCAAGGACAGAAATACAGAGAATTTTGAGTGCAGCTCCGTGCATCCTCCCATTAGACACTCAACGTAGATAACGGAGAGGAGAAACACACAAGCAGTCGCGCAAGGGCATCATTCACCTTTGGAATGAACACCTTATGAAACTACAGCAGTGTCCACTGACACTCTGAGAACACCAAAGCCAACTTTTTAAACAACAAGAATCAACAAAAACAACAGGCCTATACAAAATACAGCCTCATATGATTTACTGCCAATCCAAAATAACAACACTGCACGGAGTCTATCTCAGCTCTGTCCTACACAGTACACAACCAGTTAGTATATTGACAGAACAGATTGACAGATAATACAGATAACAATTATTATCTTATTACTCTATTATTCAACTCTCATACGGACATACTCACTGCTCATTGGTGATGTAGGTTCTTTTGAACCGTGTTGTACAGCTGTAGGGTCAGTAGGCCGGACTGGGGGGTGGTCCCTCTCTTACCGTGCAGAGACGTAACAGAGACACGATGGAGGCAAGTGTCGGGTAGAACAGGTCCAAGTTTATTCTCTTGCCATCTGCCTGACGGCCTCCGAAGTACACCGCACTTCAATTCACTTATCGGCCCTCCGTTTCCAGGGCCACTTCACGCACACCATACTTTACACCGGGGACGTACATATACGCACTGTCCCCTCTTCACTCTTCGACGCTCCAGTCAGATCCGTCACTGTGGCCACCTTAGGCCCGTAAACCAACAGTACTTTTACTTATCAGTCGTCTCTCTCAATACGGTATGCTTTACCTCGGTGCCTCGTCTACACTGCAGTACTTTTGTGTCAGGACCACCCCTCTGACTTTCTCTCTCCTCAGTCCCCCTGGTTTAGTTTTCCTCACAGTGCACAAACTGTCATAGTCCTCCAGTCACTGGAGCTCCCCCTGGGGAACCAACGCGTTCATCCCCTGAGGAAGAAGTGTTATATGCTTCGAAACGCGTTGGGAAATAAATGGTTACTCTTTCTATATAACCTGGATTTGATACTTTGTCTAGCAGCACACATAAGTACTAGAATTTTATTCCATAAAAGAATAAATTCTAGCAATGAAAGGCAAAAGGCAATTGAAGAATTAAAGGCAGTTAAAGGCATTTAAAGGCAACCCATTAACCCTTCTATATCATACATAAGATTTCATCATATATAACCTGTCATTCTATGCAGCTCTGGTCGGTTTTGACTATACTGGTTTAATATAGGTCAATTTTGAAACCAGTTGTGTATTATATCATATGTTACATTTTCAATGGATGTTTAAAAAATTTTTATTTTTATTTTTTTCTTTCTGTGTTACATTCAGTCTGAAGAAGGTCCATAATAGTGACCGAAACGTTACGCCCATATTGAATATACACTGTGTGTATTACTAAGCTGTGAATGAAAAGAATCTTCTATTTTTCTGCATTTGGGAGTGCCAGATTTTTTCCTCTATATTAGATTGGGACAGGTATCCTTCTCTGAGCACCCCTCATCTATTTTTCAGAACGACGTGTCTTTTCTGTCATTTGGCAAAACCTTCAAGGTGTGACAGGTGAACTCTTGACACTCTATAATTTTTGAAGACCAAAATGTAAAAGGGTCCAAACTCCCTCAGATGGCATTGATATTGAGCTCCAGATACTATTGCACCATCCTTCCCAGTCATTCACAACGTCTCAGACTTGTACTCTGTTCTGCTGATGTAGGGGCTGGTGTAAAAAAAATGTTATAAACGACTCACAGAGGTTGCTTATGCCACTTACACTGCACACTAACACACTTTTGTGATGACACCTTGATGTTCCTAAGGTTGGAATGCTCACTGTGTGCCTCACTGCTGTCTTGGTGAAAACCACTCTTAAGATTCTCTACAAGCATGTTTCGATACTCCAGCATGCATGCATCCATTTCCAAAGCAGGGAGCATCTGGCTAAATGTACTCTTTTACCATGGAACTAACAGAGTCGCAACCCAGTAGTCACCTAAGAATATGGGCATCATGTTGCAAATAGTGCAGCAATATGGCGATCATGTGTCGGGCGCTTCCATGAACTCCAACTCCATGGTGTGTTGCTGATAGGGTAAGACTCAAGCTTGCTTCCTTAGTCCCCTCCCGCCAACCATGGACAGCAGAGACAGATTTATTCTCCTATTCATCTCCTGCTTGTTGAGTGTCCATCACCTTATCCTCCTCCATTTGTTCCTCCGCTCCTGCACCTTCACTAACAGCTTTTCTGGTACCATGAGCCCCCCTCGATCGCTGTAATCTACCCTTGCATGGTACTTGCCTGTGTGATGACAGCCCGGAATGTTGAGATATTGTTATGCCTTCCACATCCTACTCTGCTTCTACCTCTTCCTCTGGGACCACCACCTCTTCACACAGGCTATGTGTGCTCCAGCATGTAAATGACTGTTGCTGATGATGGCAAAGTTAGTGCTAACCATGTTAGTAGCCATTTCAAAATTGTACAGAAAGATGCAGACGTCCTGCATCCGTGCCCACTCCGCAAGCGTGATTTACACCACATCCGTACTGAGCTGGCCTAGGCTACGCAAAAGGACATACTGCACCAGGGCTTGTTGCTGCTGCCACAGTCACTGCAACATGTGCAGAGTGGAATTTCACAGTGGCGGTACATCGCAAATCAAATAATCAACCGGTAGGCTGAAAGACCTCTGTAGCGATGCAAGTCGATGATCTGCTGGGTGCGATCGTCAGAAGTGAGCACACAGCGACTATGCTTTCTGCAGCAGCACATCCAGGCAGGGATAGTGTTATAGTTGCACCATTATCACATGCGGCCATCTCTTGATCTAGGTTTAGTGAAGTAAGCCATTGCTCTAACTCGGCCTGGATACCTGTCCACAAATCTTGAGCTGTGTGACTGCGATCTCCAAGGCATATTAATTTTAACAATGCCTTATTTCGGTGAGCCATGGCTCTCTGCACTGTTTGAATGCACATCTGATTAAGCGAGAGTTTGAGGGTGCAGGTGGATAAAAAGAACACTTAAAAACACAATGTAACTCCAAGTCAACTACACTTCTGTAAAATCAACCTGTCCAGTTATGAAGCAACAGTGACAGTGAATCTATTTCTCCTGCTGTTGTGCAAATGGAATAGATAATAGGTAAAATGATTGGCAATTAGCAAGACAACCACAATAAAGGAGTGGATCTTCAGGTGGTGACCACAAGCCTTTTCTCTGTTAGCATCCTTTTTGGCTGTTGTTTTGGTCACTTTTGCATTTTTCATTGCTCTCACCCCTAGACGTACTGTACAGTAGCATGAGGCAGTTTCTACAACACAGAGAAGTTGCTCAGGTAGTGCAGTTCATTCAGAACGGCACATCAATGCAAGCTGTAGCAAGAAGGTTAGCTGTGTCTATCAGCATAATGTCACTAGCATGGAGCAGATACCAGAAGACAAGCCAATACATCAGGAGATGTGGAGGGGGCCATAGGAGGGTAAGAACCCAGCAGCAAGACTGCTAGTTTTTCCTTTCTGGAAGGAGGAACAGGGGGAGTAGAGCCAGAGCCCTGCAAAATGACCTCCAGCAGGCTATTAACATCCATGTGTCTGCTCAAACTGTCAGAAACAGGCTTCAAGTTAGTGGAATGAGGGTCCAACATCCACAAGTGAGTGTTATGCTTACAGCCCGAAAACGTGAAGGACAATTGGCATTTGCCAGAGAACACCAAGATTGGTAACTTCGACATTGGTGCCATGTGCTCTTTACGGATGAGAGCAGGTTCACACTGAGCACACATGACAGAAGTGATGAGTGTGGAGACGCCATTGAGAACGTTCTGCTACCTGTAACATCCTCCAGCATTATCAGTTTGGCAGGGGGTTAGGAATGATGTGGGGGGCGGCATTTCTTTGGAGGGTCGCACAGTCCTCCATGTGCTAGCCAAAGGTACTCTGACTGCCATTGGGTACCGGGATGAGATTCTCAGATCCATTGTGGGCCCAGGGTTCCTTTTTATGCATGACAATGCTAGGCCTCATGTGGCTGAAGTGTGTCAGCAGTTCTGTGTATGATGAAGGCATTAATGCTATGGACTGGCCTGCCCGTTCCACTTACCTGAATCCAATTGTGCACATTTCACCAACGTCACGATGGACCACAGACTGTTCCGGAGTTGACTGATATTTTAATATAGGTATGGGTGGAGATCCCTCAGGAGAATATCCGCCGCCTTATCAGGAGCATGTCCAGGCATCGGATAGCATACACTACTGAGCATTATTTCCTTTTCTTGAAGCATTTCCACTGAAGTTAGATTATCCTGTAATTTGATTTTCTACTTTGATTTTGAGTATCGTTCCATATCCAGACCTCTATTTGATATTAATTTTGATTTACATTGATCATTTTTATGTTTTATTTTTCTCAACGCATTCCACTGTGTAATGAATAAAGCTTTGCAACTGGAATATTTCATTAAGTGATATCTAGAATGCAGTATTTTACTTTTTTAGCATTGTTTGTATATACACACATATATATATATACAGTGGGGCAAAAAAGTATTTAGTCAGTCAGCAATAGTGCAAGTTCCACCACTTAAAAAGATGAGAGGCGTCTGTAATTTACATCATAGGTAGACCTCAACTATGGGAGGCAAACTGAGAAAAAAAAATCCAGAAAATCACATTGTCTGTTTTTTTTTCATTTTATTTGCATATTATGGTGGAAAATAAGTATTTGGTCAGAAACAAAATTTCATCTCAATACTTTGTGATATATCCTTTGTTGGCAATGACAGAGGTCAAACGTTTTCTGTAAGTCTTCACAAGGTTGCCACACACTGTTGTTGGTATGTTGGCCCATTCCTCCATGCAGATCTCCTCTAGAGCAGTGATGTTTTTGGCTTTTCGCTTGGCAACACGGACTTTCAACTCCCTCCAAAGGTTTTCTATAGGGTTGAGATCTGGAGACTGGCTAGGCCACTCCAGGACCTTGAAATGCTTCTTACGAAGCCACTCCTTCGTTGCCCTGGCGGTGTGCTTTGGATCATTGTCATGTTGAAAGACCCAGCCACGTTTCATCTTCAATGCCCTTGCTGATGGAAGGAGGTTTGCACTCAAAATCTCACGATACATGGCCCCATTCATTCTTTTATGTACCCGGATCAGTCGTCCTGGCCCCTTTGCAGAGAAACAGCCCCAAAGCATGATATTTCCACCACCATGCTTTACAGTAGGTATGGTGTTTGATGGATGCAACTCAGTATTCTTTTTCCTCCAAACACGGCAAGTTGTGTTTCTACCAAACAGTTCCAGTTTGGTTTCATCAGACCATAGGACATTCTCCCAAAACTCCTCTGGATCATCCAAATGCTCTCTAGCAAACTTCAGATGGGCCCGGACATGTACAGGCTTAAGCAGCGGGACACGTCTGGCACTGCAGGATCTGAGTCCATGGTGGCGTAGTGTGTTACTTATGGTAGGCCTTGTTACATTGGTCCCAGCTCTCTGCAGTTCATTCACTAGGTCCCCCCGCGTGGTTCTGGGATTTTTGCTCACCGTTCTTGTGATCATTCTGACCCCACGGGGTGGGATTTTGCGTGGAGCACCAGATCGAGGGAGATTATCAGTGGTCTTGTATGTCTTCCATTTTCTAATTATTGCTCCCACAGTTGATTTCTTCACTCCAAGCTGGTTGGCTATTGCAGATTCAGTCTTCCCAGCCTGGTGCAGGGCTACAATTTTGTTTCTGGTGTCCTTTGACAGCTCTTTGGTCTTCACCATAGTGGAGTTTGGAGTCAGACTGTTTGAGGGTGTGCACAGGTGTCTTTTTATACTGATAACAAGTTTAAACAGGACCATTACTACAGGTAATGAGTGGAGGAAAGAGGAGACTCTTAAAGAAGAAGTTACAGGTCTGTGAGAGCCAGAAATCTTGATTGCTTGTTTCTGACCAAATACTTATTTTCCACCATAATATGCAAATAAAATGAAAAAAAAACAGACAATGTGATTTTCTGGATTTTTTTTTCTCAGTTTGTCTCCCATAGTTGAGGTCTACCTATGATGTAAATTACAGACGCCTCTCATCTTTTTAAGTGGTGGAACTTGCACTATTGCTGACTGACTAAATACTTTTTTGCCCCACTGTATATATATATATATATATATATATATATACATATACACAGTATATATACTATATACACTCACTGGCCACTTTATTAGGTACACCTGTCCAACTGTGTGTTAAGACTTAATTTCTAATCAGCCAATCACATGGCGGCAACTCAGTGCATTTAGGCATGTAGACATGGTCAAGACAATCTCCTGCAGTTCAAACCGAGCATCAGTATGGGGAAGAAAGGTGATTTGAGTGCCTTTGAACGTGGCATGATTGTTGGTGCCAGAAGGGATGGTCTGAGAATTTCAGAAACTGCTGATCTACTGGGATTTTCACGCACAACCATCTCTAGGGTTTACAGAGAATGGTCCGAAAAAGAAAAAAAATCCAGTGAGCGGCAGTTCTGTGGCCGGAAATGCCATGTTGATGCCAGAGGTCAGAGGAGAATGGGCAGACTGGTTCGAGCTGATAGAAAGGCAACAGTGACTCAAATTGCCACCCGTTACAACCAAGGTAGGCAGAAGAGCATCTCTGAACGCACAGTGCGTCGAACTTTGAGGCAGATGGGCTACAGCAGCAGAAGACCACACTGGGTACCACTCCTCTCAGCTAAGAACAGGAAACTGAGGCTACAATTTGCACAAGCTCATCGAAATTGGACAGTAGAAGATTGGAAAAACGTTGCCTGGTCTGAAGAGTCTCAATTTCTGCTGCGACATTCGGATGGTAGGGTCAGAATTTGGCGTAAACAACATGAAAGCATGGATCCATCCTGCCTTGTACCAATGGTTCAGGCTGGTGGTGGTGGTGTCATGGTGTGGGGAATTTTTTCTGGGCACTCTTTGGGCCCCTTGGTACCAATTGAGCATCGTTGCAACGCCACAGCCTACCTGAGTATTGTTGCTGACCATGTCCATCCCTTTATGACCACAATGTACCCAACATCTGATGGCTACTTTCAGCAGGATAATGCGCCATGTCATAAAGCTCGAATCATCTCAGATTGGTTTCTTGAACATGACAATGAGTTCACTGTACTCAAATGGCCTCCTCAGTCACCAGATCTCAATCCAATAGAGCATCTTTGGGATGTGGTGGAACGGGAGATTCGCATCAGGGATGTGCAGCCGACAAATCTGCGCCAACTGTGTGATGCCATCATGTCAATATGGGCCAAAATCTCTGAGGAATGCTTCCAGCACCTTGTTGAATCTCTGCCACGAAGAATTGAGGCAGTTCTGAAGGCAAAAGGGGGTCCAACCCCTTACTAGCATGGTGTACCTAATAAAGTGGCCAGTGAGTGTATATATATACACACACACTAGGGTGTTTCATTTTGTATGGTAAAAATTAAAATGTCACATTTTTGCAGACTTTGCTTACGCCCCGAGTCTCACTAATGTAAAAAATATATATGCCAAATTTCAAGACGATTGAACAATATTTAGAGGTTGCACACTTTTATCAGTTTAATAAAAGTACGCAAAAAAAACAGATTTTTAATATTAAGTATTTTTTATTAGAAATTCAAACAATTAAAAACTTAGAATAATAGTGACAATAAAGAGTAACATTGATAGGCAGTATCATACGTATTAAATGATTTACACTAATGTGCTGTGAAAGATGCAACTCCTTCTTTTGTTCGCTTGGTGACGGCTTTTCTATGATACTCAACAACTCTTAACAAGAACTGTTTCTGTTGTTCATCTCTGATTGAATTATTAAACTTCTTTATCAGAGCAATGCCCATTTCCGAGGTGTCATTCACCACCTTAAGAGCATTGACGGAGCTTCTTAGTGTATCACTGCAATATTCTTCTATGTCCGTGGATCCCAAACAATTCAAAGAATGTCTTTGTTTAACTTGTAACAAAATCGCTGAGGACTTTTCCTTTAAAAACTAGGGTTTTACCTTCCAACCGTTTCAGTTCCTTTTTCTTTTCAGGTTTCATTCTTAAATTTTCAAACATCTTATCCTTCTCAGCCTGACCGATACGTTCATCCAAAAATGCCAATCGTATGTTAGTTTCTGACAGATGCCTAATGTGTCTCTTAGCCACTGTGAGGGCACTTTCTCTGACTTCTTTATCTGGATAATATTGAAAAAGCTGTAGCATCTCCAAATCATTCTTTGGAGCCCATCGACTTACAATTGCCTTGTGCCAAAAGCGGACATATATTAGACAGACAAAACGTGCTACTTTTCTTATTCCTTTCAATTTGGTATCAGAAATATGCAATTGTTTAGTGAATAGCACAATTTTGAGTACATATATGGCCTTTGCCATCCACCTTGCTTCAGTTAGAGCCCCTGGAACCCTAAATTCGAAATCTTTTTCATCCTAACCTCCAAGATATAGAAGTGATAGTTGTAATAGCTCTTTATAATCTTCTCTTGGATGACTGCCATCTTTCAAGACATTGTTCAGGTAGTCCACCATTTTCACACGTTGTTCCTCTAGAAAGCCTTGAATGGGATTTTCTTCATCTAACATCGTGGAATAGGACTTCTTATCAACTGAATTCCACTGATTTTGGAAGTTTCTGAAAATCTGGATGTCAGGACCACTTGATGGTATGTTACAACAGTTACCAAACACACCTTTCAAGATTAATTTGTGGGTGTGGTGGCGGCAAGCCAACCACAACAATGGTCGCCTAAATTCAGTTTCAATGCTGATACTTGCTCCTTGGATCATTCCTGTATTAGATGCAGTTGTATCAAAAGATATACCAATGATACGGTCATGTAGCACGAATCGGTCCACCTCCTGAATAACAACTTCAGCCATTAGCTCACCAGTACCGTTCTGGGCAACAGGCACGCCAAGCAAATGCTGAAAATCTCTTCCAGTTACAAGAACAGCAACTCTATCTTCTAGAGTTTTGACGCTCCCACAGGCAACCGAGGGCAACAATTTACTATCCCAATGTAAGACAAAATTAGGAGCATTTTCAAACAGTGACTTTTCCATGTTCTCAGCCATTTGTCTTCTGCTAATCGCCGAAGCTCGGAAAATGGTAGATGGAGATATGGAAATGCATGAAACATCGTGACCAAAGCTTTTTGCAGTTGCAATAAATGAAGTACTTGCTTGTCGAATGGAGAGTTGTTCTCGATCCCATGTAGCCGTGGGTGTGTGATCAAGAGGTTTTAATCTACGACCTGCACAAGATTTTTTCACTGGTGGTGCAGAAAATTCTTCCTCTTTGTGAATTGATGATGATGGAGATGAGACGGAGTGTTCCACTATAACTGTCTTGTTCATTTTGGCAATTTCTTTATAATGTTTCTTCTTGTATGCCTCCTTTTTTCTGTATTTATTTCCTTCTTTTTAATTTGTGAGGCAAGAACCTTATCTACACCACTCATTGATGAACTCATATGATCCTCTCTTTGTGAGATAAGGAATGCTTTATCGTCTTCTAGTACGCTATTCACGGACATCACATTTTGCCTGGCAATATCAAATAGCTCAACAAGATCACCTTTCCAAATCTGCGGCTTCATATTTGCTTTGTCAGTGTTTCTTGATTTCTCTTTACCCAGATGTTGATATTCCTTGTATAACTTCTGTATACGAGTTCGGATATTCTCCTCTGTCATGACAGGGATACTTGCTTTCTCCCACACTTCCTGTAGTTTAAGGGTGTGTGCACACACTATGGATTCTGCTGCGGATCCGCAGCGGTTTTGGCCCTGCGGATTCACAGCAGTTTCTGCTGTGGTGTGCAGTACCATAATATCCTTTGGGAAATGTAAACCGCAGTGCAAACAGTGCAGATTTTTCCGCACGGATTTGCTGCGGTTTCTAATCCGCAGAAAGAATTGACATGTCAATTCTTTCTGCGGATTCTGCTGTGGTTTACCATCTCCTCCATTGTAGAGATGATAAACTGCAGGGCAAAACCGCAGGCTAATCCGCAGATAAACCGCAGGTCTTTTCACCTGCGGATTTACCTGCGGAATTTGCAAAATCTGTGCGATCAATCCGCAGCAGAATCCGCAGCGTGTGCACACACCCTAATACTTGTGGATAAAGCAGCACACGAGTGTGTTTCTTTTGTTTCCTTGTGATGGTAAATAAAAACTAAAAGCACTTGTTCGAGCTCCCAAAAATTCACCACCAGGCACCTTTTTAAGTAACCAAATTCTCTTTCTAGTACTCATTTTCAGTTTAACTACCTGCAAAACATAATAGAAACACAGCATACTCATTAGTGTGATGTCGATGATACATTTTCATGAATTTCAATACTTTCAGATAAAAGTGATCAAAGTGTGCAACCCTTAAATATTAATCGATTTCGCTAAAATTTTTTACATGGATCTTTTAGATGACTTAGACCAAGGATTCAAGCAAAGTCATATGAAAATCATAACTTTGGAAAAATGAAACACACTAATATACATACAGTGGGGAATATAAGTATTTGATACACTGCTGATTTTGCAAGTTTTCCCATCTACAGAAAATCACACTGTATGAATGATAAAACAATTAAATTGCATTTTATTGCATGAAAAAAAAGGATTTGATCACCTACCAACCAGCAAGAATTCTGGCTCTCAAAGACCTGTTAGTTTTTCTTTAAGAAGCCCTCATACTGTACTCTGAGCTCATTACCTGTATAATAAACACATGCCCAAAACACTCAAACAGTCACTCTCCTACCTCGCCAAGACCAAACCACTGTCCAAGGTCACCAAGGACAAAATTGTAGACCTGTACAAGGCTGGAATGGGATACAGGACAAAAAGCAAGCAGCTTGGTGATACGGCAACAACTGTTGGCACAATTATTAAGTGGAATAAACATAAGATGACTGTCAATCTTCCTTGGTCTGGGGCTCCATGTAAGAATGATTCTGAGAAACGTCATGAATAGTGTTGAGCATTCCGATACCGCAAGTATCGGGTATCGGCCGATACTTGCTGTATCGGAATTCCGATACCGACTTCCGATATTTTTTCAATATCGGAATTCGGCATCGGAATCGGAAGTTTAAAGTTGATTGACAGACTGACGTCATCATGATGCGCCGTCATTTCGGGCCTTCCGGGGGTCTCTGCCGGCCTGCCGGGGGGCTGTGCCGGCCTGCCGGGGGGCTGTGTGGACTGCCCGGGGTCTGTACCGGCCTGCCGGGGGGCTGTGCCGGCCTGCCGGTGGTCTGTGCACCCTGTGGGGGTCTGTACCGGCCTGCCGGGGGGCTGTGCCGGCCTGCCGGTGGTCTGTGCACCCTGTGGGGGTCTGTACCGGCCTGCCGGGTGGGCTGTGCCGGCCTGCCGGTGGTCTGTGCACCCTGTGGGGGTCTGTACCGGCCTGCCGGGGGGCTGTGCCGGCCTGCCGGGGGGCTGTGCTGATGTCCGGGGGTCTGTGCAAGCATCGTCCGATGGGACTACAAGTCCCATCGGGCGATGCCTGCTACCATGACAGTGATTGACACATTAGCCAATGATGGGACAGTAGTAGTCCCATCATCCGGCTAATGTGTTAAATGTTAAAAAAAAAAAAAAATAAATACTACATACATACTACATGCATGCTACATACATACTACATGCTACATACATACTACATATATACTACATACATACTACATACATGCTACATACATACTACATGCATGCTACATACATACTACATGCTACATACATACTACATATATACTACATACATACTACATACATGCTACATACATACTACATGCATGCTACATACATACTACATGCTACATACATACTACATGCATGCTACATACATACTACATGCTACATACATACTACATATATACTACATACAGTGGGGCAAAAAAGTATTTAGTCAGTCAGCAGTAGTGCAAGTTCCACCACTTAAAAAGATGAGAGGCGTCTGTAATTTACATCATAGGTAGACCTCAACTATGGGAGACAAACAGAGAAAAAAAAATCCAGAAAATCACATTGTCTGTTTTTTTTTCATTTTATTTGCATATTATGGTGAAAAATAAGTATTTGGTCAGAAACAAGCAATCAAGATTTCTGGCTCTCACAGACCTGTAACTTCTTCTTTAAGAGTCTCCTCTTTCCTCCACTCATTACCTGTAGTAATGGCACCTGTTTAAACTTGTTATCAGTATAAAAAGACACCTGTGCACACCCTCAAACAGTCTGACTCCAAACTCCACTATGGTGAAGACCAAAGAGCTGTCAAAGGACACCAGAAACAAAATTGTAGCCCTGCACCAGGCTGGGAAGACTGAATCTGCAATAGCCAACCAGCTTGGAGTGAAGAAATCAACTGTGGGAGCAATAATTAGAAAATGGAAGACATACAAGACCACTGATAATCTCCCTCGATCTGGTGCTCCACGCAAAATCCCACCCCGTGGGGTCAGAATGATCACAAGAACGGTGAGCAAAAATCCCAGAACCACGCGGGGGGACCTAGTGAATGAACTGCAGAGAGCTGGGACCAATGTAACAAGGCCTACCATAAGTAACACACTACGCCACCATGGACTCAGATCCTGCAGTGCCAGACGTGTCCCACTGCTTAAGCCTGTACATGTCTGGGCCCGTCTGAAGTTTGCTAGAGAACATTTGGATGATCCAGAGGAGTTTTGGGAGAATGTCCTATGGTCTGATGAAACCAAACTGGAACTGTTTGGTAGAAACACAACTTGTCGTGTTTGGAGGAAAAAGAATACTGAGTTGCATCCATCAAACACCATACCTACTGTAAAGCATGGTGGTGGAAACATCATGCTTTGGGGCTGTTTCTCTGCAAAGGGGCCAGGACGACTGATCCGGGTACATGAAAGAATGAATGGGGCCATGTATCGTGAGATTTTGAGTGCAAACCTCCTTCCATCAGCAAGGGCATTGATGATGAAATGTGGCTGGGTCTTTCAACATGACAATGATCCAAAGCACACCGCCAGGGCAATGAAGGAGTGGCTTCGTAAGAAGCATTTCAAGGTCCTGGAGTGGCCTAGCCAGTCTCCAGATCTCAACCCTATAGAAAACCTTTGGAGGGAGTTGAAAGTCCGTGTTGCCAAGCGAAAAGCCAAAAACATCACTGCTCTAGAGGAGATCTGCATGGAGGAATGGGCCAACATACCAACAACAGTGTGTGGCAACCTTGTGAAGACTTACAGAAAACGTTTGACCTCTGTCATTGCCAACAAAGGATATATCACAAAGTATTGAGATGAAATTTTGTTTCTGACCAAATACTTATTTTCCACCATAATATGCAAATATAATGAAAAAAAAACAGACAATGTGATTTTCTGGATTTTTTTTTCTCAGTTTGTCTCCCATAGTTGAGGTCTACCTATGATGTAAATTACAGACGCCTCTCATCTTTTTAAGTGGTGGAACTTGCACTATTGCTGACTGACTAAATACTTTTTTGCCCCACTGTACATACTACATATATACTACATACATACTACATACATGCTACATACATACTGCATACTACATACATACTACATACATACTACATACATACTACATATATACTACATATATACTACATGCTACATACATACTACATACATACTACATACATACTACATGCATGCTACATACATACTACATGCATGCTACATGCATGCTACATACATACTACATGCTACATACATACCACATACATACTACATACATACTACATACTACATATATACTACATGCATGCTACATACATACTACATGCATGCTACATACTACATACATACTACATACATGCTACATACTACATACATACTACATACATACTACATGCATGCTACATACATACTACATGCATGCTACATACATACTACATGCATGCTACATACATACTACATGCCACATACATACCACATACATACTACATACATACTACATACATACTACATGCTACATACATGCTACATACATACTACATGCTACATACATACCACATACATACTACATACATGCTACATATATACTACATGCATGCTACATACATACTACATATATACTACATGCATGCTACATACATACTACATGCTACATGCATGCTACATACATACTACATACATACTACATGCTACATACATACCACATATATACTACATACATACAATACATTCATACAATACATACATAGACATACAGTACATATAACATAGAGTAACATACTTACCAATACTTGTCACATTGTTCCCCGAAGCCATTGTCTTTTCCGGAATAAATATTAACATAACAAACCACAAAAATACTCACCCACGATCCGAAGCAGTCCACGAGTGTGTCCCACGACGATCTTGGGTAGAGAACGGCAGCATCAGATGATGCTGCCGTTCTCTACGGGCTGCAGGAATCCAATGACGGAAGGTAGGTATCCTTCCGCACTGTATTCCTCCGCCACTTAAAAAAAAAAAGTCCCTAGTCTCACTTTATGCCATTGCTGAGTGGGAAATTCCCACACAGCAATGGCATAAAGTGAGACTAGGGACTTTTTTTTTTTTTAAGTGGCGGAGGAATACAGTGCGGAAGGATACCTACCTTCCGTCATTGGATTCCTGCAGCCCGTAGAGAACGGCAGCAACAGCTGATGCTGCAGTTCTCTACCCAAGATCGTCGTGGGACACACTCGTGGACTGCTTCGGATCGTGGGTGAGTATTTTTGTGGTTTGTTATGTTAATATTTATTCCGGAAAAGACAATGGCTTCGGGGAACAATGTGACAAGTATTGGTAAGTATGTTACTCTATGTTATATGTACTGTATGTCTATGTATGTATTGTATGAATGTATTGTATGTATGTAGTATATATGTGGTATGTATGTAGCATGTAGTATGTATGTAGTATGTATGTAGCATGCATGTAGCATGTAGTATGTATGTAGCATGCATGTAGTATATATGTAGTATGTATGTAGTATGTATGTAGCATGCAGTATGTATGTAGCATGCATGTAGTATATATGTAGTATGTATGTGGTATGTATGTAGCATGTAGTATGTATGTAGCATGCATGTAGCATGCAGTATGTATGTAGCATGCATGTAGTATATATGTAGTATGTATGTGGTATGTATGTAGCATGTAGTATGTATGTAGCATGCATGTAGTATGTATGTAGCATGCATGTAGTATATATGTAGTATGTATGTAGCATGTAGTATGTAGCATGCATGTAGTATATATGTAGTATGTATGTAGCATGTAGTATGTATGTAGCATGCATGTAGTATATATGTAGTATGTATGTAGCATGTAGTATGTATGTAGCATGCATGTAGTATGTATGTAGCATGCATGTAGTATGTATATGGTATGTATGTAGCATGTAGTATGTATGTAGCATGCATGTAGTATATATGTGTTATGTATGTGGTATGTATGTAGCATGCATGTAGCATGCATGTAGTATGTATGTAGTATGTATGTAGTATGTATGTAGCATGTAGTATGTATGTAGCATGCATGTAGTATATATGTAGTATGTATGTAGCATGTAGTATGTATGTAGCATGCATGTAGTATATATGTAGTATGTAGCATGTAGTATGTATGTAGCATGCATGTAGTATATATGTAGTATGTAGCATGTAGTATGTATGTAGCATGCATGTAGTATATATGTGTTATGTATGTAGCATGTAGCATGCATGTAGCATGCATGTAGTATGTATGTAGTATATATATGGTATGTATGTAGCATGCAGTATGTATGTAGCATGCATGTAGTATATATGTAGTATGTATGTTGCATGTAGTATTTATGTAGTATGAATGTAGCATGTATGTAGTATGTAGTATGAATGTAGCATGTATGTAGTATGCATGTTGTATGTATGTAGCATGTAATTTTTATTTTTTTTTTATTTTTTTTTTACATTTAACACATTATCCGGATGATGGGACTACTACTGTCCCATCATTGGCTAATGTGTCAATCACTGTCATGGTAGCAGGCATCGCCCGATGGGACTTGTAGTCCCATCGGACGATGCCTGCACAGCCCCCCGGCAGGCCGGCACAGCCCCCCGGCAGGCCGGCACAGCCCCCCGGAGCCTGCACAGCCCCCCGGCAGGCCGGCACAGCCCACCGGAGCCGGCACAGACCACCGGAGCCTGCACAGACCACCGGCAGGCCGGCACAGACCACCGGAGCCTGCACAGACCCCCTGGCAGGCCGGCACAGCCCCCCGAAAGGCCCGTACAGACCCCAGAGAGGCTGTACAAGGGCAGGAAAGGGTTTTTCTTATTCCGATACCGGAAGTCCCATAGACTTGAATGGGACTTCCGGTATCGGAATCGGCGATACCGATACTTTTTTTAAAGATCGGCCGATACCATCCGATACGATACTTTGAAGTATTGGACGGTATCGCTCAACTCTAGTCATGAATAAGCCCAGAACTACATGGGAGGACCTGATCAATAACCTGAAGAGAGCTGAGACCACAGTCTCATACATTAATGTTAGTAACACACTACGCCATCATGGATGAAAATCCTGCTGGGCATGTGTAGGGACGGTGACCTGACGGACGGACTAGTCAGAGAGAAGAAGGAAAGGTTTGCACAGTGTAGGTAGGTGTCAGTTATTACAGTGGGGAAACAGCTAGGAAAGTGTAGTGGACGTGCAGTACCTTGGGTTGACCATTAGATGGCAGGGAGGAGTGTGAGCATAGGACTTGACATCAGCTTAGGGCTTTAGAAACCGTTGGTCATGGGGGGCGTGGTGACCTTGACAGTTTCAAGGAACCGGGTTAGCTATAAATACTGAGGGAGGGTTCCAGAAAGTTCCAGTCCCCAGGGGGAGCCGCAGTGACAGGAGGACTGCGACGGTCTGTGCGCTGTGAGGGGAATCCAGACCAGGGGGACTGAGGAAAGAGAACAACAGGGGGGTGGTCCTGACAGATACACCGCAACAGAGACGAGTTAAAAGGGAATAGGCACACCGTGTAGAGTACGACGTCTGACCAGTGAACGGACTGTTGGTGATTTGGCTTAGGGCAGCCACAGTGTCGGAAGCTGTAACTACGTCAGGAAAGGAGAAAGGACAGGACGTATATATACGTCCCCGGCGAGAAACACGGTGTGTGAAGCGGCTCTAGATATAGAGGGCCATGAGTGAGGTACTGTGCTGTGTCATGAAGCGGCTCTGGATGCGGAGGGCCGAGAGAGAGCGATATGGCGATGTGTTGCGAGGGCCGTCAGACGGACGGTGCGCAGAAATAAACTTGGACCTGTTGTACCCTTTACCTGCCTCCATCTTGTCTCTGTTTCGTCTCTGCGCGGTAGGAAGAGGGACCACCCCCCCAGCTCGCCCCACCGACCCTACATATGCAAGGTCCCCCTGCTCATGCCAGCACATGTGTTGGATATATGCTGACCCTGGCAGTGGACGAGATGGAGAAATTCATTTCTCTGTCTCCTCCACAGCTGTGCTCTGATCCTCTTTGCGAGAGGCTCGGAGCACAGACTCATGACAATCGGCTACTGCTCGCAGTAGAGCAGGAGCTGAGGGTCATTAGCATATTGCATCCGATGCTCTCGCATTGGATGCCATACACTAGTCTGACCCCGGCCTAAGAAGCATTTCAAGGTCCTTGAGTGGCCTAGGTAGTCTCTAGATCTGAACTCAACAGTACATATTTGGTGGGAGCTGAAACTCAATGTTGCCCATATGGTAAAGGCAGGTACGCAGGATGCAGTGACGAGACGCGAGACGGATTGAACTTTAGGTAGTAACTTTTATATACAGTGGGGAAAAAAAGTATTTAGTCAGTCAGCAATAGTGCAAGTTCCACCACTTAAAAAGATGAGAGGCGTCTGTAATTTACATCATAGGTAGACCTCAACTATGGCAGACAAACTGAGAAAAAAAATCCAGAAAATCACATTGTCTGTTTTTTTTTCATTTTATTTGCATATTATGGTGGAAAATAAGTATTTGGTCAGAAACAAAATTTCATCTCAATACTTTGTGATATATCCTTTGTTGGCAATGACAGAGGTCAAACGTTTTCTGTAAGTCTTCACAAGGTTGCCACACACTGTTGTTGGTATGTTGGCCCATTCCTCCATGCAGATCTCCTCTAGAGCATTGATGTTTTTGGCTTTTCGTTTGGCAACACGGACTTTCAACTCCCTCCAAAGGTTTTCTATAGGGTTGAGATCTGGAGACTGGCTAGGCCACTCCAGGACCTTGAAATGCTTCTTACGAAGCCACTCCTTCGTTGCCCTGGCGGTGTGCTTTGGATCATTGTCATGTTGAAAGACCCAGCCACGTTTCATCTTCAATGCCCTTGCTGATGGAAGGAGGTTTGCACTCAAAATCTCACGATACATGGCCCCATTCATTCTTTCATGTACCTGGATCAGTCGTCCTGGCCCCTTTGCAGAGAAACAGCCCCAAAGCATGATGTTTCCACCACCATGCTTTACAGTAGGTATGGTGTTTGATGGATGCAACTCAGTATTCTTTTTCCTCCAAACACGACAAGTTGTGTTTCTACCAAACAGTTCCAGTTTGGTTTCATCAGACCATAGGACATTCTCCCAAAACTCCTCTGGATCATCCAAATGCTCTCTAGAAAACTTCAGACGGGCCCGGACATGTACAGGCTTAAGCAGTGGGACACGTCTGGCACTGCAGGATCTGATCCATGGTGGCGTAGTGTGTTACTTATGGTAGGCCTTGTTACATTGGTCTCAGCTCTCTGCAGTTCATTCACTAGGTCCCCCCGCGTGGTTCTGGGATTTTTGCTCACCGTTCTTGTGATCATTCTGACCCCACGGGGTGGGATTTTGCGTGGAGCACCAGATCGAGGGAGATTATCAGTGGTCTTGTATGTCTTCCATTTTCTAATTATTGCTCCCACAGTTGATTTCTTCACTCCAAGCTGGTTGGCTATTGCAGATTCAGTCTTCCCAGCCTGGTGCAGGGCTACAATTTTGTTTCTGGTGTCCTTTGACAGCTCTTTGGTCTTCACCATAGTGGAGTTTGGAGTCAGACTGTTTGAGGGTGTGCACAGGTGTCTTTTTATACTGATAACAAGTTTAAACAGGTGCCATTACTACAGGTAATGAGTGGAGGAAAGAGGAGACTCTTAAAGAAGAAGTTACAGGTCTGTGAGAGCCAGAAATCTTGATTGCTTGTTTCTGACCAAATACTTATTTTCCACCATAATATGCAAATAAAATGAAAAAAAACAGACAATGTGATTTTCTGGATATTTTTTTCTCAGTTTGTCTCCCATAGTTGAGGTCTACCTATGATGTAAATTACAGACGCCTCTCATCTTTTTAAGTGGTGGAACTTGCACTATTGCTGACTGACTAAATACTTTTTTTCCCCACTGTATATGCAGTGTGTATTCTAGAAGTACGTCACTCAGCTTTCCACAGAGACTTCTTACCTCTGCATATAGCATTCACTTTGTACGTCACTCAGCTTTCCACAGAGACTTCTTACCTCTGCATATAGCATTCACTTGGTACATCACTCAGCTTTCCACAGAGACTTCTTAACTCTGCACATAGCATTCACTTGGTACGTCACTCAGCTTTCCACAGAGACTTCTTACCTCTGCACATAGCATTCACTTGGTACGTCACTCAGCTTTCCACAGAGACTTCTTACCTCTGCACATAGCATTCACTTGGTACGTCACTCAGCTTTCCACAGAGACTTCTTACCTCTGCACGTAGCATTCACTTGGTACGTCACTCAGCTTTCCACAAAGACTTCTTACCTCTGCACATAGCATTCACTTGGTATGTCTCTCAACTAACCCCCTGCTTTACCCAAGTATTATTTATGACCTTGTTTACTTTGGCTTGATCATATGCATCTGGTCCACTCTTAATTATCTGACCAAGAGGAGCACAGACCACTCCTCTCAGCTTCACACCTGAATGCTCTTTGTAGCACATATATTGCATAGCACAAGTCTGCCAAGACTTTAGTCTGCAGTGTGTATCCTAGAAGTGTGTATCTTAAAAGTGTTAATTATGCAAATTGTCTCTTCAGAGAGGAAGAGGACTAGAACTCTAGTGCCACCTATTGGAGGTAGCAATCCTAAAAGTCAATGTTGATCCTTTAACGAGCCTTCTTACATGACTTAGGATAAAAGCCAAGCCAGAATCTCCATTTGCAGACACTGTGTTTCGGGGTACTGCCCCTCATCAGTGCAAAGTGGGAGATCTGGCTTGGCTGTGAGAGAGGCGTCTGACCGATATCCAAGAAGTATCAGTTCTCCTTGCGGAGAATGACATGCTAAGCATGTCGAGGTGAGGAGACTTAAAGCCGCAATGCTCCTCTGGGAAATATGCTAATTATGCAAATTGTCTCTTCAGTTTTCTTAAAAGTGTGAGATGATATGAAAATATGAATTAATCCAGAATTGAACCACAAGGGAACAGAAGGTAACAGGAAAGAGTCACTGTAAACAATGTTTTTGTTTGTTTCCACTCTGACCCCTATAATCCTTCACTTTCTGATAACCCCACTAATCCCTACACCAAGCAAGGAACTGTTTATCTCTTCTTCAATCCTTCCAATCCATCTCGCCTCTTCCTCAGATCTGTTCCTCAACATACAATCCTCTGTCTCCAAACATAGACAGCCCCCTCATGGCCTCTCTTGCTCCCACCTGCTAACACTCTCTTTGCTCCTCCTCACTACCGGCGATATCTCTCCAAATCCTGGTCCTCCTCACCACATTACCACAGTCATTTCTACCTCCCATCCACGCCCAATCACAACTTTCCGTAACCATTCCAACCTTAAACACATTCGCCCAGCCCCAGCTTCCCCAGTCCCACTAACAGGAGCTCTGTGGAACGCTCGCTCTGTCTGCAACACACTTTCTTTCATCCAAGATCTTTTTAATACTAACAAACTTTCCTTCCTCGCCATCACCAAAACCTGACTCACCTCCTCTGACACTCACCTCCTCTCCTGCTGCACTCTCATATGGTGGATTCCACTTTTCCCACACACCCCCTACCCCAGCTGCAAGCATGGTGGAGGAGTTGGTTTTCTCCTGTCAGATAACTGCTCCTTCACCCCAATCCCACTGCCGCCCTCTGTTACCCTCCCTTCCTTCGAGGTGCACTCTGTGCGCATCTACTCCCCCTCCAACCTCCAATTAGCTGTCATATACCGCCCTCCAGGGCCAGCCACCACCTTCTTTGACCACTTCACCACCTGGCTACTTCATTTCCTTTCCACTGATATACCCACTATCATCTTGGGCGACTTCAACATCTCCATTGACACTTCCCTGCCACTTAACTTCTATCTCTCATTTCCTCCTTCGGCCTCACTCAATGGTCTTCTGCAGCCACTCACAAAGATGGCCAAACACTAGACCTCATCTTCACCCGCCTCTGCTCCCTATCTAGCCTCTCTAACTCACCTCTTCCTCTCTCTGACCACAACCTTCTTACATTCTCTTCCCTCTCCTCCTCAGGTCCACAATCCCCACCTCAAAAACTTGCACACCCTCGCAGAAATCTTCAACACCTCAATCTACATTCACTGTCTGAATCCCTCCTCCCTCTTACAGATATAAGTTCCCTACACAATGCGAATGCCTCTGCTGCTCTATATAACACCACAATAGCTGTAGCTTTGTAATCAGTTGCCCCTCTCAAACATACCAAAGCTCGCAAAATCAACAGACAACCCTGGCACACCAGTCTGACCAAAGGACTGAGGCGGGCTTCCAGGGCTGCTGAGCAGAGATGGAAAAAATCCCACTTCAATGAGGACTTCATCACATTCAAACAGTCCCTCACTACTTTCAAGGCCACACTCGCTGCAGCAAAACAAACCTACTTGTCATCTCTCATATCCTCCCTGTCTAAACAGTTATTCAACACCTTCAATTCTCTCCTCTGCCCCCCCAGCACCTCCTCCCTCTCCACTCATCTCAGCTGATAACTTTGCCTCATTTTTCAAGGAGAAGATTGATAACATCAGAGACAGTTTTGGTCAACAACCCCCAGTGCCCTTCCTCCTACCTGCCCTGCCCTTCTCCCCCAAAACCAACTTCTCCACCATTACAGAATATCGACTCTCCACTCTACTCTCAAGATCACATCTCACTACCTGTGCACTTGACCCGATCCCATCCCACTTCATCCCAAACCTCACCACAGTCTTCATCCCAACCCTAACCCATCTCTTCAACCTATCACTAACAACTGGTGTTTTCCCATCAAGCATTAAACAAGCCTCAATCACACCTATCCTTAAAAAGCCCTCTCTTGACCCATCCTCTGTATCTAGCTATCGCCCTATATCACTTCTCCCCTATGCCTCAAAACTACTGGAACAACACATCCATCTTGAACTATCCTCCCACCTCTCTTCTTGCTCCCTCCTTGACCACTTGCAATCTGGCTTCCGGCCACACCACTCCACTGAAACTGCCCTAACTAAGGTCACCAATGACCTACTAGCCACAAAATCCAAGCGACACTACTTTGTCCTCCTCCTCCTGGACCTGTCCTCTGCCTTTGACACAGTGGACCATTCCCTATTACTACAGACCCTCTCATCTCTTGGTATCACAGACTTGGCCCTATCTTACCTAGCAGACCGGACATTCAGCGTCTCCCATTTGCACACCACCTCCTCACCGCGCCCCCTATCCGTCGGAGTCCCGCAAGGTTCAGTCCTAGGGCCCCTGCTCTTCTCCGTTTACACCTTTGGCCTCGGACAGCTCATAGAATCTCATGGCTTTCAGTATCATCTCTATGCTGATGACACACAGATCTACATCTCTGGACCAGATATCACCTCCCTACTAAACAGAATCCCTCAATGTCTGTCTGCTATTTCATCCTTCTTTGCTAGATTTCTAAAACTTAATATGGACAAAACAGAATTAATCATCTTTCACCCATCTCACTTGACCCCCCCAATGGCCCTATCCATTAAAGTAAACGGCTGGCCACTCTATCCAGTCCCACAAGCTCGCTGCCTCGGGGTTATCCTTGACACTGATCTCTCTTTCAAACCACATATCCAAGCCCTTTCCACTTCCTGCCGACTTCAACTCAAAAATATTTCATGGATCCGTACATTTCTCAACCAAGAATCTGCAAAAACCCTAGTCCATGCCCTCATCATCTCCCGCCTTGACTACTGCAACCTCCTGCTCTGTGGCCTCCCCTCTAACACCCCTCCAATCTATTCTTAACTCTGCTGCCCGACTAATTCTCCTGTCCCCACGCTATTCCCCGGCCTCTCCCCTCTGTCAATCCCTGCACTGGCTCCCCATTACCCAAAGACTCCAGTTCAAAACCCTAACTGTTATGAATGAGTCACCAAGGAGGAAAAAACAAAAAGCAATCTAAGCCCAGAAAACCGGAGATGTTAGTAACTAGCGGATTGCAGACCCCTGAACCTATCCACAACAACTAGCAGTAGCCGTGGAGCATGCTTACGGTGATCCTAGATGCCTCGTCATGGCCGGAGAACTAAATAAGCCTAAAGAAAGAAAGGGAAAATCTATACTGTCCCAGAGCAGTCCCCAAAGCAATAGACAGCCTCCAACATGTATTGTCGGTGAAACAAGATGAAAACACAGACACAGGTAGAAAGATAGGCTGAGCAAACAATGGGGCCCTCGATAACTAGAAAGGAAAGGAAAGAAAAGCTGCTGTCTGCAATCACGCAAAAAACCCTGCCAAAAAGAATGTCCAACATGTCTGATAGAAAAAGGCACTGAAGTCGCTAGACTTCAAATCACTATATCAGCACTCAGGTATATTCTGAAGACAGAGCAAAAGAGATCAACTGATCAGAGACAAAATCGGGATTCAGCCCAGTCCCAGCCAGGGCTGGCTGAACACAAAAACTAAGTAAACCAGACAAAAACTCATATGAACAATAGCAGAGAAAACTTAGCTTTAGGAAGGCAGGAACCAAACTGGAAACCAGGAGACAGAGTCAGGAAAAATCACCAGCAAGAAACTAGGGAGTTGGCTGCCTTAAATCCAACCAGAAACTCCTGATGTCCAATTGCAGTCCTCCTCCTCAGGTGGCCGGTCTCTGCCATTTAGATCAGCTTCATTACCTCCCTTCTTCAACAGAGGGAGTCCAGATAGAGAACTCACTACTCCTCTGTCAGCACAGCCAGCTCCATAATCCTCACCAGAAGCCAGAGGCAAACCCGAAAATGAGCTCACAACAGTACCCCCCCTTGAGGAGGGGTCACCGAACCCTCATCCACACCACTGGGCCAATCAGGATGGGCCCGTTTAAAAGCACGAACCAAACTATTGGCATGAATATCAGAGGCAGGACCCAAGAATTGTCCTCCTTGCCATAACCCTTCCACCTGACCAAATACTGGAGTCTCCGTCTAGCCAGACGAGAATCCAGTATTTTCTCTATCTCATATTCCAAATTACTTTCAACCAATACAGGGTCAGGAGGTGCAGCCACAGGAACTACTGGCTCAACATATCTCTTCAACAGCGACTTATAAAACACATTATGGATCTTAAACGTAACAGGAAGAGCCAATAGAAAAGAAATCGGATTAAGAATCTCCAAAATCTTGTAAGGTCCAATAAATCTTGGCTTGAACTTTGGAGAAGCGACCTTCATAGAGATATTCTTTGATGACAACCAAACCATATCACCCACTTTAAACCGGGGACCAATGGTCCTATGCCAGTTAGAAAACCGCTGGGCCTTTTCCTGGGAGAGAGACAACTTATCCACTACTTGGTCCCAAATCTGCTGCATTCTCTCTACCACAGTGTCAACACCTGGGCAGGCTGAAGATTCCACTTGCCCTGAAGAAAATCGAGGATGAAACCCAAAGTTACAGAAAAAGGGCGACATCAAGGTGGCAGAACTAGCTCTATTATTTAAAGCGAATTCGGCCAAGGGCAAAAATGAAACCCAATCATCCTGATCAGCAGATATAAAACATCTCAAACAGGACTCCAAAGTCTGGTTTGTTCTCTCCGTCTGCCCATTGGTCTGAGGGTGAAACGCAGAGGAGAAGGGCAACTGAATTCCCAGCTTGGAACAAAAGGCTTTCCAGAATCTGGAAACAAACTGAACTCTGTCCGATACAATGTTCTCAGGAATCCCATGCAACCGAACCACCTGTTGTAAAAACAAGGGTACCAACTCTGAGGAAGATGGCAACTTTGGGAGTGGTACAAGATGGACCATCTTAGAGAATCTATCGCAAATCACCCAGATAAGTCATTCTCTGAGAGACAGGAAGATCAGAAATAAAATCCATTGAAATATGGGTCCATGGCCTCTTAGGCACCGGCAAGGGCATCAACAACCCACTAGAGCGAGAACAGGGTTTAGACCGGGAACAAGTCCCACAGGACTGCACAAAATTCCTGACATCACGAGATAAGGCAGGCCACCAAAAAGACCGACTCACCAAATCTCTGGTACCAAAAATACCTTGATGACCAGCCAATGCGGAGCAATGAACTTCAGACATCACTCTCTTCCTCCACTGGTCAGGAACATACAATTTTCCCATAGGACAATGCTCAGGTTTGTCCTCCTGGAATTCTTCCAGAGAACGTCTCAAATCGGGCGAGATGGCAGAAAGAACTACCCCCTCACCTAGGATGGTAGTAGGCTTGGTCACAATAGGAGAATCAGCAAAGAAACTCCAAGAAAGGGCGTCTGCCTTAACATTCTTAGTGCCTGGAAGAAAGGAGACCACAAAATCAAAACGCGTAAAAAACAAGGCCCACCTAGCCTGTCTAGGATTCAAGCGTTTGGCCGACTCAAGGTAAATCAAATTCTTGTGGTCAGTGAGGACCACAACTTGATGTCTAGCTCCCTCCAACCAATGTCTCCACTCCTCAAATGTCCATTTCATGGCTAACAATTCCCGATTCCCCACATAATAGTTGCGTTCAGATGGGGAGAACTTTCGGGAAAAGAAGGCACAGGGATTCATTTTAGACGTCACCGGATCTTTTTGGGACAAAACAGCTCCTGCACCAATCTCTGAAGCGTCTACCTCCACCTGAAAAGGAAGTGAGACATCAGGTTGCCGCAAAACCGGAGCAGAAGTGAACCTCCGCTTCAGCTCCTGAAAGGCCGAAACAGCCTCTGAAGACCAATTCAGCACATCAGCACGCTTCTTAGTTAAATCCGTCAGTGGTTTAGCAATACCAGAAAAATTAGCTATAAATTTACGATAAAAATTAGCAAAACACAAAAACTTCTGGAGAGCCTTCAAAGAAGTGGGTTGAACCCAATCATAAATGACCTGTACCTTGGCCGGGTCCATTTCAATAGTTGACGGCGACAAAATAAATCCCAAAAATGAAATCCTCTGTACACCAAAAAGGCACTTCGATCCCTTAACATACAAGGAATTCTCCCTCAAAATCCGGAACACATTCCGAACATGTTCCACATAAGAATCCCAATTCCTGGAAAAGATCAAAATAGCATCCAGATAGATGATCAAAAACTTATCCAGAAAGTCCCGGAAAATATCATTCATGAAGGATTGGAAGACAGAAGGGGCATTAGTGAGCCCAAAAGGCATCACCAGGTACTCAAAATGTCCCTCTGGAGTATTAAATGCCGTCTTCCATTCATCCCCATGCTTGATGCGAATAAGATTATACGCCCCCCCTGAGGTCAAGCTTAGTAAACCTCTTAACTCTGGAGAATAAATCAAACATCAGAGGTAACGGGTACTGATATTTAACCGTCATCTTGTTAAGGGAACGATAATCAATACACGGTCTTAATGAACCATCTTTCTCGGCCACAAAAAAAACCCAGCACCTAAAGGTGACGAGGATGGTCTAATATGACCCTTCTCCAATGACTCCTTAATATAGGATCACATAGCATCATGTTCGGGTACAGATTAGTTGAAAAGCCGACCCTTGGGAAACTTACACCCAAGCATCAACTCAATTGCACAGTCATAACTCTTATGAGGAGACAAAGACGCAGACTTGCTCTCACTAAATACATAAGAAAAATCGGCTAGATAATCAGGAATATCATGAGACTGAGGAGAGGTGGAGAAAACAAGGAGCGTCCCTAAGAACACACTGACAACCCCAACTCACCACAGACCCAGATTTCCAATCCAAACCTGGATTATGAGTTTGCAACCAAGGAAAACCCAGAATAATAGTATCTTGCAAATTATGCAGCACCAAAAATTTACAATTTTCTTGGTGGTCTGGGGCAACTCACATTGTCACCTGGGTCCAAAATTGAGGTTTATTCTCCACCAAAGGAGTAGCATCAATACCCCTCAAAGGAATAGGCGTCCGCAGCGGTGTCATGGAAAAACCACAACGTTTAGCAAAGTCCAAATCCATCATATTCAACGCTGCTCCTGAATCCACAAAAGCCTTTGTGGAAAACGTGGATAAGGAGCAGATCAGAGTAATTGCCAAAAGAAACTTAGGTTGTATACTGCCCACAGAAAATGTGTGTGCAAAACGTTTCTCTCGTTTTGGGCAGACAGAAATAATATGAGAGGCGTCTCCACAGAAAAAACACAGCTTATTACGCCTTCTAAACTCCTGACGTTGCGCCCTAGACAAAACCCCATCACATTGCATAGGTTCAGACGTTTGTTCAAAAGCTGGCAGTGCTTCCCGTGTAGTTTTACGTTCACGTAAACGCCGATCAACTTGAATGGCTAATGACATAGAATCATCCAGACCAGAGGGAACAGGAAATCCCACCATAACATCTTTTACGGTCTCTGATAAACTCTTCCAAAAGAGAGCTGCCAATGCACTATCATTCCATGCAGTAAGGACCGCCCACTTTCGGAATTTTTGTCAGTATAACTCTGCAAAATCCTGACCCTGGTTTAATGCCAACAGGATTCTCTCAGCTTGATCAACAGCATTAGGTTCATCATACAACAACCCCAAGGCTTGAAAAAATGCATCCACATTAGTCAGAATAGGATTTTCAAGTGTCAGAGAAAACGCCCAATCCTGGGGATCGCCGCACAGCAAGGAGATGACAATTTTAACCTGCTGCACAGAGCTCCCCGATGAGTTAGGCTTCAAGGCCAGAAATAATTTACAATTGTTCTTAAAATTCAGAAATTTAGACCGATCCCCAGAAAACACATCAGGAGTAGGGATCTTAAGTTCAGCAGCATGTGACTGAATTAGGTAGGTGGAAATTCCCTGCACTTCAGCAGCCAGCTGCTACACACGATAAGACAATTGCTTAATCTCCATTAGGAAAAAGAATGAAAAATCCTACGGCCCCAGAGAAAAAAGAGGAAAAAAATATTTAAAAAAAAAATTCTGATACTTTTTTTTATCAACTTTTTCATGCTTTGAGTACCCTAGAATCTGCGGTATGGCTGGTGATTCTGTTATGAATGGGTCACTGAGGAGAAAAATGCAAAACAAGCTAAGTCACAGAAAACCAGAAAGGTTGGTAACTATGCAGATTGCAGATCCCTGATCCTACCACACAACTAGCAGCAGCCGTGGAGCGTACCTGCGATGTTCCTAGACTAGTGTTGAGCATTCTGATACTGCAAATATCGGGTATCGGCCGATATTCGCTGTATCGGAATTCCGATACCGAGTACCGATATTTTTTCAATATCGGATATCGGAATCGGAAGTTCCCATAATGCAAAGAGCCCCTGCTGTGGCTCTGATTGGCTGCCGAAATGACGTCATCATGATGCGCGGTCTGTGCGCATCATGATGCGCTGTCAGTTCGGGCCTTCCGGGGGTTCTGTACCGGCCTGCCCGGGTGTCTGTGCCGGCCTGCCCAGGGGTCTGTACCGGCCTGCCCGGGGGTCTGTGCCGGCCTGCCCGGGGGTCTGTGCCGGCCTGCCCGGGGGTCTGTGCCGACTGCCCGGGGGTCTGTGCCGACTGCCCGGGGGTCTGTGCCGACTGCCCGGGGGTCTGTGCAGACTGCCGGGGGTCTGTACCGGCCTGCCGGTGGTCTGTGCCGACTGTACGGGGGTCTGTGCAGGCTGCGGGGGTCTGTGCAGGCATCGTCCGATGGGACTACAAGTCCCATCGGGCGATGCCTGCTACCATGACGGTGATTGACACATTAGCCAATGATGGGACAGTAGTAGTCCCATCATCCGGCTAATGTGTTGAATGTAAAAAATAAAAAAAAATACATACTACATGCTACATACATACTACATACATGCTACATACATACTACATGCATGCAACATACATACATACTACATATATACCACATGCATGCAACATGCATACTACATATACAGTATACTACATGCATGCAACATACATACATACTACATATATACCACATGCATGCAACATACATACTACATATATACTACATGCATGCAACATACATATATACTACATGCAACATGCATACTACATATATATACTACATGCATGCAACATACATATATAGTACATGCAACATGCATACTACATATATACTACATGCATGCAACATACATATATACAACATATATACTACATGCAACATACATACTACTAGTGTTGAGCATTCCGATACTGCAAATATTGGGTATCGGCCGATATTCGCTGTATCGGAATTCCAATACCGAGTACCGATATTTTTTCAATATCGGAATCGGAAGTTCCCATAATGCAAAGAGCCACTGCTGTGGCTCTGATTTGCTGTCGAAATGATGCCATCATGATGCGCTGTCAGTTCGGGCCTTCTGGGGGGTCTGTACCGGCCTGCCTAGGTGTCTGTGCCGGCCTGCCCGGGTGTCTGTGTCGGCCTGCCCGGGGGTCTGTACCGGCCTGTCCGGGGGTCTGTACCGGCCTGCCCGGGGGTCTGTGCCGACTGCCTGGGGGTCTGTGCCGACTGCACTACAGTAGTAGTCCCAACATCCGACCTGTGTTGAATGTAAAAAAAAAAAAAATACATACTACATGCTGCATACATACTACATACATGCTACATACATACTACATGCATGCAACATACATACTACATATATACCACATGCATGCAACATGCATACTACATATATACTACATGCATGCAATATACATACTTACTACATATATACCACATGCATGCAACATGCATACTACATATATACCACATTTATACTACATACATGCAATGTACATACAACATATATATTACATGCATGCAACATGCATACTACATATATACTACATACATGCAACATACATACATACTACATATATACCACATATATACTAGATGCATACTACATATATACCACATGCATGCAACATACATATATACAACATATATACTACATGCAACATACATACTACTAGTGTTGAGCATTCTGATACTGCAAATATCGGGTATCGGCCGATATTCGCTTTATCGGAATTTCGATAACGAGTACTGATATCTTTTCAATATCGGATATCGGAATCGGAAGTTCCCATAATGCAAAGAGCCACTGCTGTGGCTCTGATTGGCTGCCGAAATGACGTCATCATGATGCGCGGTCTGTGCGCATCATGATGCGCTGTCAGTTCGGGCCTTCCGGGGGGTCTGTACCGGCCTGCCCGGGTGTCTGTGCCAGCCTGTCCGGGTGTCTGTACCGGCCTGCCCGGGGGTCTGTGCCGACTGCCCGGGGGTCTGTGCCGACTGCCCGGGGGTCTGTGCCGACTGCCGGGGGTCTGTACCGGCCTGCCGGGGGGCTGTGCCGACTGTCCGGGGGTCTGTGCAGGCTGCGGGGGTCTGTGTAGGCATTGTCCGATGGGACTACAAGTCCCATCGGGCGATGCCTGCTACCATGATGGTGATTGACACATTAGCCAATGATGGGACAGTAGTAGTCCCATCATCCGGCTAATGTGTTGAATGTAAAAAAAAAAATGCATACTACATGCTACATACATACTACATACATGCTACATACATACTACATGCATGCAACATACATACATATATACCACATGCATGCAACATGCATACTACATATATATCACATATATACTACATGCATGCAACATATATACTACATGCATGCAACATGCATACTACATGCATGCAACATACATACTACATGCATGCAACATACATATATAGTACATGCATACTACATATATACTACATGCATGCAACATACATACTACATATATACCACATATATACTACATGCATACTACATATATAACATACATGCAACATACATATATACAACATATATACTACATGCAACATACATACTACATATATACTACATGCATACTACATATATACCACATGTATGCAACATACATACATACAACATATATACTACATGCATGCAACATGCATACTACATGCATGCAACATACATACTACATGCAACATGCATACTACGTATATACTACATGCATGCAACATACATACATACTACATATATACCACATGAATGCAACATGCATACTACATATATGCCACATATATACTACATGCATGCAACATACATACAACATATATACTACATGCATGCAACATGCATACTACATGCATGCAACATATATACAACATGCAACATGCATACTACATATACACTCACTGGCCACTTTATTAGGTACACCATGCTAGTAAGGGGTTGGACCCCCTTTTGCCTTCAGAACTGCCTCAATTCTTCGTGGCAGAGATTCAACAAGGTGCTGGAAGCATTCCTCAGAGATTTTGGACCATATTGACATGATGGCATCACACAGTTGGCGCAGATTTGTCGGCTGCACATCCCTGATGCGAATCTCCCGTTCCACCACATCCCAAAGATGCTCTATTGGATTGAGATCTGGTGACTGAGGAGGCCATTTGAGTACAGTAAACTCATTGTCATGTTCAAGAAACCAATCTGAGATGATTCGAGCTTTATGACATGGCGCATTATCCTGCTGAAAGTAGCCATCAGATGTTGGGTACATTGTGGTCATAAAGGGATGGACATGGTCAGCAACAATACTCAGGTAGGCTGTGGCGTTGCAACGATGCTCAATTGGTACCAAGGGGCCCAAAGAGTGCCATGAAAAAATTCCCCACACCATGACACCACCACCACCAGCCTGAACCGTTGATACAAGGCAGGATGGATCCATGCTTTCATGTTGTTTACGCCAAATTCTGACCCTACCATCCGAATGTCGCAGCAGAAATCGAGACTCATCAGACCAGGCAACGTTTTTCCAATCTTCTACTGTCCAATTTCGATGAGCTTGTGCAAATTTTAGCCTCAGTTTCCTGTTCTTAGCTGAGAGGAGTGGTACCCAGTGTGGTCTTCTGCTGCTGTAGCCCATCTGCCTCAAAGTTCGACGCACTGTGCGTTCAGAGATGCTCTTCTGCCTACCTTGGTTGTAACGGGTGGCAATTTGAGTCACTGTTGCCTTTCTATCAGCTCGAACCAGTCTGCCCATTCTCCTCTGACCTCTGGCATCAACATGGCATTTCCGGCCACAGAACTGCCGCTCACTGGATTTTTTTTCTTTTTCGGACCATTCTCTGTAAACCCTAGAGATGGTTGTGCGTGAAAATCCCAGTAGATAAGCAGTTTCTGAAATACTCAGACCAGCCCTTCTGGCACCAACAATCATGCCACGTTCAAAGGCACTCAAATCACCTTTCTTCCCCATACTGATGCTCGGTTTGAACTGCAGGAGATTGTCTTGACCATGTCTACATGCCTAAATGCACTGAGTTGCCGCCATGTGATTGGCTGATTAGAAATTAAGTCTTAACACACAGTTGGACAGGTGTACCTAATAAAGTGGCCAGTGAGTGTATACTACATGCATGCAACATACATACATACTACATATATACCACATATATACTACATGCATACTACATATATACTACATGCATGCAACATACATACTACATATATACCACATGCATGCAACATGCAAACTATATATACCACATATATACTACATGCATACTACATATATACCACATGCATGCAACATACATATATACAACACATATACTACATGCAACATACATACTACATATATACCACATGCATGCAACATGCAAACTACATTTATACCACATATATACTACATGCATACTACATATATACCACATGCATGCAACATACATATATACAACATATATACAACACGCAACATACATACTACATATATACTACATGCATGCAAGATACATACATACAACATATATACTACATGCATGCAACATACATATATACTACATGCAACATGCATACTACATATATACCACATGCATGCAACATGCATACTATATATATACCACATATATACTACATGCATGCAACATACACATATACTACATATAATACATTCATACAATACATACATATAGACATACAGTACATATAACATAGAGTACATACTCACCATCACTTGTCACTTTGATCCCAGAAGCCATTGTCATCTTTGGAATTAATATTAAAATAACAAGCAAGCCATATACTCCCTGATCCGCAGAAGTCCACGAGTGTCCCACGACGATCTTGCGTGGAGAACAGCAGCATCAGCGGATGCTACCATTCTCTACGGGCTCCAGGAAACCAGTGTTGGGAGGTAGGTATCCTTCCGCCCTGTATTCCTCCGCCACTGTAAAAAAAAAAAGTCCCTAGTCTCATTTTATGGCATTGCTGTGTGAGAAATTTCCCATGCAGCTTTTGCTGATGCTGATGTTCTCCACGCAAGATCGTCGTGGGACACTCGTGGACTTCTGCGGATCAGGGAGTATATGGCTTGTTTGTTATTTTAATATTTATTCCAAAGATGACAATGGCTTCGGGGATCAAAGTGACAAGTGATGGTGAGTATGTACTCTATGTTATATGTACTGTATATCTATATGTATGTATTGTATGAATGTATTGTATGTAGTATATATGTATGTTGCATGCATGTAGTATGTATGCTGTATATATGTAGTATGCATGCTGCATGCATGTAGTATATATGTTGTATGTATGTATGTTGCATGCATGTAGTATGTATGTTGCATGTAGTATATATGTATGTTGCATGCATGTAGTATATATGTGGTATATATGTATTATGCATGTTGCATGCATGTGGTACATATGTAGTATGTATGTTGCATGCATGTAGTATATATGTAGTATGCATGTTGCATGTAGTATATATGTAGTATATATGTATGTTGCATGCATGTAGTATATATGTGGTATATATGTAGTATGCATGTTGCATGCATGTGGTACATATGTAGTATGTATGTATGTTGCATGCATGTAGTATATATGTAGTATGAATGTTGCATGTAGTATATATGTAGTATATATGTATGTTGCATGCATGTAGTATATATGTGGTATATATGTAGTATGCATGTGGCATGCATGTGGTATATATGTAGTATGTATGTATGTTGCATGCATGTAGTATATATGTAGTATGAATGTTGCATGTAGTATATATGTAGTATATATGTATGTTGCATGCATGTAGTATATACAGTAGGGAAAAAAAGTATTTAGTCAGTCAGTCATTTTATTTGCATATTATAGTGGAAAATAAGTATTTGGTCAGAAACAAGCAATCAAGATTTCTGGCTCTCACAGACCTGTAACTTCTTCTTTTTATGAGTCTCCTCTTTCCTCCACTCATTACCTGTAGTAATGGCACCTGTTTAAACTTGTTATCAGTATAAAAAGACACCTGTGCACACCCTCAAACAGTCTGACTCCAAATTCCACTATGGTGAAGACCAAAGAGCTGTCAAAGGACACCAGAAACAAAATTGTAGCCCTGCACCAGGCTGGGAAGACTGAATCTGCAATAGCCAACCAGCTTGGAGTGAAGAAATCAACCGTGGGAGCAATAATTAGAAAATGGAAGACATACAAGACCACTGATAATCTCCCTCGATCTGGTGCTCCACGCAAAATCCCACCCCGTGGGGTCAGAATGATCACAAGAACGGTGAGCAAAAATCCCAGAACCACGTGGGAGGACCTAGTGAATGAACTGCAGAGAGCTGGGACCAATGTAACAAGGCCTACCATAAGTAACACACTACGCCACCATGGACTCAGATCCTGCAGTGCCAGACGTGTCCCACTGCTTAAGCCTGTACATGTCTGGGCCCGTCTGAAGTTTGCTAGAGAGCATTTGGATGATCCAGAGGAGTTTTGGGAGAATGTCTTATGGTCTGATGAAACCAAACTGGAACTGTTTGGTAGAAACACAACTTGTCGTGTTTGGAGGAAAAAGAATACTGAGTTGCATCCATCAAACACCATACCTACTGTAAAGCATGGTGGTGGAAACATCATGCTTTGGGGCTGTTTCTCTGCAAAGGGGCCAGGACGACTGATCCGGGTACATGAAAGAATGAATGGGGCCATGTATCGTGAGATTTTGAGTGCAAACCTCCTTCCATCAGCAAGGGCATTGAAGATGAAACGTGGCTGGGTCTTTCAACATGACAATGATCCAAAGCACACCGCCAGGGCAACGAAGGAGTGGCTTCGTAAGAAGCATTTCAAGGTCCTGGAGTGGCCTAGCCAGTCTCCAGATCTCAACCCTATAGAAAACCTTTGGAGGGAGTTGAAAGTCCGTGTTGCCAAGCGAAAAGCCAGAAACATCACTGCTCTAGAAGAGATCTGCATGGAGGAATGGGCCAACATACCAACAACAGTGTGTGGCAACCTTGTGAAGACTTACAGAAAACGTTTGACCTCTGTCATTGCCAACAAAGGATATATCACAAAGTATTTGGATGAAATTTTGTTTCTGACCAAATACTTATTTTCCACCATAATATGCAAATAAAATGAAAAAAAAAACAGACTATGTGATTTTCTGGATTTTTTTTTCTCAGTTTGTCTCCCATAGTTGAGGTCTACCTATGATGTAAATTACAGACGCCTCTCATCTTTTTAAGTGGTGGAACTTGCACTATTGCTGACTGACTAAATACTTTTTTTCCCCACTGTATGTGGTATATATGTAGTATGCATGTTGCATGCATGTGGTATATATGTAGTGTGCATGTAGTATATATGTAGTATGTATGTAGCATGAATGTTGCATGCATGTAGTATATACACTCACTGGCCACTTTATTAGGTACACCTGTCCAACTGTGTGTTAAGACTTAATTTCTAATCAGCCAATCACATGGCGGCAACTCAGTGCATTTAGGCATGTAGACATGGTCAAGACAATCTCCTGCAGTTCAAACCGAGCATCAGTATGGGGAAGAAAGGTGATTTGAGTGCCTTTGAACGTGGCATGATTGTTGGTGCCAGAAGGGCTGGTCTGAGTATTTCAGAAACTGCTGATCTACTGGGATTTTCACGCACAACCATCTCTAGGGTTTACAGAGAATGGTCCGAAAAAGAAAAAAAATCCAGTGAGCGGCAGTTCTGTGGCCGGAAATGCCATGTTGATGCCAGAGGTCAGAGGAGAATGGGCAGACTGGTTCGAGCTGATAGAAAGGCAACAGTGACTCAAATTGCCACCCGTTACAACCAAGGTAGGCAGAAGAGCATCTCTGAACGCACAGTGCGTCGAACTTTGAGGCAGATGGGCTACAGCAGCAGAAGACCACACTGGGTACCACTCCTCTCAGCTAAGAACAGGAAACTGAGGCTACAATTTGCACAAGCTCATCGAAATTGGACAGTAGAAGATTGGAAAAACGTTGCCTGGTCTGATGAGTCTCGATTTCTGCTGCGACATTCGGATGGTAGGGTCAGAATTTGGCGTAAACAACATGAAAGCATGGATCCATCCTGCCTTGTATCAACGGTTCAGGCTGGTGGTGGTGGTGTCATGGTGTGGGGAATTTTTTCATGGCACTCTTTGGGCCCCTTGGTACCAATTGAGCATCGTTGCAACGCCACAGCCTACCTGAGTATTGTTGCTGACCATGTCCATCCCTTTATGACCACAATGTACCCAACATCTGATGGCTACTTTCAGCAGGATAATGCGCCATGTCATAAAGCTCGAATCATCTCAGATTGGTTTCTTGAACATGACAATGAGTTCACTGTACTCAAATGGCCTCCTCAGTCACCAGATCTCAATCCAATAGAGCATCTTTGGGATGTGGTGGAACGGGAGATTCGCATCAGGGATGTGCAGCCGACAAATCTGCGCCAACTGTGTGATGCCATCATGTCAATATGGTCCAAAATCTCTGAGGAATGCTTCCAGCACCTTGTTGAATCTCTGCCACGAAGAATTGAGGCAGTTCTGAAGGCAAAAGGGGGTCCAACCCCTTACTAGCATGGTGTACCTAATAAAGTGGCCAGTGAGTGTATGTAGCATGTGTTGCATGCATGTAGTATATATGTAGTATGTATGTTGCATGTAGTATATATGTAGTATATATGTATGTTGCATGCATGTAGTATATATGTAGTATGCATGTTGCATGTAGTATATATGTATTATGCATGTTGCATGCATGTGGTATATATGTAGTATGTGTGTTGCATGCATGCAGTATATATGTAGTATGCATGTTGCATGTAGTATATATGTGGTATATATGTAGTATGCATGTTGCATGCATGTGGTATATATGTAGTATGCATGTAGTATATATGTAGTATGTATGTAGTATGCATGTAGTATATATGTAGTATGTATGTTGCATGTAGTATATATGTAGTATATATGTATGTTGCATGCATGTAGTAAATAGTTAGTATGCATGTTGCATGTAGTATATATATAGTATGCATGTTGCATGCATGTGGTATATATGTAGTATGTATGTAGTATGTATGTTGCATGCATGTAGTATATATGTAGTATGTATGTTGCATGTAGTATATATGTATGTTGCATGCATGAAGTATATATGTGGTATATATGTAGTATGCATGTTGCATGCATGTGGTATATATGTAGTATGTATGTATGTTGCATGCATGTAGTATATATGTAGTATGCATGTTGCATGTACTATGTATGTAGTACATATGTATGTTGCATGCATGTAGTATATATGTGGTATATATGTAGTATGCATGTTGCATGCATGTGGTATATATGTAGTATGCATGTAGTATGTGTGTTGCATGCATGTAGTATATATGTAGTATGTATGTTGCATGTAGTATATATGTATGTTGCATGCATGAAGTATATATGTGGTATATATAGTATGCATGTTGCATGCATGTGGTATATATGTAGTATGTATGTATGTTGCATGCATGTAGTATATATGTAGTATGCATGTTGCATGTACTATGTATGTAGTATATATGTATGTTGCATGCATGTAGTATATATGTGGTATATATGTAGTATGCATGTTGCATGCATGTGGTATATATGTAGTATGCATGTAGTATGTGTGTTGCATGCATGTAGTATATATGTAGTATGTGTGTTGCATGCATGTAGTATCTATGTAGTATGTGTGTTGCATGTAGTATATTTGTAGTATGCATGTTGCATGTAGTATATATGTAGTATGCATGTTGCATGCATGTGGTATATGTAGTATGTATGTTGCATGCATGTAGTATATATGTAGTATGTATGTTGCATGTAGTATATATGTAGTATATATGTATGTTGCATGCATGTAGTATATATGTGGTATATATGTAGTATGCATGTTGCATGCATGTGGTATATATGTAGTATGTATGTTGCATGTAGTATATATGTTGTATATATGCATGTTGCATGATTGTAGTATATATGTTGTATGTATGTTGCATGCATGTAGTATATATGTAGTATGCATGTTGCATGCATGTGGTATATATGTAGTATGTATGTAGTATGTATGTTGCATGCATGTAGTATATATGTAGTATGCATGTTGCATGCATGTAGTATATATGTAGTATGTATGTTGCATGTATGTAGCATGTATGTAGTATGTATGTAGCATGTATGTATGTTGTGTAAATGTAGTATATATGTAGTATGTATGTAGTATGTATGTAGCATGTAGTATGTATTTTTTTTGTACATTCAACACATTAGCCCATCATTGGCCCATCATTGGCTAATGTGTCAATCACCGTCATGGTAACAGGCATCGCCCGATCCTGCACAGACCCCCGAAGCCTGCACAGACCCCAGACAGTCAGTACAGACCACTGGCAGGCCGGCACAGCCCCCCGGCAGGCCGGTACAGACCCCCGCAGCCTGCACAGACCCCCGGACAGTTGGTACAGACCACCGGCAGGCCGGCACAGCCACCGGCAGGCCGGTACAGACCCCAGCAACCTGCACAGACCCCGGACAGTCGGTACAGACCACCGGCAGGCCGGCACAGCCCCCCGGCAGGCCGGTACAGACCACCGGCAGTCCGCACAGACCCCCGGGCAGTCGGCACAGCCTCCCGGCAAGCCGATACAGACCCCAAATCAAACTTTTCGGATTTTGGCGCGCACGGCGCACCGTCAAAAGTGCGCAGCGCAGGTCAAAGCGCAACTAGCGCACGGCCTGCGCACGATCTGCGCACCCTATGCTAAAGATAGGGTGCGCCGATCGCAGGCGCCGCTGTGCGCTAGGAGGCGGCGCTACAAGCAAGGGGCGGGCACGCCGGGCAGAGAGCCGGCTCGGGGGCGGAGCTACCCCCGGCCGTGCGTGCGCTTAAAAAGCGCTAATGTGAAACCAGCCTAAGAATGACACCACTGGACACTTTAAAAGGAGGCTGGTGCTTGGCATCATTGTTTCTCTTCTGTTAACCATGGTTATCGCTAAAGAAACACGTGCAGTCATCATTGCACTGCACAAAAATGGCCTAACAGGGAAGAGTATCGCAGCTAGAAAGATTGCACCTCAGTCAACAATCTATCGCATCATCAAGAACTTCAAGGAGAGAGGTTCCCTTGTTGCCAAAAAGGCTCCAGGGAGCCCAAGAAAGACCAGCAAACACCAGGACCGTCTCTTAAAAGTGTTTCAGCTGCGGGATCGGGCTACCAGCAGTGCCGAGCTTGCTCAGGAATGGCAGCAGGCAGGTGTGTGTGCATCTGCACGCACTGTGAGGCGGAGACTCTTGGAGCAAGGCCTGGTCTCAAGGAGGGCAGCAAAGAAGCCACTTCTCTCCAGGAAAAACATCATGGACAGACTGATATTCTGCAAGAGGTACAGGGAGTGGACTGCTGAGGACTGGGGTAAAGTCATTTTCTCTGATGAATCCCCTTTTCGATTGTTTGGGACATCTGGAAAACGGCTTATTCGGAGAAGACCAGGTGAGCGCTACCACCAGTCTTGTCTCATGGCAACTGTCAAGCATCCTGAAACCATTCATGTGTGGGGTTGCTTCTCAGCCAAGGGAATGGGCTCTCTCTCAGTCTTGCCTAAAAACACAGCCATGAATAAAGAATGGTACCAGAATGTCCTCCAAGAGCAACTTCTCCCAACCGTCCAAGAGCAGTTTGACGATCAACAATGCCTTTTTCAACATGATGGAGCACCTTGCCATAAAGCAAAGGTGATAACTAAATGGCTCAGGGAACATAACAGAGATTTTGGGACCATGGCCTGGAAACTCCCCAGATCTTAATCCCATTGAGAACTTGTGGTCAATCATCAAGAGACGGGTGGACAAACAAAAACCTTCAAATTCAGACAAAATAAAAGCATTGATTTTGCAAGAATGGACTGCTATCAGTCAGGATTTGATCCAGAAGTTGATTGAGAGCATGCCAGGGAGAATTGCTGAGGTCCTCAAGAAGAAGGGTCAACACTGCAAATATTGACTTGCTGCATTAACTCATTCTAACTGTCAATATAACCTTTTGTTACTCATAATATGATTGCAATTATATTTCTGTATGTGATAAAAACATCTGACAAACACACATAAAAACCAGAGGGCAGCAGATCATGTGAAAATATAATATTTGTGTCATTCTCAAAACTTTTGGCCATGACTGTATTCACCTTACCACTCACCTCTCCGTCCCCTTTGCTCCTCACTGTCACCTGTCTGGTCCTTGCTACATCTTCTGGCCATACAAATTATTTTTATTTCCGTGAGGCCCATTTACCTGGCCAAGTTTTGAGACCCCTGATCTAGTGACAGGTTTCCTTAATGGCAGAATTGCATAGCCCTTATTTCACAGTAACAGAGGTTTTTATTCTCCATTAGTCCTCCATCGTAAGGGCACACTCACACAAGCATACACACGAGGACTATGCAATGTTTTATCGCTCAAATGTTATTCAATGCGGCAGAATTTGCCAGTGAAAAAAAATAGCAGCATGCTGGGATTTCACTTTGAAATCGGATGCCACTCACCCATTTATTCTATGGGTGCATGGAAACTCCAAAATAAAAACTTTACACAAGGCGAAAGTAAATATTTAAAAATACAAATATTATTAAGGACATTGTAAAATCAAATGTAAAAGAATGAAAGTATCACCGGTACAGACAAGAGGTGAGTACACCCGGACAGAATTTAAACATTAATATGTACTCTTGATACCAAAAATTGGTATAGCCCCATATATGTGGATAATAATGTATATATAGTCCCTGCAGTTAGTACAAACAATAACTACAAATAAGACAATGTGTAAATATTCCTATATTAGTAATACAAGTACTTCAATAAATTATCCATCAGATATGATATTATATTATCAGACAGTGCCATTAAAATTCATAAAAATGGGTAAAATACTCATCCATATTGGGAAAATACATACGAGAGGATAACTAGATATGTAATGCCTCCAGTGTTATGAATGTGACTCTGCAAGTTAAATAGAAGAAAACACAGAATAAAAGGGCGCATAATAGTGTGTAACTACCTGAAGAGTTGTTACCAGGGACTCACCACACCCAACACGCGTTTCGAACTGAAATGCTTCTTCCAACAAAATGCTTTGCATTTTTAAATATTTACTTTGGCTTTGCATTAGTTTTTCTTTTGGAGTTTCTTTGTATTTTTGCTTTATGGCCATAGATATAGAGAATAATCAGTTTGGTGCATCTATTGATGCGTGGAAAACATCAAACTGCACTTGGATGACATCTGAGTGCAGTTCAATTTTCGTGAACTCACAGAATGGCAGGGCCCCCCTGAAGCATTTAGACTAAGGGGACACATAGCATCACAGCCCAACAAAATTTATGGTTGGCTATTGCTATTATTTATTCTATGGTGATTGCTTTTGTACTTATTTTTCTTCACTTTTTCTTGGCTATTCCTATGATCTCTTTAATCTGGGGAAATCTAATCTGAGGTGTTTCTCCAAGCTTGTCTTGGCATTTGGGCTGATTACAGAACCTGGTGGTTCGGAGAAGTCAGCTGTGCATCAGCACCAACTTGTTCTAGTTTTAGCCCGTGGTAGAATGGCAGATTTTGCTACCAGGTGTTATTTGATTAGCTAAGTTGAAATCGGTGGGAAGAAGTTTACTGATAAATACCATCTTGAAGAAAGAAGACCAATGCCTGCTCTCCCTCGCCATTTTTATTTTTGTCATGGTGTTCATTAAGGTTTTTATGTTTGGGCCTTTTGCTTCCATGGAGAAGATGGAGAAACTTTGCTCTCCATCTTCTCCTCACAGTGTGCTATGGTTCTCTCATGCGAGAGAATCGGTTCACGCTATGATGACACTTGAATCAGCAATCGGAGTATCGTTTGCAGAATCAGCCGGATTCTGTCTCATGAAAGAATCTAGAGTCATGTGAATGAGCCACAAGGCTAGGAGCACACAAACGTATAAATTGGACCAGTGTTATTTAATGAAACTGTGCAGATATACATATTTTTTCTCAGTCATATTCGGCATGAGAAAAAAATTCGAAGCATGCAGAGATTTCACTCCGAAATCAGACATAAAAAAAAATTGTATGTATGCCATATGAACCATCAGTACAGCATCCGTTTTTTACAGATACATTATTATTCTGTAATATGGGAAACGGTAAATGGTCCTGTAAAAGACTAATAGCTGCAAAGAAAAAAACGGATTCCACACGGACAGCACACAGATGGCAGGTGAGAAAAAAAATCGTCCCACTGTTCTGGATGAGAATGGACCGATTATACATATGCTCAAGTGATGACTCCAGGCTGAGGTTGGAGTCACACTAGGGTATAAGAAAAATCAGTCCGATTTTCATCCAGAAAAGTTGTATCAAAAGGAGTGTCACTCCATACACAATGCGTTTTTTACATAATCTTTTACATACTATAATTCTCTATAAGGATAGATGGCTAGATAGTTAGTTAGATAGCTAGATATTATAAACTTGCACCCTTTAGTGCCTTTCATGTGGAGTGTATTCTACATACTGTACATACTCGTGTATAAGTCGACCCATGTATAAGCTGACCCCCTAATTTTTGCCACAAAAAACTGGGAAAACTTATTGACTCGCATATAAGCCTAGGGTGGAAAATGCAGCAGCTACTGGTAAATTTCAAAAATAAAAATAGATACCAATAAAAGTAAAATTAATTGAGACATCAGTAGGTTAAATGTTTTTGAATATCCATATTGAATCAGGAGCCCCATATAATGCTCCATACAGTTCATGATGGCCCCATAATATGCTCCATACAAAATACACCCCATATAATGCTGCACAAAGGTTAATAATGGCCCCATAAGATGCTCCATAGAATATGCCCAATAGGCTGCTCCATAAAGGTTATGGCCCCATAAGATGTCCCATAGATTATGCCCCATATGCTGCCCCATAAGATGCTCCATAGATTATGCCCCCATAAGATACTCCATAGATTATGCCACATATGCTGCCCCATAAGATGCTTCATAAGATGCTCCATAGATTATGCCCCCATAAGATGCTACATAGATTATCCCCGCATATGCTGCTCCATAAGATGCTTCATAAGATGTTCCATAAAATGAACCCTAGACTATGCCACATATGCTGCTCCATAAAATGCTCCATAGATTATGCCCCATATGCTCCCCCATAAGATGCTACATAGAGTATGCCCCCATATGCTGCTCCATAAGATACTCCATAGCTCATGCCCCCATAAGCTGCCCCATAAAATGCTCCATAGATTATGCCCCATATGCTGCCCCATAAGATGCTCCATAGCTTATGCCCCCATATGCTGCCCCATAAGATGCTCCATAGATTATGCCCCATAAGCTGCCCCATAAAATGCTCCATAAAATGCTCCATATATTATACCCCCATATGCTGCCCCATAGATTATTCCCCTATATGCTGCCCCATAAAATGATCCATAGATTATGCCGCATATGCTGCCCCATAAGATACTCCATAGATTATGCCCCCATATGCTGCTCCATAAGATGCTCCATAGATTATGCCCCCATATGCTGCTCCATAGGTTATGCCCCCATATGCTGCTCCATAAAATGCTCCATAGATTACGCCCCATAAGACTCTCCATAGATTATGTCCCTCATAGACTATACCTCCATATGCTGCCGCTGCTACTGCTGCAAATAAAAAAAATGACAAACTCACCTCTCCGTCGCTGGGGGCCAGGTGCCGGTGTCACTGCTGGCTCAGGGCCCTGGCCCCTGAGATATTCACCTGTCCCCGCTCCATCGGCTGCACGCCGCTCTGTCACTTCTGGGTCTTCTGTCAGTGACTGTTCAGGCAGAGAGTGTGGCGCGCACTTACTACGTCAACGTGCCCTCTGACTTGAACATCACAGCCAGAGGACACGGAGGACAGAGTAGCATGCAGCGATGGACTGGGGACAGGTGTATATCGCACACAAAAAAAAACAATAAATGATTATAGCGGCAAAAACTCAAAACAATATTAATCAACCACAACAGAGCATAGTTTAAATTGCCAAAATATACAAATTTTATTACGCACAATCTGCTACAAGAGGATATTCAAAAATTACAAAATATTCATAGCTGACATAACAGGGATACTCCTATCCAAACAGGGAGCCATATTGCACGTTTGCCCATATTAATAAAATAAACTGTAATTTTTAATTCAAACAGGCACAGCCTGTATACAATTATAATGAGAGTACAGTATGCCACTAATTAGTACAAACAACACCTGTAAACATTTCAATAATGTGCACTAGATGAGCATATTCAGATAAAAGGAAAAACTCCTTTGTTTAAACAGAGGCTGCCTGTATTTAAGTACATGGAGAGTCAAGTCTCAGAACATGCCACCTGTTTGTATACCCAACCCCTTACCGTGATACAATGGTGTGCAGCTAATTAGGTAAATGTGGTAAAATACAAGGAGAGACTCCCAAAAAGGGCACTTACATGTCTGTGTATTAATCACACTGGCCGGGGGCTCATTCAGAGCCGAAACGTTTCCCTGATATGTGGGTCTAATAAATTCACTATCAATGAAACACATACCATGGAGTGCTGCCTTCATTTGGATTGAATATATATATATATATATATATATATATATATATATATAACTAATAATATTAGTGTGCGCTTGGAACACTCAAGGAAGAGGGAAATCTAAATTGGGTGGTTATAGAAAAAAAAAAAAAAAAACCTCTTATAAGTACTCTTTATGTAGCTGGATAATAGCGAGAAAATAGCAATTAGTCAGTTGTAAGACCTCAGAAGAAGTGCTAAAGGGAAAAAGAATATATATAGATGCTGGTGGCAATCTTAGTTCCAACCTGAACAATCACAAACTAAAAAGGCATGAGTGAGGGTAAAAACCTGAAATCACTGAACAGGTTATATACTGCAGGGTAATTCTCCCTGATAGTAGCTTAAAAAAAAAGTCAAAGTCAAATTGCAGCCTGTGAACGGCTGTGCTGAGTAGCCGCAATAGTAAATGCACAAGTCAGAGAGCGGTACCTGTAAAGATAATGCGATGCGAAGTCCTCACTCCAGTAAGCGGTGCAAAGTTAAAATAGCGCTTTTTGCTCCAGCGCTTGGAAAAGGAGGGGGGGGTTTGTACACTGGGGTATAGACGAGTTACAGGGCCTGCCCCGGCCGGTGGCAGCCTCCTGTCAGTGTACCTCCAACTGTGGAGCAGACGTGAGTGGCCTCTCGTGCTCCCGGCGTCTGTGAGCTGCTCCAGGTATACAGGACCTTCGTGATATGAGTCAACACATGACCACGTCAGTTTCACTTGCTGGTGGTTGCGACGGGGACCAATGGACTTTCCAACATGTTTCAAAGACTAACTGTCTTCTTCCTCAGGGATCCCTGATGTGCTGATGATGATTAAAGTTTATGAATGAATGATTCATGACGCCACCTCTTGTGTTTAGCAAGGGAAGTGTTAAGCCAGCGCTACAAGCAGATCCTCTGGGAAAGATGGTGTGGTGCAGCAATGATGTTGTGGCCTTCCACAGGCAGGGCTGTAGTCCCAGGGCAGAGTAGATAAGGAGGCGGTGGGGAGACATGAATGGTGCAGAGTCGGGCACATGTAGCAGTGCTGAGTGTGTTGCCGCCGGAATAAGTGGAGGACACCAAGGCATGTAGTTCCAAAGCTTTACTCACAGTCTGTTGTGGTACAGGTGCCCACATCCGTGCCGTGTCCTCCAGGTCGGGAGACCAGCCAACTCCGAGGCGAGATGAAGTACTCCTTTCCAACACTCCGCCAACATGTGCCTTTTCTGAACGTCTCCCTCTTAGCGCCTATGTGAAGTACTCACAGTACTGAGTTGCACTCGAGTTCCTCCTGTCAGATGTTCCTATGAACTCTACTTGTACGGCAGACAGCTGTAGCCTACTTCAGGGACTCCTTACTACCTAGTCCAGGCTCACTCATGATGCTGTTGTGCCCCCAAGTCTTGTGTGGGAATAAAGTGGTGACAACTTCTATTCCTCCGGTGTCTGCTGCAGGACCATTAGTATCCATACAACCTCGGGGACCGGACCCCGGCCTTGCGCTGTGAACTTGGGAAGGGTTCTACTCCAACCCTAATCCTTAGCCCTCCTCTCCTCCTTACGTTCCGTACTAATCCTTCTTTCTTATGGAGAATCAGGCTTTCTAAAGTGTCTCTTTCCTGTACCAGCAGACTCAGGACACTGAGGTCTGCTGCAGCACTCCCTTCATCCATCCCTCTCCGGGGATCCTCTCTCCATCTCTGACCCTGTCAGACTGACCCAATCCTTAACTCTTCCCGGTCTTTTGGTGCAGACTAAGCTCCACCCACCTCCCAGCACTCTTCGTGTTCCAAGCAGGGAGACACCAAAGTGTTATGAATGGGTCACTGAGGAGAAAAAAGCAAAACAAGCTACGTCACAGAAAACCAGAGAGGTTGGTAACTATGCAGATTGCAGATCCCTGATCTTACCACACAACTAGCAGTAGCCGTGGAGCGTGCCTACGATGTTCCTAGACGCCTCGTCACGGCCGGAGGACTAAATAAGCCTAAAGCAAGAAAAAGGAAAACTAACTGCCCCAGAGCAGACCCCAAAGGAATAGATAGCCCCCACACATGTATTGACGGTGAAACAAGATGAAGGCACAAACACAGGCAGGAAAATAGGCTGAGCAAATGATGGGGCCCAAACTAACTAGACAGGAAAGGAAAGGAAAGGAAAGACACTGTCTGCAACCTGCAAAAAACCCTACAAAAATCATGTCCAACACTTCTGATAGCAAAATTAACCCTGAAGTCACTAGACTTCTCCCACTATATCAGCACTCTGAAATATTCTGAGACAGAGCAAAAAGAGACCAAACTAGTAAGGGACAAAAAGCCAATTGGCAAAATACTGATAAATAAGAGTGGAAATTCCACACAGCCCCCAGCAGGGGCTGGCTGACCACACCAAAAAAACTGAATAGACCAACAAAATCAAGTGTGAACATTAGCAGAAAAACTTAGCTTTAGATGACTGGAACAGAGCTGAAAACCAAGAGCTGACAAGCCATAAGGAATCACCAGCAACTGAATAGGGCGTCGGCTGTCTTAAATCTAATCTGAGACTCCTGAGATCCAATCGTCATCCTCATTCTCAGGTGGCAGATCTCCACCGATCAAATCAGCCTCTCTACCTCCTGTTACCACCAGAGGGAGTCTGGAAGGAGAACTCACAAGTGGTGAACCAGAGAATGAACTCACAACACCAAAGGGTGCTTTGCTACACTACTATGTTGTGTGGGATGCAGGTGTTGGAGCGTGGTCAGGTGTCTCCACCTTACCTGGATGGTGGGGCACCACACCTCAGGAGGAGGTGTAGTACCTCTGTGGCGACTGAACCCTCAGGGGTGCCACATACCCCCCGTTAAACACAGCACGTGCGCGGGCTGCAAGTGAAACAAAGATAGACAAACAAAGAAACATAGAATATTTTGGTATGCTGATATACAATTCTTATACTAATCTTCCCAATATGGGAGGCACTGAATCTTGAACGTTTCAAAACAATTTAACTAACTATCTATATTTTAACATTTTGCCTAATCTTAAAGTGCTATTGGAAGTAAACTCACTACCAGTTCAGTTGTTATCAATTTCACATTTTCTTCTTCTTGACCATAAGTGACAGCCGCCGATACCTGGTTCATCACCTGCTTAACATTCTTTATTTAAATTTTTCATCTGTTTATTAAAGCATTATCATAAGTCTAAATTCTCTAAAACATTTATTCCTAATCAAATACCTAGTCGTTCTATCAATCTATTCTATATAAAATCTGTCTATCAATACTTTGCACATTATAACTCTTCATATCATTAATTCTTGCAGTGCTTGACACGGCTCCCAGCCGGGATTTCTTGCAGTGTCCTTTTGTTTTGGAGCCATGCTCCAGCTGAGGTAGTCTTTATTCTTAGAAGACCTATGTAAAACCAAGAGAGGGCACCTAAAGAGGTGCAACTATATACAAAAACAGTTTGTGATACACTCCAAGTTCATGATCACTGTAGTTCAAGAAAAATGCTGCCAACGCAACTGGGCAAAACTTGAATCAAAAAGAAAACATAATGGTAAACAATGGGGCACAACGGTGCCAATACCCTCCTGGGTAACAGTTAGTTGTCTGGTGTAAGCTTTTTAGTAGTAATCCCCTCCTTGGGTGGTAGAAGCTGGTTTCTTTGGCTGCTTCCAGGGGAGAACTTGCAGACATCCTCTTCCTGCTGGTTTTCTACAAATTGCAGGTATTCTTTCTCCCAAGGAGTTAGGGTGGTGGCTGCCGGTACAGATGGAGTGGCAGCTGATGCAACTGTTGCCTGTGATTCTACAGGGGCTTCAGTTGGTACTACTGGTTGTTGTACTTCAGTTTCAGGTGGTATGATGGCTAACGGTGCTACCGGTCGTGACAGGCATGAGACAATTGGGATGCTGCCACTTAATGTCGGAACAAGCATAGGGCCATTTCTGTCCACGGGCACAGTCCCTAACACCAGGATCATGGCAGGGGCTGTGATCATATCTGGTGCTTCCCGATGATGTTCTAGCTCCTGTGTGGGTGCAGTGTGGTGAACGATGGCAGCTGCCTGGTGAGTGGGCGGCAGCTGGCTCCGGGCTAGTACAGGATCAGGGCACGCCGGTAGGAGCCTGCGCGGCTGCGCCAAGCCTGGGCTGGGACTCAGCCCCTGTCCCCCAGTCTGCTCCGGGACTCTCATGTACCTTCTCCTAGCAGGCCGCATCCAGTGACAGTACCGGCTTGGAGGTGGTGGCGGGCGCTGTAAAGGGTATCGCAGCGGCCGTATGCTCCGCAGGTGCTGTCTGGGGGAGAGTTGTTTCTCCCTACCATTTTCATCTGGCCTTCGTCCTTCTTCCATCATGGCATCCTGGTGTTCTCTCTCCTTCCCAGGCTCCTTTCCCGCCACAGGACTTCGCTCCTCCTTCTGGGGGCGGCATCTTGTTCCTACTCCTCCATACCATGCCAGTATATGAACCCCTCTGGGGGTGGGCCATGTTGCTGTTGCATAGAAGTTAAGGCATGGGAGGCATAGGACAGTCCACGCTTTTTTCTTAGGACCACCCATATTGTCACGCCCTTCTTCACTGCGCCAGCGGCCATTTTGAGAGTCCATTTTACAGTCTATCAATTTGGTTATTCTGCACATTTTCAACAATGTTTAAGACCAATAAATCTTCGGCACACAGAACCCCGTGGTACCGGGCTTCGTGATCCTGTTCGTGATGCCAGAAAATGGGTCGCCCTCCCAGGGCTGTTGGGTACTCGGTACCGGGCCTGGCGGTTTCATTGTGGGGTGTCACGGCAGCTGTGACCCGGTCCGTGGCCCTGGGCGTGCATTGTTAAAGGGGGTTGTCGAGTGTGCTGCTGATGATTAAAGTTTATGAATGAATGATTTGTGATGCCACCTGTGGTGTTCGGCAAGGGAGGTGTTAAGCCGACGCTGCAAGCAGATCCTCTGGGACAGATGGTGTGGTGCAGCAATGATGTTGTGGCCCTCCACAGACAGGGCTGTAGTCCCAGGGCAGAGTAGATGAGGGCACAGAAATGTAGCAGTGCTGAGTGTGTTGCCGCCGGAATAAGTGGAGGACACCAGGGCATGTAGTTCCAAAGCTTTACTCACAGTCTGTTGTGGTACAGGTGCCCGCATCCGTGCCATGTCCTCCAGGTCGGGAGCCCAGCCAACCCCCAGGTGAGATGAAGTACTCCTTTCCAACACTCCGCCAACATGTGCCTTTTCTGAACGTCTCCCCCTTAGCGCCTATGTGAAGTACTCACAGTACTGAGTTACACTGGAGTTCCTCCTGTCAGATGTTCCTATGAACTCTACTTGTATGGCAGACAGCTGTAGCCTGCTTCAGGGACTCCTTACTATCTAGTCCAGACTCACTCACAATGCTGTTGTGCCCCCAAGGCTTGTGTGGGAATAAAGTGGTGACAACTTCTATTCTTCCAGTGTCTGCAGCAGGACCATTAGTATCCATATAACCTCGGGGACCGGACCCCGGCCTTGCACTGTGAACTTGGGAAGGGTTCTGCTCCCAGCCTAATCCTTAGTCCTCCTCTCCTCCTTACGTTCCGTACTAATCCTTCTTTCTTATGGAGAATCAGGCTTTCTAAAGCGTCTCTTTCCTGTGCCAGCAGACTCAGGACACTGAGGTCTGCTGCAGCACTCCCTTCATCCATCCCTCTCCGGGGATCTTCTCTCCATCTCTGACCCTGTCAGACTGACCCAATCCTTAACTCTTCCCGCTCTTTTGGTGCAGACTAAGCTCCACCCACCTCCCAGCACTATTCGTGTTCCAAGCAGGGAGCCACCAAAGGGTGCTTTGCTACACTACTATGTTGTGTGGGATGCAGGTGTTGGAGCGTGGTCAGGTGTCTCCACCTTACCTGAATGGTGGGGCACCACACCTCAGGAGGAGGTGTAGTACCTCTGTGGCGACTGAACCCTCAGGGGCGCCACAGCAAGAAGGTTTGCTGTGTCTGTCAGCGTAGTGTTCAGAGGCTGGAGGCACTACCAGGAGACAGGCCAGTACACCAGGAGATGTGGAGGGGGCCATAGGAAGGCAACAAACCAAGCAGGAGGACCACTCCCTCAGCCTTTGTGCAAGGTTGATCAGGAGGAGCACTGCCAGAGCCCTGCAAAATGACCTCCAGCAGACCACAAATGTGCATGTGTCTGCACAAACGGTTAGAAACAAACTCCATGAGGATGAACTGAGTGCCTGACGTCCACAGATGGGGGTTGTGCGCACAACCCAACACCATGCAAGATGATTGGCATTTACCAGAGAACAGTGTTTGGCAGATTTGACATTGACGCCCTGTGCTCTTCACAGATGAGAGCAGGTGTCAGACTTCTAGTCTGGGACCGGGTTACTGCCCGACAGCTCAGGGTGCTAGCACACAGGGTGGTGGACTGATACAAAGCATCTTACCTCGCAGAGGGAGGCAGGGGCACCACGTGGGTGTAGGCAACCCAGGTCCAGGACCTGCGGGAAGGGCAGAGCGGTATGTGACCGCGTGTCAGAGGGAGGGGGCGGAGCTATCACTGCGATCCGAAAACGCTGCTGTAACTGGTGACACGGGATAATCACAGAGTGGTCAGACAAAGCCAAGGGTCATAGACAACACGGGTAGGTGCGGTACTGGAGGGGTATTCAGAAGGGAGGTCAGACCAAGCCAAGGGTCATACACAACACGGGCAGGCGCAGTACCGGAGGGGTATTCAGAACGGAGGTTAGACAAAGCCAAGGGTCATACACAGCACGGGCAAAGCAGGTACAGAGTCAGCGAACCAAAGACGTAAACCGGAACAGAGCAGGATCAAAATACCAGGCAGACAGACAATGATTGGCGTGAAGCACGGACAGAGCAGGGTCGAGCACACTCAGATAGGAGTATAAACGACAGGAGACGGCTCTCCCCTGATGCTATAAGAACCCTCCCCAGATCCACAGAGAGGCTCCCAAAGTTAACTCCTACACTACCTACCCAAGACTCAAAACATACCATGACAGTACCCCTCCTTCACCGAAGGGCCTCCGGACCCCCAGGTCTCTCAGGATACCGAGCATGGTATGCTCTAACCAGGCGATTAGCGTGCACTAACCTGACTGGTAGCCATGATCGATCCTCAGGATCGTACCCCTTCCAATGTACAAGATATTGCAAGGAACCGCGTACCCACCGGGACTGTACAATGTTTTGCACTTCGAACTCCATATGACCGTCTACCAACACTGGAGTTGGTTTAGAACCAGGTTCCTCTACCACCGAGCCTACAGGCTTGAGTATTGACCTATGGAACACATTATGAAGTTTCAAGGATGAAGGGAGAAGTATGCGATATGCCAGTGGGTTGATTACCTCGGTTATCAAAAAAGGGCCAATGAATTTAGGTCCCAGCTTGGCGGAAGGTAATTTTAAGGTTATGTTTCGCGCAGAAAGCCATACCTTATCCCCACTCTGTAGTGTCTGACCCGGATCCCTCTTATTGTCAGCAAAGTGTTTCTATTTCTCCTGTGCTCTGGAAATGTTCGCCCGAACCTTAGTCCATAAATGGTAAAAAGAAAAGAAAAAACAATCCAGCTCACCATACTGCCCTGCCGGCAGAATCCAAATCCTTGCGCACAGACTTGACCAGGCAGTCAATCAACAGTGAAAAAGAAAGAAAAGAAATTCCAGCGCCAGAAATGAAAAATTAGAAATCCATTTTATTGTGCCAATGCATATTAAAATTCCAGCAGGTACAGCATACTAGTCGGATGACTGCAGAACAACGCGTTTCGACGCCTCAGGTCTTAATCATGTTAGTCCATAAATCACTTATTCTGCTGACAGAGTCCTCAGCCCCTGAACAGTTTGAATCCAGCCGTGAGAACTCACCAAAGTGAGGGTTCAATCCATAATTAATAAAAAACGGTGACCTACCCGTGGATTGGTTTATTCGACTGTTAAAAGCGAACTCCGCCAATGGTAAGGCCTCGCACCAGTCGTCCTGTAACGTAGAAGTCAAACACCGGAGGATCTGTTCCAATGACTGATTGGTGCGTTCTGTCTGTCCATTGCTCCCTGGGTGGTAAGCTGAGGAGAAAGACAGAGATATCCCCAACTTCCTGCAGAAAGCCTGCCAAAACTTAGCCACAAATTGTGTCCCCCTGTCAGAAACAATGTTAGTAGGTACCCCATGGAGGCGAACAATTTGAGAAAGAAAGTGTCAAGACAGAACTTCTGCAGATGGTAACTTAGTCATGGGTACAAAATGTGCCATCTTAGAGAATCTATCTACAATTACCCAAATTACCATATTACCCCGAGAAGGAGGGAGGTTAGTGATGAAGTCCATGGACAAATGAGTCCACGACATTCTTGGAATTGGTAAAGGCACCAATTCCCCAGCCGGCCGGCAATGAGAGCTCTTTGAACATGCGCAAACCCCACAAGCAGTGACATGTTTCTTAATCTCTGCCGACATAAATGGCCACCAAAAGACTCTTTTAATTGCCTCACCTGTGGCAGCAATACCTGGATGAGCACCCAATTTAGAGTCATGAAACTCTCGCAGGAGATCGGAACGCAAGTGTTGTGGGACAAACAATTAATTAGGGGGTTTGGATCTTGGAGCTAAAGATTGAGCCTCCATAATCTCCCGCTCCAGTTCCGATGACAGCGCAGCTAGAACCACCCCAGGTTGAAGAATGGATGACGGCGGATCGGGGCAGACAATGGTTCAAAACTGCGTGATAATGCATCTGCTTTCACATTTTTAGACCCTGGACGGAATGTAATTGAGAATTGAAATCTGGAAAAAAAAGTGACCAAGGGCCTGTCTGTGGGTCAATCTTTTAGCAGTTTTGATATGTTCCAGATTTTTGTGATCAGTGATGACCGTAATCGGATGTTCTGCCCCTTCCAAAAAATGTCTCCATTCTTCAAATGCCAGCTTAATTGCCAAAAGCTCTCTATTCCCAACATCGTAGTTTCTCTCTGCCGGAGAAAACTTTTTGGAAAAATAAGCACAAGGTCTAAGGTTAGTCAGAGTAGCTGGCCCCTGAGACAATACAGCCCCTACCCCTACCTCAGAGGTGTCAACCTCCACAACAAATGGCAAGGATGGGTCTGGTTGCACTAGTATTGGAGCAGAAATAAAGCAATTTTTTAGAACCAGAAAGGACTGTTTCGCCGAGGGAGACAAATTTTTTATATCAGCCCCTTTGCATGTGAGATCGGTGAGAGGCTTCACAATCTGTGAGAAGCCCTTGATGAATCTACAGTAATAATTCGTGAATCCCAAGAAGCGCTGGAGTCCTTTCAGGTCCTGAGGTTGGACCCACTCCACAATGGCTTGCACCTTCTTACGATCCATTCGAAACCCCTGTGGCGAGATTATGAGCCCCAAGAACGTAAGCTCCTGGACAAAAAATGTACATTTTTCAGGTTTAACAAATAATTGGTTTTCCCTGAGCCTTTGAAGCACCATTTTGACATGCAACAAATGAGACTCTTTGTCAGTCGAGTAAATCAGAATATCATCCAAGAAAATGACAACAAAGCGGCCGATGAGATCCGCGAACACCACATTAATGAAATTTTGAAAAACCGCTGGTGCAATAGTGAGGCCAAACGGCATCACTAAATTTTCAAACAATCCCTCTGACGTGAGAAATGCAGTTTTCCATTCGTCCCCTTCTTTATTTCTTATCAAATTATAAGCCCCTCTAAGATCCAATTTGAAGAACCATTTTGCCCCTGAGAGTTGGTTACACAAATCTGGAATCAGGGGTAAGGCCTCTTTCACACATCAGGTTTTCGCCGTCAGGCGCGATCCGGCGCTTTTGACAGAAACTGGATCCGGCGAAATGCAATGCCGGATCCGGTTTCCCCCCCATTGACTTGCATTTGCGCCGGATCGCGCCGGATGGCCATGCGTTTCATCCGGTTTTCGCCGGATCCGGCAATGTGTCGCGATCCGGCGTCTGGAAAAAACGGCTACTGTAACGTTTTTTGTCTCCGGCGAAAAAGCCGGACACGCCGGATCCGGCGCGTCCGGCTTTTTCACACAATGAAAGCCTATGAGCGCCGCAATGCGCCTGATCCAGCGAAAGCCGGATCCGGTGGCCGGATCCGGTTTTTTTGGTCTGAGCATGCTCAGTAGCTCTGCCCACAAGACATATATAAAAGCAAGACAGTGGGACCCACAGCCACACCCAACATGCCACCCAAGAAAGCAACCAAGCGCAGCAGGAGAAGGCAGGAGACCACTGCAGCACCATCAGCACCACCACCACCCCAAATGGAGCAGCAAATGGAACATGCTGAGGAGGGGAGTCCAGCAGCAGATGAGAGACGGTAATTATCAAATCCCCCATTCCTCCAAACTAGGGCCATGGAATATCAAGATATTCATTGGCCCTTTGTTTCTCTTTATTCAACAGCCGCCAAAGAGATGCAGCAGCAGCAGCAGCAGCAGAAATGGCATCACTGGCAGCAGCAACAGCAGCAGCAATACCCACAGCCATGGAGTCTGGCCATCAACAGGACAGCACATCTTCTTCTGGGAGCCCTCCCTCGCATCGTCAGCGTTTGACGGTAAGTTTTTATTTCCAAAATCCATCATCTCTGTAATATATGTCTATTCATTGCCTTTTATTTCAAAACAGGAATCACAAGATGAAGAGGAGCTCCCAGAAGAAGAAGGAAGGGGTGGACAGACACCTGGAGTGGGCTCACAATTGGTAAGTTTTTTGCATCAAACGCAGAAACACAACATCACACTACACACAACACATAGAAAACAATGTTCTGCAGACCACACACAGCAAACAAATGCCTACATCCAAAGACATAACATTTTTTGTTTTCTTCTCTAGTCTTCCCAATCTGGTGCTCGGCCAAGAGGTCCTCGCAGTGCCTCCCAGGGTCGTCGGCGACAGCAACGCGGCGGTCACCATCGTGTAAGTATAAATATTTTTGCTTTGTTTTTTTGCACTTTTTATTTCATTTCTTTTGTGGAGGCTAATTATGTTATTTTTGTCTTTTTCTTTAACAGCCTTCACAGCGTGCTCCCGACTCTGACGGTGAGGATGGAGGACTCGATGTGGACCACCTCATCGATCTCGTCAGAGAAAGGGAGCCGCTCTGGAATATGGCTGACCGCCGCCACGCTGACCTTTTCGTTACCCGACGACTCTGGGAGGAAATCTGTTCGCTCCTTGTGGGCCGCTGGGAGGACCTCGATGTTCGGGCCCAGATTAAAGAGCGTAAGTATATACAGTACCGGTTGCTTGATGTAAACCAGTGTTTCCCGAACTCCAGTCCTCGTGGTCCCCACGGATCATGTGTTCAGGATTTCTATTTACTATGGAAATCCTGAAAACATGACCCCTGGGGACCATGAGGACTGGAGTTTGTGGAACACTGATGTTGTATACTAACCACTCCTTTCTCGTTTCAGGGAACAGAATTGTGAATCGGTGGCGGTCTGTGAGGGATCGTTTTAAGAAGGAGTTCAATAAAGAGATGCGGGCCCCGAGTGGATCTGGAGGACGCAGGAGCAAGTACAAGTACGCACAAGCCCTGTCGTTCCTCCGGGAGACAATGCTCACCAGAAGGTAAATATTACACACCACATGTGACAAAAAAATGTTTAGATGTAACTTTTTTTTTTCAGCCAGGGCCATACCATGTCACTATTTTAATTGTTTTTTTTTCTCTTTATTCCACAGCACGGTGAGCAGCACTCGGGAGCCTGCACGATTGGACCCTTCTGAGGCGATCCCTGAGGAGACCGGCACCGAGGGACACTTCGACCGCCCCGGTACATCTGCACCTTCCCAGCCTTCCCACACATTCGACCCATCTGTCCCATCCACCAGCACAGGAGCATCGTGGCCGCCTACATTACATGAAGCTGCTGGTGAGGAGATCGCTTTCCCTTTACCCCACCCTTCTGCCCCTGCCACCTCTAGTACACCTGCGGGTACTGGGCGACAGCGGCAGAGGGGTCAGGAAAAGAGTTATGCGCAAGAGTTGTTGCATCTGAATGCATCTTTCCAGAACTGTCTAAAAGTCTTGTCAGAGCAAATCTCCGCAGGCTTTCAGCAGATCAACTCCAGCATTCTGGAGGTGAAGACACTTCTGCAAACCATGCATTCAGAAGCAAGATCTTCGCCAAACCACACCTTTTTCAGGTCTGTTGTGGAGCGCATGGCAACACTATCTCCAACCCAGCAGATGCATGTAATGCATTCGTGCCACGGTGCTCTACAGCAGGTTACCTCCCAACCTCCACCTCCCACCACTGTAGTTCCTCCACCTGCACCCCCTCCAGCCACTTTCCATCCTCCCCCTCCTATTACATCTGCACCCCCTCCAGCCACTTTCCATCCTCCCCCTCCTATTACATCTGCACCCCCTCCAGCCACTTTCCATCCTCCCCCTCCTATTACATACCAGCAACCTCCCCAGTACCAGACATCTCCCCACTTCCAGCAACCTGCCCCATACCAAACTCCTTCCCCGTACCAAACTCCTTCCCCGTACCAAACTCCTTCCCCATACAACTTTCCATCAACATCATCTGCTCCTACAGTCCCTGCCCAACCCTCCACTCCACCGCCCACCACCTCTTCTGCCTCCCACATGTCCACCCATTCTGTAGCTTTTTCCACACCTTCACCTCTAACTGTTCCTTCCCCACCACGATCCCAGTCCTCTCTCCACACACCCAGTGTCGAAGTGTCCCGCAGCCCCTCCAGCAGTATTTCCACCCCACACTACACAGATTTGTAATGTGTGTTTTTTAATAAAAATGCCCATTGGGTTTAAAACCTTTATTAAAAAAGTTTTTTGCACTTTAAAAACATTTTACAAAAAAAAAAAAAAATTTTAAATAAAAGTTAAATTATCGTTTCACAATAGTTGTCTGTCATTTCTTTCTGCGGCGAACTATGTTTAAAAAAAAGGTTAAATACAGGGTATTTGAAAGGTAAAAAGGTATTCAAAACCAGGTATATAACTGTGGGTAAATTTTAGCTTTTTGCCACAGTTGTGTTCCTGGTTGTGTTTGAAGCAAAGTATTTCACCTAAAAAGTTGTGTTTATTGTTGGTGATTTCCTAACAATGTACACAACTTTTGTTAAAAGGTGAAATACTTTGCATAAAACACAACCAGGTACACACCTGTGGCCTAAAGCTAAAAATAGTAAGACCATGACAAGATAGCCAACTTTGGTTGGCAAAGGTATATACTGTTGGTCCAGAAGGTACACAAGTTTGGTTAGGGCACAAATCTTTCACACTCTGTCATCCTGCCAGTGTACTCTGCCTTGAGGTGACATAAAGTATAGTGCAAAATTGTCCCTCATTACTGAAACCGTCACAGAACTTCTAGTGGTAATGTCATGGTAATCTTGCAAGGTGGTTTCTTCAGAGGTGTCCTCAATGGAAATGGGTTCCTTGCATATAACAAAATTGTGGAGTACCACGCACGCTTTGATCACCTCGTCCACAGTTTCTGTCTTGAGGTTGATCGCAGTCAATAGGACCCGCCATTTGGCTGTCAGAATACCAAAGGTACATTCAACCATTATTCTTGCTCTTGTGAGGCGGTAATTAAAAATGCGTTTTGGTCTTGTCAATCCTCTGCTAGAGTACGGTTTCAAAAGGTGTTCTGACAGCTGGAAGGCTTCATCCCCTACACAGACAAATGGCATAGGTGGACCAGATGTTTGCGGCAGCGGTCTAGGTGGTGGGAACTGGAAGGTGTTTCCATACAGTTTACGCCCCATGGCAGACAGTTTGAAAACTTGAGAGTCATTGGAGCGGCCATAGGCCCCAATATCAACCGCAATAAATTTGTATTCCGCGTCAGCGATGGCCATGAGGACAATTGAAAAATATTTCTTGTAATTGAAATATTCCGATCCCGATCCAGCTGGCTTTACAATGCGGATATGTTTCCCGTCCACAGCGCCCAAGCAGTTGGGAAACTGACATATCTGTTGAAACTTGTCAGCAATTTCAATCCACCTCTCTGTTGTGGGCTCTGGTAAAAACTCTTCAGCTAAGGAGTCCCACAGTGCACGGCATGTGTACTTCACAATTCCAGATATGGTGGAAATCCCGAGTCTGTACTGGAAATGCAGTGACGAAAGGGATTCTCCAGTTGCAAGAAATCTGTGGGGAATTAAAAAACAATAAATTAGTTTTAAATCACAGCATTACATACCAAAACTGACCTATAACACTTGGAGATACAAACTACCACCAACAAGATTGCAGTGAAAGTGTGCTCTGATGCGAGCATATCCAATAAATGTGGCTTACCTTAAAGTCACCATCAGACGCTCTGCGGGTGAAACAGAGAAGCGGCAATAGGTGTCCGCTTTTCTTATGAGGTGTGCAATGCGCTCCACCAAGTAATCAAAATTCTCCATTTTCATCCGCACATATCCAAAAAATTTATCCGGGTTTCGTCTAAGGTCCATGCAGAGTGTAGAATAGACCCCACGCGTCATTCTCTTGGCTGTGATGGGGTGGATCCACAAACGTCGTCTACGATGCCTGATGCGCTGCTGTCTCACTCTCTCCTTCTCCAGAACAATCACCCTCAAACGATTCGCCTCCGCTATAAAATCCGCCAAATTCTTCAAAATATTTCCAATGACAACATCCATCTTCGCCAGTAACTTGCTCTTCTCTCCAACCTGCACTTTCTCCTCTACAACCTGTCAAAGAAGGGCTGTAGGAACATGCTATATATAGTTTTCCAGTAGCCAATCCCATTCGGAAGGCCACAAGGGTCAATTTTAAAAACCGGATCCGGCGTAATCCGTCGAAAAACGGATAGAAAAACGGATGAACCGGATGAGACGGATCCGGTTTTGTCTGTCAAGAAAAAGACGGATCCGGCAGAAAACCGGATCCGTCACATCCGGTTTTACGAAACATTTGCCGGATCCGGCGTTCCGGCACGACGCCGGATCGCGCCTGACACCGAAAACCTGATGTGTGAAAGTAGCCTAAGGGATACGTATTCCTGACAGTAATTTTGTTGAGTTCTCGGAAGTCGAGGCAGGGGAGCAGGCCACCATCTTTTTTTTAAACAAAGAACCCCGCTGCTACTGGAGAAACTGAGGGTCTTATAAGCCCTTTACGGGAGACTTTCCGTTATGTAGTCCTTCATTGCCAGACGCTCAGGTCCTGACAAATTAAATAAACGGGCTTTGGGCAATTTGGCCCCAGGGAATAGGTCTATTGTGCAATCGAATGACCTATGTGGGGGTAATACCTCAGCCTCGCTTTCAGAGAACACGACCTCAAAGTCCTTAAGGTACTCCGGAATACCCTCCAGACAAACAGAAGATTTATAGGCAGGTTTTGTGGGTGTAACACAGAACACAGGTTTATAGAAACAGTCAATACATTTAGGACCCCACTTAACAATTTCTATTTTCTCCCAATCAATAACTGGGTTGTGCCGTTGAAGCCACGGCATGCCCTATACCAGCCCTTCGGGCAGGTTGTCCATGACAAAACATTTCATCTCCTCAACATGGGAGGAACCAACATGCAAAACAAAACTTTTAGTAACATAATGAATCCCCGAACCGGTGAGTGGGGAAGCGTCTATGGCAACGATTTTCAGAGGGGTCTCCAACCTGACTGTCCCTATCTTGACCCTGGAGACGGTACTGGAACTGACCAGGTTAAGTGATGAACTGCAGTCCACCAAGGCTGTAGAAACAAAATGGTAGTTGTCTACGACCAGTTCGACATTAAGCAGAAATTTAGGGCATGAGATAAAAAGTACCTGAGGGTCTGGGCAGCCTCCTCGATCACTACCAAGACCTAGTAGTTTCCGGTCGGCTTGGAGGACGTTGGACACAATGGACAATCTCTCCTCCAATGTCCTGGCTCCCCACAGTAGAAGCAAAGTTGTTTCTCATGGCGGCACTTCCTCTCTTTCTCTCTGACCGAGGTGGCGCCAATTTCCATAGGCACAGGACTGGCCTCCACCTCTTTACTGCTGGAAAACAAGGATGATTCGGAGTGCATAACCCCTCTCGCTCTGAGCCGGCGATCCATCCGCACGGCTTGGGTCATGGCATCTTCCAGGTTGTCAGGAGATGGATGCAGGGCCAAGGCATCCTGAAGGCGTTCTAACAGGCCTCTAAGGAATAGTCCTCGCAGAGCGGCATCATCCCAGGAGACCTCTGCTGACCACCGTCGGAATTCGGAGCAGAACCACTCTGCTGAGTGCCAACCCTGACGTGTGCTCATCACCATGTCCTCTGCCAGGTGAACCCTGTCTGGTTCGTCATAAATGCGGCCCAAGGCCTCAAAAAATGCATCCACAGTCATACGTTCTGGGGCTGTGGGGGCAAGGGAGAACGCCCAGGCTTGTGGGGCACCCTAAAGTAGGGAAATAATCACCCCCCACCCTCTGGAATTCTCCCCCAGACGAACGGGGTCTCAGGGAAAAAAACAATTTGCATCCCTCTCTAAAAGCCCTGTACTCCCTTTTGTCCCCAGAAAAGGAGTCCGGCAGTTTAACCGGAGACTCCGGGGAAGTAAGTGACACGTCCCTGGTATTGGGACCGAGGGCCCCCTGTACAGTATTAACCATCTGCTGCTGGGTTTGGGCCATAGAGCGATACTCCACATTTAGTTTCTGAAACATCTGCGACAATTGTTTAACCTGATCAGATAATGTTTGCATAGGCTCCATGATGCAAGCTGTAATTCCCACACACCTTTCTTTCAGGGGCGGGGGAAAGGAACTGTTTTGGTCATTTATAATGTCAGACTTTTAGTCTGGGACCGGGTTACTGCCTGACAGCTCAGGGGGCTAGCACACAGGGTGGTGGACTGATACACACCGTCTTACCTCGCAGAGGGAGGCAGGGGCACCACGTGGGTGCAGGCAACCCGGGTCCAGGACCTTCGGGAAGGGCAGAGCGGTATGGAAGAGCTCAAAGCCCGAAGGACCTGCGGTCACGTGACCGTGCGCCAGAGGGAGGGGGCGGAGCTATCGCTGTGCTCCCAAAACGCTGCTGTAACTGGTGACACGGGAGAATAACAGAGTAGTCAGACAAAGCCAAGGTCATACACTACACGGGCAGGTGCGGTATCGGGGGGTATTCAGTAGGGAGGTCAGACAAAGCCAAGGGTCATACACAGCACGGGCAAAGCAGGTGCAGAGTCAGCGAACCAAAGACGTAAACCGGAACAGAGCAGGATCAAAATACCAGGCAGACAGACAATGATTGGCGTGAAGCACGGACAGAGCAGGGTCGGGCACACTCAGATAGGAGTATAAACGACAGGGGACGGCTCTCCCCTGATGCTATAAGAACCCTCCCCAGATCCACAGAGAGGTTCCCAAAGTTAACTCCTAAACTACCTACCCAAGACTCAAAACATACCATGACAGCAGGTTCACACTGAGCACTTGTGATAGACATGACAGAGTCTGGAGACACTGCAGAGAATGTTCTGCTGCCTGCAACATCCTCCAGCATGACTGGTTTGGCAGTGGGTCAGTAATGGTATGAGGAGGCATTTCTTTGAAGGGCACAACAGCCCTCCATGTGACAGCCAGAGGTACCCTGGCTGCATTAGATACCAGGATGAGATCCTCAGACCATTTTGAAACCACATGCAGGTGCACTGGGCTCTGGGTTCCTTCTGATGCATGACAATGCTAAACCTCATGTGGCTGAAGTGTATCAGCAGTTCCTGCATGATGAAGGCATTGATGCTATGGACTGGCCTGCCCTTTCCCCACACCTGAATCCAATCGAGCACATCTGGGACATCATGACTCGTTCCATCCACCAATGCCACTGTGCACCACAGACTGTCCAGGAGTTGTCTGTTGCTTTAATCCAGGTCAGGGAGGAGATCCCTTAGGAGAACATCCGCTGCTTCATCAGGACCATGCCCAGGCATTGAAAGGAGGTCGTACAGGCATGTGGAGGCCACACACACTACTGAGCATCATTTCCTTGTCTTGAGGCATTTCCACTGAAGTTGGATCAGCCTGTAATTTGATTTTACACTTTGATTTTAAGTATCATTCCAAATCCAGACATACATGGAATATTAATTTTGATTTACATTGATCATTTTTATGTTTTATCATTCTCAATGCATTCCACCATGTAATAAATAAAGATCCATAACTCCTTTATTTTTTGAGCAATGTATATACAGTGGGGAAAAAAAGTATTTAGTCAGTCAGCAATAGTGCAAGTTCCACCACTTAAAAAGATGAGAGGCGTCTGTAATTTACATCATAGGTAGACCTCAACTATGGGAGACAAACTGAGAAAAAAAAATCCAGAAAATCACATTGTCTGTTTTTTTTTCATTTTATTTGCATATTATGGTGGAAAATAAGTATTTGGTCAGAAACAAGCAATCAAGATTTCTGGCTCTCACAGACCTGTAACTTCTTCTTTAAGAGTCTCCTCTTTCCTCCACTCATTACCTGTAGTAATGGCACCTGTTTAAACTTGTTATCAGTATAAAAAGACACCTGTGCACACCCTCAAACAGTCTGACTCCAAACTCCACTATGGTGAAGACCAAAGAGCTGTCAAAGGACACCAGAAACAAAATTGTAGTGAAGAAATCAACTGTGGGAGCAATAATTAGAAAATGGAAGACATACAAGACCACTGATAATCTCCCTCGATCTGGTGCTCCACGCAAAATCCCACCCCGTGGGGTCAGAATGATCACAAGAACGGTGAGCAAAAATCCCAGAACCACGCGGGGGGACCTAGTGAATGAACTGCAGAGAGCTGGGACCAATGTAACAAGGCCTACCATAAGTAACACACTACGCCACCATGGACTCAGATCCTGCAGTGCCAGACGTGTCCCACTGCTTAAGCCTGAACATGTCCGGGCCCGTCTGAAGTTTGCTAGAGAGCATTTGGATGATCCAGAGGAGTTTTGGGAGAATGTCCTATGGTCTGATGAAACCAAACTGGAACTGTTTGGTAGAAACACAACTTGTCGTGTTTGGAGGAAAAAGAATACTGAGTTGCATCCATCAAACACCATACCTACTGTAAAGCATGGTGGTGGAAACATCATGCTTTGGGGCTGTTTCTCTGCAAAGGGGCCAGGACGAGTGATCCGGGTACATGAAAGAATGATTGGGGCCATGTATCGTGAGATTTTGAGTGCAAACCTCCTTCCATCAGCAAGGGCATTGAAGATGAAACGTGGCTGGGTCTTTCAACATGACAATGATCCAAAGCACACCGCCAGGGCAACGAAGGAGTGGCTTCGTAAGAAGCATTTCAAGGTCCTGGAGTGGCCTAGTCAGTCTCCAGATCTCAACCCTATAGAAAACCTTTGGAGGGAGTTGAAAGTCCGTGTTGCCAAGCGAAAAGCCAAAAACATCACTGCTCTAGAGGAGATCTGCATGGAGGAATGGGCCAACATACCAACAACAGTGTGTGGCAACCTTGTGAAGACTTACAGAAAACGTTTGACCTCTGTCATTGCCAACAAAGGATATATCACAAAGTATTGAGATGAAATTTTGTTTCTGACCAAATACTTATTTTCCACCATAATATGCAAATAAAATGAAAAAAAAAACAGACAATGTGATTTTCTGGATTTTTTTTTCTCAGTTTGTCTCCCATAGTTGAGGTCTACCTATGATGTAAATTACAGACGCCTCTCATCTTTTTAAGTGGTGGAACTTGCACTATTGCTGACTGACTAAATACTTTTTTTCCCCACTGTGTGTATATATATATATATATATATATATATATATTTAAAAAAGAAAGACGTAAGAAAGATCATATAATTTGTTTTCTGGGCATAAGAACATTAACAATACTGATAAAAAACAAAGCAAAAGCATGGCAAAGGTATGACAGTAAATTTGCATATGTATTCCTTAACCCCCTAACGTCCAATGCCCAGTCAGTGCAGCACCTCAGCTCTGCCAGTGGCTGAGCTTCTGCACTAACAGCGAGGAGCGAGGAGCGGTGTCAGTGCCAACCCTGGCTGTTAACCCCATAAATGCTGCGATCGAGTGCAATCGCAGCATTCAGGAGGGAGGTAGAGGGTCTGCAGCTCCCTCTGCCTTCAGACTGGATTCCCCACGACGTCATTTCGGACGCACGATTATTGAAATGATGACCTGGGTCGTCATGATGGGGGTCACCAAGCTACAGAAATCTTCTATGACCATGCTCACAGCATGGTGTCAGAAGATTTCAGTATAGGTATAATGCAGGGCAATGCAAGTGCATTACAATGCATTATACCTTCAATCAAAGTAAAAACAGTGAAAGGACTAGGTAAAAAAAAAGGGAAAAAAAAGTAAATAAAAATACAAAATAATAATAATAATAATAATAATAATAATAATAATAAATCCACATTTTTATGTAAAAAAAAAGTACACGTTTGGTAATGCTCGTCGGCAATAATCCGATCTATAAAAGTGTCATGTTAGCTAAGGCTACTTTCACACATCAGGTTTTCGGCGTCAGGCGCGATCCGGCAAATGTTTAGTAAAACCGGATGTGACGGATCCGGTTTTCTGCCGGATCCGTCTTTTTCTTGACAGACAAAACCGGATCCGTCTCATCCGGTTCATCCGTTTTTCTATCCGTTTTTCGACGGATTACGCCGGATCCGGTTTTTAAAATTGACCCTTGTGGCCTTCCGAACGGGATTGGCTACTGGAAAACTATATATAGCATGTTCCTACAGCCCTTCTTTGACAGGTTGTAGAGGAGAAAGTGCAGGTTGGAGAGAAGAGCAAGTACTGGCAAAGATGGATGTTGTCATTGGAAATATTTTGAAGAATTTGGCGGATTTTACAGCGGAGGCAAATCGTTTGAGGGTGATTGTTCTGGAGAAGGAGAGAGCGAGACAGCAGCGCATCAGGCATCGTAGACGACGTTTGTGGATCCACCCCATCACAGCCAAGAGAATGACGCGTGGGGTCTATTCTACACTATGCATGGACCTTCGACGAAACCCGGATACATTTTTTGGATATGTTAGGATGAAAATGGAGAATTTTGATTACTTGGTGGAGCGCATTGCACACCTCATAAGAAAAGCGGACACCTATTGCCGCTTCTCCGTTTCACCCGCAGAGCGTCTGATGGTGACTTTAAGGTAAGCCACATTTATTGGATATGATCGCATCAGAGCACACTTTCACTGCAATCTTGTTGGTGGTAATTTGTATCTCCAAGTGTTAGGTCAGTTTTGGTATGTAATGCTGTGATTTAAAACTAATTTATTGTTTGTTAATTCCCCACAGATTTCTTGCAACTGGAGAATCACTTTCGTCACTGCATTTCCAGTACAGACTCGGGATTTCCACCATATCTGGAATTGTGAAGTACACATGCCGTGCACTGTGGGACTCCTTAGCTGAAGAGTTTTTACCAGAGCCCACAACAGAGAGGTGGATTGAAATTGCTGACAAGTTTCAACAGATATGTCAGTCTCCCAACTGCTTGGGCGCTGTGGACGGGAAACATATCCGCATTGTAAAGCCAGCTGGATCTGGATCGGAATATTTCAATTACAAGAAATATTTTTCAATTGTCCTCATGGCCATCGCTGACGCGGAATACAAATTTATTGCGGTTGATATTGGGGCCTATGGCCGCTCCAATGACTCTCAAGTTTTCAAACTGTCTGCCATGGGGCGTAAACTGTATGGAAACACCTTCCAGTTCCCACCACCTAGACCGCTGCCGCAAACATCTGGTCCACCTATGCCATTTGTCTGTGTAGGGGATGAAGCCTTCCAGCTGTCAGAACACCTTTTGAAACCGTACTCTAGCAGAGGATTGACAAGACCAAAACGCATTTTTAATTACCGCCTCACAAGAGCAAGAAGAATGGTTGAATGTACCTTTGGTATTCTGACAGCCAAATGGCGGGTCCTATTGACTGCGATCAACCTCAAGACAGAAACTGTGGACGAGGTGATCAAAGCGTGCGTGGTACTCCACAATTTTGTTATATGCAAGGAACCCATTTCCATTGAGGACACCTCTGAAGAAACCACCTTGCAAGATTACCATGACATTACCACTAGAAGTTCTGTGACGGTTTCAGTAATGAGGGACAATTTTGCACTATACTTTATGTCACCTCAAGGCAGAGTACACTGGCAGGATGACAGAGTGTAAAAGATTTGTGCCCCAAACTTGTGTACCTTCTGTACCAACAGTATATACCTTTGCCAACCAAAGTTGGCTATCTTGTCATGGTCTCTATTTTTAGCTTTAGGCCACAGGTGTGTACCTGGTTGTGTTTTATGCAAAGTATTTCACCTTTTAACAAAAGTTGTGTACATTGTTAGGAAATCACCAACAATAAACACAACTTTTTAGGTGAAATACTTTGCTTCAAACACAACCAGGAACACAACTGTGGCAAAAAGCTAAAATTTACCCACAGTTATATACCAAGTTTTGAATACCATTTCACCTTTTAAATACCCTGTATTTAACCTTTTTCGCCGCAGAAAGAAATGACAGACAACCAGTGTAAAATAATTTAACTTTTATTGAAAAATGTTTTTTTTAGTAAACTTTTTTAAAATTTTAATAAACATGTTTAATAAAAATTTGAAACTATAAAACTGAAACCATAAAACTGGTCATTTTTATTTAAAAACACACATTATAATTCTGTGTAGTGGAAATACTGCTGTAGGGGCTGCGGGACACTTCGACACTGGGAGTGTGGAGAGAGGACTGGGATCGTTGTGGCGAAGGAACAGTTAGAGGTGAAGGTGTGGAAAAAACTACAGAATGGGTGGACATGTGGGAAGCAGAAGAGGTGGTGGGTGGTGGAGTGGAGGGTTGGGCAGGGACTGTAGGAGCAGATGATGTTGATGGCAAGTTGTATGGGGAAGGAGTTTGGTACGGGGCAGGTTGCTGGAAGTGGGGAGATGTCTGGTACGGGGCAGGTTGCTGGAAGTGGGGAGATGTCTGGTACGAGGCAGGTTGCTGGAAGTGGGGAGATGTCTGGTACGGGGCAGGTTGCTGGAAGTGGGGAGATGTCTGGTACGGGGCAGGTTGCTGGAAGTGGGGAGATGTCTGGTACTGGGGAGGTTGCTGGTACTGGGGAGTTTGCAGGTACTGTGGAGGTTGCTGGTACTGGTGAGGTTGCTGGTGCTGGGGAGGTGGCTGGTGCTGGGGAGGTGGCTGGTGCTGGGGAGGTGGCTGGTGCTGGGGAGGTTGCTGGTGCTGGGGAGGTGGCTGGTGCTGGGGAGGTGGCTGGTATGTAATAGGAGGGGGAGGATGGAAAGTGGCTGGAGGTGGATGGTATGTAATAGGAGGGGGAGGATGGAAAGTGGCTGGAGGGGGTGTAGATGTAATAGGAGGGGGAGGATGGAAAGTGGCTGGAGGGGGTGTAGATGTAATAGGAGGGGGAGGATGGAAAGTGGCTGGAGGGGGTGCAGGTGGAGGAACTACTGTGGTGGGAGGAGGAGGAGGAGGTTGGGAGGTAACTTGCTGGAGAGCAGCGTGGCATGAATGCATTACATGCATCTGCTGGGCAGGAGAGAGCGTTTCCATGCGCTCCACAACAGACCTGAAAAAGGTGTGGTTTGGCGAAGATCTTGCTTCTGAATGCATGGTTTGCAGAAGTGTCTTCACCTCCAGAATGCTGGAGTTGATCTGCTGATAGCCTGCGGAGATTTGCTCTGACAAGACTTTTAGACAGTTCTGGAAGATGCATTCAGATGCAAGAACTCTGGCGCATAAGTCTTTTCCTGACCCCTCTGCCGCTGCCGCCCAGTACCCGCAGGTGTACTAGAGGTGGCAGGGGCAGAAGGGTGGGGTAAAGGGAAAGCGATCTCCTCACCAGCAGCTTCATGTAATATAGGCGGCCACGATGCTCCTGTGCTGGTGGATGGGACAGATGGGTCGAATGTGTGGGAAGGCTGGGAAGGTGCAGATGTACCGGGGCGGTCGAAGTGTCCCTCGGTGCCGGTCTCCTCAGGGATCGCCTCAGAAGGGTCCAATCGTGCAGGCTCCCGAGTGCTGCTCACCGTGCTGTGGAATAAAGAGAAAAAAAAACAATTAAAATACTGACATGGTATGGCCCTGGCTGAAAAAAAAATTTACATCTAACATTTTTTTCACATGTGGTGTGTAATATTTACCTTCTGGTGACCATTGTTTCCCGGAGGAACGACAGGGCTTCTGTGTACTTGTACTTGCTCCTGCGTCCTCCAGATCCACTCGGGGCCCGCATCTCTTTATTGAACTCCTTCTTGAAACGATCCCTCACAGACCGCCACCGATTCACAATTCTGTTCCCTGAAACGAGAAAGGAGTGGTTAGTATACAATATCAGTGTTTCCCAAACTCCAGTCCTCATGGTCCCCAGGGGTCATGTTTTCAGGATTTCCATAGTAAATAGAAATCCTGAACACATGATCCGTGGGGACCACGAGGACTGGAGTTCGGGAAACACTGGTTTACATCAAGCAACCGGTACTGTATATACTTACGCTCTGTAATCTGGGCCCGAACATCGAGGTCCTCCCAGCGGCCCACAAGGAGCGAACAGATTTCCTCCCAGAGTCGTCGGGTAACGATCAGGTCAGCGTGGCGGCGGTCAGCCATATTCCAGAGCGGCTCCCTTTCTCTGACAAGATCGATGAGGCGGTCCATATCAATCCCTCCATCCTCAACGTCAGAGTCGGGAGCACGCTGTGAAGGCTGTTAAAGAAAAAGACAAAAATAACATAATTAGCCTCCACAAAAGAAATGAAATAAAAAGTGCAAAAAAACAAAGCAAAAATATTTATACTTACACGCTGGTGACCGCCGCGTTGCTGTCGCCGACGACCCTGGGAGGCACTGCGAGCACCTCTTGGCCAAGCACCAGATTGGGAAGACTAGAGAAGAAAACAAAAAAAGTTATGTCTTTGGATGTAGGCATTTGTTTGCTGTGTGTGGTCTGCAGAACATTGTTTTCTATGTGTTGTGTGTAGTGTGATGTTGTGTTTCTGCGTTTGATGCAAAAAACTTACCAATTGTGAGCCCACTCCAGGTGTCTGTCCACCCCTTCCTTCTTCTTCTGGGAGCTCCTCTTCATCTTGTGATTCCTGTTTTGAAATAAAAGGCCATGAATAGACATATATTACAGAGAAGATGGATTTTGGAAATAAAAACTTACCGTCAAACGCTGACGATGCGAGGGAGGGCTCCCAGAAGATGATGTGCTGTCTTCCTGGTGGCCATACTCCATGCCTGTGGGTGGTGTTGCAGCTGCTGCCATTGCTGCTGCTGCTGCTGCTGCATCTATTGGGCGGCTGTTGAATAAAGAGAAACAAAGGGCCAATGAATATCTTGATATTCAATAGCCCTAGTTTGGAGGAATGGGTGATTTGATAATTACCGTCTCTCATCTGCTGCTGGACTCCCCTCCCGTTGTTCAGCATGCTGCTCCAATTGGGGTGGTGCTGATGGTGCTGCTGCAGATGTCTCCTGCCTTCTCCTGCGCCTGGTTGCTGTCTTGGGTGGCATGTTGGGTGTGGCTGTGGGTCCCACTGTCTTGCTTTTATATATGTCTTGTGGGCAGAGCTACTGAGCATGCTCAGACCAAAAAACCGGATCCGGCCGCCGGATCAGGCTTTCGCCGGATCCGGCGCATTGCGGCGCTCATAGGCTTTCATTGTGTGAAAAAGCCGGACGCGCCGGATCCGGCGTGTCAGGTTTTTTCGCCGGAGACAAAAAACGTTACAGTAGACGTTTTTTCCAGACGCCGGATCGCGACACATTGCGACACATTGCCGGATCCGGCGATTACCGGATGAAACGCATGGCCATCCGGCGCGATCCGGTGCAAATGCAAGTCAATGGGGGGGAAACCGGATCCGGCATTGCATTTCGCCGGATCCGGTTTCTGTCAAAAGCGCCGGATCGTGCCTGACGGCGAAAACCTGATGTGTGAAAGAGGCCTAAGACCTTCAGTGGACGCCGTAAAAAAAACACAAAAAAGTAACAAACTATGCTTTATTATCATATCGTTTGAAAAAAGTGGAATAAAAAGTGATCAAAAAGAAGAATGTAAATAAAAATAGTATCATTGAAAACACTATCTTGTCCTGCAAAAATAAGCCACCATACAACTACATCAGCATGAAAATAAAAAAGTTATAGCTCTCAGAATAAAGCAATGCTAAAATAATTATTTTTTCTATAAAAGTTTTTATTGTCTAAAAGCGCCAAAACATAAAAAAAAATAAGGCATTGCTGTAATCGTACTGACCAGAATAATAAAGCTGCCTTATTAATTTTACCACATGCAGAACAGAGAGAAAAAAAAAATCAAGAATTGCTGGTTTTTGTTCATTTTGCCTCCACAAAAATCAGAATAGAAAGCGACAAAAAAGTCAGTTACCCGAAAATGGTACCAATGAAATGGTCAGCTCGTCCTGCAAAAAACAAGACCTCACATGACTCTAACGTCCAAAATATGAAAAAATTATAGCTCCCAAAATATGGCGATGCAAAAACTTCTTCTTGCAAAAAAAAGCGTCTCTTAGGCTGGAGTCACACTAACCAGCGCAAAATACGGTCAGTATTTTACATGCGTAATACGGATGACAGACCCTTAAATAGTGCTCCGTATGTCATCCGTAATCAAGGTGTGGTCGCGTATTTTGCGCATATCAGCATCCGTATGCAATCTGTATGGCACCCGTATGGCGAGATTTTCTCACCGGCTTGCAAAATGGACATATAATGGAGCCCTATGACAGTTTTAATAAAGAAATGAAAGAATAGATATATACTCATAGAATGCATATATATATATATATGTATATGTATTCTATGTGTCTATATCTATTCTTTCGTTTCTTTATTAAACCTGTCAGTGTGAGTTTACTGTATAGCGCACTGAATTGCCGGCTTTGCTAAAAGACACCGGGTGCGTATTTCTCGCAAGTCACATGTGTGGTCCGTGTGTAATCCGTATTTTTTGCGCACCCATAGACTTGCATTGGCGTACTACGGCCGTAGTACGCTGACAATCGCAGCATGCTGCGAGTGGCACGGAGCGTAGGATACTGAGGAGAAATATACGCCTGGTGCGAATGACCCCATAGAGAATCATTGGTCCATGTCTAATGCGTGCTTTTTGCTCCTCTCACTCTCCCGTATTCCTTGCCAGTGTGACTCCGGCCTTAGTGTGTGAGAGCAGCCAAACATAAAAACCTGATATAAATCTAGTATTGCTATAATAGCACAGCCCCTAAGAATAAAGTCGCCTAATGACTTATACCGCAATGGCGCAAAAAATAAATAAAACCAATTCTTCACCTGCTGTGGATTTGTTCATTCTGCCTTCAAAGATCTCAGTAAGGATCGGCGCACATTTATCCTGTGCTCTACGCTGAGCACTTACACTGGGGTTTCGGTTTAACCCTCTGAAATACGTGATTCAAACAGAACCCTATAATGAGGCAGATGGAGGCACTGTGAATGCCATAGGACCTGTGATCCGGCAGTGTCCGTTTTTTAGGATTGCATAAAAACGCGGTCCACCATAGTTTTGTGCACCTCTGAAAGGAAAGACAACGCTGAACAGAGGCCAGACAGAGTCCAGAGTAACTCATAACTCTGCTGCCTCATTATAGTGATTGGATCCCTCAGGGGTTTCATTTGTCATGTCACATGGAGATTTAGATGAAAACTCCAAAGTATGAGCTCAGCATAGAGCGCCGGATAAATGTGATCACAAATGTTATGAAAAATGTTCCCAATAAAAGCTTTAACTCAATCCTCATAAAAAAGCAAGTCCCCACTCAGATCCGTCATCTGTTAATGGAAATGTAGGAGGCTTCCACAATACTGGTAGCACAGAGGCTCTGGAAAAGCAAAATTGGTTCATTGGCCCAAAAAGAAATTCTGTGAATTTTGCGCTCCCAAATTCAAATGCCCCCTCCCTTCTGAGCCGCGGTGTACATAAACCACTTTTAGCGTTCAGATTTGGCAAGGGTATAATTTCCAAAATGGGGTCACTTAGGGATGGAGGATTCTGTTCTCTAGCATGTAGAGGCTCTTTATATGGAGTCTGCAAACTATTCTAGGAAAATCTGCGCTCCAGGAGGCAAAAAGCGCTTCATCCCTACCGAGTCTCTCCGTATGGCTGAGCAGTACTGTATAGCCACATATGGGGTATTTCTATAATCAGCAGAAATTGTGGGACAAATTCTAGTGCCAATTTTACCCACTTCTTGTGTGAAAATGCTAAATCTGGGGCTAAAACCAAATTTTTGTGGCAAAAATTTAATTAGGTTTTCTTTATTGCCCAATGGTGTAAAGTTCTGTGACCTAACTGTTATGAGTGGTGGAACGCACTAAATAAAATTATAAATAAAGTGCTTTCACCGCTCGGGGTCCACCGTGCGGTAGATGGTAAGACCGCTGTTAGGTGGTGGAAGAAGGTATCTGGCGGTAGAGTGCACAGGGTTCAGACTTCACCCAGGTGCACTGAGCAAGCTCTGTTGCACTCACAGAGCTGCAAGGATAAGCACATGAACAGATAAGGCTGGAGCAAGCTCTGTTTCACTCACAGAGCTGCAAGCATGCATAAGCTCTGTTGCACACACAGAGCTGCAAGCATATACACATGTGCAATAACGCTGAGTCTGTTTAAATGTCACAGGAGCTCAGCGACACAGACGCGGTATCTGGTCACAGGAGTGGCCCTAGCTGACGGCACCAACTCCGACTAGACCTACCGTGGACGTCTGGAAAATAGGGCGCTGCACGTGTGAACGCACCTAGTGCTGCAACTGCGTGGCGATAACTAAGCCACTGATGAAACGCCACTGTCAAGCAGGTTCAAGCTGACGCTAGCTGCTGAGGCGCTGGAGCAAAGGCGCGCTGGCACTGGCGCTAGTACTGGCTCTAACTCAAACTCTCACACATTCGTAATAACCAAGGAATGGGGGTTTCAAAAGAGTCATTCACCAGTCCATTTATCCATCAACATACAGCAGCAAGTATGACTATACTAGCGCATGGCGGAACAGCCATGCACACTTTTTATAGCACATGGGACCTGCCGGAAATCTCCAGAACTCCAATAGGAGCCAATAAGATTCAGAGCAGGACCTGAGCACCTGACTCCCGAACTCCAATAGGAGCTCGTCCTGTGAGCATGCTCAGAAGCTGGCACAAAGGACTTAGCCTCTGGAGATAAATGTGAGGACCTGGGTTTCTGCATAGGTATGGCAGAACTCAGATTCCTAACACTAATGATGGTGACAAAATGATCACTGCACCCCTAGATTAATTCATCAAGAGGTGTATTTTGTAAAATGAGGTCACTTATGAGTAGTCTTGCTATCCTGGCACCTCAGGGGCTCTAACACTTTCAAACCATAATAGTAAAATCTGCACTATAATAGCTTCCCCCTTGAGCTTTGCACTGTGCCTGAAAAGTAGTTTTCACCCACACATGTAGTATTGGCACAATCAGGAGAAATTGCACAACACATTTTGGGGTCCATTTTTTTCTGTTAACCTTGAGAAAAATTTTGTGGGAAAAATTAGATTTTATTTTATCATTTTCTTAGCTCTGTTATAAACTTCTGTAAAGCACCTAGTGGATTAAGATGCTCACTATACATCTACTTAAGTTCCTTAGGGTGTCTAGTTTCCAAAATGGTATTACTTGTGGGGGGGTTCCCACTGTTTAGGCACTCCAAAAGTGACATGGCATCCGCTCTCGATTCCAGACAATTTTGAGTTTAAAAAGCCAAACTTTGCTCCTTCCCTTGCGTGTCCTGCCATGCTCCCAAACAGTGGTCTTCCTCCACACATAGGGTAACGGCAAACTCAGTAGAATTTGCACAACAATATTTGGGGTCTATTTTCTCCTAATATCTTTGTTAAAATAAAATACTGGGTGCTAAAAGATGATTTTTGTGGAAAAAATGTGATTTTTAATTTTCACGGCTCTACCTTATATACTTATGTGGAGCCCCTGGCGGTTGAAGGCGCTCACCAAACATCTAGATAAGTCCCTTGAGGAGTCTAGTTTCCAAAATGGGGTCACTTGTGGGGGTTTCCACTGTCTAAGCACATCAGAGTTCTCCAAACGGCGTCTGCTCTCTATTCCAGACAATTTTACGTTCAAAACCTTAAATGATGCTCCTTCCATTCCAGGCATTGCCATGCGCCCAACCAGTGGTCTTCCTCCACACATGGGGTATTGGCGTATTCAGGAGAAATTGCACAACAAATATTGTGGTCATTTTCTCCTGATACCCTTGAGAAAATAAATTTTGTCCAAAGTAAAAAATTTTTGAAAAAAAGTTACATTTTCATTTTTTCCTTCCACATTGCTTCAGTTCTTGTGAAGCACCAGAAGCATTAATAAACTTCTTGAATGCAGTTTTGAGCACCTTGAGGGGTGCGGTTTTTAGAATGGTGTCACTTTTGGCTGTTTTCTGTCATATAGGTCTCTCAATGTCACTTGAAATGTGAGGTGGTCCATAAAAAAATTGTTTTGCAAATTTTGTTGGAAAAATGAGAAATCGCTGGTCAACTTTAAACCCTTATAACTTCCTAACAAAAAAAAAGTTTCAAAAATTCGGCTGATGTAAAGTAGACATGTGGGAAATGTTATTTAATAAACATTTTGCGTGACATAGCGCTCTGATTTAGTGGCATAAAAATTAAAATCGAGAAATTTTCAAAATTTTTGCTAAATTAACATTTTTTTCAGAAATAAACAAGAAATTTTGAAGAAATGTTACCACTATCATAAAGTACAATTATTACAAAAAAAAAATCTCAGAATTAGTCGGATCCGTTGAAGCGTTCCAGAATTATATCCATACAAAGTGACAAAATTAAAGCCTGGCCATTAACCTACAATGTGGCTTGGTCCTTAAGGCTGGAGTCACACTAACCTGCGCAAAATACGGTCCGTAGTTTACATGCGTAATATGGATGAATGACCCCTAAATAGTGCTCCGTAGGTCATCCGTAAGCCAGGTGCGGTCGCGTATTTTGCGCATGTCAGCATCCGTATGTAATCCGTATGGCATCTGTATGCAATCCGTATGGCGAGATTTTCTCACAGCCTTGCAAAATGGACATTTAACGGTTTTGAGGCTTACTAACTATTAAAAACATTAGCCTGCACTGTATTTATTGGTTCAGGAACAGGTGGCAGCCTCCATTCTATCCATTTGTCAACTTGCCTTCACTAGGTGTGTTGCTGTGGTATGTTCAGCATGTCAGACAGTCTGACTTTCACCACAACTGAGCAGGTTCTCTTCAACTGGCTTTTGTCATGGTGCTTTGGCCAACCATACCCAGTGATAGTGGATCCGCAGAGGAGGAGACGCATGTGGGTACATCCACTTTTGAGGCAACGAATCACAAGAGGTAATTTTCACCGCCTCTATTATTCTCTGTGGGAGCATCCTGTCAAATTCTACCAATACTGTCGCATGAGCCTTGCAACATTTGCTACACTCTTGGAGACACTGCGCCCTTGGATAACCTTTCAGGATACAAGGATGCGCAAAGTTATATCTGCAGAGGAGCGACTTGTACTCACAATACGATATGTACTACACAACCACATTCTCTATGTTCATGATGTGTTGGGCAAAGTTTGAATTTTTGCCTTCATGGAGTAAGTTCTAGGCCCTCTTCTTAGTCCACATATGTTTCAACTTACAGACACGAATGTTGGGTGGAATATGGACTGAATATCACTTACTCATTGTGCAAAGCAAGATGTGTGTGTTCTGGCATAGTCAGGTCAATATGTATTGAAATATGGACAAGACTATATCAAGTCGTCATGCCCGAGGTCAGGATGGAAGACTGGTTGAGGATATCAAGGGACTTTGAGGAAGAATGCCAGTTTCTAAATGGTATTGGGGCCCTTGATGGCAAACATATCCGGGGCCGTAATCCGCCGAACTCTGGCTCCCAATTCTTCGATTATAAACAATACTTTTCTGTTGTATTGTTGGCTCTGGCCAACCCTCAATACAAGTTTATAATTGTTGACATTGGGGCCTATGGAATGACGGGAGACTCTAGAGTCTTCAATACTTCCATTATGGCTCGGCGGCTACGCACCAACCATTTTGATCTACCACCACCACGCCAGCTACCAGGCTCCACTCAAGAATCTGTCCCCTATGTTCTTGTGGCAGATGATGCCTTTCAGTTAATGCGCAATGTCATGAGGCCATATCCCCAGCGCAACCTTCACCACAGGCGCAGGATATGTAACTTGCGCCTATCACGTGCTTGGCAACTGGTGGAGTGTTCCTTTGGCATTCTTTGTGCCAAATGGCGGCTACTCTAGTCTGCCATTCAGCTGAGAGAACAAAATGTTAATGAAGTAGTGAAAGCCTGTGTGGTACTTCATAACTTCACCAGGATACATGATTGTTCCTCCTCTGCTGGTGTTGTGCGTAGGCCGGACAATGTGTGTAGGGTGAGACCACCTATCAACCATCAACGTAGACCGATCTCTGGCCTCAATGTGCGTGATCATTCCACTAATTACTTTATGGCACCTCAGGGGGAACCTTCTTGGCAAGAGCATGCTGGATCTATGTTGGCAATGTTGGTTTGATGTGTGGCAAAATATATATATTTCTACCCCTTCTGAATCTCTGACTGTTGCTTTGATTTGGTACGCGTATTTTGATATGGGTTTGGACAATTAAGACAGAGACGTAAAGTGTAGTTGGCCAATTTTTACTTTTGACTTTTTTGTGGGTTTTTTTTAAGTTGGTAAGGCAAACATATTCTTGCCCTATGAAAAACTTGGGCAATGGCCCAAATTGGGCTTTTGGCATATTTCAACATTGTTGTTCAAACAAAATTACTAAAATATCCTACAACATACATAGTGCAATAACAACATTGCAACTGTACACGTTTGGAATCCAAAGTAAATAAGAGGAGTTATCCATCATCAAAATGAGCTACACAAGATAATACTAACATTTATTATTAATGTTTTCAAACTATATTAATAAGCCACCATGACAGGCAAGGCTACTTACGCGTTTCTGACACATACTACATGTCTGTAATAGACACAATATTTCACCGCACTATACTGGGAAAGTCAAAGGATCAAAATAGAAGACTGACTTGATAATACATAGAGAGAGCGTGATGGTCTTGAGGCTGTTTGCCTTGATTTTGGAATATAGTTAGCTGGCCTAAATTGGACTAAGAGAATATGGACAGCACGCCTTTTCTATGCAAGTGAGTACTCTATTTTGATCCTTTGACTTTGCCAGTATAGCCCCGTGAAGTATTGTATTTTTTACAGACATGTAATATGTATCAGAAACACATAAGGTAGCCTTGCCTGTCATGATGTCTTAATCATATGATTTGAAAACCGTCATAAGAAATGTTATTATTATCTGTTTTAGCTCATGTTGCTACTGGATAAAACCTCTTTTTGACTTTGCCTTGGGATTTTAAACACCAGTTCAAACACACTGGACATCTCCTCCCATCAAAACAATTAACAACAGTCATATACAGTATGGGTTTACTAAGTCCATGTTTTAAGCCACTTATAAATTGTGGAATGTTGGGGAAGGAGAAGGCGGAGGAGCAGCCTGTGCTTGCTACTGACTACTTTGAGCAACATCGCCCTGTGTGGGTGCATACTGTTGCCCATGCTGTTGGTAGTGACCTTCCTCCTGTGATTGTTGGGGGTAGTGGCCATAGTAATACTGCTGAGGTGCATCTTGTTGGGGCGGGTAGGCCTGTGGCTCATACCCACCAATATAGCCATGTCGGCCCCAACCAGGTTGGGACCAGCCTCCAACACTGGGTGGGTACAAGTGGCCATATTGGTGGGGTTGGCTAGAGCCAGAAATCTGTTGCTGGTGTTGGGAAGGTTGGGTAGGGGGAGGAAGGGGGTGAGGTGTAGGCCCACGTATTAGAGGATATTTGGACCCTGCTTGAGCAAGCATCTGTGTGGAAGGTCTCATGCGCATTAGATTTCTGGGGGAAAGCTGCCACCTCTCCAGATATTCGAAAAGCTCATATGGGGTATTGGGGGGTGCTTGCATCAAGCAGGATCTGAAAACATCCCCTAATACGGAGCCTGACTTCACGGGTAAGGGCACGGAAATAAAGGGTCAGGCTATGTGAGTAGGCCTCCTCCCCATCATCTGTAGTTACTCGAGATAAATAATTTAGCACCCCTGTGTCCACATTGGTCCTGCTCTCTTGAACAGTGACCTGGCGCCTTCTTCGGGCTCGCCGGGATGTCACAGCAGCCTGTGGGGATCCCCTGATATGGCCAGTTGGGCTGCTGCTCAAGTTGCCCGGCTCTTCCAGGATGGGTGATGGGGCAGCAGCAGACCGTCCTGGTGGTGTTGTGTGTTGGGCAGCCAATGGGTTCTCCTGTGATGACTCATCTTCTGTCATGCTTCTTGTAGGGGGAGAAGATGGGCCAGCCACCTCATCCCCTACAGGATCAATTATGCGCTCTGTCTCTGAGGTCGTTACTCGATCCGTAAGGTTGGATTGAGTTCTGTTATGAAATAGAACAGAGGCAAAAATACATCAATATTTTTGGCCCTGTAAAGTATTTGGGTAATGTGGTGTGAGGTATCTACTTACGGTCTCACATCCAGAATTGGGGCGAGGAAGGAGAGCCGGTCGTAATAGATATATTTTCTTTTGACGTATCCCGCATCCCCACTCCTGGACCGCTGCTGGCGTTCCCGGCGGTATTGGTCCCGGATGCTTCGCCAGCATTTCATCACATCTTCCACTGCAATGTGACAGGAAATATTGTCAAATTCACATATTTGATTGGTGACATTTGCTACCAGTAGTCTAGGCATGGGGCCTTCTGGGGTGTGCTTTCTACCCATGGTGGCATATCTAATTGGGCAGATAAACAGGGTCTCTTTAGCTACACTTAATAATTGGTTTGTCTAGGAGGATGAGGAGCTTGTGGCCTAAACCGAAATTATGGCTGTGTGAATCCACGTGTCACATCCAAATCTAACGGCCTCATGAGGCAAAAAGTACATGCACAGGAAGGGGGGGTGCTGATTCTATATTGCTTTTTTGTTGTGCGCTAAGGTTACTCATGTTTTGCCTTGTACTTACGAATTTTATGCTGCTCCTCACGTGGTCGGTCACCAAAGTCATGGTACATCTGGTGACAGATGCGCCTCCATGACGCCTCCTTTCTTGCCCGGTTTGAATAATTGGCATCGCGTTGGTCCCAGATTTTGGGACGCTCCTGCACCAGGACTATTAACATCTCCACATTAATGTACGTGGACGCCATGCTGCTGCTGTACTCCGTGGAGGCGTACTTCCTGGATGTCTGGAGCGCTTTTTGAGCTCATTTGCATGTCTAGGCTTCCTGATGATGGATTGGCACATTTCCTGTCACCAGCCAAAAGACCTGCGTATTGCTCGCAGGTCACACGTCTGGTCCGTGTGTAATCCGTGTTTTGTGCGCACCCATAGACTTGCATTGGCGTATTACGGGCGTAGTACGCTGACAATCGCAGCATGCTGCGAGTGGCACGGAGCGTAGGATACTGAGGAGAAATATACGCCTGGTGCGAGTGACCCCATAGAGAATCATTGGTCCGTGTCTAATGCGTGCTTTTAGCGCCTCTCACTCGGCCGTATTCCTCGCCAGTGTGACCCCGGCCTAAGGAGTTAAACTGGAATGCTATAAAAGCTTATCCATTTTTCAAATCGCTTTTTTCTAAAGGCTGTTAAAGGACAGAAGACTGCAGGTTTTACCTCCTGCAAGAAACATATGCAGAAACGTCATACTGATACCAATATTTTTAAATATTTTACAGTACAAATGCATATGTCAAGTTTGCTGCACTACCCATATTTATCACTCTTTATATTTCAGTCTTTCATCTGCAAATCACGTAGGAGTGAGCAAAGGGTGCAGTCGCACTCCACTAGCCTTTTGAAACCTGAGCCCCATACACGGTGTCACACAGTATTATTGTATAACCTGACCCCATACACGGTGTCATAGTATAATTGTATTACCTGAGCCCCATACACGGTGTCACACAGTATAATTGTATAACCTGACCCCATACACGGTGTCACACAGTATAATTGTATAACCTGACCCCATACACGGTGTCACACAGTATAATTGTATAACCTGACCCCATACACGGTGTCACACAGTATAATTGTATAACCTGACCCCATACACGGTGTCACACAGTATAATTGTATAACCTGACCCCATACACGGTGTCACACAGTATAATTGTATAACCTGAGCTCCATACACGGTGTCACACAGTATAATTGTATAACCTGAGCCCCATACACGGTGTCACACAGTATAATTGTATAACCTGAGCCCCGTACACGGAGTAACACAGTATAATTGTATAACCTGACCCCATACACGGTGTCACACAGTATAATTGTATAACCTGAGCCCCATACACGGTGTCACACAGTATAATTGTATTACCTGAGCCCCATACACGGTGTCACACAGTATAACTGTATAACCTGACCCCATACACGGTGTCACACAGTATAATTGTATAACCTGAGCCCATTACACGGTGTCACACAGTATAATTGTATAACCTGACCCCATACACGGTGTCACACAGTATAATTATATTACCTGAGCCCCATACACGGTGTCACACAGTATAATTGTATTACCTGAGCCCCATACACGGTGTCACACAGTATAATTGTATAACCTGACCCCATACACGGTGTCACACAGTATAATTGTATAACCTGAGCCCCATACACGGTGTCACACAGTATAATTGTATAACCTGACCCCATACACGGTGTCACACAGTATAATTGTATAACCTGAGCCCCATACACGGTGTCACACAGTATAATTGTATAACCTGACCCCATACACGGTGTCACACAGTATAATTGTATAACCTGAGCCCCATACACGGTGTCACACAGTATAATTGTATTACCTGAGCCCCGTACACGGAGTAACACAGTATAATTGTATAACCTGACCCCATACACGGTGTCACACAGTATAATTGTATAACCTGAGCTCCATACACGGTGTCACACAGTATAATTGTATAACCTGAGCCCCATACACGGTGTCACACAGTATAATTGTATTACCTGAGCCCCGTACACGGAGTAACACAGTATAATTGTATAACCTGACCCCATACACGGTGTCACACAGTATAATTGTATAACCTGAGCCCCATACACGGTGTCACACAGTATTATTGTATTACCTGAGCCCCATACACGGTGTCACACAGTATAATTGTATAACCTGACCCCATACACGGTGTCACACAGTATAATTATATTACCTGAGCCCCATACACGGTGTCACACAGTATAATTGTATTACCTGAGCCCCATACACGGTGTCACACAGTATAATTGTATAACCTGACCCCATACACGGTGTCACACAGTATAATTGTATAACCTGACCCCATACACGGTGTCACACAGTATAATTATATTACCTGAGCCCCATACACGGTGTCACACAGTATAATTGTATTACCTGAACCCCATACACGGTGTCACACAGTATAATTGTATAACCTGACCCCATACACGGTGTCACACAGTATAATTCTATAACCTGACCCCATACACGGTTTCACACAGTATAATTGTATAATCTGACCCCATACACGGTGTCACACAGTATAATTGTATAACCTGACCCCATACACGGTGTCACACAGTATAATTGTATAACCTGAGCCCCATACACGGTGTCAAACAGTATAATTGTATAATCTGACCCCATACACGGTGTCACACAGTATAATTGTATAACCTGACCCCATACACGGTGTCAAACAGTATAATTGTATAACCTGACCCCATACACGGTGTCACACAGTATAATTGTATAACCTGACCCCATACACGGTGTCACACAGTATAATTGTATAATCTGACCGCATACACGGTGTCACACAGTATAATTGTATAACCTGACCCCATACACGGTGTCACACAGTATAATTTTATAACCTGACCCCATACACGATGTCACACAGTATAATTGTATAATCTGACCCCATACACGGTGTCACACAGTATAATTTTATAACCTGACCCCATACACGGTGTCACACAGTACAATTGTATAACCTGAGCCCCATACACGGTGTCACACAGTATAATTGTATTACCTGAGCCCCATACACGGTGTCACACAGTATTATTGTATAACCTGACCCCATACACGGTGTCATAGTATAATTGTATTACCTGAGCCCCATACACGGTGTCACACAGTATAATTGTATAACCTGACCCCATACACGGTGTCACACAGTATAATTGTATAACCTGACCCCATACACGGTGTCACACAGTATAATTGTATAACCTGACCCCATACACGGTGTCACACAGTATAATTGTATAACCTGACCCCATACACGGTGTCACACAGTATAATTGTATAACCTGACCCCATACACGGTGTCACACAGTATAATTGTATAACCTGAGCTCCATACACGGTGTCACACAGTATAATTGTATAACCTGAGCCCCATACACGGTGTCACACAGTATAATTGTATAACCTGAGCCCCATACACGGAGTAACACAGTATAATTGTATAACCTGACCCCATACACGGTGTCACACAGTATAATTGTATAACCTGAGCCCCATACACGGTGTCACACAGTATAATTGTATTACCTGAGCCCCATACACGGTGTCACACAGTATAATTGTATAACCTGACCCCATACACGGTGTCACACAGTATAATTGTATAACCTGAGCCCATTACACGGTGTCACACAGTATAATTGTATAACCTGACCCCATACACGGTGTCACACAGTATAATTATATTACCTGAGCCCCATACACGGTGTCACACAGTATAATTGTATTACCTGAGCCCCATACACGGTGTCACACAGTATAATTGTATAACCTGACCCCATACACGGTGTCACACAGTATAATTGTATAACCTGAGCCCCATACACGGTGTCACACAGTATAATTGTATAACCTGACCCCATACACGGTGTCACACAGTATAATTGTATAACCTGAGCCCCATACACGGTGTCACACAGTATAATTGTATAACCTGACCCCATACACGGTGTCACACAGTATAATTGTATAACCTGAGCCCCATACACGGTGTCACACAGTATAATTGTATTACCTGAGCCCCGTACACGGAGTAACACAGTATAATTGTATAACCTGACCCCATACACGGTGTCACACAGTATAATTGTATAACCTGAGCTCCATACACGGTGTCACACAGTATAATTGTATAACCTGAGCCCCATACACGGTGTCACACAGTATAATTGTATTACCTGAGCCCCGTACACGGAGTAACACAGTATAATTGTATAACCTGACCCCATACACGGTGTCACACAGTATAATTGTATAACCTGAGCCCCATACACGGTGTCACACAGTATTATTGTATTACCTGAGCCCCATACACGGTGTCACACAGTATAATTGTATAACCTGACCCCATACACGGTGTCACACAGTATAATTATATTACCTGAGCCCCATACACGGTGTCACACAGTATAATTGTATTACCTGAGCCCCATACACGGTGTCACACAGTATAATTGTATAACCTGACCCCATACACGGTGTCACACAGTATAATTGTATAACCTGACCCCATACACGGTGTCACACAGTATAATTATATTACCTGAGCCCCATACACGGTGTCACACAGTATAATTGTATTACCTGAACCCCATACACGGTGTCACACAGTATAATTGTATAACCTGACCCCATACACGGTGTCACACAGTATAATTCTATAACCTGACCCCATACACGGTTTCACACAGTATAATTGTATAATCTGACCCCATACACGGTGTCACACAGTATAATTGTATAACCTGACCCCATACACGGTGTCACACAGTATAATTGTATAACCTGAGCCCCATACACGGTGTCAAACAGTATAATTGTATAATCTGACCCCATACACGGTGTCACACAGTATAATTGTATAACCTGACCCCATACACGGTGTCAAACAGTATAATTGTATAACCTGACCCCATACACGGTGTCACACAGTATAATTGTATAACCTGACCCCATACACGGTGTCACACAGTATAATTGTATAATCTGACCCCATACACGGTGTCACACAGTATAATTGTATAACCTGACCCCATACACGGTGTCACACAGTATAATTTTATAACCTGACCCCATACACGATGTCACACAGTATAATTGTATAATCTGACCCCATACACGGTGTCACACAGTATAATTTTATAACCTGACCCCATACACGGTGTCACACAGTACAATTGTATAACCTGAGCCCCATACACGGTGTCACACAGTATAATTGTATAACCTGAGCCCCATACACGGTGTCACACAGTATAATTGTATAACCTGACCCCATACACGGTGTCACACAGTATAATTGTATAACCTGACCCCATACACGGTGTCACACAGTATAATTGTATAACCTGACCCCATACACGGTGTCACACAGTATAATTGTATAACCTGACCCCATACACGATGTCACACAGTATAATTGTATAACCTGACCCCATACACGGTGTCACACAGTATAATTGTATAATCTGACCCCATACACGGTGTCACACAGTATAATTGTATAATCTGACCCCATACACGGTGTCACACAGTATAATTGTATAACCTGACCCCATACACGGTGTCACACAGTATAATTGTATAACCTGACCCCATACACGGTGTCACACAGTATAATTGTATAACCTGACCCCATACACGGTGTCACACAGTATAATTGTATAACCTGAGCCCATACACGGTGTCAAACAGTATAATTGTATAACCTGAGCCCCATACACAATGTCACACAGTATAATTGTATAATCTGACCCCATACACGGTGTCACACAGTATAATTGTATAATCTGACCCCATACACGGTGTCACACAGTATAATTGTATAACCTGACCCCATACACGGTGTCAAACAGTATAATTGTATAACCTGAGCCCCATACACAATGTCACACAGTATAATTGTATAATCTGACCCCATACACGGTGTCACACAGTATAATTGTATAATCTGACCCCATACACGGTGTCACACAGTATAATTGTATAACCTGACCCCATACACGGTGTCACACAGTATAATTGTATAATCTGACCCCATACACGGTGTCACACAGTATAATTGTATAACCTGACCCCATACACGGTGTCACACAGTATAATTTTATAACCTGACCCCATACACGATGTCACACAGTATAATTGTATAATCTGACCCCATACACGGTGTCACACAGTATAATTGTATAACCTGAGCCCCATACACGGTGTCACACAGTATAATTGTATAACCTGACCCCATACACGGTGTCACATAGTATAATTGTATAACCTGAGCCCCATACACGGTGTCACACAGTATAATTGTATAACCTGACCCCATACACGGTGTCACACAGTATAATTGTATAACCTGACCCCATACGCGGTGTCACACAGTATAATTGTATAACCTGAGCCCCATACACGGTGTCACACAGTATAATTGTATAACCTGACCCCATACACGGTGTCACACAGTATAATTGTGTAACCTGAGCCCCATACACGGTGTCACACAGTATAATTGTATAACCTGAGCCCAATACACGGTGTCACACAGTATAATTGTATAACCTGAGCCCCATACACGGTGTCACACAGTATAATTGTATAACCTAAGCCCCATACACGGTGTCACACAGTATAATTGTATTACCTGAGCCCCGTACACGGAGTAACACAGTATAATTGTATAACCTGACCCCATACACGGTGTCACACAGTATAATTGTATAACCTGAGCCCCATACACGGTGTCACACAGTATAATTGTATTACCTGAGCCCCATACACGGTGTCACACAGTATAATTGTATAACCTGACCCCATACACGGTGTCACACAGTATAATTATATAACCTGAGCCCCATACACGGTGTCACACAGTATAATTGTATTACCTGAGCCCCATACACGGTGTCACACAGTATAATTGTATAACCTGACCCCATACACGGTGTCACACAGTATAATTGTATAACCTGACCCCATACACGGTGTCACACAGTATAATTATATAACCTGAGCCCCATACACGGTGTCACACAGTATAATTGTATTACCTGAACCCCATACACGGTGTCACACAGTATAATTGTATAACCTGACCCCATACACGGTGTCACACAGTATAATTCTATAACCTGACCCCATACACGGTGTCACACAGTATAATTGTATAATCTGACCCCATACACGGTGTCACACAGTATAATTGTATAACCTGACCCCATACACGGTGTCACACAGTATAATTGTATAACCTGAGCCCCATACACGGTGTCACACAGTATAATTGTATAATCTGACCCCATACACGGTGTCACACAGTATAATTGTATAACCTGACCCCATACACGGTGTCAAACAGTATAATTGTATAACCTGACCCCATACACGGTGTCACACAGTATAATTGTATAACCTGACCCCATACACGGTGTCACACAGTATAATTGTATAATCTGACCGCATACACGGTGTCACACAGTATAATTGTATAACCTGACCCCATACACGGTGTCACACAGTATAATTTTATAACCTGACCCCATACACGATGTCACACAGTATAATTGTATAATCTGACCCCATACACGATGTCACACAGTATAATTTTATAACCTGACCCCATACACGGTGTCACACAGTACAATTGTATAACCTGAGCCCCATACACGGTGTCACACAGTATAATTGTATTACCTGAGCCCCATACACGGTGTCACACAGTATAATTGTATAACCTGACCCCATACACGGTGTCACACAGTATAATTGTATAACCTGACCCCATACACGGTGTCACACAGTATAATTGTATAACCTGACCCCATACACGGTGTCACACAGTATAATTGTATAACCTGACCCCATACACAATGTCACACAGTATAATTGTATAACCTGACCCCATACACGGTGTCACACAGTATAATTGTATAATCTGACCCCATACACGGTGTCACACAGTATAATTGTATAATCTGACCCCATACACGGTGTCACACAGTATAATTGTATAACCTGACCCCATACACGGTGTCACACAGTATAATTGTATAACCTGACCCCATACACGGTGTCACACAGTATAATTGTATAACCTGACCCCATACACGGTGTCACACAGTATAATTGTATAACCTGAGCCCATACACGGTGTCAAACAGTATAATTGTATAACCTGAGCCCCATACACAATGTCACACAGTATAATTGTATAATCTGACCCCATACACGGTGTCACACAGTATAATTGTATAATCTGACCCCATACACGGTGTCACACAGTATAATTGTATAACCTGACCCCATACACGGTGTCAAACAGTATAATTGTATAACCTGAGCCCCATACACAATGTCACACAGTATAATTGTATAATCTGACCCCATACACGGTGTCACACAGTATAATTGTATAATCTGACCCCATACACGGTGTCACACAGTATAATTGTATAACCTGACCCCATACACGGTGTCACACAGTATAATTGTATAATCTGACCCCATACACGGTGTCACACAGTATAATTGTATAACCTGACCCCATACACGGTGTCACACAGTATAATTGTATAACCTGACCCCATACACGATGTCACACAGTATAATTGTATAATCTGACCCCATACACGGTGTCACACAGTATAATTGTATAACCTGAGCCCCATACACGGTGTCACACAGTATAATTGTATAACCTGACCCCATACACGGTGTCACATAGTATAATTGTATAACCTGAGCCCCATACACGGTGTCACACAGTATAATTGTATAACCTGACCCCATACACGGTGTCACACAGTATAATTGTATAACCTGACCCCATACGCGGTGTCACACAGTATAATTGTATAACCTGAGCCCCATACACGGTGTCACACAGTATAATTGTATAACCTGACCCCATACACGGTGTCACACAGTATAATTGTGTAACCTGAGCCCCATACACGGTGTCACACAGTATAATTGTATAACCTGAGCCCCATACACGGTGTCACACAGTATAATTGTATAACCTGACCCCATACACGGTGTCACATAGTATAATTGTATAACCTGAGCCCCATACACGGTGTCAAACAGTATAATTGTATAACCTGAGCCCCATACACGGTGTCACACAGTATAATTGTATAACCTGACCCCATACACGGTGTCACACAGTATAATTGTGTAACCTGAGCCCCATACACGGTGTCACACAGTATAATTGTATAACCTGAGCCCCATACACGGTGTCACACAGTATAATTGTATAACCTGACCCCATACACGGTGTCACACAGTATAATTGTATAACCTGAGCCCCATACACGGTGTCACACAGTATAATTGTATAACCTGAGCCCCATACACGGTGTCACACAGTATAATTGTATAACCTGACCCCATACACGGTGTCACATAGTATAATTGTATAACCTGAGCCCCATACACGGTGTCACACAGTATAATTGTATAATCTGACCCCATACACGGTGTCACACAGTATAATTGTATAATCTGACCCCATACACGGTGTCACACAGTATAATTGTATAACCTGACCCCATACACGGTGTCACACAGTATAATTGTATAATCTGACCCCATACACGGTGTCACACAGTATAATTTTATAACCTGACCCCATACACGGTGTCAAACAGTATAAATGTATAACCTGAGCCCCATACACAATGTCACACAGTATAATTGTATAATCTGACCCCATACACGGTGTCACACAGTATAATTGTATAATCTGACCCCATACACGGTGTCACACAGTATAATTGTATAACCTGACCCCATACACGGTGTCACACAGTATAATTGTATAATCTGACCCCATACACGGTGTCACACAGTATAATTGTATAACCTGACCCCATACACGGTGTCACATAGTATAATTGTATAACCTGAGCCCCATACACGGTGTCACAGTATAATTGTATAATCTGACCCCATACACGGTGTCACACAGTATAATTGTATAATCTGACCCCATACACGGTGTCACACAGTATAATTGTATAACCTGACCCCATACACGGTGTCACACAGTATAATTGTATAACCTGACCCCATACACGGTGTCACACAGTATAATTTTATAACCTGACCCCATACACGATGTCACACAGTATAATTGTATAATCTGACCCCATACACGGTGTCACACAGTATAATTTTATAACCTGACCCCATACACGGTGTCACACAGTACAATTGTATAACCTGAGCCCCATACACGGTGTCACACAGTATAATTGTATAACCTGACCCCATACACGGTGTCACATAGTATAATTGTATAACCTGAGCCCCATACACGGTGTCACACAGTATAATTGTATAACCTGACCCCATACACGGTGTCACACAGTATAATTGTATAACCTGACCCCATACGCGGTGTCACACAGTATAATTGTATAACCTGAGCCCCATACACGGTGTCACACAGTATAATTGTATAACCTGACCCCATACACGGTGTCACACAGTATAATTGTGTAACCTGAGCCCCATACACGGTGTCACACAGTATAATTGTATAACCTGAGCCCCATACACGGTGTCACACAGTATAATTGTATAACCTGACCCCATACACGGTGTCACATAGTATAATTGTATAACCTGAGCCCCATACACGGTGTCACACAATATAATTGTATAACCTGACCCCATACACGGTGTCACACAGTATAATTGTATAACCTGACCCCATACACGGTGTCACACAGTATAATTGTATAACCTGAGCCCCATGCACAGTGTCACACAGTATAATTGTATAACCTGACCCCATACACGGTGTCACACAGTATAATTTTATAACCTGACCCCATACACGATGTCACACAGTATAATTGTATAACCTGACCCCATACACGGTGTCACACAGTATAATTGTATAACCTGAGCCCCATACACGGTGTCACACAGTATAATTGTATAACCTGACCCCATACACGGTGTCACATAGTATAATTGTATAACCTGAGCCCCATACACGGTGTCACACAGTATAATTGTATAACCTGACCCCATACACGGTGTCACACAGTATAATTGTATAACCTGAGCCCCATACACGGTGTCACACAGTATAATTGTATAACCTGAGCCCCATGCACAGTGTCACACAGTATAATTGTATAACCTGACCCCATACACGGTGTCACACAGTATAATTGTATAACCTGACCCCATACACGGTGTCACACAGTATAATTGTATAACCTGAGCCCCATACACGGTGTCACACAGTATAATTGTATAACCTGACCCCATACACGGTGTCACATAGTATAATTGTATAACCTGAGCCCCATGCACAGTGTCACACAGTATAATTGTATAACCTGACCCCATACACGGTGTCACACAGTATAATTGTATAACCTGACCCCATACACGGTGTCACACAGTATAATTGTATAACCTGAGCCCCATACACGGTGTCACACAGTATAATTGTATTACCTGACCCCCATACACGGTGTCACATAGTATAATTGTATAACCTGACCCCATACACGGTGTCACACAGTATAATTGTATAACCTGAGCCCCATACACGGTGTCACACATTATAATTGTATTACCTGAGCCCCTTACACGGTGTCACACAGTATAATTGTATTACCTGACCCCCATACACGATGTCACACAGTATAATTGTATAACCTGAGCCCCATACACGATGTCACACAGTATAATTGTATGACCTGACCCCCATACACGGTGTCACATAGTATAATTGTATAACCTGAGCCCCATACACGGTGTCACACAGTATAACTGTATAACCTGAGCCCCATGCACGGTGTCACACAGTATAATTGTATAACCTGAGCCCCATACACGGTGTCACATAGTATAATTGTATAACCTGAGCCCCATACACGGTGTCACACAGTATAATGGTATAACCTGAGCCCCATACACGGTGTCACACAGTATAATTGTATAACCTGAGCCCCATACACGGTGTCACACAGTATAATTGTATAACCTGACCCCATACACAGTGTCGCACAGTATAATTGTATAACCTGAGCCCCATACACGGTGTCACACAGTATAATTGTATAACCTGAGCCCCATACACGGTGTCACAGTATAATTGTATGACCTGAGCCCATACACGGTGTCACACAGTATAATTGTATAACCTGAGCCCCATACACGGTATGACACAGTATAATTGTATAACCTGAGCCCCATACACGGTGTCACACAGAATAATTTTATAACCTGAGCCCCATACACGGTGTCACAGTATAATTGTATGACCTGACCCCATACACGGTGTCACACAGTATAATTGTATAATCTGACCCCATACACGGTGTCACACAGTATAATTTTATAACCTGACCCCATACACGGTGTCACACAGTATAATTGTATAACCTGAGCCCCATGCACGGTGTCACACAGTATAATTGTATAACCTGACCCCATACACGGTGTCACATAGTATAATTGTATAACCTGAGCCCCATGAACGGTGTCACACAGTATAATTGTATAACCTGAGCCCCATACACGGTGTCACACAGTATAATTGTATAACCTGACCCCATACACGGTGTCACATAGTATAATTGTATAACCTGAGCCCCATACACGGTGTCACACAGTATAATTGTATAACCTGAGCCCATGCACAGTGTCACACAGTATAATTGTATAACCTGAGCCCCATACACGGTGTCACACAGTATAATTGTATAACCTGACCCCATACACGGTGTCACACAGTATAATTGTATAACCTGAGCCCCATACACGATGTCACACAGTATAATTGTATAACCTGAGCCCCATACACGATGTCACACAGTATAATTGTATGACCTAACCCCCATACACGGTGTCACATAGTATAATTGTATAACCTGAGCCCCATACACGGTGTCACACAGTATAACTATATAACCTGAGCCCCATGCACGGTGTCACACAGTATAATTGTATAACCTGAGCCCCATACACGGTGTCACATAGTATAATTGTATAACCTGAGCCCCATACACGGTGTCACACAGTATAACTGTATAACCTGATCCCCATACACGGTGTCACACAGTATAATGGTATAACCTGAGCCCCATACACGGTGTCACACAGTATAATTGTATAACCTGAGCCCCATACATGGTGTCACACAGTATAATTGTATAACCTGAGCCCCATACACGGTGTCACAGTATAAGTGTATAACCTGAGCCCCATACACGGTGTCACACAGTATAATTGTATAACATGAGCCCCATACACGGTGTCACACAGTATAATTGTATAACCTGAGCCCCATACACGGTGTCACACAGTATAATTGTATAACCTGAGCCCCATGCACGGTGTCACACAGTATAATTGTATAACCTGACCCCATACACAGTGTCGCACAGTATAATTGTATAACCTGAGCCCCATACACGGTGTCACACAGTATAATTGTATAACCTGAGCCCCATACACGGTGTCACAGTATAATTGTATGACCTGACCCCATACACGGTGTCACACAGTATAATTGTATAACCTGAGCCCCATACACGGTGTCACACAGTATAATTGTATAACCTGAGCCCCATACACGGTGTCACACAGTATAATTTTATAACCTGAGCCCCATACACGGTGTCACAGTATAATTGTATGACCTGACCCCATACACGGTGTCACATAGTATAATTGTGTAACCTGACCCCATACACGGAGTCACACAGTATAATTGTATAACCTGAGCCCCATACACGGTGTCACACAGTATAATTGTATAACCTGAGCCCCATACACGGTGTCACACAGTATAATTGTATAACCTGAGCCCCATACACGGTGTCACAGTATTATTGTATGACCTGACCCCATACAACGTGTCACACAGTATAATTGTATAACATGAGCCCCATACACGGTGTCACACAGTATAATTGTATAACCTGAGCCCCATACACGGTGTCACACAGTATAATTTTATAACCTGACCCCATTCACGGTGTCACACAGTATAATTGTATAACCTGACCCCATACACGGTGTCACACAGTATAATTGTATAACCTGACCCCATACACGGTGTCACACAGTATAATTTTATAACCTGACCCCATTCACGGTGTCACACAGTATAATTGTATAACCTGACCCCATACACGGTGTCACACAGTATAATTGTATAACCTGACCCCATACACGGTGTCACACAGTATAATTGTATAACCAGACCCCATACACGGTGTCACACAGTATAATTATATAACCTGACCTCATTCACGGTGTCACACAGTATAATTGTATAACCTGACCCCATACACGGTGTCACATAGTATAATTTTATAACCTGACCCCATACAAGGTGTCACATAGTATAATTGTATAACCTGAGCCCCATACACGGTGTCACACAGTATAATTGTATAACGTGACCCCATACACGGTGTCATACAGTATAATTGTATAACCTGACCCCATACACAGTGTCGCACAGTATAATTGTATAACCTGACCCCATACACGGTGTCACACAGTATAATTGTTTGACCTGACCCCATACACGGTGTCACACAGTATAATTGTATAACCTGAGCCCCATACACGGTGTCACACAGTATAATTGTATAACCTGAGCCCCATACACGGTGTCACACAGTATAATTGTATAACCTGAGCCCCATACACGGTGCCACACAGTATAATTTTATAACCTGACCCCCATACACGGTGTCACACAGTATAATTGTATAACCTGAGCCCCATACACGGTGTCACACAGTATAATTGTATAACCTGAGCCCCATACACGGTGTCACACAGTATAATTGTATAACCTGAGCCCCATACACGGTGTCACACAGTATAATTGTATAACCTGAGCCCCATACACGGTGTCACACAGTATAATTGTATAACCTGAGCCCCATACACGGTGTCACACAGTATAATTGTATGACCTGACCCCATACACTGTGTCACACAGTATAATTGTATAACCTGACCCCATACACGGTGTCACACAGTATAATTGTACAACCTGACCCCATACACGGTGTCACACAGTATAATTCTATAACCTGAGCCCCATACACGGTGTCGCACAGTATAATTGTATAACCTAACCCCATACACGGTGTCACAGTATAATTGTATTACCTGAGCCCCATACACAGTGTCACACAGTATAATTGTAAAACCTGAGCCCCATACACGGTGTCACACAGTATAATTGTATAACCTGACCCCATACACGGTGTCACACAGTATAATTGTATAACCTGACCCCATACACGGTGTCACACAGTATAATTGTATAACCTGAGCCACATACACAGTGTCACACAGTATAATTGTATAACCTGAGCCCCATACACGGTGTCACATAGTATAATTGTATAACCTGAGCCCCATACACGGTGTCACACAGTATAATTGTATAACCTGAGCCCCATACACGGTGTCACACAGTATAATTTTATAACCTGACCCCCATACACGGTGTCACATAGTATAATTGTATAACCTGAGCCCCATACACGGTGTCACACAGTATAATTGTATGACCTGACCCCATACATGGTGTCACACAGTATAATTGTATAACCTGACCCCATACACGGTGTCACACAGTATAATTGTATAACCTGACCCCATACACGGTGTCACACAGTATAATTGTATAACCTGACTCCATACACAGTGTCGCACAGTATAATTGTATAACCTGACCCCATACACGGTGTCACACAGTATAATTGTATGACCTGACCCCATACACGGTGTCACACAGTATCATTGTATAACCTGAGCCCCATACACGGTGTCACACAGTATAATTGTATAACCTGAGCCCCATGCACGGTGCCACACGGTATAATTGCATAACCTGAGCCCCATACACGGTGTCACACAGTATAATTGTATAACGTGACCCCATACACGGTGTCACACAGTATAATTGTATAACCTGACCCCATACACGGTGTCACACAGTATAATTATATAACCTGACCCCATTCACGGTGTCACACAGTATAATTGTATAACCTGACCCCATACACGGTGTCACACAGTATAATTGTATAACCTGACCCCATACACGGTGTCACACAGTATAATTGTATAACCTCACCCCATACACGGTGTCACACAGTATAATTGTATAACCTGAGCCCCATACACGGTGTCACACAGTATAATTGTATAACCTGAGCCCCATACACGGTGTCACACAGTATAATTGTATAACCTGAGCCCCATACACGGTGTCACACAGTATAATTGTATTACCTGACCCCATACACAGTGTCACACAGTATAATTGTATAACCTGACCCCCATACACGGTGTCACATAGTATAATTGTATAACCTGAGCCCCATACACGGTGTCACATAGTATAATTGTATGACCTGACCCCATACATGGTGTCACACAGTATAATTGTATAACCTGACCCCATACACGGTGTCACACAGTATAATTGTATAACCTGACCCCATACACGGTGTCACACAGTATAATTGTATAACCTGACCCCATACACAGTGTCGCACAGTATAATTGTATAACCTGACCCCATACACGGTGTCACACAGTATAATTGTATGACCTGACCCCATACACGGTGTCACACAGTATAATTGTATAACCTGAGCCCCATACACGGTGTCACACAGTATAATTGTATAACCTGAGCCCCATGCACGGTGCCACACGGTATAATTGCATAACCTGAGCCCCATACACGGTGTCACACAGTATAATTGTATAACGTGACCCCATACACGGTGTCACACAGTATAATTGTATAACCTGACCCCATACACGGTGTCACATAGTATAATTATATAACCTGACCCCATTCACGGTGTCACACAGTATAATTGTATAACCTGACCCCATACACGGTGTCACACAGTATAATTGTATAACCTGACCCCATACACGGTGTCACACAGTATAATTGTATAACCTCACCCCATACACGGTGTCACACAGTATAATTGTATAACCTGAGCCCCATACACGGTGTCACACAGTATAATTGTATAACCTGAGCCCCATACACGGTGTCACACAGTATAATTGTATAATCTGAGCCCCATACACGGTGTCACACAGTATAATTGTATAACCTGACCCCATACACGGTGTCACACAGTATAATTGTATAACCTGACCCCATACACAGTGTCGCACAGTATAATTGTATAACCTGACCCCATACACGGTGTCACACAGTATAATTGTATGACCTGACCCCATACACGGTGTCACACAGTATAATTGTATAACCTGAGCCCCATACACGGTGTCACACAGTATAATTGTATAACCTGAGCCCCATACACGGTGTCACACAGTATAATTGTATAACCTGAGCCCCATGCACGGTGCCACACGGTAAAATTGCATAACCTGAGCCCCATACACGGTGTCACACAGTATAATTGTATAACGTGACCCCATACACGGTGTCACACAGTATAATTGTATAACCTGACCCCATACACGGTGTCACACAGTATAATTATATAACCTGACCCCATTCACGGTGTCACACAGTATAATTGTATAACCTGACCCCATACACGGTGTCACACAGTATAATTGTATAACCTGACCCCATACACGGTGTCACACAGTATAATTGTATAACCTCACCCCATACACGGTGTCACACAGTATAATTGTATAACCTGAGCCCCATACACGGTGTCACACAGTATAATTGTATAACCTGAGCCCCATACACGGTGTCACACAGTATAATTGTATAACCTGTGCCCCATACACGGTGTCACACAGTATAATTGTATTACCTGACCCCATACACAGTGTCACACAGTATAATTGTATAACCTGAGCCCCATACACGGTGTCACATAGTATAATTGTATAACCTGAGCCCCATACACGGTGTCACACAGTATAATTGTATAACCTGACCCCATACACGTTGTCACACAGTATAATTGTATAACCTGACCCCATACACGGTGTCACACAGTATAATTGTATAACCTGAGCCCCATACACGGTGTCACACAGTATAGTTTTATAACCTGAGCCCCATGCACGATGCCACACAGTATAATTGTATAACCTGAGCCCCATACACGGTGTCACACAGTATAATTGTATAACGTGACCCCATACACGGTGTCACACAGTATAATTGTAAAACCTGACCCCGTACACGGTGTCACACAGTATAATTATATAACCTGACCCCATTCACGGTGTCACACAGTATAATTGTATAACCTGACCCCATACACGGTGTCACGCAGTATAATTGAATAACCTGACCCCATACATGGTGTCACACAGTAAAATTGTATAACCTGACCCCATACACGGTGTCACACAGTATAACTGTATAACCTGAGCACCATACACGGTGTCACACAGTATAATTGTATAACCTGAGCCCCATACACGGTGTCACACAGTATAATTGTATAACCTGAGCCCCATACACGGTGTCACACAGTATAATTGTATAACCTGAGCCCCATACACGGTATCACACAGTATAATTGTATAACCTGACCCCATACACGTTGTCACAGTATAATTGTATAACCTGAGCTCCATACACGGTGTCACACACTATAATTGTATAACCTGAGCCCCATACACGGTGTCACACAGTATAATTGTATAACCTGAGCCCCATACACGGTGTCACACAGTATAATTGTATAACGTGACCCAATTCACGGTGTCACACAATATAATTGTATAACCTGACCCCATACACAGTGTCGCACAGTATAATTGTATAACCTGACCCCATACACGGTGTCACACATTATAATTGTATGACCTGACCCCATACACGGTGTCACACAGTATAATTGTATAACCTGAGCCCCATACACGGTGTCAAACAGTATAATTGTATAACCTGAGCCCCATACACTGTGTCACACAGTATAATTGTATGACCTGACCCCATACACGGTGTCACACAGTATAATTGTATAACCTGAGCCCCATACACGGTGCCACACAGTATAATTTTATAACCTGACCCCCATACAAGGTGTCACACAGTATTATTGTATAACCTGAGCCCCATACACGGTGTCACACAGTATAATTGTATAACCTGAGCCCCATACATGGTGTCACACAGTATAATTGTATTACCTGAGCCCCATACACGGTGTCACACAGTATAATTGTATAACGTGACCCCATACACGGTGTCACACAGTATAATTGTAAAACCTGACCCCATACACGGTGTCACACAGTATAAATATATAACCTGACCCCATTCACGGTGTCACACAGTATAATTGTATAACCTGACCCCATACACGGTGTCACACAGTATAATTGTATAACCTGACCCCATACACGGTGTCACACAGTATAATTGTATAACCTGACCCCATACACGGTGTCACACAGTATAATTGTATAACCTGAGCCCCATACACGGTGTCACACAGTATAATTGTATAACCTGAGCCCCATACACGGTGTCACACAGTATAATTGTATAACCTGAGCCCCATACACGGTGTCACACAGTATAATTGTATAACCTGAGCCCCATACACGGAATCACACAGTATAATTGTATAAACTGACCCCATACACGGTGTCACAGTATAATTGTATAACCTGAGCTCCATACACGGTGTCACACAGTATAATTGTATAACCTGAGCCCCATACACGGTTTCACACAGTATAATTGTATAACCTGAGCCCCATACACGGTGTCACACAGTATAATTGTATTACCTGAGCCCCATAGACGGTGTCACACAGTATAATTGTATGACCTGACCCCATACACGATGCCACACAGTATAATTGTATAACCTGAGCCCCATACACGGTGTCACACAGTATAATTGTATAACGTGACCCCATACACGGTGTCACACAGTATAATTGTATAACATGACCCCATACACGGTGTCACACAGGATAATTGTATAACTTGAGCCCCATACACGGTGTCACACAGTATAATTGTATAACCTGACCCCATACACTGTGTCACACAGTATAATTGTATGACCTGACCCCATACACGGTGTCACACAGTATAATTGTATAACCTGACCCCATACACGGTGTCACACAGTATAATTGTACAACCTGACCCCATACACGGTGTCACACAGTATAATTGTATAACCTGACCCCATACACGCTGTCACAGTATAATTGTATTACCTGAGCCCCATACACGTTGTCACACAGTATATTTGCATAACTTGACCCCATACACGGTGTCACACAGTATAATTTTATAACCTGAGCCCCATACACGGTGTCACACAGTATAATTGAATAACCTGACCCCATACACGGTGTCACAGTATAATTGTATAACCTGAGCCAGCCCCATACACGGTGTCACACAGTATAATTGTATAACCTGACCCCATACGCGGTGTCACACAGTATAATTGTATAACCTGACCCCATACACGGTATCACACAGTATAATTGTATAACCTGACCCCATACACGGTGTCACACAGTATAATTGTATAACCTGACTCCATACACGGAGTCACACAGTATAATTGTATAACCTGACCCCATACATGGTGTCACACAGTATAATTGTATAACCTGACCCCATACACGGTGTCACACAGTATAATTGTATAACCTGAGCCCCATACACGGTGTCACAGAGTATAATTGTATAACCTGAGCTCCATACACAGTGTCACACAGTATAATTTTATAACCTGACCCCCATACACGGTGTCACACAGTATAATTGTATAACCTGAGCCCCATACACGGTGTCACACAGTATAATTGTATGACCTGACCCCATACATGGTGTCACACAGTATAATTGTATAACCTGACCCCATACACGATGTCACACAGTATAATTGTACAACCCGACCCCATACATGGTGTCACACAGAATAATTGTATAACCTGAGCCCCATACACGGTATCACACAGTATAATTCTATAACCTGAGCATCATACACGGTGTCACACAGTATAATTGTATAACCTGACCCCATACACGGTGTCATAGTATAATTGTATTACCTGAGCCCCATACATGGTATCACACAGTATAATTGCATAACCTGACCCCATACACGGTGTCACACAGCATAATTGTATAACCTGAGCCCCATACACGGTGTCACACAGTATAATTGTATAACCTGACCCCATACACGGTGTCACAGTATAATTGTATAACCTGAGCCCCATACACGGTGTCACACAGTATAATTGTATAACCTGACCCCATACACGGTGTCACACAGTATAATTGTATAACCTGACCCCATACACGGTGTCACACAGTATAATTGTATAACCTGACCCCATACACGGTGTCACACAGTATAATTGTATAACCTGATCCCCATACAAGGTGTCACACAGTATAATTGTATAACCTGACCCAATACACGGTGTCACACAGTATAATTGTATAACCTGACCCCATACACGGTGTCACACAGTATAATTGCATAACCTGACCCCATACACGTTTTCACACAGTATAATTGTATAACCTGAGCCCCATACACGGTGTCACACAGTATAATTGTATAACCTGAGCCCCATACACGGTGTCACACAGTATAATTGTATAACCTGAGCCCCATACACAGTGTCACACAGTATAATTGTATTACCTGAGCCCCATACACGGTGTCACACAGTATAATTGTATGACCTGACCCCATACACGGTGTCACACAGTATAATTGTATAACCTGACCCCATACACGGTGTCACACAGTATAATTGTACAACCTGACCCCATACACGGTGTCACACAGTATAATTGTATAACCTGAGCCCCATACACGGTGTCACACAGTATAATTGTATAACCTGAGCCCCATACACGGTGTCACACAGTATAATAGCATAAACTGACCCCATACACGGTGTCACACAGTATAATTGTATAACCTGAGCCCCATACACGGTGTCACACAGTATAATTGTATAACCTGACCCAATACACGGTGTCACAGTATAATTGTATAACCTGAGCCAGCCCCATACACGGTGTCACACAGTATAATTGTATAACCTGACCCCATACACGGTGTCACACAGTATAATTGTATAACCTGAGCACCATACACGGTATCACACAGTATAATTGTATAACCTGACCCCATACACGGTGTCGCACAGTATAATTGCATAACCTGACTCCATACAGGGTGTCACACAGTATAATTGTATAACCTGACCCCATACACCTTGTCACACAGTATAATTGTATAATCTGACCCCATACACGGTGTCACACAGTATAATTGTATAACCTGAGCCCCATACACGGTGTCACATAGTATAATTGTATAACCTGAGCCCCATACACGGTGTCACACAGTATAATTGTATAACCTGACCCAATACACGGTGTCACACTGTATAATTGTAAGACCTGACCCCATACATGGTGTCACACAGTATAATTGTATAACCTGACCCCATACACGATGTCACACAGTATAATTGTACAACCTGACCCCATACATGGTGTCACACAGTATAATTGTATAACCTGAGCCCCATACACGGTGTCACACAGTATAATTCTATAACCTGAGCACCATACACGGTGTCACACAGTATAATTGTATAACCTGACCCCATAAACGGTGTCACAGTATAATTGTATTACCTGAGCCCCATACACGGTGTCACACAGTATAATTGTATAACCTGACCCCATACACGGTGTCACACAGTATAATTGTATAACCTGAGCCCCATAGACGGTGTCACACAGTATAATTGTATAACCTGAGCCCCATACACGGTATCACACAGTATAATTGTATAACCTGACCCCATACACTGTGTCACACAGTATAATTGTATACCCTGACCCCATACACGGTGTCACACAGTATAATTGTATAACCTGACCCCATACACGGTGTCACACAGTATAATTGTATAACCTGAGCCCCATACAAGGTGTCACACAGTATAATTGTATAACCTGACCCAATACACGGTGTCACAAAGTATAATTGTATAACCTGACCCCATACACGGTGTCACACAGTATAATTGTATAACCTGACCCCATACACGGTTTCACACAGTATAATTGTATAACCTGAGCCCCATACACGGTGTCACACAGTATAATTGTATTACCTGACCCCATACACGGTGTCACACAGTATAATTGTATAACCTGACCCCATACACGTTGTCACACAGTATAATTGTATAACCTGAGCCCCATACACAGTGTCACATAGTATAATTGTGTAACCTGAGCCCCATACACGGTGTCACACAGTATAATTGTATAAACTGAGCCCCATACACGGTATCACACAGTATAATTGTATAACCTGACCCCATACACGGTGTCACAGTATAATTGTATAACCTGAGCTCCATACACGGTGTCACACAGTATAATTGTATAACCTGAGCCCCATACACGGTGTCACACAGTATAATTGTATAACCTGACCGCATACACGGTGTCACACAGTATAATTGTATAACCTGAGCCCCATACACGGTGTCACACAGTATAATTGTATAACCTGACCCCATACACGGTGTCACACAGTATAATTGTATAACCTGACCCCATACACGGTGTCTCATAGTATAATTGTATAACCTGACCCCATACACGGTGAAACAGTATAATTTTATAACCTGACCCCATACACGGTGTCACACAGTATAATTGTATAACCTGACCCCATACACGGTGTCACACAGTATAATTGTATAACCTGGGCCCCATACACGGTGTCACACAGTATAATTGTATAACCTAAGCCCCATACACGGAGTAACCCAGTATAATTGTATGACCTGACCCCATACACGGTGTCACACAATATAAGTGTATAACCTGACCCCATACACGGTGTCACACAGTATAACTGTATAACCTGACCCCATACACGGTGTCACACAGTATAATTGTATAACCTGACCCCATACACGGTGTCACACATTATAATTGTATAACCTGAGCCCATACACGGTGTCACACAGTATAATTGTATAACCTGAGCCCCATACACGGTATCACACAGTATAATTGTATAACCTGACCCCATACACGGTGTCACACAGTATAATTGTATAACCTGACTCCATACACGGAGTCACACAGTATAATTGTATAACCTGACCCCATACATGGTGTCACACAGTATAATTGTATAACCTGACCCCATACACAGTGTCACACAGTATAATTGTATAACCTGAGCCCCATACACGGTGTCACATAGTATAATTGTATAACCTGAGCCCCATACACGGTGTCACACAGTATAATTGAATAACCTGAGCCCCATACACGGTGTCACACAGTATAATTTTATAACCTGACCCCCATACACGGTGTCACACAGTATAATTGTATAACCTGAGCCCATACACGGTGTCACACAGTATAATTGTATGACCTGACCCCATACATGGTGTCACACAGTATAATTGTATAACCTGACCCCATACACGATGTCACACAGTATAATTGTACAACCTGACCCCATACATGGTGTCACACAGTATAATTGTATAACCTGAGCCCCATATACGGTGTCACACAGTATAATTGTATAACCTGACCCCATACACGGTGTCATAGTATAATTGTATTACCTGAGCCCCATACACGGTATCACACAGTATAATTGCATAACCTGACCCCATACACGGTGTCACACAGTATAATTGTATAACCTGAGCCCCATACACGGTGTCACACAGTATAATTCTATAACCTGACCCCATACACGGTGTCACAGTATAATTGTATAACCTGAGCCAGCCCCATACACGGTGTCACACAGTATAATTGTATAACCTGACCCCATACACGGTGTCACACAGTATAATTGTATAACCTGACCCCATACACGGTGTCACACAGTATAATTGTATAACCTGACCCCATACACGGTGTCACACAGTATAATTGTATAACCTGAGCCCCATACAAGGTGTCACACAGTATAATTGTATAACCTGACCCAATTCACGGTGTCACACATTATAATTGTATAACCTGACCCCATACACGGTGTCACACAGTATAATTGTATAACCTGACCCCATACACGGTTTCACACAGTATAATTGTATAACCTGAGCCCCATACATGGTGTCACACAGTATAATTGTATAACCTGAGCCCCATACACGGTGTCACACAGTAAAATTGTATAACCTGAGCCACATACACAGTGTCACACAGTATGATTGTATTACCTGAGCCCCATACACGGTGTCACACAGTACAATTGTATGACCTGACCCCATACACGGTGTCACACAGTATAATTGTATAACCTGACCCCATACACGGTGTCACACAGTATAATTGTACAACCTGACCCCATACACGGTGTCACACAGTATAATTGTATAACCTGAGCCCCATACACGGTGTCACACAGTATAATTCTATAACCTGAGCCCCATACACGGTGTCACACAGTATAATTGTATAACCTGACCCCATACATGGTGTCACAGTATAATTGTATTACCTGAGCCCCATACACAGTGTCACACAGTATAATAGCATAAACTGAACCCATACACGGTGTCACACAGTATAATTGTATAACCTGAGCCCCATACACGGTGTCACACAGTATAATTGTATAACCTGACTCAATACACGCTGTCACACTGTATAATTGTAAGACCTGACCCCATACATGGTGTCACACAGTATAATTGTATAACCTGACCACATACACGATGTCACACAGTATAATTGTACAACCTGACCCCATACATGGTGTCACACAGTATAATGGTATAACCTGAGCCCCATACACGGTGTCACACAGTATAATTCTATAACCTGAGCACCATACACGGTGTCACACAGTATAATTGTATAACCTGACCCCATAAACGGTGTCACAGTATAATTGTATTACCTGAGCCCCATACACGGTGTCACACAGTATAATTGTATAACCTGACCCCATACACGGTGTCACACAGTATAATTGTATAACCTGAGCCCCATAGACGGTATCACACAGTATAATTGTATAACCTGACCCCATACACGGTGTCACACAGTATAATTGTATAACCTGACCCCATACACGGTGTCACACAGTATAATTGTATAACCTGACCCCATACACGGTGTCAAACAGTATAATTGTATAACCTGAGCCCCATACAAGGTGTCACACAGTATAATTGTATAACCTGACCCAATACACGGTGTCACACAGTATAATTGTATAACCTGACCCCATACACGGTGTCACACAGTATAATTGTATAACCTGACCCCATACACGGTTTCACACAGTATAATTGTATAACCTGAGCCCCATACACGTTGTCACACAGTATAATTGTATAACCTGAGCCCCATACACGGTGTCACACAGTATAATTGTATTACCTGACCCCATACACGGTGTCACACAGTATAATTGTATAACCTGACCCCATACACGGTGTCACACAGTATAATTGTATAACCTGAGCCCCATACACAGTGTCACATAGTATAATTGTGTAACCTGAGCCCCATACACGGTGTCACACAGTATAATTGTATAACCTGAGCCCCATACACGGTATCACACAGTATAATTGTATAACCTGACCCCATACACGGTGTCACAGTATAATTGTATAACCTGAGCTCCATACACGGTGTCACACAGTATAATTGTATAACCTGAGCCCCATACACGGTGTCACACAGTATAATTGTATAACCTGAGCCCCATACACGGTGTCACACAGTATAATTGTATAACCTGACCGCATACACGGTGTCACACAGTATAATTGTATAACCTGACCCCATACACGGTGTCTCACAGTATAATTGTATAACCTGACCCCATACACGGTGTAACAGTATAATTTTATAACCTGACCCCATACACGGTGTCACACAGTATAATTGTATAACCTGACCCCATACACGGTGTCACACAGTATAATTGTATAACCTGGGCCCCATACACGGTGTCACACAGTATAATTGTATAACCTAAGCCCCATACACGGAGTAACCCAGTATAATTGTATGACCTGACCCCATACACGGTGTCACACAATATAAGTGTATAACCTGACCCCATACACGGTGTCACACATTATAATTGTATAACCTGAGCCCCATACACGGTGTCACACAGTATAATTGTATAACCTGACCCCATACACGGTGTCACACAGTATAATTGTATAACCTGAGCCCCATACACGGTATCACACAGTATAACTGTATAACCTGACCCCATACACGGTGTCACACAGTATAATTGTATAACCTGACTCCATACACGGAGTCACACAGTATAATTGTATAACCTGACCCCATACACGGTGTCACACAGTATAATTGTATAACCTGACCCCATACACCGTGTCACACAGTATAATTGTATAACCTGAGCCCCATACACGGTGTCACATAGTATAATTGTATAACCTGAGCCCCATACACGGTGTCACACAGTATAATTGAATAACCTGAGCCCCATACACGGTGTCAAACAGTATAATTTTATAACCTGACCCCCATACACGGTGTCACACAGTATAATTGTAGAACCTGAGCCCCATACACGGTGTCACACAGTATAATTGTATGACCTGACCCCATACATGGTGTCACACAGTATAATTGTATAACCTGACCCCATACACGATGTCACACAGTATAATTGTACAACCTGACCCCATACATGATGTCACACAGTATAATTGTATAACCTGAGCCCCATACACGGTGTCACACAGTATAATTGTATAACCTGACCCCATACACGGTGTCATAGTATAATTGTATTACCTGAGCCCCATACACGGTATCACACAGTATAATTGCATAACCTGACACCATACACGGTGTCACACAGTATAATTGTATAACCTGAGCCCCATACACGGTGTCACACAGTATAATTGTATAACCTGACCCCATACACGGTGTCACAGTATAATTGTATAACCTGAGCCAGCCCCATACACGGTGTCACACAGTATAATTGTATAACCTGACCCCATACACGGTGTCACACAGTATAATTGTATAACCTGAGCCCCATACACGGTGTCACACAGTATAATTGTATAACCTGACCCCATACACGGTTTCACGCAGTATAATTGTATAACCTGACCCCATACACGGTGTCACACAGTATAATTGTATAACCTGACCCCATACACGGTGTCACACAGTATAATTGTATAACCTGACCCCATACACGGTGTCACACAGTATAATTGTATAACCTGAGCCCCATACAAGGTGTCACACAGTATAATTGTATAACCTGACCCAATTCACGGTGTCACACATTATAATTGTATAACCTGACCCCATACACGGTGTCACACAGTATAATTGTATAACCTGACCCCATACACGGTTTCACACAGTATAATTGTATAACCTGAGCCCCATACATGGTGTCACACATTATAATTGTATAACCTGAGCCCCATACACGATGTCACACAGTATAATTGTATAACCTGAGCCACATACACAGTGTCACACAGTATAATTGTATTACCTGAGCCCCATACACGGTGTCACACAGTATAATTGTATGACCTGACCCCATACACGGTGTCACATAGTATAATTGTATAACCTGACCCCATACACGGTGTCACACAGTATAATTGTACAACCTGACCCCATACACGGTGTCACACAGTATAATTGTATAACCTGAGCCCCATACACGGTATCACACAGTATAATTGTATAACCTGACCCCATACACGGTGTCACAGTATAATTGTATAACCTGAGCTCCATACACGGTGTCACACAGTATAATTGTATAACCTGAGCCCCATACACGGTGTCACACAGTATAATTGTATAACCTGAGCCCCATACACGGTGTCACACAGTATAATTGTATAACCTGACCGCATACACGGTGTCACACAGTATAATTGTATAACCTGACCCCATACACGGTGTCTCACAGTATAATCGTATAACCTGACCCCATACACGGTGTAACAGTATAATTTTATAACCTGACCCCATACATGGTGTCACACAGTATAATTGTATAACCTGACCCCATACACGGTGTCACACAGTATAATTGTATAACCTGGGCCCCATACACGGTGTCACACAGTATAATTGTATAACCTAAGCCCCATACACGGAGTAACCCAGTATAATTGTATGACCTGACCCCATACACGGTGTCACACAATATAAGTGTATAACCTGACCCCATACACGGTGTCACACATTATAATTGTATAACCTGAGCCCCATACACGGTGTCACACAGTATAACTGTATAACCTGACCCCATACACGGTGTCACACAGTATAATTGTATAACCTGACCCCATACACGGTGTCACACATTATAATTGTATAACCTGAGCCCCATACACGGTGTCACACAGTATAATTGTATAACCTGACCCCATACACGGTGTCACACAGTATAATTGTATAACCTGAGCCCCATACACGGTATCACACAGTATAACTGTATAACCTGACCCCATACACGGTGTCACACAGTATAATTGTATAACCTGACTCCATACACGGAGTCACACAGTATAATTGTATAACCTGACCCCATACACGGTGTCACACAGTATAATTGTATAACCTGACCCCATACACCGTGTCACACAGTATAATTGTATAACCTGAGCCCCATACACGGTGTCACATAGTATAATTGTATAACCTGAGCCCCATACACGGTGTCACACAGTATAATTGAATAACCTGAGCCCCATACACGGTGTCAAACAGTATAATTTTATAACCTGACCCCCATACACGGTGTCACACAGTATAATTGTAGAACCTGAGCCCTATACACGGTGTCACACAGTATAATTGTATGACCTGACCCCATACATGGTGTCACACAGTATAATTGTATAACCTGACCCCATACACGATGTCACACAGTATAATTGTACAACCTGACCCCATACATGGTGTCACACAGTATAATTGTATAACCTGAGCCCCATACACGGTGTCACACAGTATAATTGTATAACCTGACCCCATACACGGTGTCATAGTATAATTGTATTACCTGAGCCCCATACACGGTATCACACAGTATAATTGCATAACCTGACACCATACACGGTGTCACACAGTATAATTGTATAACCTGAGCCCCATACACGGTGTCACACAGTATAATTGTATAACCTGACCCCATACACGGTGTCACAGTATAATTGTATAACCTGAGCCAGCCCCATACACGGTGTCACACAGTATAATTGTATAACCTGACCCCATACACGGTGTCACACAGTATAATTGTATAACCTGAGCCCCATACACGGTATCACACAATATAATTGTATAACCTGACCGCATACACGGTGTCACACAGTATAATTGTATAACCTGACCCCATACACGGTGTCACACAGTATAATTGTATAACCTGACCCCATACACGGTGTCACACAGTATAATTGTATAACCTGAGCCCCATACAAGGTGTCACACAGTATAATTGTATAACCTGACCCAATTCACGGTGTCACACATTATAATTGTATAACCTGACCCCATACACGGTGTCACACAGTATAATTGTATAACCTGACCCCATACACGGTTTCACACAGTATAATTGTATAACCTGAGCCCCATACATGGTGTCACACATTATAATTGTATAACCTGAGCCCCATACACGATGTCACACAGTATAATTGTATAACCTGAGCCACATACACAGTGTCACACAGTATAATTGTATTACCTGAGCCCCATACACGGTGTGACACAGTATAATTGTATGACCTGACCCCATACACGGTGTCACATAGTATAATTGTATAACCTGACCCCATACACGGTGTCACACAGTATAATTGTACAACCTGACCCCATACACGGTGTCACACAGTATAATTGTATAACCTGAGCCCCATACACGGTGTCACACAGTATAATTCTATAACCTGAGCCCCATACACGGTGTCACACAGTATAATTGTATAACCTGACCCCATACACGGTGTCACAGTATAATTGTATTACCTGAGCCCCATACACAGTGTCACACAGTATAATAGCATAAACTGACCCCATACACGGTGTCACACAGTATAATTGTATAACCTGAGCCCCATACACGGTGTCACACAGTATAATTGTATAACCTGACCCCATACACGGTGTCACAGTATAATTGTATAACCTGAGCCAGCCCCATACACGGTGTCACACAGTATAATTGTATAACCTGACCCCATACACGGTGTCACACAGTATAATTGTATAACCTGAGCCCCATACACGGTATCACACAGTATAATTGTATAACCTGACCCCATACACGGTGTCGCACAGTATAATTGCATAACCTGACTCCATACAGGGTGTCACACAGTATAATTGTATAACCTGACCCCATACACCTTTTCACACAGTATAATTGTATAACCTGACCCCATACACGGTGTCACACAGTATAATTGTATAACCTGAGCCCCATACACGGTGTCACATAGTATAATTGTATAACCTGAGCCCCATACACGGTGTCACACAGTATAATTGTATAACCTGACCCAATACACGGTGTCACATTGTATAATTGTAAGACCTGACCCCATACATGGTGTCACACAGTATAATTGTATAACCTGACCCCATACACGATGTCACACAGTATAATTGTACAACCTGACCCCATACATGGTGTCACACAGTATAATTGTATAACCTGAGCCCAATACACGGTGTCACACAGTATAATTCTATAACCTGAGCACCATACACGGTGTCACACAGTATAATTGTATAACCTGACCCCATACACGGTGTCACAGTATAATTGTATTACCTGAGCCCCATACACGGTGTCACACAGTATAATTGTATAACCTGACCCCATACACGGTGTCACACAGTATAATTGTATAACCTGAGCCCCATAGACGGTATCACACAGTATAATTGTATAACTTGACCCCATACACGGTGTCACACAGTATAATTGTATAACCTGACCCCATACACGGTGTCACACAGTATAATTGTATAACCTGACCCCATACACGGTGTCAAACAGTATAATTGTATAACCTGAGCCCCATACAAGGTGTCACACAGTATAATTGTATAACCTGAGCCCCATACACGGTGTCACACAGTATAATTGTATAACCTGACCCCATACACGGTGTCACACAGTATAATTGTATAACCTGAGCCCCATACACGGTGTCACAGTATAATTGTATAACCTGAGCTCCATACACGGTGTCACACAGTATAATTGTATAACCTGACCCCATACACGGTGTCACACAGTATAATTGTATAACCTGACCCCATACACGGTGTCACAGTATAATTGTATAACCTGAGCTCCATACACGGTGTCACACAGTATAATTGTATAACCTGAGCCCCATAAACGGTGTCACACAGTATAATTGTATAACCTGAGCCCCATACACGGTGTCACACAGTATAATTGTATAACCTGACTGCATACACGGTGTCACACAGTATAATTGTATAACCTGACCCCATACACGGTGTCTCACAGTATAATTGTATAACCTGACCCCATACACGGTGTAACAGTATAATTTTATAACCTGACCCCATACACGGTGTCACACAGTATAATTGTATAACCTGACCCCATACACGGTGTCACACAGTATAATTGTATAACCTGGGCCCCATACACGGTGTCACACAGTATAATTGTATAACCTAAGCCCCATACACGGAGTAACCCAGTATAATTGTATGACCTGACCCCATACACGGTGTCACACAATATAAGTGTATAACCTGACCCCATACACGGTGTCACACAGTATAACTGTATAACCTGACCCCATACACGGTGTCACACAGTATAATTGTATAACCTGACCCCATACACGGTGTCACACATTATAATTGTATAACCTGAGCCCCATACACGGTGTCACACAGTATAATTGTATAACCTGACCCCATACACGGTGTCACACAGTATAATTGTATAACCTGAGCCCCATACACGGTATCACACAGTATAACTGTATAACCTGACCCCATACACGGTGTCACACAGTATAATTGTATAACCTGACTCCATACACGGAGTCACACAGTATAATTGTATAACCTGACCCCATACACGGTGTCACACAGTATAATTGTATAACCTGACCCCATACACCGTGTCACACAGTATAATTGTATAACCTGAGCCTCATACACGGTGTCACATAGTATAGTTGTATAACCTGAGCCCCATACACGGTGTCACACAGTATAATTGAATAACCTGAGCCCCATACACGGTGTCAAACAGTATAATTTTATAACCTGACCCCCATACACGGTGTCACACAGTATAATTGTAGAACCTGAGCCCCATACACGGTGTCACACAGTATAATTGTATGACCTGACCCCATACATGGTGTCACACAGTATAATTGTATAACCTGACCCCATACACGGTGTCATAGTATAATTGTATTACCTGAGCCCCATACACGGTATCACACAGTATAATTGCATAACCTGACCCCATACACGGTGTCACACAGTATAATTGTATAACCTGAGCCCCATACACGGTGTCACACAGTATAATTGTATAACCTGACCCCATACACGGTGTCACAGTATAATTGTATAACCTGAGCCAGCCCCATACACGGTGTCACACAGTATAATTGTATAACCTGACCCCATACACGGTGTCACACAGTATAATTGTATAACCTGAGCCCCATACACGGTATCACACAGTATAATTGTATAACCTGACCCCATACACGGTGTCACACAGTATAATTGTATAACCTGACCCCATACACGGTGTCACACAGTATAATTGTATAACCTGACCCCATACACGGTGTCACACAGTATAATTGTATAACCTGAGCCCCATACAAGGTGTCACACAGTATAATTGTATAACCTGACCCAATTCACGGTGTCACACATCATAATTGTATAACCTGACCCCATACACGGTGTCACACAGTATAATTGTATAACCTGACCCCATACACGGTTTCACACAGTATAATTGTATAACCTGAGCCCCATACACGATGTCACATAGTATAATTGTATAACCTGACCCCTTACACGGTGTCACACAGTATAATTGTATAACCTGACCCCATACACGGTGTCACACATTATAATTGTATAACCTGAGCCCCATACACGATGTCACACAGTATAATTGTATAACCTGAGCCACATACACAGTGTCACACAGTATAATTGTATTACCTGAGCCCCATACACGGTGTCACACAGTATAATTGTATGACCTGACCCCATACACGGTGTCACATAGTATAATTGTATAACCTGACCCCTTACACGGTGTCACACAGTATAATTGTACAACCTGACACCATACACGGTGTCACACAGTATAATTGTATAACCTGAGCCCCATACACGGTGTCACACAGTATAATTGTATAACCTGAGCCCCATACACGGTGTCACACAGTATAATTGTATAACCTGACCCCATACACGGTGTCACAGTATAATTGTATAACCTGAGCCAGCCCCATACACGGTGTCACACAGTATAATTGTATAACCTGACCCCATACACGGTGTCACACAGTATAATTGTATAACCTGAGCCCCATACAAGGTATCACACAGTATAATTGTATAACCTGACCCCATACACGGTGTCGCACAGTATAATTGCATAACCTGACTCCATACAGGGTGTCACACAGTATAATTGTATAACCTGACCCCATACACCTTTTCACACAGTATAATTGTATAACCTGACCCCATACACGGTGTCACACAGTATAATTGTATAACCTGAGCCCCATACACGGTGTCACATAGTATAATTGTATAACCTGAGCCCCATACACGGTGTCACACAGTATAATTGTATAACCTGGCCCAATACACGATGTCACATTGTATAATTGTAAGACATGACCCCATACATGGTGTCACACAGTATAATTGTATAACCTGACCCCATACACGATGTCACACAGTATAATTGTACAACCTGACCCCATACATGGTGTCACACAGTATAATTGTATAACCTGAGCCCAATACACGGTGTCACACAGTATAATTCTATAACCTGAGCACCATACACGGTGTCACACAGTATAATTGTATAACCTGACCCCATACACGGTGTCACAGTATAATTGTATTACCTGAGCCCCATACACGGTGTCACACAGTATAATTGTATAACCTGACCCCATACACGGTGTCACACAGTATAATTGTATAACCTGAGCCCCATAGACGGTATCACACAGTATAATTGTATAACTTGACCCCATACACGGTGTCACACAGTATAATTGTATAACCTGACCCCATACACGGTGTCACACAGTATAATTGTATAACCTGACCCCATACACGGTGTCAAACAGTATAATTGTATAACCTGAGCCCCATACAAGGTGTCACACAGTATAATTGTATAACCTGAGCCCCATACACGGTGTCACACAGTATAATTGTATAACCTGACCCCATACACGGTGTCACACAGTATAATTGTATAACCTGAGCCCCATACACGGTGTCACAGTATAATTGTATAACCTGAGCTCCATACACGGTGTCACACAGCATAATTGTATAACCTGACCCCATACACGGTGTCACACAGTATAATTGTATAACCTGACCCCATACACGGTGTCACAGTATAATTGTATAACCTGAGCTCCATACACGGTGTCACACAGTATAATTGTATAACCTGAGCCCCATAAACGGTGTCACACAGTATAATTGTATAACCTGAGCCCCATACACGGTGTCACACAGTATAATTGTATAACCTGACTGCATACACGGTGTCACACAGTATAATTGTATAACCTGACCCCATACACGGTGTCTCACAGTATAATTGTATAACCTGACCCCATACACGGTGTAACAGTATAATTTTATAACCTGACCCCATACACGGTGTCACACAGTATAATTGTATAACCTGACCCCATACACGGTGTCACACAGTATAATTGTATAACCTGGGCCCCATACACGGTGTCACACAGTATAATTGTATAACCTAAGCCCCATACACGGAGTAACCCAGTATAATTGTATGACCTGACCCCATACACGGTGTCACACAATATAAGTGTATAACCTGACCCCATACACGGTGTCACACAGTATAACTGTATAACCTGACCCCATACACGGTGTCACACAGTATAATTGTATAACCTGACCCCATACACGGTGTCACACATTATAATTGTATAACCTGAGCCCCATACACGGTGTCACACAGTATAATTGTATAACCTGACCCCATACACGGTGTCACACAGTATAATTGTATAACCTGAGCCCCATACACGGTATCACACAGTATAACTGTATAACCTGACCCCATACACGGTGTCACACAGTATAATTGTATAACCTGACTCCATACACGGAGTCACACAGTATAATTGTATAACCTGACCCCATACACGGTGTCACACAGTATAATTGTATAACCTGACCCCATACACCGTGTCACACAGTATAATTGTATAACCTGAGCCTCATACACGGTGTCACATAGTATACTTGTATAACCTGAGCCCCATACACGGTGTCACACAGTATAATTGAATAACCTGAGCCCCATACACGGTGTCAAACAGTATAATTTTATAACCTGACCCCCATACACGGTGTCACACAGTATAATTGTAGAACCTGAGCCCCATACACGGTGTCACACAGTATAATTGTATGACCTGACCCCATACATGGTGTCACACAGTATAATTGTATAACCTGACCCCATACACGGTGTCATAGTATAATTGTATTACCTGAGCCCCATACACGGTATCACACAGTATAATTGCATAACCTGACCCCATACACGGTGTCACACAGTATAATTGTATAACCTGAGCCCCATACACGGTGTCACACAGTATAATTGTATAACCTGACCCCATACACGGTGTCACAGTATAATTGTATAACCTGAGCCAGCCCCATACACGGTGTCACACAGTATAATTGTATAACCTGACCCCATACACGGTGTCACACAGTATAATTGTATAACCTGAGCCCCATACACGGTATCACACAGTATAATTGTATAACCTGACCCCATACACGGTGTCACACAGTATAATTGTATAACCTGACCCCATACACGGTGTCACACAGTATAATTGTATAACCTGACCCCATACACGGTGTCACACAGTATAATTGTATAACCTGAGCCCCATACAAGGTGTCACACAGTATAATTGTATAACCTGACCCAATTCACGGTGTCACACATCATAATTGTATAACCTGACCCCATACACGGTGTCACACAGTATAATTGTATAACCTGACCCCATACACGGTTTCACACAGTATAATTGTATAACCTGAGCCCCATACACGATGTCACATAGTATAATTGTATAACCTGACCCCTTACACGGTGTCACACAGTATAATTGTATAACCTGACCCCATACACGGTGTCACACATTATAATTGTATAACCTGAGCCCCATACACGATGTCACACAGTATAATTGTATAACCTGAGCCACATACACAGTGTCACACAGTATAATTGTATTACCTGAGCCCCATACACGGTGTCACACAGTATAATTGTATGACCTGACCCCATACACGGTGTCACATAGTATAATTGTATAACCTGACCCCTTACACGGTGTCACACAGTATAATTGTACAACCTGACACCATACACGGTGTCACACAGTATAATTGTATAACCTGAGCCCCATACACGGTGTCACACAGTATAATTGTATAACCTGAGCCCCATACACGGTGTCACACAGTATAATTGTATAACCTGACCCCATACACGGTGTCACAGTATAATTGTATAACCTGAGCCAGCCCCATACACGGTGTCACACAGTATAATTGTATAACCTGACCCCATACACGGTGTCACACAGTATAATTGTATAACCTGAGCCCCATACAAGGTATCACACAGTATAATTGTATAACCTGACCCCATACACGGTGTCGCACAGTATAATTGCATAACCTGACTCCATACAGGGTGTCACACAGTATAATTGTATAACCTGACCCCATACACCTTTTCACACAGTATAATTGTATAACCTGACCCCATACACGGTGTCACACAGTATAATTGTATAACCTGAGCCCCATACACGGTGTCACATAGTATAATTGTATAACCTGAGCCCCATACACGGTGTCACACAGTATAATTGTATAACCTGGCCCAATACACGATGTCACATTGTATAATTGTAAGACATGACCCCATACATGGTGTCACACAGTATAATTGTATAACCTGACCCCATACACGATGTCACACAGTATAATTGTACAACCTGACCCCATACATGGTGTCACACAGTATAATTGTATAACCTGAGCCCAATACACGGTGTCACACAGTATAATTCTATAACCTGAGCACCATACACGGTGTCACACAGTATAATTGTATAACCTGACCCCATACACGGTGTCACACAGTATAATTGTATAACCTGAGCCCCATAGACGGTATCACACAGTATAATTGTATAACTTGACCCCATACACGGTGTCACACAGTATAATTGTATAACCTGACCCCATACACGGTGTCACACAGTATAATTGTATAACCTGACCCCATACACGGTGTCAAACAGTATAATTGTATAACCTGAGCCCCATACAAGGTGTCACACAGTATAATTGTATAACCTGAGCCCCATACACGGTGTCACACAGTATAATTGTATAACCTGACCCCATACACGGTGTCACACAGTATAATTGTATAACCTGAGCCCCATACACGGTGTCACAGTATAATTGTATAACCTAAGCTCCATACACGGTGTCACACAGTATAATTGTATAACCTGACCCCATACACGGTGTCACACAGTATAATTGTATAACCTGACCCCATACACGGTGTCACAGTATAATTGTATAACCTGAGCTCCATACACGGTGTCACACAGTATAATTGTATAACCTGAGCCCCATAAACGGTGTCACACAGTATAATTGTATAACCTGAGCCCCATACACGGTGTCACACAGTATAGTTGTATAACCTGACTGCATACACGGTGTCACACAGTATAATTGTATAACCTGACCCCATACACGGTGTCTCACAGTATAATTGTATAACCTGACCCCATACACGGTGTAACAGTATAATTTTATAACCTGACCCCATACACGGTGTCACACAGTATAATTGTATAACCTGACCCCATACACGGTGTCACACAGTATAATTGTATAACCTGGGCCCCATACACGGTGTCACACAGTATAATTGTATAACCTAAGCCCCATACACGGAGTAACCCAGTATAATTGTATGACCTGACCCCATACACGGTGTCACACAATATAAGTGTATAACCTGACCCCATACACGGTGTCACACAGTATAACTGTATAACCTGACCCCATACACGGTGTCACACAGTATAATTGTATAACCTGACCCCATACACGGTGTCACACATTATAATTGTATAACCTGAGCCCCATACACGGTGTCACACAGTATAATTGTATAACCTGACCCCATACACGGTGTCACACAGTATAATTGTATAACCTGAGCCCCATACACGGTATCACACAGTATAACTGTATAACCTGACCCCATACACGGTGTCACACAGTATAATTGTATAACCTGACTCCATACACGGAGTCACACAGTATAATTGTATAACCTGACCCCATACACGGTGTCACACAGTATAATTGTATAACCTGACCCCATACACCGTGTCACACAGTATAATTGTATAACCTGAGCCTCATACACGGTGTCACATAGTATAATTGTATAACCTGAGCCCCATACACGGTGTCACACAGTATAATTGAATAACCTGAGCCCCATACACGGTGTCAAACAGTATAATTTTATAACCTGACCCCCATACACGGTGTCACACAGTATAATTGTAGAACCTGATCCCCATACACGGTGTCACACAGTATAATTGTATGACCTGACCCCATACATGGTGTCACACAGTATAATTGTATAACCTGACCCCATACACGATGTCACACAGTATAATTGTACAACCTGACCCCATACATGGTGTCACACAGTATAATTGTATAAACTGAGCCCCATACACGGTGTCACACAGTATAATTGTATAACCTGACCCCATACACGGTGTCATAGTATAATTGTATTACCTGAGCCCCATACACGGTATCACACAGTATAATTGCATAACCTGACCCCATACACGGTGTCACACAGTATAATTGTATAACCTGAGCCCCATACACGGTGTCACACAGTATAATTGTATAACCTGACCCCATACACGGTGTCACAGTATAATTGTATAACCTGAGCCAGCCCCATACACGGTGTCACACAGTATAATTGTATAACCTGACCCCATACACGGTGTCACACAGTATAATTGTATAACCTGAGCCCCATACACGGTATCACACAGTATAATTGTATAACCTGACCCCATACACGGTGTCACACAGTATAATTGTATAACCTGACCCCATACACGGTGTCACACAGTATAATTGTATAACCTGACCCCATACACGGTGTCACACAGTATAATTGTATAACCTGAGCCCCATACAAGGTGTCACACAGTATAATTGTATAACCTGACCCAATTCACGGTGTCACACATTATAATTGTATAACCTGACCCCATACACGGTGTCACACAGTATAATTGTATAACCTGACCCCATACACGGTTTCACACAGTATAATTGTATAACCTGAGCCCCATACACGATGTCACATAGTATAATTGTATAACCTGACCCCTTACACGGTGTCACACAGTATAATTGTATAACCTGACCCCATACACGGTGTCACACATTATAATTGTATAACCTGAGCCCCATACACGATGTCACACAGTATAATTGTATAACCTGAGCCACATACACAGTGTCACACAGTATAATTGTATTACCTGAGCCCCATACACGGTGTCACACAGTATAATTGTATAATCTGAGCCCCATACACGGTATCACACAGTATAATTGTATAACCTGACCCCATACACGTTGTCACACAGTATAATTGTATAACCTGACCCCATACACGGTGTCACACAGTATAATTGTATAACCTGAGCCCCATACACGGTGTCACACAGTATAGTTTTATAACCTGAGCCCCATGCACGATGCCACACAGTATAATTGTATAACCTGAGCCCCATACACGGTGTCACACAGTATAATTGTATAACGTGACCCCATACACGGTGTCACACAGTATAATTGTAAAACCTGACCCCATACACGGTGTCACACAGTATAATTATATAACCTGACCCCATTCACGGTGTCACACAGTATAATTGTATAACCTGACCCCATACACGGTGTCACGCAGTATAATTGAATAACCTGACCCCATACATGGTGTCACACAGTAAAATTGTATAACCTGACCCCATACACGGTGTCACACAGTATAACTGTATAACCTGAGCACCATACACGGTGTCACACAGTATAATTGTATAACCTGAGCCCCATACACGGTGTCACACAGTATAATTGTATAACCTGAGCCCCATACACGGTGTCACACAGTATAATTGTATAACCTGAGCCCCATACACGGTATCACACAGTATAATTGTATAACCTGACCCCATACACGTTGTCACAGTATAATTGTATAACCTGAGCTCCATACACGGTGTCACACACTATAATTGTATAACCTGAGCCCCATACACGGTGTCACACAGTATAATTGTATAACCTGAGCCCCATACACGGTGTCACACAGTATAATTGTATAACGTGACCCAATACACGGTGTCACACAATATAATTGTATAACCTGACCCCATACACAGTGTCGCACAGTATAATTGTATAACCTGACCCCATACACGGTGTCACACATTATAATTGTATGACCTGACCCCATACACGGTGTCACACAGTATAATTGTATAACCTGAGCCCCATACACGGTGTCAAACAGTATAATTGTATAACCTGAGCCCCATACACGGTGTCACACAGTATAATTGTATAACCTGAGCCCCATACACGGTGCCACACAGTATAATTTTATAACCTGACCCCCATACAAGGTGTCACACAGTATTATTGTATAACCTGAGCCCCATACACGGTGTCACACAGTATAATTGTATAACCTGAGCCCCATACATGGTGTCACACAGTATAATTGTATTACCTGAGCCCCATACACGGTGTCACACAGTATAATTGTATGACCTGACCCCATACACGGTGCCACACAGTATAATTGTACAACCTGAGCCCCATACACGGTGTCACACAGTATAATTGTATAACGTGACCCCATACACGGTGTCACACAGTATAATTGTAAAACCTGACCCCATACACGGTGTCACACAGTATAAATATATAACCTGACCCCATTCACGGTGTCACACAGTATAATTGTATAACCTGACCCCATACACGGTGTCACACAGTATAATTGTATAACCTGACCCCATACACGGTGTCACACAGTATAATTGTATAACCTGACCCCATACACGGTGTCACACAGTATAATTGTATAACCTGAGCCCCATACACGGTGTCACACAGTATAATTGTATAACCTGAGCCCCATACACGGTGTCACACAGTATAATTGTATAACCTGAGCCCCATACACGGTGTCACACAGTATAATTGTATAACCTGAGCCCCATACACGGAATCACACAGTATAATTGTATAAACTGACCCCATACACGGTGTCACAGTATAATTGTATAACCTGAGCTCCATACACGGTGTCACACAGTATAATTGTATAACCTGAGCCCCATACACGGTTTCACACAGTATAATTGTATAACCTGAGCCCCATACACGGTGTCACACAGTATAATTGTATTACCTGAGCCCCATAGACGGTGTCACACAGTATAATTGTATGACCTGACCCCATACACGATGCCACACAGTATAATTGTATAACCTGAGCCCCATACACGGTGTCACACAGTATAATTGTATAACGTGACCCCATACACGGTGTCACACAGTATAATTGTATAACATGACCCCATACACGGTGTCACACAGGATAATTGTATAACTTGAGCCCCATACACGGTGTCACACAGTATAATTGTATAACCTGACCCCATACACTGTGTCACACAGTATAATTGTATGACCTGACCCCATACACGGTGTCACACAGTATAATTGTATAACCTGACCCCATACACGGTGTCACACAGTATAATTGTACAACCTGACCCCATACACGGTGTCACACAGTATAATTGTATAACCTGAGCCCCATACACGGTGTCACACAGTATAATTCTATAACATGAGCCCCATACACGGTGTCACACAGTATAATTGTATAACCTGACCCCATACACGCTGTCACAGTATAATTGTATTACCTGAGCCCCATACACGTTGTCACACAGTATATTTGCATAACTTGACCCCATACACGGTGTCACACAGTATAATTTTATAACCTGAGCCCCATACACGGTGTCACACAGTATAATTGAATAACCTGACCCCATACACGGTGTCACAGTATAATTGTATAACCTGAGCCAGCCCCATACACGGTGTCACACAGTATAATTGTATAACCTGACCCCATACGCGGTGTCACACAGTATAATTGTATAACCTGACCCCATACACGGTATCACACAGTATAATTGTATAACCTGACCCCATACACGGTGTCACACAGTATAATTGTATAACCTGACTCCATACACGGAGTCACACAGTATAATTGTATAACCTGACCCCATACATGGTGTCACACAGTATAATTGTATAACCTGACCCCATACACGGTGTCACACAGTATAATTGTATAACCTGAGCCCCATACACGGTGTCACAGAGTATAATTGTATAACCTGAGCTCCATACACAGTGTCACACAGTATAATTTTATAACCTGACCCCCATACACGGTGTCACACAGTATAATTGTATAACCTGAGCCCCATACACGGTGTCACACAGTATAATTGTATGACCTGACCCCATACATGGTGTCACACAGTATAATTGTATAACCTGACCCAATACACGATGTCACACAGTATAATTGTACAACCCGACCCCATACATGGTGTCACACAGAATAATTGTATAACCTGAGCCCCATACACGGTATCACACAGTATAATTCTATAACCTGAGCATCATACACGGTGTCACACAGTATAATTGTATAACCTGACCCCATACACGGTGTCATAGTATAATTGTATTACCTGAGCCCCATACATGGTATCACACAGTATAATTGCATAACCTGACCCCATACACGGTGTCACACAGCATAATTGTATAACCTGAGCCCCATACACGGTGTCACACAGTATAATTGTATAACCTGACCCCATACACGGTGTCACAGTATAATTGTATAACCTGAGCCCCATACACGGTGTCACACAGTATAATTGTATAACCTGACCCCATACACGGTGTCACACAGTATAATTGTATAACCTGACCCCATACACGGTGTCACACAGTATAATTGTATAACCTGACCCCATACACGGTGTCACACAGTATAATTGTATAACCTGATCCCCATACAAGGTGTCACACAGTATAATTGTATAACCTGACCCAATACACGGTGTCACACAGTATAATTGTATAACCTGACCCCATACACGGTGTCACACAGTATAATTGCATAACCTGACCCCATACACGTTTTCACACAGTATAATTGTATAACCTGAGCCCCATACACGGTGTCACACAGTATAATTGTATAACCTGAGCCCCATACACGGTGTCACACAGTATAATTGTATAACCTGAGCCCCATACACAGTGTCACACAGTATAATTGTATTACCTGAGCCCCATACACGGTGTCACACAGTATAATTGTATGACCTGACCCCATACACGGTGTCACACAGTATAATTGTATAACCTGACCCCATACACGGTGTCACACAGTATAATTGTACAACCTGACCCCATACACGGTGTCACACAGTATAATTGTATAACCTGAGCCCCATACACGGTGTCACACAGTATAATTGTATAACCTGAGCCCCATACACGGTGTCACACAGTATAATAGCATAAACTGACCCCATACACGGTGTCACACAGTATAATTGTATAACCTGAGCCCCATACACGGTGTCACACAGTATAATTGTATAACCTGACCCAATACACGGTGTCACAGTATAATTGTATAACCTGAGCCAGCCCCATACACGGTGTCACACAGTATAATTGTATAACCTGACCCCATACACGGTGTCACACAGTATAATTGTATAACCTGAGCACCATACACGGTATCACACAGTATAATTGTATAACCTGACCCCATACACGGTGTCGCACAGTATAATTGCATAACCTGACTCCATACAGGGTGTCACACAGTATAATTGTATAACCTGACCCCATACACCTTGTCACACAGTATAATTGTATAATCTGACCCCATACACGGTGTCACACAGTATAATTGTATAACCTGAGCCCCATACACGGTGTCACATAGTATAATTGTATAACCTGAGCCCCATACACGGTGTCACACAGTATAATTGTATAACCTGACCGCGTACACGGTGTCACACAGTATAATTGTATAACCTGAGCCCCATACACGGTGTCACACAGTATAATTGTATAACCTGACCACATACACGGTGTCACAGAGTATAATTGTATAACCTGACCCCATACACGGTGTCACACAGTATAATTGTATAACCTGACCCCATACACGGTGTCACACAGTATAATTTTATAACCTGACCCCATACACGGTGTCACACAGTATAATTGTATAACCTGACCCCATACACGGTGTCACACAGTATAATTGTATAACCTGGGCCCCATTCACGGTGTCACACAGTATAATTGTATAACCTAAGCCCCATACACGGAGTAACCCAGTATAATTGTATGACCTGACCCCATACACGGTGTCACACAATATAAGTGTATAACCTGACCCCATACACGGTGTCACACAGTATAACTGTATAACCTGACCCCATACACGGTGTCACACAGTATAATTGTATAACCTGACCCCATACACGGTGTCACACATTATAATTGTATAACCTGAGCCCCATACACAGTGTCACACAGTATAATTGTATAACCTGAGCCCCATACACGGAGTAACACAGTATAATTGTATAACCTGAGCCCCATACATAGTGTCACATTATAAGTGTATAACCTGAGCCCCATACACGGTGTCACAAAGTATAATTGTATAACCTGAGCTCCATACACGGTGTCACACAGTATAATTGTATAACCTGAGCCCCATACATGGTGTCACACAGTATAATTGTATAACCTGACCCCATACATGGTGTCACACAGTATAATTGTATAACCTGAGCTCCATACACGGTGTCACACAGTATAATTGTATAACCTGACCCCATACACGGTGTCACAGTATAATTGTATTACCTGAGCCCCATACACGGTGTCACACAGTATAATTGTATAACCTGAGCCGCATACACGGTATCACACAGTATAATTGTATAACCTGACCCCATTCACGGTGTCACACAGTATAATTGTATAACCTGACCCCATACACGGTGTCACACAGTATAATTGTATAACCTGACCCCATACACGGTGTCACACAGTATAATTGTATAACCTGACCCCATACACGGTGTCACACAGTATAATTGTATAACCTGAGCCCCATACATGGTGTCACAGTATAATTGTATAACCTGACCCCATACACGGTGTCACATAGTATAATTGTATAACCTGGGCCCCATACACGGTGTCACACAGTATAATTGTATAACCTAAGCCCCATACACGGAGTAACACAGTATAATTGTATGACCTGACCCCATACATGGTGTCACACAATATAAGTGTATAACCTGACCCCATACACAGTGTCGCACAGTATAATTGTATAACCTGACCCCATACACGGTGTCACACATTATAATTGTATGACCTGACCCCATACACGGTGTCACACAGTATAATTGTATAACCTGAGCCCCATACACGGTGTCAAACAGTATAATTGTATAACCTGAGCCCCATACACGGTGTCACACAGTATAATTGTATAACCTGAGCCCCATACACGGTGCCACACAGTATAATTTTATAACCTGACCCCCATACAAGGTGTCACACAGTATTATTGTATAACCTGAGCCCCATACACGGTGTCACACAGTATAATTGTATAACCTGAGCCCCATACATGGTGTCACACAGTATAATTGTATTACCTGAGCCCCATACACGGTGTCACACAGTATAATTGTATGACCTGACCCCATACACGGTGCCACACAGTATAATTGTACAACCTGAGCCCCATACACGGTGTCACACAGTATAATTGTATAACGTGACCCCATACACGGTGTCACACAGTATAATTGTAAAACCTGACCCCATACACGGTGTCACACAGTATAAATATATAACCTGACCCCATTCACGGTGTCACACAGTATAATTGTATAACCTGACCCCATACACGGTGTCACACAGTATAATTGTATAACCTGACCCCATACACGGTGTCACACAGTATAATTGTATAACCTGACCCCATACACGGTGTCACACAGTATAATTGTATAACCTGAGCCCCATACACGGTGTCACACAGTATAATTGTATAACCTGAGCCCCATACACGGTGTCACACAGTATAATTGTATAACCTGAGCCCCATACACGGTGTCACACAGTATAATTGTATAACCTGAGCCCCATACACGGAATCACACAGTATAATTGTATAAACTGACCCCATACACGGTGTCACAGTATAATTGTATAACCTGAGCTCCATACACGGTGTCACACAGTATAATTGTATAACCTGAGCCCCATACACGGTTTCACACAGTATAATTGTATAACCTGAGCCCCATACACGGTGTCACACAGTATAATTGTATTACCTGAGCCCCATAGACGGTGTCACACAGTATAATTGTATGACCTGACCCCATACACGATGCCACACAGTATAATTGTATAACCTGAGCCCCATACACGGTGTCACACAGTATAATTGTATAACGTGACCCCATACACGGTGTCACACAGTATAATTGTATAACATGACCCCATACACGGTGTCACACAGGATAATTGTATAACTTGAGCCCCATACACGGTGTCACACAGTATAATTGTATAACCTGACCCCATACACTGTGTCACACAGTATAATTGTATGACCTGACCCCATACACGGTGTCACACAGTATAATTGTATAACCTGACCCCATACACGGTGTCACACAGTATAATTGTACAACCTGACCCCATACACGGTGTCACACAGTATAATTGTATAACCTGAGCCCCATACACGGTGTCACACAGTATAATTCTATAACATGAGCCCCATACACGGTGTCACACAGTATAATTGTATAACCTGACCCCATACACGCTGTCACAGTATAATTGTATTACCTGAGCCCCATACACGGTGTCACACAGTATATTTGCATAACTTGACCCCATACACGGTGTCACACAGTATAATTTTATAACCTGAGCCCCATACACGGTGTCACACAGTATAATTGAATAACCTGACCCCATACACGGTGTCACAGTATAATTGTATAACCTGAGCCAGCCCCATACACGGTGTCACACAGTATAATTGTATAACCTGACCCCATACGCGGTGTCACACAGTATAATTGTATAACCTGACCCCATACACGGTATCACACAGTATAATTGTATAACCTGACCCCATACACGGTGTCACACAGTATAATTGTATAACCTGACTCCATACACGGAGTCACACAGTATAATTGTATAACCTGACCCCATACATGGTGTCACACAGTATAATTGTATAACCTGACCCCATACACGGTGTCACACAGTATAATTGTATAACCTGAGCCCCATACACGGTGTCACAGAGTATAATTGTATAACCTGAGCTCCATACACAGTGTCACACAGTATAATTTTATAACCTGACCCCCATACACGGTGTCACACAGTATAATTGTATAACCTGAGCCCCATACACGGTGTCACACAGTATAATTGTATGACCTGACCCCATACATGGTGTCACACAGTATAATTGTATAACCTGACCCAATACACGATGTCACACAGTATAATTGTACAACCCGACCCCATACATGGTGTCACACAGAATAATTGTATAACCTGAGCCCCATACACGGTATCACACAGTATAATTCTATAACCTGAGCATCATACACGGTGTCACACAGTATAATTGTATAACCTGACCCCATACACGGTGTCATAGTATAATTGTATTACCTGAGCCCCATACATGGTATCACACAGTATAATTGCATAACCTGACCCCATACACGGTGTCACACAGCATAATTGTATAACCTGAGCCCCATACACGGTGTCACACAGTATAATTGTATAACCTGACCCCATACACGGTGTCACAGTATAATTGTATAACCTGAGCCCCATACACGGTGTCACACAGTATAATTGTATAACCTGACCCCATACACGGTGTCACACAGTATAATTGTATAACCTGACCCCATACACGGTGTCTCACAGTATAATTGTATAACCTGACCCCATACACGGTGTCACACAGTATAATTGTATAACCTGATCCCCATACAAGGTGTCACACAGTATAATTGTATAACCTGACCCAATACACGGTGTCACACAGTATAATTGTATAACCTGACCCCATACACGGTGTCACACAGTATAATTGCATAACCTGACCCCATACACGTTTTCACACAGTATAATTGTATAACCTGAGCCCCATACACGGTGTCACACAGTATAATTGTATAACCTGAGCCCCATACACGGTGTCACACAGTATAATTGTATAACCTGAGCCCCATACACAGTGTCACACAGTATAATTGTATTACCTGAGCCCCATACACGGTGTCCCACAGTATAATTGTATGACCTGACCCCATACACGGTGTCACACAGTATAATTGTATAACCTGACCCCATACACGGTGTCACACAGTATAATTGTACAACCTGACCCCATACACGGTGTCACACAGTATAATTGTATAACCTGAGCCCCATACACGGTGTCACACAGTATAATTGTATAACCTGAGCCCCATACACGGTGTCACACAGTATAATAGCATAAACTGACCCCATACACGGTGTCACACAGTATAATTGTATAACCTGAGCCCCATACACGGTGTCACACAGTATAATTGTATAACCTGACCCAATACACGGTGTCACAGTATAATTGTATAACCTGAGCCAGCCCCATACACGGTGTCACACAGTATAATTGTATAACCTGACCCCATACACGGTGTCACACAGTATAATTGTATAACCTGAGCACCATACACGGTATCACACAGTATAATTGTATAACCTGACCCCATACACGGTGTCGCACAGTATAATTGCATAACCTGACTCCATACAGGGTGTCACACAGTATAATTGTATAACCTGACCCCATACACCTTGTCACACAGTATAATTGTATAATCTGACCCCATACACGGTGTCACACAGTATAATTGTATAACCTGAGCCCCATACACGGTGTCACATAGTATAATTGTATAACCTGAGCCCCATACACGGTGTCACACAGTATAATTGTATAACCTGACCGCGTACACGGTGTCACACAGTATAATTGTATAACCTGAGCCCCATACACGGTGTCACACAGTATAATTGTATAACCTGACCACATACACGGTGTCACAGAGTATAATTGTATAACCTGACCCCATACACGGTGTCACACAGTATAATTGTATAACCTGACCCCATACACGGTGTCACACAGTATAATTTTATAACCTGACCCCATACACGGTGTCACACAGTATAATTGTATAACCTGACCCCATACACGGTGTCACACAGTATAATTGTATAACCTGGGCCCCATTCACGGTGTCACACAGTATAATTGTATAACCTAAGCCCCATACACGGAGTAACCCAGTATAATTGTATGACCTGACCCCATACACGGTGTCACACAATATAAGTGTATAACCTGACCCCATACACGGTGTCACACAGTATAACTGTATAACCTGACCCCATACACGGTGTCACACAGTATAATTGTATAACCTGACCCCATACACGGTGTCACACATTATAATTGTATAACCTGAGCCCCATACACAGTGTCACACAGTATAATTGTATAACCTGAGCCCCATACACGGAGTAACACAGTATAATTGTATAACCTGAGCCCCATACATAGTGTCACATTATAAGTGTATAACCTGAGCCCCATACACGGTGTCACAAAGTATAATTGTATAACCTGAGCTCCATACACGGTGTCACACAGTATAATTGTATAACCTGAGCCCCATACATGGTGTCACACAGTATAATTGTATAACCTGACCCCATACATGGTGTCACACAGTATAATTGTATAACCTGAGCTCCATACACGGTGTCACACAGTATAATTGTATAACCTGACCCCATACACGGTGTCACAGTATAATTGTATTACCTGAGCCCCATACACGGTGTCACACAGTATAATTGTATAACCTGAGCCGCATACACGGTATCACACAGTATAATTGTATAACCTGACCCCATTCACGGTGTCACACAGTATAATTGTATAACCTGACCCCATACACGGTGTCACACAGTATAATTGTATAACCTGACCCCATACACGGTGTCACACAGTATAATTGTATAACCTGACCCCATACACGGTGTCACACAGTATAATTGTATAACCTGAGCCCCATACATGGTGTCACAGTATAATTGTATAACCTGACCCCATACACGGTGTCACATAGTATAATTGTATAACCTGGGCCCCATACACGGTGTCACACAGTATAATTGTATAACCTAAGCCCCATACACGGAGTAACACAGTATAATTGTATGACCTGACCCCATACATGGTGTCACACAATATAAGTGTATAACCTGACCCCATACACGGTGACACACAGTATAACTGTATAACCTGACCCCATAGACGGTGTCACACAGTATAATTGTATAACCTGACCCCATATACTGTTTCACACATTATAATTGTATAACCTGAGCCCCATACACGGTGTCACACAGTATAATTGTATAACCTGACCCCATACACGGTGTCACAGTATAAGTGTATAACCTGAGCCCCATACACGGTGTCACACAATATAAGTGTATAACCTGACCCCATACACGGTGTCACACAGTATAATTGTATAACCTGACCCCATACACGGTGTCACACAGTATAACTGTATAACCTGACCCCATACACGGTGACACAGTATAATTGTATAACCTGCCCCCATACACGGTGTCACACAGTATAATTGTATAACCTGACCCCATACACGGTGTCACACAGTATAATTGTATAACCTGAGCCCCATACACGGTGTCACACAGTATAATTGTATAACCTGAGCCCCATGCACGGTGTCACACAGTATAATTGTATAACCTGACCCAATACACGGTTTCACACAGTATAATTGTATAACTTGAGCCCCATGCACGGTGTCACACAGTATAATTGTATAACCTGACCCCATACACGGTGTCACACAATATAAGTGTATAACCTGACCTCATACACGGTGTCACACAGTATAACTGTATAACCTGACCCCATACACGGTGTCACACAGTATAATTGTATAACCTGACCCCATACACGGTGTCACACAGTATAATTGTATAACCTGACCCCATACACGGTGTCACACATTATAATTGTATAACCTGAGCCCCATACACGGTGTCACACAGTATAATTGTATAACCTGAGCCCCATACACGGAGTAACACAGTATAATTGTATAACCTGAGCCCCATACACGGTGTCACAGTATAAGTGTATAACCTGAGCCCCATACACGGTGTCACACAATATAAGTGTATAACCTGACCCCATACACGGTGTCACACAGTATAATTGTATGACCTGACCCCATACACGGTGTCACACAGTATAATTGTATAACCAGAGCCCCATACACGGTGTCACACAGTATAACTGTATAACCAGAGCCCCATACACGGTGTCACACAGTATAATTGTATAACCTGAGCCCCATGCACGGTGTCACACAGTATAATTGTATAACCTGACCCCATACACGGTGTCACACAGTATAATTGTATAACTTGAGCCCCATACACGGTGTCACACAGTATAATTGTATAACCTGACCCCATACACGGTGTCACACAGTATAATTGTATAACCTGACCCCATACACGGTGTCACAGTATAATTGTATAACCTGAGCCAGCCCCATACACGGTGTCACACAGTATAATTGTATAACCTGACCCCATACACGGTGTCACACAGTATATTTGTATAACCTGACCCCATACACGGTGTCACACATTATAATTGTATAACCTGAGCCCCATACACGGTGTCACACAGTATAATTGTATAACCTGACCCCATACACGGTGACACACAGTATAATTGTATAACCTGAGCCCATTACACGGTGTCACACAGTATAACTGTATAACCTGACCCCATACACGGTGTCACACAGTATAATTGTATAACCTGAGCCCCATACACGGAGTAACACAGTATAATTGTATAACCTGAGCCCCATACACGGTGTCACAGTATAAGTGTATAACCTGAGCCCCATACACGGTGTCACACAATATAAGTGTATAAACTGACCCCATACACGGTGTCACACAGTATAACTGTATAACCTGACCCCATACATGGTGTCACACAGTATAATTGTATAACCTGACCCCATACACGGTGTCACACAGTATAATTGTATGACCTGACCCCATACACGGTGTCACACAGTATAATTGTATAACCTGAGCACCATACACGGTGTCACACAGTATAACTGTATAACCAGAGCCCCATACATGGTGTCACACAGTATAATTGTATAACCTGAGCTCCATACACGGTGTCACACAGTATAACTGTATAACCTGACCCCATACACGGTGTCACACAGTATAACTGTATAACCTGAGCCCCATACACGGTGTCACACAGTATGATTGTATGACCTGACCCCATACACGGTGTCACACAGTATAATTGTATAACCTGAGCCCCATACACGGTGTCACACAGTATAACTGTATAACCTGACCCCATACACGGTGTCACACAGTATAATTGTATAACCTGACCCCATACACGGTGTCACAGTATAATTGTATAACCTGAGCCAGCCCCATACACGGTGTCACACAGTATAATTGTATAACCTGACCCCATACACGGTGTCACACAGTATAATTGTATAACCTGACCCCATACACGGTGTCACACATTATAATTGTATAACCTGAGCCCCATACACGGTGTCACACAGTATAATTGTATAACCTGAGCCCCATACACGGTGTCACACAGTATAATTGTATAACCTGACTCCAAACACGGTGTCACACAGTATAATTGTATAACCTGACCCCATACACGGAGTAACATAGTATAATTGTATAACCTGACCCCATACGCGGTGTCACACAGTATAATTGTATAACCTGAGCCCCATGCACGGTGTCACACAGTATAACTGTGTAACCTGACCCCATACACGGTGTCACACAGTATAATTGTATAACCTGACCCCATACACGGTGTCACACAGTATAATTGTATGACCTGACCCCATACACGGTGTCACACAGTATAATTGTATAACCTGACCCCATACACAGTGTCGCACAGTATAATTGTATAACCTGACCCCATACACGGTGTCACACAGTATAATTGTATAACCTGACCCCATACACGGTGTCACACAGTATAACTGTGTAACCTGACCCCATACACGGTGTCACACAGTACAATTGTATAACCTGATCCCATACACGATGTTACAGTATAATTGTATAACCTGACCCCATACACGGTGTCACACAGTATAATTGTATAACCTGACCCCATACACGGTGTCACACAGTATAACTGTGTAACCTGACCCCATACACGGTGTCACACAGTACAATTGTATAACCTGATCCCATACACGGTGTTACAGTATAATTGTATAACCTGACCCCATACACGGTGTCACACAGTATAATTGTATAACCTGACCCCATACACGGTGTCACACAGTATAATTGTATAACCTGACCCCATACACGGTGTCACACAGTATAATTGTATAACCTGACCCCATACACGGTGTCACACAGTATAACTGTGTAACCTGACCCCATACACGGTGTCACACAGTATAATTGTATAACCTGACCCCATACACGGTGTCACAGTATAATTGTATTACCTGAGCCTGTAAAATAATGCATATCCTGTAAAATACTCAGGACTAGTTACCAGATAAAAATATAGTGGTTTATTTGCTTACTTCCATCAAAGAAAGGTTATTACAGAAAAACAGGTGAATAAAAATAAGTGAAAGAGATATTGTCCATTGTTCATAGCAAAGCAGCATGTATTCTTCTTTCTCTACGGGATCCTGAATAGCAAATGGCTGCTGTCTCTCAGTTCGGCTTCTTCGTAATAAAGTAACATACCAGCTGTTGAGTTATGTCATCTTGCGTCTGTCTCTCATGATGGTGAAGGAAGGAACGAGCGACCTCTACAGTTAGCCATGAATTATATACGTCTCCTAAAGCACGTGGTCTCTACATATATGGAGCTGTCTTTCTACCATGAGCCAAGCTTAAAAATAGCCTATGTCGTGTAAGCTAAAGCAATGTACAGAACTGGTTCTTATAAGAAATTAACGGATTATTAATATTTAACAATTCCCCCTTTTGAGGGAGACAGACATTAATTGGAACCCTCAAATATAACGATCTTTTTTCTTCTTTTCTTCTTCTTTGACAAAATAATTTAATATCAATAATAATAATAATAATAATATTAGATTACCGTTATAAGTACTCAATGACATAATTGATGTGAATTCATGTTATGGTAAGCCGTGAACAATATTCATATAAAATATGTATAATTATACTTCCCTAAGTCTAAATTGAAGCATCTCAGGTCCAGTCATTATCATCTGATGTCATCTGGTCTTCATTTTGATGTCTTCTGTCTTCTTCTTGGTTCTTTTAAAAATACAGTTTTCTTATAGCATATACACTCACTGGCCACTTTATTAGGTACACCTGTCCAACTGTGTGTTAAGACTTAATTTCTAATCAGCCAATCACATGGCGGCAACTCAGTGCATTTAGGCATGTAGACATGGTCAAGACAATCTCCTGCAGTTCAAACCGAGCATCAGTATGGGGAAGAAAGGTGATTTGAGTGCCTTTGAACGTGGCATGATTGTTGGTGCCAGAAGGGCTGGTCTGAGAATTTCAGAAACTGCTGATCTACTGGGATTTTCACGCACAACCATCTCTAGGGTTTACAGAGAATGGTCCGAAAAAGAAAAAAAATCCAGTGAGCGGCAGTTCTGTGGCCGGAAATGCCATGTTGATGCCAGAGGTCAGAGGAGAATGGGCAGACTGGTTCGAGCTGATAGAAAGGCAACAGTGACTCAAATTGCCACCCGTTACAACCAAGGTAGGCAGAAGAGCATCTCTGAACGCACAGTGCGTCGAACTTTGAGGCAGATGGGCTACAGCAGCAGAAGACCACACTGGGTACCACTCCTCTCAGCTAAGAACAGGAAACTGAGGCTACAATTTGCACAAGCTCATCGAAATTGGACAGTAGAAGATTGGAAAAACGTTGCCTGGTCTGATGAGTCTCGATTTCTGCTGCGACATTCGGATGGTAGGGTCAGAATTTGGCGTAAACAACATGAAAGCATGGATCCATCCTGCCTTGTATCAACGGTTCAGGCTGGTGGTGGTGGTGTCATGGTGTGGGGAATTTTTTCATGGCACTCTTTGGGCCCCTTGGTACCAATTGAGCATCGTTGCAACGCCACAGCCTACCTGAGTATTGTTGCTGACCATGTCCATCCCTTTATGACCACAATGTACCCAACATCTGATGGCTACTTTCAGCAGGATAATGCGCCATGTCATAAAGCTCGAATCATCTCAGATTGGTTTCTTGAACATGACAATGAGTTTACTGTACTCAAATGGCCTCCTCAGTCACCAGATCTCAATCCAATAGAGCATCTTTGGGATGTGGTGGAACGGGAGATTCGCATCAGGGATGTGCAGCCGACAAATCTGCGCCAACTGTGTGATGCCATCATGTCAATATGGTCCAAAATCTCTGAGGAATGCTTCCAGCACCTTGTTGAATCTCTGCCACGAAGAATTGAGGCAGTTCTGAAGGCAAAAGGGGGTCCAACCCCTTACTAGCATGGTGTACCTAATAAAGTGGCCAGTGAGTGTAGATGTGTTGTGTATCAAATCAAAGTCCATAATTTCAAATGTTAATACGAAAACAAAGTCTATGCAGCTTTAATATCTGTGCAGTGTCATCTTTAAAAACCTGGGCTTACATTGGCTCGCCTTGGATATTCTGGAATCCTCCATCGGTACTGGTCTTTGAACAGGTGTGACGTCTTTGGTCAGCAAAGCAAGGGTTAAAATGACTCTTCCTTGCTAAACATAGCACCATAACCAGTCCTTGTCCTAATGCACAGGACATATGTCAGGGTTGTAGCTTCCTGATAATTACCTTCATTGTTCACCAGCTTTCATCGAAGCTTTTCAGGAGATTGAAAACCTCTGGAACTTGATAAGAACGTGATAACACCGTTCATCTCAGCATCATAGGATCATCGTCCTCTGGTTGTCAGGTTAGACACTTTAATTGTGACTGTCAGTGGTGGATACTGCACTTGTGACTGTCAGTGGTGGATACTGCATTTGTAATTAACACAGTTCATTACTCAGTAATCATAGCTTTGTTACCTTCTGGGATTTCTGGATCGCGGCATTCTTCTTCTTGCAACTGATAAAAATCAATGAAGTTTAGAAATGTGAAAAGTCTTTATTAACATAATTTCAGTATCTTGCTTGAAGTCTTCATTCCCTATTCTATACCAAATCTGGTAATTTCCTATCCTATAATATCACAGCGTACCATAGCAATCAGTAATATCCATATAATTATTATCAGAATTTGTACTGTATATGGATTTCAATATTTGAAATAATAAACCATAATACATTATTATCCATTTTTTTCATGTGATAGAACATTTTTATGTCATAGGTGTAATTACCTTTTTCAACCCATAGGTGTCACTGTGTTTTATGTAACCAGTGTTTTCATCTTTATTAATAAGGAATATATTTATTATACTAATAATATGTAGGAATGTATAGCCATGAACCAAAATAAGAATATATGAGTGAGCGAATGAATGAATAAAAGAATTGTTGCATATAACTCAGAAGTGAAACATTTTCTTTAGTAATAAAACCATATAATTGCTATATTTAATGAAGCAATATTCTCATCAGATATTACTTTACTAAATATTGGTGAAAGAATTAAAAATAATGAAAAATAAGAATAAAAATAAAAATAAGAATAAGGCCTTTATGTTGATGCAGTGTAGTTATGTCTTCAGTAACATACACCCTTAATATTTCCATGATCTGGATTATTTCATAATTGTCATAAACTTGTGTTATCAAAATATTCAAATCATGCAACTTTGCATGTAATTCCTCTTAGTGTAAAGAAATGACTCTTTATAATACTTGTTATTATACCCAATACTTATACCATTGTACCTTATTAATATTTTTTCCTATTAAAATGTGTGAAGAAGAGGTATTAATCAAATGTGATGATGTAGTCAGGATAAAAAACATATTTTCCCCTTAATACCAAAAAATATTGTTTCATGAAATAATTCATTTATCAAAACCAAAATTAAAAATAATTAATGTATAAATTATGTGAATTTATACTTGCTTATACCATTATTTGTCTGAAGATGTGTAACCATCAAAATTAATTTGAATATCATAAAATTATCCTTTGGAAAAATTATTTTAAATGTAGTTTAAGATTAACAACACTTGGACAGAGAAGGAAGGTCCACTATTCCCAGATGCAGCTGGTGAATACCAGGCTCTGTGCTGGTGCCTGTTTAAAAGAGCTAAAGCTGATAAGGAAAGAATAGATTTTCTTCCTAAACTATTTTCTATTTTGTTGTGCGATTGCACTTATCCACAATTAACTAAATCAAGAAATAATAATTACTATAGAAATATAGAAATATATGTTTGTATAGATAATATTTCATTATGTATCTTAATATTCTAATAATTTCCTAAAGATAAAAGCTTTGGGGTTTTTTTTTTTTTTTTTTTTTTTCTTTCTCTCATGCATTCAGGATCCTGAGGTCTCACAAACGTATCACATTACTCGCTCAGCAGCTGCTCATACACTCAGTCACTGTCACTCAGACTGTGTCACATATTAAGTTTAATACACGTATTTTAACCCAAATTATCCTAATTATCAATGCATTGTAAACTATTTCAATTTAGTCTCTTAATATTTCTTTGAATATTCCCCAAATACACATGACATAAATATATATGTATAGCTATACTTGACATTTAGGCCTGGAAAAAAAATTCCATTGGTTTGCAAAAGTTGAGACCCCCTTGAAAATTCTTTTCCTAAGGAACAGGGACATAGTATACTGGTATACTTGTATTATTAGAACAAGGTTCAAATTCCCCTGCTGTGGTTGTCATTCAAACCATGCAGTAAAAAAACACACACCCAGAACATTTTAAAAAGCAATTGGCTATTTCCTTTTAAGGGTTAGATATATAAAATCATGCAATTATTGCAACATCCTGTGTAAATAAAGGCATAAATTCTTGGAAGAGAATTTTTCTCGATTAAGTCCTGCTTTGAAATGAAAATTCTAAGGAAACATAAAAAAATAAGGTTAATATCATATTCATATTCTAAATATTATTACTGATGTAGATTTTAATTTTCATTAAAAAATACAGTTCTACTATTTCTACTTCTACAAACACTCTATATATATTGTATGACTATGTATATATCCACAAACCATAAACCTACAGGATTATACTCTATAAAATAATTACATATAACTCACTAATTGTATAACACTGTTACACAATATATATATTACTTTTTCTAACCAATTCCTACACCCATACTTATTTCTCTGCAAAAAATATCCTGAAAGGTTCTTGCCATTTTAAAGCTGATAGATTCTTGGAGCAGAGTATTCAGTTTACAGGCCATGATGTCACTCACCACCTGTTTCTGTCTGTCAAATTCAGCCATCTTTGTTACAGAAAGAAAATCAGAACTCATCATTTTTCTTAATTCAATTTGTGTCTTTTCGGTGTTCTTTTGCATCATTCCATATGGCTTATAACAAACATGTGATTTTCTTTTTCTTTCTTCGTAGATTTGATTTTGGGGAAATCTCATTTTAGAAGGCTTTGCTAATACAGGCTTCTGATAAGATTTTACTCTGCCTGTCTTTACAAAATTAGCACAATTTACTTTCCTTTCACGATTCTCGTGTTTTCTGGCAAAATCAAGAAATTGCGCACATTCAAACAAAGAATCTTTTTGTGACGCAATAACACGAGATGCAGGATTTAGAAACCAAAATTTGCTTACAAAACTCCTTATGAGGGACGGTGTTTTGACATTCTCACTCAGCATTCTATACAAACGTTCATATATGGACATGAACGTAAAAATACATTCCTTCCGACCAATCCTTAATTTTTGAAGAATATCAATATCTGGATGATTTTCATTTGATGAACAAAAAATGAGAATTTTTAATCTGTCCTTATCAGTTAAATTCTCATGTGTCTCACCAGATAACTTTAAAGACAATCTCCTAGCAAAATTTACAGGGATCCACATTTTGAACAACTGATTCTTCTCCTCGTTAGATAAATCAAAGTTATCAGTACAACTTTCAAAGATCTCAGAGTTTCTATAAACATCTATTTTGTTGTCATAAACAGGAATTATTTGGCATATTTTTATCAAATTCTTCCTCACGCTACTTCGGATTTGGGCCTGTGAGTCTTCTATTTTTAGTGGTACGTCTTTCCCTTGTACGTCCTCTACGTCAGTTCTGAAGTCTCCTCCTACTTCTCCATCTTGTTCCACGTCTGCAAGGTCACCTTCAATGACTGCTACTACTTGTAACTGTTTCTCCACATTACAGTGAATCTCGGGAATATCACTATCCTCTACACAATCATTTTTAGATTTCTCTGACACAGATCTATGAAATATATCTACCATCTGTAGAATATTTTTTAATCTCTCTCTTTCTCTATTGAAAAACTTAGAATCTAACCTCTGATTCTCGAGTTCACACTCGGCATATAAACTTAACCATAAAACTTCTGAATTAGAATTGTCTACAGACTTAAATTTCAATTTACTCTGCTTAGCAAGACAATTAATGACATCCATTTCTCTTACCTTGAAATGTCTCAGCTTGTTCCCTTTGATGGACAACGCTGGGTTCCTGTCTTTACACGTCTGGCTTACGTCTGGTACTTTTGGCACTTGTAGTACTTCTCAATCTATCTGGTACTTCTTACTTCTAGGTTCTGTTAAATTCTTGTAAGTAGTGGAATTCCCGATAACTTGCACATATGATTTGACGTTAGCAAAGTCCAATCCCCCGTGTGTGCAAGTTGAGGGAAAGCCGCAAAAAAGTACAAAAATTCAGATCTGGCTGGCTCTCCAATGTAAAATAATGCATATCCTGTAAAATACTCAGGACTAGTTACCAGATAAAAATATAGTGGTTTATTTGCTTACTTCCATCAAAGAAAGGTTATTACAGAAAAACAGGTGAATAAAAATAAGTGAAAGAGATATTGTCCATTGTTCATAGCAAAGCAGCATGTATTCTTCTTACTCTCCGGGAACCTGAATAGCAAATGGCTGCTGTCTCTCAGTTCGGCTTCTTCGTAATAAAGTAACATACCAGCTGTTGAGTTATGTCATCTTGCGTCTGTCTCTCATGATGGTGAAGGAAGGAACGAGCGACCTCTACAGTTAGCCATGAATTATATACGTCTCCTAAAGCACGTGGTCTCTACATATATGGAGCTGTCTTTCTACCATGAGCCAAGCTTAAAAATAGCCTATGTCGTGTAAGCTAAAGCAATGTACAGAACTGGTTCTTATAAGAAATTAACGGATTATTAATATTTAACAGAGCCCCATACACGGTGTCACACAGTATAATTGTATAACCTCACCCCATACACGGTGTCACACAGTATAATTGTATAACTTGACCCCATACACGGTGTCACACAGTATAATTGTATAACCTGACCCCATACACGGTGTCACAGTATAATTGTATAACCTGAGCTCCATACACGGTGTCACACAGTATAATTGTATAACCTGAGCCCCATACACGGTGCCACACAGTATAATTTTATAACCTGACCCCATACACGGTGTCACAGTATAATTGTATAACCTGAGCTCCATACACGGTGTCACACAGTATAATTGTATAACCTGAGCCCCATACACGGTGTCACACAGTATAATTGTATAACCTGACCCCATACACGGTGTCACACAGTATAATTGTATAACCTGAGCCCCATATACGGTATCACACAGTATAATTGTATAACCTGACCCCATACACGGTGTCACACAGTATAATTGTATAACCTGACCCCATACACGGTGTCACACAGTATAATTGTATAACCTGACCCCATACACGGTGTCAAACAGTATAATTGTATAACCTGAGCCCCATACAAGGTGTCACACAGTATAATTGTATAACCTGACCCAATACACGGTGTCACACAGTATAATTGTATAACCTGACCCCATACACGGTGTCACACAGTATAATTGTATAACCTGACCCCATACACGGTTTCACACAGTATAATTGTATAACCTGAGCCCCATACACGGTGTCACACAGTATAATTGTATAACCTGACCCTATACACGGTGTCACACAGTATAATTGTAGAACCTGAGCCCCATACACGGTGTCACACAGTATAATTGTATTACCTGACCCCATACACGGTGTCACACAGTATAATTGTATAACCTGACACCATACACGGTGTCACATAGTATAATTGTATAACCTGAGCACCATACACAGTGTCACATAGTATAATTGTGTAACCTGACCCCATACACGGTGTCACACAGTATAATTGTATAACCTGAGCCCCATACACGGTGTCACACAGTATAATTGTATAACCTGACCCCATACACGGTGTCACACAGTATAATTGTATAACCTGAGCCCCATATACGGTATCACACAGTATAATTGTATAACCTGACCCCATACACGGTGTCACACAGTATAATTGTATAACCTGACCCCATACACGGTGTCACACAGTATAATTGTATAACCTGACCCCATACACGGTGTCAAACAGTATAATTGTATAACCTGAGCCCCATACAAGGTGTCACACAGTATAATTGTATAACCTGACCCAATACACGGTGTCACACAGTATAATTGTATAACCTGACCCCATACACGGTGTCACACAGTATAATTGTATAACCTGACCCCATACACGGTTTCACACAGTATAATTGTATAACCTGAGCCCCATACACGGTGTCACACAGTATAATTGTATAACCTGACCCTATACACGGTGTCACACAGTATAATTGTAGAACCTGAGCCCCATACACGGTGTCACACAGTATAATTGTATTACCTGACCCCATACACGGTGTCACACAGTATAATTGTATAACCTGACACCATACACGGTGTCACATAGTATAATTGTATAACCTGAGCACCATACACAGTGTCACATAGTATAATTGTATAACCTGACCCCATACATGGTGTCACACAGTATAATTGTATAACTTGACCCCATACACGGTGTCACACAGTATAATTGTATAACCTGACCCCATACACGGTGTCACAGTATAATTGTATAACCTGAGCTCCATACACGGTGTCACACAGTATAATTGTATAACCTGAGCCCCATACACGGTGCCACACAGTATAATTTTATAACCTGACCCCATACACGGTGTCACAGTATAATTGTATAACCTGAGCTCCATACACGGTGTCACACAGTATAATTGTATAACCTGAGCCCCATACACGGTGTCACACAGTATAATTGTATAACCTGACCCCATACACGGTGTCACACAGTATAATTGTATAACCTGAGCCCCATATACGGTATCACACAGTATAATTGTATAACCTGACCCCATACACGGTGTCACACAGTATAATTGTATAACCTGACCCCATACACGGTGTCACACAGTATAATTGTATAACCTGACCCCATACACGGTGTCAAACAGTATAATTGTATAACCTGAGCCCCATACAAGGTGTCACACAGTATAATTGTATAACCTGACCCAATACACGGTGTCACACAGTATAATTGTATAACCTGACCCCATACACGGTGTCACACAGTATAATTGTATAACCTGACCCCATACACGGTTTCACACAGTATAATTGTATAACCTGAGCCCCATACACGGTGTCACACAGTATAATTGTATAACCTGACCCTATACACGGTGTCACACAGTATAATTGTAGAACCTGAGCCCCATACACGGTGTCACACAGTATAATTGTATTACCTGACCCCATACACGGTGTCACACAGTATAATTGTATAACCTGACACCATACACGGTGTCACATAGTATAATTGTATAACCTGAGCACCATACACAGTGTCACATAGTATAATTGTGTAACCTGATCCCAATACACGGTGTCACACAGTATAATTGTATAACCTGAGCCCCATACACGGTATCACACAGTATAATTGTATAACCTGACCCCATACACGGTGTCACAGTATAATTGTATAACCTGAGCTCCATACACGGTGTCACACAGTATAATTGTATAACCTGAGCCCCATACACGGTGTCACACAGTATAATTGTATAACCTGAGCCCCATACACGGTGTCACACAGTATAATTGTATAACCTGACCGCATACACGGTGTCACACAGTATAATTGTATAACCTGAGCCCCATACACGGTGTCACACAGTATAATTGTATAACCTGACCCCATACACGGTGTCACAGAGTATAATTGTATAACCTGACCCCATACACGGTGTCACACAGTATAATTGTATAACCTGACCCCATACACGGTGTCACACAGTATAATTTTATAACCTGACCCCATACACGGTGTCACACAGTATAATTGTATAACCTGACCCCATACACGGTGTCACACAGTATAATTGTATAACCTGGGCCCCATTCACGGTGTCACACAGTATAATTGTATAACCTAAGCCCCATACACGGAGTAACCCAGTATAATTGTATGACCTGACCCCATACACGGTGTCACACAATATAAGTGTATAACCTGACCCCATACACGGTGTCACACAGTATAACTGTATAACCTGACCCCATACACGGTGTCACACAGTATAATTGTATAACCTGACCCCATACACGGTGTCACACATTATAATTGTATAACCTGAGCCCCATACACAGTGTCACACAGTATAATTGTATAACCTGAGCCCCATACACGGAGTAACACAGTATAATTGTATAACCTGAGCCCCATACACAGTGTCACAGTATAAGTGTATAACCTGAGCCCCATACACGGTGTCACAAAGTATAATTGTATAACCTGAGCTCCATACACGGTGTCACACAGTATAATTGTATAACCTGAGCCCCATACATGGTGTCACACAGTATAATTGTATAACCTGACCCCATACACGGTGTCACACAGTATAATTGTATAACCTGACCCCATACATGGTGTCACAGTATAATTGTATTACCTGAGCCCCATACACAGTGTCACAAAGTATAATTGTATAACCTGAGCCGCATACACGGTATCACACAGTATAATTGTATAACCTGACCCCATACACGGTGTCACACAGTATAATTGTATAACCTGACCCCATACACGGTGTCACACAGTATAATTGTATAACCTGACCCCATACACGGTGTCATACAGTATAATTGTATAACCTGACCCCATACACGGTGTCACACAGTATAATTGTATAACCTGAGCCCCATACATGGTGTCACAGTATAATTGTATAACCTGACACCATACACGGTGTCACATAGTATAATTGTATAACCTGGGCCCCATACACGGTGTCACACAGTATAATTGTATAACCTAAGCCCCATACACGGAGTAACACAGTATAATTGTATGACCTGACCCCATACACCGTGTCACAGTATAAGTGTATAACCTGAGCCCCATACACGGTGTCACACAATATAAGTGTATAACCTGACCCCATACACGGTGTCACACAGTATAATTGTATAACCTGACCCCATACACGGTGTCACACAGTATAACTGTATAACCTGACCCCATACACGGTGACACAGTATAATTGTATAACCTGCCCCCTTACACGGTGTCACACAGTATAATTGTATAACCTGACCCCATACACGGTGTCACACAGTATAATTGTATAACCTGAGCTCCATACACGGTGTCACACAGTATAATTGTATAACCTGACCCCATACACGGTGTCACAGTATAATTGTATTACCTGAGCCCCATACACAGTGTCACACAGTATAATTGTATAACCTGAGCCGCATACACGGTATCACACAGTATAATTGTATAACCTGACCCTATACACGGTGTCACACAGTATAATTGTATAACCTGACCCCATACACGGTGTCACACAGTATAATTGTATAACCTGACCCCATACACGGTGTCACACAGTATAATTGTATAACCTGACCCCATACACGGTGTCACACAGTATAATTGTATAACCTGAGCCCCATACATGGTGTCACAGTATAATTGTATAACCTGACACCATACACGGTGTCACATAGTATAATTGTATAACCTGGTCCCCATACACGGTGTCACACAGTATAATTGTATAACCTAAGCCCCATACACGGAGTAACACAGTATAATTGTATGACCTGACCCCATACACCGTGTCACAGTATAAGTGTATAACCTGAGCCCCATACACGGTGTCACACAATATAAGTGTATAACCTGACCCCATACACGGTGTCACACAGTATAATTGTATAACCTAAGCCCCATACACGGAGTAACACAGTATAATTGTATGACCTGACCCCATACACCGTGTCACAGTATAATTGTATAACCTGACCCCATACACGGTGTCACACAGTATAACTGTATAACCTGACCCCATACACGGTGACACAGTATAATTGTATAACCTGCCCCCATACACGGTGTCACACAGTATAATTGTATAACCTGACCCCATACACGGTGTCACACAGTATAATTGTATAACCTGAGCCCCATACACGGTGTCACACAGTATAATTGTATAACCTGAGCCCTATGCACGGTGTCACACAGTATAATTGTATAACCTGACCCCATACACGGTGTCACACAGTATAATTGTATAACTTGAGCCCCATGCACGGTGTCACACAGTATAATTGTATAACCTGACCCCATACACGGTGTCACACAATATAAGTGTATAACCTGACCTCATACACGGTGTCACACAGTATAACTGTATAACCTGACCCCATACACGGTGTCACACAGTATAATTGTATAACCTGACCCCATACACGGTGTCACACAGTATAATTGTATAACCTGACCCCATACACGGTGTCACACATTATAATTGTATAACCTGAGCCCCATACACGGTGTCACACAGTATAATTGTATAACCTGAGCCCCATACACGGAGTAACACAGTATAATTGTATAACCTGAGCCCCATACACGGTGTCACAGTATAAGTGTATAACCTGAGCCCCATACACGGTGTCACACAATATAAGTGTATAACCTGACCCCATACACGGTGTCACACAGTATAACTGTATAACCTGACCCCATACATGGTGTCACACAGTATAATTGTATAACCTGACCCCATACACGGTGTCACACAGTATAATTGTATGACCTGACCCCATACACGGTGTCACACAGTATAATTGTATAACCTGAGCACCATACACGGTGTCACACAGTATAACTGTATAACCAGAGCCCCATACACGGTGTCACACAGTATAATTGTATAACCTGAGCCCCATGCACGGTGTCACACAGTATAATTGTATAACCTGACCCCATACACGGTGTCACACAGTATAATTGTATAACTTGAGCCCCATACACGGTGTCACACAGTATAATTGTATAACCTGACCCCATACACGGTGTCACACAGTATAATTGTATAACCTGACCCCATACACGGTGTCACAGTATAATTGTATAACCTGAGCCAGCCCCATACACGGTGTCACACAGTATAATTGTATAACCTGACCCCATACACGGTGTCACACAGTATATTTGTATAACCTGACCCCATACACGGTGTCACACATTATAATTGTATAACCTGAGCCCCATACACGGTGTCACACATTATAATTGTATAACCTGAGCCCCATACACGGTGTCACACAGTATAATTGTATAACCTGACCCCATACACGGTGTCACACAGTATAATTGTATAACCTGAGCCCATTACACGGTGTCACACAGTATAACTGTATAACCTGACCCCATACACGGTGTCACACAGTATAATTGTATAACCTGGTCCCCATACACGGTGTCACACAGTATAATTGTATAACCTAAGCCCCATACACGGAGTAACACAGTATAATTGTATGACCTGACCCCATACACCGTGTCACAGTATAAGTGTATAACCTGAGCCCCATACACGGTGTCACACAATATAAGTGTATAACCTGACCCCATACACGGTGTCACACAGTATAATTGTATAACCTAAGCCCCATACACGGAGTAACACAGTATAATTGTATGACCTGACCCCATACACCGTGTCACAGTATAATTGTATAACCTGACCCCATACACGGTGTCACACAGTATAACTGTATAACCTGACCCCATACACGGTGACACAGTATAATTGTATAACCTGCCCCCATACACGGTGTCACACAGTATAATTGTATAACCTGACCCCATACACGGTGTCACACAGTATAATTGTATAACCTGAGCCCCATACACGGTGTCACACAGTATAATTGTATAACCTGAGCCCTATGCACGGTGTCACACAGTATAATTGTATAACCTGACCCCATACACGGTGTCACACAGTATAATTGTATAACTTGAGCCCCATGCACGGTGTCACACAGTATAATTGTATAACCTGACCCCATACACGGTGTCACACAATATAAGTGTATAACCTGACCTCATACACGGTGTCACACAGTATAACTGTATAACCTGACCCCATACACGGTGTCACACAGTATAATTGTATAACCTGACCCCATACACGGTGTCACACAGTATAATTGTATAACCTGACCCCATACACGGTGTCACACATTATAATTGTATAACCTGAGCCCCATACACGGTGTCACACAGTATAATTGTATAACCTGAGCCCCATACACGGAGTAACACAGTATAATTGTATAACCTGAGCCCCATACACGGTGTCACAGTATAAGTGTATAACCTGAGCCCCATACACGGTGTCACACAATATAAGTGTATAACCTGACCCCATACACGGTGTCACACAGTATAACTGTATAACCTGACCCCATACATGGTGTCACACAGTATAATTGTATAACCTGACCCCATACACGGTGTCACACAGTATAATTGTATGACCTGACCCCATACACGGTGTCACACAGTATAATTGTATAACCTGAGCACCATACACGGTGTCACACAGTATAACTGTATAACCAGAGCCCCATACACGGTGTCACACAGTATAATTGTATAACCTGAGCCCCATGCACGGTGTCACACAGTATAATTGTATAACCTGACCCCATACACGGTGTCACACAGTATAATTGTATAACTTGAGCCCCATACACGGTGTCACACAGTATAATTGTATAACCTGACCCCATACACGGTGTCACACAGTATAATTGTATAACCTGACCCCATACACGGTGTCACAGTATAATTGTATAACCTGAGCCAGCCCCATACACGGTGTCACACAGTATAATTGTATAACCTGACCCCATACACGGTGTCACACAGTATATTTGTATAACCTGACCCCATACACGGTGTCACACATTATAATTGTATAACCTGAGCCCCATACACGGTGTCACACATTATAATTGTATAACCTGAGCCCCATACACGGTGTCACACAGTATAATTGTATAACCTGACCCCATACACGGTGTCACACAGTATAATTGTATAACCTGAGCCCATTACACGGTGTCACACAGTATAACTGTATAACCTGACCCCATACACGGTGTCACACAGTATAATTGTATAACCTGAGCCCCATACACGGAGTAACACAGTATAATTGTATAACCTGAGCCCCATACACGGTGTCACAGTATAAGTGTATAACCTGAGCCCCATACACGGTGTCACACAATATAAGTGTATAACCTGACCCCATACACGGTGTCACACAGTATAACTGTATAACCTGACCCCATACATGGTGTCACACAGTATAATTGTATAACCTGACCCCATACACGGTGTCACACAGTATAATTGTATGACCTGACCCCATACACGGTGTCACACAGTATAATTGTATAACCTGAGCACCATACACGGTGTCACACAGTATAACTGTATAACCAGAGCCCCATACATGGTGTCACACAGTATAATTGTATAACCTGAGCTCCATACACGGTGTCACACAGTATAACTGTATAACCTGACCCCATACACGGTGTCACACAGTATAACTGTATAACCTGAGCCCCATACACGGTGTCACACAGTATGATTGTATGACCTGACCCCATACACGGTGTCACACAGTATAATTGTATAACCTGAGCCCCATACACGGTGTCACACAGTATAACTGTATAACCTGACCCCATACACGGTGTCACACAGTAAAATTGTATAACCTGACCCCATACACGGTGTCACAGTATAATTGTATAACCTGAGCCAGCCCCATACACGGTGTCACACAGTATAATTGTATAACCTGACCCCATACACGGTGTCACACAGTATAATTGTATAACCTGACCCCATACACGGTGTCACACAGTATAACTGTATAACCTGACCCCATACACGGTGTCACACAGTATAATTGTATAACCTGACCCCATACACGGTGTCACACATTATAATTGTATAACCTGAGCCCCATACACGGTGTCACACAGTATAATTGTATAACCTGAGCCCCATACACGGTGTCACACAGTATAATTGTATAACCTGACTCCATACACGGTGTCACACAGTATAATTGTATAACCTGACCCCATACACGGAGTAACATAGTATAATTGTATAACCTGACCCCATACGCGGTGTCACACAGTATAATTGTATAACCTGAGCCCTATACACGGTGTCACACAGTATAACTGTGTAACCTGACCCCATACACGGTGTCACACAGTATAATTGTATAACCTGACCCCATACACGGTGTCACACAGTATAATTGTATAACCTGACCCCATACACAGTGTCGCACAGTATAATTGTATAACCTGACCCCATACACGGTGTCACACAGTATAATTGTATAACCTGACCCCATACACGGTGTCACACAGTATAACTGTGTAACCTGACCCCATACACGGTGTCACACAGTACAATTGTATAACCTGATCCCATACACGGTGTTACAGTATAATTGTATAACCTGACCCCATACACGGTGTCACACAGTATAATTGTATAACCTGACCCCATACACGGTGTCACACAGTATAATTGTATAACCTGACCCCATACACAGTGTCGCATAGTATAATTGTATAACCTGACCCCATACACGGTGTCACACAGTATAATTGTATAACCTGACCCCATACACGGTGTCACACAGTATAACTGTGTAACCTGACCCCATACACGGTGTCACACAGTATAATTGTATAACCTGACCCCATACACGGTGTTACAGTATAATTGTATAACCTTGTAGGGAAGGTGACCTGACGGACGGACGGACTAGTCAGAGTGAAGAAAGATAGGTTTGCACAGTGTAGGTAGGAGACAGTGATTACAGTGGGGAAACAACTAGAAAAGTGTAGTGGACGTGCAGTACCTTGGGATGACCATTAGATGGCAGGGTGGAGTGTGAGTAAAGGACTTTACAGCAGCTTAGGGCTTTAGAAACCGTTGGTCATGGGGGGCGTGGTGACAGTTAGTGACAGTTTCAAGGAACCGGGGAAGTTATAAATTCTGAGGGAGGGTTCCAGAAGTTTCCAGTCCCCAGGGGGAGCCCAGGTGACAGGAGGACCACGCCAGTCTGTGTTCCCTGAGGAGAATCCGACCAAGGGGACTGAGGAGAGGAAACGTCAGGGGGGTGGTCCTGACAGGGAAGGACCGCAGCAGAGACAAGGCTCTGGGTGGAAGACACCGTATGTGTTACGACGAAACTGATTAGTAAAGTGCTGTTGGTGTACGGGCCTAAGGCGGCCACAGTAACCGAGCTGTCAGGATTGTCACAGTGTGAGACGGGACGTGACGTGTAAGTACGTCCCTTGTGTAACATACGGTGTTGAAGCGGCCCTGAACACGGAGGGCAGAGAGAGATATCGCGGTGTACCGCGAGGACCGTCAGTCGGACGGTGAGCAATAAACTTGGACCTGTTGCACCCAGAATCTGCCTCATCGTGTCTCTGTATCATCTCTGCGCGGTAAGAAGTTGGACCACCCCCTATCACCCCCCCAGCTCGGCACCCCACCACCGACACTACATTTGGCGTAGTCGGCAGGATCGCCGCCGCTAATACGCTATCTTCTGCGGCAGGCCTGCAACTGAAGGACTGAGGAAAACTTAATCTGCTCTATTTCGGATTATAAACACCTGTGGACTAAAAATTATTGACCTGTGGATTACAAATTGGGACGCTGTGTCGGATCTGTGTTGCTTGCAGACGATCCAAGGCAGTAGCTGATTCTGTCCAAGATGGCGGTATTACTTCAGCGCAGAGGAGAGGTCCGGGTGTTTGCAGTTGTTCAGAATGGACTGGGACCCCCTCCAACGTACCCCAAAAGGAAGCAGTATATGCCCGGAGACCGACGTTTCCATATATTGGACCCTGGCAGATGGATGGAAAGGTCTGCCAACGCCCCACCCAGCAGGAGGAGTGGCACAGAAGAAAAACTTGGCTGCGGCTGTCTGACGCCATTCGAGTGCTGCCCAACGGACGGTATGAGATGCTGCGGGTGTCGGGGCATCGGCCGCCTAGAGTGGCAATGGCGGCGAGAGATGGAGCTGCACCAGAAGTCATCTTCAGATTTACGGGCAGGCAGCGGGATGCTGAGCCGGGGAGCGGAGCCTGAGGGGAGTCAGCGAGAACGGCTGCCACCAATACCAGCAGAGGACTTCTCAGCGGAGCCCCCGAGTCCGGAGGGAAGGCCCGCAGGACAGTGGAGCAAGGAACGGAGGCTGCGGGGGAAACTGCGTGATGATGGAACGGAGGCCGCAGCGCCAGGGAAGGTGAGAGTACCCCCGGCCCTACCAGTGCCTCCGCAAGCGGCCCCCACCATTCTGCTGCAGCACGCGGCCCCCTGCGCACCGGAAGGCCTAGTTACCACGGGCCCCGTGGTGTATGCAGAGCTGAGCAAGGTCCCCGCTCATGTCCCCGAACTACCCCGCCCGGAGTCACCAGTGCAGAGCTCACCCAAAGAAGATGCCACTGCACTTTCCCTGCTAATAGCAGCTGCATTGTTGAAATCGGCCGTTACTCCGACTCCGTTGGAAGTAGTGGATGCGGCCTGTCCTGAGGCCGCGGTTATGCCGCTGCTGGAGTCGGCTGCGACCGATTTAGCGGGCCCTGTGATTCCAGCCCCCGAGGACCCGGTTCTCCCCATTTGCCACCTGACCCCAGCGGCTGCTGGGCCGCAGAAATCTTCGGCCGTTTCTGTCTTGCGGTCTTTTTCAGCGGAGTCCCGCCCACCGGACTCCAGGGCCCGTGCTGTTCCCTCCGTGTGGGAAGCGGAGGTGATCAGGAAGAAAAAGGCCCGGGAGCAGGAAGTGTGGAACCTGCTCCACACTCAAGGAGAGGCCGTCATGGAAAAGAAGAGGACTTGAATGGACACCCTCAGTATCCCCGTGGAGCCCTCACCTCTGTCCATTGAGAGTGGTATAGACTGTCAGGAGTTCGATGCACCGTTGTGCAGATTATAAGGACAGTTGCATTTAGAAAAAAGTTTTGTTGTTGTTTAACTGATGCAACTATTTTCTCTCTCTTTCTTTCTTCTTTCTATGTTCTTTATATACGAAAATATGTTTACCTGACAGAACGGGGATACGGAAAAGTGGAGGAGTGTCCAGGTCCAAGGAAGGGGGGGAGGAAGAAAGAGGAAATGCAATGTTATGTTATATTTTGGTTTTAAAAGTAAGAGAAAATGAAAAAAAAAAAAATTATAAAAAAAAAAAATGGGTACTTGTGCTATTATAAAGTTGTATGATGTATAATATGCAAAGTAAAATGCAACAGGTCCGGGTAAGGGAAGGTCTGCGGGACCAAAGGAAAGTGTGAGATCCGGTAGGGATCTAAGAGTTGAGGTCTGGGAGACCGGGACGCCGACCATGACATGTAATTGAAAGAAGGAAAATGAATGGGAAGATGTGAGAAAGACAGCCGTCCTAGGTCAGGTCCCCGACACCACGGACACCCCTGAAGAAGGAAAGGCGGGCGCCGGCAATGATCTGGTAGGTGAGTGGCCTCGATCATGGCGTACCGGATAGTGAAAGGTAACAGTAGGGGAGAGTAGGGGAAAGATACACACCGTAGAGAGAATACGGGTGTACCTTGCCCAATTTGAAAGACGTTGTCATGTGGCGTGCGCGCTGGTGAGTAGCAGTAGGCTGCTCAGAGCATAGTGCTCCCAGTGTGGTTCGGCCCCCGCAGATAGTGGGTTTGGCTCAACTTCTGGTCCGACAACAGAATGTAGGTGTAGATTCAGAACGACGAAGGCAGGGATGACGATTGTCGAGGACGACAATGGACAAAGGAAGGGGGAGTGTAGGGAAGGTGACCTGACGGACGGACGGACTAGTCAGAGTGAAGAAAGATAGGTTTGCACAGTGTAGGTAGGAGACAGTGATTACAGTGGGGAAACAACTAGAAAAGTGTAGTGGACGTGCAGTACCTTGGGATGACCATTAGATGGCAGGGTGGAGTGTGAGTAAAGGACTTTACAGCAGCTTAGGGCTTTAGAAACCGTTGGTCATGGGGGGCGTGGTGACAGTTAGTGACAGTTTCAAGGAACCGGGGAAGTTATAAATTCTGAGGGAGGGTTCCAGAAGGTTCCAGTCCCCAGGGGGAGCCCAGGTGACAGGAGGACCACGCCAGTCTGTGTTCCCTGAGGAGAATCCGACCAAGGGGACTGAGGAGAGGAAACGTCAGGGGGGTGGTCCTGACAGGGAAGGACCGCAGCAGAGACAAGGCTCTGGGTGGAAGACACCGTATGTGTTACGACGAAACTGATTAGTAAAGTGCTGTTGGTGTACGGGCCTAAGGCGGCCACAGTAACCGAGCTGTCAGGATTGTCACAGTGTGAGACGGGACGTGACGTGTAAGTACGTCCCTTGTGTAACATACGGTGTTGAAGCGGCCCTGAACACGGAGGGCAGAGAGAGATATCGCGGTGTACCGCGAGGACCGTCAGTCGGACGGTGAGCAATAAACTTGGACCTGTTGCACCCAGAATCTGCCTCATCGTGTCTCTGTATCATCTCTGCGCGGTAAGAAGTTGGACCACCCCCTATAACCCCCCCAGCTCGGCACCCCACCACCGTCTCTACAACCTGACCCCATACACGGTGTCGCACATTCGCATGTTCTGACGTGAAGCAGTTTGAGAATTCTCAGGCTGAGTGTCTATAGCCAGTAGTTCAAGAAACTGTCCCCACAGCCCAGGAGATTAATGCTAGCTCCCCTCACCCCCTGCCCTCTATAATAATGAGCTTGTATGTTTGCAGAGTCCTCTGTCGCCATGGTTGTATTGCTTTATACACCTCGCCCTCTCAGCCTTCACAGCAGCTTTATGAAGGGAGAGACTGCTTTCAGGACATGGTGACCGAGCACAACACCAGGCCCGGCTCTCAGTAGAACTGAGGTAATTTTGCAGCCACATACTGGCTGCTTTTTGAAGTATACAGCGTGGTGTGCAGTTTATAGTTTATTTCCTTGTGTGTGATTACAGTGATTATATGGGATTATGTATAATCCCACAACTATTTTATCCAAATGTAAACTCTGACTGGACCAGAGATGAAGGTGAGAAGTTTCCAGCAAACTAAGTGCAGATAGTGCAGTGTTTCTGTGGGGTTATGCTGATTTATTTTATTTTTAATATTTATTAACCTACATCATAGAACAAGTCAATGATTGGACAAGGCTGAAGATGGTTGCTTATTCGTCAGTTTCTTATTCAGAGCTGAAGTTGGTTTCTTATTTGTCAGTTTCTTAATCGGCAATTTTTTTTCTTTTCTGTTTTTTATAGGTTTTACAACAAAAAATAACCATCATAATAATAAAATATAATGCAGTGAGGTGCCCAGATGTGAATACACTTAAAAACAGTTACAAAAACTATAAAACTGGCACAAAAATGGGCATCAATGTGGGCACCAAAGAGTGTTAAAGAAAGGGTTAAATGACTTTGGGCCACTGATATCACACTGCAGACATATAAAACAGGGAGCCCCATATCAAAACCAGGTCACTCCAGCCTGGCCCAAATGGGTTCTGGGCATCAGAACTGGCATCAAAGTGGGAAGATAGTGATGCCTCGCATCAGACCCACGTCCCTCCAGCCTTGCCCAAATGGGTTCTGGGCATCAGAATTGGCATAAAAATTGGGCAGTCGATTTTCACAGATTTGATTAAGTAACTGATGTTTTTTAGGGGTTAAATGACTTTGGGCCATTGATCGCACACCATTATTACATGCATTTTGATGCCCTGCATGAAAATCATATCTCTCCAGCTTTTCCCAAATGGGTTCTGGCCATGAGAATTGGCATCAAAGTTGGCAGTCGATTTTAATGATTTGAATAATAACTGATATTTTTAAGGGGTTAGATGACCTTGGGACATTCGTTGATATCACATCACCTTTACATACACAGTAAGGGCTCATGCCCACTTGCGGTTAAATTGGACAAATTAAATTCGATAAAAAATTGGATTGAATTCGTACCAATGTTAATCTATCATTGTGTCTTTATCTGCGTTTCTTTTTTCCAGATTGGATCGGATCACGATCGAGCTGGAAAAAAATCGCAGCATGCTGCGATTTGCTGCAATTAAATATAAACACAAGGGCCAATGCACACAGTGAACAAGTCAGTAGGACAGTGTTCACCCCACCAAAACACTGAAACACAGAAAAACACAATATAACAAACGTATAAAAATACTCTGCTGTAATAAAAGTAACAGTAAACAGCAAGTGCTAGTAAAAAGATGATAGCAAAACAGGGTATTTGGTTGATACGTTTTGTGCAAAAAATGTATAATAAGCTGCTCTACCAAACAACAAGGTATACCCATATCAGAGCAGTCCCTAACCAATGTATTTAAAACCTGACCATGTGTATAGTACCTATATGAGCAGGATTCAGAAAGGTAATGTCCGATGGATTTGCTGCAAATCTCGGACGAGACTCACCAATGCAAGTCAATGGATGCGAGAAAAAAACGCACAGCTCATGCACCATGCATGTGTTGTCCTTTTTTTATGCACCAGTGTCCTTAGAAAAGCTGGCATTTCATATGCAGCTACTGTAAAATCACACTGACATGTTAAAAAAAAAGAATACATGTATACACATAGAATAAGTGTATGTGTATATATATATATATATATATATATATATATATATATATATATCCACGATTCAAAAGGAAAGAATAAGACAGAACCGCTAGTACTGCTGAATCTATGTGCCACAGGTGTAGTGAACAATTGCAGGCTATACCTCAAGATTCCAGGTGCTCCTCCAGAAAAACATCATGATGAATTCCATTAAAGAAAGAAAAAGGATAGCACTCACTCATTTGACCCATAGAAGCACTGTTTAGCGCGAAACGGCCGTCGTCAGCACCTGCAACCGCACACTCCTGTCCTCACTCTCCCGGCCATGATTTTTTAATCGCTACTGAATAAAGTATGTAACTTTTTCAAGATTGGTGAGTGCTATCCATTTTCTTTCTTCAATGGAATATATATATATATATATATATATATATTTATTTTTTTATTTTTGTCAGAGATATATATAACAAAATAACCTAAAATTAAATTGTCGGGTTCAGTAAAATAATTGCAGAACCCGACAGGATATGACACATGGTTTACATATAGTAAACCATGTCATATCAAAATGATTTATATATGCCAGTGTTTATTAAATGGTTTAGTGTGTTAGGAAAAAATTGGAACTCTAGGGGTTAAATTAAAGGCTATAATCACGGAAAAAAATTGCATGGGTTCCCGCGCAATTTTCTTCGCCAGATAAGGAAAGCCAGTGACTGGGGGCAGATATAAATAGCCTAGAAGGGGACCATGGTTATTGGCCCCCCGGCTAAAAACATCTGTCCCCAGCCACCCCAGAAAAGGTGCATCTATAAGATGCGCCTTTTCTGGCATTAGCCTCTCTATTCCCATAGCCAAGTAGCGGTGGCATATGGGTTAATAAGGGGTTAATGTCAACTCGCTATTGGAAGGTGACATTAAGCCGAGTTAATAAAGGAGAGGTGTCAATCAGACTTCTATCCATTATTAACCCTAGAATAGTAAAGGATTAAAAAATACACACACATTAATTAAAAAACATTTTAATGAAATAAATACACCAAGTTTTTGACCAAATTTATTATTCAGCCAATCCATCAGAAGCCGTTGATCACCTGTAAAAAAACAAAAAATTAAAAACCAACAATATCCATACCTGTCCGCATTTCAGTCATGTCCCCCGCAGCAATCCATCTTAGGGGTTAACTAGTTTTCAGCCGGGAGCAGTGCTAATGCTACTGCCCTGGCTCTAAACCACTGCCGAATGAATGAAATAATCTCTGCGCATCCTCCCCGGCTGACTGGAGATGAACTCTTAAGTGTGGGAAAGTTTCTGAACTTTTTCCCACGCTCCTGAGTTCACCTCAGGTCTGCCAGGGACTCTGCGCAGCCTCTGTGACGTCAGCTGTTGTCAGTGATGAATTCATTCACTCGGTAGTGGTTTACAGCCAGGGCAGTAGCATTAGCACTGCTCCCCGCTATAAACTAGTTAACCCCTGAAATGGATTGCTGCAGGGAACATGACTGAACTGCGGACAGGTATGGATATTGTTGTTTTTTTGTTTTAATTTTTTTTATAGGTGAACAATGGCTTCAGATGGATTGACAGTGAAATAAATTTGGTCAAAAACTATGTGTCATTATTTCTTTAAAATAAGTTGTACTTAATTTGTGTGTATTTTTTAACCCTTTACAACTATAGGATTAATAATGGAGAGGTGTCTCATTGACACCTCTCCATTATTAACCCGGCTTAATGTCACCTTCCAATAGCATGGTGACATTAACCCCTTATTAACCCATATGCCACCACTACAGGGCTATGGGAATAGAGAGGCTAAGTCCCAGAAAAGGCGCATCTTATAGATGTACAGTATATATACAGTATAAAATATATGAGGTAAATACAAAGGAAGGGGAACTTAAGCCCGAAAATGCCAAAATTATGTGATCTTTTTATTATATATATATATATATATATAATCTATAGGAAGTCCAAATGTGAAATCAAATATAAATCACCACACCCAATTGGCACCACAGACAAAAAAATGGACCTAAATGAGACGGGACCATCGGAAATACAACATTAAAGCACCAAACAGAGAAAACCTGACTAACAGTCCACTGTATAAAATTGTTAATTTTATTATAATTATAGCAAGGTTAAAAAACAATTATATACAATCACAATTAGTGTTGAGCGATACCATCAGATATTGAGAAATATCGGATCGGATTGGATCGGCCGATATCCAAAAAGTATCAGGTATCGTCGATTCCGATCCCGGAAGTCCCATTCAAGTCAATGGGACCGAAATATCGGAATTAAAAAAAAACCTTTCTTTCCTTGTAGGTTAATTCTACATGAAGAAAAACAACTAAGAATAATGTAGAATGTATTGGGGGAGGTGGAGGAGACATTAAAGGCATAGAGGTTTAGCCCAATCAAATGGAATAGCAGGAATAATTTTTTTTTTTTTTTAAGACGTTCGGAGTTACAAAGATATTGACTATGTTAACCTCTTTTAAATTTTGTCAGATATGTATGTTTCACTACTTCCATGCTCTTCACCTTCTTTTTTACTTCTCCCACACTTTCTCCTTCATGATCCTCAGCAGCAGCAGCATCTTTTTCATCAACTTCTTCTTCACCTTATTCATCGTCTTCTTCTTCACCTTCTTCCTATTATTCTTTTTTTTTACATTCTTCATATTCTTCTTATTCAACTATTATTCTTCTTCATATTCTACTTCTTAATCTTCTTCCTATTCTTCTTCTTCATCATATTCTTATTTGTGACAGTCATTCCTGTAGTTGTTATCTATAAAAGTTTGAAGATTGCACCTTCCGTTCTGCCTGTCACAAAAGATTTACAACAGGATTTGTCCGTGTTCAGTTTGGCCTGCAGCAGCAGGCATTTTCCAGGGGCACCACGAGGAGGAACGGACTCACCCCCATACACTGCTTAGTCTTCTACTGCTTATAATTTAGATCATATCATTTGCTCTGATTTTTAGTCTTATGCTTAATGTTCTTCTGCTTTTGGTTTTTCTGCTTCTTGGTCTTCTGTCTCTTGTTGTTCTGCATCTTGGTGGTTGTCTTCATGTTCTTTGTCCTCTTCGTCATCTTCTTCAGGGTCATCTTTTTGGTCTTCTTCGGTGTGGTCTTCAGGGTCGTCGTCTTCAGGGTCGTCATCATGGACATCCAGAGTGAGATCCAAAAACCATTTCCACAAGCTCGAACTTGGAAAAGTAGCAGAAGGTACAACAAGGCTGAGGAACTGCTGAGAACCAGCTGACGGTACTGGAACCCGGATGGTTAGCAGAAGGAACAAGAGCAAATGGAACTAGCGAGGACCAGCTGATGGTGCTGGAACCCGGAGGGGCAGCATAAGGAACAAGAACAAATGGCACAACCGTGGACCAGCTGACGGTGCTGGAACGCGGTTACTAAGCAGGAGGTACCTGTGCTAGAAAGCACTACCAAGGACCAGCAGAAGTTAATGAAACTCAGATACCGAGAAGGAGGCACCTAGGCCAAAGGCACTGCCGAGAACCAGCTGATGGTGCTGGAACCCGGATGGGTAGCAGAAGCTGCAAGAGAAAATGGAACTAGCGAGGACCAGCTGACGGTGCTGGAACCCGGATGGTTAGCAGAAGGAACAAGAGCAAATGGAACTAGCGAGGACCAGCTGACGGTGCTGGAACCCAGAGGGGCAGCAGAAGGAACAAGAGCCAATGGCACAACCGTGGACCAGCTAACGGTGCTGGAACACGGTTACTAAGCAGGAGGTATCTGTGCTAGAAAGCACTACCAAGGACCAGCAGACGTTGCTGGAACTCGGATACCGAGAAGGAGGCACCTAGGCCAAAGGCACTGCCGAGAACCAGCTGACGGTGTTGGAACCCAGATGGGTAGCAGAAGCTGCAAGAGCAAATGGAACTAGCGAGGACCAGCTGACGGTGCTGGAAGCCGGAGGGGCAGCAGAAGGAACAAGAGCCAATGGCACAACCGTGGACCAGCTGACGGTGCTGGAACCCAGTTACTAAGCAGGAGGTACCTGTGCTACAAAGCACTACCAAGGACCAGCAGACGTTGCTGGAACTCGGATGCCGAGAAGGAGGCACCTAAGCCAAAGGCACTGCCGAGAACCAGCTGACGGTACTGGAACCCGGATGGGTAGCAGAAGGTACCCATGAAAAACAAAGTTGCAAGGCCGCGAGCCGGCCGCAGTTACCGAAACCCACAGTCCTACAGGGGGTGCTTGTCCTATTGGAACTACAGAACCAGCCTTTATTACCAGAACCCGCAGCCCACATAGGAAGCACCTAAACTGCAGGCACCATAGGCTTGGCTAACCCGACCGCAACATGACAGGACAACGTATTGGTGGCAAAGTGACGTTGACACTACCCGGAAACAGCAGGCGTGCTGGACCCAGGCTGGGCAGGAGGGAGTACCCGTGCCAAAGACACTGCCGAGAACCAGCTGACAGGGCTGGAACCCGGATGGGTAGCAGAAGCTACAAGACTCAATGGAACTACCGAGAACCAGCTGACGGTGCTGGAACCCAGAGTGGCAGCAGAAGGAACAATAGCCAATGGCACAACTGTGGACCAGCTGACGGTGCTGGAACCCGGATGGGTAGCAGAAGCTGCAAGAGCAAATGGAACTAGCGAGGACCAGCTGACGGTGCTGGAACCCGGAGGGGCAGCAGAAGGAACAAGAGCCAATGGCACAACCGTGGACCAGCTGACGGTGCTGGAACCTGGTTACAAAGCAGGAGGTACTTGTGCTACAAAGCACTACCAAGGACCAGCAGACGTTGCTGGAACTCGGATACCGAGAAGGAGGCACCTCAGCCAAAGGCAATGCCGAGAACCAGCTGACGGTGCTGGTACCCGGATGGGTAGCAGAAGCTACAAGAGTCAATGGAACTACTGAGAACTAGCTGACGGTGCTGGAACCCAGAGTGGCAGCAGAAGGAACAAGAGCCAATGGCACAACCGTGGACCAGCTGACGGTACTGGAACCCGGATGGGTAGCAGAAGCTACAAGAGTCAATGGAACTACCGAGAACCAGCTGACGGTGCTGGAACACGGTTACTAAGCAGGAGGTACCTGTGATAGAAAGCACTACCAAGGACCAGCATACATTGCTAGAACTCGGATACCGAGAAGGAGGCACCTAGGCCAAAGGCACTGCCGAGAACCAGCTGACGGTGCTGGAACCCGGATGGGTAGCAGAAGGTACCCATGAAAAACAAAGTTGCAAGGCCGCGAGCCGGCCGCAGTTACCGAAACCCACAGTCCTTACAGGTGGTGCTTGTCCTATTGGCACTACGGAACCAGCCTTTATTACCAGAACCCGCAACCCACATAGGAAGCACCTAAACTGCAGGCACCATAGGCTTGGCTAACCCGACCACAACACAACAGGACAACGTATTGGTGGCAAAGTGACGTTGACACTACCCGGAAACAGCAGGCGTGCTGGAACAACCAGGATGGGCAGGAGGGAGTACCTGTACCAAAGACACTTCTGAGCAGCAACTGGCGATGTTGGAGCCCAGGGTCAATCAGGGTGTAGCCTGAGGCCTAATTTCATCAAGTTTAATTTCTGTTGTAGACTACTACTGATTTCAAACATGCTCCAACTAGGCCTCTGGCTCCACTCTGTCTCTAGTATTTCCCCTGGCCTCCAACCCCGCCAGTTGCTGCTCAGAAGTGGCGTCTGCACAATCTACACTTGTTCCTGTGTTACTGGGGTTCAGTAATGTCAGCTGTTCCCCTGATGTGTGTCCGGCAATGTCTCCTGCTCTGTCCACATTCCCACTAATAGTAGTGGGAATGTGGACAGAGCAGGAGACATTGCCGGACACACATCAGGGGTTCAGCTGACGTCACTGAACCCCAGTAACACAGGAACAAGTGTTGATTGTGCAGATGCCACTTCTGAGCAGCAACTGGCGGGGTTGGAGGCTAGGGGAAATATTAGAGACAGAGTGGAGCCAGAGGCCTAATTGGAGCATGTTTGAAATCAGCAGTAGTGTGAATGTGGAGGCAGCAGGAGATATTGCCCGTCCACACAGCAGGGGAGCAGCTGGTATTACTGAACCCCACTAACACTGGAGCATGTGTTTCTCTCTGTGCAGATGGCACTTCTGAGCAACAACTGGCTGTGTTGAAGCCCAGGATCAGTCATGGAGCAGGCTGAGGCCTAATTGCAGCAAGTTTTATAGGTGATGTAGTTTGAATGTGGAGGCAGCAGGCGATATTGCCGTCCACACAGCAGGGGAGCAGCTGGCATTACTGATCCCCACTAACACTGGAGCATGTGTTTCTCTCTGTGCATACGGCACTTCCAAGCAACAACTGGCTGTGTTGAAGCCCAGGATCAGTCATGGAGCAGGCTGAGGCCTAATTGCAGCAAGTTTTATAGGTGATGTAGTTTGAATGTGGAGGCAGCAGGAGATATTGCCGCCCACACAGCAGGGGAGCAGCTGGCATTACTGAACCCCACTAACACTGGAGCATGTGTTTCGCTCTGTGCAGACGGCACTTCCGAGCAACAACTGGCTGTGTTGAAGCCCAGGATCAGTCATGCAGCAGGCTGAGGCCTAATTGCAGCAAGTCGAAAATCGGATGTAGTGTCAATGTGGAGGCAGCAGGAGACTTTGCCGTCCACACAGCAGGGGAGCAGCTGATGTTACTGAACCCCACTGACACAGGAGCTGGTGTTTTTCTCTGTACGGACGGCACTTCCGAGCGACAACTGGCTGTGTTGAAGCCCAGGTTCAATCATGCGGCAGGCTGAGACCTACTTGGAGCAAGTAGAAAATCGGATGTAGTATCAATGTGCAGGCAGCAGGAGACTTTGCCATCCACACAGCAGGGGAGCATCTGACGTTACTGAACCCCACTAACACAGGAGCTAGTGTTTTTCTCTGTGTGTACAGCACTTCCAAGTGACAACTGGCTGTGTTGAAGCCCAGGATCAATCATGCAGCAGGCAGGGGCCTAATTGCAGCAAGTTTTATATAGGTTGTAGACTACTACTGATTGTAACCGTGCTCCACTTTGGCCTCTGGCTCCACTGTCTCTAGTATTTCCCCTGGCCTCCAACCCCGCCAGTTGCTGCTTAGAAGTGGCGTCTGCACAATCCAAACTTGTTCCTGTGTTACTGGGGCTCAGTTACGTCAGTTGAGCCCCTGATGTGTGTCCGGCAATGTCTCCTGCTCTGTCCACATTCCCACTACTAGTAATGGGAATGTGGACAGAGCAGGAGACATTGCCGGACACACATCAGGGGATCAACTGACGTGACTGAGCCCCAGTAACACAGGAACAAGTGTGGATTGTGCAGACGCCACTTCAGAGCAGCAACTGGCGGGGTTGGAGGCCAGGGGAAATACTAGAGACAGTGGAGCCAGAGGCCTATGTGGAGCGCGGTTAAAAATCAGTAGTAGTTTGAATGTGGAGGCAGCAGGAGACATTGCCGTTCACACAGCAGGGGAGCAGCTGACGTTACTGAACCCCACTAACACAGGAGCTAGTGTTTTTCTCTGTGCAGATGGCACTTCTGAGCGACAACTGGCTGTGTTGAAGCCCAGGAATTACAGTTCAGGTGGTAGAAACATGAACACAACAGGAGACCTGGATACTGTTGCCAACCAATTATTTATTCTGGAAGAGGACTGGCAAATTCTGGTGAGATCCAGGCCTTGTTCATTTTCAGAAAAGTAAGCCAGTCAACGTTATCGGAGGATAGTCGCGTGCGACGGTCTGTTAGTGCACCACCTGTGGCACTAAAGACGCATTCCGATAATACACTGGCAGCAGGGCAAGCCAGCACCTCCAATGCATACTACCTAAGCTCTGGCCATGTATCCAGCTTAGAGACCCAAAACTTGAAGGGGGAAGAGCCGTCTGGGAGTACACTGACAGGGCAAGACATGTAGTCTGTCACCATCTGACGGAAACGTTGCCTCCTGCTGACTGGAGCCGTCTGTGATGGTGTAGACATTTGTGGCGGGCACACAAAACTTTGCCACATTTGGGCCATACTGGTCTTGCCTTGTGCTGAGGCGCTGCCTCTGCTCCCTCTTTGTGCAGAGCTTCCTCCACTGCCTCGACGCACTGAGCTGCTTTGTAAAGCACTAGCAGCACTGCTGTCAGGTGGAATGGAGAACATGATGAAATGCACCAGTGTCTCTTGGTACTCCCGCATTTTACGCTCCCGATTCAATGGTGTTATGAGGCTTTGTAAGTTGTCCCGGTAGCGAGGATCTAGGAGGGTGTACACCAAATAATCAGCTGTGTAGAGAATGTGGGCGATGCGGTGGTCATTTCTCAGGCACTGCAGCATGAAATCAACCATGTGCTGCAGACTCCCAACTGCCCAAGAAATGCTGTCCCCTGCTTGAGGCGTCATCTCTGCCTGCTCTGCATCACCCCACCCTCGCTGTACATACTGACTAGAGCATTGTGTACCTCCCTCCTCTGGAGAGATGTCTTCCTCCTCCATTGATTTTTCTGCATCCTCCTCACAAAGTGTCCCCTGCCTAGGCCTTTGTGAGGAACCACATAGCGCAGACTGTCCAGAAGCAGATGGCATTTGTGACTCCTCATCCTCCACCTCTTCCAAAACCTGCTCCCTTAGTGCTTGCAGCGTTTTTTGAAGCAGGCAGATAAGGGGGACAGTCATGCTGACTAGTGCATCATCTGCACTCGCCATCCGCGTGGAATCATCGAAGGCACGCAAAACGAGGCAGATGTCCTTCATAGAGGCCCCCTCAGTGGTGCTGAAGTGTGACCGGCGCACAGTGCGACTTGTTTGCGCCTGATGCAGCTGGTACTCCATTACTGATGCCTTCTGCTCACACAACCGCTCCAACATATGTAACGTTGAATTCCACCTGGTGGGTAGGTCACATATGATGCGATGTTCCGGAAGACATAATCAGCGCTGCAGAGCTGCAATGCGTGATCTTGCCATGCTGGAACGCCGCAAGTGAGCGCACTCTGTGCGGACCTTGTGCAGCAGTGCATCAAGATCCTGATAGTCCCTCGGAAAGCTCTGCACGACCAAGTTCAGCACATGTGCCAGACATGGGATGTGAGTGAGGTTGCCTAGGCCCAGAGCTGCCACCAGATTTCGGCCATTGTCACACACTACCAAGCCTGGCTGGAGATTCGCTGGCAGAAACCACACGTCGCTCTCCTGTTTGATGGCATTCCAGAGCTCCTGCGCTGTGTGGCTTTGATTCCCCAAAGAAATTAATTTCAGTATGGCCTGTTGACGTTTGACCACGGCTGTGCTCATATCGGTCATAACAGGCTCCTGCAGCGCTGATTCTGAGGAACTGGAGTATGAAGAGGAGTCAATGTGTACAGGCTGGATTCCTGCAATCCTTGGAGTTGGCAGAACACGTACAGCGCCACTCTCAAGATCTGTACCCGGCTCCACAACATTGACCCAATGGGCAGTGAGGGAAAGGTATTGTCCCTGTCCATGGTTACTGGTCCACACATCGGTGGTCAGGTGGACCTTGCTACTGACGGCGTTTAGTAGCGCATGTTTAATTTTTCCCTCCACATGCTTTTGCAGGGCAGGGACGGCTTGCCTGCTGAAATAAAAGCGGCTGGGCACGTTGTATTGTGGGACTGCCAATGCCATGAAGTTCCGGAAGGTGTCAGTCTCCACCAGCCTGAATGAGAGCATTTCAAGGGCCAGTAATTTGGCAATGCCAGCATTCAGAGCCTGTGCTCGAGGAAGCTTTGCCGAGTATGGCCACCTTTTCTCCCATGCCTGTGCTACCGATGGCTGTAGAGTGGTCTGGGAGTGTGAGGATGAACGGGAACGTGGTGCTGTGGGTGGAATGTCACTGGGTCTCTGGACAACAGTGCCAGAGGTTCTTCCTTAGCGATCCTGTGAGGAAGCCGAACCAGCTGTGTGTGAGCTGGAGGAAGAAGCTACAACACAAGCTGAAGAGGTGGTAGGTGGTGCTGTAGGTTGGCCTACGTCTTCAGTGTGTCTCTGTAACTCCACCACGTGCTTGGTCCATACATGTTTCCACATATTTGTGGTATTGAGGTTGCTGACATTTTTCCCTCTTTTGACTTTCTGATAACACAGCTTGCATTTGACAATGCAAATGTCATCTGCAACTGTGTCAAAAAAGGACCACGCACTGCAAGTCTTGGGAGCGCCCGCTTTGGCTTTTGGAAGAGGAATGCTCCTAACAGGTGCCGAAGTGGAGGCTACAGGCAACCAAGTCTGCCCCCTTCCTCTCCCTCCTGTTTTGGCCATTCGGGGAATCTCTTCCTCAGAGCTGCTCCCACCACCTTCCTGTTCCTCACACCATGATGGGTCAAGGACCTCATCATCTACACTCCCCTCTTCAAACACCTGCTTCTCCTGGGTAGTCTCGCCAGCACCGTACGAACCAGAAAGTGGCACCTGAGTCTCGTCATCATCTGATGCGTACTGAGGTGTGCTGACCATAGGCACTGGCCCACCCGCCTCTTCAGATTCAGAGGGACAAAGCAGTTGCGCATCACTGCATATTCCCTCTTCTTCACATTTTTGAATGCTGCTTGGCTGGCCCCCTCTTTCCAAGCTAACAGATTCAGAGAACAGAAGTAGAGACTGTGATGGCTCCTGTCCAGGGCTCTCTGACTGCCTGGGCACTTTGGCAGGTGGTGAAGAGACAGATGGTTGCTCTTCAGTGCTCTGGCCCTGAGATGACGTGGAAGTCATTGAAGTCGATGCGTTAGCTGCCATCCATCCGACAACGGCCTCAATTTTTTCCTCCCGCAGCAGTGGGCTATGGCGAGGTCCTACAAAGCTGCGCATAAAGGACTGCTGTCTGCTAAAACTAGGGGATGCTGACTCACTGATGCCCGCAGCAGGCACAGAATTCCCACGTCATCTCCCTGCAGAATCCCCACGTCCTCTCCCTGCTGAAACTCCATGCCCACGCCCACGTGCCTTACTCCCTGCCTTCTTCATCTTGGTAGACTGATAAAGATAGGCAGAAAAGTACAAAGGGGGGACTTAGTGTGCTTATTTCTGAACAGCTGCTAACAGGTATAAGAAACACTTATTTTATAAAGTGTGTGTGTGGACTACACTTTAATATGAGCTAATGTGGCCTACACAACTGTCAAATGGAGTGTTTGGTGAACTTTATTTTGTTTTGTTTTTTTTAAAAAAAACCCAAAAAGGATGTGACCAAAGATTTGAAAGCGATAGTATCACAAACTTTTTGGAGCTATTACAATGCAGGAAGGTAACCTACAATGCAAAAGTTGAGGCTCCAAAAAATAGGGTAATACTAAGGGCACAAGCCAGAAAAAAGGCTCCTCTATCTACTCCTATATAGTGTTTGCAACCAACCAATGTAGATGGATACGGATGGATGCACACAAATAGGAGAATGAAAAATGAGCTGCAATAAAAGAAAAATATGTATGAGGCAGTGACACACGCTGAGTGGCCTACAACCAGACGTAGCTGCAGGACACACTACAGCGTGAGCTGCACTCACACACAGAGACCTCTCAGACAGCCGTGAACAGTGCAGATAAGTGGGCACTAGCACTGAAAGGCAGCAGAAAGGCTCCGCTGTCTACTCCTATAGTGTTTGCAACCAACGTATATGGATACGGATGGATGCACACTAATAGGAGAAAGAAAAATGAGCTTCAATAAAAGAAAAATATGTGTGAGGCAGTGACGCACGCTGAGCGGCCTACAACCAAACGTAGCTGCAGGACACACAACAGCGTGAGCTGCACTCATACACAGAGACCTCTCAGACAGCCGTGAACAGTGCAGATAAGTGGGCACTAGCACTGAAAGGCAGCAGAAAGGCTCCGCTGTCTACTCCTATAGTGTTTGCAACCAACGTATATGGATACGGATGGATGCACACTAATAGGAGAATGAAAAATGAGCTGCAATAAAAGAAAAATATGTATGAGGCAGTGATGCACGCTGAGCGGCCTACAATCAGACGTAGCTGCAGGACACACTACTCAGCGTGAGCTGCACTCACACACAGAGACCTCTCAGACAGCCGTGAACAATGCAGAAAACTGGGCCCTAGCACTGAAAGGCTGCAGAGAGGCTCCGCTGTCTACTCCTATATGCTTGCAACCAACCAATGTAGATGAATACGGATGGATGCACACTAATAGGAGAATGAAAAATGAGCAGCAAAAAAAGAAAAATATGTATGAGGCAGTGACACACACTGAGCGGCCTACAACCAGACGTGGCTGCAGGACACACTACACAGCGTGAGCTGCACTCACACAGAACTTGCAGACAGCTGTGAACACTGCTGCAAGGCAAAACAAAGCTACACTTATTGAGAATGTAGCCTGGGTAAAGCACAATATGATTTGGAAAATCGTTATCTCTAACTGTCCCTCAGAGTCTTGAACAGCAGCCTGTCCCTAACTGAATTCACAGCAGAGTGAACCCGAAATGGCGGCGGCGGGTTTTATAGTGCATCATGACATCATTTCAGCAGCCAATCACAGCCATGCCATTAGTTAACATGCCTACATGCCTAACAGGATGTGCCCACACTTCTGAGGATTGTCATTGGCTGAATCAAATCAAACTGGCTCCTAGCATTATGGGAACTTCCGATTCCAGTATTCTATATGCTAAAAGTATCGGAACTCAGCATCGGAATTCCGAAACCGTGAATATCGGCTGATACCCGATACTTGCGGTATCGGAATGCTCAACACTAGTGACAATTCATTAAAGTGGATAAAAATACAAAATACTGCTCTGTGTATTAAGAAAAAATGGGGCACTGTTAAGCAGGATAGTAGTAGTATATCGCAGTACTAAAAAAAACACATAGTGAAAAGACAAATTTACATAGAGCGGATGTATAAAATATATGTGCACAACAAATCACGTTTACTATGTATAAAGTGCTTGTGACAAAATTCTGTGCAAATAAAAATGAAAAAAATACATTAAAGTGCAACAAGTGCAGAAAATAAGTGTAACAGCATGTGCTAATGTGCCTTGAACAAGCCAATACCACACATAATAATAATAGAGTGCTATAGCATAAAGACACCACTAGATGTCACTATATCCACATGAAGTACTTAGGTAACCAGGAAAGATGTATTGGATAGGTAGGGATTATATAGCCATAGTGGAGGTCAGTAACTTACAAATATTGTATCCTGCTGGTCTCATGGTAAGCGCCCACCCAACACAGCGTTTCAACATGTAGCTTCGTCAGTGGGTCTGTGTGTGTGTGTTTTAAATAATATTTTGCTTTAAAACGATGTGTAAATGACAGAAAAGTGCTCTATATAAAAGCTCATGTTAAAATCGCATTGCAGTCTGATTGCAATCGCACTGCATTCTGATGTTACTCGGATGCTAGGTGTGAAAAATCTGTGTTCTCGCACAAAAAACGCATGACACTCGCCTGACAATTGCATTACCCTCGTCCGACTCTCCTGCACCAAAATCGCACCATTTTTTTAATTGCTAGTGTGTCTCTGCCCTAAGGCTGGAGGCAAACTAGCGATTTAAATATCGGTCCGATTTTGATGCAGGAGAGTCGGACGAGTGCAATTGTCAGGCGAGTGTCATGCGTTCTTGTGCGAGTTTACATCCGAATGCAGTGCGATTGCTATCAGACTACAATGCAATTTTAACATGAGATTTTACATAGAGAAATGTTCTAAATCAATTACACAGTTTTAAAACAAAATATTCTTCAAAACATATATATATATATATATATATACATACATATATACTGTATATACAGTATAAATATATTTTAGATAGATTAAAAGCCGGCAAATGATTTGCCGCGTACATTTTAATCACAGAGTGACTGGTTAGATTACAGTCGATATAATAGAGACATACACTTAGAATACATATATATATTTATATTGCAGAGAGAGATAGAATAGTCGGTGATTCATTTGTCGGCTTCTGAAGAATCACTGCAGGAGCCGACAGGATAGAGGACATGGTTTACATATACTAAATAGATGCAGAATAGTTAGATATGTATATGTCAGTGACCAATACAATTAGCAGTGTGTGTGCAAGTTAGGGGACATGTATGTAAATAATAAAAGATTCTTTTTGGGGGAAGAAATGGCGTGGGCCCCCGCGCAATTTTCCAATCCAGAGAGGGAAAGCCTGCAACTGGGGGCCAATGTTTATAGCCTAGAAAGGGGTTAATACCCATGGGTCTCCCCAGGCTATGATTATCAGCCCGCAGTTGTATATTTAGCATTTACTGTTTATTAAAATGGGGGCTGTGTGCCTATGTTGCGTTTTTTAAGCGTTTCCGCCGCATATTTCCCGCAGTGGAAACACTTAAAAATGCATCCACATGCATTTGTATGGGATTCCGCAGTTGCTGTGTCCATGCTGTGGATTTTACAGCTGCGGAATCGAATAGCGGTAAAATCCGCAGAATGTTCAATATTTCTGCGGAATCGCGGCGATTCCGCTGCCATAAGATTGCATTGAAACGCTCACTTTACGCATGTGGCTATGCCCACCATGCGTAAAGTGAGCGCTTCATGTGCAGATGGTACCCAGGGCCTGGAGGAGAGAAGACTTGTGACTCTGGTGTATACCGTTTGTTTCGCTGTGTGCTTTTTCTGTGTATGATTAGGCTTGTCCCATGTTCTGTATCTGCTTGGTGATTCTGTACTGCTGTTATATCTCCGGTTTTGACCCTTGGCTAAGTACTCTGACTTCCCTCCTGTCTACGCCCCTGGTTATCGCATTCCTGTCTGGTTTCTGACTTCGGCTTGTATTGCACCATCCTTCTGTCTCATCCCTAGGCTCCTGCGTTACCCTCCGGTTACTGATCTCAGCTTGTCTGACCTCGCTGCCGACTCCGCCGGCTTCCGCTTTCATTCTCTCACCCCAATGGGAGTTAGCTCCACCTCCGGCCACTGCCCCGGTAGTCACTTGTCTCAGGTCTTTCCCTCGTGTGGCTTGCACTTAGCATGTGGCCGCACGCTCTGACTCTTGATTACTGCTCCCTCCTTGCTCCCCCTGGTGTTTGTCACACGGTACCATCTTAGCACCTCCTGGTTGCAAACTGTATTTTCCCCAGATATGGATTACTGCGTGGGACGGAACGACGGACAGGTATGGTATATTGCTGTTTTTTTTTATTATTTATTACAGGAGATCGATCGCGTCTCATGGATTAGCTAAATAATAAAGATAGCAAACTGTGTTTAGTGTTTTATTTCATTAAAAGACTTTGCTCTGGCTGTTTCTTTATTGAACCTCTAACAACTATAGGCTTAGTAGTGGATAGGTGTCTTATTCACACCTCTCCATTACTAAGCCGGGCTTGATGTGACCTTACAATTCAAAGGTCAGATCAACCCCCCAACTATTACCCCATATGCCACCACTACAGGGCAGTAGGAAGCGAGAGGCTAAGTGTCGGAATTGGCACATCTTAGAGATGCACCATTTCTGGGGCGGCTGAGAGCTGGTGTTTGTAGTCAGGGGGGTCAATATCGATGGCCCCTTCCTAGGCTATGAATATCAGCCCACAGCTGTTGTGAGTTCATTTTCCCCTTCACTACTGAGGCCCGAGGAACTCCCTCTTCTGGTGAAGAAAGGTAGTGAGCCTGATTGTCAAACACCTGGGGCTGATAATGATGACTGGCTGAGTGGAGTTAGTGACTGGATATAAGGCTGCCGACGCCCTTCTGGCCTGTGGGTGATTTCTCTGTGGACTTCTAGGAAACCAGTCTGATTCCTGCTCATCACAAAGCTAAGATTTCTGCTTTGCCTTTTTGCATTAGTGTTTTATTTTCCTTGCTTTTCTGGATTCTGCCATTCCCTGCTGGGGTGAGCTGAATCTCCTTTTGCCTGTTGCTCTGTCTTCAGAATATTCCTGAGTACTGACATAGCCTTTTTTGAAGCCTAGCGTCTTCAGGGCCTTTTTTACTGTCAGTTTGTTGGCTCTTATTTTCTTAGGGTTTTTTCACGGATTGCAGACAGCAGCCTTCCTGTCATTTCCTATCTAAGCTAGCGTGGGCCCCATCTTTGCTCAGTCTATCTTTCTGTCTGTGTTTTGTTCTTTCTTCTTGCTTCACCGTCATTATACGTGGGGGGCTGCCTTTTGCTTTGGGGTCTGCTCTGGGGCAGTTCAGATTTCCGTTTCTGTCTTTAGGCTATGTAGTCCTCTGGCTGTGATCGAGGGGCCTAGGGCATCGTAGGAGCCCCCCACGGCTACTGCTAGTTGTGTTGATAGGTTCAGAGGTCTGCAATCCGATAGCTGCCAACTTCTCTGGTTTTCTGGACTTAGCTAGCATTTCTATTTTTGCCTCCTACGGTGACTCAATCATAACAGAATCACCCGCCATACCGCAGATCCTAGGGTACTCAATTGCAGGAAAGAATTATATAAAAAAAAAAAAAAAAAAAGAAAAAAAAGTGTATATTTTTTCCTCTATATCTCTGAGGCCGTAGGGGGAATTTTTTTTCTCTCAATGGAGATAAAGCAATTGTCTGATCGTGTGGAGCAGCTCGCTGCGGAAGTGCGGAGAATTTCTGCCTACCTTGCTCATTCACATGCTGCTGAACCAAAGATTCCTACACCTGATGTATTTTTTGGGGATCGGTCTAAATTTTTGAATTTCAAAAATAATTGTAAATTATTTTTTGCCTTGAAGCCTAACTCGTCAGGGAGCTCCGCGCAGCAGGTTAAAATTGTCATCTCTTTGCTGCGTGGCGATCCCCAGGATTGGGCGTTTTCTTTGAAACCAGATGATCCTATTCTGACTAATGTGAACGCATTTTTTCAGGCCTTGGGGTTGTTGTATGACGAATCTAATGCCATTGATCAGGCTGAAAAGACCCTGCTGGCATTGAACCAGGGTCATGATTCTGCAGAATTGTACTGTCAAAAATTCCGAAAGTGGGCAGTACTTACTACCTGGAATGATAATGCCTTGGCTGCTCTCTTTCGGAAGGCGTTGTCAGAAGCCGTAAAAGATACTATGGTGGGATTTCCTGTTCCCTCTGGTCTTGACGATTCTATGTCTTTAGCCATTCAGGTTGATCGCCGATTACGCGAACGCAGAGCTGCACGAGAGGTGTTGCCACCTGTTGAACAGATGTCTGAACCTATGCAATGTGATAGAGTTTTTTCCAGAGAGCAGCGTCAGGAGTTCAGAAGGCGTAATAAGTTGTGTTTTTTCTGTGGAGATGCCTCGCATATTATTTCTGTCTGTCCTAAACGCGAGAAACGCCTTGCACACACGTTTTCTGTTGGTGGTGTTCAACCTAAGTTTCTTCTGGCTATTACTCTGATCTGCTCCCTGTCCACATTTTCCACCAAGGCTTTTGTGGATTCGGGAGCAGCTCTAAACCTAATGGACTTGGATTTTGCTAAACGTTGTGGATTTCTGATGACACCTCTGCAGACCCCTATCCCCTTGAGGGGGATTGATGCTACTCCTTTGGCTAAAAATAAACCTCAGTTTTGGACCCAGGTGGTAATGCGGGTCGCCCCAGACCATCAAGAAAATTGCAGGTTTTTGGTGTTACATAATCTGCATGATACTATTGTTCTGGGGTTTCCCTGGTTACAAATTCATAATCCAGTTTTGGATTGGAAATCTGTGTCTGTGGTGAGTTGGGGTTGTCGGTGTGCCTTTAGTGAGGCTCCGGTGTTTTCCACCTCTCCTCAGTCGCATGATGTTCCTGATTATTTGGCGGACTTTTATGATGTATTTAGTGAGAATGAGTCTGCGTCTCTGCCTCCTCATAGGAGTTATGACTGTGCAATTGAACAGAGCCCGGGGTGTAAATTTCCCAAGGGTCGGCTCTTCAATTTATCTGTACCCGAGCATGAGGCTATGCGATCCTATATTAAGGAGGCGTTGGAGAAGGGTCATATTAGACCATCCTCGTCACCCTTAGGTGCCGGTTTTTTTTTGTGGCCAAAAAGGATGGATCATTAAGACCTTGTATTGATTATCGTGCTCTCAACAAAATTACTGTTAAATATCAGTATCCTTTACCCCTGATTTCTGATCTATTCTCCAGAGTTAAAGGTGCTTGCTGGTTTACCAAGCTTGACCTCAGGGGGGCGTATAATCTTATTCGCATTAAGCATGGGGATGAATGGAAGATGGCGTTTAATACTCCGGAGGGACATTTTGAGTACCTGGTGATGCCTTTTGGGCTCACTAATGCCCCTTCTGTCTTCCAGTGCTTCATGAACGATATTTTCCGAGATTTTGTCGATAAATTTTTGATTAGCTATCTGGATGATATTTTGATCTTCTCCAAGGATTGGGATTCTCATGTGGACCATATTCGGACTGTGTTCCGGATCTTGAGGGAGAATTCCCTGTATGTCAAAGGATCTAAATGCCTTTTTGGAGTACAGAGGATTTCTTTTTTGGGATTTATTTTGTCCCCGTCAACTATTGAAATGGACCTGGCCAAGGTACAGGCCATTTACGATTGGGTTCAGCCCACTTCTTTGAAGGCCCTCCAGAAGTTTTTGGGTTTTGCTAATTTTTATCGGAAATTTATAGCAAAATTTTCTAGTATTGCCAAGCCATTGACTGATTTGACTAAGAAGGGTGCTGATGTGTTAAATTGGTCTCCGGAGGCTGTTTCTTCCTTTCAGGAACTGAAGCGAAGATTCACCTCTACCCCGGTTTTGCGGCAACCTGATGTCTCACTTCCGTTCCAGGTAGAGGTGGATGCTTCTGAGATTGGTGCAGGAGCTGTTTTGTCCCAAAAGGATCCTGTAACATCTAAAATGAATCCCTGTGCTTTCTTTTCCCAAAAGTTCTCTCCATCTGAACGTAACTATGATGTGGGGAATCGGGAACTGTTAGCCATGAAATGGGCATTTGAGGAGTGGAGACATTGGTTGGAGGGAGCTAAGCATCAAGTCGTGGTCCTCACTGACCACAAGAATTTGATTTACCTAGAGTCGGCTAAGCGCTTGAACCCTAGACAGGCCTTGTTTTTTACACGTTTTGATTTTGTGGTTTCTTTTCTTCCTGGAACTAAGAATGTCAAGGCTGACGCCCTCTCTAGGAGCTTCTTTGCTGATTCACCTGTGGTGACCAAGCCTGCTACCATCTTAGGTGAAGGGGTAGTTCTTTCTGCCATCTCGCCCCTATTTGAGACGTGCTCTGGAAGAGTTCCAGGAGGACAAACCTGAGCGTTGTCCCAGTGGAAAGTTGTATGTTCCTGACAAGTGGAAGAAGAGAGTGATGTCTGAAGTTCATTGCTCTGCTTTGGCTGGTCATCCAGGTATTTTTGGTACTAGAGATCTGGTGAGTCGGTCTTTTTGGTGGCCCTCCTTGTCTCGTGATGTCAGGAATTTTGTGTAGTCCTGTGGGACGTGCTCCCGGTCTAAATCGTGTTCTCGCTCTAGTGGGTTGTTGATGCCTTTGCCGGTCCCCAAGAGGCCATGGACCCATATTTCAATGGATTTCATCTCTGATATGCCTGTCTCTCAAAGGATGACTGTTATTTGGGTGATTTGTGATAGGTTCTCTAAGATGGTTCATCTTGTACCACTCCCTAAGTTGCCGTCTTCCTCTGAATTGGTGCCCCTGTTTTTACAACAGGTGGTTCGCTTGCACGGGATTCCTGAGAACATTGTATCTGACAGAGGAGTCCAGTTTGTGTCTAGATTTTGGAGAACTTTCTGTTCCAAGCTGGGAATTCAGTTGTCCTTCTCCTCTGCTTTTCACCCTCAGACCAATGGGCAGACAGAGAGAACAAACCAGATCTTGGAGTCATATTTGAGATGTTTTATTTCTGCTGATCAGGATGATTGGGTTTCATTTTTGCCCTTGGCCAAATATGCTTTAAATAATAGAGCTAGTTCTGCAACTTTGATATCACCTTTTTTTTGTAACTTTGGGTTTCATCCTCGATTTTCTTCAGGGCAGGTGGAGCCCTCTGCCTGCCCAGGTGTTGACACTGTGGTGGAGAGAATGCACCAGATCTGGGACCAAGTGGTGGATAAGTTATCTCTCTCCCAGGAAAAGGCCCAGCGGTTTTCCAACCGACATAGGACCATTGGTCCCCAGTTTAAGGTTGGTGATATGGTGTGGTTATCATCAAAAAATATTGCTATGAAGGTGGCTTCTCCTAAGTTTAAGCCTAGATTTATTGGACCTTACAAGATTTTGGAGATTATTAATCCGGTCTCTTTTCGTTTGGCTCTTCCGGTCACATTTAAAATCCATAATGTGTTCCATAAATCTTTGTTGAAGAGGTTTGTTGAACCTGTTGTTCCGGGGGTTGCACCTCCAGACCGTGTATTGGTTGAAGGTAACATGGAATATGAGGTAGAGAAAGTACTGGATTCCCGTCTGGCTAGACGGAGACTCCAGTATTTGGTTAAGTGGAAGGGTTATGGTCAGGAGGATAATTCCTGGGTCTCTGCCTCTGATATTCATGCCAAAAGATTGGTGCGTGCCTTTCATTGGGCTCACCCTGATCGCCCTGGTGGCATGGTTGAGGGTTCGGTGACCCCTCCTCAAGGGGGAGGTACTGTTGTGAGTTCATTTTCCCCTTCACTACTGAGGCCCGAGGAACTCCCTCTTCTGGTGAAGAAAGGTAGTGAGCCTGATTGTCAAACACCTGGGGCTGATGATGATGACTGGCTGAGTGGAGTTAGTGACTGGATATAAGGCTGCCGACGCCCTTCTGGCCTGCGGGTGATTTCTCTGTGGACTTCTAGGAAACCAGTCTGATTCCTGCTCATCAAAAAGCTAAGATTTCTGCTTTGCCTTTTTGCATTAGTGTTATATTTTCCTTGCTTTTCTGGATTCTGCCATTCCCTGCTGGGGTGAGCTGAATCTCCTTTTGCCTGTTGCTCTGTCTTCAGAATATTCCTGAGTACTGACATAGCCTTTTTTGAAGCCTAGCGTCTTCAGGGCCTTTTTTACTGTCAGTTTGTTGGCTCTTATTTTCTTAGGGTTTTTTAACGGATTGCAGACAGCAGCCTTCCTGTCCTTTCCTATCTAAGCTAGCTTGGGCCCCATCTTTGCTCAGTCTATCTTTCTGTCTGTGTTTTGTTCTTTCTTCTTGCTTCACCGTCATTATATGTGGGGGGCTGCCTTTTGCTTTGGGGTCTGCTCTGGGACAGTTCAGATTTCCGTTTCTGTCTTTAGGCTATGTAGTCCTCCGGCTGTGATCGAAGGGGCCTAGGGCATCGTAGGAGCCCCCCACGGCTACTGCTAGTTGTGTTGATAGGTTCAGGGGTCTGCAATCCGATAGCTGCCAACTTCTCTGGTTTTCTGGACTTAGCTAGCATTTCTATTTTTGCCTCCTACGGTGACTCAATCATAACACACAGCTGTTTGCATGGCTTTTTTTTGGCTATTAATTTTAGGGGGACCCCAAGTCAATTTTTGGATTTTTGGGGGGCCCCCCTATTTTAATAGCCAGTGAACCCTAAGTGTACAGCTGCGGGCTAATATTCATAGCCGTGAAAGACCCATCTGTATTAACCAATTCCTAGGCTATTAACATCAGCCCCCAGTCGCTGGCTTTCCCTCTCTGGATTAGAATATTGCGTGGGAGCCCACGCCATTTTTTCCACCTTTTATCAGTTACATACATGTTCCCTAATTTGTGCACACACTACTAATTGTATTGGTCACTGATATATACATATCTAACTATTCTGCATCTATTTAGTGTATGTAAACCATGTCTTCTATCCTGCAGTGATTTTACAGAAGGCGACAAATGAATTGCCAGCTATTCTTCTATCTGCAATTTAAAGATATATATATATATATATATATATATACACTAGCTGAAGAGCCCGGCGCTGCCCGGGCATAGTAACTAACTGTGGTTAGTTATAGCAAATTATAATTATCCTCCATCCCATAGTCCCGTTCCCATATACCCATCATACATATCCATGATCCCATAGGCCCGTGCCCATATACCCATCAAACATATTCGCCATCCCATAGTCCCACGCCCATATACCCATCATACATATTCGCCATCCCATAGTCGAGTGCCCATATACCCATCACACATCCTTCATCTCATAGTCCCATGCCCATATACCCATCATACATATCCTCCATCCCATAGTCCCGTGCCCATATACCCATCATACATATCCGCCATCCCATAGTCCCGTGCCCATATACCCATCATACATATCCTCCATCCCATGGTCCAGTGCCCATATACCCATCACACATCCTCCATCCCATAGTCCCGTGCCCATATACCCATCACACATCCTCCATCCCATAGTCAACCATTATAACATCAAAATGAGCGGTGGGGCTTGCAACCTATGATGACATCAGCATCGCCATGGCAACCACTGTGACATCATAATGAGGGGCGGGGATTGATACGCACACACTTTTTCCCCAGTATGTAGATAGGGGCAAAATTGTTTAGTGAATTGGAATGCGCGCGGTTAAAATTTTGCCTCACAACATAGCTTAGGACGCTCTCAGGGTCCAGACGTGTGACTGTGCCAAATTTTGTGGCTGTAACTGATGCTTATCCTAGACATACATCCATACACACATACACGCACTTGAGCTTTATATATTAGATATACTGTATATATACTGTTTATATACATATGTGTGTGTCACTGACATATATATATATATATATGTACGCGGCAAATCATTTGCCAGCTTTATATAATATGTTTTGAAGAATATTTTGTTTTAAAACGATGTTTAAATGACTTAGAGAATTTCTCTATGTAAAATCTCATGTTAAAATCGCATTGCAGTCTGATAGCAAGAGCATTGCATTTGGATGTCAATCGGATGCTAGGTGTGAAAAATCAGATTGTACTCGCATAAAAAATGCATGACACTCGCATGACAATTGCATTACACTCGTCCGACTCTCCTGCATGAAAATTGGACCGATTTTTAAATCGCTAGTGTGTCTTCAGCCTTACTGCATATGTAATGGTGGTGTGAGTCAGAGAAGGGGTTAACAAAAGTTTACTTAAGCAAATACTGGATATGTATTCAAAGAAACCTCCGCGCAGGGAGGTGTTAAGGCAACTAGTGAACTATATAATAAACACAACAAGAAGGGAAAAAGTGAAGGTAATGACTTATCGATTGGAGGTTTTGTTGGGGAATGGTTGGAACAGCTCCGGATGGCATCGCAGTCCGTGAACAAAGTCTCTGGCTCTGCTGTGTAGTCTAATGACCGTGCCAAAGTATCCAGGTCCGTTGGTCTTGGGTCCATTGAACTTGGGTCCACTGAACTTGGGTCCATTGAAGAGAGGGTACAGTTCCTTCTGTGGGTTCCTAAAGTGTGACGCGGTACACCGGGAGCACAACACTGTAGAGGCCGCAGGGGTGATAAGGCCTCGTACAGAATCACAACGTTCATAAAAGGTTGGTACGTCTGCTCCACTACCTGTTACAGGTCTCGTTCATGGAAAGGCACTGGGTAAAGGATGTAAGAGATGGACAGTCTGTAAAGGGCTGGTGTCAGTGGCGGTAGTTGAGGAGAGGGAGTCAACCTTTGTCCTGCTCTGTCGTCGCCTTCCCGCCAAGTCTCTCTCCTTCCTGCGCTCCGCTCCTTTTAAGTCTCCCACGCCCCTTTCTGTCAGGTGCTCGAGCTCTCCCCGCTCAGGCAAGTCACCCCACTGCAACAGTGATGACGGCCAAGATAGTTTCGGCTCCAGAGCGTATTTCGGACCGATGACATTGGTCCTGTTCACCCCCTTACAAGATCAATGGCCCAAGGTCATCTAACCCTTTAAAAACATCAGTTACTTATTCAAATCATCAAAATCAACTGTCTGCCAAATTTGATGCCCAGAACCCATTTGTGAGAAGCTGGAGTGACACGATTTTCATGCAGGGCATCAAAATGCATGTAATAATGGTGTCAGATCAGTAGCCCAAAGTCATTTAACCCCTTAAACACATCAGTTACTTATTCAGTTCTGTGAAAATTGTCTGTTTGCCCACTTTGATGCCAATTCTGATGCCCTGAACCCATTTGGGCCATGCTGCAGGGACCTAGGTTTGAAGCGGGGCATCACTTTCTGTGTATTCTTAGTGTGAGATCAGTGGCCCACTGTCATCTAACCCCTTAAAAACATCAGTTACTTATTCAAATCGGTGAAAATCGGCTGTTTGTCCTCTTTGATGTCAGTTCTGATGCCCATAACCCATTTGGGCCAGGCTGGAGGGACTGGGGTTTGATGCGGGCATCACTATCTATGTATTCTTAGTGTGAGATCAGTGGCCCAAAGTCATTTAACCCCTTAAAAACATAAGTTACTTATTCAAATCTGTGAAATGTCTGCTGTTTGTACATTTTGATGCCAATTGTGATGCCCAGAACCCATTTGGGCCAGGCTGGAGGAACCAGGGTTTGATGTGAGGCATCACTATCTGTGTATTCTTAGTGTGAGATCAGTGGCCCAATGTTATTTAACCCCTTAAAAGCACCAGTTACTTATTCAAATTGCCAAAATTAACTGTTTTCCCACTTTGATGCCAGTTCTGATGCCCAGAACCCATTTGGTCCAGACTGGAGATACCTGGTTTTTGATCCGACCTGAAAGATAAGAAAAATAAGTTTTATTTTACTCCCCGGGGGGGGCAGTCCGGTGCGGTCCGGTCTGAAGGGTGACGCAGGTCCGGGTCCGATGCCTCCCATCTTCTTGTGGTCGCCGCCCTCTTGCTTGCTTCAATTCTCCCCGACATTCCTTCGCAGGCGTACTTCTCTGCCCTGTTGAGGGCAGAACAAAGTACTTTAGTGCGCAGGCGCTGGGTCTCTCTGACCTTTCCCGGCGTCTGCGCACTGCAGTATTTTGCTCTGCCCTCAACAGGGCAGAGAAGTACGCCTGCGCAGGAGTGCGGTTCCGGGGATGCATGAAGCAAGCAGGAGGACGGCATTGCAAGAAGATGGGAGGATCGGGGGCTTATAGCCGCAACTTATAGCAGCCAAAACAGATGACAGGTTTGCTTTAATAAATAACATTTCCCACATGTCTACTTTACATCAGCAGACTTCTTGACATAAGTGTTTTTTGATAGGCACTTAGAGTTAAAAATTGACCAGAGAGTTCTCATTCCCCGCCTCAAAATTACAAAAACATTTTTATTGGGGGGGCACATCACATTTAAAGTGACTTTGAGGGGTCTATATGACAGAATATACCACAGATTGACACCATTCTAAAAACTGCTCCCCTCAAGGTGCTCAAAATCACATTCAAAAAGCTTATTAACCCTTCAGATGCTTCACAGGAATAGAAGAAATGTAGAAGGAAAAAAATCAACACCACTTAACTTTGTTGCCAAAAATTTTAATTTAGACCTCAATTCTTTTATTTTCGTAAGAGTAACAGGAGAAAATTGACCCTAAAATTTGTTTTGCAATTTCTCCTGAGCACCTCGATACCCCATGTGTGGGAGAAAACCACTGTTTGTGCGCACAGCAAGGTTTGGAAGGGAAGGAGCACAGTTTGAGTTTTTGAACACATAATTGTCTGTAATTGAGAGCAGACGCCATGTTGCGTTTGGAGAGCCTCTGATGTACCTAAACAGTGTAACCCCACCCCACAAATGACCTCATTTTGGAAACTAAACCTCTCAAGGAACAACTTATTTGTGTAGTGAGCACCAGGAACCCCCCCAGGTGCTTCACAGAAATTTGTAACGTTGAGCTGTGAAAAAACAAACATATTTTTTCCACAAAAATGTTCCTTTAGGCCCCAATTTTTTATTTTCACAAGGGTAACAGGAGAATATGGTCCCTAAATTCGTTGTGCAATTTCTCCTAAGTATGCTACTGTTTGGGTGCACGGTGGGGCTCAGAAAGGAAGATGTGATGGTTTGGAATGCAGACCTTGATGGAAAGTACTGGGGCCTGCTCCTTCTTGACTGACAAATTTTAGGGTCTTGATCACTACCTCCTGGAACTGAAGGTACGACGTACCCATCTGGCCTTCAAGTCATGATACCATATGAAAGCATTGTACAATGCTATTTGTATGATGTGCAAGGCCAACTTCTTCTTCCTGGCTTTTTTCATGGCACTGTGCGACTGGAGGACTTGGTCAGAGAGATCAACACCCCCCATGTTCTTGTTATACTCCAGTACACGGTTTGGCTCGTGGACTTGTGTAGAGGTGCCTTATACAGTATGGTGTTGTGATCACCATGTATGGTGGGCAAGAAAAGGATATCTCTCTTGTCCTTGTACTTGATCACCAACATATTGTCCCTACATTGGGTTCTGCGCTCACCCTTTCTGAACAGCTGCCCAATTAGCATCTTATGGAGACCGCTCTGATTTTTGCATACAGTACTGCGGGCTGTGGTCGCTCGCACAGAGAGGGACTTGAAGAGTGGGAGCTGGTGTAAAAAATATCTATGTAGAGGTGATAACCTTGATCCAGCAGTGGAAGCACCAAATTCCACATAATTTTCCTACTCACTTCCAAAACAGGGTGGCATTCAGTGAGATTGAATCTGGGTCTCCTTCCCTTCATAAACTCTAAACCTGTGGATGTACCCTGAAGCACTCTCACACAGCTTGTATAGTTTAATTCCATACATGGCCTTATTAAAGTGTATGCCTCGTTTGCTGAATACTGTGATTGGGACGAGCGGGACATCTTTTCACGTATGCCGTGTTTCTGTGTGTACCAAATTTTATTCAGATGTGTGTATGTGTGAATTTGGTGTAATTTTTTTTCATTTAAAAGAGAAAAAAAGAAAGAAAAGAGTCTAGAAAGAAAAAAATAAAAATAAAATAAAAAGAATGTAAACAATTTGTAAAGGAAAAACAAATTTACTAAACGGATGTTAGTAAAAAAAGATTGCTGAGGGCCCACAACTATCAGACACTAACCCTGACTGTATTCAGTAAATACTGCAGTAGATGCTGATTACTACAGTATGTTTTTACTGTCCCTAATATAACTTATTTTTTATTCAATGTTTTTTTCAAAGACACAAAAAAACACACACAAATACCAACAACCGGAGGTTGTGGTGCAATTTATGTGATTAAAAAATAGGAAAAAAATAAGTCCTGGCCAAAAGCGAGCACGGGTGCCAATCAGTATCTCGGCGTCTGTTGGCATGCAAACTAGGGTGGGAGATTGATTAGTTTTGGGAAAAAAGTCATGGAGAACAGCAAGCACAAGTGCCAATGTTAAGCACCAGGATTCTTCCACTGCATCAGATGGATCCCAGGCTGTGTTGCCCTCTGTGGTCTCCCATTCAGCTTCAGCCACAGTGGGTGCTGCTCAGCAAAGACATCAGTCCCAGCATCTTGCTCAGACTCATGCTGCTCAGTTGGTTACTGGTAGCCCTCCAGCCAAAGCTATAGCAACGAGTAGAGTTGAGCGAAACGGGTCGGCCAAATTCAGAATTCGCCGACTTTGGCTAAAGTCGGGTTTCGCTGATCGAAACCAGACCATAGCGTGAGGTCGGCCATGAGGTCGCCGACTTGAGCGCCAAAGTCGCGTTTCCCACAATGCTTTCAGCGCCTTTTCTCAACCAATCAGCAAGGACGCACACTGTGGGCAACGCGATTACATAGGCAGCGGTCCCCACCATCTTAGAGAAGGGCATTCAAGTGATTGGCTGGCTTTGTGTGGTGTCACAGTGGCTATAAAAGGCCATGACTGCCGACCGCCATCTTACTTCTGCCGACCGCCATCTTACTTCTGCCGATCTTAACATAGGGAGAGGTTGCTGCTGCTCGTTCTCAATAGGGAGAGTGTTTAGCTTCTGCTGATAGCAATTTTCACAGTACAACACAAGAGTATAGTGTGCAGTGACAGGGGAGGCTATATTTGTATGCAGCAGCTCTTGTGGTTATTAGGCTGCCTTATAAGGCTCCCTGATAGCTGCATTGTTGTCTGCACACTGCTGTGCAGAGAGCTTTTTTAAAAGCAAAAATACTTTTATTCCTTTTCTCTGCAGTTACCAAGCGTTCATTTTTTCACACTTTTGTGTGCAGCAGCGCTGGTGGTTATTAGGCTGCCTTATCCTTATAAGGATTTCAAAGCAAAAATACTTTTATTACTTTTTTCTGCACAGTAGTAACTGAGTGTAAATTTTTGCACACACTGTATAGAGGTGTACGCTCCTCACACACTACTGTGTACTGGCTGGTATCACAGACAAATACATGCTATATTTGTGTGACTCCGTAAAAAAATACACAGAGATTTTAAATTTTCCATACATACACCGTATAGAGGTGTCTGATTCTTAAACAGTATTGGATATCTGCTGTTCTTATTACGGTCACATCTACACAGAGTCAGCGCGTGTGTGTGTGAGACTCCATAAATACATATACGGACATTTCCATTTCTCCATACACCGCATTGAGCTGTCCAATTCTCAAACAGCATCGGATATCTGGTGTTCTTATTATTGTCACATCTACACAGAGTCAGCGTGTGTGTGTGACATTCCGTAAATATGGGTCGCCCTCGCACACCCAGGGCAGCGGGGTACTCGGTACCGGGCCGGTGTCAAGGTGGGAATGTGTCACAGCAGCGGTGACCCGGTCCGTGGCCCTGGGCGCCCAATATCAATGCCGGTGATGTTAATGGTGTTAAAGTTTATACAAATAGTTCGTGATGCCACCCGTGGTGTTTGGCAAGTAAGATGGTAAGCCAACGCTGCATACAGATCCACTGGGACTGATGGTGTGGTGCAGCAGAGATGGTATAGCTCCTCACAGGTGGAGCTGTAGTCCCAGGGCAGTGTAGGTGCTATGGATGAGGAGAGGCGCAGAATGGTATGGAGGCTGGTACCCAGGTGTAGTGGTGCTGGAATAACTGGAGGACACCAGAGTATGCGGTTCCAAAGCTTTACTCACTGTTTGCAGTTTACACAACTGCCTGCCTCCGTACTCTGTTCTCCAGGTCAGGGCTCCATCCAACCTCCAGGCAGGATAGGATTCTCCCTTCCACACTCCGCCAACATGTACCTTCCTGAACGACTCCTCCAATGCGCCTTTATGTGCGAAGCACTCCAGTACTTAGTTACCCTGGAATGCCTCTCTCTAGGTGTTCCTAGTCTTTACTTGTATGACAGACAGCTGTAGCCTGCTCGGGGACTTCTCACTGCATCCCGGCTCTCTATTAAGTTGCTGTTGTGTCCCAAGTCTATGATGGGAGCAAGGCGTTAGCGGCTCACTACTCCTCCGGTGTCTGTTGCCGGACATAAAGATCCAATCAACCTCGGGGACCGGGCCCCGGCCTTTGCGCTCTCTGGACTGGAAGGGTTCTCTCTCTTTCTCAACCTGCTTCCCACCGTCCTTCTATTCTCCTTCGTTCTGTTCTATCTCTCTTATGGAATCTGTAGTCTTCAGTCTATGTCTCTTTCTCCTCTTCCTTCCCTGAGGCGCTCGTTCCACTAAGACCAGTCCTCAGCCTCTCCTGACTGACTGCCTTCCTCCGCCTTTAGCTCCTCTCAGGCTGACCTGCTGTCAGCCTGCTCTCTCTCTGGGACTCACCCCAGACTGACCTTCTGTCAGACTGACTTGAAATCCTACACCTTCCATCTCTTTTATATCTAACTCCATCCGCCTCCCCAGCACCTCTCGTGTTATGAAGCCAGGGACCACAAAAGGCACCCTATGACCTTTCCAGCATAAAGCATGGATGGGTCCCTGCTGAACCATCCTGTGTGTGGGGTGCAGGTGTTGGAATGCGGAAAGGAGTTCCCAGCCTACCTGGATGTGGGGCACTACACCTTAGGAGAAGGTGCAGTACCTCTGTGGCGACTGAAGCCTCAGGGGCGCCACAAATACATATACGGACATTTCCATTTCTCCATACACCGTATTGTGCTGTTCGATTCTCAAACAGTATTGTTTATCTGCTGTTACGGTCACATCTGTACAGAGTCAGCGTGTGTGTGTGCGCACTCCTTAAATACATATACGGAGATTGACAGTTTCACCAACAATGTATACAGCTGTACACTTCTGATACAGTACCTGCTTGTTGGATTACGGTGAAATACATACTGGGTGAGCATCTGTGACTCACAAAATATATACGGAGATTTCACTTTTTACATACACCTTACACAGCTGTATGCTCCTCATACAGTACCATATATCTGCTGGTATTTTTGGTACATTTTCCCAAACATCCAATTTCAGCCTGTTACATTAAGGTGTAATCTCGCCTGGGCCTGAGACAATAGTTCAGCATCCTCAAATCTATAGTGAGATTCAAATTCTCACCAATACTAGATATACCTTCTACCTTGTTTTACAGTACCATATAGCTGGTGGTATTTTGGGCACATTTTCACAAAAATGAGGAAGTATGGTGGAAGAGGCCGCGGACATGGGCGGGGGGCGCAGCTGGTACTGATGGTGGTGGTGGTGCATCGGCTGGTTCTGGCAAAAGCACAATAGCAGCTAAGGCAGGAGGTGTTGAGCCTGCGTCATCGTCTGGCACAAGAAGGCTTTTAAGGTTCCCTTTTCTGGGAGTAGGTAAACCGCTTTTAAAGCCGGAGCATCAGGAACAGGTTTTGGCTTACATTGCCGAAACAGCCTCCAGCTCTATTGCCTCCTCTTCTGAAGTTACAAAAACTGCAAGCACTGAGTCATCAGTGCAGGCTTCTGGTCAGGAACAACACCTTTCCTTGTGTCCTTCACCCACACCAAAAGTGAAGGATGCCGCAGCACACACATCAGATTACTCCATGGAGCTCTTTTCACATACCATTCCTGGGTTATCAAGTCAAATCCTGAATTCCTTAGTCCAAGATGAATCTGACATGGAGTGTACTGATGCACAGCCACTGCTAGATGATTCTGCTGGTATATTCACCCACAGCACTTCATTGCCCTCGCAGTCTACTGAGCCCGAATCAGACCCTGATGAAACTCAAGTGCCCCTTCCCGCATACTATACCACCTTACACGGTGACACAGAGGAAGGTGCAGATGACATTGAAGATGAAATCACGGATGACCCAGTTGTTGACCCAGATTGACATCCATTGGGGGAAGAGGGTGCAGGTGACAATAGGTCAGAATAGGAGAAGGATCCGCAGCAGGCATCGTCATCGCAGCAGCGGTTATCCGGCAGGCCCGTAGCTGTCCAAAAACGTGCTAAAAAGACAAAAAGAGTTGCAGGACAGCTTGGCCAGATGTTCAAATTAGCACAGCGTGCAAGCCCTGAAAATTTATACCATAGTAGGAAGAGTGCAGTGTGGCACTTTTTTAACAAAATCCTACTGATGACGCAAAGGTTATCTGTAAGAAGTGCCAAGGGACCTTTAGCAGAGGGAAAAATCTACGAAATTTAAATACCAGTTGTATGCTTAGACACTTAACCAACATGCACTTGCAAGCGTGGATGGACTACAAAAGCTCAGGTAGCACATGTGCACCTGCTCCGACTGAAGTTAGCCAGCAACGCTCCATCGCTTCCCCCACTGTAAGGCCACCGCTAAGCACACCACCATCAAGAAATGTTGAGGTGTCATCGCTAGGCCGAAGCAGTCAGGGAATCACAATATTTTCATGAGGAAACACTGAATCTAGGCCATAAACACCCTCACCATCACCAACCCCTTCTCAGTCCATCATGTCCAATGTTAGTTCCCCCATATGCAGCTCTCAAATCCAGCTCACCCTACCAGACACTCTCAGTAGGACAAGAAAGTACTCATGCTCTCATCCACGTACACTGGCTTTGAACACCTACATTGCCAAACTGATCTCATTAGAGATGATGCCCTTCCGTTTGGTTGAAAGCGAAGCTTTCCGAGAGCTCATGGCCTATGCTGTCCCACGCTATGACCTACCCAGTCGGCACTTCTTTTCTCGAAAAGCCATCCCTGCCCTCCACCGGCATGTGAAAGACCGCATTGTCCATGCACTAAAACAATCAGTGAGGGGAAAGGTGCACCTCACAACAGATGCATGGACCAGTAGGCATGGCCAGGGCCGTTACATGTCCATCACTGCGCACTGAGTTAATGTGGTGAATGCAGGCTCCACAGGGGACAGTGGCGGTGGAACAGTGCTGTCTAGCCCACGGTATAGGAAACAGTTGGCTGTAGGTATTCGACCCTCCTCCTCCAGAAGCCAAAGCTTGTCGACAGAGCGCAGTTGCGCGAGCACTCCATCCACATCTGTCAGTGTTGCACATGAGGTGTCTCACTATCGAACAGCTAGTGGTAAGCGGCAGCAGGCTGTTTTAAAAATGATGTCTTTGGGCAACAGCAGACACACCGCGGAGGTACTGGCCGACTACTTGCATCGACAAACTGAGTCATGGCTGGGCAGTGTACATCTTGAGCCAGGCAAGGTAGTCAGTGATAATGGGCTGAATTTTGTGGCAGCCATAGCCCTTGCAAAACTCACACACATACCTTGCCTGGCTCACACATTGAACCTGGTGGTGCAGTGCTTCCTAAATAGTTATCTGGAGTTAACAGCCCTGCTCCATAAGGTGTGAAGACTGTGATCGCACAGCCGTCGCTCACCCATACACTCCAGTTGTATGCAGAAGCTGCAGCGATCACTCCACCTCCCCAAGCACCGCTTAATCATAGACGTTGCTATAAGATGGAACTCCACCATGCACATGGTTGAGAGGCTGTGCGAACAGAGTCAGGCTGTAATGAAATTGTGGGAGGATACACGGGCAGGCAGTTTGAGGGCATACATGGAGTTGTCGGGTGTGCAGTGGTCAAATCTGAAAGACCTCTGTAAAGTCCTTCAGTGTTTTGAGGAATGCACATGGCTGGTAAGCGCAGACGACGCTATCATAAGCATGAGCATACCACTTATGCGTCTGCTCATGCAAACTTTGATGCACATTAAGGATCAGGCATCTGCAGCTGAGGAGCAACAGGAGGAGGAGGAGGAGGGAAGCCTTGATGACAGTCAGGCATTGTCTGGTCAGGGACCTGTCATGGACGAGGTGGAGGAAGAAGAGGAAGATGAGGAGGAGGATGAGGGGATGATTATTTTGGGGAGGAGGATGCTTCTCAGGGGGCAAGAGAAAATGTTGGCGCGCCAAGGTCAGGTACAGGGTTTGTGCGTGACTGAAGGGATGTGGATTTGCCAGAAAGTGCTCCTCCACCCACCACTGGCAGTGCATCATTGACACCTGGAACATTGGCCCACATGTGTGATTATGCCTTGCGGATCCTAAAAAGGGACCACCGCATTGCCAAAATGATGAGGGATGGCGTCTCCTGGTTGGCCAGCATCCTCGATCCACGCTATAAAGGCAAATTACACAACATCATGCCACAGGAGAACCTAGAGCTAATATTGGCTAACAAACAAGCAACTCTGGTAAACCATTTGTTTGAGGCATTCCCAGCACACAGCAGCGGAGCTGGTTCTCCCACGAGCCGTAGTGGGCAAAATGGAAGAGGTGTACGTGGTGCACACAGCCGAACTGGCGTTGGAGACAGGGGTTTCCTGACCATGTTGTGGTCTGATTCCTCAAGTACCGCACACACGACAGCTAATACAGAATCGATTGCAAGTGACAGGAGACAGCAGTTGTCAACTATGGTTACAAACTACTTCTCCTCCCATATTGAGGTTTTTCCTCACAGGTCATTCCCCTTTGATTATTGGGCCTCTAAACTGGACACATGGCCTGAATTGGCACAATATGCCTTACAGGAGCTTGCTTGCCCTGCTGGTAGTGTGCTATCTGAAAGAGTCTTCAGTGCTGCTGGATTAATCCTGACATATAAAAGGAGCCATCTGTCGACCCAAAATGTTGATGATCTAACCTTCATTAAAATGAACCATGCATGGGTTTCAAAGGGTTTTGTCCCATCTTCCCCTGATAACACATAGTTTGCCAGAAAAAAGGCTCGCTTTTGTCCTCCTCTTCCTCGGACTTCTCCAATTCTTCCATTTGCAGCTGCTGAAAGTCCAGCCAACACATCAACATATGCCATTTTTTCAACCTCCCTAACTGGGCTGCCCCCCCCCCAGGACCGGGGTCACCACCTGGCGCACCCGGGCAAGTGCTGTTGCCCTGAACAGGTGTGTGGTCCCACCCTTGGGCGACGGCACTGGCACAGGGCCTCTCATAGTACAATAAAGTGTTTCTGATGGTGGGGGGCCCACTCACCGTCAGACACACTGGCGTACTATTAGGGGCACTGTTCCAGTACCGGCGCCCCTTGCTCAGGGCCACAGCACTTGCAATACTTACCTCTCCCTGCACCACCGCCGTGACGTCTTCTGCCTTTCCTGACAGTGACATTCAGGATAGAGAGCACGGTGACATCACGTCTGTATACCCTCTACCAAAACAGTACAAGTGCAGAGAGCTTGAAGATGGCAATGCTGAGGAGTCCAGAGTAGAGCAGTGCCGAGCGAGGAGAGGTATTTAATTTTTTTAAATGTTGGGAGCATTTTTTGGGGAGCAATATACACTGGAGAATGATATATGGGGCCCATCATACACTGGAGCATCATCCATTTGGCCCATCATATACTGGAGCATTCCAAATGAGGGACATCAGACACTGAAGCAGCATTTACAGGGCCCATTATACACTGGAGCATTAGAAATGGGGCCCATTATATATGGAGCATTATTTGGGCCCATAAGACAGTGGAGCATCATCCATGGGGACCAACATATACTGTAGCATTAGGTGGAGCTCATCATATACTGTATGGAACATTATATGGGACCAATTATTCTGTATGGAGAAATATATGGGGCTCATTATTCTGTATGGCGCACTAGGTGGTGGCCATAATACTGTATGGAGTAATATACTGTCCGTTTTTTGAGCTATTGTAGAATTTAAAATAGATATCAGTCATGTCATGTAAGCAGTGAAGTATTTTTCATTGTGTTATACCTATATTTCTGTGCCTTATCGGAGCATTATGAATTGTGGTATGTGTTAAAAGGGCGCACTGACACTCTTTGGCCCAGGGCACACGAAAACCTGGCACCAGCCTTACCCCCCCACAACTTTAGCCAAATAACCTCCAGTTTTCAATGCGTAACTATTATTATAAAGTAAATTAATGCTTACAAGCTTAAGTAATAAGAATTGACGTCGTTGGCTTTGAAATGGGCACTGTAGGTGTGTTTACTGTCCTCCACTCCCTGCCGACTTTGCTTCCCCATTGACTTGCATTGGGTTTCGTGTTTCAGTCGGACCCCGACTTTTCCATATAGTCGGCCGATTTCGTTCGACCCGACTTTTAAGAAAGTCGGGTTTCATGAAACCCGACTCGACCCGAAAAAAGGCAAAGTCGCTCATCTCTAGCAATGAGCAATAGACTGTGGCGAACGGACGCTCCTGGGGCTAAGTCCAGAAATCACTCTATTGAGCATGCTTGTGAGGTGACCTCTCATTGGTGGTTGGTTGTCAGCTGCTCGGGTCACGTGGCAGTTCCGGATTGGTCCACGAGCATGGTCCTGTCTGACTGAACTTGAACAGGAACGTATAAAAGGTCCTCTGGAGCATGTGTTGGGCACTAAGATACTGTTGGGGATTGCGAATCGCCCCAAATATAAATTATGAGAAGGTGCAATCGCAACCCGTGGTCAACCGTGCGGTGATGGAGGAACTACAGCTAGTAAACAATGGCAGAGCAATGCTCCGTGCAAACGCCGTAGACACACTGAGTTAAATATCACTCTTTGTGGAAAGAGTGCAGAGTACCTGCTCGGTTGCTCCATAGAGCAGTACAATGACAGAGCACTCGAAGTTAGAGATGAGCGACTTTGCCTTTTTTCGGGTCGAGTCGGGTTTCATGAAACCCGACTTTCGCAAAAGTCGGGTCGAACGAAATCAGCAGATTATCGTGAAAAGTCGAAGGCCGACTGAAACACGAAACCCAATGCAAGTCAATGGGGAAGAAAAGTCGGCAGTGAGTGGAGGACAGGAAACACACCTACAGTGCCCATTTTAATGCCAAAAACATCAATTCTTATTATTAAGCTTGTCAACCTTAATTTACTTTATAATAATAGTTAGGCATTGAAAACTGGGGGTTATTTGGCTAAAGTTGGGGGGGTAGGGCTGGCTCCAGATTTTCGTGGGCCCCGGGCCAAAGAGTGTCAATGGGCTCCTTTAACACATGCCACAATTCATGATCCTCTGATACGGCAGAGAAATAGCGGTATAGTACAATGAAAAATACTTCACTTCTTACATCACATGACTGATATCCATTTTAAATTGTCCAATAGCTCCGAAAACGGACAGTATATTACTCCATACAGTATTATGCCCACCGCATAGTGCGCTATACAGAGTAATAAAGCCCATATATTTCTCCATACAGAATCATTGGTCCCATATAATGTTCGATACAGTATATGATGAGCTCCACATAATGCTACAGTATATGTTGGTCCCCATGGATGAAGCTCCACTGTCTTATGGGCCCAAATAATGCTCCATATATAATGGGCCCCATTTCTAATGCTCCAGTGTATAGTGGGCCCTGTAAATGCTGCTCCAGTATCTGATATCCACCTTTGGAAGGCTCCAGTGTATGGTGGGCCCCATATATCATTCTCCAGAGTATAGTGCTCCCCAAAAATTGCTCCCAACCTTTAAAACAATTAAATAAGTCTCCTCGCTAGGGAATCCCTGTACTAGTCTGGACTCCTCATCGTCCCCATCTTCCATCTCTCTGCACTTGGCTGTTTAGGAAGACGGCGTACAGACATGATGTCATCGCGCTCTCTGACCAGAATGTCACTGTCAGGAAACGCGGAAGACATCACGGCGGTGGAGCAGGGAGAGGTAAGTATTTCAACTTTGCAAGTGCTGTGATCCTGAGCAAGCAGGGGGGGCCCACTCGTTGGCGACGGCACTGGCACAGGGCCCCTCATAGTACGGCGGTGTGTCTGACGGCGGCTGGGCCCTCCCACCGGCAGAGACACTTTTGCGTACTTTGAGGGGCCCTGTGCCAGTGCCGTCGGCCATGAGTATGCCCCCCCACCTGCTCAAGAAACCTGCACTTTCATCTGCACCTTCCTCTTTGTCACCGTGTAAGGTGGTATAGTATGCGGGATGGTGAACCTGAGTTTCATCAGGGTCAGATTCTGGCTGTGTAGAGTGCGAGGAGAATGTAGAGGTCTGAGTCAATGTACCAGCAGAATCATCTAGCAGTGGCTGGGCATCAGTGCACTTGTGGCACCCCCAGGAGTACGGTCGCCACAGTGGCATTACCTTCCTCCTAGGGAGTGTGATGTCATGCTTGGGAGAAACAAAGCATCTCTCTAGCAGTCAATCCAACACACAACACAGTTCCCACTCCAGGCCAGCAGGGAGAGCTCTGAACTTGACTGCTGAGGAGCTGCTCTCTGCGGTCGGGATGAGGGAAGTTAGGGCAGTCTGTGAAGGGAAGGGGAAGTGTGTGGAAGTGAGAATGGGGAGCTTGTGGATGAGCAGAGTTAAGGCTGGAGCGCATGGTCTGGATTCCAGTTTCTGAGTTTGTAGGGACACTGATGGTCTTGCAGCCGAAATTGGAGGAAGTAGCAGCTGTAAATGCTCTGTTCCCAACTAAGGCTCGGAGGCCCCAGCAGCGACTTTTGTGAGCCAGAAGGAAAAGGCTATGACTGCCTGCCATACGAGAAAGTTCCAAAAGAGAGTCAACAGGGGGAACTTCAGTGAACTCAGTACTGCGAGTACCTCAGATAAGCGCTAGATCGGAGGCCACACTACCTATCTGCAGAGAGAGAATTCCTAATTTGCTTCCAGGCTGACCAACTCCTCCATCTGTACTCTGGGTCCTGGCCGGCGCTTACCAAGTACAGGTAAAGGAACAGCACGACTGTGTCTGTCATCTTTCTCCTGCATGGCTCTGCTACATCCTGCACTGCACACCATCTACCAACTCTTTCATCTGCCCTGCGACTACGGCCCTACCTGTGCAGGGCTTCTACATCTTAGCTGCAGCACAACATCTGTCCCAGAGAAGCAACACTGCAGCGCTGGTCAATCTGATCAGAAACCACAGGTGGCGTCACGTATCATTCACCTATAAACGTTATTCACCCCTTTGCATGGACGCCCAGGGCCACGGACCCGGTCGCCACCACCGTGACTCATCCCTCTGAGACACCGGCCCGGTACCGATTAACCCCACTGCCCTGGCTGGCCACCCACACTCCATGTCATCTTGGACTGGGGAATTCACGATTTGACTTGATAACCTAGGCATGGTATGTGAGAAAGAGCTACATGGACTAATGTGAAGTGTGGCCTGCTGCATCATTCACTTTTGTTGTGGGTGAAGGACACAAGGAAAGGGGTTCTTCCTGACCAGGAGCCAGCACTTGACGACTCAGTGCTTGCATTTTTTGAAACTTCAGAAGAGGAGGGCATATTAGCTGGAGTCTGTTTTGGCAATGTAAGCCAAAACCAGTTCCTGATGCTCCGGCTTTAAAAGAGGTTAACTTACTCCCAGAAAAGGTAGCCTTCCAGGCGTTCCGGAGCCAGACCATGATGCAGACTCAACACCTCCTGCCTTAGCTGCTATTGTGCTTTTGCCACTACAAGCAGATGCACCACCACCATCAGTACCAGCTGCCCCCCCACGTCCGCAGCCTCTTCCACCATACTTCCAAATTTTGGAGAAAATGTACCCAAAATAACATCAGATATATGGTACTGTATCAGAAGCGTACAGCTCTATACAGTCAAAGGATAATTGTCAATCTCCCTATATATTTCATGAGTCACACAGAGAGGCTCACAGGCTCAGTATGGATTAGACAAGAATATAAAAAGTAGAAAAAGGGTACAGCATCATCAGATAGCAGGTATATATAGTATAGTTTAAACATTCTAAATCTCCATATATATTTCAGGAGGCAGACACAGACGCTCTCAGGATCAGTATGGATTACAACACAATATAAAAAGCTGTAAGATGGTAATGGATCTGAAGCGTACAGCTGTACACAGTGTAGGGCTCATTGTCAATCTCAGTATTTATTTCCACAGTCAGAAACAGACTCTCACTTGGTCAGTTTGGATTAGACCAGAATATAAAAAGCAGTAAATGGGTAATGTATCACAAGCGTAGAGCTGTATACAGTGTTGGGGTAATTTTTAAATCTACATATAAATGGCAGGAGTAACCCACAGAATCTCACACGCTCAGGATGGATCACACCACAATATAAAAAGAAGATCCGCAAGAAATAATCACACATGTGGGCCAATGTTCCAGGTGTCAATGATACACTTAGAGTGGTGGGTGGAGGAGGACTTCCTGGCAGAAAGGGTACAATATCACCAGATACCAGGTATATATTGCATAGTTTAAACATTAAAAATGTACGTCTGTATATCAGGAGTAGTGTTGAGCCACCCCGCTAATGTTCGAGTTCGGTTCGTCGAACCCCATTGAAAACAATGGCAGGCAAACACAAACACATACAAACACATTGAAAACAATTACAGAAAATAACATATGGAAAAGGGCAACTACATATAGAAAAGACGTGGAGGAGTAAAAGGAGGAGGAGGAGACACAGATATAGGCATGTCATGGCCTTATAAAGTCAAGAAAGGCTAGGATAAAAATCTAAAATAAGAAAAAAATCGAAAATTCTAAAATCGAAGACGAACATATATCGTCGGACTTCCCACCATAAATTATGCCAACTGCCGATCAGGCGGCGTTATTCCCATGACCCTCCGAACAGCGTCTATAAAGGCAAAGTGTTTGGTTTCCGGGGGCAGTATGGTTGCAAAACTGAACCTTAAAGGAATGTCCAGAAGGGCACCACCAGGAGTGGAGCCTGTGGCTTAATTGGACTCCACACGGGCAACCTCAACCATGCCAGCCACGGAAAGGATGGACAGATTGCAAGCTTTGTCGATTCTGTGGGTGGTGGTTCATGGCCGTTTTTAGTTGTGCTAGCGATTTGTCAGCTTAATTCCGTTAATGAATGAGACTCCAGCATGCTCCCGCGGTCCGCGTCCAGCTTACTAGAGGGACACGCGAGGCTCTGGCACGCGAGATCGAGCAATAACAGGTCTGTTATGCCCTTACATGTCCAGGGCTGCATGCGCGCTACACTGAAAGGACCAGCGTGTGTCGCTTACACGTGCGGATAACCTGTTGAACCCCGGTAGTGATGGGGATCTGGGATTCCAATTCTTCCCCGCAAACGAGGATTTCCCAGTAAGTGCAGGTCAACCAGAATTCCGGAATTAGGCCTAACCGGCATTCCAGAAAGAATGTGAAAAAATTAAGTGTCTAAACCACAGGTGCTGTAGCTTGCTTAACAGCTGTGCTCCTCTGCTGAGTAGCACGCAGTTCTTACATAAACAGGCGGCATAGCTTGGTTCACGGGTGGGCTCCTCTGATGAACAGTAGACACAGGTACTAGGCCCAAAGTATTCACTGGGCTAAATGGAGTTAAAAAATGGTTCTTACATAAACAGGTGGCACAGCTTGGTTCACAGGTGGGCTCCTCTGCTGAGAAGCAGACATAGTTACTAGGCCCAAAGTATTAACTGGGCTAAATGCAGTCAAAAACTGGTTCTTTCATAAACAGGCGGCATAGCTAGGTTCACGTGTGGGCTCCTCTGCTGAGTAGCAGACAGTGCTACAATGCCCAAAAGAATTTTCTGGACAAGATGCGGTAAAAAATTATTAGAAACACACACAGTGTAGCTCCTTGACAGGTGTACTACACCGCTTGCTACCACACACCGCTACTATGCCATGAAACTGTCTATTAACATTGAAAACCATTATTAATGTGAAAATAAAGTTACGCTTATGGTGAACGAACTGTTCTCGAACCGAACCTCGAACAGCCGAATTTTAAGCAAAGTGTTCGAGTTCGACGAACGGCTCGAACACTTCCCAAAACAGCTCGAATTTGAACTTGGCGAACAGGTCGACTCAAACACCGCTCATCTCTAATCAGGAGGCAGACTCAGATGGTCTCAGGCCCAGTATGGATTCGACAAGATTGTAGAAAGTTGAGAAAGGGTACAGAATCACCGAATACCAGGTATATATAGCATAGTTTAAACATTAAAAATCTATGTCTATATATCAGGAGGCAGACTCAGATGGTCTCAGGCCCAGTATGGATTCGACAAGATTGTAGAAAGTTGAGAAAAGGTACAGTATCACCGGATAACAGATATATATATATATAGCATAGTTTGCACATTAAAAATCTATGTCTATATATCAGGAGGCAGATTCAGGCGGTCTCAGGCCCAGTATGGATTCGACAAGATAGTAGAAAGTTGAGAAAGGGTACAGTATCACCGGATAACAGGTATATATGTAGCATAGTTTACACATTAAAAATCTATGTCTATATATCAGGAGGCAGATTCAGACGGTCTCAGGCCCAGTATGGATTCGACAAGATTGTAGAAAGTTGAGAAAGGGTACAGTATCACTGGATACCAGGTATATATAGCATAGTTTAAACATTAAAAATCTCTGTGTATATTTCCGGAGTCCGACAAAGACACTCACAGCCTCAGTATGGATTATACAAGAATCTAAAAAGTAGAAAAAGGGTAATGTATTCGAAGCATACACCAGTATACACTGTTGGGGTATTTTTCAATCTTCATATATATTTCAGTCTCAGTAAGATAGTCCAGACTCTCCGCAAGAGGAAACGAGATGGATACAAGTACAGACGGAAAGTCGAGTGATTGCAGAAATTTTGGAATTACTAATCACGGGAAAAACTCCCAGGAGAATTCTCAGAGGCGATGCTGACCCTCAATAACTTGGTCTGTGGAGACAGCGAAAACAGTTCTTGTGAAGAAAGGTTTGCTATATCGCAGTACCGTCGATCCCATCACCGTTACTCATCTCCATCAAATTGTGATCACAGGGAGAGATGTAGACATTGTCCTCACTGTCTATCATGATCTGTCAGGTAACTATGGAGTGCAAAAGACAGAAGCCACAGGCCGTAGGCGATTCTATTGGATTGGCATGAGAGGACACATGTAAAAATGTGAAAAGCTGATGATAAACCACCACTGCATCTCATTGTGAGTCGACATCCATAACAAATGGAAGCCATTGATCATCTGAAGATAGAGCCCAGCAGGACAGGGCATAGCTACGTCTTAACCATCATCTATCAGTTCACCAAATTTGTATTGGCAGTCCCAGTGAAGGATTTAACAGCCCAGACTACACAGCGGTGGAGCAGGAAGAGGTAAGTATTGCAAGTGCTGGGGCCCTGAGCAAGCAGGGGGGCCCACTCGTGGGCGGCGGTACTGGCACAGCGCTCCTCATAGTACGCCAGTGTGTCTGACGGCGGGTGTGCACCCCTACTATGAGGGACCCTGTGCCAGTGCCGTCGCCCAAGAGTGGGCCCACCCACCTGTCCAGGGCAACGGCACTCGCACGGGTGCGTGCGCCAGGTTGTGACCCCGGACCTGGGGGGGAGGCAGCCCAGTTAGGGAGGTTGAAAAAATGGCATATGTTGATGTTGGACATTCAGCAGCTGCAAATGGAGAAATTGGAGAAATCAGAGGAAGAGGAGGACAAAAGCGAACCATTTTTCTGGTAACCTATGTGTCAGCAGGGGAAGGTGGGACAAAATCCTTTGAAACCCATGCATGGTTCATTATATTGAAGGTTAGATCATCAACATTTTTGGTCGACAGACGGGTCCTTTTTTCTGTCAGGATTGATCCAGCAGCACTGAAGACTCTTTCGGATAGCACACTAGCAGCAGGGCAAGTGAGCTCCTGTAAGGCATATTGTGCCAATTCAGGCCAGGTGTCCCGTTTTAGAGGCCCAATAGTCAAAGGGGAATGACCTGTGAGGGAGAACATCGATATGGGAGAAGTAGTTTGTAACCATAGTTGACAACTGCTGTCTCCTGTCACTTTCAATCGATGCAGTATTACCAGTCGTCTGAACGGTACTTGAAAAATCATTCCACAACATGGTCATGAAACTCCTGTGTCCAACGCCACTTCGGCTGTGTGCACCACGAACACCTCTTCCATCTTGCCCCCTACGGCTCGTGGGAGAACCATCACCGCCGCTGTGTGCTGGGAATGCCTCAAACAAACGGTTTTACCAGAGTTGCTTGTTTGTTAGACAATATTAGCTCTAGGTTCTCCTGTGGCATGATGTTGTGGAATTTGCCTTTATAGGGTGGATCCAGGATGCTGGCCAACCAGTAGACATCATCGTTCATCATTTTGGCAATGCGGGGGTCCCTTTTTAGGATCTGCAAGGCATAATCACACATGTGGGCCAATGTTCCAGGTGTCAATGATGCACTGCGAGTGGTGGGTGGAGGAGCACTTTCTGGCAAATCAACATCCCTCCAGTCACGCACAAACCCTGTACTTGACCTTGGCGCGCCAACATTTTCTCTTGCCCCCTGAGAAGCATCCTCCTCCCCTAAATAATCATCCCCATCCTCCTCCTCTTCCTCTTCTTCCTCCACCTCGTCCAGGAGAGCTCCCTGAGCAGACAATGGCTGACTGTCATCAAGGCTTCCCTCCTCCTCTTCCTCCTCGGCTGCAGATGCCTGCTCCTTAATGTGCGTCAAAGTTTGCGTGAGCAGATGCATAAGTGGGATGCTCATGCTTATGATGGCGTCGTCTGCGCTTAGCAGCCGTGTGCATTCCTCAAGACACTGAAGGACTTTACAGAGGTCTTTCAGCTTTGACCACTGCACACCAGACAACTCCATGTCTGCCCTCAAACTGCCTGCCCGTGTATCCTCCCACAAATGCATTACAGCCTGCCTCTGTTCGCACAGCCTTTCAACCATGAGCAGGGTGGAGTTCCACCTTGGTGCAATGTCGATAATTAGGCGGTGCTTGGGAAGGTGGAGCAATCGCTGCAGCTTCTGCATACGACTGGAGTGTACAGGCGACCGGCGGATGTGCGAGCACAGTCTTCGCACCTTATGGAGCAGGGCTGTTAACTCTGGATAATTATTGAGGAAGCACTGCACCACCAGGTTCAAGGTGTGAGCCAGGCAAGGTATGTGTCTGAGTTTTGAAAGGGCTATGGCTGCCACAAAATTCCGGCCGTTATCACTAACTACCTTGCCTGCCTCAAGATGTAGACTGCCCAGCCATGACTCAGTTTATTGCTGCAAGTAGTCGGCCAGTACCTCCGCGGTGTGTCTGTTGTCACCCAAACACATCATCTTCAACACAGCCTGCTCACGCTTACCACTAGCTGTTCGATAGTGGACACCTCGTATGCAACACTGGCAGCTCGTGCGACTGCGCTCTGTGGATGAGCTTTTGCTTCTGGAGGGGGAGGAGGAGGGTCGAACGCCTACAACCTACTGTTTCCTATACCGTGGGCTAGGCAGCACTGTCCCACCACCACTGTCCCCTGTGGAGCCTGAGTCTGCATCCACCACATTAACCCTGTGCACAGTGATGGACACGTAACAGCCCTGGCCATGCCTACTGGCCCATGCATCTGTTGTGAGGTGCACCTTTCCACTCACTGATTGCTTGAGTGCATGGACAATGCTGTCTTTCACATGCAGGTGGAGGGCTGGGATGGCATTTCGAGAAAACAAGTGCCGACGCTTTCAACCAACCGGTAGGGCATCATCTCTAAAGAGATTAGTTTGGCAATGTGGGCGTTCAAACACAGTGTACGAGGATGAGAGGATGAGTACTTTCTTGTCCTGCTCAGAGTTTCTGGTTGGGTGAGCTGGACTTGAGAGCTGCATATGGTGGAACTAGCGGTGGATATGGCGGACTGAGAGAGGGTTGGTGATGGTGTTGGTGGTCTTGCTGATGGCCTAGATTCAGTCTTTTGTAGCAATAACATTGTGATTCCCTGACTGCTTTGGCCTTGCGATGACACCTCAACATATGCTGCTGGTGGTGTGCTAACCGGTGGGCTTACAGTGGGGGAAGCGATGTAGCGTTGCTGACTACCTTCATTCGGAGCAGGTGCACATGTGGTATGTGAGGTTTGGTAGTTGGTAGTCCGTCCACGCTTGCAAGTGCATGGTGGTTAAATTTCTAAGCATGCAACTGGTATTCAAATTTCTCAGATTTTTCCCTCAGCTAAATGTCTTTGCGCACTTCTTACAGATAACCTTTGCCTGATCATTAGGATTTTGTTCAAAAAAGTGCCACACTGCACTCTTCCTACTATGGAAGACATTTTGAGGCCTTGCACGCTGTGCTAATATGACCATCTGGCCAAGCTGTCCTGCAACTCTTTTGGTTTTTGTAAACTGTTTTTGGACTGCTATGGGCTTGCCAGATAACAGCTGTTGCAATGTCGATGCCTGCTGTGGATCCTCCTCCTCCTCTTCTGAGCTGTTGGCAGCGGCACCCTCTTCCCCAATGGATGCCAATCTGGGTGAACAACTGGGTCATCCATCACCTCCTCTTCAATTTCATGTGCACCTTCCTCTGTGTCACCGTGTAAGGTGGTATAGCATGTGGGAAGGGGCACCTGAGTTTCATCAGGGTCAGATTCTGGCTCACTACACTGCGAGAACAATCTAGTACTCTGAGCGAATGTACCAGCACAAAAATCTAGCAGTGGCTGTGCATCAGTGCACTCCATGTCCGATTCATCTTGGACTTGGGAATACACGATTTGACTTGATAACCCAGGCATGGTATGTGAAAAGAGCTCCATGGAGTAATCTGTAGTGTTGCCTGCCGCATCCTTCACTTTTGGTAGGGGTGAAGGACACAAGGAAAGGTGTTGTTCCTGACCAGGAACCTCCATTGACAACTCAGTGCTTTTATTTTTTGAAACTTCAGAAAAGGAGGCGATAGAGCAGGAGGCTGTGTCAGCAATGTAAGCCAAAATTTGTTCCTGAAGCTCCGGCTTTAAAAGCGGTTTACCTACTCCCAGAAAAGGGAGCCTTTGAGGCATTGTGGAGCCAGACGATGACGCAGGTTCAACACCTCCTGCCTTAGGTGCTATTGTGCTTTTGCCACTACCAGCAGATGCACCATCACCATCAGTACCAGCTGGCAACCCCCGCCCACTTCCACGGCCTCTTCCACCATACTTCCTTATTTTTGGAAAAATGAACCCAAAATACCACCAGCTATATGGTACTGTAAAACAAGGTACAAAGTGTATATAGTATTGGGGAGAATTGGAAGCTCCCTAGAGATTTTAGGAGGCTGAACTATTATCTCAGGCTCACTATAGATTACACCTCAATTTAACAGGCTGAAATAGGCAGGTGGATGACCAGGCACAAGGTGTGTATATAGTATTGGGGAGAATTGGAAGCTCCCTAGAGATTTTAGGAGGCTGAACTATTATCTCAGGCCCAATATAGATTACACCTCAATTTAACAGGCTGAAATAGGCAGGTGTATGACCAGGCACAAGGTGTGTATATAGTATTGGGGAGAATTGGAAGCTCCCTAGAGATTTTAGGAGGCTGAACAATTATCTCAGGCCCACTATAGATTACACCTCAATTTAACAGGCTGAAATAGGCAGGTGTATAACCAGGCACAAAGTGTGTATATAGTATTGGGGAGAATTGGAAGCTCCCTAGAGATTTTAGAAGGCTGAACTATTATCTCAGGCCCACTATAGATTACACCTCAATTTAACAGGCTGAAATAGGCAGGTGCATGACCAGGTACAAGGTGTGTATATAGTATTGGGGAGAATTGGAAGCTCCCTAGAGATTTTAGAAGGCTGAACTATTATCTCAGTCCCACTATAGACTACACCTCAATTTAACAGGCTGAAATAGGCAGGTGGATGACCAGGCACAAGGTGTGTATATAGTATTGGGGAGAATTGGAAGCTCCCTAGAGATTTTAGGAGGCTGAACTATTATCTCAGGCCCACTATAGATTACACCTCAATTTAACAGGATGAAATAGGCAGGTGGATGACCAGGCACAAGGTGTGTATATAGTATTGGGGAGAATTGGAAGCTCCCTAGAGATTTTAGAAGGCTGAACTATTATCTCAGTCCCACTATAGACTACACCTCAATTTAACAGGCTGAAATAGGCAGGTGTATGACCAGGCACAAGGTATGTATATAGTATTGGGGAGATTTGGAAGCTCCCTAGAGATTTTAGGAGGCTGAACTATTATCTCAGACCCACTATAGATTACACCTCAATTTAACAGGCTGAAATTGGTTGGTGTATGACCAGGTACAAGGTGTATATAGTATTGGGGAGAATTTGAATCTCCCTAGAGACTTTAGGAGGCTGACAATGATGCTCTCAGTCCAAGTATGGCAGCAGGCAGCCTAATAAGCAGGACTGCTGCACACAAAAGTGTGGAAAACTAAACGCTTGGTAACTGTGCAGAAAAGAGGAAGAAAAGTATTTTTGCTTTTAAAAAAGCAGTTTGCACAGCAGTGTGCAGACAACAATGCAGCTATCAGGGAGCCTTATAAGACAGCCTAATAACCAGCAGAGCTGATTAACAAAAATATAGCCTCCCCTGTCACTGCACACAAACTGTTGTGTTGTACAGTGGAAATCGCTAACAGCAGAAGCAGTTTTTTTGTTCTTCCCTGCCTAACGCTCTCCCTTATTCAGAATCAGCAGCTGCAACCTCTCCCTAATGCTAAGATCGGCAGAAGTAAGATGGCGGTCGGCGTGCACGCCCATTTATAGCCCCTGTGACGCCACACAAAGCAAGCCAATCACTTGCATGCCCTTCTCAAAGATGGTGGTGACTGATGCCCATGTCATCGCGTTGCCCACAGTGTGCATCCTCCATCAATGGCTGAAAAAGGGCGCTGGAAGCATCATTTAAAACGCAACTTTGGCGCTCTGGTCGCCGACCTCGTGGCCGACCTCACGCTATGGTCGGGTTTCGTTTCATGAAACCCGACTTCAGCGAAAGTCGGCGACTTATGAATTTGACCGACCCGTTTCGCTCAACTCTACTCGGAGTTATACCCTGTTAGGCATCACAGGAGTACAGCAAGTATTGACGCTAGTGGGGTCCCTATAGGTACCCCCCAGAGAAGACTATACTGGTGGTTGTGCTCGCTCTGACACTCTGTTGTGCTTTCTGCACACGTGCCTGAGGACACCCAGAGTCAGATGCTTAGCCAAGCGGGAGTTCCCACCCTACACTGCCTACCAAGACACACTATAATCGTGATGTAAGCGGCAAACAGGGTGGTAAAGAATCCACCAACACACGTAACACATATGATCTTAGCGCGCCGACACGTGCTCCAGAGGACCTTTTATACGTTCCTGTTCAAGTCCAGTCAGACAGGACCTTGCTTGTGGACCAATCCGGAACTGCCACGTCACCCGAGCAGCTGACGACCGACCACCATTGAGAGGTAGTGTCATGAGCATGCTCAATAGAGTGATTTCTGGACTTAGTCCCAGGAACGTCTGTTCGCCGCTGTCTATTGCTCGTTACTATAGCTTGGGCTGGAGAGCCAGCAGTAACCAAGTGAACAGCACGAGTCTGAGCAAGATGCTGGGACTGATGTCTTTGCTGAGCAGCATCCGCTGAAGCTGAATGGGAGACCACAAAATATAATTCTGGTGTTTTGATTTTTTTTTTCTCACAATGCAGATTGAGGGGGCACCACAGAACAATCTGAAAGGTGATCCAACCTCAGCCTATAATAACAATAGTTCAAACCCAACCAAAAGAAAAGTATAGGCCAAAAAGAAGGGATCACCACAAGACATGAAAATAGTGGATAGAAATTTTATTAGACATATAGAAACACACAAAAACCATTAAAAACATTAAAATGGTCACACATGTGACACGAGAGAACAGTGCATAGGCTTATAATAAAGCCAATACCCTTAGGACTCAAAAGTGTGCAATTTATACAAATATAAACAGCATACCATCACAAAAAAAAGGTTATAATCAGTCCACTGTTTGTACATATACCTGGGCATAAACCACATATATATATATCTCTATTAAGTGGAAAAATACCTTGTTACAATTCAAGTTTTTCAGGTAGCTTATAAAGAATATAAAGGGACAAGAGGTAAATGATAAACCTATAAACAAATGCAGCTTACCCTGCAATAAAAAACCGCAACAGTCCATATAAAGGGACAGCAATTTGCACAGGAGATACCTGAATGATGTGCCGCAGTAAATCCCTGTTGGTAAGACCAAAGACTTAAAATGAACGGTCAAATGAGGACACGGTGTAAGTTACAGCAAATGCTGTGAAAACTGCCCCTGAGTGGAATCAAAATACAGCTGTGACGGCATCAAATAAGGCACACTTTTTTAAAAACTATTTTCTACTTTTATTGGCTTCAATAGTCCCCTTAAGAGACTTGAAGCTACGATCACTTGTGCTATACATACAAGGGCTTCAACAGAAATCATCATCTCCGATGATCACTGACAACAATGGATCGGCATTAATAGGAGATCTGCAGTGACAAGCGCAGGGGTCATGCCAACCCATCGGTGCCCCAAGATTATGTGATAGGTGCCCCAATGGGCAGGATTTGTGATGCGCCTCCTGTAAGGACTCTTTCACACGGCCGTGAAAACTATCACCACATGTACCGGAGACACATACTCATGTAGACCCATTCAAATGAATGAGTCTGTGCACATGTCCACCAAACATCCCGCACACGTGCACACGGAGAACACACATTGATGTCCTCCGTGCGACACACATCTGCACCGGGGAAGAAGCGCTACAGGAAGCGCTGTTCCCCGGCGGCAGGTGCTGAAGCCGGCTGTCATCATTCTTACCTTCTCTGCCAGCAAGCAGAGGAGACTGAGTGTTATATTAAAGTCCGAACAACAGCAGGTGGGGGCTTTTGGGACTCTTACCCCCATCATCCGACACTTGCTGCCGCTAATAACAGTGACAGTAGGTGCGGATAATCGGGGTATTCCACAGCCCTAACCTGCTGTCGTTCGTACTTTAATATAACGCTCATCATTCTCCTCTGCTCGCCGGCAGAGCAGGGAAGAATGATGAGAGCTGGCTTCAGCACCTGCCGCCAGGGAACAGCGCTTACTGTAGCGCTTCTTCCCCGGCGGCTGTCCATGTGGTACTGATGCGGCACACGATTGCCACACTTAGTACACACATGGACACGGATATCTGCGATGCCGGTAAAGGTGTGAAAGAGGCCTAAGCGCCAGTTAAATATCACTGTCAGAGATTGACAGTGACATTTAACATGTTAATAGCAACGGGTGTATTACGATTCTACCCACGGCTGTCAGGATTCCACCCACGGAAAAGATGCAGGTGAGGCGCCGATGCCTGCATCAAAGGGGAGACACAACCTATGGTCGTGAAGGGATTAAGGATGGAATAAAACATGTTTTTCTGCATAGGAATTCATTTGGTGCTTTTGATTTTCTGGAATTCTAATATATACATATATGTAATCATGTGTTTAATTTTTGTAAATACAATCAGTTGGGCTCTGTCCTCAATCTCTCTTCCAGGTTACTATATTTTCTGAAGTGTAGAACTCTGGATCATTCTTAATCATGAAAAAAGGAAGCTTATTTTCCATTTTTCCATACCCATCTCTTTATAAATTTTTTTCTTTCATGAAAAATATTAAATATACAATGTCGGCAGCACAATTATAATAATAAAGATTACTAAAAGTAAATATTACTATGTATCTCTGTCTCTTGTAGCCATGCCACCGAAATTAAAAGCAAAGTCACCAAAGAAAAAGAAAGTGAAGAAGTCGAAGGGAGGGACAGGTATGGTGCAGCACATGTCATGAATGAGAATGAATTGCGTTAGTTGTGTCACTATACCTAGCTGTATTAAACAGACCATTATTTATTCATTGATGCCTAATTGATAGTATCATCAATATTATTATTATTACTGGATAGTTAATAGCCAGCAGTAATAAATACATAAAGTTAAAATTACATTTTATGTGGCTAAATAATAGTTTAGTCACATTGCAACATACGTTCTAATAATAACAACGATGGTTATGGTAATGCTCAGTAGATGTATGACTTATAATATAATCTGTGCCCCAATATATGTTTATTGTTTCCATAACTGAAAACCTATAGGAAGGCTGATAATTACAGACCTATACTTTTCTAAGACAACAATGCTCATTAATTCAGTGCCTCCGGCATGGCTTATGTACTGTACAACTGACGCATCCACTTTATACCAACCCCTGAGTGTATGGATAAGTAAAAACAAAACCAACATCACTATGCTTAAAGATTCTCTCTAATAAATATTTTTATTTGCTAAACTTGTGTATATGTGCAAGTTGTATAATAGTGATAATATACTCACTTACCGCTGCTCTGTCTGGCATTCAGCGCAGTTCTGTTCCTCTTCTCAGTGAAATCACCGCTCTGCATTACCTGGTAGTGGCTTTTACAATGGAGCATCAGGACAAATTCTGCATGTATTTCTATGCAGCTGAGTGCTCCGCTCCTGAGTGCCAGCGACAGTGCCGGGTATTGACGTGCGAGGCTCATCCAAGTTTCTCGCATATGAGTATGAGCCCTAAAATAGACTTCCGGCTCATTCATAGAGTGAGCCAGAGAGTCTGAAGGGTGGTGACATCACTGATAAAACAAATGGGATGGTGCTGGATCTCAGAGAAAGTGATGGTAGATGAGTATATTAATACACTGATCCTACACTACATGCCCATATATACTTGTGTGAAAAAGTGTTTGCCCACTTCCTGATTTCCTATTCTTTTGCATGTTTATCACACTTAAATATTTCAGATCACCAAACAAATGTAAATATTAGACAAAGCTAACACAAGTAAACACAAAATTTAGTTTTTAAATGCAGCTCTTTATTATTAAGGGAAAAAGAAATCCAAACCTACAGCGCCCTATGTGAAAAAGTGATTGTCCCCTAAACATAATAACTGGTTGGGCCACCCTTAGCAGCAACAACTGCAATCAAGCGTTTGCTATAACGTGCAATGAGTCTTACAAGGCTCTGGAGGAATTTTGGCCCACTTATCTTTGCAGAATTGTTGTCCGCTTCCCAAAGATGTGATAAACCACAATTACCGTATATACTCGAGTATAAGCCGAGGCTTTATTTTTGCCACGAATAACTGAGTCAGCTTATTGAATCGAGTATAAGCCGGTTATGTATTGTCCACTCATCCCTATATGGTATGCATAGCTCCCCTTTCCCCTGTCCCTGTCATTGTATGTATGGATGTATGGCTCCCCAGTCCATCTCCTGGTATGCATTGCTCTCCAGTCCCTATCCTGTATGCATGGCTCCCCCGGTTTCTGTCCTGTATGCATGGCTCTCCAATCCCTATCCTGTATGCATGTTTCTCTGGTCCCTATCCTGTATGCATGGCTCTCCAGTCACTATCCTGTATGCATGGCTCTCCAGTCCCTATTCTGTATGTATGGCTCCCCAGTCCCTCTCCTGGTATGCATGGCTCATTATCCCCTTATCCCTATACATGTATCCTGTTAAAAAAACAAACAAACAAAAAAAAATCCTTTTTACCTTCCTGCACTCCCTCGGTGGCACTGCATCTTGTTGCCGCTTCCAGCAGCTCTCTTTCAGCCGAGCGGTCACAAGGTACCGCTCATTAAGGTAATGAATATGCGCTTCACGCCTTTGGGAGTGGAGATGCGTGCATATTCATTACCTTAATGAGTGGTACCACGTGACAGCTCGGCTGTAAGAGATCTGCTGGCGCAGGCACCCAGAACGAGATGCAGTGTCACCGGCTCCTGGATCTGTGCCCCACAGCTCCGCCGCTCCCCCTCGTCCGCCAGCTCCTGTCTCTTACCCGCTACTCTGCCGCTCCCCGCCAGCTCCTATCTCTTACCCGCTGCTCCTCCTCCCCCCCAGCTTTCTGGGACTTCTGGGGACGTGACTTATGTATAAGCCGAGGGGGAAGTTTGCAGCACAAAAAAATGTGATGAAAAACTCGGCTTATACACGAGTATATACGGTAATTTATGTTTTAAGGAAGGGGCAATCACTTTTTCACATAGGGCCCTGTAGGTTTGGATTTCTGAATTTATTTTTCCCTTAATAATAATAAAAGTCCAAACACACAGTAATCTCCAGCGATCTCAGGCAGGAAGGTACAGTAGTTATAAAAAATATTCCTTTATTTCTTGTTACAGGTAGAGCTGAGCGAAACATGTCTGTCAGATTAAAAAATCGCCGACTTTCGCCAAAGTCGGGTTTCGCCGATCGAAATTTTTTGATGATAACCAAACCATATCACCCACCTTAAACTGGGGACCAACGGTCCAATGTCGGTTGGAAAACCGCTGGGCCTTTTCCTGGGAGAGAGATAACTTATCCACCACTTGGTCCCAGATCTGTCATTCTCTGAGAGACAGGCATATCAGAGATTAAATCCATTGAAATATGGGTCCATGGCCTCCTGGGGACCGGCAAAGGCATCAACAACCCACTAGAGCGAGAACAAGGTTTAGACCGGGAGCAAGTCCCACAGGACTGCACAAAATTCCTGACATCACGAGACAAGGCGGGCCACCAAAAAGACCGACTCACCAGATCTCTAGTACCAAAAATACCTGGATGACCAGCCAATGTAGAGCAATGAACTTCAGACATCACTCTCTTCTTCCACTGGTCAGGAACATACAACTTTCCACTGGGACAACGCTCAGGTTTGTCCTCCTGGAACTCTTCCCGTTTGGTTGAAAGCGAAGCTTTCCGCGACCTCATGGCCTATGCTGTCCCACGCTATGACCTACCCAGTCGGCACTTCTTTTCTCAAAAAGCCATCCCTGCCCTCCACTGGCATGTGAAAGACCGCATTGTCCATGCACTAAAACAGTCAGCGAGTGGAAAGGTGCATCTCACAACAGATGCATGGACCAGTAGGCATGGCCAGGGCCATTACGTGTCCATCACTGCGCGCTGGGTTAATGTGGTGGATGCAGGCTCCACTGGGGACAGCGGCGGTGGAACAGCGCTGCCTAGCCCACGCTTTAGGAAACAGTTGGCTGTAGGCTTTTGCTCCTCCTCCTCGTCTATCAGCGAAAGCTCGTCCACAGAGCGCAGTCGCACGAGCACTACATCCGCAGCTGGCAGTGTTGCACATGAGGTGTCCCACTATCGAACAGCTAATGGTAAGCGTCAGCAGGCTGTGTTAAAGATGATGTCTTTGGGCGACAACAGACACACCGCGGAGGAACTGGCCGACTACTTGCAGCGACAAACAGAGTCATGGCTGGGCAGTCTACATCTTGAGGCAGGCAAGGTAGTCAGTGATAACGGCCGTAATTTTGTGGCAGCCATAGCCTGTCCAAAACTCACACACATACCTTGCCTGGCTCACACTTTGAACCTGGTGGTGCAGTGCTTCCTTAATAATTATGTGGAGTTAACATCCCTGCTCCATAAGGTGTGAAGACTGTGCTCGCACATCCGTCGCTCGGCCGTACAGTCCTTCAGTGTTTTGAGGAATGCACATGGCTGGTATGCGCAGACAATGCCATCATAAGCGTGAGCATCCCACTTATGCGTCTGCTCATGCAAAGTTTGACGCACATTAAGGATCAGGCATCTGCAGCGGAGGAGGAGGGAAGCCTTGATGACAGTCAGCCATTGTCTGGTCAGGGAACTGTCCTCGACGAGGTGGAGGAAGAAGAGGAAGAGGATGAGGATGAGGGGGATGATTATTTTGGGCAGGAGGATGTTTCTCAGGGGGCAATAGAAAATGTCGACATTCCAAGGTCAGGTACAGTGTTTGTGCGTGACTGTAGGAATGTGGATTTGCCAGAAACTGCTCCTCCACCCACCACGGGCAGTGCATCATTGACACCTGGAACATTGGCCCACATGTACGATTATGCCTTGCAGATCCTAAAAAGGGACCCCCGCATTGCCAAAATGATGAGGGATGATGACTACTGGCTGGCCAGCATCCTCGATCCACGCTACAAAGGCAAATTACACAACATCATGCCACAGGAGAACCTAGAGATAATATTGGCAAACAAACAAGCAACTCTGGTAAACCATTTGTTTGAGGCTTTCCCATCACACAGCAGCATTGCTGGTTGTCCTACGAGCCATAGTGGGCACAATGGAAGAGGTGTTCGTGATTCACACAGCAGAAGTGGCGTTGAAGACAGGGGTTTAATGACCAGGCTGTGGAATGATTTCTCAAGTACCGCTCACACGACTGCTAATACTGCATCGATTAAAAGTGACAGGAGGCAGCAGTTGTCAACTATGGTTACAAACTACTTTTCCTCCCATATCGATGTTCTCCCTCACAGGTCATTCCCCTTTGACTATTTGGCCTGCTGCTAGTGTGTTATCTGAAAGAGTCTTCAGTGCTGCTGGATCAATCCTGACAGAAAAAAGGACCCGTCTGTCCACCCAAAATGATGATCTAACCTTCATTAAAATGAACCATGCATGGGTTTCCAAGGATTTTGTCCCACCTTCCCCTGATGACACATAGGTTACCAGAAAAATTGCCTCGGTTTTTTCCTCCTCTTCCTCGGACTTGCCCAATTACGCCGTTTGCAGCAGCTGAATGTCCAGCCAACACATCAACATATGCCAATTTTTAAACCTCCCTAACTGGGCTGCCCACCACTCCCCCAATGGCTGGGGTCAAGACCTGGTGCACCCGGGCAAGTGCCGTTGCTCTGAACTGGTGGATGGGCCCACTGATGGCCGACTGCAATGGCACAGGGCCCCTCATAGTACAATACAGTGTCTCAGATGGTGGGAGGGCCCACTCGCCATCAGACACACCAGCGTACTATGAGGGGCACTGTGCTAGTACTGTCGACCACAATTGTGCCCTCCCTGCTTGGTCATGGCCACAGCACTTGCAAGTTGCAAAAAAAACGTACCTCTCCCTGCTTCACTACTGTGTAGACTGGGCACTTAAATCCTTCACAGGGACGGCCACTAGAAATTTGGTGTATTGATCAATGATGGTTAAGATGTAGCTGTGGCCTATCCTGCTGGCCTCTACCTTCAGATGATCAATGGCTACCATTTGAAATGGACGTCAACTTACAAGCGGATGCAGTGGTGGTTTATGATTACCTTTCACAGTTGTGATAGTCACAGAGGTGTGACATTCCTGCCACCATTTTTCAATGTCTCCTCTCATGCCAATCCAATAGAATCGCCTGCGGCCTGTGGCTTCAGTCTTTTGCACTCCAAAATGACCAGACACATCATGATAGGCAGTGAGGACCATGCGTACATCTCTCCCTGTGATCACTATTTGATTGAGACGAGTAACAGTGATGTGATCCACGCTACTGCGATAAAGCAATCCTTTCTTCACAAAGAACCTTTTTCGCTTTCTGCACAGACACAGTAAATGAGGGTCTGCATCGCCTCTGCAACATCTACCGGGAGGTTTTCCCGCGATGAGTAATTCCAAAATTTCTGCTAACACTCGACTTTGCGTCTATACTTGTATCCATGTAGTTTCCAGTAGCGGAGATTCTGGACTGGCTTACTGAGATTGAAATATATACGAAGATTTAAAAGTACCACAACACTGTATACTGGTGTACGCTATGAATACCTTTCCTTTTTTATACTTTTTTAATTCTGGTGTAATACATAGTGAGCCTGTGAGTGTCTGTGTCTGACTCCTGAAGTATAGACGGAAATTTATCCCTAGACTGGACACACCTGGTATGTGCTGATACAGTACCTTGTTTCAAAAATTTGTATTAAGGTATCATCTGTAGGATAACCAACTATGGGGGGGATTCTCTTCTTGCCACAGACAAACACGAGACTGAGACAGAGTTTGTATTGAACAGGTCCGTTTTTAGTGCTCATCCTTCTGTCGACATCAGCAATTCACCACAGCTGTTTCACATTTCTCTGTACACAGGCCCCGGTACCTTCACTTCCTTTGTAACTATAATCGTGGCGTCCTCTGTGGCTCTTCCACTGTGGCTGGGCTAGGCCCAACCACCACAGCGCTGCACCAGTCTGAGCACACCGTCCGTATGATAGCCCCAGGCCGTCTTCGTCTGTGGCTACCGTCATCTGGGCCACCCCCCTGTGACCACCTCAACTGTCAGTCCTCTCTGGAGCCTTTCCACTGTCTCTATTTCCTCAGCAGAACTTCCTCTTTACTGTGCTCCCTTCGCTGACTGATTCTTCCAGAACCTTCCCTCAGCTTTTTATACTTCCAGTTCTGGTAACTCCGACCACCATCACCTAACAGTTTCTCTGACCAATGGCAGTTATTCAGTCCCTCTCCTACACTCTCCACTGCCCTCCAATGGGCAAGCTAAAACACTGCACCCTTTCTCTTTATCTTAGCAGTTTCACACCTACACTGTGCTACACCTCTGCTTCTCACTACAGGCTGGTTTGTCTGTCAGTCCACCTTCCCTACATCATCCATAGTGAGTGAGCGTGTGTGGGTTACGCCTTCTATATATACGGTGAATCAGAGAAATACATTTTTACACTATACTCAATACAGCTTGTGTTAGGAACGGCGGAACGCACTAAATAAAAATAAATAATAAAATGCGTTCGCCGCTCGGGGTCCACCGTGCAGTAGAGGTTACACCGTTGCTAGGTAATGACAGACAAGCAATATGGTGGTATAATGCGCACGGGTTAGACTTCACCCGAAGTGTGGAAAACGGGCTCTGTTCACACACAGAGGCGTCGCAACATAAACATACAAAAACACTGAACCTGTTATTATCACAGGCCTCAGGTAAAGGCACACACGGTATCAGGGTCACAGGAGCAGGACCTAAGACAGAGGAGCTGTGTCCGTCTAGACCTACCGTGTGTGCGGCGTCGCTACTACGAGTGCCAAGAAGGACTGCAACTGCAGCACGGAGTAGGACACTGCCGCATGACGACACAGCTACAACGCAGGCGTAATGTCGGATGCTAGCACAGAGGTGCGGTGTGCACAGTGGCCTAATGCTTGCCACTGACTGGCACTGACTGCTGAACTAATTCCCTATCCACATGCGTAATATCAGAGGGAAGGGGTTTCTTAATAAGTCAGTCACCAGAATCATACATCCGTCACCATTCACACATAGCAAGTATAGTCTATACTAGCGCATGGTGGAACAGACATGCGCGCCTTTTATAGCAGCCGGGACCTTCTGCAAGCCTCCAGATCTGGACCAATGAGATCTGGAGCAGGACCTGAGCACATGACTCTCGATCTCCAATGGGAGATCGTCCCATAGCATGCTCAGTAGGAGGGCAGAAGGACTTAGCCTCAGGAGAGATTTGCTGCAAGGCAATCTCCTCTGCAATCTCCTCTGCAGTAGATAAACAGCAGGAGACTGCAGAATGTGAGGGTCTGGATCCCTGCAAAGTAAACGCAGAAATCCGACGCCTAACAGCTTGTATCTTGTTATACAGTACCATTGTTCGACATTTAGCATTACAGTCAAATCCATACTGTGTAAGCATCTGAGAGTGACTACGGGACTATTTATATGGAGATTTCAATTGTACCCTAAAAATGTATACTTGCTATCCAGGACCTTTTTTACAACATTTTTTATTATGGTCAAAACCAAACTGAGTGAGCATCTGAGGGTGACTACGGAAATATATACCAATATTTTCAATTTGGCCAACATTGTATACAGCAGAACACTTCTGATACAGTAACCTTTCTAGCTATTTAGATTCTGGTGTAATCCATAATGAGCCTGTAAACGTCTGTCTGTTACTCCGGCAATATATTTGGAACTTTAAGATTACCCCCAACACTGTATACAGCTGTACGCTTGTGTTACATTACCCATTTACAGCTTTTCATATTCTTGTGTAATCTATACTGGGCCTGAGAGCATTTGTGTCTGCCTCCTGAAATGTAAACGGAGAATCAGAATGTTTACACTGTACTATATATACCTTGTATCTGGTGATACTGTACCCTTTTTCAACTTGTTATTTTATTGGGTAATCCATACTGAGTCTGTGAGTGTCTGTGTATGCCTCATGAAATATATACGGAGATTTACTGTTATCCATAGACTATATAGAGCTGTACGCTTCTGATACAGTACCATATATCTGCTGGTATTTTGGGTCCATTTTCAAAAACATGAGGAAGTATGGTGAAAGAGTATGCGGATGTGGGTGTGGAGGGCCACCTGGTACTGATGGTGGTGCATCTGCTGTTAGTGCCAAAAACACAATAGCAGCTAAGGCAGGAGGTGTTGAGCCACAGTCATGGTGTAGCTCTGGAAGGCCTGTAAGGCTCCCTTTTCTGGGAGTAGGCAGTCTTGGGTCAACCTCCCAGGGCTGTGGGGTACTCGGTACCTGGCCGGTGTCAGGGGGATGTGTCACAGCAGCGGTGACCCGGTCCGTGGCCCTGGGCGCCCAAATCAATCGTGGTTTGTGATATAGTTTATGTGATAGTTTGTGACGCCACCTGTAGTGTTTGGCAAGCAAGATGTTAAGCCAACGCTGCGTGCAGATCCTCTGGGGCTGATGGTGTGTTGCAGCATAGATGGTTTAGCTCCCCACAGGTGAAGCTGTAACCCCAGGGCAGTGTAATTGCAATAGATGAGAATAGGCGCAAGCGGTGTGAGGAATGCTGGTACCCAGATGTAGCGGTGTTGGCGCACAAATGAATAGAAGACACCAGGGCTTGCAGTTCCAAAGCTTTACTCACAGTCCGTGGTACACACTGGTGCCTGCCTCTGTGCCGTGTCCTCCGGGGCAGAGACTCAATCAACCTCCCGGGCAAGTCAGGATTCTCCTCTCCAACACTCCGCCAACATGTACCTTTCCTGAAGGACTCCTCTATTGCGCCTTAAGGTGTGAAGAGCTCCAGTACCGTGGTACTCTGGAGTTTCTCCTGTCAGATGTTCCTAACAACTCTACTCGTATGGCAGACAGCTGTAGCCTCTCTCTGGGACTCCCTTCTCCGGAGTCCTGGCTCTCTATTCAGTTGCTGTTGTGCCCCAAGTCTTAGATGGGAGTAGTGCATTTACAGCCAACTGCTCCACCGGTGTCTGCTGCAGAACCATAAGTGTCCATACAACCTCGGGGACCGGGCCCCGGCCTTGCGCTGACAACCTACAGGCAGGGTTCCTCTTCCAACCCACGTCTCCTCTCTGTTCTCCTACTCCTTCGTTCTGCACTGTTCCTTCTCTCTCTTATGGAAGCTTAGGTTGCAGTTCTCCATCTTTCTCCTTCTGTTCCTTTCCCGTGTCAGCTGACTCAGATCACTGAGGCAGCTGCAGCACTCCTTCTCCTCGGACCCGTCCTCAGACTCTCCTGACTGACTGTCCTACAGACTGACTTCTCAGACTGATCTGACTCTCTGTCAAGCTGACCTGTAATCCTACACTTTCCCACTCTTTTATATATCTAAACTCCACCCACCTCCCAGCACATCCAGTGTTCCATGCAGGGAACCACCAGAGTAGTGATGGGAAGTTCGGCTCTTTTTGGCGATCCGGCTCATTCGGCTCTGCTCACGATAAAGAGCCAGCTCTTTTGGCTCTTTTAACAGCTCTTTTTTTTAATATTAATCCGTTTTCCACAGTCCTCGTTCCAGTTCTTTGCCTGTAAAGTGAGGGCCTCATTCTCCACCTGTATAAGGATCTAGTGACGCAGTGTAGACTGTTATTCAGCATTGCTGTCTCCTCAGATTGTCAGTTCTTGTGGTCAGGCCCCGGCTCCTTGGTTGTAGACAGTCTTACCATGTATTCCTTTCTATTCTGTGGTGTTTTTTGTACGTGTCCTGTCTGCATTAGTAAGTGCTGCAATCTGTGTTGGCGCTGTATAAGAGTATAATCCGTAAAAGGTATGTTGGAAGCACTGTGCCAACACACACACACTCCAAAATATGTAAGCAAAGCATACTGAATGGTAAAATCAGACACTAAGAGCAGCTGACTGGCAGGGGTGCTCGGCGTCGCACCTTCACTGATCAGACATTGCTGACCTATTCTAAGGTTAGCCAGCATTAAAGTCATGGACAACCTTGCATGTGTACTTATTTGAAGCCTGCAAAATGATTTGGACTAGGCCCAGTTTTGTTTACATATTACACTGAAAAGATCCTTTCTGTTCCCCCACTGGCACCCTTCCTCCTGACTCCCCTATTACTGCATTGTAATAAAGTCATGTGCAGTAAGAATAGTTTCATATCGGCACTGGTGATGTGATAATTAACCAGTAGTAGCCCAGCGGGACATCTATTCCCCCAGACTAGTAGTCCGCACCTTCATTGCTGTAGTCATTCCCTCTTGGACGCGATTTATTCGCATCCGTGTTTTTTCTGCAAATGGATGCAAACGCATGGAACTGCACCCTAATGAGGATTTGGTTGGAAAAGTGAAATTCTGACTTCCGGGGCAGAGGATAGGGGGAGAGAGGGGAGAGAGAGACTGGTGAAAGAAAAAAAGAAAATGGGGCTCGGAGCCTGCGCAGTATGAAATCCACATGCAGACTGGACGCAGGCATCCTGATTCAGGTGCGTCTACATTGACAATCATATGGTTTTGCTGACACATATCAGGATGTCTGCAGATTTTTTTTTAACACCCAAAATTCGCAGCAAGCTGCGTTTTGGGAGAACAAGGAAAATCCTGATCCTGATGCAAACGCAGGTCCGTGCATCCCTATGTTAAGTATAGAGATCTAATCTGGATCAGGATTGCTACGCTTCACAACGCACACTACCAAAACGCTAGTGTGAACGCAGCCCCACTCGTGCAGCCCCTAACCAGGTGTCCCCATGTCATATACATGCTCCCAATACATTTTATTATCATTACCACACTGTAAGACAGGGCACAAGCCCTTCTAGTGAGGCAGGAAAGATCACCGTATGACAGAGCAGCATGCGGGCATAGTCTACATTATGTCTGCAGTCTGTTCCCATACAGTGTCATCACTTTCCCATACAGCACATCCCTCGCTTCCGAGCATCAGTGCCATGTTGTCCTGGATCCGTGCTCCATAGAGCTCCATGTTAATTCAAGACGTGTAGCCATGGATCCGTGCGTCTCCCTGCACCTAGTGTTTTTCAGATGACACAAAATTGCAACAAGTTGCGTTTTTGTGCATCTGATAAAATATGCAGACACAGCGATCTGTGGGAAAACGGTGACAACTGGATGCACACGCAAGTCCCATCTGTCACCACTGAAAGTCAATGGAGACGAAAACGGATCCGTGTGCATCCAAAATATACAAGTGTGAAACCAGCTTAACCTTATAAGGCCATGTGCACACGGTGCGGATTCTGCTGCAGATCCGCAGCAGCTTTAGGTGCGTTGTACAGTACCATTGTTTTCAATGGTAAACTGAAAAACGCTGTGCACATGCTGCAGATTTTTCCGCGCGGATTTGCTGCGGGTTCAAATCCACAGCATGACAATTCTTTGTGCGGAATCTGCTGCGGTTTCAAACCTCCATTGTAGAGGTGTGAAACTGTAGGGCTAAACCGCAGCCTAAACCGCAGGTCTTTTTTACCTGCGGATTTTTCCAAATCCGCAGCACCAAAAATTATGTGTGCACATGGCCTAATTATTGGGGCTGGACCTAGATCTCTGCACAGTTTTGCCTGAAATCACTTTATTATATTGCTTACCCTTACCCTACCCTCAGCAAGAACTGACGCTTCTCCCTGTAGGGTTCCTGTCCTATGTGACTGTCCTGAATCCTCCTCACTCACTCAGTGCTGCACTGTTGCTGATGCTGAGCTGAGTCGGCTGACTTTAACTAATAGTATACTATAGTATAGTATATGTGAGAGTCTATATGAGACCAATTTGCTGAGTCACTTGAGCTTAACCCCTCTACAGTCACGTGCCATATACTGTATGCCATGCATGCATGTCTGAAGCTAGGAGGAGTATATCACTTTAAATATTTCCACTCACTCCAGCACAGACAGCACACATTTCCCTCTCTGTCTCCTGACAGCTCCGCCTCCTCCCAGATGAGTCACTGCCACTGCCTGGCGCCAGAAAAAAAAAAAAAAAAAAGAACCGGCTCGTTCACAGTGCAGAGCCGGCTCATTTTGTTCCCAGCGGGGAGCCGGATCTTTGAATCGGATCGTTCATGAACGACACATCACTACACCAGAGGTGCTCTGCTACTCTCTAAGCACTGAGCCGCAATGTGGTTGTGCAGAACTACCCTGTTGTGTGGGGTGCAAGTGTTGGAGTGTGGAACGGAGTTCCCAACTTACCTAGTTGGTGGGGCACTACACCTTAGGAGAAGGTGCAGTACCTCTGTGGCGACTGAGCCTCAGGGGCGTCACAGACTGCTTTTAAAGCCAGAGTATCAGGAACTGTTTGTGGCTTACATTGCTGAAACAGCCTCCAGCTCTATCGCCTCCTCTTCTGAAGTTGTAAAAAATGTAAGTACTGAGTCGTAACAACACCTTTCCTTGTGTCCTTCACCCACACCAAAAGTGAAGGATGTGGAAGCACACACCTCAGATTACTCCATGGAGCTCTTTTCACATACCATGCCTGAGTTAATTAAAAATTGGGCCCATCATGTACTGGAGCAATGTAAATGGGGCAGATCAGACATTGGAGCAGCATCTAAGGGGCCCATTATACAATGGAGCATTACAAATGGGGCCCATTATATATGGAGCATTATTAGGGCCCATGATACACTGGAGCATCATCCATGAGGCCCATTATGTACTGGAGCATTGTAAATGGGGCAGATCAGACACTGGAGCAGCATCTAAGGGGCCCATTATACACTGGAGCATTATGTGGAGCTCATCATATACTGTATGGAACATTATATGTGACTAATTATTTGGTATGGAGAAATATATGGGGCTCGTTATTCTGTATGGCGCACAATGTGGTGGCCATAACACTGTATGGAGTAATATACTGTCCTGTTTTTGAGCTATTGTACAATTTAAAATAGATCAGTCATGTCATGTAAGCAGTGAAGTATGTGGGTCGCCCTCCCAGGGCTGTGGGGTACTCGGTACCGGGCCGGTCTCTCAGAGGGGAATGTCACAGCAGCGGTGACCCGGTCCGTGGCCCTGGGCGCCCATGTAAAAGGGATGAAGTGATGGAACAAAGTTTATGAGTGGATGATTCGAGATTCCACCTGTGGTGTTCGGCAATGAAGATGTTAAGCCGACGCTGCAGACAGATCCCCTGGGACAGATGGTGTGGTGCAGCTATAATGTTGTGGCCCTCCACAGGTAGGGCAGTAATCCCAGGGCAGTGAGGATAGGTGTTGAGGAAGAGGGTGCAGTGCCTGGCACAGGGATGAAGCAGTGCTGACGTGGTTGCAGGAAGAAGGCAAGGACACAACAGGGTGCAGTTTATTTACCTTTACTTTGCTTGACAAATGCAGTCCAGGGTCCAGATTACAGATGGCACAGGAGCTGGCTAGCCTGGAAGCAACTTAGGAATCTGTTATGAATGAGTCACCGTAGGAGGCAAAAACAGAAATACTAGCTAAGTCCAGAAAACCAGAGAAGTTGGCAGCTATCGGATTGCAGACCCCTGAACCTATCAACAACAACTAGCAGTAGCCATGGGGGGTTCCTATGGTGCCTTAGACCCCTCGATCACAGCCGGAGAACTAAATAGCCTAAAGACAGAAAGGGAAATCTAAACTGCCCCAGAGCAGACCCCAAAGCAATAGGCAGCCCCCAACATATAATGATGGTGAAGCAAGATGAAAAAACACTCACACAGATAGAAAGATAGGCTGAGCAAATGATGGGGCCCAAGCTAACTAAATAGGACAGGATAGAAAAGCTGCTGTCTGCAATCCGCCAAAAACCCTATCAAAACAAGAGCCAACAGACTAATAGGGAAAAAATCCCGGAAGATGCTAGGCTTCAAAAAGACTATATCAGTACTCAGGTATTTTCTGAAGACAGAGCAAAAAGGAATTCAGCTCACCCCAGCAGGGAATGGCAGAAATCCAGAAAAACAAGGCAAAACAAAACCAAAACACAAATGCAAAAAGCAGAGCAGAAAACTTAGCTTTTGAGGCGCAGGAATCAGACTGGTCTCCTAGAATCCCTCAGAGAAATCACCCGCAAGGCAGAAGGGCGTCGGCTGCCTTATATCCAGTCAGCAATTCCAGTCACCCAGTCATCATCATTCTGCTCAGGTGCTTGGTAATCAGCCTCACTACCTTCCTTCAGGAGAGGGAGTTCATCAGACCTCAATGGTGAAGGGGAAAATGAACTCACAACAGTACCTCCCCCTTGAGGAGGGGTCACCGAACCCTCATCCACGCCACCAGGCGATCAGGGTGTGCCCGATGAAAGGCACGCACCAATCTTTTGGCATGAATATCTGAGGCAGAGACCCAGGAATTATCCTCCTGACCATAACCCTTCCACTTAACCAAATACTGGAGTCTCGTCTAGCCAGACGGGAATCCAGTATCTTCTCTACCTCATATTCCATGTTACCTTCAACCAATACCGGGTCCGGAGGTGCCACCCCAGGAACAACTGGTTCAACAAACCTCTTCAACAAGGACTTATGAAACACATTATGGATTTTAAATGTGACAGGAAGAGCCAAACGAAAAGAGACCGGATTAATAATTTCCAAAATCTTGTAAGGTCCAATAAATCTAGGCTTAAACTTAGGAGAAGCCACCTTCATAGCGATATTATTTGATGATAACCAAACCATATCACCAACCTTAAACTGGGGACCAATGGTTCAATGTCGGTTGGAAAACCGCTGGGCCTTTTCCTGGGAGAGAGATAACTTATCCACCACTTGGTCCCAGATCTGGTGCATTTTCTCCACCACAGTGTCAACACCTGGGCAGGCAGAAGGCTCCACCTGCCCTGAAGAAAATCGAGGATGAAACCCAAAGTTACAAAAAAAAAGTGACATCAAAGTGGCAGAACTAGCTCTGTTATTTAAAGCAAATTCGGCCAAGGGCAAAAATGAAACCCAATCATCCTGATCAGCGGAAATAAAACATCTCAAATACGACTCCAAGGTCTGGTTTGTTCTCTCCGTCTGCCCATTGGTCTGAGGGTGAAAAGCAGAGGATAAGGACAACTGAATTCCCAGCTTGGAACAGAAAGTCCTCCAAAATCTAGACACAAACTGAACTCCTCTGTCAGATACAATGTTCTCAGGAAACCCGTGCAAGCGAACCACCTGTTGCAAAAACAGGGGCACCAACTCAGAGGAAGATGGCAACTTAGGGAGTGGTACAAGATGAACCATCTTAGAGAACCTATCACAAATCACCCAAATAACAGTCATTCTCTGAGAGACAGGCATATCAGATATGAAATCCATTGAAATATGGGTCCATGACCTCCTGGGGACCAGCAAAGGCATCAACAACCCACTAGAGCGAGAACAAGGTTTAGACCGGGAGCAAGTCCCACAGGACTGCACAAAATTCCTGACATCACGAGACAAGGCGGGCCACCAAAAAGGCCGACTCACCAGATCTCTAGTACCAAAAATACCTGGATGACCAGCCAATGCAGAGCAATGAACTTCAGACATCACTCTCGTCTTCCACTGGTCAGGAACATACAACTTTCCACTGGGACAACGCTCAGGTTTGTCCTCCTGGAACTCTTCCAGAGCACGTCTCAAATCGGGCGAGATGGCAGAAAGAACTACCCCTTCACCTAAGATGGTAGCAGGCTTGGTCACCACAGGAGAATCAGCAAAGAAGCTCCTAGAGAGGGCGTCTGCCTTAACATTCTTAGTGCCAGGAAGAAAAGAGACCACAAAATCAAAACGTGTAAAAAACAAGGCCCACCTAGCCTGTCTAGGGTTCAAGCGTTTGGCCGACTCCAGGTAAATCAAATTCTTGTGGTCAGTGAGGACCACGACTTGATGTTTAGCTCCCTCCAACCAATGTCTCCACTCCTCAAATGCCCATTTCATGGCTAACAGTTCCCGATTCCCCACATCATAGTTACGTTCAGATGGAGAGAACTTTCGGGAAAAGAAAGCACAGGGATTCATTTTAGATGTTACAGGATCCTTTTGGGACAAAACAGCTCCTGCACCAATCTCAGAAGCGTCCACCTCTACCTGGAACAGGAGTGAGACATCAGGTTGCCGCAAAACCGGGGCAGAAGTGAATCTTCGCTTCAGCTCCTGAAAGGAAGAAACAGCCTCCGGAGACCAATTCAACACATTAGCATCCTTCTTAGTCAGATCAGTCAATGGCTTGGCAATACAAGAAAATTTTGCTATAAATTCCCGATAAAAATTAGCAAAACCCAAAAACTTCTGGAGGGCCTTCAAAGAAGTGGGCTGAACCCAATCATAAATGGCCTGTACCCTGGCCGGGTCCATTTCAATAGTTGACGGAGACAAAATAAATCCCAAAAATGAAATCCTCTGTACCCCAAAAAGGCATTTTGATCCTTTGACATACAGGGAAGTCTCCCTCAAGATCCGGAACACAGTCCGAACATGTTCCGCATGAGAATCCCAATGCTTGGAGAAGATCAAAATATCATCCAGATAGATAATCAAAAATTTATCCACAAAGTCTCGGAAAATGTCGTTCATGAAGCACTGGAAGACAGAAGGGGCATTAGTGAGCCCAAAAGGCATCACCAGGTACGCAAAATGTCCCTCTGGAGTATTAAACATCGTCTTCCATTCATCCCCATGCTTAATGCGGATAAGATTATACGCCCCCCTGAAGTCAAGCTTGGTAAACCAGCAAGCACCTTTAACTCTGGAGAATAGATCCGAAATCAGGGGTAACGGATACTGATATTTAATAGTAATTTTGTTGAGGGCACGATAATCAATATAAGGCCTTAATGAACCATCCTTTTTGGCCACCAAAAAAAAAACGGCACCTAAGGGTGAAGAGGATGGTCTAATATGACCCTTCTCCAACGCCTCCTTAATATAGGATCGCATAGCCTCGTGCTCGGGTACAGATAAATTGAAGAGCCGACCCTTGGGAAATTTACACCCCGGGCTCTGTTCAATTGCACAGTCATAACTCCTATGAGGAGGCAAAGACGCAGACTCATTCTCACTAAATACATCATAAAAGTCTGCTAAATAGTCAGGAACATCATGCGACTGAGGAGAAGTGGAAAAAACCGGAGCCTCACTAAGGGCACACCGACAACTCCAACTCACCACAGACACAGATTTCCAATCCAAAACTGGATTATGAACTTGCAACCAGGGAAACCCCAGAACAATGCTATCATGCAAATTATGCAACACCAAAAATCTGCAATTTTCTTGATGGTCTGGGGCGACCCGCATTACCACCTGGGTCCAAAACTGAGGTTTATTTTTTGCCAAAGGAGTAGCATCAATCCCCCTCAAAGGGATAGGCATCCATAGAGGTGTCATAGGAAATCCACAACGTTTATCAAAATCCAAGTCCATTAGGTTCAGGGCTACTCCCGAATCCACAAAAGCCTTGGCGGAAAATGTGGGCAGGGAGCAGATCAGAGTAATTGCCAGAAGAAACTTAGGTTGAACACCACCCACAGAAAACGTGTGTGCAAAACGTTTTTCTCGTTTAGGACAGACAGAAATAATATGCGAGGCATCTCCACAAAAAAACACAGCTTATTACGCCTTCTGAACTCCTGACGTTGCGCCCTAGACAAAACTCTATCACGTTGCATAGGTTCAGACACTTGTTCAACAGGTGGCAACACCTCTCGTGCAGTCCTGCGTTCACGTAAACGCCGATCAACCTGAATGGCTAATGACATAGAATCGTCAAGACCAGAGGGAATAGGAAATCCCACCATAGTATCTTTTACGGCTTCTGACAAACCCTTCCGAAAGAGAGCTGCCAAGGCATTATCATTCCATGTAGTTAGGACCGCCCACTTTCGGATATTTTGACAGTACAATTCTGCAGAATCTCGACCCTGGCTCAATGCCAACAGGGTCTTTTCAGCCTGATCAATAGCATTAGGTTCATCATACAACAACCCCAAGGCTTGAAAAAATGCGTTCACATTAGTCAGAATAGGATCATCTGGTTTCAAAGAAAACGCCCAATTCTGGGGATCGCCACGCAGCAAAGAGATGACAATTTTAACCTGCTGCGCGGAGCTCCCTGACGAGTTAGGCTTCAAGGCAAAAAATAATTTACAATTATTTTTGAAATTCAAAAATTTAGACCGATCCCCAAAAAACACATCAGGAGTAGGGATCTTTGGTTCAGCAGCATGTGAATGAGCAAGGTAGGCGGAAATTCCCTGCACTTCCACAGCGAGCTGCTCCACACGATCAGACAATTGCTTTATCTCCATTGAGAGAGAAAAAAAAATTCCCCCTACGGCCTCAGAGATATAGAGGAAAAAATATACACACTTTTTTTTTTTTTTTTTTACAATTCTTTCCTGCTATTGAGTACCCTAGGATCTGCGGTATGGCGGGTGATTCTCTTATGAATGAGTCACCGTAGTAGGCAAAAACAGAAATACTAGCTAAGTCCAGAAAACCAGAGAAGTTGGCAGCTATCGGATTGCAGACCCCTGAACCTATCAACAACAACTAGCAGTAGCCGTGGAGGGTTCCTACGGTGCCCTAGACCCCTCGATCACAGCCGGAGAACTGCCTAGCCTAAAGACAGAAAGGGAAATCTAAACTGCCCCAGAGCAGACCCCAAAGCAATAGGCAGCCCCCAACATATCATGACGGTGAAGCAAGATGAAAAAACACTCACACAGATAGAAAAATAGGCTGAGCAAATGATGGGGCCCAAGCTAACTAAATAGGACAGGATAGAAAAGCTGCTGTCTGCAATCCGCCAAAAACCCTATCAAAACAAGAGCCAACAGACTGATAGGGAAAAAAGCCCTGAAGACGCTAGGCTTCAAAAAGACTATATCAGTACTCAGGTATTTTCTGAAGACAGAGCAAAAAGGAATTCAGCTCACCCCAGCAGGGAATGGCAGAAATCCAGAAAAACAAGGCAAAACAAAACCAAAGCACAAATGCAAAAAGCAGAGCAGAAAACTTAGCTTTTGAGGAGCAGGAATCAGACTGGTCTCCTAGAATCCCTAAGAGAAATCACCCGCAAGGCAGAAGGGCGTCGGCTGCCTTATATCCAGTCAGCAATTCCAGTCACCCAGTCATCATCATTCTGCTCAGGTGCTTGGTAATCAGCCTCACTACCTTCCTTCACCAGAAGAGGGAGTTCATCAGACCTCAATGGTGAAGGGGAAAATGAACTCACAACAGGAATCTCTCTAGGCAGATGGGTTGTATAGTCTCCTTCCTAGCGCTTAGTTTTAGGTACTTGCACTAGTGTGTTACACTAAAGTTCTACTTGCTTATTTTCTCTAGAACTCCCTCCTATGGCTCACACGTCGCTGTTGTGCCTCCGAGTCTTACGTGGGAATAGAGCATTTACAGCTTCCTATTCCTCCGGTTTCTGTTGCAGGACCATCAGTGTCCATACAGCCTTGGAGACCAGGCTCCAAATCATGCGCTATAGCTGGGAATGAGCCTGAACTCTCTGCTCAATCTCCCAGCTCTTCTCCTCATGTCCACACACATTACCCAGAGAGTAGCTCCTCCCCAGTTTTGGTTCAGAGCTCCCTCTGCTGACCTCGAATGGAACTGTGTTGTGGTTAACTGCCAGAGAGACCCCTTATTGCTTCCAAGCATGACATCACACTCCCTAGGAGGAAGGTAATGCCACTGTGGCGACCATACTCCTGGGGGCGCCACATATGTGTCATTGTACTATACCTATATTTCTGTGGCGTATCGGAGCATCATGAGTTGTGATATGTGTTAAAGGGGCACACTGACACTCTTTGGCCCAGGGCACAAGAAAACCTGGAGCCAACCCAACCCCCCCACAACTTTAGCCAAATAACCCCCAGTTTTCAATGCGTAACTATTATTAGGAAGTAAATTAAGGTTGACAAGCTTAAGTAGTAATAAGAATTGATGTCGTTGGCATTGAAATGGGCACTGTAGGTGTGTTTACTGTCCTCCACTCCCTGCCGACTTTGCTTCCCCATTGACTTGCATTGGGTTTCGTGTTTCAGTTGGCCTCCGACTTTTCCCTATAGTCGGCCAATTTTGTTCGACCTGACTTTTGCGAAAGTCGGGTTTCATGAAACCCGACTCGACCCGAAAAAAGGCAAAGTCGCTCATCTCTAGTTACAGGTATATCCACTACCTGTAACATGTTCTTTTAACAGAAAGAAGTAAAGGAATATTTTTTATAACTACAGTACCTTCCTGCCTGAGATTGCTGGAGATTACTGTGTGTTTGGACTTGTATCCGCCAGGCCAGGGTAGCTCTGTGCGACGGTGTGGTTCCTGCTATCCGGAGGACGCTAAGGGGTGAGCTGAAACATTTTTTTCTTAATAATAATAAAGACCACCATAACTTAGAAACTGTGTTTTGTGATTAATTGTGTTATCTTTGTCTAATATTTACATTTGTTTGGTGATCTGAAACATTTAACCCCTTCACGCTGCAGCCTTTTTTCATTTTCACTTCCCTTCATCCCAGAGCCATAATTTTTTAATTTTCCATCAATATAGCCATGTGAGGGCTTGTTTATTGCGGAATGAGTTATACTTTTGAACAACACCATTGGTTTTACCATGTCGTGTACTCGAAAACAGGAAAAAAAATTAAGTGTGGTAAAATTGCAAAAAAAATGCAGTTTTTTTCACCATGTGAACCAAATGCTAAAAGTGACCTGACATTATGATTCTCCAGCTCATTACAAGTTTGTAGATACCAAACATGTATAGGTTTTTTTTTTTATTTCAATGGTGAAAAAAATCCAAAGTTTGTTTAAAAAAAATAAATAAAAAATTGCAGCATTTTCCAAGACCTGAAGCGTCTCCATTTTTTGTGATCTGGGGTTGGGTAAGGGCTTATTTTTTGCATGCCAAGCTGATGTTTTTAATGATACCATTTTAGTGTAGATACAATCTTTTAGTGGCCAGTTATTGTATTTTAATGCATTGTTGCAGCGACCAAAAAACGTAAGTCTGTCGTTTTGACTTTTTTTTCTATGCCGTTTAGTGATCAGGTTAATCCTTTTTTTTATTGATAGATCAGGTGATTCTGAACACGGCAATACCAAATATGTGTATATTTTATTATTTTTAATTGTTTTGTTTTGAACTAGCTGAAGAGTCCGGCGCTGCCCGGCATAGTAACTAACTATGGTTAGTTATAACAAATTATACTGATTCTATCTATCTATCGATCTATCTATCTACTGTGTATATATATATATATATATATATATATATATAAAGTATATATATGTATATATATATATATATATCTAATATATAAAGCTGAATGTGGGTGTGTGTGTATATATGTGTGTGTGTCCGGGATTGGCATCCGTACCGTCGCAGCTACAGCCACAAAATTTGCCACAGTCACAAGTCGGGACCCAGAGAGCGTCATAGGCTATGTTGTGAGGCAAAATATTAACCCCGCGCTGTTGTGAGTTCATTTTCCCCTCCGTCACTGAGGCCTGGTGAACTCCCTATTCTAGTGAAGGAAGGTAGTGAGCCTGATTATCAGGCACCTGGGACTAATGAAGACGATTGGCTGAGTGGAGTCACTGACTGGATTTAAGGCAGCCTACGCCCTTTCTGCCCTGCGGGTGATTTCTCTGTGGACTCTTGGACACCAGTCTGATTCCTGCTCTCTTAAAGCTAAGTTTTCTGTTTTGCCTTTTTGCATTTAAGATTTGTTTTTGTTTTTCTTCCTTTTTGGATTCTGCCACTCCCTGCTGGAGTGTGCAGTGTTCCGTGAGCTCTGTCTTCTGAAAGTACCTGAGTGCTGATTTAGTTTTTGAAGCTTAGTTGCTTCAGGGCCATTTTTATATCAGCTTGTTGGCTTTTGTCTCTGATAGGGTTTTGGCAGATTGCAGACAGCAGCCTTCCTATCCGTTCCTATCTAGGTAGTTTTTGGGCCCCGTCTTTGCTCAGCCTGTCTTTCTGTCTGTGTAAGTGTTTTCATCTTGCTTCACTGTCATTATATGTGGGGGGCTGCCTATTGCTTTGGGGTCTTCTCTGGGGCAGTTAGATTTCCCCTTTCCTTCTTTAGGCCTATGTATCTCTCCGGCTGTGATCGAGGGGTCTAGGTCATCGTAGGAACCCCCCACGGCTACTGCTAGTTGTGTTGATAGGTTCAGGGGTCTGCAATCTGATAGTTGCCAACTTCTCTGGTTTTCAGGACTTAGCTAGCATTTCAGTTTTTGCCTCCTACGGTGACTCAATCATAACACCGCGCATTCCAATTCACCAAACAATTTGCCCCTATCTGCATAATGGGGGAAAAAGTGAAAGGAAAAGTGTTGGCGGCAAATTGACAGCTGCCAGATGTGAACAAGGGGGACTTAAGGAATGAGAGCGATGGAGCCAAACAGTATATACCATACAGTTGCCAAGGTGGGGCCCTTACATGGGATACTCACCACACACGGGGTTATGAACACACACACAAAATGCGCCACACACTATCACATGCTTCAACACATATACCACCCTCAGCACAGATTTCACCGCACATACACCAACCTCGCCACATAAAGGTCGCCACTCAAAACTCGCCACGCTGTCCCAGAGCTGTTTAAAAGATGAAAAATGAGCTGTGATTGGTTGCTATCAGCAACAGTTCTATGGTGTTATTGTCCTTCTGTAAAGCTGGGAATAACACAATTTATTACCATGCCAACTCAGACCACCCTCTGACACAGACTGCAGGGGGAGCCCAGTATCACACATGATAGGATTAGATACACGGCTCAGCAGACAGTATCACACAGGATAGGATTAGATACACAGCTCAGCAGTCAGTATCACACAGGATAGGATTAGATACACGGCTCAGCAGTCAGTATCATACAGGATAGGATTAGATACACGGCTCAGCAGTCAGTATCACACAGGAGAGGATTAGATACACGGCTCGGCAGTCAGTATCACACAGGATAGAATTAGATACATGGCTCAGCAGTCAGTATCACACAGAATAGGATTAGATACACGGCTCAGCAGTCAGTATCACACAGGATAGGATTAGATACACGGCTCAGCAGACAGTATCACACAGGATAGGATTAGATACACGGCTCAGCAGACAGTATCACATAGGAGAGGATCAGATACTAGGCTCAGCAGTCAGTATCACACAGGATAGGATTAGATACACGGCTCAGCAGTCAGTATCACACAGGATAGGATTAGATACACAGCTCAGCAGTCAGTATCACACAGGAGAGGATTAGACACATGGCTCAGCAGTCAGTTTCCCACAGGATAGGATTAGATACACAGCTCGGCAGTCAGTATCACACAGGATAGGAATAGATACATGGCTCAGCAGTCAGCATCACACAGGATAGGATTAGATACACAGCTCAGCAGACAGTATCAAACAGGATTAGATTAGATACACGGCTCAGCAGACAGTATCACACAGGAGAGGATCAGATACTCGGCTCAGCAGTCAGTATCACACAGGATAGGGTTAGATACACGGATCAGCAGTCAGTATCACACAAGATAGGATTAGATACACAGCTCAGCAGTCAGTATCACACAGGATAGCATTAGATACATGGCTCAGCAGTCAGTATCACACAGGATAGGATTAGATGCACAGCTCAGCAGCCAGTATCACACAGGATAGGATTAGATACACGGCTCAGCAGTCAGTATGACACAGGATAGGGTTAGATACACGGCTCAGCAGAAAGTATCACACAGGAGCGGATTCTTGGGTAATCGTTTAGTTAATTTGTGTTGCAGATCTGTAGTGTTGAATATATGCTGTGAAATGTTTCTATGTGCAATATAATCATTATAATTTGTTATAACTAACCACAGTACTATGCCTGGGCAACGCCGGGCTCTTCAGTTAATCTAATATATAAAGCTCAATGTGTGTGTGTGTGTGTGTATGTATGTGTGTATGTCCGGGATTGGCATCTGCACCGTTGCAGCAACAGCCACAAAATTTTGCACATTCACACGTCTGGACCCCGAGAGCCTCATAGGCTATGTTGTGAGGCGAAATTTTAACTCCACACGTTCCAATTCACCAAACAATTTGGCCTATTATTCTTATCATTTCTATGGTGTTATCGTCCTTCTGTAAAGTTGGAGATAACACAATTTATTACTGTGCCAGCACAGACCACCCTCTGACACAGACGGCAGGGGGAGCCCAGTATCACACAGGATAGGACTAGATACAGAGCTCAGCAGTCAGTATCACACAGGAGAGGATTAGACACATGGCTCAGCAGTCAGTATTCCACAGGATAGGATTAGATACACGGCTCAGCAGTCAGTATCACACAGGAGAGGATTAGATACACAGCTCAGCACACAATATCACACAGAATAGTATTAGATACACGGCTCAGCAGACAGTATCACACAGAATAGGATTAGATACACGGCTCAGCAGTCAGTATCACACAGGAGAGGATTAGATACACGGCTCAGCAGTCAGTATCACACAGGAGAGGATTAGATACACGGCTCAGCAGTCAGCATCACACAGGATAGGATTAGATACACGGCTCAGCAGACTACCACACAGGATAGGATTAGATACACGGCTCAGCAGACAGTATCACACAGGATAGGGTTAGATACATGGATCAGCAGTCAGTATCACACAAGATAGGATTAGATACACAGCTCAGCAGTCAGTATCACACAGGATAGCATTAGATACATGGCTCAGCAGTCAGTATCACACAGGATAGGATTATATGCACAGCTCAGCAGCCAGTATCACACAGGATAGGATTAGGTACACGGCTCAGCAGTCAGTATCACACAGGATAGGAATAGATACATGGCTCAGCAGACAGTATCTCACAGGATAGAATTATATACACGGCTCAGCAGTTAGTATCACACAGGAAAGGATTAGATACACTGCTGAGCAGTCAGTAAGGCTGTGTGCACACGCTGCGGAAAAGGTGCGGATTCATCCGCGCGGATTTTGTACAATCCGCAGGTGAAACCGCAGGTCAAAAGACCTGCGGTTTTACCTGCGGATTGCTCTGCGGTTTTGCCCTGCGGTTTTTCATCTCCTCAATGGAGGAGATGGCAAACCGCAGGAGAATCCGCAGAAAGAATTGACATGTCAATTCTTTCTGCGGATTGAAAACCGCAGATAATCCGCGCGGAAAATTCCGCACCGTCTGCACTGCGGTTTTTGATTCCCATAGGGAATCATTGTACTGTACACCGCAGCAGAAACTGCTGCGGGTCCGCAGCGGCCAAAACCGCTGCGGAACCGCAGCAAAATCCGCAGCGTGTGCACACAGCCTAACACATGATAGGATTAGACACACAGCTCAGCAGAAAGTATCACACAGGAGAGGATACTTGGGTAATCATTTAGTTAATTTGTGTTGCAAATCTGTAGTGTTGAATATATGATGTGAAATGTTTTTATGTGCAATATAATCATTATAATTTGTTATAACTAGCCACAGTTGGTTACTATGCCCAGGCAACTCTGGGATCTTCAGCTAGTCTAATATATAAAGCTCAATGTGTGTGTATGTATGTGTGTATGTCTGGGATTGGCATCTACACCATCGCAGCTACAGCCACAAAATTTTGCACAGTAACACGTCTGGACCCCGAGAGCGCCATAGGCTATGTTGTGAGGCAAAATTTTAACCCTGTGCGTTCCAATTCACCAAAAAATTTGGCCTATTATTCTTATCATTTCTATGGTGTTATCATCCTCCTGTAAATCTGGAAATAACACAATTTATTACCGTGCCAACACAGACCACCCTCTGACACAGACTGCAGGGGGAGCCCAGTATCACACAGGATAGGATTAGATACACGGCTCAGCAGTCAGTATCACACAGGATAGGATTAGATACACTGCTCAGCAGACAGTATCACACAGGATAGGATTAGATACACAGCTCAGCACACAGTATCACACAGAATAGTATGAGATACACAGCTCAGCAGACAGTATCACACAGAATATGATTAGATACATGGGTCTGCAGTCAGTATCACACAGGATAGGATTAGCTACACAGCTCGGCAGTCAATATCACACAGGATAGGATTAGATACACGGCTGAGCAGTCAGTAACACACATGACAGGATTAGGTACACGACTCAGCAGTCAGTATCACAAAGTATTGTTTAGATACACTGCTCAGCAGTCAGTATCACACAGGATAGGATTAGATACATGGCTCAGCAGTCAGTATCACACAGTATAGGATTAGATACACAGCTCAGCAGTCAGTATCACACAAGAGAGGATTAGACACACGGCTCAGCAGTCAGTATCGCACAGGATAGCATTAGATACATGGCTCAGCAGTCAGTATCACACAGGATAGGATTAGATGCACAGCTCAGCAGCCAGTATCACACAGGATAGGATTAGATGCACAGCTCAGCAGTCAGTATCACACAGGATAGGAATAGATACATGGCTCAGCAGACAGTATCTCACAGGATAAAATTATATACACAGCTGAGCAGTCAGTAACACACGATAGGATTAGGTACACGGCTCAGCAGTCAGTATCACACAGGATAGGGTTAGATACATGGCTCAGCAGATGGTATCACACAGGATAGGATTAGATACACGGCTCAGCAGTCAGTATCACACAGGATAGGATTAGATACACAGCTCAGCAATCAGTATCACACAGGATAGGATTAGATACACGGCTCAGCAGTCAGTATCACACAGGATAGGATTAGATACACGGCTCAGCAGTCAGTATCACACAGGATAGAATTATATACACGGCTCAGCAGTCAGTAACACAGTTAGCAGTCAGTAACATAGTTAATTTGTGTTGCAAATCTGTAGTGTTGAATATATGATGTGAAATGTTTTTATGTGCAATATAATCATTATAATTTGTTATAACTAGCCACAGTTGGTTACTATGCCCAGGCAACTCCGGGCTCTTCAGCTAGTCTAATATATAAAGCTCAATGTATGTGTGTATGTCCGGGATTGGCATCTACACCATCACAGCTACAGCCACAAAATTTTGCACAGTAACACGTCTGGACCCCGAGAGCGCCATAGGCTATGTTGTGAGGCAAAATTTTAACCCTGTGCGTTCCAATTCACCCAAAAAATTGGCCTATTATTCTTATCATTTCTATGGTGTTATCATCCTCCTGTAAAGCTGGAAATAACACAATTTATTACCGTGCCAACGCAGACCACCCTCTGACACAGACTGCAGGGGGAGCCCAGTATCACACAGGATAGGATTAGATACACGGCTCAGCAGTCAGTATCACACAGGATAGGATTAGATACACAGCTCAGTGCACAGTATCACACAGAATATGATTAGATACATGGTTCTGCAGTCAGTATCACACAGGATAGGATTAGCTGCTCGGCAGTCGGTATCACACAGGATAGGATTAGATACACGGCTGAGCAGTCAGTGACACATATGACAGGATTAGGTACGTGACTCAGCAGTCAGTATCACAAAGTATAGTTTAGATACACGGCTCAGCAGATGGTATCACACAGGATATTATTAGATACACTGCTCAGCAGACAGTATCACACAGGATAGGATTAGATACACAACTCAGCAGTCAGTATCACACAGGATAGGATTAGATACACTGCTCAGCAGACAGTATCACACAGGATAGGATTAGATACACAGCTCAGCACACAGTATCACACAGAATAGTATTAGATACACAGCTCAGCAGACAGTATCACACATAATATGATTAGATACATGGGTCTGCAGTCAGTATCACACAGGATAGGATTAGCTACACAGCTCGGCAGTCAATATCACACAGGATAGGATTAGATACTCGGCTGAGCAGTCAGTAACACACATGACAGGATTAGGTACACGACTCAGCAGTCAGTATCACAAAGTATAGTTTAGATACACGGCTCAGCAGATGGTATAACACAGGATAGGATTAGATACATGGCTCAGCAGTCAGTATCACACAGGATAGGATTAGATACACAGCTCAGCAGTCAGTATCACACAAGAGAGGATTGGACACACGGCTCAGCAGTCAGTATCACATAGGATTAGATACACAGCTCAGCAGTCAGTATCACACAGGATAGGATTAGATACACTGCTCAGCAGACAGTATCACACAGGATAGGATTAGATACATGGGTCTGCAGTCAGTATCACACAGGATAGGATTAGCTTCACGGCTCGGCAGTCAGTATCAGACAGGATAGGATTAGATACACGGCTGAGCAGTCAGTAACACACATGACAGGATTAGGTACACGACTCAGCAGTCAGTATCACAAAGTATAGTTTAGATACACGGCTCAGCAGATGGTATCACACAGGATAGTATTAGATACACTGCTCAGCAGTCAGTAACACACAATAGGATTAGATACACAGCTCAACAGAAAGTATCACACAGGAGAGGATTAGGTACACAGCTCAGCAGATATTATCACACAGGATAGGGTTAGATACACACATTGTTTAATAAAAGGCTCTAGAATGAGTCAAAAATAAAACACTATCGATACTTGGGTAATCGTTTAGTTAATTTGTGTTGCAAATCTGTAGTGTTGAATATATGATGTGAAATGTTTTTTATGTGCAATATAATCATTATAATTTGTTATAACTAACCACAGTTGGTTACTATGCCCAGGCAACGCCGGGCTCTTCAGCTAGTATATATGTAAAGCTGAGTGTAGAACCCCGCCCACTCCGCATAGCCACATTCACTATAATATCCCACATCATCCCATCAGCCAGAGCTACCGGACAACAACCCCTAATATCCCACATCGTCCCTTCAGCCAGAGCCACCGGACTACTACCCCTAATATCCTACATCGTCCCATCAGCCAGAGCCACTGGACTACTACTCCTAATATCTGTTGGGTACAAGTTGTAGGAAAGTTGGCAGGCAGCCAGCAGCTTCACTCTCTCCCAGCTGAATCCAGGCACGGAGCTCCACGAGGACAGAAAGACACCGGTCCCAGCTGATCGCAGTCTCCACACTGCTCCCAGCTCTGCCGAATCCTGTAGCTATGCAATGGTGAGTGAACCAAAGGGAGAATTAACAATTAAACGGGGAAAAAACTAAAAAACTCAGGAGCCTCATGCCAGAGCAGCCATCTCTCGGCGCTCCTCCTCTGGTCTGGATGAAAGGATTGATGCTGTGTCCTCATATATCAGTTTTTGTGAAGACACATTTATTCCATCCAAATCTGTCCACTTTTGGGGAAACCCAGCAGAAGTCTGGCAGCAGAGTTAAATGAATTCTACTGCAGATTTGAGGCAAGCTCTACACACAGTGGCTATTCATCTCTAAGCTCCTCAGTCTGTTCATATAAAGATCATTCATTGTGCAACACCCAAGTAGTGATCTCTGAGGCAGAGGTGATGCGCATCCTGAAGGGACTTAAGGTCAAAAAGGCACCTGGCCCTGATGGTGTATCTCCAATGTGTCTGAAAGTATGTGCTACCCAGCTTGCCCCTATACTGACAAATATATACAATGTGTCACTGAAAGAGTGCGTTGTACCTCAGTGTTGGAAAAATTCCACAATTATCCCTGTCCCCAAGAAAGTGGGATCCTCTGAGTTGAACAACTATAGACCAGTAGCACTCACATCTGTAGCTATGAAAGTCTTCGAAAGAATTATGATGTCCCACCTGATAAAATTCACGCAGAAGCTATGGGACCCGCTTCAGTTTGCCTATAAGGAGAATCGTTCGGCAAATGACACTGTCAATCTGGCACTGAAGTACATTTTGGATCATACAGATGAACGGCACTCATATGTCCGGATTCTTTTCATGGACATTAGCTCAGCGTTCAATACCATTGATCCGAATTTACTTCATAAGAAAATGGTAGCTCTTGGAGTCCCTCTCAACTTATGCTTGTGGATTTATAACTTCCTGACAGCCAGGATACAGAGTGTAAAAGTTGGACCATTCACTTCAGACACCTTGGTCACAAACATCGGGGCACCTCAGGGGTGTGTTTTGTCGCCGTTACTGTTTTCTCTCTATACGAATGATTGCATCTCTTCAGCAGACTCAGTAAAAATCTTGAAATTTGCCGATGATATGACACTGATTGGTCTCATCAGGGGAAATGCTGAAGACTTGTATCGGAGTGAGGTGGAAAGAATATGTGACTGGTGTAAAGCCAATAATCTTGTACTCAACACTAAAAAACTGCTGAGATGGTTGTGGATTTTAGGAAAGATCAACATGAGATACTTCCAATCTACATCCATGACAAAGTGGTTCTTATGGTCACAGAGACCAAATTCCTTGGTGTTATCATCTCTCATGATCTTAAATGGGGGAAAAACGTGGATGCTGTTATAAGAAAAGCACAACAGAGGATGTTCTTCCTGCGTCAGCTGAAAAGATATGGTTTGTCTAAGAATCTGCTGATCTTATTCTTTAATGCTGTCATCAGACCTGTGATTTGTTCCTCTCTGATAGTCTGGTATGGGGGAGCCACTGCGCATGACAAACTCCGCTTACAAAGGACTTTCAGAACAGCAGAGAGAATTATAGGTTCCCCCTGCCTAAAATCCAGGATCTTTATGATAAGAGTATTCGATCCCACGCATTGAAAATTTCATCCGATCCCTCTCACCCGGGACACTCCTCATTCCAACTACTCCCTTCAGGACGTCGCTTCAGAGTCCCCAAATGCAGCACCAACCGCCATATGAACAGCTTCTATCCACTCTCTGTTCAACAATTAAATCGTCATGTGTAGACTATATACTGTATCTGTCTTGTTAGATGTTACTTGTTGTATCTGTTGTTATATATTATGTTGCCTCTTTGCCACAAAGAATTCCTTGTATATATGTAATATGTACTTGGCGATAATAAATTTGATTGATTGATATCCCACATCATCCCGTCAGCCAGAGCCACCGGACTACTGCCCCTAATATCCCACATCATTCCATCAGCCAGAGCCACTGGACAACTACCACTAATATCCCTCATCATTCCGTCAGCCAGAGCCACCGGACTACTACCCCTTATAGCCCACATCTTCCCATCAGCCTGGAGTCAGAACCAGAGCGCTAAGTGTAACGGTCCTAACTTCCATACCGGGGATCGTCCCATCAGCCAGAGCCACCGGACTACTACTCCTAATATCCCACATCGTCCCATCAGCCAGAGCTACCGGACAACTACCCCTAATATCCCACATCATCCTGTCAGCCAAAGCCACTGGACAACTACCCCTAATATCCTACATCATTCCATCAGCCAGAGCCACCGGACAACTACCACTAATATCGCACATCATCCCGTCAGCCAGAGCCACCGGACTACTACCTCTAATATCCCACATCGTCCCATCACCCAGAGCCACCGGACTACTACCCCTAATATCACACATCATCCCGTCAGCCAGAGCCACCGGACTACTACCCCTAATATCACACATCATCCCGTCAGCCAGAGCCACCGGACTACTACCCCTAATATCCCACATTATTCCATCAGCCAGAGCCACTGGACAACTACCCCTAATATCCCACATCATTCCGTCAGCCAGAGCCACTGGACTACTACCCCTAATATCTCACATCATTCCGTCAGCCAGAGCCACTGGACTACTACCCCTAATATCTCACATCATCCCGTCAGCCTGGTGTCAGAACCAGAGCACTGAGTGGATTTGCCCTGACTTCCATACCAATGATCCTTTTATTAGAAGCCTGAGGTGAGAATCAGAGCGCTGAGGGATAACTTCCATACCGGAGATCCCTTTAAGAGAGGCCTGGGCTCAGTTCCAAAGCGCTAAGTGGATTTGCCCTAACTTCCATACCGGGAATCCCTTTAAGAGAGCCTGGGATCAGAACCAGAGCGCTGAGTGGATTTGCCCTGACTTGCATACCAATGATCCCTTTAATAGAACCCTGGGGTCAGAATCATAGCCCTGAAGGATGTGCCCTAACTTCATACAGGAGATCTGTTTAAGAGAGCCTAGGGTCAGTACCAAAGCATTTGAAGGCAATTGCCCTTACTTCCATACCGGATATCCCTTTAAGGAAGGCCTGGGGTCAGTACCAAAGCGCAGAGTGGATTTGCCCTAAATTCCATACCAGTGATCCCTTTAAGAGACCCTGGGGTCAGAACCACAGAGCTGAGTGGAACAGTCCTAACGTCCATACCGGAGATCCCTTTAAGAGAGGCCTGGGGTCAAAACCAAAGCGCTGGATGGATTTGCTCTGACTTCCATACCAATGATCCCTTTAAGAGGGAAAATGTACCTATATGATGGAGGATGTGTATATGGGCACCACAGGAGGGGGGGGATTCATTTCTGTCATGTGCTCTCTGCTCCTTTCAGGGGGGCAGACAATGGCTGGGAGCTTATGTTCCCAGGTATGCTAGGTTTCTCCCACCATGTCATGCTGAGGTGTTGTCAAGTGGGAAAACTTGCTCATAGCAATCAATCACAGCTCAGCTTCTTTTAACGAGCTCTGGTGAAATGAGAGATGCTTAGTGATTGGTTGCAAGGAAAACTGTTGTTCATAGCAACCAATCATAGCTCAGCTTTAGTGTTGAGCGATACCTTCCGATATCGTGAAATATCGGATTGGATCGTACCGATACCCAAAAAGTATCAGATATCGCCAATTCCGATACAGGAAACCAATGCAAGTCAATGGGACAGAAATATCGGAATTAAAATAAACCCTTTCTTTCCTTGTAGGTTAATTCTACATGAAGAAAAACAACTAAGAATAATGTAGAATGTATTGGGGGAGGTGGAGGAGACATTAAAGGCATAGAGGTTTAGCCCAATCAAATGGAATAGCAGGAATAATTTTTTTTTTAAGACATTCGGAGTTGCAAAGATATTGACTATGTTAACCTTTTTTATATTTTGTCAGGTATGTATGTTTCACTACTTCCATGCTCTTCACCTTCTTTTTTATTTCTCCCAAACTTTCTCCTTCATGATCCTCAGCAGCAGCAGATTACACCTTCCTTTCTGCCTGTCACAAAAGATTTACAACAGGATTTGTCCGCGTTCAGTTTGGCCTGCAGCAGCAGGCATTTTCCAGGGGCACCACGAGGCGGAACCCCCATACACTGCTTAGTCTTCTTCTGCTTATAATTTAGATAACATCTTTTGCTCTGATTTTTAGTCTTATGCTTAATGTTCTTCTGCTTCTTGGTCTTCTGTCTCTTGTTGTTCTGCATCTTGGTGATTGTCTTCATGTTCTTTGTCCTCTTCATCTTCTTCAGGGTCATCTTTTTGGTCTTTGGGGTGATCTTCAGGGTCGTCGTCTGCAGGGTCATCGTCTTTGGGGTCGTTGTCGTCTTTGGGGTGGTCTTCAGGGTCGTCGTCTTCAGGGTCATCGTCTTAGATGTCGTCGTCGTCTTCTTCGGGGAGGTCTTCAGGGTCGTTGTCTTCAGGGTCGTTGTCAGGGAGATCCAGAGTGATTACCAAAAACCATTTCAAAAAGCTTGAACTTGGAAATGTATCAGAAGGTTCAAAAAGGCTGAGGAACTGCCGAGAACCAGCTGACGGTACAGGAACCCGGATGGGTAGCAGAAGGAACAAGAGCCAATGGCACTACCGAGGACCAGCTGACAGTACTGGAACCCCGTTACTAAGCAGGAGGTACCTGTGCTAGAAAACACTACCAAGGACCAGCAGACGTTGCTGGAATTCGGATACCGAGATGGAGGCACCTAAGCCAAAGGCACTGCCGAGAACCAGCTGACGGTGCTGGAACCCGGAGGGGCAGCAGAAGGTACCCCTGAAAAACAACGTTGCAAGGCCGAGAATCGGACGCAGTTACCGAAACCCACAGTCCTACAGGGGGTGCTTGTCCTATTGGCACTACGGAACCAGCCTTTATTGCCACATCCCGCAGCCCACATAGGAAGCACCTAAACTGCAGGCATCATAGAGTCGGCTACCCCGACCACAACCCGACGGGACAACGTATTGGTGCCAAAGTGACGTTGACACTTCCCGGAGACAGCTGGCGTGCTGGAACCAGGCTGGGCAGGAGGGAGTACCCGTGCCAAAGACATTGCCGAGAACCAGCTGACGGTGCTGGAAACCGGAGGGGTAGCAGAAGCTACAAGAGCCAATGGCACTACCGAGGACCAACTGACGGTGCTGGAACCCGGTTACTAAGCAGGAGGTACCGGTGCTAGAAAACACTACCAAGGACCAGCAGACGTTGCTGGAACTCTGATACCGAGATGGAGGCACCTAAGCCAAAGGCACTGCCGAGAACCAGCTGACGGTACTGGAACACGGAGGGGTAGCAGAAAGTACCCCTGAAAAACAAAGTTGCAAGGCCGCGAGCCGGCCGCAGTTACCGAAACCCATAGTCCTACAGGGGGTGCTTGTCCTATTGGCACTACGGAACCATCCTTTATTGCCAGATCTTGCAGCCCACATAGGAAGCACCTAAACTGCAGGCACCATAGAGTCGGCTAACTCGACCGCAACACGACAGGACAATGTATTGGTGCCAAAGTGACGTTGACACTACCCGGAAACAGCTGGTGTGCTGGAACCAGGCTGGGCAGGAGGGAGTACCTGTGCCAAAGACACTTCTGAGCAGCAACTGGCGGTGTTGGAGCCCAGGGATTACAGAAGAAACAGAGTGTAGCCAGAGGCCTAATTGGAGCAAGTTTAAAATCTGGAGTAGTGTGAATGTGGACAGAACAGGCGAAATTGCCGGACACACAGCAGAGGATCAACTGCCGTTACAGAGCCCCACTAACACTGGAGCATGTGTTGACTGTGCAGACGGCACTTCTGAGCAGCAACTGGCGGTGTTGGAGCCCAGGGTCATTCATGGAGTAGGCTAAGGCCTAATTGGAGGAAGTTTAAAATCAGTTGTAGTGAGAATGTGGAGGGAGCAGGAGATATTGCCGGACACACAGTAGGGGAGCAGCTGGCGTTACTGAACCCCACTAACACAGGAGCTAGTGTTTTTCTCTGTGCAGACAGCACTTCTGAGCAACAACTGGCGGTGTTGGAGCCCAGGGTCAATCATGGAGTAGGCTGAGGCCTAATTGGAGCAAGTTTAAAATCAGTTGTAGTGTGAATGTGGAGGGAGCAGGAGATATTGCCGGACACACAGCAGCGGAGCAGCTGCCGTTACTGAACCCCACTAACACAGGAGCTAGTGTTTTTCTCTGTGCAGACGGCACTTCTGAGCAACAACTTGCGGTGTTGGAGCCCAGGGTCAAACATGGAGTAGGCTGAGGCCTAATTGGATCAAGTTTAAAATTAGTTGTAATGGGAATGTGGAGGGAGCAGGAGATATTGCCGGACACACAGCAGGGGAGCAGCTGAAGTTACTGAACTCCGCTAATACAGGAGCTAGTGTTTTTCTCTGTGCAGACAGCACTTCTGAGCAACAACTGGCGGTGTTGGAGCCCAGGTTCAATCATGGAGTAGGCTTAGGCCTAATCTGAGCAAGTTTAAAATCAGTTGTAGTGTGAATGTGGAGGGAGCAGGAGATATTGCCGGACACACAGCAGGGGAGCAGCTGGCGTTACTGAACCCCACTAACACAGGAGCTAGTGTTTTTCTCTGTGCAGACGGCACTTCTGAGCAGCAATTGGCGGTGTTGGAGCCCAGGTTCAATCATGGAGTAGGCTGAGGCCTAATCTGAGCAAGTTTTAAAATCAGTTGTAGTGTGAATGTGGAGGGAGCAGGAGATATTGCCGGACACACAGCAGGAGAGCAGCTGGCGTTACTGAACCCCACTAACACAGGAGCTAGTGTTTTTCTCTGTGCAGACGGCACTTCTGAGCAGCAACTGGCGGTGTTGGAGCCCAGGGTCAATCATGGAGTAGGCTAAGGCCTAATTGGTAAACAGCACAAACCCAGTAAATAGTAACGGCAAAAACTCAAATTAGAATCCATAAACAACAAGAATAAGTATAAATTGCCCAAAAATTAACAATTTTATTGAATACAAAGATAAAAATTACACACAAGGGTGACTGCTATCCAAAGCAGGAGCCATATTGCACTAGTGCCCGATTAACCAAATGCAAATACAGATATAAAACAATTACAAATATTGATCAGAGTGGTATGTAATTTGCTACATCTAGCTTAATGGCCAAAAGAGAACAGCGCGAATGCTACTGAACTCACAGTACTTTCCACAGTGGATATACACATGACCACTCCGTGATCACATATCAGTTACTGAAGGAGCCCAAACATGAGCACTATGTATAAAGCAAATGTAAAAACATACTAACAATATGGTACGGACACTTACAAGTTGTAAGTAATGGCGCTGGCTTCCCACTCGCGAGTGGGAAGCCAGCGCCATTACTTACAACTTGTAAGTGTCCGTACCATATTGTTAGTATGTTTTTACATTTGCTTTATACATAGTGCTCAAGTTTGGGCTCCTTCAGTAACTGATATGTGATCACGGAGTGGTCATGTGTATATCCACTGTGGAAAGTACTGTGAGTTCAGTAGCATTCGCGCTGTTCTCTTTTGGCCATTAAGCTAGATGTAGCAAATTACATACCACTCTCTGATCAATATTTGTAATTGTTTTATATCTGTATTTGCATTTGGTTAATCGGGCACTAGTGCAATATGGCTCCTGCTTTGGATAGCAGTCACCCTTGTGTGTAATTTTTATCTTTGTATTTTTGTATTCAATAAAATTGTTAATTTTTGGGCAATTTATACTTATTCTTGTTGTTTATGGATAAGGCCTAATTGGATCAAGTTTAATATCTGATTTTGGGATGAATGTGGAGGGAGCAGGAGATATTGCCGGACACACAGCAGGGGAGCAGCTGGCGTTACTGAACCCCACTAACACAGGAGCTATTGTTTTTCTGTGCAGATGGCACTTCTGAGCAGCAACTGGCAGTGTTGGAGCCCAGGGATTACAGTTCAGGTGGTAAAAACATGAACACAACAGGAGACCTGGATACTGTTGCCAACTAATTATTTATTCTGGAAGAGGGCTGGCAAATTCCGGCGAGATCCAGGCCTTGTTCATTTTCAGAAAAGTCAGCTGGTCAATGTTATCGGAGGATAGTCGCGTGCGATGGTCTGTTGGTACACCACCTGCGGCACTAAAGATGCGTTCCGATAATACACTAGCAGCAGGGCAAGCCAGCACCTCCAATGCATACTGGCTAAGCCCTGGCCATGTATCCAGCTTATAGACTCAAAACTTTCTTGAAGGGGGAAGAGCCATCTGGGAGTATACTGAGAGGGCAAGACATGTAGTCTGTCACCATCTGACGGAAATGTTGCCTCCTGCTGACTGGAGCCGTCTGTGATGGTGTAGACAATTGTGGCGGACACACAAAACTTTGCGACATTTGGGCCATAGTGGTCTTGCCTTGTACTGAGGCGCTGCCTCTTTGTGCTGAGTTTCCTCCACTGCCTCGACGCACAGAGCTGCTTTGTAAAGCACTAGCACTGCTGTCGGGTGGAATGGAAAACATGATGGAATGCACCAGTGTGTCTTGGTACTGCTGCATTTTACGCTCCCGGTTCAACGGTGTTATGAGGCTTTGTAAGTTGTACCGGTAGCGAGGATCTAGGAGGGTGTACACCCAATAATCAGCCATGTTGAGAATGTGAGCGGTCGTTTCTCAGGCACTGCAGCATGAAATCAACCATGTGCTGCAGACTCCCAACAGGCCAAGAAGCGCTGTCCCTTGCTTGAGGCGTCATCTCTGCCTGCTCTGCATCACCCCACCCTCGCTCTGCATACTGACTACTAGAGCATTGTGTACCTCCCTCCTCTGGAGAGATGACTTCCTCCTCCATTGACTCCTCCTCATCCTCACAAAGTGTCCCCTGCCTAGGCCTTTGTGAGGAACCACGTTGCGCAGACTGCCCAGAAGCAGATGGCATTTGTGACTCCTCATCCTCCACCTCTTCCAAAACATCCTCCCTTAGTGTTTACAGTGTTTTTTGAAGCAGGCAGATAAGGGGGACAGTCACACTGACTAGTGCATCATCTGCACTCACCATCCGCGTGGAATCATCGAAGGCACGCAAAACGTGGCAGATGTCCTTCATAGAGGCCCAGTCAGTGGTGGTGAAGTGTGACCGGCGCACAGTGCGACTTGTTTGCGCCTGATGCAGCTGGTAATCCATTTCTGCTGCCTGCTGCTCACACAACCGCTCCAACATATGTAACGTTGAATTACACCTGGTGGGTAGGTCTCATATGATGCGATGTTCCGGAAGGCGGAATCGACGCTGCAGAGCTGCAATGCGCGATTTTGCCATGCTGGAACGCCGCAAATGAGTGCACTCTATGCGGACCTTGTGTAGCAGTGCATCAAGATCCGGATAGTCCCTCAAAAAACTCTGCACGACCAAGTTAAGCACATGTGTCAGACATGGGATGTGAGTGAGGTTGCCTAGGCCCAGAGCTGCCACAAGATTTCGGCCATTGTCACACACTACCAAGCCTGGCTGGAGATTCGCTGGCACAAACCACACGTCGCTCTCCTGCTTGATGGCATTCCAGAGCTCCTGCGCTGTGTGGCTTCTATTCCCCAAAGAAATTAATTTCAGTACAGCCTGTGGACGTTTGGCCACGGCTGTGCTCATATTGGTTGTAACAGGTAAGCGTTCACGGGTCCATGTGGAGGTAGACCATGACGGCTTCTGCAGCGCTGATTCTGAGGAACTGGAGTATGAGGAGGAGTCAATGTGTACAGACTGGATTCCTGCAATCATTGTAGTTGGCAGAACACGTACAGCGCCACTCTCAAGATCTGTACCCGGCTCCACAACATTTACCCAATGGGCAGTGAGGGAAAGTTATCGTCCCTGTCCATGGTTACTGGTCCACGCATCGGTGGTCAGGTGGACCTTGCTACTGACGGCGTTTAGTAGCGCATGTTTAATTTTTCCCTCCACATGCTTTTGCAGGGCAGGGACGGCTTGCCTGCTGAAATAAAAGCAGCTGGGCACATTGTATTGTGGGACTGCCAATGCCATGAAGTTACGGAAGGTGTCAGTCTCCACCAGCCTGAACGAGAGCATTTCAAGGGCCAATAGTTTTGCAATGCCAGCATTCAGAGCCTGTGCTCGGGGATGGTTTGCCGAGTATGGCCACCTTTTCTCCCATGCCTGTGCTACCGATGGCTGTAGAGTGGCCTGGGAGTGTGAGGATGACAGGGATTGTGGTGCTGTGGGTGTAATTACACTGTCTCTGTACAACGGTGCCAGAGGTTCTTCCATGGCGATCCTGTGAGGAAGCCGAACCAGCTGTGTGTGAGCTGGAGGAAGAGGCTACAACATGAGCTGAAGAGGTGGTAGAAGGTGCTGTAGGTTGGCCTACGTCTTCTGTGTGTCTTTGTAACTCCACCACGTTCTGGGTCCACACATGTTTCCACATATTTGTGGTATTGAGGTTGCTGACACTTTTCCCTCTTTTGACTTTCTGATTACACAACTTGCATTTGACAAAGCAAATGTCATCTGCAACTGTCAAAAAAGGACCACGCACTGCAAGTTCTGGGAGCACCCGTTTTGGGTTTTGGAAGAGGAATGCTCCTAATGGGTGCCGAAGTGGAGGCGACAGGCAACCAAGTCTGCCCCCTCCCTCTCCGTCCTACAAAGCTGCGCATAAAGGACTGTTCCCTGTTAAAACTGGGGGATGCTGAGTCACTGGTGCCCGCAGCAGGCACAGAATCCCCACGTCCTCTCCCTGCTGAAACTCCACACCCACAACCACGTGCCTTACTCCCTGCCTTCTTAATCTTGGTCGACTGATAAAGATAGGCAGAAAAGTACTAAGTGCTTAGTGTGCTTATTCCTGAACAGCTGCTAACAGGTATAAGAAACACTAATTTTATAAAGTGTGTGGACTACACTTTAATATGAGCTAATGTGGTCTACACAACTGTAGAGTGGAGTGTTTGGTGAACTTTATTTACGTGTTTTTTTTTTTTTTTCAAAAAAACAAAACACAAAGGATGTGACCAAAGATGTAAAAGCGATAGTATTACAAACTTTTTGGAGCTATTACAATGCAGGAAGGTAACCTACAATGCAATAGATGAGGCTCCAAAAAATAGGCTAATACAAATCTGGCTGGGGCTGCAGGGCACAAGCCAGCAAAAGGCTCCTCTATCTACTCCTATATAGTGTTTGCAACCAATCTAGCTGGATACAGATAGAAGCACACTAATAGGAGAAATTCAGGAAAAATAAGCAGCACTAAAGCAAAAAAGGACAATGTATGAGGCAGTGACGCACGCTGAGCGGACTACAACCAGAGGTGGCTGCAGAACACACTACAGCGTGAGCTGCACTCATACACAGAGACCTCACAGACAGCCGTGAACAGTGCAGAGAACTGTGCACTAGCACTGAAAGGCTGCAGAAAGGCTCCGCTATCTACTCCTATATAGTGTTTGCAACCAATGTAGATGGATACGGATAGATGCACACTAATAGCAGAAATCAGTAAAAATGAGCAGCAATAAAAAAAAAATATGTATGAGGCAGTGACGCACGCTAAGCAGCCTACAACCAGAGGTGGCTGCAGAACACACTACTCCGTGAGCTGCATTCACACACACAGACTTTGCAGACAGCTGTGAACAGCGCTGCAAGGCAAAAGAAAGTTTCACACATGGGTTGCTAAAGTAGCCTGGGTAAAGCACAATATAGCAAATCGCTATCTCTAACTGTCCCTCAGAGTCAGAAGAGCAGCGTCCTGTCCCTAACTGAATTCACAGCAGAGTGAACCCAAAATGGCGGCGGCTTTTATAGTGCATCATTACATCATTTCAGCAGCCAATCTCAGCCATGCCATTAGTTAGCATGCCTACATGCCTAACAGGATGTGCCCACACTTCTTAAGATTCCTCATTGGCTGAATCAAATCAAACTGGCTCATAGCATAATGGGAACTTCCGATTCCGGTATTCGATATGCAAAAAGTATCGGAACTCAGTATAGGAATTCCGATACCGCGAATATCGGCCGATACCCGATATTTGTGGTATCGGAATGCTCAACACTACTCAGCTTCTTTTGAACAGCTCTGTTGAAATGAAAGATGCTTCGTGATTGGTTGGTGATACACACATTCAGTTTTATATATAGAGATGGGGCAAATGGGAGGTGATTTGGATTTTTACGGTATATTTTTTTTAATATTTTTAAAAACTTTTTTTTTTACTTTTTGCATGCTTCAATAGTCTCCATGGCAGACTAGAAGCTGCCACAACCCGATCTCCTCTGCTTCACACAGGTGATGATCAGATCGCCTGTATATAGCAGAAATGCTCACTTGCTATGTGCGTCGACAAGCGGGCAGGGATCATAAACCTGTGGTTGTCATGCCGACCCATCGATGACTCGTGATCATGTGATGGGGTCACCAATGGGCGGGATTAGTGACGTGCTTCACATTAAATGCTGCTGTCAGCTATTGACAGCGGCATTTAATGAGTTAACAGCTGCGGGTGGATCGCAATTCCATCGGCGGCCTTTAGGGGCACATGTCAGCGGGATAAGTGCAGCCTTGAAAGGATTTTTAAGAAAAGGCCATTCACAAACTTGGGGGAGATTCGCAAGGAGTGGACTGCTGCTGGAGTCATTGCTTCAAGAGTCACCATACACAGAAGTATCCAGGACATGGGCTACAAGTGTCGAATTTCTTATGTCAAGCCACTCTTGACCAATAGAAGCGTCTTACCTGGGCCAAGGAAAGAAAAGAACTGGACTGTTGCTCAGTGGTCCAAGGTGTTGTTTTCAGATGAAAGTAAATTTTTCATTTCATTTGGAAATCAAGATCCCAGAGTCTGGAGGAAGAGTGGAGAGCCACACAATGCAAGCTGCTTGAGGTCTAGTGTGAAATTTCTACAATCAGTGATGGTTTGGTGAGCCATGTCACCTGCTGGTGTAGGTCCACTGTGTTTTATCAAAACCAAAGTCAGAGCAGCCGTCTACCAGGAAATTTTAGAGCACTTCATGCTCTCTGCCAACAAGCTTTTTGGAGATTGAAATTTCAGCTCCAGCAGGACTTTGCTCCAGGACGGGACTATGGGGGGTCTTCATATGGCTCTGATTAGGTTTTCATCTGTATGGCTTCTGACAGGTCACTGATCCTTCAGTGACCTACCCCCTATTTTGCATAATGAATATTATACAGGTGTTTCTAACAAAATTATGATATCATCAAAAAGTTCATTTATTTCAGTTCTTCAATACAAAAAGTGAAGCTCGTATATTACATAGTCATTACAGTGATCTACTTCAAGTGTTTATTTCTGTTAATGTTGATGATTATGACTACAGCCAATGAACACTCAAAAGTCATTATCTCAGTAAATTACAATACTTTATAACACCAGCTTGAAAAATTATTTTAAAATCCGAAATGTTGGCCTACTAAAATGTATATGTCGAGTAAATGCAATCAATACTTGGTCGGGGCTCATTTTGCATCAATTACTGCATGTCACGATCTCTACTCTGTTCCTGTCTGATATGTTACTTTGTCTAGGGGTTGTGCTGGGTTTGTGCTGCATCACCTGTGTTCACTTTCCTTGATTAGTCTTCTACTTTAGCACGCTAGCTCCTTCACTCTGTCAATCGTACACTTGCTGTTGCCTGTGTAAGTCTGATCACTCTGTGCTCTGCACCTGACCCAGCCTGACTTTATTTCCTTTCTGGACTTAGACTATTTGCATGTGACCTGACTTCTCTTTTGCCTGCTCCCTGTAAACTATATTGCCTTACTGGTTTTCCTGACCCCAGCTCGTGAATTAGATTTCGTCTCTGACTACCCCTTGTTGTACTGCGCCATTTCCTGGACCTGACCTCGGATCGTTTGACCTCCCTTTACTTATCCAATAAATAATTACTATCTGTTATAGTAGTCTTTCTCTCCATTTTTGGGACTTATTACTATAGTGACTCGCGTCACACTGCATCAGTGCGGTGTGGCATGGCGGCGATCAGCCTGTGGTAATGTTGAAATGTTATGGAAGCCAAGGTTGCTTTGATAGCAGCCTTCAGGCCGTCTGCATTGTTGGATCTGGTGTTTCTCATCTTCCTCTTGCTAATACCCCATAGATTCACTATGGGGTTAAGGTCAGTCGAGTTTGCTGGCCAATCAAGCACAGTGATACTGCTGTTTTTAAAACAGGAATTGGCACTTTTGGCAGTGTGGACAGGTGCCAAGAACTGCTGGAGAATGAAGTTTCCATCTCTAAAAAGCTTGTCGGCAGAGCGAAGCCTGGTAGATGGCTGCGCTGACTTTGGTCTTAATAAAACACAGTGAACCTACACCAGCAGATGACATGGCTCCCCAAACCATCACTGATTGTGGAAACTTAACACTAGACCTCAAGCAGCTTGGATTGTGTGCCTCTCCACTCTTCCTCCAGACTCTGGGACCTTGATTTCCAAATAAAATGCAGAATTTACTTTCCTTGTGGAGTGTGTCAATGACTGCCTTCTGGACATCTGTCAAGTCATCAGTCTTCCCTGTGATTGTGGAACCTACTGAAATAGACTAAGTGACATTTTTAAATGCTTAGAAAGCCTTTGCAGGTGTTTTTTGTTAATTTTTCTAATTTACTGAGATAATGACTTTTGGGTTTTCATTGGCAGTAATCCATAATCATCAACATTGTGAGAAATAAACACTTGAAATAGATCACTGTGTAATGACTCTATAACATATACGAGTCACTTTTTGTATTGAAGAAATGAAATAGATTAAGTTTTGTTGATATTCTAATTTTGTGAGAAGCACCTGTATATGGACAATGTTCATGTGTGAGTCTTCAGCAAATGTAGATCAGACTAAACGCTGACTTGCTAAAGTCAATTAGCCAATTCACGTTTGATTGATGAAATAAGTTTTACATAGTATGTCTAAATACAGCCTTTCTGCAAATGTTCATCTCATTTTAAGTTATCAGATTTTAAAATGAATCTCTTCAAGTACATCCCATGTGTGCAGGTGTATAGAGAAGGCTAAGCAGCTGAGCCAAACTTCTGATAGAACAGGCACCTGAATCTAAGGCTAAGTTCACACGTAGCGGAACTCTCGCGGAAATTACCGCGAGAGTTCCAGAATTCCATTCCGCTGGAAAATCGCATTTTAAATTCCCGCGATTTTCCCGCGGAAAAGCTAGCATTTTGCAAGCGTAATTAGCTTGCAAAATGCTAGCGTTTTCCAAGCGATCTGTAGCATTGCTTGGAGAACTGATTGACAGGTTGGTCACACTCGTCAAACATAGCGTTTGACAAGTGTGACCAACTTTTTACTACTGAGGCCGCCTATGCAGCATCAGTAGTAAAAGATAAAATGTAAAAAATAATAAAAGAAATAAAAAATGGTGTTATTCTTACCTTTCCGACGTCCCGCGCAGCCTTCCCGCCTCTCTCCACGCTCTCGTTCCCAGTAATCCTTTGCGAAAATGCCCGCGATGACATCCGTTCTCGCGGGATCGCGACGTCTCGCGCTAATTCGCGATGACGTCGCGCGAATGACCGCGAGACTTCGCGATCCCGCGAGAACGGACGTCATCGCGGGCATTTTCGCAAAGGATTACTGGGAACGAGAGCGTGGAGAGAGGCGAGAATGCTGCGCGGGACGTCGGAAGGTAAGAATAACACCATTTTTTATTTTAAATTCTATTTTTTACAGGGATATGGTACCCAAAGCCCGGAGGACAGTCTCCTCTTCTCCGGACCGTGGGTACCATCCGCAATTGTTCTGCTTACTTTTCGCATGGTGTGCACAGCCACATGCGGGAAGTAAGCGGAACAATGCATTCCTATGGGTGCGGGATCGCCGTGATTCTGCAAAATTAATGAGCATGCTGCGTTTTTTACCGCAAAGCGATTCCGCCGCGGTAAGAACCGCAGCATTAGCACAGCATTGCAGAATCCCATAGGAATGCATGGGATGCTTATTTTTCATGTTTTCACGGCAAAATCGCGTGGTAATGCGAAAAAAACGCCACGTGTGAACTCAGCCTAACTGCAACAATCAGAAATAGTTAAAACCAGTGATCAGACCTATTTGTATGCTGCTTTCAATTTCTAACACTCAAACTTAAGTGGTTCTAAACTGTGTGGGCAAATTGCCAAATGCCCCCTCCCTCACCCCCTCAATCTCCATGACACAACTGCAGGGTGCCCATAGGTTACCTACTAAAGACCCCAAACGCCATATTGGGCTGAGTCTGAGAGTGATAGATCTTTTTTTTTTTCAATAAAAATATTGCAATACCAAATAATTTCATTTTATATTGCGAGGAATAGCAGTTCCAAGTCCCTTAGAAGGACAAAAAAGTGTTAACATTTTTTTTAAGAAAGAAAATTGAAAAACTGTTAGTTTAAATTAAAGTTAACAAAGCAAGCATATTTAATTTTGTCACATCCGTAATAGTCAGATCTATGAAAATATAGAATAAATTAACCCCTAAAAAATATCAAAATATGCCTCCAACAAATGCAATTAAAAGCAATCACAACTTACCCTATAATGATACTAAAAAAGATTACAGCTTGCCCTGCAAAAAAGATGTGCTCATACATATCTTAAGTTCTTAATTTTCTAAAACCATGGATGTATGGAAGTACAAAAAAAAACTATATATGTTTGGTATTGAGAGAATTTTTCTGACCTGCAGAATCATATTGCCATTTTTACTACACAATGAAGAAAACCTATAAACAAAACTCAAACAATGGAGGGATTGTATTTATTTCTCACCATCTCACCCCACTCTAAAGTTTTTTCTTTTTTTAACATTATATGATAAAACTAGCTGAAGAGCCTGGCGCTGCCCGGGCATAGTAACTAACTGTGGTTAGTTATAACAAATTATAATTATCCTCCATCCCATAGTCCCGTGCCCATATACCCATCATACATATCCACAATCCCATAGGCCCGTGCCCATATACCCATCATACATATCCTCCATCTCATATTTGAGTGCCCATATACCCATCACACATCCTCCATCCCATAGTCCCATGCCCATATACCCATCATACATATTCTCCATCCCATAGTCCCATGCCCATATACCCATCAAACATCCTTCATCTAATAGTCCAATGCCCATATACCCATCATACATATCCTCCATCCCATAGTCCCGTGCCCATATACCCATCATACATATCCTCCATCCCATAGTCCCGTGCCCATATACCCATCATACATATCCTCCATACCATAGTCCAGTGCCCATATACCCATCACACATCCTCCATCTCATAGTCAACCATTATGACATCATAATGAGCGGTGAGGCTTGCAACCTATGATGACATCAGCGTCGCCATGGCAACCATTGTGACATCATAATGAGGGGTGGGGCTTGATACGCATACACTGTTTCCCCATTATGTAGATAGGGGCATTATGACATCATAATGAGGGGCGGGGCTTGACACACACACATTTTCCCCAGTATGTAGATAGGGGCAAAATTGTTTGGTGAATTGGAACGCGCAGGGTTTAAATTTCATTAAAAAAAGGTTATGACCCTTAGGAGAATTGACAGAAAAAAAGGAAACACAAAAAATTAAAAATGGCTCCAACACGACGGGTAAAAACTCTTAGGCCGGGGTCACACTAGCGATTAAATCGGACGAATGCAATGCGATAAAAAATCGCATTGCATTTGTCCCAATGTTATTCTATGGTGCTGCTCCCATCATGCGTTTTTCTATCGGATCCGTTCCTCGGACCGAGACAATCGTAGCATGCTGCGATTGTCACCGATTTTTGGATCGGATTCGACAATGCAAGTCTATGGATGCGATTAAAAATCGCATTGAAAACGCACCACACTTGTGACTTGCGATCAAATCGCAAGACTTCTCCAGGTCATCATGAAAGAGCATCATGCATTGGCATTGGATGTCAGTTTGATGCTTAGATGCGAATAAAATTGGTTCATTGCCGGAAAATGGGATGACAGACGGATCTCTGGACAAGAAATCTTTGTGCGATTTCATACCGTTAAAATCGGACGGATTTTTTTATTCGTTGAGTGTGATTCCAGCCTTATTCTTGTTTAGGTGCTTTTTGTCAAATAATCCACGCTACCCTTCTGATGTCATGTGTTGCCGATCACTTCTTTTAGGTTCATTGGAAGAACAGTTTCGTAAAGCAACTCTTGAGGTGGATGTTTTGCAAGACCATCTTGGTAAGTTCTCAGTGGACTTTCTAATGTGTTCTCTTCATCTTCTGTATCGATAGCGTGGTTACCATGGCCACTCATGATCAACCACAACCTCATGATCAGCCATCTTTAGTGGTCTGTTAGGCTGTGCTATATCAAGGTCTAACTCTTCTTTTGTCAGTGTTATGCTATGTTTTGCAGTTTATTAGACCAGTGATCAGACTAATTTTTCTGATACTTTGACTCAGGAACAAATGTGAACAATTCGTATGGGTATATAGAGTGTTTTAGGTATAAGTAATATTAAGTATATTTGTACACAAAGAATTGGACAAATGGGAGGGGTTAGGCACTAAAAATCGTTTAGAGATCAAATAGAAAAAGAGATGGAAAGAAGGACCATGTAGCAGTATAGTAATATAATATACGGTACTTTGGGGTTTCTATCTAAATCTCCAAGTGACGTGATTCAGATGAAACCCCCGAGGGATCCATTCACTACAATGAGGCAATACCATAAAGTATAAATGACAAACATCAAATGTTGAGGATAGTGTGAATCAAAGATATAAAAGCAACAACCAATGAAAGCATCAAAAGTAGATCCACATCCTTCAACATATACTCCAGTCAGAATAAAGACCAATTGTCAACAATGTAGGGAAGGGGCCAAAAGTCCAGATAAGAAAATAGAAGGTTTATGTCAAAACTTTACAAAAATTTATTAAATACATGTGTCTATGCAAATACAGAGGTATGGATTGGTAGGGGATAAAATTGTGACATGTTTACATATTGCACATGCAAGGGGCGTGTGGGATCGTATAGCTATTTGGTTACATCACAAACGTATTAACTAGTACCCAGTGGAAGAAGGAGCTATCTCCGAAACGTGTGTCGTTTCCCCTGGCTCCCTCTGGGTGAATCAGGTGATTAGTGATTTTGAGCAATTTCTAAAAAGATTTTCTCTCTATCATGCAATTATGCTGTTACTACTCACCCTACCAATCCATACCTTTGTATTTGTATAGGCATATGTGCATTTAATAAAGTTTTGTAATCTTTTGACATAGACCTTCTATTGTCTTATCTGACCTTTTGGCCCCTTCTCTACTATAATGCAGCAGCAGAGTTACTCTGGACTCCATCTGGCCTCTGTGCAGTGTTGTCCTTCTTTTCAGAAGTGCACAAAACTGTGGCGGACCACGCTTTTATGCAAGCCTAAAAATATGAACACCACCGAATCACAGTGTCCACAGTGCCTCCATCTTCCTCATTATAGGGAATCTCCTGCCAGGGGTTATGTCTGAATCACGTATTTCAGAAATTTACATGGAAACCACAGTGTAAGTGCTCAGCGCAGAGCGCAGGATAAATGTGCGCCAAGCCTTACTGTGATCTTTGGGAGGCAGAATGAAAAATCAACATCAGGTGGAGAAATTATATTTTTTTTATTAGATGAATTTATTCTTCGGGTAGGTGCGATTACAGGAATACCAGATTTATTTTCTGTTTGGCTGCTGTCACACACTAAATAACACTTTTTATTGCAAAAACTAGATTTTGCATCGCCATATTTTGAGAGCTATAATTTTTCCTCATTTCTGCAGACATGCAGCGCGGCTTCATTTTTGCAGGATGATTTGACGTTTTTATTGGTACCATTTTCAGTCACATCAATTTTTGATTGATTTCTATTCCGATTTTTGGGTTGCAGAATGAACAAAAACCAGCAATTCAGGAATTGTTTTTTGGGGGGGGGGGATTTTTTGTGCTGTTCTCCGTGTGGTAAACTATTTGATAGAAAAATGTTATTTTTGCATTGCTTTATTGTGAGAGCTATAACTTTTTTGTTTTTCCTGCTGTTGGAGCTGTATGGCAGATGACATTTTCAGCTATACCATTTTGTTTACATTCGTCTTTTTAATTATGTTTTATTCCAATTTTGTTCGTCGATATGATGAAAAGCATAGTTTTTTTCCCTTTTTTTACAGTATTCCCTGAAGGGGATAACTAGTGGGACAGTTTTATGGGGCATGTCGTCCCGGATGCGGTGATTTCAAATTAATACTTTTTAGTTTTTTGAGGGTTTTCTTTTTACATAGAAGTTCAGTATAATATATATTTTTTTTTTTATTATTTCTGATTTTTTTTAACATTTTTACAATTTTTACTTTTTTTTTGCTTTGTCTAACTATGTGACTTTCACCAGCCTGATCACTGTTATAATAATCCATTGTGAACACATAAAATATATATCTCATGGGAATCAGAAAATATTGTGAACATGTAAATCCCCTAAAAGCCAAATTTATTCAAAAATGCATTAAAAAACACGTATCTCAGTGAATCATTGGCAAATGCCACAAATGAGAAAAGACCTATTCTGGGATGCTACACAGCCCTACATTAAGGCTTTCTGATACCTTCCTGGCCATGGAGGTTAGCACCCTAAAAGTACGAATTTTGGCGCCTCCACTCAACGAGGACTGTCCCTCACTCCCCTACCAATCCCTAATAAGACAGGAGGGAAAACAATAATCAGATAGTACAGAAATGAATATTCAAAATGCCCTAGGCTAATGCAGGACCCCAGACAAATATCATAAATACATAAAACTATAATACCTCCGCATCATGATCACCCATGACCAACTGATATGTCAAAAAACACTGATAAAGATCAGCCCCCCTCAGGGGTATATAATCAATTCAAATAGAATAAAGAGGGTCACTTATCATGTGCAGGTAGCCCCGACGCGTTTCTCCGCCTGTAGCGATTCATCAGGAGGAATAATCAGTATTAGTGATGTCCATAGCCGATACCCAGATGATGCTTGATGGTACCGGAGGTCATGAAAAAGTGGATTTAAATAACCCCCATGATACACTGCCACAGATTGGCCCCACCCACCGTCCGGTGGTTAAATCACATATGAGAAGGCAACAATGGTAGCGCCAATATGTCCACATGATAGTGATAAGCTAATGCAGCCACATACCCTCAGCGTCATCAAGTTTGTCCCACGTCATTTCCACCGCCCAAAATACAAAACAGGCGAGAGAGCCACAGCGTGCGTTCCACAGTGGAGCACATCTAAGATGGCACCAGAGCTTCCGGTTCTAGCAATCACACTCTAGATCAATACCTTCTATACCGGCCTTCAAACAACACACTCCCACCCTCCAATACAAGGGGCAAGAACAGGCAGTGTGCACTTCATGGCAGGGCACACCAAAAATGGCGCCGGACCTTCCGGTCTTCATATTGATAGCCCCACCTCCGGGGTTGCCATGGGGAAACAGGACGCTAACTCCTGAGTACGGCGCATGATATTCCTGTACAAAAGACGTCATATCCGCTCTCACCCGTTGCCATAGGGATGAGAATCGGCGAAGGAAATCTAAATATGCCGCTAATTTCTAGCGGCAAAATTCTCAAGTTAAATTAGATTAACCCTAAAAGCACATATTAATATACCAAATGTCTTTTGTTGGGAAAACCTTATTGGGGACAGAAATATTATTATTATTCAATATACTAATAAGATAAATAGATATCCCTTACAATGCAGCATATGCCATACAAGCATACTTCGATATGCCATACAGATAGAAACCCCTATCAATCAAATGTTTGGGGAACATTAGCCAAATCAGGAATCCTTTTGTTATATTATTATATAAAACAGGTATATGACATGCACTCATTCATCCCATCAGGGGAGAGGGACTGCAACCTGAAAATCCACTCACACTCCCGTCTCAAAATGATATTATCCAGGTTACCTCCCCTCGTTCTCGGCTTGATTAGTTCAATCATAGTGAAGGAGATGTCGCTCACACAGCCCTGATGTACAGCATTCATGTGTCTTGCGACAGGGGTATCTCTTTTATTCTTGATATCCCCCAAGTGCTCCCCCACGCTCACCCTGAGTTCTCTTGTGGTCTTACCCACATAATCCATGGGACACATGCACGTAGCCTTATAAACCAAACCTGTAGATCTACAGTTCCCAAAGTCTCTGATGCAGAAGGATCTACCATTATGTGAGCTAGTAAAGATTTTACAATGCAGCATATTTTTGCACCTGGAACAATTCCCACATTTGAAGTCATCATCCAGAGCCACTGAGAAAGGGAATTCCCAAGGGGCAGTTCCTAAGGATTCGAAGGAACTGCTCTGACCTGAGTACCTTTAGAAGGCAATCTAAAGATCTGTACAATAGGTTCAGGATGAGGGGATATCCCCCACAGATCCTGAATAGACCACAGCACGAAGCACAATTAGCGGACAGACATTCCCTGCTTCAGAAAAAAAACGGTGCGTTTTTGTGGTGTTTTTTCTGCACGGAATTGGCCCAAAAATGCTAGGGAATCCTAATGCCAGCAAAGTCAATGAAAATACTGAATTGCTGTGCACATAATCAGTATTTTTCCCTTCAGAATTTGTGTTGCTTTTATATCCGCATCAGTGACTGCTCTCAAAGTCATCAGGATCGTCGTGAGACATTATGGATTATCTCTTCACTTCAGACAGGTGAGAAATATGGTAGTTTATTATTTAATTCATTTACAGGGGACATTTGCTTTAGTATAATGGGCGATGACGTGAGTATGGTTTAATTTAGAGTCAATAAAGGAGTCTGTCATTTGTTCAAATAAAGGACTTTATTCTGAGTGTGTGGTTTTTCGTACAATATCACTATAGGGTTAATAATGGGGGCGTCTTATAGACACCTCTCCATTACTAATCTCTGGGCTTGATGTCACCTGACAATACAAAGGTGACATCAACTCCCCCAACTGTCACCCCACTTGCCACCGTGCCAAGGCAAGTGGGACGAGCGAGGCTAAGTGCCAGAATTGGCGCATCTTATTGATGCACCATTTCTGGGGTGGCTGAGAGCTGATATTTTTTAGTCTGGAAGGGAGCCAATGTCCATGGCCCCTTCCTAGCCTATAAATATCAGCCCACAGCTGTCTGCCTAGCCTTTGCTGGTTATTAATTATTGGAGACACTGTGTCATTTTTTGGGGGTCCCCCATTTTAATAACAAGTAAAGGTAAAGTATACAGCTGTGAGCTGATATTAATAGCTGGGAATCTTCAAGTGTATTACCCCCATCCCAGTGTAGGTGAACTGTGAAAAGCAAACTTTTATAATTTGAAGCCGCTAGGGCTATACTAAGCAACCAAAAAGGGGTAACAAACAGTTGTCCTCGCAGGGACTCAGTACAACCAAACACTATTTGAAAAGAACACGACTAACCCGGCCGAGGCCGGTTACTATGGGGCCATGGTATGGCCGTCTACGGGTCCTTATACTCTATAATGTCACTTATCCGTCCTGACGTCCCTCGGTGTCTCTGTGGAAGATGCGTTGCTGATGAAGCTGCTTTGGCGTCTTTGATAAGGATGCTCTGGCGTCTTTGATGAGGCTGCCTTGGCGTCGCAGCCGCTGGGCCCAGCTGCTGAAGATTTGGAGTAGTCTTCGGGCGTTCCAGTGCCCAGGAGGAGTTGGGGCACAACAGGCCCTGATGGAGTCCTGAGATGAAGTAACCCCCTGTTGTAACAGCGGGGTTGCACTTGTTAGCGAGTTCGATGGGACTCCTGTCTCCAAGCAGGGTTGTGTCGCAGTGCTCAAGAGTGGCAGTTTACTGGCCACGCGCACAGCCTGGGGCTGTGTGCAGAGTGTCTCTGTTGACGAGGAACAGGCCCCAACTGCCGACCGCAGCGGGGTGAAGGCAGCTGCGAGCGGTGACAGACAGGCCGCAACCACAGGCTGAAGTGAAACGGCAGCGTCCGCGGGTGGGAGCGGGTAGGCCGCAACCGCGGGCTGAAGTGGGATGGCAGCAGCCAGGAGAGGGAGCGGACAGGCCGCGGAGGGCTCGAGCTCAGCGGTAACGGCCGAGGATGACTAGGGGCGGTTCGAAACCCGGGATTGAGGTGAAGAGGCAGTCCCCTGTCGGTATGCTCAGTGCCTCTTTCCTGAGGGCCACTGCTTATCTACCCTCTGCTGCTGGTCTCTTCTCTCAACTGTCAGTGTCCTTCCCATTCTCTCACGCCCCCTACGTCTACTGCTCCGTGTCTGACGTATCACCAACTGACTCCTCTGCGCGGTCCCTGTCCCTTTTATACTCGCCCCTCCCCTTGCTGTCCTGTCACTCTCAACAGTCCACTCTCCTCCTCTGTTCCCCGGGTACTATTTCCTTAGGAACTCAGATGGCGGTCCCCTTGGTTCCGGCCCGGACACTCTGTGGGGGTCCTCCTCCCTACACTCCTCCATCATGTAAGCTCGCCAGTCCTCGGACGAGGGCCTCAGTATACTTGGGCTGGTCTGCGGAGGTGTCAATTTTCGTTGCAATATGAAATGGTCCTGTTCGTATCATTCGGGGGGTTTGCCCGCTGTTGACCGCTCGGAGCGTCATAGTTCAACAAGGGAGGAGTCTTCTGAGGTGGTGGCCGGTGGTGGGCTAGCTGGTTTGGGCAGGCTAATTGTGTCAGCTGGCTTGTCATTGAGTAGAGAACCCCTGGTTATTGTGGGGAAGTCCGAGTCCCAGAACACGGGCAATGGTTCAGAGACCAGAGGAGCAGGTTCAGGTTGTTTCAGGTCGGTGGAAATACAGGGGTGTAGCATATTCCGATGCACTATGCGGGTAGGCAGCATTTCATCTTTCTTGGGTCGTATTTCATACACAGGTCCTTCATGGTTTATACAGCGTAGGACCCGATAGGGACCCTCTTCCCAGCGTGGCTCCAATTTGTTCTGGGGACGTTGGTCTAGTACGAGTACTCCGTCTCTGCTTTGGAGGTCAGGAGGTAGAGATGAACTCTTTCCTGTGTGTTCTAAGTCTTGAAGTTTGGTATGTACGATTTGTTGAAGAGTTTGCAGCCTGTGCCGGTGATTTCGGACCCATGATGATACCCCAGTCCAGGGTTGAGGTTCCTCTGGGTCCAACTCTACCTCCGTGATCCCCTTGCCCTCGAGTACGAACAACAGGGAGTAAGGGGTATAGCCGGTAACTCGATGTACTCGGTTGTTATAGACCCATACTAGTTCAGGGACATATTCGGGCCAACGGGTCTTCTTGTCACTCTCCAGAGTACGCAACATTTGGATTAATGTCCGATTAAATCGCTCGCAGGCCCCGTTTCCCTGCGGGTGGCATGGCGTGGTCCGGGATTTGTCAATACCGTAGAGACGGTGTTGTTCCTCCATTATTTTTCCCAAAAAACATGCTCCTTGATCAGAATGTATTGAGGGCAGCCGTAAACTTGTATAAAGTTTCTACAAATTGCGGAGGCGGCCGACTCCGCAGTCTGGTCTCGAGTGGGGGTGACCACAGCGAACTTAGTGAAATGGTCTACCATGACAAGGCAGTGTTCATACCCCTGGAATGTGGGACCAATGGTCAGGTAATCCACCGTCAGAAGCTCGAGGGGCGCTGAGGTCACAATTGTTTGTACTGGGGCTCGCTGTGCGGGCGGTTTAGCTAATTCGCATAGGCGACAGGTCCGGCAAATCTCGTCCACAACAGCATGCAAGCGTGGATGGTAAATTTTCTGTTGTAACCATTGCAAGGTCTTTTGAGCTCCAAAATGAGCCCCTTTTTCGTGGGCTTCTCGAGCCAGTTTGTTAAGTTGGGCTCCGGGCGCAACTACCTGCCAACTCGTCATAGATGTTGTTCGTGATGTCATTTTACGATACAATAGTCCCTTTTGGATAACCAGTCTCTCCCATTGTCGTAACATCAGCGACATGTCCTGAGTTAAAGTCTGTCTTTGTGAGTCAGTGGGCAGTTTGCCAGCGGTTACCCATTTCCGGAAAAGCCCATTTTCTTCGTCTTCTTGCTGCTGTTGGATCCACTTATCCCGGGATTGTTCCAGCATGCCCCTTAGGGTCTCCGTGGGAGGTACTTCCTAGGTGGCAGCTGTAAGCACGGCAGTGGTGAGGGCGAACGGTATCTCTTCCCCTTCTAATTCGTCGTCTCGACTCTTCCCTGGGGTTGTATGTCGAATCCTGGAGAGAGCATCATCGTGTACATTCTCGGCCCCTCTTTTATAGATAATTTTATAGTTGATTTTCGTCATCTCGGCCACTCATCTTTGTTCCAGAGCTCCCAGTTTGGCGTTTTCCAAATGGGCCAGCGGGTTATTGTCGGTTCGCACCACTACTTTGGAGCCCGCCAGGTATCCTGCGAACCGCTCCGTCATGGCTCACACTACTGCGAGGAGCTCGAGTTTAAAGAAGCTGTAATTGTCAGGGTTGCGCTCGGAATCATGGAGTGAGCGGCTTCCATACATGATCACTCTCTCTCGGCCGTCTTGAACTTGTGACAACACAGCCCCCAGCCCGTGGAGACTCCCGTCAGTGTACAGGATGAACGGTTGCGAGAAATCCGCATAAGGTAACACCGGAGCATCCGAAAGCGCAGCCTTAAGGTCTTGGAAGGCCTCTTCTTGAGGTTGTCACCACTGGATTTTTCGTCCATTTGCCCCAGCGGGAGCCCCCTTCAGCAGGTCGTGCAGGGCTCGAGCCCGGCATGCAAAATTCTTTACGAAACGACGGTAGTATCCGGCCAACCCCAGGAAGGCCCGCACGTCTTTTATCTTCTCGGGGGTAGGCCATCCCTGAATGACAGCAACCTTTTCCCGGGACGGCCTTACGCTCTCCGCTGAGACGACATGACCCAGATATTCGATCTGGGTGTGAAATAGATGGCATTTTTGGGGTTTTACCTTCAACCCGTACTTTTGCAGCCGTCCGAGTACCTGCCCCAACCGCTTCAGGTGGTCCTCAAAAGTGGCAGCATAGATGATGATATCATCCAGGTATATCAACGTGGCCTCAAAATTGAGATCTCCCAGACACCGCTCCATCAACCGCTGAAAGGTCCCCGGGGCGTTGGCCAGTCTGAACGGCATTCGATTAAACTCAAATAGCCCCATAGGAAGTATGAATGCCGTCTTTGCCCTGTCTTCTTCTGACATGGGTACCTGCCAGTACCCACTGGCCAGGTCCAAGTAGAAAATTACGTCGCCTTCCCCAAGGCGGACAAGGATTCTTCTATTCGGGGTAGTGGGTACGAGTCTTAGATAGTGCAAGCATTCAGCTTTTGATAGTCCACGCAGAATTGTAAGGTGCCATCATTTTTGCGGACCAACACAATAGGAGCCACCCAGGGGCTTTAGCTTTCTCGAATCACTCCCTTTCGTAGCATTTGGGACAGCAAAGTTTTCACCTCTTGATAGAGTTGTGGAGGAATCTGTCGATATTGTTCACAGATGGGGGCTGCTCCTGCCTTGGGAATTCCATGGGTGATGGCGGTTTTACTTCCAAAATCTTCCCCATGACTAGGAAATAGCTCGTGGTACTGTCCGAGCATTGTTTTTATCTGAGAGAGCTGGGCTTCAGTTAGTCCAGAGAGTTCAGCCCACATTTGTTCCAGGATGATTCGACCCTTTTCCTGAGTTGAAATTTCGGTAGCCTGTAGAGTACGGATAGTTACTGCCCAGGGGTCCTCGGATTGCATTCTCAATTGAACTGCAGGGGCCGGTAGTACTTCTTCAAAAGGCCTTACTAGCTTGGCCAATTCTGTCCGGGGCTTCAGGGTGATGTCTTGGTCTTCAAGGTTGATGCAGCACACCAGGACAGTCCCCTTCTGCACTGTGGTCAGGGAGCGAGCCACCAGTATGCCAGGGGGTAAGCGCTCCGAGTAGCATGACTCCACCTGCATCTCCATGCCTTCCAATGGTGTCGGGGCTCGGATGGGCATGGCCACCACTGTCTGTCCAGGGGGCAGTACAAGCAGGGGAGCCGCTGGCACGATGACTTTGCCCAGGGCCTCGCCCTCCTGGCAGTCCTGGAGGACTCGTGCTTACCGCACCAACTGCTGGAATACCTGTCCTTGGGCCGTGCGGGAACCCCACTGTTTCAAGGTCTCATGCGTGGGATCATTGAGGAGTAGGTTGCCGAACTCCCGCAGTATGTTCATGCCCAGAATGACTGGGTGCTGTTTATCAGTTTCTCCGTTGGTCAGAACCACTCCTCTGCAGCCGAGGAATTTACCGTACAGCGTCACCTGTACCCACACCACCCCGGCAACAAGGACCGGTAGTTGATTGGCGGCTACCAGTCGGATCATGGGCCCCCACTGGGGTCTCACTGCCTCGGGGAAATTCTGCCGGAAATAAGTTGCAGGCATAGTTGTTACTTGTGACCCCGTATCCACCAGGCACCGGACGGCACGGCCCTTGACTTCTGCCCATACCACCGGACACTTTGCGACCAAATCTTCAGGACTTCCACGATCCCTAATTGTGGTTTCTGGCTCTGAGCGGCGTCCCCCCAGCCCAGAGCCCTCTAGTTTAATGGCCGCCGGGGTGGGTATCTCCCATGCCGCAGACACTCTTGGGCGAAGTAGCCCAGCTCCCCGCACTCATAGCACCGGGTCTGCGAGGTCTGTCCGCCCCGTGTGGGGCGGGGTCCCCAGGGACCAGGGTTGAAACTAGGCCTTCCAGTCCCAGACTCAGTCCTTCTTTTCACTTCAGCCAACTCGCCCTGGATGTTCTTCAACTCCTGCTTCATTTCCTCTATCCATTGAGGCTCCGCAACTGCCTTCAGGGAAGCCTCCACACTCCCGACCTTCCCCACGGGGACCTCCATTCCCTGCTCCTGTTCTCGAGTGCGTGCTTGACTTGCCACCTCGGAAAAGTCTATATGTGGATTCATTCTAATCTGCTCCTGTAATGCCTGCTTTATTAACGGGTCCCGCAGTCCATTCACCAACAGGTCGCGCAGTGTAATGTCAACAGGTCCTACCCTTACACCCTTACACGTCTTTTCTTTCGATGGCCTTGTGTAACTCTTGGAGGACATTCATATTCTGGGTGATGGTCTCCCACCTCCCCCTGCATCCGACTGAACAACCGGGTACTTAACTCTCCCACGTTGGTTGGGTCCCCATGGGTCTGTTCTAAAATCTGCAAAACTTGTCAAAGGAGTTGCGGTGTCCCGAGGGTTTTAACATCACTGAATTCCAAGCCTCCCCGTCTAATGCCATGAGAGCTACTTCTGCTTCCAGGTCAGGAGTCATCAGGTACATTCGAAAGAGCTCCCGCATTCGCTCTGTCCAGCTCCATAGCATGGTATTGGAGCCGGAAAATCTAGGCAGGTTGCTCAGCATAGCCCCCAACGAAATGCTGGAACGAGGGCCCTCATCAACTGTTGAGTTCACGGTCCTGCCCTGGTCTGGGGCGTCGTTGTCCGTGCTCCGAGACTGCATCCTGCCAACTACACCAAGTGTAGGTAACAGCAGGTTCGCAGGATGCAGTGATGAGACGCGAGACTGGTTGAACTTTGAAAAGCAAACTTTTATAATTTGAAGCCGCTAGGGCTATACTAAGCAACCATAAAGGGATAACAACAGTTGTCCTCGCAGGGACTCAGTACAACCAAACACTATATGAAAAGAACACGACTAACCCGGCCGAGTCCGGTTACTATGGGGCCTCGGTATGACCATCTACGGGTCCTTATACTCTATAATGTCACTTATCCGTCCTGACGTCCCTCGGCGTCTCTGTGGAAGCTGCGTTGCTGATGAAGCTGCTTTGGCGTCTTTGATGAGGCTGCTCTGGCGTCTTTGATGTGGCTGCTGTGGCGTCTTTGATGAGGCTGCCTTGGCGTCGCAGCCGCTGGGCCCAGCTGCTGAAGATTTGGAGTAGTCTTCGGGCGTTCCAGTGCCCAGGAGGAGTTGGGGGCACAACAGGCCCTGATGGAGTCCTGAGATGAAGTAACCCCCTGTTGTAACAGCGGGGTTGCACTTGTTAGCGAGTTCAATGGGACTCCTGTCCCCAAGCAGGGTTGTGTCGCAGTGCTCAAGAGTGGCAGTTTACTGGCCACGCGCACAGCCTGGGGCTGTGTGCAGAGTGTCTCTGTTGACGAGGAACAGGCCCCAACTGCCGACCGCAGCGGGGTGAAGGCGGCTGCGAGCCGTGACAGACAGGCCACAACCACGGGCTGAAGTGAAATGGCAGCGTCCGTGGGTAGCAGCGGGCAGGCCACAACTGCGGGCTGAAGTGGGATGGCAGCAGCCAGGAGAGGGAGCGGACAGGCCGCGGAGGGCTCAAGCTCAGCGGTAACGGACGAGGATGACTAGGGGCAGTTCGTAACCCGGGATTGGGGTGAAGAGGCAGTCCCCTGTCGGTATGCTCAGTGCCTCTTTCCTGAGGGCCACTGCTTATCTACCCTCTGCTGCTGGTCTCTTCTCTCAACTGTCAGTGTCCTTCCCGTTCTCTCACGCCCCCTCTGTCTACTGCTCCGTGTCTGACGTATCACCAACTGACTCCTCTGCGCGGTCCCTGTCCCTTTTATACTCGCCCCTCCCCTTGCTGTCCTGTCACTCTCAACAGTCCACTCTCCTCCTCTGTTCCCCGGGTACTGTTTCCTTAGGAATTCAGATGGCGGTCCCCTTGGTTCCTGCCCGGACACTTTGTGGGGGTCCTCCTCCCTACACCAGCCTATAAACATGTTGGTTAATAAAATTTGGGGGATCTCATGTAATTTTTTTCAGAAAATTATTTAGTAATAAAATACATGTACACTAAGCTACACACGTACTGTAGTAATTATATACCATATGTCACTAACATCTTTATATCTATTCTATGTCTATATGTATTCTATCTATTCTGTCAGATCAGGCCGGGATCACACTACCGTGTGTGAGTGATGGCGACAGCGCCAGGTGTTGATGCGAAAGACTTATTCGAGTTTCTTGCATCACACACGGTAGTGTGATCCCGGCCTCAGCACTGTTTTTCCTGTACGCAGCAGTTGAAATGTCGGGTTTTCAATAACATGGGTGTGTAATAATTGGACGGCACTTGCATGGTCCGTATGCCATCCGTTTTTTTTCTTGCACCCATTGACTTGCATTGGAAAGTCATCCGATATACAAGGACTATCTCAGCAGGCTGCGATTTTTTTCTCAGTCTGAATTCAGCTTAGAAAAAAATTGCAGATGAGCAGGGACTCATTGATTAACATTGGTCAGAGTGTAGAGTGAATCCCCTTAATGATTAATTTTTCCATACAATTGCTGCCCAACAAAGCAAGGAGAGCAGCTCAGCCTGCAGTACAAGGCACAAGGCCTCATGTAAAGTAATTGCTATCTACTTGCATCAGTTTATGGTATAACTTGATCACTTTGTGGTATTTTGATTGCTTGTTAACATTCACAGTCTACCATTGGAAGCATTTGTGTTTATAGTCTAAATCATTAGCGTTACAGAGGCAAGTGACACGGCAGGCTCAACAACGCAAATATGAAATGCACGGGAAACTGCAAGAGTTGCATGAAGATATACAAGATGAAAGAGATGAAAAACAGGCCATATATAATGGTATGAGCTGGGGAAAGACACTGGGTGGCAGGGTAGGTAGTAATTTCAACTGTTGTAATTTTAGAATTTCATAAGAACGCTCAATCACGATCAGTGACCAATGTAAAGATGCTTCAGATCAGCTAACGAAAGAGCAAAAGACTCCAAAACTGATTGGATGAAATGATAGTTGTAGGCAATTGTTCGTTTGATACCTGCTGTATGGGGGCAACACAATCATTTAAAAGGGACCTTCCACCCTGAGACTGAATGGTGACTTCTTTCATTGTTCATCTATAATAGTCCTCTCTCCCTTTGCATCATGATTCCTCTTCTGTTGATATTGGCATTCCTTGCTTTCTGCTTCCAAGATAGCCATCACACTGACATTGGGAGTACAGTGGTAATTCCAAACCCTGCATCTCTTGCCTTTCTTAATCCACATCACAGAAAATGCAGGGAAAGCATGCGTTAGAATTAGCTGTACACTCCCCCAGGCCAATGAGCAGATGTAGCGGGAGGCAAATGGTGTTACCAGGTAAGGTGACTACACATGAGCAATGTATGGTCACATTTCAGTCCCAGGGTGGTGGATTATTTTGATAATTGTTCTTTCCTCAAACCGTATATATCTGCCCCTGTGAATGAGTTATAAATAAGCAACCATCAATCAGAAATACACACTTCAACTTATACATGTAAAAATAAGCTCCCAGGCGCTGATACTGTACTCATAGAGATATGGAAAATCTATAGGTAGATAGACCACATTTACGTCAGAGGGATACTCCATTGTCATATGTCCGTATAAGGCTAGTTTCACATTAGCGTTTTTTTGCGCAGCGCATCATGCGCATAAAAAACGCAACGAAAAACGCATGCAAACGCAATACAAACGCGCGTTTTTAAGCGTCATGCATTCGCTGATGCGTCAAAAAAATGCAGCGTTTCTTGCGTTTTACATGCGTTTTTGCATGCGTTTGCGTTTTTTTGACGCATGCGTTTCTAGGCGTGACAGTTCACATTCCTTTAAAAACAATAGAAAGAGTACACCAATGGGACACCAGTGGGTGTGTGTTATTGGAATGTTTTATATAGACCCTGTTATATGAATTCCTCAGATTTTGCTGCTGTTTCCGGTGTCAAGATGGACCTGCGTCTGGATAATTTCCGATTCAAGTTGGATCTTGACATTGCGCTGTCTCAAGCGTATGCCTTTTCTTGCCAGCAACAAAGGGAGAGGGAGAGACAGCATAGACGGCAGCGGCGTCGGTTTTGGAGGCATCCAATAATTGAACTCCGGGAAAGCCGTGGAGCGTATCACACGCTGTACAGCGAGCTCCAGGAAAACCAGGAGAAATTTGCAGAGTATACCCAGATGTCCCAGCAAAGCTTCCTGAACTTGCTGGGTATGGTTGAAGGAATCATCCGCAGACGGCACACTCAGCTCCAACGTGCCATTCCTCCCGAAGAAAGGCTCCTCGTCACCTTACGGTATGTAATGTTTTTATGTTTGCATTCTTTTTTTTTTTTTGGTTGGCTAAAAAATTCTGTGTATTTTGGTAATGAATTTTAACATTATTTTTGGGAAATTGCTTTTTTGCATAATGGTTTTTCTTCTGTCATGTACTAACCACAAGCCTTTATAAAATGTTTTTCTGCTATGTTGTATTAAAAAACCATGCAAAATAATTATGCCATGTACTTTTTATTTTCAGTGTTTTTATTAATACCCTGGACAGAAATATAATTTTTTTTCTTTTTATGTTTTGCAGGTTCCTGGCAACTGGAGAGTCTTTCATCCCTGCATTTCCAGTACCGGCTGGGAATCTCCACTTTATCCGGGATTGTTGCCGACACCTGCAGGGCTCTGTGGGATGTTCTGTGTCTGGAATTTCTGCCCTTGCCCACCGCCGAAAAGTGGCTTCAAATAGCGGACAAATTCTGGGCAGTCTGCAATTTTCCGAACTGCCTAGGAGCGGTGGACGGGAAGCACATCCGCATCACAAAACCCGCAAGAAGTGGCTCTGAGTACTACAACTACAAGAAGTACTTTTCGACAGTACTCATGGCCATTGCGGATGCAGACTGCCGGTTTGTGGTGGTAGACATAGGGGCATTCGGACGGGGCAACGATTCCCAGACTTTTAAAAACTCTGATATGGGCCGGAGGTTGTACGGCAACCAGTTCAATTTTCCACTGGCACGGCCTCTCCCCAAACCCAAGCTCCACCACTGCCATTTGTAGTGGTTGGGGATGAGGCATTTCAGATGTGCCAAAACCTGCTCAAGCCGTACTCCTGCCGTGACTTGGACCACTCCAAGAAAGTATTCAACTACAGGCTTACGAGGGCACGCAGGACTGTAGAGTGCGCCTTTGGCATTCTAGTGTCCAGATGGCGAATTCTCAGCACCGCCATCAATCTCAAACTTGAAACAGTGGATGAGGTGGTGAAGGCGTGCATGGTTCTGCACAATTTTGTTATGGCAAAGGAGCCGCCGATCTTTGACATGGATGAACCTGCTGCCAACCCTTTGCCAGATTTTAATCAGCATCCTCTTCAGTCATCAGTCGAAGTTGCCCAAATGAGGGACCAATTTGCGGACTTCTTCTTATCCGATGTGGGTCGTGTAGCATGGCAGGATCAAATGGTGTAATAGCTTTGTTGTTAATAATAAAATACCGTTTTTTTTCCTGTACCCAGTGCACTGTGTCTTAATACACTCCACTACTTGCCTGCCCAGGTGTCCAGTGAAATCAGGATGCTGTGCTTCCTGACTTTGCTAGGACTCCTGACCAGGTGACCCTATATATAAAAGTTGTATGACCTTCCTCATTTCTCCAGTCCGTGTTCATAAGGCATATTGGCGAGAAGGTGTAGATAATACAACTAATATTTATATCACCTGGCCTAAGTATACTCTCTGATAACTGACCATGTGATTAAAACTATTAGTTTTAGTATCTCCACTGTCGAACGCAGACTGGAGAAATGATAAAGGTTTATACAACTTTTACAATCCCCTGGCCTGGTGTCATGATGAATTGATGATGCCCCCAAAAAACACATCCTGACTTCAGAAATTTTGGACACCTGGCCATGTGAATACACATAGGAGTTACCCTCCAGCATCTCTACAGTCTGTGTGCAATAGATAATGAAGACTGAAGCGACGCTGCAGATTACAACTCATAGGTATACTCACCTGGCCAGGTGTGCTAAATAGTTATGACACCAGGCCAGGGTATTTGTAGATATGGCCTGTAATTTCTCCATCATCTATTCAGTCTATTTGCCACAGACTGTATAGATGATGTGGTTCATGACAAGGTATCTAGGATCCCCTGGCCTTATGTCACAAAGAGTGAAATGGGGATGGGCAAAACACACCATCCTCAATTCACTCTTTATGACACCTGGAAAGGTGAGAATAGATATGCCTTGCACCCTCCACCATCAGTCTGCCCAATATTAGCAGACTGAAGTGCCTGGTGGATGAAAATACAAGTCATATATTTGTGTTTTTGACATCACATTGCTCCAGGACTGACACAAGAAACATGTGTCAGTACTGGAGCTATGAGGTGTCAAAAACAAAGTGTACGGCGCAGTGTGTGCTGGCGGCGAAAGACACAATAACCAAACAATATTTTCAAATCAAACGTTAAACTTTATTTAAATAAAAGAATTTAAGATTTAAAAAAAAAAAAAATTTACTTGGGGTCAGTTGGTGGAAACTGGGGGGGGTGGAGGGATGAGGAACGGCTTAGGGTGGAGGAAGGGGTTCTAGGGGACGGAGGAACCAAAGAAGTGGGGGAAGGCAGCGGAGGCAAGGAAAGTTGGGAAGTGGGAGGTGAGGGAGTAGGGAGAGTTAGAGTCCTCCTCTTTATTTTTTTTATGATGGTGGCCCGTCGGCGTGCTGCTGTCCTGCCTGGAGCGCCTGGAGCCTGAGGACTGGCTCGACCCCGGGGACCGCCTTGAGCCTGTGGACCGCCTGGAGGCCGTGGACCGGCTGGAGCTGGGGGACCGCCTGGAGCTTGTGGACCGCCTGCCAGGATCCTGTAGCTGCTGTAGCATGCTGGTGGTGGTGGATGTCCTGGCAGGGGCCGTAAATAGTGAATGCGGGTCCCCCAGCTGATGCTGCTCAGAGGTGGTGGTGGTGGCTGTCCTTGCAGGCGTGGTGGCGGTGGCGGTCCATACGGGGGTGGTCCTCCCGGTGGTGGTGATGGTGGTGGCGGCGGAGTTGCCCCAGTCAGGGGTGGTGTTCCGGGTGGTGGTGGTGGTGGCGCTCCAGGCAGGGGTGGCGACGACGGGCCATCTGGTGGTGGTGGTGGCGGCAGCAGTGGTGGGACAGGCAGGAGCAGCGCTTGGCATCGTGTTGACGGGGAAGTGTCCAGCTGCACTCGGACTTGGGGCGGTATATTGGTGTCCGGCGTGGCTTGGAAGTGTGGTAGCCGTGCAGTGATATGCAGCAGAAGTAGGTAATGCTGTGAATCGAGTCAGCGGTGGCACCGGTGGAAATGCCACCGCTGACTGCTGCATATACCTACTCTGCTGCATAGCCTGCATAAAAGCATTGTTGCAGGCCTGCATGACAGTCAACTGGAGTTCAGAGGTAAGGTGTTCCGCCGTGTCCCGAGCTATTTGTGTATAGAAATGATGCGCTGGTCTGGCGAGGTCGACTTCCAAGCGCTCAAGGCGACTCTCGATAGACTTGTAGCGTTGGTCCAAAAGGAGGAAACCACTCTCAAGTCTATCGGAGAGTGCCTTGAGGCTACTCTGAAAGACCGAGCTCAATTCAACGAGCTCGGGCATGACAGGCCTGTCCGAGGTCCTCTGCCGCTGCTGGCGGGAAGTGCCTGCAAAACCAGTGGCAGAGACCTGGGACAGGGGAACACCTGAGCGACCAGCTTCCTGGTCTCCAGATGACTGTGGTTCAGACCTGCAAGGTGCTTCCTCGCTGAAGGATGGCTGGGACGGGTCCGGGGCAGCTTGATGAAGGACCGCTTCGGGCCCAGGTTGCAGGGTGCTGCTCCAGGTGCTGTGAAAAGAAAAGAAAGAAATTACTACCATAAATTAACAATCGCCAACTCCTGTGGAATAGAAAAGCACAGAATAAAACACAATACAACTAGAAAATACTTACGTTCGGGAGGCAAGGACCGGTCTTAAAAATGCCAAGGCACGATGATATCTGTATTTCGTGCCGGTCCTTGCCGCAGCACCACTGCGAACCTGCTTCTCCTGACTGATATCCCTGTTGAAGCGGTCCTTCATCGAGCGCCAACGGGTTCTGACTTTGTTCACTGTGGGTAAAAACAAAAAAAAATAAGTGTGCACTGGAGGCCGTGATCACCCACTAGCATCACACACAGTTGGGTGATCCCGGCCAAGATCACTGCTGCATCACACTGCATTTATATACTTACGAAAATCCTTGCAGACCCGGGGAGAGGCGTTGTCCCAGCCATCCATCAGCGATGCGGCCACCTCGTTCCAGAGCCGCCGGATCACCACGTTGTCCGAGTGCAGTTGGTGACGGGTGTCCCACAGCGGGACTCGCTCCTGGACTAGACGGATGAGCTCGTCATTGTCCAGGGCGAGGTCCTCCTCCCGTTGTGGAACCTAGAAAAGAAAGACTATTTTAAAATTAAAAATAAACCAGCCATGAAAAAAAAAATTATTTAAATGAAAATATAAGCAAAAAAAGCATGAATAAAAAACACAGAAAAAAAACCAGCATGAAAATGTTAAAAAAATACATTAAGAAATGATTACCAAAAAAACCTAGAAAATAAACCAGCATAGAAATTAACATAAAAAAACCGTACCAAAAAAAGAACCAAAAAACAACAGCAGGAAAATTACCAAAAAATAATAATAAAAAATTACCAAAAAACATAAAAAAAAAACACCAGATAAAATTATTTCAATACAGTTCCAAAAAAACAACAACCAAGCATAGAAATCAACTTGAAAAAAAAAAAAAAACAAGCAGAGGAATTCCCAAACAAAAAGTTGGCAAAAATACAGAACAAAATTAAACCAATAAATGAAGATGAAAAAAAAGGCATAAAAAGGTAATGACAATAAAAAAAAAAAAAAAAAAGACCGTCTGTACTTACATTCCATCTTCCCGCCCGCACTGGGCCTTGCTGCTCCTGCCGTTCCTCCGGTGGTGGTGGTGTGGTGGAGGATGAGGTCTGAAAATTAAACAAAAAAAATTAGGCACATGTGTATTTTTTTTACCAATCCATAGGGAAGCATGGTACTCACTTCTTGTGCCTCTTGCCCTGTCCCGGGGACATATTCTTCACCAGATGAAGAAGACATGCTGCAATAAAAAAAGAGACATAAGTACATAGAAATGTATTCAAAATTCAGCCAGACATTAGGTTTTATACTTACATTGATACAGCTTTGGGTTATTAGGGTTGTGACTCTTGCAGCAGTCTGTAGAGTATTGGGGAATTCCAGTGCCCACACAATCTTTTATCACCTAGGTTTTTGGGAGTGGTTTTCCAGTGTCTAGACCACATTCCAGACTTGTTTACCTAAAAAACGCATGCGCGCAAAAGCGCACATGTGCGCAAGACCATGCGCACGCATGCGTTACCATAGACTGCAATGTGTTGTTTTTGCACATTCCGTGCGCAAGCGTGCGCATGCGTTGTTTTGACGAGACGGGGCGGACCAAAAAATGCAACATGTTGCGTCTGGCGTGCCTGGCGCGACAGACAAAAAAGCGCATGCGTGCGAAAACGCTAACGTGCGCAAGACCATGCGCCCGCCATGTTAAACATAGGTGCGCAGTACGCATGCGCACGGGTGCGCACGATGCGCTGCGCACAAAAGCGCTAATGTGAAACCAGCCTAATACAAGCATTGCCATATACATCTGAAATAGAAGGAGTGTTTAGCTTAGTGAACCCTAAATACTGAAGTCACAGGTGGCAATGAGTCAATACTGTATCTATATGTTCCTTCAGTTGTATATGGTGACATAAACAGCACTACTTGACTTACATCTCAGAAAACCAGTGGCATGCAGCATAATGTATTGTACTGCTACTCCCTACAGGGGGCATTAGAGTACCAGTGGGGATAATTTACATCACTAACCTATAGCTGCTCCATCTTCCATGGTATAAAGACTATGCACTCTTATATCATGCCCATACTTGTCATGTATGTGAACATTGACCTCTAATATTCGGAGAGCTTTTAACATTGTTTGTTGCACCACAGAGATGACACGGAAGCATCGGGATTTGGAGCAGCGGAACTCAGCCCGTATACAGCACTTGGAGGAAGAGGTAGCAGAATTAAAGCTGCAGTTGAGTGAGTATACTTCTCATTTACAGAGGTGAATTGGGACTATATATAGTGAGTAGAGTTGAGCGACTTTTGGTTTTTTAGGGTCGCGTTTCGTTTCGTGAAACCCGACTTTTCCAAAAGTCGGGTCGAGCAAGATCGTCCGATTATAGGGAAAAGTCGGGGTCGTCCCGAAACACGAAACCCAATGTAAGTCAATGGGGAATAAAAGTCGGCAGTGAGAGGAGGACAGGAAACACACCTACAGTGCCCATTTGAATGCCAAAAGCATCAATTCTTCTTACTTAAGCTTGTCAACCTTAATTAACTTCATAATACAAGTTACGCACTGAAAAATGGGGGTTATTTGGCTAAAGTTGTGGGGGGGGAGGGCTGGCTGCAGGTTTTCATGTGCCCTGGGCGAAAGAGCGCCCCTTTAACACATACCACAACTCATCATGCTCCGATACGGCAGAGAAATAGCGGTATAGTACAATGAAAAATACTTCACTTTTTACATCTCATGACGAGGCCCATCTATTTCTCCATACAGAATCATTGGTCCCATATAATGTTTGAAACAGTATATGATGAGCTCCACATAATGCTACAGTATATGTTGGTCCCCATGGATGAAGCTCCACTGTCTTATGGGCCCAAATAATGCTCCAAACATAATGGGCCCCATTTCTAATGCTCTAGTGTATAATGGGCCCTGTAAATGCTGCTCCAGTGTCTGATGTCCACCTTTGGAATTGTCCAGTGTATGGTGGGCCCCATCTATCATTCTCCAGAGTATAGTGCTCCCCAAATATTGCTGTCCCAACATTGAAAACAATCAAATAAGTCTCCTCGCTAGGGAATCCCTGTACTTGTCTGGACTCCTCGTCGTCCCCATCTTCCATCTCACTGCACAGTATTTCAACCTTGCAAGTGCTGTGATCCTGAGCAAGCAGGGGGGGCCCACTCGTTGGCGACGGCACTGGCACAGGGCCCCTGATAGTACGGTGGTGTGTCTGATGGCGGGTGGGCCGAACCTGCACTTTCATCTGCAGCTTCCTCTTTGTCACCGTGTAAGATGGAACTGTATATGGGAAGGGTAACCTGAGTTTCATCAGGGTCAGATTCAGGCCGTGTAGCGTGCGAGGGGAATGTAGTGGTCTGGGTCAATGTACCAGCAGATTCATCGAGCAGTGGCTGGGCATCAGTGCACTTGTGTCGCCCCCAGGAGTACGGTCGCCACAGTGGCATTACCTTCTTCCTAGGGAGTGTGATGTCATGCTTGGGAGCAACGAAGGATCTCTCTAGCAGGTTAACTGATTGGGCGGCGTTATTCCCACGAGTCATGACCCTCCAAACAGCGTTCATGAAGGCAAAGTGTTTGTTTTACGTGGGCAGTATGGTTGCAAAGCTGAACCTTAAAGGAATGTCCAGAAGGGCACCACCAGGAGTGGAGCCTACGGTTAAATTCGACTCCACCTGGGCAACCTCAACCATCCAGCTACAGAACAGATGCACACATTGCAAGCTTAATTCAGTTAACGAACGAGACTCCGTCATGCCCCGCGGTCCGAGTCCGGCTTACTAGAGGGACAAGTGAGGCTCTGGAACATGAGATTGGCCAATAACTGGTGTGTCATGCCCTTACATGTCCGTGGCTGCATGTGCGCTACACTGAAAAGGCCAGCGTTTGTCGCTTACAGGTGCAGATAACCCGCTGAACAACGTTAGTGATGGGGATCACTGATTACAATTATTACCCGCGAACAATGATTTCCCAGTAAGTGCAGGTCAACTGCAGTTCCGGAATTAGGCCTAACCGTCATTCCTGAAAAAATGAAAAACTTACGTGTGCAAACCACAGGTGCTGTAGCTTGCTTAACAGCTCGCCAGCCGTTCTCACGCCCAGTATGGATTACACGTGATTGCACAAAGGTTAGAAAGGGTACCGTATCCCCAGATAACATGTATGGATAGCGTACACATTCAAAATATATGTCTCAGGAGGCAGGCTCAGACGGTGTTAGGCCCAGTATGGATTGCACGTGATTGCACAAAGGTTAGAAAGGGTACCGTATCCCCGGATAACATGTATGGATAGCGTACACATTCAAAATATATGTCTCAGGAGGCAGGCTCAGACGGTGTTAGGCCCAGTATGGATTGCACGTGATTGCACAAAGGTGAGAAAGGGTACCGTATCCCCGGATAACATGTATGGATAGCGTACACATTCAAAATATATGTCTCAGGAGGCAGGCTCAGACGGTGTTAGGCCCAGTATGGATTGCACGTGATTGCACAAAGGTTAGAAAGGGTACCGTATCCCCGGATAACATGTATGGATAGCGTACACATTCAAAATATATGTCTCAGGAGGCAGGCTCAGACGGTGTTAGGCCCAGTATGGATTGCACGTGATTGCACAAAGGTTAGAAAGGGTACCGTATCCCCGGATAACATGTAAGGATAGCGTACACATTCAAAATATATGTCTCAGGAGGCAGGCTCAGTCGGTGTTAGGCCCAGTATGGATTGCACGTGATTGCACAAAGGTTAGAAAGGGTACCGTATCCCCGGATAACATGTATGGATAGCGTACACATTCAAAATATATGTCTCAGGAGGCAGGCTCAGACGGTGTTAGGCCCAGTATGGATTGCACGTGATTGCACAAAGGTTAGAAAGGGTACCGTATCCCCGGATAACATGTATGGATAGCGTACACATTCAAAATATGTCTCAGGAGGCAGGCTCAGACGGTGTTAGGCCCAGTATGGATTGCACGTGATTGCACAAAGGTGAGAAAGGGTACCGTATCCCCGGATAACATGTATGGATAGCGTACACATTCAAAATATATGTCTCAGGAGGCAGGCTCAGACGGTGTTAGGCCCAGTATGGATTGCACATGATTGCACAAAGGTTAGAAAGGGTACCGTATCCCCGGATAACATGTATGGATAGCGTACACATTCAAAATATATGTCTCAGGAGGCAGGCTCAGACGGTGTTAGGCCCAGTATGGATTGCACGTGATTGCACAAAGGTTAGAAAGGGTACCGTATCCCCGGATAACATGTATGGATAGCGTACACATTCAAAATATATGTCTCAGGAGGCAGGCTCAGACGGTGTTAGGCCCAGTATGGATTGCACGTGATTGCACAAAGGTTAGAAAGGGTACCGTATCCCCGGATAACATGTAAGGATAGCGTACACATTCAAAATATATGTCTCAGGAGGCAGGCTCAGTCGGTGTTAGGCCCAGTATGGATTGCACGTGATTGCACAAAGGTTAGAAAGGGTACCGTATCCCCGGATAACATGTATGGATAGCGTACACATTCAAAATATATGTCTCAGGAGGCAGGCTCAGACGGTGTTAGGCCCAGTATGGATTGCACGTGATTGCACAAAGGTTAGAAAGGATACCGTATCCCCGGATAACATGTATGGATAGCGTACACATTCAAAATATATGTCTCAGGAGGCAGGCTCAGACGGTGTTAGGCCCAGTATGGATTGCACGTGATTGCACAAAGGTTAGAAAGGGTACCGTATCCCCGGATAACATGTATGGATAGCGTACACATTCAAAATATATGTCTCAGGAGGCAGGCTCAGACGGTGTCAGGCACAGTATGGATTGCACGTGATTGCACAAAGGTTAGAAAGGGTACCGTATCCCCGGATAACATGTATGGATAGCGTACACATTCAAAATATATGTCTCAGGAGGCAGGCTCAGACGGTGTCAGGCACAGTATGGATTTGACGGCCCAGATTACACAGCGGAGGAGCAGGGAGAGGTAAAGGTTGCAAATGCTGGGGCCCTGCCCAAGCAAGGGGGGCCCACTCGTGGGCGTCGGTACTGGCACTGGGCCCCTCATAGTACAGCGGTGTGTCTGACGGCGGGTGTGCACCACCACCGTCAGAGACACTTGATTGCACTATGAGGGACCCTGTGCCAGTGCCCGCGCCCAAGAGTCGGCCTACCCACCTGTCCAGGGCAACGGCACTCGCACGGTGTTGTGCGCTAGGTGGTGACCCCGGCCATGGGGGGGGAGGCAGCACAGTTAGGGAGTTTTAGAAAGTGGCATATGTTGATGTTGGACATTCAGCTGATGCAAAAGGCGAAATAGGTCAAGTCCCAGGAAGAGGTGGACCAAAGCAAGCCATTTTTCTGTCACCCTATGTGTCATCAGGGGAAGGTGGGACAAAATCCTTGGAAACCCATGCATGGTTCATTTTAATGAAGGTTAGATCATCCACATTTTGGGTTGACAGACGGGTCCTTTTTTCTGTCAGGATTGATCCAGCTGCACTGAAGACTCTTTCCGATAGCACACTTGCAGCTGGGCAAGCGAGCTCCTGTAAGGCATATTGGGCCAACTCAGGCCAGGTGTCCAGTTTAGCGGCCCAATAGTCAAAGGGGAATGACCTGTGTGGGAGAACATCGATATGGGAGGAAAAGTAGTTTGTAACCATAGTTGACAACTGCTGTCTCCTGTCACTTTCCATCGATGCAGTATTACCAGTTGTGTGAGCGGTATTTGAAAAATCAGTCCACAACATTGTCATGAAACCCCTGTCTCCAACGCCACTTCTGCTGTGTGCACCACGAACACCTCTGCCAAGCTGCCCCCGGCCCGTACGGCTCGTGTGAGAACCATCACCGCTGCTGTGTGCTGGGAATGCCTCAAGCAACCGATTTACCAGAGTTGCTTGTTTATTAGCCAATATTAGGTCAAGGTTCTCCTGTGGCATGATGTTTTGTAATTTGCCTTTATAGCGTGGATCCAGGATGCTGGCCAACCAGTAGTCGTCATCGTTCATCATTTTGGCAATGCAGGGGTCCCTTTTTAGGATCCGCAAGGCATAATCTGACATGTGGGCCAATGTTCCCGGTGTCAATGATGCACTGCGAGTGCTGGTTGGAGGAGCACTTTCTGGCAAATCCACATCCCTCCAGTCACGCACAAACCCTGTACCAGACCTTGCCACGCCAACATTTTCACTTGCCCCACGAGATGCATCCTCCTCCCCTAAGTAATCATCCCCATCATCATCCTCCTCCTCCTCTTCTTCCTCCAACTCGTCCAGGAGAGGTCCCTGAGCAGACAATGGCTGAATGTCATCAAGGATTCCCTCCTCCTCTTCCTCCTCATCAACATTGGCTGCAGACGCCTGCTCCTTAAGGTGCGTCAAAGTTTGCATGAGCAGATGCATAAGTGGGATGCTCATGCTTAGGATGGCGTCGTCTGCGCTTACCAGCCGTGTGCATTCCTCAAAACACTGAAGGACTTTACAGAGGTCTTTCAGCTTCGACCACTGCACACCTGTCAACTCCATGTCTGCTCTCAAAGTGCCTGGCCGTGTATCCTCCCACAAATGCATTATGGCCTGCCTCTGCTCGCACAGCCGCTCCACCATGTGCAGGGTGGAGTTCCACCTTGTTGCAATGTTGATAATGAGGCGGTGGTTGGGAAGGTGGAGCAATCGCTGCAGCTTCTGCATACGAACGGAGTGTACAGGCGACCGGCGGATGTGCGCGCACCGTCTTCGCACCTTCTGGAGCAGGGCTGTTAACTCCGGATAATTTTTGAGGAAGCACTGCACCACCAGGTTCAAGGTGTGAGCCAAGCAAGGTATGTGGCTGAGTTTTGAAAGGGCTATGGCTGCCACAAAATTACGGCCATTATCACTAACTACCTTGCCTGCCTCAAGATGTACACTGCCCAGCCATGACTCAGTTTGTCGCTTCAAGTACTCGGCCAGCACCTCGGCGGTATGTCTGTCGCCCAAACACATCATCTGCAACACAGCCTGCTGACGCTTTCCACTAGCTGCTCGATAGGGGGACACATCGTGTGCAACAGTGGCAGCTGCAGATGGAGTGCTCGTACGACTGCGCTTTGTGGACGAGCTTTCGCTTCTGGAGGAGGAGGAGGAGGAGGAGGGTGGAACGCCTACAGCCAACTGTTTCCTATACCGTGGGCTAGGCAGCACTGTCCCACCACCGCTGTCCCCTGTGGACCCTGCATCCACCACATTAACCCAGTGCGCAGTGATGGACACTTAACGTCCCTGGCCATGCCGACTGGACCATGCATCAGTTGTGAGGTGCACCTTTCCGCTCACTGACTGCTTGAGTGCATGGACAATGCGGTCTTTCACATGATGGTGGAGGGCTGGGATGGCTTTGCGAGAGAAGAAGTGGCGACTGGGTAGGTCATAGCGTGGTACTGCATAGGCCATGAGTTCGCGGAAAGCTGTGCTTTCCACCAACCCAAAGGGCATCATCTCAAACGAGATTAGTTTGGCAATGTGGGCGTTCAAACCCAGTGTACGCGGATGAGAGACTGAGTACTTTCTTGACCTACTCATAGTGTCTGGGAGGGTGAGCTGGACTTGAGAGCTGCATATGGTGGAAGTAGCGGTGGACAGGGCGGACTGAGAGAGGGATGGTGATGGAGTTGGTGTTCTTTCTGATGGCCTAGAATCAGTCTTTCGTTGATATAACAGTGGGATTCCCTGACTGCTGTGGCCTTGCAACGACACCTCAACATTTGCTGCTGTGCTAACCGGTGGGCTTACAGTGGGGGAAACAATGTAGCGTTGCTGACTACCTTCGTTGTGATCAGTTGCACATGTGGCACTTGAGGTTTGGTGTTGTGTCCACGCTTGCAAGTGCATGCTGGTTAAATGTCTAAGCATGCAACTGGTATTCAAATTTTTCAGATTTTTCCCTCGGCTAAAGGTCTTTGCGCACTTCTTACAGATAACCTTGGCCTGATCATGAGGATTTTGTTCAAAAAAGTGCCACACTGCACTCTTCCTATATTGGCAGACATTTTGCGGCCTAGCACGGTGTGATCTTTTGACCCTCTGGACAAGCTGTCCAGCAACTCTTTTGATGTTTGGAACCTGTCTTTGGAGTGCTCCGGGCCTGCCAGATAACAGCTGTTGCGATGTCGATGTCTGCTGTGGATGCTCCTCATCTGAGCTATTGGAAGCAGCACCCTCTTCCCCCAATGGATGCCAATCTGGGTCAACAACTGGGTCATCCATCACCTCCTCTTCTATGTCATGTGCACCTTCCTCTGTGTCACCGTGTATGGTGGTATAGTGTGCGGGAAGGGGCACCTGAGTCTCATCAGGGTCAGAATCTGGCTCTGTAAACTGCGAGGACAATGTAGTGCTCTGAGTGAATGTACCAGCAGAATCATCCATCAGCGGCTGTGCATCAGTGCACTCCATGTCAGATTCATCTTGGCCTGGGTAATTCACCGTTTCACTTGATAATCCAGGCATGGTATGTGAAAACAGCTCCATGGAGTAATCAGTAGTATGGCCTGCGCCATCCTTCAATCTTGGTTGGGGTGAAGGACACAAGGAAAGGTGTGGTTCATGAACATGAGCCTCCAATGACGACTCAGTGCTTTTACTTTTTACAACTGAAGAAGAGGAGGCGATAGAGCTGGAGGCTGAGTCAGCAATGTAAGACAAAACTTTTTCCTGATGCTCTGGCTTTAAAAGCGGTTTGCCAACTCCTAGAAAACTAAGCGTTCGAGGCCTTATGTAGCCAGACGATGACGCAGGCTCAACACCTCCTGCATTCGGTCCTATTTTGCTCTTGCCACTACCATCAGATCCACCACCAACACCATCATTACCAGCTGCCAACCCCCGCCCAATTCCACGGCCTCTTCCACCAGCCTTCCTCATTTTTGGTAGAAATGTAGACAAAATCCAACAAACTATATAGTATGTAAAACAAGGTACAAGGTGTCTATAGGACAGGGGAGATTTTGAATTTCTGCACACACTTTTGGACACTGGACACTTTTGGATTGTGTGAGGCCCAATGAATATCTGAGCGCTATGTGACAGGCTCGATGGCACAGCTGTGACCTAAGTGACTAGAGGATAAGTGAGATTTTGAATGTCTGCACACACTTTTGGACACTGGACACTTTTGGATTGTGTGAGGCCCAATGAATATCTGAGCGCTATGTGACAGGCTCGGTGGTACAGCTGTGACCTAAGTGACTAGAGGATAAGTGAGATTTTGAATGTCTGCACACACTTTTGGACACTGGACACTTTTGGATTGTGTGAGGCCCAATGAATATCTGAGCGCTATGTGACAGGCTCGATGGCACAGCTGTGACCAAAGTGACTAGAGGATAAGGGAGATTGGATTGCTTTTAAAAAAGCAGTTTGCGGAGCAGTGGGTAAACAGCAATGCCAGCCTGTCAGGAAGCCTTAAAAGGCAGCCCAACAACCAACACCACTTATACACCACAATATAGCCTCCCCTTGCACTGCACACACAGTGACTGGTGTGTTGTGCAGGCCAAATTCCTATCAGCAGCAGAAGCAGTTTTTTTTTCTTCTCAGCAGGACAAAAAAAAAAAAAATTGGGATTGCTTTTAAAAAAGCAGTTTGCGGAGCAGTGGGTAAACAGCAATGCCAGCCTGTCAGGAAGTCTTAGAAGGCAGCCCAACAACCAACACCACTGATACACCACTATATAGCCTCCCCTTGCACTGCACACACAGTGACTGGTGTGTTGTGCAGGCCAAATCGCTAGCAGCAGAAGCAGTTTTTTTGTCTTCTTCCCTGCCTAACGCTCTCCCTACAGAATCAGCAGCAACCTCTCCCTATGCTAAGATCGGCAGAAGTAAGATGGCGGTCGGCGTGCACGCCCTTTTATACCCCCTGTGACGCCCACCAAAGCAAGCCAATCACTTGCATGCCCTTCTGAAAGATGGTGGTGACCCGTGCCTATGTCATCACGTTGCCCACAGTGTCCGTGGATCCTGATTGGCTGAAAAAGAGCGCAAAACAAACTTTTGAAACGCGACTTTGGCGCGTAAGTCGCCGACCTCGTGGCCGACCTCATCCTAGGGTCGGGTTTCGTTTCATGAAACCCGACTTTGCCAAAAGTCGGCGACTTTTGAATTTTTTCGACCCGTTTCGCTCAACTCTAATAGTGAGGTCGAGAACTTTTTGAACAGTGACTGAATCTCTGTGATTTGGGCTCTGCATGCAACTGAAGTGAAGACTTTCAGGTTTAGTTAAAGGGATTAATGCAACAAGGGATATCATATACCTGCCAAAGATCACTTATCATAACATCATCATAGTTATTGGTCAACTCCCCATACAGCATGCTGCGATTGTCAGCGTACTACGCCCGTAGTACGCCAATGCAAATCTATGGGTGCGCAAAAAAAACGCATTACACACAGACCAGATGTGTGACTTGTGAGAAATACGCACCCGGTGTCCTTTAGAAAAGCCGGCAATTCAGTGCGCGATACAGTAAAATCACACTGACAGGTTTAATAAAGAAACAAAAGAATAGATATATACACCTAGAATACATATACAGTGCAGACCAAAAGTTTGGACACACCTTCTCATTCAAAGAGTTTTCTTTATTTTCATGACTATGAAAATTGTAGATTCACGCTGAAGGCATCAAAACTATGAATTAACACATGTGGAATTATATAATTAACAAAAAAGTGTGAAACAACTGAAAATATGTCTTATATTCTAGGTTCTTCAAAGTAGTCACCTTTTGCTTTGATTACTGCTTTGCACACTTTTGGCATTCTCTTGATGAGATTCAAGAGGTAGTCACCGGAAATGGTTTTCACTTCACAGGTGTGCCCTGTCAGGTATAATAAGTGGTATTACTTGCCTTATAAATGGGGTTGGGACCATCAGTTGTGTTGTGCAGAAGTCCGGTGGATACACAGCTGATAGTCCTACTGAATAGACTGTTAGCTGCTTTTTTCTTGCGATAATACAAAATCTAAGTAAAGAAAAACGAGTGGCCATCATTACTTTAAGAAATGAAAGTCAGTCAGTCTGAAAAATTGGGAAAACTTTGAAAGTGTCCCCAAGTGCAGTGGCAAAAACCATCAAGTGCTACAAAGAAACTGGCTCACATGAGGACCGCCCCAGGAAAGGAAGACCAAGAGTCACCTCTGCTGCGGAGGATAACTTCATCCGAGTCACCAGCCTCAGAAATCGCAGTTTAACAGCAGCTCAGATTAGAGACCAGGTCAATGCCACACAGAGTTCTAGCAGCACACACATCTCTACAACAACTGTTAAGAGGAGACTTTGTGCAGCAGGCCTTCATGGTAAAATAGCTGCTAGGAAACCACTGCTAAGGGCAGGCAACAAGCAGAAGAGACTTGTTTGGGCTAAAGAAAACAAGGAATGGACATTAGACCAGTGGAAATCTGTGCTTTGGTCTGATGAGTCCAAACTTGAGATCTTTGGTTCCAACCACCGTGTCTTTCTGCGACGCAAAAAAGGTAAACGGATGGACTCTACATGCCTGGTTCCCACCATGAAGCATGGAGGAGGAGGTGTGATGGTGTGGGGGTGCTTTGCTGGTGACACTGTTGGGGATTTATTCAAAATTGAAGGCATACTGAACCAGCATGGCTACCACAGCATTTTGCAGCGGCATGCTATTCCATCCAGTTTGCGTTTAGTTGGACCATCATTTATTTTTCAACAGGACAATGACCCCAAACACACCTCCAGGCTGTGTAAGGGCTATTTGACCAAGAAGGAGAGTGATGGGGTGCTACGCCAGATGACCTGGCCTCCACAGTCACCAGACCTGAACCCAATCGAGATGGTTAGGGGTGAGCTGGACCGCAGAGTAAAGGCAAAAGGGTCAACAAGTGCTAAGCATCTCTTGGAACTCCTTCAAGACTGTTGGAAGACCATTTCCAGTGACTACCTCTTGAAGCTCATCAAGAGAATGCCAAGAGTGTGCAAAGCAGTAGTCAAAGCAAAAGGTGGCTACTTTGAAAAACCTAGAATATAAGACATATTTTCAGTTGTTTCACACTTTTTTGTTAATTATATAATTCCACATGTGTTAGTTCATAGTTTTGATGCCTTCAGTGTGAATCTACAATTTTCATAGTCATGAAAATAAAGAAAACTCTTTGAATGAGAAGGTGTGTCCAAACTTTTGGTCTGTACTGTATATACACACACACACGTCATTGAGACACATATATATTTATATTTCATAGAGTTCTACATAGCAGAATAGCTGCAAAATCAATTGCCGGCATCTGTAAAATCATTTCCCAACCTGACATGAAATGACACATGGTTTACATACAGTAAACTATTTCATTTCATTTTTTTTGTATGACTTTCACTAGTAATTAGATGAAGTTTTGTGTGTAAAATTTTGGAGTTGTAGGTGTTAATTTAAGGGGTTAATTCGTTGTAAAAAAAAATGCGTGGGCTCCAGCGGTAATTTGTAAAGCAGGTGAGTAAGGGCAGATTTTAATAGCCTTGAGAGGGAGCATTGTTTTTGGCCCCCCCGGCTACAAAAATCTGCCCCCAGACACCCCAGAAAAGGTGCATCTATAAGATGTGCCTTTTCTGGCACTTATTCTCTCTATTCCCATTGCCCTGTAGAGGTGGCGAATGGGTTATTTTTATTATTTATTGTTATAGCGCCATTTATTCCATGGCGCTTTACATGTAAGGACGGGTATACATAATAAAAACAAGTACAATAATGTTAAACAATACAAGTCATAACTGGTACAGGAGGAGAGAGGAACCTGCCCGCGAAGGCTCACAATCTACAAGGGATGGGTGAGAATACAGTAGCCGAGGGTAGAGCTGGTCATGCAGCGGTTTGGTCGATCGGTGGTTACTGCAGGTTATAGGCTTGTCGGAAGAGGTGGGTCTTCAGGCTCTTTTTGAAGGTTTCGATGGTAGGTGAGAATCTGATATGTTGTGGTAGAGAGTTCCAGAGTAGGGGTGATGCGTGAGAGAAATCTTGTATGCGATTGTGGGAAGAGGAGATAAGAGGGGAGTAGAGAAGGAGATCTTGTGAGGATCGGAGGTTGCGTGCAGGAAAGTACCAGGAGACGAGGTCACAGATGTATGGAGGAGACAGGTTGTGGATGGCTTTGTATGTCATGGTTAGGGTTTTGTACTGGAGTCTCTGGGCAATGGGGAGCCAGTGAAGGGATTGATAGAGGGGAGAAGCTGGGGAATAGCGGGGGGACAGGTGGATTAGTCGGGCAGCAGAGTTTAGAATAGATTGGAGGGGTGCGAGAGTGTTCAAGGGGAGGCCACAGAGCAGGAGGTTGCAGTAGTCAGGACGAGAGATGATGAGGGCATGGACTAGGGTTTTTGCAAATTTTGGGTTGAGGAATGAACGGATTCGTAAAATATTTTTGAGTTGAAGTGGAAAGGGCTTGGATATGTGGTTTGAAGGAGAGATCAGCATCAAGGATTACCCCGAAGCAGTGAGCTTGTGGGACTGGGGAGAGTGGGCAGCCATTTACTATAATGGATAGGTCCATTGGGGGGTCACGTGAGATGGGGGAAAGATGATGAATTCTGTTTTGTCCATGTTAAGTTTCAGAAATCTAGAGGAGAAGAAGGATGAAATAGTGGACAGACATTGAGGGATTCTGGTTAGTAGGGAGGTGATATCTGGTCCAGAGATGTAGATCTGTGTGTCATCAGCATAGAGATGATACTGAAAGCCATAAGATTCTATGAGCTGTCCCAGGCCAAAGGTGTAAATGGAGAAGAGCAGGGGTCCTAGAACTGAACCTTGTGAGACTCTGACAGATAGGGGGCGAGGTGAGAAGGTGGTGTGTGAGTTGGAGACGCTGAATATCCGGTCTGTTAGGTATGATGAGATCCAGGATAGGGCCAAGTCTGTGATGCCAAGAGATGAGAGGGTCTGTAATAATAGGGAATGGTCCACTAACAAAGGGTTAATGTCACCATTGGATTGGAAGGTGACATTAAGCCGATTAATAATGGAGAGGTGGCAATAAGACACCGATCCATTATTAACCCTAGACTATGAAAGGGTTAAAAAACACACACAGACATTAATTAAAAAGTCTTTTAATGAAATAAAGACACCAAGTTTTTGTCAAATTTTTATTACTCTGCTATTCCATAATTAAACCATGATCTGCAAAAAAAACCCATAAAAAATCTACAATATCCTTACCTCTCCGCCATTCATTCATGTCCCACGCTATAATCCTTCACAAGGGGTTAAATAGTTTACAATGAGGAACGGTGCTAATGTGACTAGACCCACTGTAAACTACTACAGAATGAACTAATTCAGCTCTGCACAGCCTCCCTGGCTGCCCGGAGATTAACTAATTAGCATGGGAAAGTTTCTGACATTTTTCCCACGCTAATACTAAAGAGCTTTATTCACACCTGTTACCGTTTTCAGACTATTGTCTTAAGAAAGTTCTTTTTTTATTTTAGAACCTTTTGGCATTCCAGAAATAGCTTGAGACCGTGAAGAAGGCGGCAGTCTTTTTCCGCCGAAATGCGTAGTCTGTTCAGCATTATGTCTGCATCTTGTTACTGAACTCTGGATACATTTTAATTTATCTACAATAAATTTTTGGAATTTTTAAATTACCTTAAGTTTCCATTTGCTGGGCTTTTTGCTTTGATTTCTACATTGTTGGACTAGTTCCCAGTCCTGCCCCGTGCAATACAGAGAGAACAGGTATTTATCGTCCAGAGCTCGGAGGACAGCTGGTCCAAGTTGTGTTTTATCATATATATATATGTGTGTCTCAATGACATGTGTGTGTATATATATGTATTCTATGTGTATATATCTATTCTTTCGTTTGGGTTGTAGCCTGCCATAGGGCTCCATTATATGTCCATTTTGCAAGCCTGCGAGAAAATCTCAGCATACGGATGCCATATGGATGCTTACATGGGAAAAATACGCGGCCACACCCTGACAACGGATGACATACGGATCACTATTTAGGGACCATTTATGCATATTACGGCCGTACAATACGGTCTGTATTTTTATACGTTGTGTGTGACTCCACTCTTATATGATGCTTCTTCCCTTCTGAGCTTTGCACTGTGCCCCAAAAGTAGTTTTCAACCATATATGGGGTATCAGCGTACTCAGGAGAAATTGTGCAAGAAATTTTGGGGTCCTTTTTCTTCTGCTATCCTTCTGAATATGAAAACATTTGGGACTAAAAGAAAATTTTTGTGATAATTTTTTTCTTCATTTTCACAAATCAGCTGTGCAGCACTTGTGGGTTCATTTTGCTCACCACCCATCTAGGTAAATTCCTTGAGGTGGCTAGTTTCCAAAATGTCGCTCTTTCTTTTCTGAGCCCTGCTGTGTGCCCATACAAGTAGTTTACCCACACATATGGGGTATCTCTGTACTCAGGAGAAAATGTATAACAAATTTTGGGTTTTATTTTCATGTTACCCATGTGAAAAAGTCAAATGGCCCTCTTTCCCTTCTGAACCCTGCCAATGCGCACAAAAGTAATTTTCCTTTACATATTGGGTATCAGCATACTCAGGAGAAATTGCAAAATAAAATTTTCTGGTGCAATTTCACAAGTTATGCTTATGAAAATGCAAAATTTGAGGCTAAAAATAATTTTTGTGTGAAAAATGTGATTTCTTTATTTTCACGGCTCAACGTTTTAAACTTCCGTGAAGCACCTGGGGGTTCAAAGTGCTCAGCATATATCTATAAAAGTTCACTGAGGGGTCTAGATTCCAAATGGTGTCACTTGTCGGGGGTTTCTGCTGTTTAGGCACATCAGGGTCTCTTCAAAGGTGACATGGCGACTGTTAATTATGCCAGCAAATTTTACATTCAAAAAGTCAAATTGCACTCCTTTCAAGCCCTTCTGTGCACCTAAACAGTAGTTTTGCACCACATATTATGGTAGGTATCTGCATACTCAGGAGAAATTGCACAACAAAATTTACACTGCAATTTCTCCAATTAGGCTGGGGTCACACATTGCAACTGCAATGTCAGAAACTCGCGCGAGTCTCTTGCATCAATACCCAGCTCTGTCGCCGGCACTCGGGACTGGAGCGCTCAGCTGCATAAAAATACATGCAGCCAAGTTTCTCACATTGCAGTTGCAAGTTTGACCCCAGCTTTACCCTTGAGAAAATGCAAAATTTGGAGCCAAACAACATTTTTTGTTGGTAAAATGTGATTTCTTTTATTTTTATGGCTCAATGTTATAAATCTATGTGACGCATCTAGGGGTTCCAGGTGCTCACCACACATCTAGATATGGTTCTTGAGGGGTCTAGTTTACAAAATGGTGTCACTTGTGGGGGATTTTCACTCTTTAGACACATCAGGGGCTCTGCCAACATGATATGGTGTCCGCTAATTATTCCAACAAATTTTACTTTCAAAAAGTCAAATGGAGAACCTATCCTTCTGGACTCTGTCATTTGCCGAAATAGTGGTTTTCCCCCATATCTGCATGCTCAGGAGAAATGGCACAGCAAATTTTGGGGGCCATTTTTTCCTATTAAACTTGCGAAAATAAAAAAAAATGAGTCTAAAGGAGAATTTTTGTGACAAATTTAAATGTTCATATTTCCCTTCCACATTCCATTAATTTCTGTGAAGCATCTGAAGGGTTAATAAACTTCTTGAATGTGGTTTTGAGCACATTGAGAGGTGCAGTTTTTAGAATGATTTCATATTTTGATATTTTCTGTCTTAGGCCAGGATCACACATGCGAGAAACTCGGACGAGTTTCGCATGTTAATACCCAACACTGCCGCTGGCACTCAGGAGCGGAGCGTGCACCTCCATGAATTGCTATGCAGCCCCACACTCCGTTCTGAGTGCCGGCGGCAGTGCCGGGTATTATCATGTGAGACTCGTCCTAGTTTCTCATATGTGTGCCTTATATGTTCCTCAGTGTCACCTCAAATGTGAGGTGGTCCCTATCAAAATAGTTTTTGTAATTATGTTGGAAAAATGAAAAATTGCTGGTCAATTTTAACCCTTATAACTTCCTGTAAAAAATTTTTTAAAAATTGTGCTGATGTAAAGTAGATATGTGGGAAATGGTATTATTTAACTAATTTGTGTGATATAACTGTCTGATTTAATGGTATGAAAATTTAAAGTTTGAAAATTGCTAAATTTTCACCAAATGTCTGTTATTTTCACAAATAACCGCAATTCTTGAAGAAGAAATTTTTAACACCAGCATGAAGTACAATATGTCATGAGAAAATATTGTAAGAATCACCAGGATCCATGGAAGCGTTCCAGAGTTATTACCTCATAAAGGGACAGTGAACAAAATTGTAAAATTTTGTCTGTTCAGGAAGGTGAAAACAGGCTTGGGTTTGAAGGGGTTAAAGAGCTGTAACTCCTAAACCCTTGCTCCAATTAGGATGTGAATACGCTCAAATTAAGGGCAGGGTCACACTTGCTAGTGCAATGTGAGAAACGCGCGTGAGTATCTCGCCTCAATACCCGGCACTGCTGCTGGCATTCGGGATCGGACTGTGCGGCTGCATGTCTTTCTATGCAGATGAACGCTCCGGTCCGAACTGCCACCGGCAGTGCCGGGTATTGAGGCGACAGACTCACACAATTTTCTCATATTGCACTTGCAAGTGTGAACCCGGCCTAAAGCTGAGAGTCTGCACTTTTAGCTCATATTGATTATATGGCCGGGATCACACTACCGTGTGTGATGCGAGAAACTCGCACGAGTCTCTCGCATCAACACCGAGCGCTGCCGTCGGCACGCAGGACTGGAGCTGCGGCTGCATAGAAATACATGCAGCCGCAGCTGTGGTCCTGAGTGCCGGCGGCAGTGCCGGGTGTTGATGCAAGAGACTCGTGCGAGTTTCTCGCATCACATGCGGTAGTGTGATCCCGGCCTATATCTGTATCTTGAATATGTAAACAGCCAAAATGCCAAAACTTGTGTCATTGTTACTGCCCAAATACTTCTGTACCTGAAGGATATTATATTCACAGTTACTAACAATTTTCATTCTCTACTCAACCCAAGAGTACAGGCCCCAACCACGGAGCTCCGAGCTGACGATCTGGCCAATTACTTCAAAGAAAAAATTGGCCAGATCCGACAGGAAATTATCTCCCAATCACCTTATACCATGCACTGTCCTCCCTCTCCCACTGCATCTAGCTCACTCTCTGATTTTGAACCAGTCACAGAAGAAGAAGTAAGCAGGCTCCTTGCATCATCTCGCCCAACCACTTGCATCAGTGACCCATCTCCGTCACATCTCCTCCAGTCCCTTTCCCCTGCTGTCACCACTCACTTAACTAAAATATTTAACCTCTCTCTCTCTTCTGGTGTCTTTCCCTCCTCATTTAAGCATGCCATCATACATCCACTACTTAAAAAACCATCCCTCGACCAAAACTGTGCCGCTAACTATAGACCTGTCTCTAATCTTCCCTTCATCTCTAAACTCCTGGAACGCCTGGTCCACTCTCGTCTTATCCGCTATCTCTCTGATAACTCTCTTCTCGACCCTCTCCAATCCGGCTTCCGCTCCTTACACTCTACTGAAACTGACCTCACTAAAGTCTCTAATGATCTACTAACAGCTAAATCTAATGGTCATTACTCCATGCTAATTCTCTTGGATCTCTCTGCAGCATTTGACACTGTGGATCATCAGCTCCTCCTCACTATGCTCCATTCCATTGGCCTCAAGTACACCGTTTTCTTCTGGTTCTCCTCCTATCTCTCTGACTGCTCCTTTACTGTATTTTTTGCCGGTTCTACCTCCTCTCACCTTCCCCTTACTGTTGGGGTTCCTCAAGGATCAGTCCTAGGCCCCCTCCTCTTCTCCTTGTACACTGCCCCTATTGGTCAAACAATCAGTAGATTTGGTTTCCAGTACCATCTCTATGCTGATGACACCCAATTATACGCTTCTTCTCCTGACATCACGCCAGCCTTTCTAGAAAATACCGGCGATTGTCTAAACACTGTGTCTAACATCATGTCCTCACTATATCTGAAACTGAACCTGTCAAAGACTGAACTCCTTGTGTTTCCTCCCTCTGCTAATGTACCTATACCCGACATTGCCATTTCTGTGTGTGGCTCCACTATTACTCCCCAGCAACATGCCCGCTCTCTTGGGGTCATACTTGATTCCGAGCTTTCCTTTGCCCCCCACATTCGATCACTGGCTCACTCTTGTCATCTGCACCTCAAAAACATTTCTAGAATTCAACCTTTTCTTACTTTTGAGTCTGCAAAAACTCTTACTGTTTCTCTTATTCATTCTCATCTCGACTATTGTAACTCTCTTCTAATCGGTCTCCCTCTTACCAAACTCTCCCCTCTCCAATTTGTCTTGAATGCTGCAGCCAGGATCATATTCTTCACCAATCGTTACACCGATGCCTCTACCTTGTGCCAGTCATTACACTGGCTACCCATCCACTCCAGAATTCAGGATAAACTTATTACCCTCACCCACAAAGCCCTCCATGGCTCAGCACCACCCTACATCTCCTCCCTTGTTTCAGTATACCACCCTACCCGCGCCCTCCGTTCTGCTGATGACCTGAGGTCCATCCTCAATAATCAGAACCTCCCCCTCCCGTCTCCAAGACTTTACACGTGCTGCACCAATTCTTTGGAATGCACTTCCCAGGTCAATACGATTAGTCCCCAATCCCCACAATTTTAAGCGTGCCCTGAAAACGCATTTATTCAGACTGGCCTGTCACCTCAACATATTAACCTAATCTATCCCTGTGTGGCACAGCCAAAAGTTTTACCATAACCAGGTTCCCCGCATCATGTTCCCATATGCTTTATGCATCCATTAGCCCTTTGTGTCTGTACTGATACACACTTAACATTATGGCTGGTCTATACAATCAGGGCAACTGTTTCCACCCACCTTTCGTGTCTCCCTTTTTTTTTCCTCATAGATTGTAAGCTTGCGAGCAGGGCCCTCATTCCTCTTGGTATTTGTTATAATTACATAGATTATTGTTATGCTGTAATGTCTATTGTCTGTACAAGTCCCCTCTGAAATGTAAAGTGCTGTGGAATATGTCGGCGCTATAGAAATAAAATTTATTATTATTATTATTATTACTACTAATGTGTAGCACTGTTTTATCAGATGAACATTATCAGTGAAAATAAACTCTATAAAATGTATTCTTAAGCCCCCGTCACACATAGCGATCTCACTAGCTAGATCGCTGCTGAGTCACAAGTTTTGTGACACAACAGCGATCTCACCAGCGAGATCGCTGTGTGACACTGACCAGCGACCGGCCACCTTGCCGGGTATCGCTGATCGTCCTGGAATGGCCAGGACATTTTTTTGATCGCTGGTCTTCCGCTGGCCAGCACGCATCGCTGCGTGTGACAGGCGGGAGACCAGCGATCAGCGAGTTGCCGATGGTAACTAAGGTAAACATCGGGTTTCTAAGCGGTGCGCAGCACTTAGAAACCCGATGTGTATCTTAGTTACCAGCGCGCTGGTGCAGGGAGCTGGTAACCAAGCTACACATCGGGTTTCTAAGCAGCGCGCGGCACTTAGAAACCCGATATGTACCTTCGTTACCAGCGCGCTGATGCAGGGAGCTGGTAACCAAGGTACACATCGGGTTTCTAAGTGCCGCACGCTGCTTAGAAACCCAATGTGTACCTTGGTTACCAGCTCCCTGCACCAGCGCGCTGGTAACTAAGGTACACAGTGGGTAACTAAGCGATATGCGTCACTTGTTACCCACATGTCGCTGGTGCGGATCACTGGTGAAGCTGCCTGTTTGGCAGCTCACCAGCGATCATGTAGCGACACACCAGCGATCATGACAAGGTAATATCGTTGTCGGGATCGCTGGTGCGTCGCTATGTGTGACGGGGCCCTTAGCCGTTTGTATGTATTGTGACCATTAATACTATAATTGGATATCCAGCTTTGGTATTTGATAAGTCTAAGAAATATTGAATATCAATACAAATGAAATCATAGCCCAGACCATTAAAGTGTCATATCCAGGGCTGCTGTGCATAGTATTCTGTTACATAATATCCTGGGCATTGAAGATTTTCATCTGTTTTCCTCCTGGAAACAGACGACTCCCAGAAAGCCTTTCAGCTACTTACCGAGGAATCACTGCACACTGTTAAAGAGAAAGAGACAGAAATTGAAGAGTTAAAGAAACAGGTAGAAAACATGGAGACAGAATATGAGCACATCCTTCATGTAAGCTATTTTTTATATTCATCAACTTTATTAAAAATATTTTTTAGTGTGATGCAAGAATTTCTCACTATATCTTGCTCTTGAGTATATGGCACAAAATATTGGGCCTAACCTGCCTGACACAAAAGCTGACCGTGTTTTCTATAATAACCAGTTTTCATTTAGGATAATGCTCACAAAAATGAAATCTACACTGTGATTGGTGACTGTAGGCAACAACAGATGATCCAAATGTACAGTACATAGTATATGATGGCAATGTAGGAAAATGTAAGGTGCCACTTACTTGTTGTTAAAGGGAATGCGTCATCCAAAAAGGACCTATTGTATCAGATTTTTGCATTTAATGCATTTCTAAACATTTTAATAATATTTTTCAACTTTTCATATCACATTATCTTTACAAAAAATTCTGAAATCTTGCAATTTTTACACTAGCCTGTAGACCTTATACCAGAGTAACATTTGAATTTTCAACAGTTTCATTAACGTTAGAGGCAAGATTACAATGACTGCATTTTTCTACACCGCAGAAAACACAGGATCCACCATACACAATAGGTGATGTTGCAGCTCTCCTCCTTTCAAGGTGACAAGCAAGAAATAGAAGTCTAATATTAGACCTACTGGCCAATGTGAGGTTGCTATTATCAATACATAGTGATATATAAAATAAAAAATCAAATATTGAAAAATACATATAAACCTGATTTAACCCCTTTCTGACGTTAGACATACTAGCCCGTCCATGTGCCCTGGGCCCCTATGACCATTGACGGGATAGTACGTCTCAACGAGCGGCAGCGCACACAGGAGGTGCGCGGCCGATCTTGGCCGGGTGTCAGCAGTTTCTCACAGCTGACATCTAGCACCAAGTGCCAGGAGTGTTCATGGACCGCTCCCGGCACTTTAACCCCCAGAATACTGCGATCGAAGCATTCCGTGATCAGGCATAGGGCTGACAGCGGGGTCCCAATCGCTCCTATGGTAACCCGATGTCGTCATGATGACATTCGGGTTACCAGGGCTGAGAAACTTCCTGTCATGTGCAGTGCATGTGAGGAAGTCTCTCAGGTTAGTGTGAACAGAGTGCAGCATGGACAGCTTCTATAGTATGCAGGTGCTGCTTCATCTGCATGCCATAGAAGCGATCAGCCTGCAAAAAATGTTTGTTCCATAGTGGGACAAAGTGTAAAAATTAGAATGAAATAAAAAAAAATTTAAATAATTGTAAAAATATTTTTTAAAAATAAAAAAAATCAATATTTATTCGATCATCAAATCAATACTTGATTAAAAAAAAAAATCTAAAAACAATAAAAGTACACATATTTGGTATTGCCGCGTCCGTAATGACCCGATCTATAAAACTTTTCCACTAGTTAACCCCTTTAGTGAACACCATAAAAAACGCAAAAAACACTGCCTTATCATACCGCTGAAAAAAGTGGAATAACATGCAATCAAAAAGACTGATATAAATAAACATGGTACCGCTGAAAACAGCATCTTGTCCCACAAAAAAAACAATAAAATGAGAAAAATAATAAAATGAAAAATGTATTTTTTTCCATTTTCCCTTTAGGGTTAGAGTTGGGCTAAAGTGAGTTGGGCTAAAGTTAGGGTTAGGGTTAAGGCTAAAGTTAGGGTTGGGGCTAAAGTTAGGGTTGGGGTTAAGGTTGGGGTTAAAAATTAGGATTAGGGTTGGGGCTAAGGGTAGGGCTAAAGATAAGGTTAGGGTTGGGGCTAGAGTTGGGGTTAGGGTTAAGGGTGTGTTAGGGTTAGATTTGTGGTTAGGGTTGGGATTAGGGTTAGTGGTGTGTTGGGGTTAGGGTTATACTACTGGAACAGCATTTATATCTTGAACTGCCCTCCCACCTCTCCTTCTGTTCCTTCTTTGACCGGTTACAATCTGGCTTCTGACCGCATCACTCAACTGAAACTGCCCTAACTAAAGTCACTAACGACTTACTAACCGCCAAGAGCAAGAAACACTACTCTGTCCTCCTTCTCCTGGACCTGTCCTCTGCCTTCGACACCGTAGACCATTCCCTCCTGCTACAGACTCTCATCTCTTGGCATCACAGACTTGGCCCTATCCTGGATCTCATCATACCTAACAGACTGAACATTTAGTGTCTCCCTCTCACACACCACCTCCTCACCTCGCCCCCTGTCTGTTGGTGTTCCTCAAGGCTCTGTCCTAGGACCCCTACTATTCTCCATCTACACCTTTGGCTTGGGACAGCTCATAGAATCCCACGGTTTGCAGTATCACCTCTATGCCGATGACACGCAAATCTACCTATCTGGACCCAACCTCGCCTCCTTACTAACTGAAATCCCACAATGTCTGTCTGCTATCTCAGCCTTCTTCTCTGCTCGCTTTCTCAAACTGAACATGGACAAAACAGAATTCATCATCTTTCCCCCATCTCACTCTACCCCTCCACCAGACCTATCCATCAATGTCAATGGCTGCTCTCTTTCCCCAGTCCCGCACGCTCGGTGCCTTGGGGTGATCCTCGACTCTGCGCTCTCTTTCAAACCACATATCCAAGCTCTTGCCTCCTCCTGCTGCCTCAAACTCAAAAGTATTTCCCAGATCCGTTCATAAATCAACCACGAAACCACAAAAACACTAGTGCATGCTCTTATCTCCCGCCTCGACTACTTTAACCTCCTACTCTCTGGCCTCCCCTCTAGCACTCTGGCTCCGCTCCAGTCCCTCCTACACTCTGCTGCCCGACTAATCCACCTGTCTCCCTGCTATTTCCCAGCCTCCCCCCTGTGCCAGGCCCTTCACTGGCTTCCTATTGCCCAGAGGCTCCAATTCAAAACCCTAACCATGACATACAAAGCCATCCACAACCTGTCTCCTCCATACATCTGTGACATGATCTCTAGGTACCTACCAGCACGCAACCTTCGCTCATCTCAAGATTTCCTCTACTCCCCCCTTATTTCTTCCCACAACCACATACAAGACTTTTCCCGTGCTTCCCCCATACTCTGGAACTCTCTGCCGCAACACATCAGACTCTCACCATCAACGGAAACCTTCAAGAAGAACCTGAAGACCCACCTGTTCCATCAAGCCTACAGCCTGCAATGATCCTCAGTCTACTGAACCCCCGCACGACCTGCTTTACCCTCTCCTACTGTATCCTCACCCATCCCTGTAGACTGAGCCCTCGCGGGCAGGGTCCCCTCTCCTTATGTACTTGTGTGTCCCTTGTTTTACACATGTTTATTGTACCGGTCTATATTTCCCCTTTTCACATGTAAAGCGCTTTGGAATAAATGGCGCTATATAAATGCATAATAAATAATAATAATTAGAATTCGGGGGTTTCCATTATTTAGGCACATCAGGGGCTCTCCAAACTATTTTTACAATAAAAACGGTAACTAGACCTACCGGTAATTGTGTTTCCAGGAATCCATCCTGACAGCACCCTGGAGGACGTCCTTCTCATCCGTAGTGGGACAGGAAACCACGAGAGTTTAAAAGGATCCTCCCCCTACCATCCCTCAGTGATTTCACAAAGTAACAGATCTGGATGGATGCAAAGATAGACTTTATTTAAACCAACATTCTTCATACACATGTTACATCACAGTTGTATGTAAAGTATTCTCGGGAGGGATCTAACAGTACTGTCAGGATGGATTCCTGGAAACACAATTACTGGTAGGTCTAATTACCGTTTTCCAGGTCACCACCTGACAGCACCCTGGAGTAGTACCAAAGTATATTGGTCCTAGGGTGGGACTACTGCGTGGAGTACCTTTCTCCCAAATGCAAGCTGTGTGGATGCTATGTCCAGTTTATAGTGCTTGGAGAAAGTACTAAGACTAGTCCAAGACGCTGCCCTGCAGATCTGTTCTGCCGAAGCTCCACCCCTTTCTGCCCATGATGCGGCCATGGCGCTGGTTGAGTGGGCTCTAAGGTTCCCCAGGGAATCTGTTCCTGTGCTCTGTAGGCTATGCTAATAGTGGATCTAATCCACCATGCTATTGTCGATTTCAATGCCTTTTTCCCCTTGTTAGGACCTCTGTATTGGATGAAGAGGTTGCTGTCCTGCCTCCAGGGTCTGGTTGCGCCCAGATACCCGAGTACAGTTTCTCTTACATCTAAGTTATGGTAGGCTTCTTCCCTGCTATTCTTGGGAGACTGGAAAAAGGACGGGAGTACTACCTCCTGATTCATGTTAGAGTTTGAGACAACTTTGGGTAGGAAGGCCGGGTCGAGTCTTAAGACTAAGCGGTCACTAAACACCTGTAGGTAGGGATCCTGGATCGATAAGGCCTGCAGTTCTCCTAACCTCTTGGCTGAGGTGATTGCCATTAAAAAGGCTGTCTTGAGAGATTGCCCATACTTATCTCTGCCCCTATCTGATATGGCTGCTTGCATAGCGTATTGTTATGATTGAGTCACCGTAGGAGGCAAAAACAGAAATGCTAGCTAAGTCCAGAAAACCAGAGAAGTTGGCAACTATCAGATTGCAGACCCCTGAACCTATCAACACAACTAGCAGTAGCCGTTGGGGGTTCCTACGATGACCTAGACCCCTCGATCACAGCCGGAGAGATACATAGGCCTAAAGAAGGAAAGGGGAAATCTAACTGCCCCAGAGCAGACCCCAAAGCAATAGGCAGCCCCCCACATATAATGACGGTGAAGCAAGATGAAAACACTTACACAGACAGAAAGACAGGCTGAGCAAAGACGGGGCCCAAAAACTACCTAGATAGGAACGGATAGGAAGGCTGCTGTCTGCAATCTGCCAAAACCCTATCAGAGACAAAAGCCAACAAGCTGATATAAAAATGGCCCTGAAGCAACTAAGCTTCAAAAACTAAATCAGCACTCAGGTACTTTCAGAAGACAGAGCTAACGGAACACTGCACACTCCAGCAGGGAGTGGCAGAATCCAAAAAGCAAGAAAAACAAAAACAAAACTTAAATGCAAAAAGGCAAAACAGAAAACTTAGCTTTAGGAGAGCAGGAATCAGACTGGTGTCCAAGAGTCAACAGAGAAATCACCCGCAGGGCAGAAAGGGAGTAAGCTGCCTTAAATCCAGTCAGTGACTCCACTCAGCCAATCGTCTTCATTAGTCCCAGGTGCCTGATAATCAGGCTCACTACCTTCCTTCACTAGAACAGGGAGTTCACCAGGCCTCAGTGACGGAGGGGAAAATGAACTCACAACAGTACCCCCCCCTTGAGGAGGGGTCACCGAACCCTCAACAACGCTACCAGGGCGATCAGGGTGAGCCCGATGAAAGGCACACACCAATCTTTTGGCATGAATATCAGAGGCAGAGACCCAGGAATTATCCTCCTGACCATAACCTTTCCACTTAACCAAATACTGGAGTCTCCGTCTAGCCAGACGGGAATCCAGAATTTTCTCTGCCTCATATTCCAAGTTACCTTCAACCAATACAGGGTCCGGAGGTGCCACCTCAGACACAACTGGCTCAACAAACCTCTTCAACAAGGACTTATGGAACACATTATGAATCTTAAATGTGACAGGAAGAGCCCAACGAAAAGAGACCGGATTAATAATCTCCAAAATCTTGTAAGGTCCAATAAATCTAGGCTTAAACTTAGGAGAAGCCACCTTCATAGCAATATTTTTTGATGATAACCACACCATATTACCAATCTTAAACTGGGGACCAATGGTCCTATGTCGATTGGAAAACCGCTGGGCCTTTTCCTGGGAGAGAGATAACTTATCCACCACTTGGTCCCAGATCTGGTGCATTCTCTCCACCACAGTGTCAACACCTGGGCAGGCAGAGGGCTCCACCTGCCCTGAAGAAAATCGAGGGTGAAACCCAAAGTTACAAAAAAAAGGTGACATCAAAGTGGCAGAACTAGCTCTATTATTTAAAGCAAATTCGGCCAAGGGCAAAAATGAAACCCAATCATCCTGATCAGCGGAAATAAAACATCTCAAATACAACTCCAAGGTCTGGTTTGTTCTCTCTGTCTGCCCATTGGTCTGAGGGTGAAAAGCAGAGGAGAAGGACAACTGAATTCCCAACTTGGAACAGAACGTCCTCCAAAATTTAGACACAAATTGAACTCCTCTGTCAGATACAATGTTCTCAGGAATCCCGTGCAAGCGAACCACCTGTTGCAAAAACAGGGGCACCAACTCAGAGGAAGATGGCAACTTAGGGAGTGGTACAAGATGAACCATCTTAGAGAACCTATCACAAATCACCCAAATAACAGTCATTCTTTGAGAGACCGGCATATCAGAGATGAAATCCATTGAAATATGGGTCCATGGCCTCCTGGGGACCGGCAAAGGCATCAACAACCCACTAGAGCGAGAACAAGATTTAGACCGGAAGCAAGTCCCACAGGACTGCACAAAATTCCTGACATCATGAGACAAGGTGGGCCACCAAAAAGAACGACTCACCAGATCTCTAGTACCAAAAATACCCGGATGACCAGCCAATGCAGAGCAATGAACTTCAGACATCACTCTCTTCTTCCAATGGTCAGGAACATACAACTTTCCACTGGGACAACGCTCAGGTTTGTCCACCTGGAACTCTTGCAGAGCAAGTCTCAAATCGGGCGAGATGGCAGAAAGAACTACCCCTTCGCCTAAGATGGTAGCAGGCTTGGTCACCACAGGAGAATCAGCAAAGAAACTCCTAGAGAGGGCGTCTGCCTTGACATTCTTAGTTCCAGGAAGGAAAGAGACCACAAAATCAAAACGTGTAAAAAACAAGGCCCACCTAGCCTGTCTGGGGTTCAAGCGTTTAGCCGACTCTAGGTAAATCAAATTTTTGTGGTCAGTGAGGACCACAACTTGATGTTTGGCTCCCTCCAACCAATGTCTCCACTCCTCAAATGCCCATTTCATGGCCAACAGTTCCCGATTCCCCACATCATAGTTACGTTCAGATGAAGAGAACTTTCGGGAAAAGAAAGCACAGGGATTCATTTTAAATGTTACCGGATCCTTTTGGGACAACATTGCTCCTGCACCAATCTCAGAAGCATCCACCTCTACCTGAAACGGGAGTGAGACATCAGGTTGCCGCAGAACCGGGGCGGAGGTAAATCTACGCTTCAGCTCCTGAAAGGAAGCAACTGCCTCCGGAGGCCAATTCAACACATCCGCACCCTTCCTGGTCAGGTCAGTCAATGGTTTGGCAATACTAGAAAATTTTGCTATAAATTTCCGATAAAAATTAGCAAAACCCAAAAACTTCTGGAGGGCCTTCAAAGAAGTGGGCCGAACCCAATCATAAATGGCCTGTACCTTGGCCGGGTCCATTTCAATAGTTGACGGAGACAAAATAAATCCCAAAAAAGAAATCCTCTGTACTCCAAAAAGGCATTTTGATCCTTTGACATACAGAGAATTCTCTCTCAAGATCCGGAACACAGTCCGAATATGTTCCACATGAGCATCCCAATCCTTGGAGAAGATCAAAATATCGTCCAGATAGATAATCAAAAATTTATCGACAAAGTCTCGGAAAATATCGTTCATGAAGAACTGGAAGACAGAAGGGGCATTAGTGAGCCCAAAAGGCATCACCAGGTACTCAAAATGTCCCTCTGGAGTATTAAACGCCGTCTTCCATTCATCCCCCTGCTTAATGCGGATAAGATTATACGCCCCCATGAGGTCAAGCTTGGTAAACCAGCAAGCACCTCTGACTCTAGAGAATAGATCCGAAATCAGGGGTAACGGATACTGATATTTAATAGTAATTTTATTGAGGGCACGATAATCAATACAAGACCTTAAAGAACCATCCTTCTTGGCCACAAAAAAAACCCGGCACCTAAGGGTGAAGAGGATGGTCTAATATGACCCTTCTCTTACGCCTCCTTAATATAGGACCGCATAGCCTCGTGCTCGGGTACAGATAATTTGAAGAGCTGACCCTTAGGAAATTTACACCCCGGGCTTAGTTCAATTGCACAGTCATAACTCCTATGAGGAGGCAAGGACGCAGACTCATTCTCACTAAATACATCATAGAAGTCCGCCAAATAGTCAGGAACCTCATGCGACTGAGGAGAGGTGGAAAAAACCGGAGCCTCACTAAAGGTACACCGGCAACCCCAACTCACCACAGACACAGACTTCCAATCCAAAACTGCATTATGAATCTGCAACCAGGGAAACCCCAGAACAACGGCATCATGAAGACCATGCAACACCAAAAATCTGCAATTTTCTTGGTGGTCTGGGGCGACCCGCATGACCAACTGGGTCCAAAACTGAGGTTTATTTTTAGCCAGAGGGGTAGCATCAATCCCCCTCAAAGGGATAGGCATCTGCAGAGGTGTCAACGGAAATCCACAACGTTTAGCAAAATCCAAGTCCATTAGGTTTAGCGCTGCTCCCGAATCCACAAAAGCCTTGGCGGAAAATGTGGACAGGGAACAGATCAGAGTAATCGCCAAAAGAAACTTAGGCTGAACCCCACCAACAGAAAACGTGTGTGCAAAGCGTTTCTCACGTTTAGGACAAACAGAAATAATGTGAGGCATCTCCACAGAAAAAACACAGCTTATTGCGCCTTCTGAATTCCTGACGTTGCGCCTTAGACAAAACTATCACATTGCATAGGTTCAGACGTCTGTTCAACCGGTGGCAACACCTCTCGTGTAATCCTGCGTTCACGTAAACGCCGATCAACCTGAATGGCTAAAGACATAGAATCGTCCAGACCAGAGGGAACAGGAAATCCCACCATAGTATCTTTTACGGCTTCTGACAAACCCTTCCGAAAGAGAGCAGCCAAGGCACTATCATTCCAGGTAGTAAGGACCGCCCACTTTCGGAACTTTTGACAGTACAACTCTGCAGATTCTCGACCCTGGTTCAATGCTAACAGGGTCTTTTCAGCCTGATCAATAGCATTAGGTTCGTCGTACAGCAACCCCAAGGCTTGAAAAAATGCGTTCACATTAGTCAGAATAGGGTCATCTGGTTTCAAAGAAAACGCCCAATCCTGGGGATCGCCGCGCAGCAAAGAGATGACAATTTTAACCTGCTGCGCGGGGCTCCCTGACGAGTTAGGCCTCAAAGCAAAAAATAATTCACAATTATTTTTGAAATTCAAAAATTTAGATCGATCCCCAAAAAATACATCAGGTGTGGGGATCTTTGGTTCAACAGCATGTGAACGAGCAAGACAGGCGGAAATTCCTCGCACTTCAGCAGCGAGCTGCTCCACACGATCAGACACTTGCTTTATCTCCTTTGAGAGAAAAAAAAATTCCCCCTACGACCTCAGAGATATTGAGGAAAGAATATACACACTTTTTTTTTTTTTTTTTTTTTAAACACAATTCTTTCCTGCTATTGAGTACCCCCAGGATCTGCGGTTTGGCGGGTGATTCTGTTGTTATGATTGAGTCACCGTAGGAGGCAAAAACAGAAATGCTAGCTAAGTCCAGAAAACCAGAGAAGTTGGCAACTATCAGATTGCAGACCCCTGAACCTATCAACACAACTAGCAGTAGCCGTGGGGGGTTCCTACGATGACCTGGACCCCTCGATCACAGCCGGAGAGATACATTGGCCTAAAGAAGGAAAGGGGAAATCTAACTGCCCCAGAGCAGACCCCAAAGCAATAGGCAGCCCCCCACATATAATGACGGTGAAGCAAGATGAAAACACTTACACAGACAGAAAGACAGGCTGAGCAAAGACGGGGCCCAAAAACTACCTAGATAGGAACGGATAGGAAGGCTGCTGTCTGCAATCTGCCAAAACCCTATCAGAGACAAAAGCCAACAAGCTGATATAAAAATGGCCCTGAAGCAACTAAGCTTCAAAAACTAAATCAGCACTCAGGTACTTTCAGAAGACAGAGCTAACGGAACACTGCACACTCCAGCAGGGAGTGGCAGAATCCAAAAAGCAAGAAAAACAAAAACAAAACTTAAATGCAAAAAGGCAAAACAGAAAACTTAACTTTAGGAGAGCAGGAATCAGACTGGTGTCCAAGAGTCCACAGAGAAATCACCCGCAGGGCAGAAAGGGAGTAGGCTGCCTTAAATCCAGTCAGTGACTCCACTCAGCCAATCGTCTTCATTAGTCCCAGGTGCCTGATAATCAGGCTCACTACCTTCCTTCACTAGAACAGGGAGTTCACCAGGCCTCAGTGACAGAGGGGAAAATGAACTCACAACAGCGTATTGAGGATTAGATTAAAGGTCCCAAGGTGGTATGCCCTTTCTAATTAAGGGTTTAAGCATCTGCACTGAATCTCGAGAACCGGCCTCCCACGGGTGTGCCGACAGGGCTGTGTCACAGAACACGCTCAAGGCTGCTATCTGCATTCTCAGAGTACTGGGTCTAAGGCCTTTCCTGAACCCTTCCTGCAAGAAGTCGAGTATTTTCAGGATGTCGGGCTGGTCAGTTCCGACTGTCTCCTCTCCACAGAAGCTGCAGAACTTTTTCCAGATTTTGTTATATATTGCCGCGGTCACAGGTTTTCTACTTGCTTATAGGGTAGAAATGACTTCATCCGATAGACCCCTTGCTCTTAGGACTTGCCGCTCAGGATCCAAGCTGACAACTGGAAAGCTTCCAGTTTTTGATGTAGGACCGGACCCTGATGGAGGAGGTCTTTCCTTCTTGGTAGGAGAATGGGTTCCTCGTCCGCTAGCTTTCTGAGCAGGGGGAACCAACTTCTTCTTGGCCAGTAGGCTCTGTCTTCGCAGATTTTCCTGAGGACTCATGGAATGAGGGCTAGGGGCGGGAAGGCGTTCAACAGGCCCCTGCTAAAGGATTGTGATAGGGCATCTATTCCTGCCGGATTTCCCAGGGGGTTCAGGGAGTAGAAGGTCCTGAGTTTTGCGTTCCCTTTGTCCGCTAACAGGTCTACTGTTGGTTGTCCCCAACGGTCGCACAGGCTGCTGAACACCTCGTCGTTGAGCTCCCAGTCCGTTGCAGTTATCCTTCTTCTGCTGAGGAAGTCCGCGATCTGGTTACGGGAGCCCTCCAGATGTACGGCCGAGATTGAGATGACCTCCCTCTCTGCCCATCTGAAAATCTGATCTGCTAAGGCCTGAAGTGTTGGATGTCTTGGTCTGCCTTGGTGACGGAGAGAGGCCACTGTTGTGGTGTTGTCCGACAGAATTTTGACGTGTTTGTTCTTCACGTGAGATTCGGCGACGAGCAGCACTTTCCAGACCGCATGTAATTCTCTGACGTTGGAGGATCTTTTGCTGTCCTCAGGACTCCATCGCCCCTGGTAGTACCTTCCTGCGACATGTCCGCCCCAGCCAAATAGACTTGCGTCCGTTGTCACTACAACCTCCAGGGTCTGAACTCGAGACACCCCTTTTTAGGTTTCTCGGCACGGTCCACCATAGTAGCGATCTTTTGACCCGGAGGGTTAACAGTATTTTGCTGTCCAGTGAGGTCTGCCTTCTGTCCTAGGACGCTAGGACCGTGTGTTGCAGGTCACGGGAGTGGAACTGACTCCATCTGACACAGGAAATGCAAGAAGTCATCAGTCCCAGGACTCTCATTGCGTCTCTGACCGATACCCGATTCTTTGAGAACTGACGAATCTTCTTCTGCATGGAGGTCTGTTTTTCAGCTGGTAGATAAGACATCCTTCTTTTTGAGTCTAACATGACCCCCAAGAATTTTATTCTGGGCTTGGGTATGAGATCGGATTTTGACCAATTTATGATCCATCCTAAATTCTACAGCGTGTAGATTGAGGATTGACAGTCGACCCTGAGCTGGGTTACTGAATCGGCTATAATTAGGAAGTCGTCTAGATACGGGACCACCGTGATATTCCTGGCCCTTAGGTAGGCCACTACCTCTATCATTACTTTTGTAAAGACCCTCGGGGCTAATGCTAGGCCGAAGGGTAGGCAGCGAAACTGATAGTGGTATATTGTGCCGTCTCTTTCGACCGCGAACCTGAGGTAGTTTTGGTGATCCGGGTGGATAGGGACATGGTAATATGCGTTTTTTAGATCTAACGTGCACATTACCTCGCCCTTCCCCAGAAGAGGAATCGTAGACTTTATCGATTCCATTTTGAAGCACCTGAAAGTTACCCATTTGTTTAGGGGTTTGAGGTTTATTATGGTTCGGGTTTCCCCCAAGGGTTTTTTTATTGCAAAGAGGCTCGAGTAGTGTCCTCTGCCTTCCTCCTGGACAGGAACCAGAGTAACTGCTTCCATGTCTAGGAGATCTTGAATGTCCAACCACATGGGGGAAGCTGCACTGAGACGTGAACTGGTCACTAAAAATCTGTTCGGGGCAGAGAGCTGAACTCTATTTTGTACCCCTTTGAGATGAATTATAATACCCAGGGGCTGGAGGTGACTTTCTGCTATTCTCCCGTGAATTTGAGCAATCGCCCCCCTACTCTGGTGGCGTCATTTCTTCCGGGAGCTGGACCCTGGGCTGGAAAAGATGTTCTCTGTTCCTGTTTCTACCCTCGCCCCCTTTGGGGTAGCTCCATCTACCCGACTTCCCTTTCCCCCAGTAGTCCGTTCTCTGGTTGTAACCGGGTTTACGAAAGGGCTGGTATCTTTTACGCTTCTCCTCAGGGAACCCCTTTTTTTCATCTGATGCCTTCTCTAAGATGTCGTCGAGCACAGGCCCAAAGACCCTGCCCCCCGAGAAGGGAATTGAGCAAAGTTTATTTTTTGACTGCATGTCACCCATCCAACTCTTAAGCCAGATAGCCCTTCTGGCTGTGTTGGACAAGGCCTGGCTTCTGGCCATGAACCTAACCGATTCTGCCGAGGCATTGGCCAAAAACCCAGTAGCTAGCTTAAGTAAGGGGAGGGACTTCAGGATGGTTTCCCTCAGGGTTCTGTCTGACAGATGCTCCTCCAGGTCATTTATCCATAGATGCATGGAGCGTGCTACCGATGTTGCGGCTATATTCGTTTTTATGACCGCAGCTGAGCTTTCCCAGGCCCTTTTTAAGAGCCCATCTGCTTTCCGATCTAGGGGTTCCTTCAAACTTGAGGAATCCTCAAACGGAATTGCCGTCTTCTTAGATACTTTTTCTACGGGGATGTCTATCTTGGAGACTTCCTCCCAGACTTTGACCTCCTCAGGGTCAAACGGCAGACGCAACCTAAAGTCTCTGGGGATAGTTAACCTTTTTTCTGCCTCCTCCCATTCCTCCAGTATCATCGCCCGTATGTGGGTATTCACTGGGAAGACCATTGAAGTCTGAGAGCGTAACTCTCCAAACATTTCGTCCTGTATTGAAAGAGAAGGAGGGGGTTCCTCGATCTGCATAGTCTGCCGCACCACCCCCAATAGTTCGTCTGTATCCCCAGACGAAAACAGGTATTTCCTTCCCCTTTCTGGGTGCTCTCTGATCTCCTCTTCCTCTGTGTCTGACTCGGACATAATGTCTTTAGAAGACGTATCCGACTCCCTCTGTCTTTTCCCGGATAACTGGGGATTCGGCTGTGGGGTCTGGGGAGTAGCTAGACCGGATACCGAGGCCTGTACTTCCTCCCTGATTATCACTCTCATGTTAGATATGAAAGTAGCCTGCTCCTCCCCCACTATACGTTTTGCACAAGCGTCACAGAGGGTCTTTTGCCACGTGTCCTTCAGCTTCTTAGAGCAAACCGGACACTTCTTATCCTTCTGTTTAGGCTCCTTTCTCTCAGAGGTGGAGGTTCCCCCTAGAACATATAAAATACGGGTTCTGTGGGGTCTATCTTTACGGGCTCTGCAGTGACTTCTTTTAGAGGTTACTCACATGACCCTGGCTCTCTGCTCCCGCCTCAGCCTGGTCCTCCATCTTCCTGTAGCAATGGAAACTGCCGCTGTCTGCTGGCCACTGTGAAAATACACATCTGTAAGCTGTGATGGGCCTCCTGGCTCTCTGCACCTGGCCCCTCTGAAGCAGAGCCTGCGAACCACTTTGCGCTGCCGACCTGCTCCTGCGGATGCCTGCCCACCTCCCTGGTGGGCCTATACCGCTGCGGTGTGTGGTACTGGCCGGTCGCTGCCAGAGGCCTTAGTGGCGCTGCGACCGGAAGTGACGCGCTGCCGGCCGATGACGCTCCCCGGCCGATGACACGACCGGAAGTGACGTGCTGCTGCTGAAGATGCGCCCCCCCGGCCTGCGACACAAGGCCCGGCACCCCTGTGATGCGCGCCCCGGCCTGCACGTCCTCCTCCGATGGGGCGGCCGATCTGAGGTGCCCCCGGGCTGTGATGCGCGGCTTTTGCTGCGCGCCTCTCCTCCGGGCACGAGTTTCCCGGGTCAGGCGGGGGAGGCACTGTAGCTGCCGGTGGAGCACTTGTGGGCTTGGAAGACTCAACAGAGGTGGACTGCAGTGGTGGTGTCCAGGGTCAAGAGCCCACGTCAGGAGGAAGCGACCCGGCATCCGGGAGCAGCACTACACCGGAGTAGCTGGGGGACCCTCTGTCGGGTGTCAGCTGCAGATATCTCCAGGTAGGAAGGGAAAAGGCTTGGCCCCCCGATCCTGACCATCTGTAAGGAACGGTCAGATATTCCTCTCATCATTCCTATCCGCAGTGGGACAGGAAAAACACTGAGGGGTGGTAGGGGGAGGATCCTTTTAAACTCTCGTGGTTTCCTGTCCCACTACGGATGAGAAGGACGTCCTCCAGGGTGCTGTCAGGTGGTGACCTGGAAAAGCGTCTTTTAGCGTATGACAGCTGCCAAACATAAAAACCCACCATAAATAGTAAATCAAACCCCCCTTTATCACCCCCTTAGTTAGTGAAAAATAATAAAATTTTAAAAAAATGTATTCATTTCCATTTTCCCATTAGGGCTAGGGCTGAGATTAGGGTTAGGGGTGTGTTGGGGTTAGGGTTGGAGTTAGAATTGGGGGGTTTCCACTGTTTGGGCACATCAGGGGCTCTCCAAATGCAACATGGCGTCTGATCTCAATTCCAGCCAATTCTGCGTTGAAAAAGTCAAACAGTGCTCCTTCCCTTCCAAGCTCTGCTGTGCGCCCAAACAGTGATTTACCCTCACATATAGGGTATCGGCGTACTCAGAACAAATTGGACAACAAATTTATGGGTCCAATTTCTCCTGTTATCCTTGTGAAAATAAAAAATTGAGGGCGAAAAAAATCTTTTGTGAAAAAAATATGATTTTTTATTTTTGCGGCTGTACGTTATAAACTTCTGTGAAGCACTTGGGGGTTCAAAGTGCTCACCACACATCTAGATAAGTTCCTTTGGTGTCTAGTTTTCAAAATGGGGTCACTTGTGGGGGTTTACACTTTTTTTTTCACAAATAAACACAAGTCATATCAAAGAAATTTTACTACTATCATGAAGTACAATATGTCACGAGAAAACAATGTCAGAATCACCAGATCCATGGAAAAATATTCAGAATTGAGAGTCCTCAGTGGTTGATACCTTTTAATGGCTAACTGAAAAGATGGTAACACATTGCAAGCTTTCGAGACTACTCAGGTCTCTTCATCAGGCATTGACTAATCTGAAGAATCACATATTTATGCACCACACAGCACAGAAAGAATGCAATAGATAAGTGACATGAAGCAGAATTGTCATTATGGAAAAGGGATAAACATAAATATTGGACCAGTTCATAGATAAGGAGAGAAAGTTTTATTGTCCTCTGATTGGGGTCTGGTAATGTGATGCCCCCACAAGGTCTTAGGAGCAAATTCCTTAATTGATGTAAAAAGACATAAATCCATGTGATTCATTCCTGCAGTGAGAATGTCAAAGGTGAAGTTACCTTTCAATACCAGTAATTTCATGTCCATGGTGCTGTGATCCATGGAAGCGTTCCAGAGTTATTACCTCATAAAGGGACAGTGGTCAGAATTGTAAAAATTGGCCTGTGATTATCATGCAAACCACCCTTGGGGGGTAAAGGGGTTAAAAGTTTTGATGACACATAACCTTTAGGTTGTGAATAAAATAATAAAAACACAATTGAATTGTTTTGTATTGGGCAATTTTTCAATGTAGCATGTATTTTTTTCTCTATTTCTTCCAAGGGCCTCAACCATTTCCAATACTTCCATCCACATGGCCTTACCAGAACTTATTTTTGTGGGACAAGTTGTATTTTTAAATGACACTATATATTACCATATATTGTACTGAAAAATAGCAAAGTAAAATTCCAAATAGGAGGGAATTGAAAAAAAAAAAAAAATTCGCAATTCCGCCGGTTTTTTTTTTTTTTTTTTTTGGGGTGGGGGTATTTTATGGCGTTCATTATGCATTAAAAATGACCTGGAAATATGATTCTCCCGGTCAATACGGTAATGCTGAAACTAAAATACATGGTATTTTTTATTTACCATATATATTTGTGTATAAGCGGCGTTTTTCAGCACTTTTTTTGTGCTGAAAACACCCCTCACGGCTTATACACAAGTCAATTGTCCCAGAGGGCTCTCGGGCCATAGGGGAGTGGCGGAGCAGTGAGCCAAAGGAGGCAGGAGTCGGCGGCTGTGGCTGTAACTGTGCCCGCGGCTGAAGAAAAATGAATATTCAGTTATCTTATAACGTGCACAGTGACACCCGCAGCCACTGGCTTCCAGAAGACATTCTGCTCACCTTCCGGCGCGCCCCCACAGCATCTTGTTGGTTCCGGCGCCAGAAGCATTTCCGACTGATTGATCATGTTTCCCCACTCATTAAGGTTATGAATATGCATGCCTCTCCACTCCCATAGGTGTGGAGAGAATATTCATTACCTTAATGAGCGGGGGGACACGTGATCGCTTGGCAGGAAGGGCTGCTGGCGCTGGAACAAGATGCATCAAAGGCTTGCAGGCAAAGTAAGTACAGTAGGATGTTTGTTTTTTTAATAGGAAACATGCATACAAGGATAGGGGATAAGGAGCCATGCATACAAGGACAGCGATGGGGGAGCCATGCATAGAAGGACGTCGATGGGGGAGCCATGCATACAAGGACAACAATGGGGGGGGGGGGGGGGGGGGAGTCATGCATATCAGGACAGCAATGGGGGAGCCATGCATACAAGAATAGTGGATAAGGAGCCTTGCATACAAGGACAGGGACGAGGGAGCCATGCATAAAGGACAGGGACGGGGGAGCCATGCATAAAGGACAGGGATGGGGGAGCCATGCATACAAGGATAGGGTATAAGGAGACATGCATAAAAGGACAGGGACGAGGAGACATGCATACCAGAACAGGGATATATCAAGACTTGAATCTTAATACCTGGCACTGCCGCCAGCACTCCAGACCGGAGCGCTCAGCTGTATGTATTTCTATGCAGATGAGCGCTCCGATCCCGAGTGCCATTGGCAGTGACGGGTATTATAATGTGAGAGTCGTGCGAGTTTCTCGCAAGTGTGATGCTGGCCTTAGACTCCTTATGGGACTTTAATCTGCTGTCATCTGATCGCTTGTGCTATATACAGCATTACCAAAGTATTGCTGTACATAGCACAAATCAAGGTCTCCTATGAACACCAGCCAGAAGCTGGTATTCACAGGCATACCATCAAAACAGGCATGCGGATCTTTAGCAGAGGTTCCATGGCAAATGTAAAATTAAAGAAGCGCACCTCCCATCAACATTTTTATCATCTTAATATATTGCAGTTGTCATATTATATAGCACATTGTACTTCCAATTGCTCATTTTGTCTTTCTACCCAGATAATTCTTCTCTTTTCCATAGGTCTATGACACCACATGATGAAAACTAAGTTGAATCCTTATAAGCTCTGTGTGGAAACAGGAGGTCAATTTTACCTGCATGATTCATGAGTCACTGCATGGCTATGTGCCCACGTTGCATTTTTTTAGCGTTCTACGGCCACGGAAATGCTTAAAAATCGCTTAAAAACGCATCCCATGCAATCCTATGGAATTGCATAGCGGTAAAATCCGCAGCATGTCCACTATTTCTGCAGAATCGTGGCGATTCTGCCGCCATAGCATTGCATTGAAATGCTCACTTTAGGCATGTGGCTATGCCCAGCATGCATAAAGTAAGCGCTTCATATGCGGATGGTACCCAGGGTCTGGAAGAGAGGAGACTCTCCTCCATGCCCTGGGTACCATATTCCTGTAAAAAATAGAATAAAAATAGGGATATACTGACCCTCTGATGGTCCCCAGAGTCCTCCCGGTCCTCAGCAACACTGCCGGCAAGTTCCGTTCCCTGGCATGCTTTGCGAGAATCACCCCAGATGACGTGGCGGTTACGCTACCGCTACATCATCAAAGGTCCTTCGGGCAAAGCACGCCTGAGAACAGAACTTGCTGGCAGTATCACTGAGGACTCCAGGGACCGCCAGAGGGTAAGTATATCCCTATTTTTAATTTTTTTTATTATTTTTAACATTCTATCGTTTACTATTGATGCTGCATAGGCAGCATCAATAGTAAAAAGTTGGTCACACTTGTCAAGCTCTATGTTTGACAAGTGTGACCAACCTGTCAATCACTTTTCCAAGCGATGCTTCAAATTGCTTGGAAAAGCGCTAGCATTCTGCAAGCTAAAAACGCTTGCAAAACGCTTGTGTTTTGCGGGAAAAACGCATGCGAATTCCGCATGCGTTTTACCTGCGGCAGGGAGTTGCGGAAATGCTGCAGACATTTCCGAAGCATTTCTGCAACGTGGGCACATAGCCTTAATATCTCTGGGAGAGGGGAGGGCAGAGCTGGGTCAGAAGATGAAGAGGGGGTGTCTCATGGAGGTTAAAGAAACTTTCTGTTTATACATAAAGAAAAGAGAATTGGCTGGGTAGAAAGGTAAAATTAGCAATTGTAAGTGCACAGTGTTATGTAATATGACAAAGCAAAATATTGAAAAGAAAAACTTTGATGAGAGTGCTTCTTTAAATTAAACTAAACCCATCAGAACAATTTTGCTAATAAATCTAGCAGGATGGTTGTATTCATCCTACAACAACAAAAAGTAATTAAGACATCTGCCAGTGATGAGAAATGAAGTTTTGAAGCCACAAGCAAAACAACTTATAAGTGTGTTGGTGGGTCTTAACCATGTACTTCCAGGCTAGTTTGAATATAACTTCAAAGCTTCCTTGGCAAATCTGCTTACTATAAATTAGGTATAATCTATATTGTTGTTTCGGAACCTACACAGCCACCCTGCTAATTTAATTAGTAGAAAAGTTCTTAGAGGTTACACCTACCATTGTGATTTCACTTCTATAATAACATATATTTATATGGTATATACGCCATTATTCTAGGCATGTGTTCACTGTTTAGAAATATATTAGTTCTGATAAACATCTTTTAGATCCATCACCGTATGAGACCAGGTTTATCTGGGGTTTTGTCAAACAAATAGATGTTAAACCAGTTTTTTAATACTCATGTTTAGAAAAGTTTCTGTTGTATCTCCCTAATAGTCCTGTCTGGATCGGATACTGTCTAAACTCACACTAACTGGACAACAATGGGAAAAAGAATCCTTAACAATTCATCAGAAACACAAACATATGCTTCAAGATTGTGGACTAAATCCTTTGGACATCTGAGTTTGGTCAGTGCGCCAGTTTTTACCGTCAGAGATTGGTCTGAGTTCCAGCAGCATTTGGGTATGTGCAGACGATGTCTTTTTCAGGTGGAACTTGCTGGAAAAAAAAAACCCAGAAACCGCTAAAATGAATGAACATATGCATTTCTATGTAAAAACAACTTGCTGTGCTTATGCTCCGGCTTTTGAATGTCTTTTAATCATATGAGGTTTTTAACCCCTTTACGACATGCATCATACATCTACAGTGCATGTCATGTCCCCCGGCGCTGAGCCCACATCTTTCCCCCCTATGCCAGGCCCTTCACTGGCTTCCTATTGCCAAGAGGCTCCAACTCAAAACCCTAACCATGACATACAAAGCCATCCACAACCTGTCTACTCCATACATCTGTGACATGGTCTCTAGGTACCTACCCGCACGCAACCTTCGCTCATCTCAAGATCTCCTCTACTCCCCCCTTATCTCTTCTTCCCACAACCGCATACAAGACTTCTCCCATGCTTCCCCCATACTCTGGAACTCTCTGCCCCAACACATCAGACTCTCACCATCAACGGAAACCTTCAAGAAGAACCTGAAGACCCACCGTTCTGACATGCCTACAGCCTGCAATGATCCTTGGTCTACTGAACCCCCGCACGACCTGCTCTACCCTCTCCTACTGTATCCTCACCCATCCCTGTAGACTGTGAGCCCTCGCGGGCAGGGTCCCTTCTTATGTACTTGTGTGTCCCTTGTCTTACACTTGTTTATTATACTTGTCTATATTTCCACTTTTCACATGTAAAGTGCCATGGAATAAATGGCGCTATATAAATGCACAATAATAATAAATAATAAAAAGTATTAATAACATATAACAGTAATTCAGTAATACCTCCCTTGGAAACTTCCTGAATCCAAAGTCACTGAGTCACAAGTCACACACTTAACATAGTTCGCACTTACGCTCAGGTCACACTCACTCAGGCAAAAGATTTAAAAGCGTTTTTTTTTTTTCCCCCCTTTTACCAGCACACCACCCTGCTGCTCAATGCACTTCCAAAAGGAATTGAGCACAAACCAGCTGCCCCTTATAAACCCTTAATTATGAACTCCCACCCTTAATTAACCCCTTGTGAATATAGTTACACCTCAAGATTTACATGCAATATAGTTAACCCTTAAAAACACAGATAGTAAAATAAGAGATTAACCCTGCAAAGAGAAAAAATAGGTTAAACAAGCCCCCAAGCCCCCCAAAAATTGAACAGGTAGAAAGCACTCAGCAACCTACAATTCAGCAACTCACACAGGTATTTGTGAAGGGTTTTCCAAATACCTCTTCACTGAATCACAAGTCACACACTTACCACAGTTCGCACTTATGCTCAGGTCACACTCGCTCAGGCAGAAGATTTAAAAGGTTTTTTTTTGTTTTTTTTCCCCCCTTTTACCAGCACACCACCCTGCTGCTCAATGCACTTCCAAAAGTTGTCAGTAGTTTATAGACTAATAGAACAATTTACATATTACTTAAAAATATACCTATAAAGAGAAAAATCAGACAAACTGAACATTTGGAAGTGGTCTCTTAATTTTTGCCAGAGCTGTATACTGTATTTCTTCATATATTTGGAATAAAGAATCACAGACACCAGAAGTTTTCTCTCTGTCGTTATCATGTTTTCCCTTTAACAATAATTCTCTTTGTAACAGAAATCAGTATAATATTTTTGTGCAGTTTACCTTGCAAAAAAAATTGTGATAGTTGTATTTTTAGGTAATTATGGACAATGGAGTGCCAATTATTTTTAAAATAGCTTTGTTTGTTATTATAATAAAGTTTGTTTTGATGTGGAAAAAAGATTTGTGATTTTTTTCTTTTATATATTTTATTTACAAAAGTTATTTTTCCCGACTTACTGAAAAACAACTCTATTAAAATGTAACTTTTAGTAAGTGTATTCTAAAAATCTTATATTATAATTCAGATATGCCCTATATAGTATACCTAACCAGATTGGGCTTCTGAAATTGCTGGGAAAACATGATTTCTTAAAATTAAAAAAAAAATCTGCCAGCCAATTTTGTCTGCCAGTACAGTTATGTGGCCAAAAAAAAGTCTTCCTAAACAAAGTCAATAGATGCTGCAGAGAGCAGCCACCCCCCCCCCAAAAAAAAAAAAAACCTCACCAAAAAGAAAAAAGGGACGAGAAAAATGTAAAAGTGATAAATGATGCTACATACTCGTATCAGTTTCACTCAGCCAATGTGTGGAAAACAGTGAACTGACACTACATATATTTCTGTCTGGACACCTACCTAGGTGCGGAGGTTGGCACCCTAAGAAAAATGAGAATGGCGCCCCCGCTCGTGCGACGGCTGTCCCTATTCTCCTATAGCACCCTATAAGGCTATGTGCACACGCTGCGGTTTTTGCTGTGTCACTTCTTTTCTGCGGATTCTGCTGCGGTTTACCATCTCCTCATTGTAGAGGTGATAAACTGCAGGCCAATCCGCAGGTAAACCCGCATGTAAAACCACAGGTCATTTTACCTGCGGTTCCGCGTATACAAATCCGCAGACCAATCCGCAGCGTGTGCACATAGCCTTAGACGTAAAGTCAGAAACAGAGAGCCAGATGGCCACTTGTTAATTAGATTCTTGAGTCTTCATGGATGCAAAAGGATGTATTTACACAGTCAAATATGAATGTAAGTAAACGTAGAGAGTCCAGTCACACCAAATTACTTCACAACACTCTAATTCAAAGTAGATATACACCAAGAGTGCTTATTACCACTACAGCACTAAACCCAGTTATCTCAATGTCCCTATACAAAAGTTTCCACTGAAAACATATGATTATAAATCATCACAAAATCATGCCAATGTACCATATGATTTGTCACAGATAATAATTTACCATGCTACTACATCAGACACCCATCTGCATATATATGGTGCTATACCCATACTACTTTAACCAAGTGATATACTTCCTCACATGAGAGCTCAAAAAACTCTCATAGCATGAAATAATTTTATGCAGGGGTGCATTTATGTACATGTAATCTAAGTACATGTATCAAAGTACGCTGGCAGTTATAACATGGCTGAATCTAATGGCAGTTTCACACGTCAGGGTCTCCGATACGTGTAGTGACAGTTTTCTCATGTACCGGAGACACTGACACACGTAGACACATTCTAATGAATAAAAAAAGAAAAGAGAAGCCAGCGTTGCCAAGGTCAGAACGCATAACATAAAGTGCATTTGCACATAACATCTAACTGTATTCAAAATGAGATATTTAGCAAAAAAATTGATCAATTCAATTGAGCCACCCCGCCGCGCCAAGGCAATCTCATGTGGGGGGTCCTACTCTACGTTTTTAATAAACACTGTGCCATTACGGCCTCCTAGATACATTAAAAGCAAGACCACTTTAAATGCAATCCGTACCTGAGCATTTCTGGATCGCTCCCATGATGCCAGAGAAGGCAAGTGCGGATGAAGGCCAACCAAGTCTGAATACAGACGTGTCAGGTTTTAGCCTCCACACATTGCCTGACCAGCAAGCATAGATGAAGGGCAATGTAGGTTCAGATACAGGTGCACAATTAAATAAAGCTTGGGGCAGGGTGGGGCTGCTGTGTATGTGTGCACAGCAGCCTAGATCCATCACAATGAACACAGAAAAAATGGCGAACACAACCCAGCGCGCACGGCAACAGTGGTGGTCAGCCACATACCAATGTACAAAAAAAGAAAAGAGAAGCCAGCGTTGCCAAGGTCAGAACGCATAACATAAAGTGCATTTGCACATAACATCTAACTGTATTCAAAATGAGATATTTAGCAAAAAAAATTGATCAATTCAATTGAGCCACCCCGCCGCGCCAAGGCAATCTCATGTGGGGGGTCCTACTCTACGTTTTTAATAAACACTGTGCCATTACGGCCTCCTAGATACATTAAAAGCAAGACCACTTTAAATGCAATCCGTACCTGAGCATTTCTGGATCGCTCCCATGATGCCAGAAAAGGCAAGTGCGGATGAAGGCCAACCAGGTCTGAATACAGACGTGTCAGGTTTTAGCCTCCACACATTGCCTGACCAGCAAGCATAGATGAAGGGCAATGCAGGTTCAGATACAGGTGCACAATTAAATAAAGCTTGGGGCAGGGTGGGGCTGCTGTGTATGTGTGCACAGCAGCCTAGATCCATCACAATGAACACAGAAAAAATGGCGAACACAACCCAGCGCGCACGGCAACAGTGGTGGTCAACCACATACCAATGTACAAAAAAAGAAAAGAGAAGCCAGCGTTGCTAAGGTCAGAACGCATAACATAAAGTGCAGGGGGGCATTTATGTACATGTAATCTAAGTACATGTATCAAAGTACGCTGGCAGTTATAACATGGCTGAATCTAATGACAGTTTCACATGTCAGTGTCTCCGTTACGTGTAGTGACAGTTTTCTCATGTACCGGAGACACTGACACACATAGACACATTCTAATGAATGTCTCTATGCAGATGTCAGCGTGTTTTCACGGACCGTGTGTCCGTGTGCAAAACACGCTGACATGTCCATTTTTGTGCAAAAGCACGGATCACACGGACCCATGGAAGTCAATGTAAACACGTACCGCACACGGATGGCGTCCGTGTGCTGTCCGTGTGCGATCCGTGTGCGTTTTTAAAAGTCAAAGGGTTAACATTGAAACTAATTTTTCCAAAACACGGACATGGACACACGGACTGCATACGGACAGCACACGGATGGTACACACGGACACACGTACGGATGTCACACAGATGGCCTACGTATGCACACGGACAGCTCCGGTACCGGAATTATCTGGACGTGTGAAATTGCCCTCACACGCATCTCTATTCTCTTCATACAGGTATTTAACTATTTCCAGCAACATCACTGATTTCTGCATGTGTCCAAACTATAGCATTCATCTTTGCAGCATATATAATGGTATTTAACTATTTCCAGCAACATCACTGATTCCTGCATGTGTCCAACCTCTATCATTCATCTTTGCAGCATATTTAATGGTATATACTTATTTCTACTCAGCCTACTTGTCCCCTTATGCTATTGAGGTCAAGTAACTTTTCAACGTGGTTTATGATACATGTAGGCCTGGACACTTGTTTATCTGCTAAATACATTTATTGTGTCCTGCTGTCCTAACTTAGTTTGATTGATTGCTAATGAGTAAGGAGAGAGAAAAAAAAAAAAAAGGGAAGATCTTAGAACTGACCTTCTATAAATTCAGATCTAGTCTGGGGAAGGCATTTATGCAAGGGGGCATTTATGTACATGTATCAAAGTACGCTGGCAGTTATAACATGGCAGTTGGGCAGGAGACAGGTAAGGCCTCTTTCACACATCAGGTTTTCGGCGTCAGGCGCGATCCGGCGCTTTTGACTAAAACCGGATCCGTCTAAATGCAATGCCGGATCCGGTTTCCCCCCCATTGACTTGCATTAGAGCCGGATCGAGCCGGATGGCTATGCGTTTCATCCGATTTTCGCCGGATCCGGCAATGTGACGCGATCCGGCGTCTGGAAAAAACGGAGACTGTAACGTTTTTTGTCTCCGTCGTCATGCAATGAAAGCCTATGAGCGCCGCAATGCGCCGGATCCGGCGGCCGGATCCGGTTTCTTTGGTCTGAGCATGCTCAGTAGCTCTGCCCACAGGACATATATAAAAGCAAGACAATGGGACCCTCAGCCACACCCAACATGCCACCCAAGCCAAGAACCAGGAGCAGGAGAAGGCAGCAGACATCTGCAGCAGCAGCAGCACCATCAGCACCACCCCAAATGGAGCAGCATGCTGAACAACGGGAGGGGAGTCCAGCAGCAGATGAGAGACGGTAATTATCAAATCCCCCATTCCTCCAAACTAGGGCTATGGAATATCAAGATATTCATTGGCCCTTTGTTTCTCTTTATTCAACAGCCGCCCAATAGATGCAGCAGCAGCAGCAATGGCAGCAGCAGAAACACCACCCACAGCCATGGAGTCTGGCCATGAGGAAGACAGCACATCTTCTGGGAGCCCTCCCTCGCATCGTCAGCGTTTGACGGTAAGTTTTTATTTCCAAAATCCATCATCTCTGTAATATATGTGTATTCATTGCCTTTTATTTCAAAACAGGAATCACAAGATGAAGAGGAGCTCCCAGAAGAAGGAAGGGGTGGACAGACACTTGGAGTGGGCTCACAATTGGTAAGTTTTTTGCATCAAACGCAGAAACACAACATCACACTACACACAACACATAGAAAACAATGTTCTGCAGACCACACACAGCAAACAAATGCCTACATCCAAAGACATAAAATTTTTTGTTTTCTTCTCTAGTCTTCCCAATCTGGTGCTCGGCCAAGAGGTCTTCGCAGTGCCTCCCAGGGTCGTCGGCGACAGCAACGCGGCGGTCACCAGCGTGTAAGTATAAATATTTTTGCTTTGTTTTTTTTGCACTTTTTATTTCATTTCTTTTGTGGAGGCTAATTATGTTATTTTTGTCTTTTTCTTTAACAGCCTTCACAGCGTGCTCCCGACTCTGACGGTGAGGATGGAGGGATTGATGTGGACCGCCTCATCGATCTCGTCAGAGAAAGGGAGCCGCTCTGGAATATGGCTGACCGCCGCCACGCTGACCTGATCGTTACCCGACGACTCTGGGAGGAAATCTGTTCGCTCCTTGTGGACCGCTGGGAGGACCTCGAAGCTTGGGCCCAGATTAAAGAGCGTAAGTATATACAGTACCGGTTGCTTGATTTAAACCAGTGTTTCCCGAACTCCAGTCCTCGTGGTCCCCACGGATCATGTGTTCAGGATTTCTATTTACTTTGGAAATCCTTAAAACATGACCCCTGGGGACCATGAGGACTGGAGTTTGGGAAACACTGATGTTGTATACTAACCACTTTGTCCTTTCTCGTTTCAGGGGAGAGAATTGTGAAGCGGTGGCGGTCTGTGAGGGATCGTTTCAAGAAGGAGTTCAATAAAGAGATGCGGGCCCCGAGTGGATCTGGAGGACGCAGGAGCAAGTACAAGTACGCACGAGCCCTGTCGTTCCTCCGGGAAACAATGCTCACCAGAAGGTAAATATTACACACCACATGTGACAAAAAAATGTTTAGATGTAACTTTTTTTTTTTCAGCCAGTGCCATACCATGTCACTATTTTAATTGTTTTTTTTTCTCTTTATTCCACAGCACGGTGAGCAGCACTCGGGAGCCTGCACGATTGGACCCTTCTGAGGCGATCCCTGAGGAGACCGGCACCGAGGGACACTTCGACCGCCCCGGTACATCTGAACCTTCCCAGCCTTCCCACACATTCGACCCATCTGTCCCATCCACCAGCACAGGAGCATCGTGGCCGCCTACATTACATGAAGCTGCTGGTGAGGAGATCGCTTTCCCTTTACCCCACCCTTCTGCCCCTGCCACCTCTAGTACAACTGCGGGTACTGGGCGGCAGCGGCAGAGGGGTCAGGAAAAGACTTATGCGCCAGAGTTCTTGCATCTGAATGCATCTTTCCAGAACTGTCTAAAAGTCTTGTCAGAGCAAATCTCCGCAGGCTATCAGCAGATCAACTCCAGCATTCTGGAGGTGAAGACACTTCTGCAAACCATGCATTCAGAAGCAAGATCTTCGCTAAACCACACCTTTTTCAGGTCTGTTGTGGAGCGCATGGAAACGCTCTCTCCTGCCCAGCAGATGCACGTAATGCATTCATGCCACGCTGCTCTCCAGCAAGTTACCTCCCAACCTCCTCCTCCCACCACAGTAGTTCCTCCACCTGCACCCCTCCAGCCACTTTCCATCCTCCCCCTCCTATTACATCTACACCCCCTCCAGCCACTTTCCATCCTCCCCCTCCTATTACATCTACACCCCCTCCAGCCACTTTCCATCCTCCCCCTCCTATTACATACCATCCACCTCCCCAGCACCAGCAACCTCCCCAGCACCAGCAACCTCCCCAGCACCAGCAACCTCCCCAGTACCAGACATCTCCCCACTTCCAGCAACCTGCCCCGTACCAGACATCTCCCCACTTCCAGCAACTTGCCCTGTACCAGACATCTCCTCACTTCCAGCAACCTGCCCCGTACCAGACATCTCCCCACTTCCAGCAACCTGCCCCGTACCAAACTCCTTCCCCATACAACTTGCCATCAACATCATCTGCTCCTACAGTCCCTGCCCAACCCTCCACTCCACCACCCACCACCTCTTCTGCTTCCCACATGTCCACCCATTCTGTAGTTTTTTCCACACCTTCACCTCTAACTGTTCCTTCCCCACCACGATCCTAGTCCTCTCTCCACACTCCCAGTGTCGAAGTGTCCCGCAGCCCCTCCAGCAGTATTTCCACCACACACTACACAGATTTATAATGTGTGTATTTAAATAAAAATGACCAGTTTTATGGTTTCAAAGCTTTATTAAACAAGTTTATTAAAATTTTAAAAAAGTTTACTAAAAAAAACATTTTTCAATAAAAGTTAAATTATTTTACACTGGTTGTCTGTCATTTCTTTCTGCGGCGAAAAAGGTTAAATACAGGGTATTTAAAAGGTGAAATGGTATTCAAAACTAGGTATATAACTGTGGGTAAATTTTAGCTTTTTGCCACAGTTGTGTTCCTGGTTGTGTTTGAAGCAAAGTATTTCACCTAAAAAGTTGTGTTTATTGTTGGTGATTTCCTAACAATGTACACAACTTTTGTTAAAAGGTGAAATACTTTGCATAAAACACAACCAGGTACACACCTGTGGCCTAAAGCTAAAAATAGAGACCATGACAAGATAGCCAACTTTGGTTGGCAAAGGTATATACTGTTGGTACAGAAGGTACACAAGTTTGGTTAGGGCACAAATCTTTCACACTCTGTCATCCTGCCAGTGTACTCTGCCTTGAGGTGACATAAAGTATAGTGCAAAATTGTCCCTCATTACTGAAACCGTCACAGAACTTCTAGTGGTAATGTCATGGTAATCTTGCAAGGTGGTTTCTTCAGAGGTGTCCTCAATGGAAATGAGTTCCTTGCAGATAACAAAATTGTGGAGTACCACGCACGCTTTGATCACCTCGTCCACAGTTTCTGTCTTGAGGTTGATCGCAGTCAATAGGACCCGCCATTTGGCTGTCAGAATACCAAAGGTACATTCAACCATTCTTCTTGCTCTTGTGAGGCGGTAATTAAAAATGCGTTTTGGTCTTGTCAATCCTCTGCTAGAGTACGGTTTCAAAAGGTGTTCTGACAGCTGGAAGGCTTCATCCCCTACACAGACAAATGGCATAGGTGGACCAGATGTTTGCGGCAGCGGTCTAGGTGGTGGGAACTGGAAGGTGTTTCCATACAGTTTACGCCCCATGGCAGACAGTTTGAAAACTTGAGAGTCATTGGAGCGGCCATAGGACCCAATATCAACCGCAATAAATTTGTATTCCGCGTCAGCGATGGCCATGAGGACAATTGAAAAATATTTCTTGTAATTGAAATATTCCGATCCCGATCCAGCTGGCTTTACAATGCGGATATGTTTCCCGTCCACAGCGCCCATGCAGTTGGGAAACTGACATATCTGTTGAAACTTGTCAGCAATTTCAATCCACCTCTCTGTTGTGGGCTCTGGTAAAAACTCTTCAGCTAAGGAGTCCCACAGTGCACGGCATGTGTACTTCACTATTCCAGATATGGTGGAAATCCCGAGTCTGTACTGGAAATGCAGTGACGAAAGGGATTCTCCAGTTGCAAGAAATCTGTGGGGAATTAAAAAACAATAAATTAGTTTTAAATCACAGCATTACATACCAAAACTGAGCTATAACACTTGGAGATACAAACTACCACCAACAAGATTGCAGTGAAAGTGTGCTCTGATGCGATCACATCCAATAAATGTGGCTTACCTTAAAGTCACCATCAGACGCTCTGCGGGTGAAACAGAGAAGCGGCAATAGGTGTCCGCTTTTCTTATGAGGTGTGCAATGCGCTCCACCAAGTAATCAAAATTCTCCATTTTCATCCTAACATATCCAAAAAATTTATCCGGGTTTCGTCGAAGGTCCATGCAGAGTGTAGAATAGACCCCACGCGTCATTCTCTTGGCTGTGATGGGGTGGATCCACAAACGTCGTCTACGATGCCTGATGCGCTGCTGTCTCGCTCTCTCCTTCTCCAGAACAATCACCCTCAAACGATTCGCCTCCGCTATAAAATCCGCCAAATTCTTCAAAATATTTCCAATGACAACATCCATCTTCGCCAGTAACTTGCTCTTCTCTCCAACCTGCATTTTCTCCTCTACAACCTGTCAAAGAAGGGCTGTAGGAACATGCTATATATAGTTTTCCAGTAGCCAATCCCGTTCGGAAGGCCACAAGGGTCAATTTTAAAAACCGGATCCGGCGTAATCCGTCGAAAAACGAATAGAAAAACGGATTCCGCGTTCCCTTCTTGCAGAGGTGGTCGGGATGTGGGGTCCCTATGTGACTCACCACCCCATGCTGACGCGTGAGTCACTTACGGCCCAGACTGATCCCCACCATTGTTAGCAAGTGCATATGATCCAGCCATAAGTCAAATATGGGACCCAGGGGCCACATTTAGGCACCATTTTAAGCTACTTTTTGGTGTTACCCTGAGAATGTAATAGATTGGCACTAAAATGTACAAATCATCATCACCATCTATCTATCTCTCTATCTATCTCTATATCTATCTATCTCTATATTTATCTATCTATCCCATATCTATCTCTATATCTATCTATCTATTTATCTCTATATCTATTTATCTCTCTATCTATCTATCCCATATCTACCTCTATATCTGTTTATCTATCTCTATATCTATCTATCTCTATATCTATCTATCTATCCCATATCTATTCCATATCTATCTATCTATCTATCTATCTATCTATCTATCTATCTATTATCTCTATATACAGTGGGGAAAAAAAGTATTTAGTCAGTCAGCAATAGTGCAAGTTCCACCACTTAAAAAGATGAGAGGCGTCTGTAATTTACATCATAGGTAGACCTCAACTATGGGAGACAAACTGAGAAAAAAAAATCCAGAAAATCACATTGTCTGGTTTTTTTTTCATTTTATTTGCATATTATGGTGGAAAATAAGTATTTGGTCAGAAACAAAATTTCATCTCAATACTTTGTGATATATCCTTTGTTGGCAATGACAGAGGTCAAACGTTTTCTGTAAGTCTTCACAAGGTTGCCACACACTGTTGTTGGTATGTTGGCCCATTCCTCCATGCAGATCTCCTCTAGAGCAGTGATGTTTTTGGTTTTTCGCTTGGCAACACGGACTTTCAACTCCCTCCAAAGGTTTTATATAGGGTTGAGATCTGGAGACTGGCTAGGCCACTCCACGACCTCGAAATGCTTCTTACGAAGCCACTCCTTCGTTGCCCTGGCGGTGTGCTTTGGATCATTGTCATGTTGAAAGACCCAGCCACGTTTCATCTTCAATACCCTTGCTGATGGAAGGAGGTTTGCACTCAAAATCTCACGCTACATGGCCCCATTCATTCTTTCATGTACCCGGATCAGTCGTCCTGGCCCCTTTGCAGAGAAACAGCCCCAAAGCATGATGTTTCCACCACCATGCTTTACAGTAGGTATGGTGTTTGATGGATGCAACTCAGTATTCTTTTTCCTCCAAACACGACAAGTTGTGTTTCTACCAAACAGTTCCAGTTTGGTTTCATCAGACCATAGGACATTCTCCCAAAACTCCTCTGGATCATCCAAATGCTCTCTAGCAAACTTCAGACGGGCCCGGACATGTATAGGCTTAAGCAGTGGGACACGTCTGGCACTGCAGGATGTGAGTCCATGGTGGCGTAGTGTGTTACTTATGGTAGGCCTTGTTACATTGGTCCCAGCTCTCTGCAGTTCATTCACTAGGTCCCCCCGCGTGGTTCTGGGATTTTTGCTCACCGTTCTTGTGATCATTCTGACCCCACGGGGTGGGATTTTGCGTGGAGCACCAGATCGAGGGAGATTATCAGTGGTCTTGTATGTCTTCCATTTTCTAATTATTGCTCCCACAGTTGATTTCTTCACTCCAAGCTGGTTGGCTATTGCAGATTCAGTCTTCCCAGCCTGGTGCAGGGCTACAATTTTGTTTCTGGTGTCCTTTGACAGCTCTTTGGTCTTCACCATAGTGGAGTTTGGAGTCAGACTGTTTGAGGGTGTGCACAGGTGTCTTTTTATACTGATAACAAGTTTAAACAGGTGCCATTACTACAGGTAATGAGTGGAGGAAAGAGGAGACTCTTAAAGAAGAAGTTACAGGTCTGTGAGAGCCAGAAATCTTGATTGCTTGTTTCTGACCAAATACTTATTTTCCACCATAATATGCAAATAAAATGAAAAAAAAACAGACAATGTGATTTTCTGGATTTTTTTTTTCTCAGTTTGTCTCCCATAGTTGAGGTCTACCTATGATGTAAATTACAGACGCCTCTCATCTTTTTAAGTGGTGGAACTTGCACTATTGCTGACTGACTAAATACTTCTTTTTCCCACTGTATATCTCTCTATATATATCTCTCTATCTGTCTATCTCTCTGTCTATCTATCTCTATATCTATCTATCTATCTATCTCTATATCTATCTATCTCTATATCTATCTATCTATCTATCTCTATAGCTATCTATCTATCTTTCTCTATATCTATCTATCTATCTATCTATCTCTATCTATCATCTATGTCTCTATCTATCTCTATATCATCTATGTCTCTATCTATCTATCTCTATATCTCTCTCTATATCTCTATCTTTCTGTATATCTATCTATCTATATATATATATATATATATAGCATTATACCCTATGAGGGGGCAGTGTTATACCCTATGAGGGGGTGCATTGTACCCTATGAGGGTGTGCATTATACACTATGAAGGGGTGCATTATACCCTACGAGGGAGGCAGCATTATACCCTATGAGGAGGTGCATTATACCTTATGAAGGGGTGCATTATACCTTTTGAGGGGGGCAGCATTATACCTTATGAGGGGGTGCATTATGCCCTATGAGGAGGCAGCATTATACCCTATGAGGGGAGACAGCATTATACCCTATGAGGGGGTGCATTATACCCTATGAGGGGGCAGCGTTATACCCTATGAGGGGGCAGCATTATATTGTATGGAGGGCTACATTATATTCTATGAGATGGCTGCATAATATTCTATGAGGGGGAAGCATTATATTCTGTGAGGGGCTACATTATACTATATGAGGGGGCTGCATTATATTCTATGAGGGGTCTACATTATATTCTATGAGGGGGCTGCTTTATATTCTATGAGGGAGGCTACCCCAACCCCTGCTACATAATTAAGACGTGTACTACCTTATATTATACCCTGATATTAGAGTGTTTTACCGCACAATTGGTGGTCTTGTATTTATCTCTGTGTAGCTACATAGTGGGCCCCGAGAATGATTTTCTCTGGTGGGCCCAAGGTGTTCCAGTCCGACGCTGATTACAATGAAACACTTCAAAGTGCCCTGGATGAATTTGCACCTCCTATACATAGAACACCACAACACAGATGGCGACAACCCTGGCACACCCTGCAGACACGTTTCCTGCAGCGGTGCTCCAGGTGCACTGAAAGTCTGTGGAGAAAATCCAACCTACCTGAAGATTTCATCCATTATAAGTTTATGCTTCGAACATACAACACTGCCCTCCACCTCTCAAAACAAACCTACTTCAACAGCCTCATCGCCTCACTGTCCAATAACCCTAAACGACTCTTTGACACTTTTCATTCTCTACTCAACCCAAGAGTACAGGCCCCAACCACGGAGCTTCGAGCTGACGATCTGGCCAATTACTTCAAAGAAAAAATTGACCAGATCCGACAGGAAATTATCTCCCAATCACCTCATACCATGCACTGTCCTCCCTCCCCCACTGCATCTAGCTCACGCTCTGATTTTGAACCAGTCACAGAAGAAGTAAGCAGGTTCCTTGCATCTTCTCGCCCAACCACTTGCACCAGTGACCCATTTCCGCCACATCTATTTCAGTCCCTTTCCCCTGCTGTCACCCCTCACCTAACTAAAATATTTAACCTCTCTCTTCTGGTATCTTTCCCTCCTCATTTAAGCATGCCATCATACATCCACTACTTAAAAACCATCCCTCGACCAAAACTGTGCTGCTAACTATTGACCTGTGTCTAATCTTCCCTTCATCTCTAAACTCCTGGAATGCCTGGTCCACTCCCGTCATATCCGCTATCTCTCTGATAACTCTCTTCTCGACCCTCTCCAATCCGGTTTCCGCTCTTTACACTCTACTGAAACTGTCCTCACTAAAGTCTCTAATGATCTACTAACAGCTAAATCAAATGGTCATTACTTCATGCTAATTCTCTTGGATCTCTCTGCAGCTCCTCCTCACTATGCTCTGCTTCATTGGCCTCAAGGACACCGTTTTCTTCTGGTTCTCCTCCTATCTCTCTGACCGCTCCTTTACTGTATCTTTTGCTGGCTCCTCCTCCTCTCATCTTCCCCTTACTGTTGAGGTTCCTCAAGGATCAGTCCTAGGCCCCCTCCTCTTCTCTTTGTACACTGCCCCTATTGGTCAAACAATCAGCAGATTTGGTTTCCAGTACCATCTCTATGCTGATGACACCCAATTATACGCTTTTTCACCTGACATCACGCCTGCCCTTCTAGAAAACACCGGCGATTGTCTAAATGCTGTGTTTAAAATCATCTCCTCCCTATATCTGAAACTGAACCTGTCAAAGACTGAACTCCTTGTGTTTCCTCCCGCTACTAATGTACCTATACCCGACATTGCCATTTCTGTGTGTGGTTCCACCATTACTCCCCAGCAACATGCCCGCTGTCTTGGGGCCATACTTGACTCCTAGCTTTCCTTTGTCCCCCAGATACGATCACTGGCTCGCTCTTGTTATCTGCACCTCAAAAACATTTCTAGAATTCAACCTTTTCTTACTTTTGACTCCGCAAAAACTCTTACTGTTTCTCTTATTCATTCTCGTCTCGACTATTGTAACTCTCTTCTAATTGGTCTCCCTCTTACCAAACTCTCCCCCCTCCAATCTGTCTTGAATGCTGCTGCCAGGATCATATTCCTCGCCAGTCGTTACACCAATGCCTCTACCTTGTGCATGTCATTACACTGGCTACCCATCCACTCCAGAATCCAGTACAAACTTATTACCCTCACCCACAAAGCTCTTCATGGCTCCGCACCACCCTACATCTCCTCCCTTGTTTCAGTATACCACCCTACCCGTGCCCTCCGTTCTGCTGATGACCTGAAGTTAGCATCCTCAATAATCAGAACCTCCCACTCCCGTCTCCAAGACTATACACGTGCTGCGCCAATTCTTTGGAATGCACTTCCCAGGTGAATACGATTAGTCCCCAATCCCCACAATTTTAAGCGTGCCCTGAAAAGTCATTTATTCAGACTGGCCTACCGCCCCAACACATTAACCTAATCTATCTCTGTGTGGCACAGCCAAAAGTTTTTACCATAACCAGGTTCCCCGTATCATGTTCCCACATGCTTTATACATCCATTAGCCCTCTGTGTCTGTACTGTTACACACTTAACATTATGGCTGGTCCTTACAATCAGGGCAACTGTTACCACCCACCTCTCGTGTCTCCCTTTTTTCCTCATAGACTGTAAGCTTGCGAGCAGGGCCCTCATTCCTCTTGGTATCTAAAGCCGGCGTCTCACTAGAGAGGAATACGGACGAGTGAGAGACGTTAAAAAAAAACGCATTGCACACGGACCAATAATTCTCTATGGGGCAGCTCCCATCAGCTGAATTTTTCTTGCGTATATTTTACGGTCCGTGCCAATCGCAGCATGCTGCGATTGTCAGCGTCCTACAGCCGTAGAACGCCAATGCAAGTCTATGGGTGTGCTAAAAATAATCATTACACATGGACCACACGTGTGACTTGCGAGAAATATGCACCAGGTGTCTTTTAGAAAAGCCGGCAATTCAGTGCGCCATACAGTAAACTCACACTAACAGGTTTAATAAAGAAAGAAAGAAAGAATAGATCTAGACACATAGAATACAATAAATATATATATATATATATATATATATATATATATATATATACACACACACACACACACACACACACACACACACACACACACACACACACACACACGTCATTGAGACATTATCTATAATAATAATTGCCCTAAGCAACTTCCGGTTGTAACAACTTCCGTCCAGTTGTCATGTTAACCCTCAACACACACACTCCACTCACCTTTCACCTTCTCCACTCACGTCCACTCACTCTTTCACTCCACATACGACCCTTTCTCTCACTCCGTCTCTCATACTCACGCCGTCATCGCCGCTGATCCACGATCCCCGACATCTTCTTCCGCCGGCGCCATCCTGGATCCAGACGTCCTCCACGCCGGCGACATGTTCTTGCGGCGACGCCATTTTGGATCGGCGAAATCCCGCGATAGTCAAGATGGCGTCGCCGCAAGAACATGTCGCCGGCGAGGACGACGTCGGGATCCAAAATGGCGTCGGCGAAAACTCGCGAGATTTCGCCGACGCTATTTTGGATCCCGACGTCGTCCACGCCGGCGACATGTTCTTGCGGCGACGCCATTTTGGATCGGCGAAATCCCACGATAGTCAAGATGGCGTCGCCGCAAGAACACGTCGCCGGCGAGGACGACGTCGGGATCCAAAATGGCGTCGGCGAAAACTCGCGAGATTTCGCCGACGCCATTTTGGATCCCGACGTCCACGCCGGCGACATGTTCTTCTGGCGACGCCATCTTGACTATCGCGGGATTTCACGATACTCAAGATGGCGTCGCCGCAAGAACATGTCGCCGGCGTGGACAACGTCTGGATCCAGGATGGCGCCGGCGGAAGATGATGTCGGGGATCGTGGAGCAGCGGCGATGACGGCGTGAGTATGAGAGACGGAGTGAGAGAAGGGGTTGTATGTGGAGTGAAAGAGTGAGTGGAGATGGTGAAAGGTGAGAGGAGTCTGTGTGTTGAGGGTTAACATGGCAAGAGCTGTGATGCTATCGCATCCTCCCGATGCGATAGCATCGGGCCATAATCTAGTGTGTGTGTGTGTATATATATATATATATATATATATATATATATATATATATATATATATATATATATATATATATATATATATATATATATATATATATATGTATGTATGTGTGTATATATATATATATATATATATATATATATATATATATATATATATGTGTATGTATATATGTATGTGTGTGTATATATATATATATATATATATATATGCACATATACATTTCACAGAGTTCTTCATAGCAGAATAGCCGCTAATTCAATTGCCGGCTTCTGTCAAATCATTTCCCTACCCGACGCGAAATGATACATGGTTTACTTACAGTAAACTATTTCATTTCATGTTTTTTTATATGTCCCGGACTAATAATTAGATGAGGGTTTGTGTGCAAAATTTGGGAGGTGTAGGTGTTAATTTAAGGGGTTTCACTCACCTGCTTTACCTCTCTGGTTGACAAATTACAGCGGGAGCCCACACATTTTTTTTACAACTAATTAACCCCTTAATTAACACCTACACCTCACAAATTTTGCACACAAACCCTCATCTAATTATTAGTCAATGGACATATAAAAAAAACATGAAATGGTTTACTGTATGTAACCATGTGTCATTTTATGTCGGGTTGGGGAATGATTTGAAAGAAGCCGGCAATTGAATTAGCGGCTATTCTGCTATGAAGAACTCTGTGAAATATAAATATATGTGTCTCAATGACGTGTGTGTATATATATATATATATATATATATATATATATATATATATATAAAACCTGTCATTGGGCTCTTATATGTCCGTTTTGCAAGCCTGCGAGAAAAAAAACGGTATACGGATGCTTACATGAGAAAAATACGCGGCCACACCCTGACAACGGATGACATACGGATCACTATTTAGGGGCCATTTATGCGTATTACGGCCGTACAATACGGTCCGTATTTTTCTACGTTGTGTGTGACTCCAGTCTAACATTGATATTTTAACAAATTGCACACCATTGCCCCAGATAAGCATGTAACAGCTATTTTCATATACCATATGCAAATCCATTGATCATGCTAATAAAATTTTGTACATGCCCTGACTGGCATATGGGGCCCTGTGGCAGAGGGGCCCCATCTCTTCTCCTCACCGGGCTCCTACCGGCAGGCTAAATTGGGCCCTCAGCTGTGCTGCGGCAGCCGAACGCTATTGACATGAAGGCCTGTCAGCCCGCACGTCAATAGTTAACAGCCACCAGCCAATTGGAGGCTGGCAGCTGACATCAGCCGCAGCGCGCACGTCACCGACGTCTGATGTTATGTCAGTCGCCGGCGATTGTGCACTTCAGCAGCGTGGAGGGAGCGCGAGCGTCGCCGCTGGAGCGCGGCAAGGTAAGAACTTTTTTTTTTTTTAATTGAAAGTGACGATCCGGGGGGGGGGGGGGGCCCGGGGCAGAATGCGGGACCTGAAGGGGGCGGAATGCGGGACCTGAAGGGGGCGGAATGCGGGACATGATGGGGCAGAATGCGGGACATGATGGGGCAGAATGCGGGACATGATGGGGCAGAATGCGGGACATGATGGGGCAGACTGAGACACGGGGCAGAATGCTGGACATGATGGGGGCAGAATGCTGGACATGATGGGGGCAGAATGCAAGACATGATGGGGGCAGAATGCACATGGGGCAGAATGTGACAGTGAGACACAGAAGGGGCAGAATGTGAGGCATGGGGGCAGAATGTGATAGTAAGACACAGGAGGGGGCAGAATGTGACAGTGAGACACAGGAGGGGGCTGGATGGCAGACACAGGAGGGGGCTGGATGGCAGACACAGGAGGGGGCTGGATGGCAGACACAGGAGGGGGCTAGATGGCAGACACATGGTGCAGGATGGATACGATGGAGACAGATGGGGAGATCATATGGGGCACAATGGATACCCATGAGGGTGGGATGGGAGTACATATAGCTGAAGCCAGGAATGAGACACAAGGGGGCTAGGATGGGGGATATTATTACCATAGGGGCTAATTAAGGGATATTATTACTGCAGTGATGTATTTTATTTTTTGAGTGTAGTGTTTTAAATGGGGGGTGGTCCTGTTACTGTGTAGAGTGATACTATGTTGCCATTTTTTCCTTCATGTGATGTAATGTAGGAGTTGGGAAAAAATAAGTAATGTGTTCTGCAAGTGGAGCTCTAGATAACTGTGTTATTTCCTGCAGAGACGAGCCCTGACTGGAAGAAGTGATGGCGATCTTTGCTGGATGAAAGATAAAATGCAAGGATGAAGGACTTCACCTACAGACATCACTGGTGAGTTAGTGTGTTACCTATACACTGACACTATACACTGTATACTATATACAGAGGTCCTGTGTATAATGTCACCAGTGATCACTGTACTACCTGTACATTATATACAGAGCTCTTGTGTATAATGTCATTGATCACTGTATTACCTGTACACACACTGCATACTAAGTACAGATCTCCTGTGTATAATGGCACTTATGGTGATAGTATTGTTTTTTTTTTTATCACTGATCAGTATTGTAGTATTTAGTCACTATGTGGTGGTAATATTTGGTCTGGACATGGTGTTGCAGTATTTGTCCCTTGTATGTGCTATTATTTTGTCACTTTGTGATGGTAATATGTGGTCTGGTCATGGTGTGGTGGTATTTGCTCCTTGTATGTGATATTATTCGGTCATCACTATGGTAGTAATATGTGGTCGTCATGGTGTGGCAGTATTTGTTCCTTGTATGGGGTATTATGGGTCACTATGTGGTGGTAATATTGTGTCTGGTCATGGTGCGGTGGTTTTTGTCCCTTGTATGTGATATTATTGGTCATTTTAAAAATTGAAAAATAAATAAAAGTATTCAGTTACGTACCGGTAACTGTATTTTTCGGAAGCCCATGACAGCACCATGAGAGAGGGGATCCGCCCTTCAGGAACAGGAAACCTACAGACAAAGGGCGGCACCTCTCCCGTGCATCAGTTGGATTACAGAGCTTGAGAGGCTACTATGGTTAGTGGCACAGCATATATACAATATATATATCCTATTTACAATTTATATATAATCTTTACTCCAATTTAAGGCAAATCCGTGAAACAAACTTCTAAGAGGAAGGAGTGCACCCCTATACGTGAACAAGGGAGGGAACTAAGGGTGCTGTCATGGGCTTCCGAAAAATACCATTACGTAACTTAATACTTTATTCGGACTCCCATGACAGCACCACGAGAGAATTACAGAGATGTAAACTAACTTAGGGAGGGACTACAGCCTGCAGCACTCTTAGCCCAAAGGTGAGATCCGAGGAGGCCCCCATATCTAACCAATAGTGGTTAAAAAAGGTGGAAGGAGATGACCAGGTGGCCGCCTTACATATCTGGAGTGCCAATTGACCAGATCTCTCCCAAGATGACACCATGGCATGAGTGGAATGCGCCCTCGGGTTCTGTGGAGCCAGCCCGCCACTTGCTGTGTAAGCCAGAGAGAGAGCCTCCCTAATCCACTTTGCTAATGTGCGTTTTGATACCCTAAACCCTTTCTTAGGACCTTGGAAGGATAAAAATAATGCGTTGTCTTTCCTCCAAGGATCAGTAGCCGCTATACTTGTAGGCATATTTAAACATCTAAAGCATGAAGCTTCTGCTCTTTAGGGTTGGTAGGGTTTGTAGTTGGTAGGGGTGGTAGGATCCTGGCTTTCCTCCTATCTCTCTGACTGCTCCTTTACTGTATCTTTTGCTGGCTCCTCCTCCTCTCATCTTCCCCTTACTGTTGGGGTTCCTCAAGGATCGGTTCTAAGCACCCTCCTCTTCTCCTTGTACACTGCCCCTATTGGTCAAACAATCAGTAGATTTGGTTTCCAGTACCATCTCTATGCTGATGACACCCAATTATATGCTTCTTCTCCTGACATCATGCCTGCCTTTCTAGAAAACACTGTCTAAACGCTGTGTCTAACATCATGTCCTCACTATATCTGAAACTGAACCTGTCAAAGTCTGAACTCCTTGTGTTTCCTCCCTCAACTAATGCACCTATACCCTACACTGCCATTTCCGTGTGTGGTTGCACTATTACTCCCCAGCAACATGCCTGCTGTCTTGGGGTCATACTTGACTCCGCGCTTTCATTCACCCCCCACATACAATCACTGGCTCGCTCTTGTTATCTGCACCTCAAAAACATTTCTAGATTTCGACCTTTTCTTACCTTTGACTCTGCAAAAATTCTTACTGTTTCTCTTATTCATTCTCGTCTGGACTACTGTAACTCTCTTCTAATCGGACTCCCTCTTGCCAAACTCTCCCCCCTCCAATCTGTCTTGAATGCTGCAGCCAGGATCATATTACTCGCCAATCGTTACACTGATGCCTCTACCTTGTGCATGTCATTACACTGGCTACCCATCAACTCCAGAATCCAGTGCAAGCTTATTGCCCTCACCCACAAAGCACTCCATGGCTCAGCACCACCCTACATCTCCTCTCTTGTTTCAGTCTGCCCTCCGGTTTGCTGATGACCTGAGGTTAGCATCCTCGATAATCAGAACCTCCTACTCCCGTCTCCAAGACTATACACGTGCTGCGTCAATTCTTTGGAATGCACTTCCCAGGTCAATACGATTAGTCCCCAATCCCTACAATTTTAAGCGAGCCCTGAAAACTCATTTATTCAGACTGGCCTACCGCCTCAACACATTAACCTAACTATCCCTGTGTGGCACAGTCAAAAGTTTTACCATAACCAGGTTCCCCGTATCATGTTCCCACATGCTTTATGCATCTATTAGCCCTCTGTGTCCGTACTGTTACACAATTAACATTATGGCTGGTCCAAACAATCAGGGCAATTGTTACCACCCACCTTTCGTGTCTCCCCTTTTTCCCTCATAGATTGCAAGCTTGCGAGCAGTGCCCTCATTCCTCTTGGTATCTGTTATGATCTATGTGATTATTGTTATGCTGTAATGTCTATCGTTTGTACAAGTCCCCTCTGAAATGTAAAGTGCTGCGGAATATGTCGGCGCTATAGAAATAAAATTTATTATAATTATTATTATTAGGGAGGAAGGAAGGGAGAACTATCTCTTGTGTCCTGTGAAAGTGTGATGCTACCTTCGGCAAGTATGCTGGGTCTGGTTTTAGGATAACGCTATCATGTAAAAACTCTGTATAAGGGGGCAACCTGGAAATTGCCTGTATATCACTTATCCTACGTGCAGATGTTATTGCCACCAAAAAAGCTGTCTTAAGGGATATAATCTTTAACGAGGCCAAATCCAGAGGTTCAAATGGCTTCTCTGTCATAGCTGTAAGGACTAAATTTATGTCCCATAGTATACATTTATCCCTGTGTATGGGTCTGAATCTACTAGCAGCTTTGATGAATCTAGTCACCCAGTAGTTGCTGTCAATATCACAGGTAATTAGGGCCCCCAGGGCTGAAACCTGCACTTTTAAAGTACTCGTGGAAAGACCCAACTCTAGACCCCTCTGAAGGAATTCTAGAATCTGTTTCGTGGGTATTCCATCCCTGAGATTAAACTCAGAGGTGGACAGGAATCGCCTCCAGGTTCTAGCATAGATCTTTGTAGCAATCTGCTTCCTGCTCTTCAGAAGGGTATTAATTACATTTTTGGAGAAACCTCTATCCCTCAACAGTGCCCTCTCAAATTCCACGCCGTCAAATGGAGTCCTGTTACTTGCGGATGGTTGACTGGCCCCTGGTAGAGAAGATTTGGAAGGTTTGGCAGTACCCAGGGATCGCATACTGACATGGTCCTCAACCATGCGAACCAGGTCCTCCTGGGCCAGAATGGGGCAATTAATATGACCCTTGCTTGAGTTTCCCTGATCTTCCTCACCACCAGAGGTAAGAGGGCTAACAGTGGAAAGGCATATGCCAGGGCTAAATCCCATTTTATTAGGAAAGCGTCCACTGTCAGTGGATTTTCCCTGGGGTTCAGAGATCAGAAGTTTTTACTTTCCTGTTTTCTTTGCTGGCTAAGGCTGGTTTCACATTCGTGTATTTTCCTTGCAGCACATGGCGCCGCTAAGCCCCACCCCCTGCCGGCTCCCTGCCTGCCCCATCCGGTCATCGCCGCCTACTATCGCACACGGCCGCATGCGATCTGCACACCCTATCTTTAGCAAAGGGTGCGCAGACCGTGCGCTGGCCATGCGCTAGTAGGATTTTAGCGTGCGCTGTGCACTTTTGAAGGTGCGCCGAACGCACCATGTTGCATTTTGGCGCGCTCTGCGCACCTTCAAAAATGTGCAGCGCATGCTAAAATACTACTAGCGCACGGCCAGCGCACGTTCTGCGCACCCTATGCTAAAGATAGGGTGCGTAGATCGCATGCGGCCATGTGCGATAGAAGGCGGCGATGACCGGATGGGGCAGGCAGGGAGCCGGCAGGGGGCGGGGCTTAGCGACGCCATGCGCTGCATGGAAAATATGCGAATGTGAAATCAGCCAAAGAGGTCTACCTCTTGCTGATCCCATCTTCGGACAATCTGATTGAAAACGTCCGTGTTTAAAGCCCATTATCCTTGCCTTAGCGCCCTGCGGCTTAGAAAGTTTGCCTTTGTGTTGTCTTTCCCTCTGATATGGAGCGCAGTTAAAGATTGAAAATTTCTCTCGGCTATTTGAAATAGACGTTCTGTTATCCGCATCAGGGCCTCGGAGCGTGTTCCACCTTGGTGGTTGATATAGGCTACTGCTACCTGGCTGTCCGAGAGGATCCTCACATGATGACCCTGTACTATAGGTACATAATGAGTTTTTTAACTGCCAACTCAATTGCCAACAGCTCCCTCTGGTTAGACGAGGTCTCCGTTTTAGAGTCCCACTGTCCCTGGACCACTATATCCCCCATATGGGCCCCCCAACCCGAGGGGCTAGCATCTGTGGTTATTATACGGGTTATCTGAGTCATCCAGGGCACCCCTGAGGATAAGTTGTTCTTGTCAAGCCACCATCTAAGAGATGTAAGGGTCAAAGGGCTCAATGATATCTGACCTTGTAAAGACCCCCTCTAAGGCCCTGTCGCTAACTAGGACGTCCTTCTGAAGGGATCTAGCTTGAAACTGCGCCCACCTGACTGCTGGCATACATGAGGACAGAGAACCTAAGGCTATGTGCACACGTAGTTTTTTTGGTGTGCGGATTTTGGCGAGAAAAGCGCATGTAAATCCGCAGGACAAAAGTCCTGCGGTTTATCTGTGGTTTTGCCTGCGGTTTTACACCTCATAATGGATGAGGTTTTACACCTCATAATGGATGAGGTGTAAAACTGCAGCGTTTCTGCACCAAATAATTGACATCCTGCGGATTGTGCAAAACCGCGTGGAAAAATCTGCAGCATGTGCACAGCGTTTTTTAATTTCCATAGGAAATAAAGGTACTGTACAGAGCAGCAGAATCTGCTGCGGACCTGCAGCAGAATCTGCTGTGGACCCGCAGCTGCAGAAACGCTGCGGAATCGCAGCAGAATCCACACCGTGTGCACATACCCTAACAGTGACATGGCTTGCCTGAGGGTCATGGAGGGTTTATCAATCGCCTGAAGTACCTGCTGTTGTATGTGTTCTAACTTATCTGATGGCAGAAGACACTGCTGGGTTTCTGAATTTAACAGTAAGCCTAGGAATTTTTGGACTCTTAGGGGCTGAAATCGGGATTTCTCGTAATTTATTATCCACCCGAGTTGTTCTAGTCTGGACTTAGTCCTTTCTAGCTGAGATAAACAATGGTCCACCGAATTTCCCACAATCAAAAAATCGTCTAAGTACGGGACAATCAGGATATCCGCCTCTCGTAGATGAGCCATGACTTCGGCCACTATCTTCGTAAATACCCGGGGGGCTGCTGAGAGACCAAAAGGGAGAGCCCTAAAATGAAAATGATGGATTAAACCATCCACTGACCCTGCCACTCTCAGGAACTGCTGGAAGTCTGCGTGGATAGGCACATGATAGTACGCGGCTTTCAAATCCACGACTGCCAAGAAACACCCTTTAAACAACATCTTTATTGCTGAACTGATAGACTCCATGTTAAAGGTTCGGTTAACCAAGAATTCATTAAGGGAACATAAATTAATAATTGTCCTGAATGATTTATCTGGCTTTTGGATCAGGAACAGGGGAGAGTAGAAGCCTCTACCGCTCTCAGATTCCGGAACCTCCACAAGGACATTTTTTAGGCGCAGACTCAAGACTTCTGCTTCTAAAGCAGTTTGTTCAAGTGGCGAACGTAAGGGAGTTTGTTTAAAGGTATCTTGAGGAACATAACTAAACTCCAGCTTGAGTCCAGTGGATATTACGTTCTGCACCCAGTCACTATTGGTGATCTGTAGCCATGCTGGAAGGAAGGCTGACAGTCTACCCCCCACGGGAATCGCTAGTCATTGTCCAGGTTTCTTTCACTCTCTTGAACGCCTGAACATAAAGCCCGTACCTCTCCTTCTTCTATCCTCCCATCTGGGACGGTCGCTATTAGGCGATGGGTTGCGCTTTCTTCCCTGACCGAATCTCCTTCTATTGAACAAGCGTCGGTAGGATGCGGACCACAGATTAGGGAACTTCTTGTCATCCCCGGCTTTATCCAGCAACTCGTCCATGACTGTTCCAAACAAATATTCTCCTTCGCACGAGATATTGCAGAGTTTTGACCTGAATTGGATGTCTCCCGGCCAGCACTTTAGCCACAAGGCTCTAGGAGTCGCATTAGAAAGTCTTGCTGCCCTAGCGGCCATTCTAACTGCATCAGCTGAGGCATCCGCTAGGAAGGCTGCGGCCTCCTGGATTACTGGTAGGGCACCCAAAATTGTCTGTCTAGGCATCCCCTGTTTTAATTGAGACTCCAGTTGGTCCAACCAGACCATCATGGACCTGGTCGTACATGTTGAGGCTACCTCTGGTCTTAGGGAACCGGATGTCATCTCCCTGGTTCCTTTAAGGAAGGTGTCTGCCTTCCTGTCTAGGGGTTCTTTAAGGGTCCCCATGTCCTCGAAGGGTAGTAAGGCTCTTTTTGATGCCTTAGCAATTGCTGCATCCAATTTAGGGGCTTTGTCCCAAGTGCTAGCTGTCAGATCATCAAAAGGGTATCTACGTTTGAGGGCTGGTGGTAGTGAACCTCTATTATTTGGTTTCTTCAATTCTCTACGAATTAGTTCCTGAATCATTTTGTTCAAAGGGAAGACCCTTCGCCTTTTCTGATCCAGCCCCCCGAACATGACATCCTGCATGGATAACTGTGGTTTGGGCTCCTCCACCTCCATTGTTCCTCTCACCGCCTTTACCAGTTTGTCCACCCGGTCTAGCTGTCAACAGAACCGACCAGAATCCTCTTCCTCCGAGAAGGACGAGGGGTATGAGCCAGAGGAGTCCTTATTTCTCCTCCATTCCACCGAGGAATCTGACTCTAAAGGGTCCACAACCCTTGAGCTTCCCGCCTGGGACAGGGATTTTAGGGTTTCTCCCATTTCTGCCCTGACTATGTTTTTTTTAGGCTTGCAGCGATTTTAGATGATTCCTCCGCCACCGTCTGCTGGATACAGGGGGGACACAACTTTTTTGGGCACGAGTCCGGTAGTGGGCATGCACAGAGAGCGCATTCCCTGTGTTTTGCCTTACTTGTGCCTACTTCCCCTGAGAATTAAAACATAGAGGGAGGCTCCATCACTGAGTGAACATTCACGTAGATCACTTACCAGTGCAGCAAATAGGTATCGGAGTATGAGGGGGATCTTTCTCAGTCGATGCTTCCGTCCGTCTGGAGGAGCTCTTATGACTGGACTGCTCACTCTGTTTGGCACACTCCTTACTGTCCCGTGATTCTTTTTTCTTTTGTTTGATCTGCCGAAGGTCTTCTAGGGGCAGCAGCGATGCTTGTCGCTGCTGCCGCTGTTGCTCGCTCTCCATTATTGTGTGCAATAACGTGGCCAGAAGCATGGAACCTCCCTTGGGCCCTGCTTAAATACCCCTCCTCCGGTCAGTAGACAGGCCACGCCCCCCCGATTGGTCTCCCACCCCTCAGCTGGCGCAGCTATCAGTTGGTGAGTCGGCATTTACCGGTCGCTTGTTCCATATGGGCGCCGCTATCCTGGATTCTTTGCGCCTGCCCAGTGGCGCCGCTGACCCGGAAGTGCCCGCGGCTCCGCCCCCGACATCACCGCGGCCCCGCAGACACTTCCTGTGTATCAGGGAGTCACGCGGAATGCCTGGGCATCTTCCTGCATCGCCTCCGGGTCCCGGACCCCACTCGGTTGCACTGGCAATACCGACCCCAGCCACTGCGCCGCTGAAGCAGGGAGACCCCAGGGGCCATACTCGCTGGCGGCGGCCTTTCGTAATGGAGACAGAAATCCTCCAGACCCCACTCCCTGCTGCGAACGCCACTGCCGTGCAACCCAGCCAGGACCACCGTGGCGTCTCCAGGAGCTCCGCCCCCGGCCGAGGTAGGAGACCCCCCATGCTACCTGTGTCGGCCGGTCGGCCTGGGATCCATTCAGACTTCCATCTGTAGGATCCTGTCCCCTCAGGAACAGGAAACCAACTGATGGGTGGGAGAGGTGCCGCCCTTTTTGTCTGTAGGTCTCCTGTTCCTGAAGGGCGGATCCCCTCTCTTGTGGTGCTGTCATGGAAGTCCGAATAAAATATACCTAAATTGTATTGCATATTTTAACAAATATTTAATAGGTTAGCATAGAGTAGCGCTCGGCCAAAAGGGTCTACAGTAGAGTTGAGCGAAACGGGTCGAAAAAATTTCAAAAGTCGCCGACTTTTGGCAAAGTCGGGTTTCATGAAACGAAACCCGACCCTAGGATGAGGTCGGCCACGAGGTCGGCGACTTACGCGCCAAAGTCGCGTTTCAAAAGTTTGTTTTGCGCTCTTTTTCAGCCAATCAGGATCCACGGACACTGTGGGCAACGTGATGACATAGGCAGGGGTCACCACCATCTTTCAGAAGGGCATGCAAGTGATTGGCTTGCTTTGGTGGGCGTCACAGGGGGTATAAAAGGGCGGGCACGCCGACCGCCATCTTACTTCTGCCGATCTCAGTATAGGGAGAGGTTGCTGCTGATTCTGTAGGGAGAGCGTTAGGCAGGGAAGAAGACAAAAAAACTGCTTCTGCTGCTAGCGATTTGGCCTGCACAACACACCAGTCACTGTGTGTGCAGTGCAAGGGGAGGCTATATAGTGGTGTATCAGTGGTGTTGGTTGTTGGGCTGCCTTCTAAGGCTTCCTGACATTCCTGCATTGCTGTTTACCCACTGCTCCGCAAACTGCTTTTTTAAAAGCAATCCCAATTTTTTTTTTTTTGTCCTGCTGAGAAGAAAAAAAAACTGCTTCTGCTGCTAGCAATTTGGCCTGCACAACACACCAGTCACTGTGTGTGCAGTGCAAGGGGAGGCTATATTGTGGTGTATCAGTGGTGTTGGTTGTTGGGCTGCCTTTTAAGGCTTCCTGACAGGCTGGCATTGCTGTTTACCCACTGCTCTGCAAACTGCTTTTTTAAAAGCAATCCAATCTCCCTTATCCTCTAGTGACTTTTGTCACAGCTGTGCCATCGAGCCTGTCACATAGCGCTCAGATATTCATTGGGCCTCACACAATCCAAAAGTGTCCAGTGTCCAAAAGTGTGTGCAGAGATTCAAAATCTCCCTTATCCTCTAGTGACTTTTGTCACAGCTGTGCCATCGAGCCTGTCACATAGCGCTCAGATATTCATTGGGCCTCACACAATCCAAAAGTGTCCAGTGTCCAAAAGTGTGTGCAGAGATTCAAAATCTCCCTTTTCCAGGACGTCCACCTGACAGCACTATGGAGGACGTCCTCCTCCTCCTTACAGGGACAGGAAAGCACACGAGAGGTTAAAAGGCCATGTCCCACCCCCTTTCCCTCAGTGTTTTTCCTGTCCCTGCACGGAGGGACACGCGAGAGCTTACCGGAGGGACCCAGGGGATCGTGCGGCCGGTCCAATCCTTCCCCTGTCAAGAGGTCCCGGAGCCGAAACTTCCCGGTGGGGAGTCCCTCGGTTCCAAAGGCCAGGAGCAGGACGGCGCTCCTGGAGGGAGCCGTTCCTCCCGGTGGGGGGGCTCTCGGCTCCAGGACGGGTCGGCTCCCCGCAGGCGGCTGGCCATGCGGGCACCGACAGAAGCGGGGCGGCGGGCCGAGCCCGCAGAACGACGCTGACGCTGGGCAGTGGAAGCCGGAGGGCTCGCGCCGAGCGCGGTCGCGCGCAGATGCCCGGCAGGAAGTGGAGGCGCGGCTTACCAGCGTCACATCCGGTGACGTCAGACGCCGGTTTCAAATCCAGGGCGCGCGCGCTCCTGGACCAAAGCCTTCTCCAGAGTCGTCACAGGCTGTGTGACTGCATCGGACGCCAGGGGATGGAAGGCAACACTGCATCTGGTGGAGGGGTAAGTGCGCATAGCGCAGACCACCCTCCCCACTCGTCCCCACAGCCCAGATCTGATGAGGTGCCCCTTATATTATTAGGAAAAGGGAACCCCGGCTGAGTCCCCCTCGGGAAAGGACCCGGCAAAAGCTACCGCCAAATCAGTCAGATGTCCGGTGTGCAGAGTAAAGCTGCCAGACACCTATAGCAAGACCCTATGCGGTCCCTGTACCTCCAGGGTCATAGGCGAGGAACAGCCATCTCTGCTTTCCGAAATGAGGTCGCTGATAAGGGAAGAGATTCAGGACTCTACGTCCCGTCGATCCCCCAGCCCTGGGCCAGGTCGCAAGCGTCCGAGGTGGGAACCAGTCCCAGTATCAGAGGCGAGCCCTAGCGAGGAATCCGATTTCCGGAACTCAGATCAGGAGGAAGAAGGCGAGATCCTGGGGGATAGTCAGGAACAGAACAGAAAGTACCTGTTCAGACTGGAGGATACGGACGAGCTGGTACACGCGGTCAGAAATACCATGCAGATGGAAGAAGTCCCTAAGCCACAGTCCAGACAGGACTTAATGTTTGGAGGACTGGTGTCCCGCAAACAGGTGGTGTTCCCTGTGAGCGAGCACATCAAAGCAATGATCCAGGAGGAGTGGAAGGAAGCAGAGCGTCGGTTGACACTCTCCCGAAACTTTAAAAATAGACTGCCCTTCGATCCCGAGGAAACTCGGGCGTGGGAAGAGGTCCCTAAGATCGACGTCCCGGTTGCCAAGGTTACGAAGAAATCGGCCATTCCAGCCGAGGACTCGTCCGGTCTTCGAGACCCAATGGATAGAAAGGCGGACGTCTTGTTAAAAAGAACATGGGAGACGTCGGCGGCCCTGATTAGAGCCAACATAGCAGCCACCTCGGTGGCCAGGTCTATGTTCCTGTGGTTGGGGCAGTTGGAGGAAAACCTAACCAACAAGACCCCGAGGTCAGAGATTCTAGCATCTCTTCCTCTTTTGAAATCAGCCACGGCGTTCCTGTCGGATACGTCGGCGGAATCAGTTAGGTTTGCGGCCAGAAACAGCTCCCTCTCTAATGCGGCCCGGCGAGCAGTCTGGCTTAGATCCTGGTCGGGAGATAACTTGGCCTTAGAAGGGTTATGTGCCATCCCTTTCTCGGGTCTGAGGGTGTTTGGTCCAGCCCTGGATAATATCCTTGAGCTGGTGTCTGATAAGAATAAGGGATTCCCGGAAGAAAAGCCCAGACGGTCCCAGTCCTTTCGGAGAGGCTCCTTCTTCAGAGGACAGTCAGAGTTTAGGGGCCGGGCAAGGTCTAATAGAAGCTCCTACAGAGGCTCCTTCAGCCAAAGTGGGAAGAGCAGAGATCCCCCATTTGCATCGACATCTAGGTCGAGGAGACAATGACGCCATAGGCATTGGGGGGAGACTTCGCCACTTTGCAGCAAACTGGTCGCGAGTCACCAACAATCAGTGGGTTCTCAGAACCATCAGAGAGGGTTACAGGATAGAGCTCTATTCTCCTCCCCCCGACAGATATATTGCCCCCACTGTCGTCCAGGAGGACTCCGCAATGTGGTCGGATCTTCAGGACATGCTAGACTCAGGGGTCATAATACCAGTTTCACCATCAGAAAGAGGGAAAGGTCACTACTCTTCCCTGTTTGTAATTACAAAAAAATCCGGACAGGCCCGCACCATCATAAACCTGAAGCCACTAAATGCTTGGGTCAGATACAGGAGGTTCCGGATGGAGTCAATCCGATCCGCAATTCCTCTGATAGACAGGGACGCAGTTATGTGCACCCTAGACCTAAAAAAGGCATATTATCAGGTTCCTATTCATCCCTCATCCCAAAGCCTACTAAGGTTTGCGATCAGTTCACCAGCCCGGACCTGCCATTTTCAGTTTCAGGGTCTTCCATTCGGGCTGGCCTCAGCTCCCAGGATCTTTACAAAGCTGGTGGTAGAGGTGGTGGCCTAACTGAGAGATCAGGGTATTGTGATTGTGCCGTACCTGGACGACTTCTTACTGGTGGCAAGATCCAAGGAAGCGCTCATCCGAGACAGGATCCGAACAACTACTGTGTTGGAGTTCCTGGGCTGGGTGATCAACTGGGAGAAGTCGGACCTCACTCCAAACACCAGAAAGGTATTCCTGGGAGTCCTCCTAGACTCAGCCGACAGAATATCCTGGCTACCCGAGCAGAAGCAGAAGTCCATTCAGGCCAGAACCAGAGGTCTGTTGAAGCGTCAATGCTCCATAAGGGAAGCAATGGAGGTCCTGGGCCTTATGACAGCCTGCATCCAGTGTGTCCGTTGGGCCCAATTCCACTCGCGGTTGTTACAAAGAGAAATTCTCGCGAGGTGGGACAGGAGTCAGGCGTCGCTAGACAAACCCCTAAGACTCTCAGGACGAGTAAAGGAGTCCCTTCGCTGGTGGTTACAGGCCAGGAATCTTCAGGTGGGCGTGCATTGGACAACCTCTCCATACGTGGTAGTCACCACAGACGCAAGTGCGTGGGGATGGGGAGCCCACATAGAAGGGAAGATCTTCCAGGGGAAGTGGCCAGCAAGCATCAAGGCCAGATCCTCCAATTTCAAGGAACTCTTCGCGGTCTGGGAAGCGTTGCGGAGAAACCGGTCGGTACTAAAGAGTCGTCATGTCCGCATTTTATCCGACAATACGACGACAGTGGCTTTCCTGAAACACCAAGGAGGAACCAGACATCAACCACTTCAGGCACTGGCGGAAAAGATATTCACGTGGGCAGAACGGACAGTTCGATCCGTGACCGCGGTACATCTAGAAGGTTCCCAAAACGAAGTGGCGGACTACCTGAGCAGACAACAGATCCACCCGACAGAGTGGGAACTGAACATAGAGATCTTCAACCAGCTTTGTCAGCGCTGGGGGAACCCCAGTATAGATCTCTTCGCAAGCCGCAAGAACGCGAAGGTTCCCAGATTCTACTCCTTAAATCCGATGGACCATCCAGAGGGCGTAGACGCCCTGAGTCAGACTTGGGGAGAATCCCTCTCTTATGCGTTCCCACCACTGGCCCTCATACCGGCAGTGCTCAGAAAGATACGCGAGGACCACGCAAGAGTGATATTGATAGTGCCATACTGGCCGAGGAGAAGCTGGTTTTCCCTTCTGGGAGCCATGGCAGTAGAAGATCCAGTCAAGCTGCCCTTGTGGAAGAACATCATCCACCAGGGCCCGATCCACCACCCGGACCCAGCAAGACTCCATCTATCGGCTTGGATCCTGAGAGGGACATCCTGAAGGCAAAAGGATTGTCGGAGCAGGTCATATCCACCCTACAGGCCAGCAGGAAGCCGGTGACGTCGGCAATCTATCGGAAGATATGGAGGAGATTCTGTCTGGAGGGTGGCAGGTCCGAGCTCGTGGCAGGTACCCCGGATCTCCCTAACATACTAGGGTTCCTGCAGGCAGGCTTTAATAAAGGCCTCAAGCCCAGCACTCTAAAAGTCCAGGTTTCAGCTTTGAGCGCCTTCTTTGATTATCAGTTAGCTGCACATCCCTGGGTGATAAGGTTTATAAAAGCCACACAACGCCTGCGTCCCACGATTAGGCAGCTCACCCCACCATGGGACCTGGGCCTGGTACTTCGGTTCCTCTGCTCGGACACTTTCGCCCTTAGTGAGAAGATACCCATCCGTGCTCTCACTCGTAAAACGGCCTTTCTAGTAGCCATTACCACGGCCAAAAGAATAGGGGAGATCCAGGCCCTATCCACTAAGGATCCATACCTCCAGATAAGAGAGGATAGTATAATCCTTAGGTTAGACCCGGCATTTACCCCGAAGGTAGCCTCCACAAGAAACCTGAACCAGGAGGTAGTGTTACCCTCTTTCTGTGATAATCCCCGAAATGAGAAGGAGCGGTGGCTCCACTCGCTAGACGTGAGGCGCGCAGTTATAGAATACCTAGAGGCCACCAATAGTTGGCGTATCGACCCGAACCTGTTCGTTCTCTTTGGTGGTAGGAATAAAGGGAAGAAGGCCTCTAAGGCGTCCATAGCGCGTTGGATTACCTCAGTAATCTCGGACGCCTACCAGGCTGAAGGCGCCAGCCCGCCTGATTCCTTAAAAGCCCACTCTACAAGGGCGGTATCGGCCTCATGGGCCGAGCGGGCAGGGGCGTCAGTTGATCAAATTTGTCGAGCGGCAACCTGGGCTAGTCTTAATACATTCTGCAAACACTACAAACTAGATGTGTTAGCTGGCCAACAAACCGCATTCGGGAGAAAAGTTCTCCAAGCAGTAATCCCACCCTGAGGGGGTGCTTTGGTACTCTCCATAGTGCTGTCAGGTGGACGTCCTGGAAAATAGGTATTAGACCTACCGGTAATGATGTTTCCAGGAGTCCATCCTGACAGCACGGGTAGTTCCCTCCCTGTTATGTTATACTATGTTGTATTATGTTATGTCATATGCTGTAATATGACTGTTTCATTAAACCGTTACTAGCATCATCCACCTTGTGGTACTTGTCAAATCACTGAGGGAAAGGGGGTGGGACATGGCCTTTTAACCTCTCGTGTGCTTTCCTGTCCCTGTAAGGAGGAGGAGGACGTCCTCCATAGTGCTGTCAGGATGGACTCCTGGAAACATCATTACCGGTAGGTCTAATACCTATTATCCTCTAGTGACTTTTGTCACAGCTGTGCCATCGAGCCTGTCACATAGCGCTCAGATATTCATTGGGCCTCACACAATCCAAAAGTGTCCAGTGTCCACAAGTGTCTGCAGAAATTCAAAATCTCCCCTGTCCTATAGACACCTTGTACCTTGTTTTACATTACTATATAGTTTGTTGGATTTTGTCTACATTTCTACCAAAAATGAGGAAGGCTGGTGGAAGAGGCCGTGGAATTGGGCGGGGGTTGGCAGCTGGTAATGATGGTGTTGGTGGTGGATCTGATGGTAGTAGCAAGAGCAAAATAGGACAGAATGCAGGAGGTGTTGAGCCTGCGTCATCGTCTGGCTACATAAGGCCTCGAACGCTTAGTTTTCTAGGAGTTGGCAAACCGCTTTTAAAGCCAGAGCATCAGGAAAAAGTTTTGTCTTACATTGCTGACTCAGCCTCCAGCTCTATCGCCTCCTCTTCTTCAGTTGTAAAAAGTAAAAGCACTGAGTCGTCATTGGAGGCTCATGTTCATGAACCACACCTTTCCTTGTGTCCTTCACCCCAACCAAGATTGAAGGATGACGCAGGCCATACTACTGATTACTCCATGGAGCTGTTTTCACATACCATGCCTGGATTATCAAGTCAAATGGTGAATTACCCAGGCCTAGATGAATCTGACATGGAGTGCACTGATGCACAGCCGCTGATGGATGATTCTGCTGGTACATTCACTCAGAGCACTACATTGTCCTCGCAGTGTACAGAGCCAGATTCTGACCCTGATGAGACTCAGGTGCCCCTTCCTGCACACTATACCACCATACACGGTGACACAGAGGAAGGTGCACATGACATAGAAGAGGAGGTGATGGATGACCCAGTTGTTGACCCAGATTGGCATCCATTGGGGGAAGAGGGTGCTGCTTCCAATAGCTCAGATGAGGAGCATCCACAGCAGACATCGACATCGCAACAGCTGTTATCTGGCAGGCCCGGAGCACTCCAAAGACAGGTTCCAAACATCAAAAGAGTTGCTGGACAGCTTGTCCAGAGGGTCAAAAGATCACAGCGTGCTAGGCCGCAAAATGTCTGCCAAAGTAGGAAGATTGCAGTGTGGCACTTTTTTGAACAAAATCCTCATGATCAGGCCAAGGTTATCTGTAAGAAGTGCGCAAAGACCTTTAGCCGAGGGAAAAATCTGAAAAATTTGAATACCAGTTGCATGCTTAGACATTTAACCAGCATGCACTTGCAAGCGTGGACACAACACCAAACCTCAAGTGCCACATGTGCAACTGATCACAACGAAGGTAGTCAGCAACGCTACATTGTTTCCCCCACTGTAAGCCCACCGGTTAGCACAGCAGCAAATGTTGAGGTGTCGTTGCAAGGCCACAGCAGTCAGGGAATCCCACTGTTATATCAATGAAAGACTGATTCTAGGCCATCAGAAAGAACACCAACTCCATCACCATCATCAACCCTCTCTCAGTCCGCCCTGTCCACCGCTACTTCCACCATATGCAGCTCTCAAGTCCAGCTCACCCTCCCAGACACTATGAGTAGGTCAAGAAAGTACTCAGTCTCTCATCCGCGTACACTCGGTTTGAACGCCCACATTGCCAAACTAATCTCGTTTGAGATGATGCCCTTTCGGTTGGTGGAAAGCACAGCTTTCCGCGAACTCATGGCCTATGCAGTACCACGCTATGACCTACCCAGTCGCCACTTCTTCTCTCGCAAAGCCATCCCAGCCCTCCACCATCATGTGAAAGACCGCATTGTCCATGCACTCAAGCAGTCAGTGAGCGGAAAGGTGCACCTCACAACTGATGCATAGTGTTGAGCATTCCGATACCGCAAGTATCGGGTATCGGCCGATACTTGCTGTATCGGAATTCCGATACCGACTTCCGATATTTTTTCAATATCGGAATTCGGCATCGGAATCGGAAGTTCAGTTGATTGACGGCCTGACGTCATCATGATGCGCGGTGTGTGCGCATCATGATGCGCCGTCATTTCGGGCCTTCCGGGGGTCTCTGCCGGCCTGCCGGGGGGCTGTGTGGACTGCCCGGGGTCTGTACCGGCCTGCCGGGGGGCTGTGCCGGCCTGCCGGTGGTCTGTGCACCCTGTGGGGGTCTGTACCGGCCTGCCGGGGGGCTGTGCCGGCCTGCCGGGGGGCTGTGCTGATGTCCGGGGGTCTGTGCAAGCATCGTCCGATGGGACTACAAGTCCCATCGGGCGATGCCTGCTACCATGACAGTGATTGACACATTAGCCAATGATGGGACAGTAGTAGTCCCATCATCCGGCTAATGTGTTAAATGTTTAAAAAAAAAAAAAAAAAAAAAATACTACATACATACTACATACATACTACATGCTACATACATACTACATATATACTACATACATACTACATACATGCTACATACATACTACATGCTACATACATACTACATATATACTACATACATACTACATGCATGCTACATACATACTACATATATACTACATACATGCTACATACATACTGCATGCTACATACATACTACATACATACTACATGCATGCTACATACATACTACATATATACTACATGCATGCTACATACATACTACATGCTACATACATACTACATATATACTACATACATACTACATACATGCTACATACATACTGCATGCTACATACATACTACATACATACTACATACATACTACATGCATGCTACATACATACTACATGCATGCTACATACATACTACATGCATGCTACATGCATGCTACATACATACTACATGCTACATACATACCACATACATACTACATACATACTACATACTACATATATACTACATGCATGCTACATACATACTACATGCTACATACATACCACATACATACTACATACATACTACATACATACTACATGCTACATACATACTACATATATACTACATGCATGCTACATACATACTACATGCTACATACATACCACATACATACTACATACATACTACATATATACTACATGCATGCTACATACATACTACATATATACTACATGCATGCTACATACATACTACATGCTACATGCATGCTACATACATACTACATGCTACATGCATGCTACATACATACTACATACATACTACATGCTACATACATACCACATATATACTGCATACATACAATACATTCATACAATACATACATAGACATACAGTACATATAACATAGAGTAACATACTTACCAATACTTGTCACATTGTTCCCCGAAGCCATTGTCTTTTCCGGAATAAATATTAACATAACAAACCACAAAAATACTCACCCACGATCCGAAGCAGTCCACGAGTGTGTCCCACGACGATCTTGGGTAGAGAACGGCAGCATCAGATGATGCTGCCGTTCTCTACGGGCTGCAGGAATCCAATGACGGAAGGTAGGTATCCTTCCGCACTGTATTCCTCCGCCACTTAAAAAAAAAAGTCCCTAGTCTCACTTTATGCCATTGCTGCGTGGGAATTTCCCACACAGCAATGGCATAAAGTGAGACTAGGGACTTTTTTTTTTTTTAAGTGGCGGAGGAATACAGTGCGGAAGGATACCTACCTTCCGTCATTGGATTCCTGCAGCCCATAGAGAACGGCAGCAACAGCTGATGCTGCAGTTCTCTACCCAAGATCGTCGTGGGACACACTCGTGGACTGCTTCGGATCGTGGGTGAGTATTTTTGTGGTTTGTTATGTTAATATTTATTCCGGAAAAGACAATGGCTTCGGGGAACAATGTGACAAGTATTGGTAAGTATGTTACTCTATGTTATATGTACTGTATGTCTATGTATGTATTGTATGAATGTATTGTATGTATGTAGTATATATGTGGTATGTATGTAGCATGTAGTATGTATGTAGCATGCATGTAGTATATATGTAGCATGCATGTAGCATGCATGTAGCATGCATGTAGCATGCAGTATGTATGTAGCATGCATGTAGTATATATGTAGTATGTATGTGGTATGTATGTAGCATGTAGTATGTATGTAAGCATGCATGTAGTATGTATGTAGCATGCATGTAGTATATATGTAGTATGTATGTAGCATGTAGTATGTAGCATGCATGTAGTATATATGTAGTATGTATGTAGCATGTAGTATGTATGTAGCATGCATGTATATATGTAGTATGTATGTAGCATGTAGTATGTATGTAGCATGCATGTAGTATGTATGTAGCATGCATGTAGTATGTATATGGTATGTATGTAGCATGTAGTATGTATGTAGCATGCATGTAGTATATATGTGTTATGTATGTGGTATGTATGTAGCATGCATGTAGCATGCATGTAGTATGTATGTAGTATGTATGTAGTATATATGTAGTATGTATGTAGCATGTAGTATGTATGTAGTATGTATGTAGCATGCATGTAGCATGCAGTATGTATGTAGCATGCATGTAGTATATATGTAGCATGTAGTATGTAGCATGCATGTAGTATATATGTAGTATGTAGCATGTAGTATGTATGTAGCATGCATGTAGTATATATGTGTTATGTATGTAGCATGTAGCATGCATGTAGCATGCATGTAGTATGTATGTAGTATATATGTGGTATGTATGTAGCATGCAGTATGTATGTAGTATGTATGTTGCATGTAGTATGAATGTAGCATGTATGTAGTATGAATGTAGCATGTATGTAGTATGCATGTTGTATGTATGTAGCATGTAATTTTTTTTTTTTTTTTACATTTAACACATTAGCCGGATGATGGGACTACTACTGTCCCATCATTGGCTAATGTGTCAATCACTGTCATGGTAGCAGGCATCGCCCGATGGCCATCGGACGATGCCTGCACAGACCCCCGGAGCCTGCACAGACCACCGGCAGGCCGGCACAGCCCCCCGGCAGGCCGGCACAGCCCCCCGGAGCCTGCACAGACCACCGGCAGGCCGGCACAGACCACCGGAGCCTGCACAGACCCCCTGGCAGGCCGGCACAGCCCCCCGAAAGGCCCGTACAGACCCCAGAGAGGCTGTACAAGGGCAGGAAAGGGTTTTTCTTATTCCGATACCGGAAGTCCCATAGACTTGAATGGGACTTCCGGTATCGGAATCGGCGATACCGATACTTTTTTTAAAGATCGGCCGATACCATCCGATACGATACTTTGAAGTATCGGACGGTATCGCTCAACTCTACTGATGCATGGTCCAGTCGGCATGGCCAGGGCCGTTACGTGTCCATCACTGCGCACTGGGTTAATGTGGTGGATGCAGGGTCCACAGGGGACAGCGGTGGTGGGACAGTGCTGCCTAGCCCACGGTATAGGAAACAGTTGGCTGTAGGCGTTCGACCCTCCTCCTCCTCCTCCTCCAGAAGCGAAAGCTCGTCCACAGAGCGCAGTCATACGAGCACTCCATCTGCAGCTGCCACTGTTGCACACGATGTGTCCCCCTATCGAGCAGCTAGTGGAAAGCGTCAGCAGGCTGTGTTGCAGATGATGTGTTTGGGCAACAGACACACCGCCGAGGTGCTGGCCAAGTACTTGAAGCTACAAACTGAGTCATGGCTGGGCAGTGTACATCTTGAGGCAGGCAAGGTAGTTAGTGATAACTGCCATAATTTTGTGGCAGCCATAGCCCTTTCAAAACTCAGCCACATACCTTGCTTGGCTCACACCTTGAACCTGGTCGTGCAGTGCTTCCTCAAAAATTATCCGGAGTTAACAGCCCTGCTCCAGAAGGTGCGAAGACTGTGCGCACACATCCGCCGGTCGCCTGTACACTCCGTTCGTATGCAGAAGCTGCAGCGGTTGCTCCACCTTCCCAACCACCGCCTCATTATCGACATTGCAACAAGGTGGAACTCCACCCTGCACATGGTGGAGCGGCTGTGCGAGCAGAGGCAGGCCATAATGCATTTGTGGGAGGATACACGGCCAGGCACTTTGAGAGCAGACATGGAGTTGACAGGTGTGCAGTGGTCGAAGCTGAAAGACCTCTGTAAAGTCCTTCAGTGTTTTGAGGAATGCACACGGCTGGTAATCGCAGACGACGCCATCCTAAGCATGAGCATCCCACTTATGCGTCTGCTCATGCAAACTTTGACGCACCTTAAGGAGCAGGCGTCTGCAGCCAATGTTGATGAGGAGGAGGGAATCCTTGATGACATTCAGCCATTGTCTGCTCAGGGACCTCTCCTGGACGAGGTGGAGGAAGAAGAGGAGGAGGAGGAGGATGATGGGGATGATTACTTAGGGGAGGAGGATGCATCTCGTGGGGCAAGTGAAAATGTTGGCGTGGCAAGGTCTGGTACAGGGTTTGTGCGTGACTGGAGGGATGTGGATTTGCCAGAAAGTGCTCCTCCACCCAGCACTCGCAGTGCATCATTGACACCGGGAACATTGGCCCACATGTCAGATTATGCCTTGCAGATCCTAAAAAGGGACCCACGCATTGCCAAAATGATGAACGATGACGACTACTGGTTGGCCAGCATCCTGGATCCACGCTATAAAGGCAAATTACAAAACATCATGCCACAGGAGAACCTTGACCTAATATTGGCTAATAAACAAGCAACTCTGGTAAATCGGTTGCTTGAGGCATTCCCAGCACACAGCAGCGGTGATGGTTCTCACACGAGCCGTACGGGCCGGGGGCAGCTTGGCAGAGGTGTTCGTGGTGCACACAGCAGAAGTGGCGTTGGAGACAGGGGTTTCATGACAATGTTGTGGACTGATTTTTCAAATACCGCTCACACAACTGGTAATACTGCATCGATGGAAAGTGACAGGAGACAGCAGTTGTCAACTATGGTTACAAACTACTTTTCCTCCCATATCGATGTTCTCCCACACAGGTCATTCCCCTTTGACTATTGGGCCACTAAACTGGACACCTGGCCTGAATTGGCCCAATATGCCTTACAGGAGCTCGCTTGCCCAGCTGCAAGTGTGCTATCTGAAATTGTCTTCAGTGCAGCTGGATCAATCCTGACAGAAAAAAGGACCCGTCTGTCAACCCAAAATGTGGATGATCTAACCTTCATTAAAATGAACCATGCATGGGTTTCCAAGGATTTTGTCCCACCTTCCCCTGATGACACATAGGGTGACAGAAAAATGGCTTGCTTTGGTCCACCTCTTCCTGGGACTTCACCTATTTCGCCTTTTGCATCAGCTGAATGTCCAACATCAACATATGCCACTTTCTAAAACTCCCTAACTGTGCTGCCTCCCCCCCCCATGGCCGGGGTCACCACCTAGCGCACAACACCGTGCGAGTGCCGTTGCCCTGGACAGGTGGGTAGGCCGACTCTTGGGCGCGGGCACTGGCACAGGGTCCCTCATAGTGCAATCAAGTGTCTCTGACGGTGGTGGTGCACACCCGCCGTCAGACACACCGCTGTACTATGAGGGGCCCAGTGCCAGTACCGACGCCCACGAGTGGGCCCCCCTTGCTTGGGCAGGGCCCCAGCATTTGCAATCTTTACCTCTCCCTGCTCCTCCGCTGTGTAATCTGGGCCGTCAAATCCATACTGTGCCTGCCTCCTGATGTATAGACATATATTTTGAATGTGTACGCTATCCATACATGTTATCTGGGGATACGGTACCCTTTCTAACCTTTGTGCAATCACGTGCAATCCATACTGGGCCTAACACCGTCTGAGCCTGCCTCCTGAGACATATATTTTGAATGTGTACGCTATCCATACATGTTATCCGGGGAAACTGTACCCTTTCTAACCTTTGTGCAATCACGTGCAATCCATACTGGGCCTAACACCGTCTGAGCCTGCCTCCTGAGACATATATTTTGAATGTGTACGCTATCCATACATGTTATCTGGGGAAACGGTACCCTTTCTAACCTTTGTGCAATCACGTGCAATCCATACTGGGCCTAACACCGTCTGAGCCTGCCTCCTGAGACATATATTTTGAATGTGTACGCTATCCATACATGTTATCCGGGGATACGGTACCCTTTCTAACCTTTGTGCAATCACGTGCAATCCATACTGGGCCTAACACCGTCTGAGCCTGCCTCCTGAGACATATATTTTGAATGTGTACGCTATCCATACATGTTATCCGGGGATACGGTACCCTTTCTAACCTTTGTGCAATCCATACTGGGCCTAACACCGTCTGAGCCTGCCTCCTGAGACATATATTTTGAATGTGTACGCTATCCATACATGTTATCCGGGGAAACGGTACCCTTTCTAACCTTTGTGCAATCACGTGCAATCCATACTGGGCCTAACACCGTCTGAGCCTGCCTCCTGAGACATATATTTTGAATGTGTACGCTATCCATATATGTTATCCGGGGATACGGTACCCTTTCTCACCTTTGTGCAATCACGTGTAATCCATACTGGGCGTGAGAACGGCTGGCGAGCTGTTAAGCAAGCTACAGCACCTGTGGTTTGCACACGTAAGTTTTTCATTTTTTCAGGAATGACGATTATGCCTAAGTCCGGAACTGCGGTTGACCTGCACTTACTGGGAAATCATTGTTCGCGGGTAATAATTGTAATCAGTGATCCCCATCACTAACGTTGTTCAGCGGGTTATCTGCACCTGTAAGCGACAAACGCTGGCCTTTTCAGTGTAGCGCACATGCAGCCACGGACATGTAAGGGCATGACACACCAGTTATTGGCCAATCTCATGTGCCAGAGCCTCACGTGTCCCTCTAGTAAGCCGGACTCGGACCGCGGGGCATGACGGAGTCTTGTTCGTTAACGGAATTAAGCTTGCAATGTGTGCATCTGTTCTGTAGCTGGCATGGTTGAGGTTTCCCAGGTGGAGTCGAATTTAACCGTAGGCTCCACTCCTGGTGGTGCCCTTCTGGACATTCCTTTAAGGTTCAGCTTTGCAACCATACTGCCCACGTAAAACAAACACTTTGCCTTCATGAACGCTGTTTGGAGGGTCATGACTCGTGGGAATAACGCCGCCCAATCAGTTAACCTGCTAGAGAGATCCTTCGTTGCTCCCAAGCATGACATCACACTCCCTAGGAAGAAGGTAATGCCACTGTGGCGACCGTACTCCTGGGGGCGACACAAGTGCACTGATGCCCAGCCACTGCTCGATGAATCTGCTGGTACATTGACCCAGACCACTACATTACCCTCGCACGCTACCCGGCCTGAATCTGACCCTGATGAAACTCAGGTTACCCTTCCCATATACAGTTCCATCTTACACGGTGACAAAGAGGAAGCTGCAGATGAAAGTGCAGGTTCGGCCCACCCGCCATCAGACACACCACCGTACTATCAGGGGCCCTGTGCCAGTGCCGTCGCCAACGAGTGGGCCCCCCCTGCTTGCCCAGGATCACAGCACTTGCAAAGTTGAAATACTGTGCAGTGAGATGGAAGATGGGGACGACGAGGAGTCTAGACTAGTACAGGGATTCCCTAGCGAGGAGACTTATTTGATTGTTTTCAATGTTGGGACAGCAATTTTTGGGGAGCACTATACTCTGGAGAATGATAGATGGGGCCCACCATACACTGGAACATTCCAAAGGTGGACATCAGACACTGGAGCAGCATTTACAGGGCCCATTATACACTAGAGCATTAGAAATGGGGCCCATTATGTTTGGAGCATTATTTGGGCCCATAAGACAGTGGAGCTTCATCCATGGGGACCAACATATACTGTAGCATTATGTGGAGCTCATCATATACTGTTTCAAACATTATATGGGACCAATGATTCTGTATGGAGAAATAGATGGGCCTCGTCATGAGATGTAAAAAGTGAAGTATTTTTCATTGTACTATACCGCTATTTCTCTGCCGTATCGGAGCATGATGAGTTGTGGTATGTGTTAAAGGGGCGCTCTTTCGCCCAGGGCACATGAAATCCTGCAGCCAGCCCTCCCCCCCCACAACTTTAGCCAAATAACCCCCATTTTTCAGTGCGTAACTTGTATTATGAAGTTAATTAAGGTTGACAAGCTTAAGTAAGAAGAATTGATGCTTTTGGCATTCAAATGGGCACTGTAGGTGTGTTTCCTGTCCTCCTCTCACTGCCGACTTTTATTCCCCATTGACTTACATTGGGTTTCGTGTTTCGGGACGACCCCGACTTTTCCCTATAATTGGACGATCTTGCTCGACCCGACTTTTGGAAAAGTCGGGTTTCACGAAACGAAACGCGACCCTAAAAAACCAAAAGTCGCTCAACTCTAGTCTACAGTGTTGTGATGGCGGCTTAAAAAATCTTTTCGCCAAAACAAAAGCTGCCGGCTATATGTGTGATCTGGTGATGGGAACTGTTAATGTGTGATTGGTGAGAAGTGGAGTTTTTCCAAGAGAGAGTGGTGGGACTGTGGACAGTTTGAGGGGTGGAGGCAGGGCTGGGGTGGAGCCTTGGCGGAGTCTAAAGGGGGCCCCTGAAAATTTTGCCAGTATGGGGTCCCAAAATTCCTAGTGGCAGCCCTGTCTGTAACCATATGATACTGTATAAGGATAGCTGAAAAGCCCATAGTGATATAGTTTCTCAAATGGGGTCCACACACTCTCGAAGCATTTCTCCCTTCTGTGGGTTCATCAGGAGAGATTCATAACAGTATGGCAGTGGAGAGTTATCCAATTGATGAGGTTATTTTTCCCACCAGATGATTTGAACATTCACTTTTTGGCAAATTAGCTCTACTAATGGACTATTGTGTACAATTTTGGGTTCTAAAAGGATATATCTGAATTAGATTGGGTGCAAAGGAGATTAACCAAGGTTATTAAGGGAATGGGTGGCTAGTAGTGATGAGCGAGCCCTAAAATGCTTGGGTGCTCGTTGCTCGGGTCGATCAAATTGGAATATTCGGGTACTCAGACAGAACAACGAGCCCAATGTAAGTCTATGGGAGACCCGAGCATTTTTACCGCAATCCCCCCCCCCCCCCGGGGTCATTTTAAGGTCTAAAAACGTCTGAAAATGATGGAAACACTGCTCAAATAACACGTTAACAGCATGGGGATTGCCCTTGGAAACATTTCTGACTCTTAGGTCACAGCTGTAAACGATATTGTCAGTTTCACGCCCTTTTTACAGGCACACCAAAAAACCTACAAAATCGAAACCAAAATGGATTTTGCCTGGAAATATGTTAAGGAACATCCTTTCCAGGTTAGTGACTTTTACTTAAGCCACAATAATTAACCTAAAGCAAAACTGTTCCTCCACTACTTGGGCTATGTTCACACACAATGTTTTTGAGGCATTTTGCAACTTTATAGCATTGCTTTCAACCAATACAATTGCATTCAAAGGATATTGTAACATTTAAAAACCCTAACTGGCCATGTGGCGTGTGACACATAAGGCCTCTTTCACACTTCAGTTATTTGCATCAGTTATAATCCGCCAAAAAGGCAGACAAGCGGATCCGTTCTCAACTGATGTGAACGGATGGCACAGGATCCGTTTTTAGACGGATCCTGAAAATGAGGAAATTTAAAGGAATCACTGGAGAGAGAGGGAGAGCGAGAGAGAGAGATCAAAAAAACATTGCAAACTCCGTTTGGAAATCTTTGAGGATGTTGACGGACACTAACATTGTGGCGGATCCTCAAAAAAACGGATGCAACGGACGGCAATCAGTCAGGATCCGCCAATAATGAAAGTCAATGGGGGAAAAAACGGATCCGCAAAGAAAAATGGCGGATCCGTTTTTTCAAAATTGGCGGATCTTGACTGATTGTCAAAAACGGAAGCGTGAAAGAGGCCTAAGCAGACACGTCTTGCTTCATTTATTAAGGAGAGATTCTTAATGTCACAGAGCCTATTTTAAGAGGGCCATCAGGTGGCATTAATATTCCTAAAGGGCCATTATTAAACAGTGGGTCTCCTATGCTGTTATTGCCTATGCAGTGAGTGGATGGGCTGCCAAGAAATACGACGCACCCCAATACCCCTTTCACGAGAGGTACAGGAGGGCTTCCTGAAAAAATGTTGCATTGAATGCAAGGCCTGGCCTGCCCCAAAGTTACATTTACCCCAATAAGCTTTTCAAGCCACGTAGTGGATGGGTACAGGAAAATCCACTTCACATTATTCATTTTGTACTCCCATATGCTTTTCTTATGCATTGACTGCAAGGCCTGATCTGCTACTAAGTCATATGCACTCCAATAAGCCTTTTAACCCAGGTACTGGATGGGTACAGGAAAATCCACTTCACATTCATTTTGCACTCCCATACTCTTTTTTTTTTTTTTTTTTTTTTCTTATGCACTGACTACAAGGCCTGATCTGCTTCTAAGTCATATGCACCCCAATAAGCTTTTGAACCCAGGTACTGGATGGGCACAGGAAAATCCACTTCACATTGCTCATTTTGTACTACCATACTCTTTTCTTATGCATTGACAGCAAGGCCTGCCCTGCTAACAAGTCATATGCACCTCATTAAGGCCTCTTTCACACATCAGGTTTTCGCCGTCAGGCGCGATCCGGCGCTTTTGACAAAAACCGGATCCGGCGAAATGCAATGCCGGATCCGGTTCCCCCCCATTGACTTGCATTAGAGCCGGATCGAGCCGGATGGCCATGCGTTTCATCCGATTTTCGCCGGATCCGGCAATGTGACGCGATCCGGCGTCTGGAAAAAACGGCTACTGTAACGTTTTTTGTCTCCGGCGAAAAAGCCGGACACGCCGGATCCGGCGTGTCCGGCTTTTTCATACAATGAAAGCCTATGAGCGCCGCAATGCACCTGATCCGGCGACAGCCGGATCCGGTGGCCGGATCCGGTTTTTTTGGTCTGAGCATGCTCAGTAGCTCTGCCCACAAGACATATATAAAAGCAAGACAGTGGGACCCTCAGCCACACCCAACATGCCACCCAAGCCAAGAACCAGGAGCAGGAGAAGGCAGCAGACATCTGCAGCAGCACCATCAGCACCACCCCAAATGGAGCAGCATGCTGAACAACGGTAGGGGAGTCCAGCAGCAGATGAGAGACGGTAATTATCAAATCTCCCATTCCTCCAAACTAGGGCTATGGAATATCAAGATATTCATTGGCCCTTTGTTTCTCTTTATTCAACAGCCGCCCAATAGATGCAGCAGCAATGGCAGCAGCAGGAACACCACCCACAGCCATGGAGTCTGGCCATGAGAAAGACAGCACATCTTCTTCTGGGAGCCCTCCCTCGCATCGTCAGCGTTTGACGGTAAGTTTTTATTTCCAAAATCCATCATCTCTGTAATATATGTCTATTCATTGCCTTTTATTTCAAAACAGGAATCACAAGATGAAGAGGAGCTCCCAGAAGAAGGAAGGGGTGGACAGACACCTGGAGTGGGCTCACAATTGGTAAGTTTTTTGCATCAAACGCAGAAACACAACATCACACTACACACAACACATAGAAAACAATGTTCTGCAGACCACACACAGTAAACAAATGCCTACATCCAAAGACATAACATTTTTTGTTTTCTTCTCTAGTCTTCCCAATCTGGTGCTCGGCCAAGAGGTCCTCGCAGTGCCTCCCAGGGTCGTCGGCGACAGCAACGCGGCGGTCACCAGCCTGTAAGTATAAATATTTTTGCTTTGTTTTTTTTGCACTTTTTATTTCATTTCTTTTGTGGAGGCTAATTATGTTATTTTTGTCTTTTTCTTTAACAGCCTTCACAGCGTGCTCCCGACTCTGACGGTGAGGATGGAGGGATTGATGTGGACCACCTCATCGATCTCGTCAGAGAAAGGGAGCCGCTCTGGAATATGGCTGACCGCCGCCACGCTGACCTTATCGTTATCCGACGACTCTGGGAGGAAATCTGTTTGCTCCTTGTGGACCGCTGGGAGGACCTCGAAGCTCGGGCCCAGATTAAAGAGCGTAAGTATATACAGTACCGGTTGCTTGATTTAAACCAGTGTTTCCCGAACTCCAGTCCTCGTGGTCCCCACGGATCATGTGTTCAGGATTTCTATTTACTTTGGAAATCCTTAAAACATGACCCCTGGGGACCATGAGGACTGGAGTTTGGGAAACACTAATGTTGTATACTAACCACTTTGTCCTTTCTCGTTTCAGGGGAGAGATTTGTGAATCGGTGGCGGTCTGTGAGGGATCGTTTCAAGAAGGAGTTCAATAAAGAGATGCGGGCCCCGAGTGGATCTGGAGGACGCAGGAGCAAGTACAAGTACGCACGAGCCCTGTCGTTCCTCCGGGAGACAATGCTCACCAGAAGGTAAATATTACCCACCACATGTGACAAAAAAATGTTTAGATGTAACTTTTTTTTTTCAGTCAGGGCCATACCATGTCACTATTTTAATTGTTTTTTTTTCTCTTTATTCCACAGCACGGTGAGCAGCACTTGGGAGCCTGCACGATTGGACCCTTCTGAGGCGATCCCTGAGGAGACCGGCACCGAGGGACACTTCGACCGCCCCGGTACATCTGCACCTTCCCAGCCTTCCCACACATTCGACCCATCTGTTCCATCCACCAGCACAGGAGCATCGTGGCCGCCTACATTACATGAAGCTGCTGGTGAGGAGATCGCTTTCCCTTTACCCCACCCTTCTGCCCCTGCCACCTCTAGTACACCTGCGGGTACTGGGCGGCAGCGGCAGAGGGGTCAGGAAAAGACTTATGCGCCAGAGTTCTTGCATCTGAATGCATCTTTCCAGAACTGTCTAAAAGTCTTGTCAGAGCAAATCTCCGCAGGTTTTCAGCAGATCAACTCCAGCATTCTGGAGGTGAAGACACTTCTGCAAACCATGCATTCAGGAGCAAGATCTTCACCAAACCACACCTTTTTCAGGTCTGTTGTGGAGCGCATGGCAACACTATCTCCTACCCAGCAGATGCATGTAATGCATTCGTGCCACGGTGCTCTACAGCAGGTTACCTCCCAAAATCCACCTCCCACCACTGTAGTTCCTCCACCTGCACGCCCTCCAGCCACTTTCCATCCTCCCCCTCCTATTACATCTGCACCCCCTCCAGCCACTTTCCATCCTCCCCCTCCTATTACATACCAGCAACTTGCCCAGTACCAGCAACCTCCCCAGTACCAGCAACCTCCCCAGTACCAGACATCTCCCCACTTCCAGCAACCTGCCCCGTACCAAACTCCTTCCCCGTACCAAACTCCTTCCCCATACAACTTTCCATCAACATCATCTGCTCCTACAGTCCCTGCCCAACCCTCCACTCCACCGCCCACCACCTCTTCTGCCTCCCACATGTCCACCCATTCTGTAGCTTTTTCCACACCATCACCTCTAACTGTTCCTTCCCCACCACGATCCCAGTCCTCTCTCCACACTCCCATTGTCGAAGTGTCCCGCAGCCCCTCCAGCAGTATTTCCACCCCACACTACACAGATTTATGATGTGTTTTGTAATAAAAATGCCCAGTTGGTTTCAAACCTTTATTAAAAAAGTTTTTTTAACTTTAAAAACAGTTTACAAAAAAAAAATATTTTAAATAAAAGTTAAATTATTGTTTACACTGGTTGTCTGTCATTTCTTTCTGCGGCGAAATATGTTTAAAAAAAAGGTTAAATACAGGGTATTTAAAAGGTAAAAAGGTATTCAAAACCAGGTATATAACTGTGGGTAAATTTTAGCTTTTTGCCACAGTTGTGTTCCTGGTTGTGTTTGAAGCAAAGTATTTCACCTAAAAAGTTGTGTTTATTGTTGGTGATTTCCTAACAATGTACACAACTTTTGTTAAAAGGTGAAATACTTTGCATAAAACACAACCAGGTACACACCTGTGGCCTAAAGCTAAAAATAGAGACCATGACAAGATAGCCAACTTTGGTTGGCAAAGGTATATACTGTTGGTACAGAAGGTACACAAGTTTGGTTAGGGCACAAATCTTTCACACTCTGTCATCCTGCCAGTGTACTCTGCCTTGAGGTGACATAAAGTATAGTGCAAAATTGTCCCTCATTACTGAAACCGTCACAGAACTTCTAGTGGTAATGTCATGGTAATCTTGCAAGGTGGTTTCTTCAGAGGTGTCCTCAATGGAAATGGGTTCCTTGCAGATAACAAAATTGTGGAGTACCACGCAAGCTTTGATCACCTCGTCAACAGTTTCTGTCTTGAGGTTGATCGCAGTCAATAGGACCCGCCATTTGGCTGTCAGAATACCAAAGGTACATTCAACCATTCTTCTTGCTCTTGTGAGGCGGTAATTAAAAATGCGTTTTGGTCTTGTCAATCCTCTGCTAGAGTACGGTTTCAAAAGGTGTTCTGACAGCTGGAAGGCTTCATCCCCTACACAGACAAATGGCATAGGTGGACCAGATGTTTGCGGCAGCGGTCTAGGTGGTGGGAACTGGAAGGTGTTTCCATACAGTTTACGCCCCATGGCAGACAGTTTGAAAACTTGAGAGTCATTGGAGCGGCCATAGGCCCCAATATCAACAGCAATAAATTTGTATTCCGCGTCAGCGATGGCCATGAGGACAATTGAAAAATATTTCTTGTAATTGAAATATTCCGATCCCGATCCAGCTGGCTTTACAATGCGGATATGTTTCCCGTCCACAGCGCCCATGCAGTTGGGAAACTGACATATCTGTTGAAACTTGTCAGCAATTTCAATCCACCTCTCTGTTGTGGGCTCTGGTAAAAACTCTTCAGCTAAGGAGTCCCACAGTGCACGGCATGTGTACTTCACTATTCCAGATATGGTGGAAATCCCGAGTCTGTACTGGAAATGCAGTGACGAAAGGGATTCTCCAGTTGCAAGAAATCTGTGGGGAATTAAAAAACAATCAATTAGTTTTAAATCACAGCATTACATACCAAAACTCAGCTATAACACTTGGAGATACAAACTACCACCAACAAGATTGCAGTGAAAGTGTGCTCTGATGCGATCACATCCAATAAATGTGGCTTACCTTAAAGTCACCATCAGACGCTCTGCGGGTGAAACAGAGAAGCGGCAATAGGTGTCCGCTTTTCTTATGAGGTGTGCAATGCGCTCCACCAAGTAATCAAAATTCTCCATATTCATCCGAACATATCCAAAAAATTTATCCGGGTTTCGTCGAAGGTCCATGCAGAGTGTAGAATAGACCCCACGCGTCATTCTCTTGGCTGTGATGGGGTAGATCCACAAACGTCGTCTACGATGCCTGATGCGCTGCTGTCTCGCTCTCTCCTTCTCCAGAACAATCACCCTCAAACGATTCGCCTCCGCTATAAAATCCGCCAAATTCTTCAAAATATTTCCAATCACAACATCCATCTTCGCCAACTTGCTCTTCTCTCCAACCTGCACTTTCTCCTCTACAACCTGTCAAAGAAGGGCTGTAGGAACACGCTATATATAGTTTTCCAGTAGCCAATCCCGTTCGGAAGGCCACAAGGGTCAATTTTAAAAACCGGATCCGGCGTAATCCGTCGAAAAACGGATAGAAAAACGGATGAACCGGATGAGACGGATCCGGTTTTGTCTGTCAAGAACAAGACGGATCCGGCAGAAAACCGGATCCGGCACATCAGGTTTTACAAAACATTTGCCGGATCCGGCGTTCCGGCACGACGCCGGATCGCGCCTGACGCCGAAAACCTGATGTGTGAAAGTAGCCTAAGCCTTTAACCCTACATACTGAATGGGCACAGGAAAATCCCCTTCACATTATTCATTTGTACTCCCATTCTGCTTTCTAATGCATTGACTGCAAGGCCTGCCCTGCTACCAAGTCATATGCACCCCAATCCCCTCTTGGAAGAAACATGGAGGAGGGTCTCTTAAAAAAAATGTCCCATTAAAAAGGAGCGGGTCTCCTTGTAACGCCAATACACTAAGTGTACGGACTGGCAGGCACATTTCCCCTCAACCTTTTTTTGAGCAAGTATTTTACGCCCAGCAAAACCAACGACCCTTGTTCGGAATTCGACACTGGCTGCACGGAACATGATAATGCTGGTGATCTAGTGGCGGCAGATAATGAGACATGGAGGAAGGCCTGATTAAAAACTATGCCCAGTTTAACCTCTTCCCAACCTCTGACGCCACATAGGCATCATGAAAAGTAGTGCCAATACGACCCATGACGCCTATGTGGCATCATGAATTGATTGCCCCCTGCGGGTCAGGTGACCGGGGGTCACTGAAAGGTCACCTGACCCGCACACAGAGGACTCTTTATAGTTAACCCCAGGGGGTGTGGCTTAGCCCCCACATGCCTACTATCGCTCTGATTGGCTGTTTCACTTTTAACAGCCAATCAGAGCGATTTGTAATATTTCACCAATGAAATTTGGTGAAATATTACAATCTAGCCATGGCCGATGCTGCAATAGCATCTGCTATGGCTGGAGACAGAGACCCGACCCCCCCCCCCACACACATCTACTGGCAGGGGCGATCGGCCCCAGCCATCGACAGACGGCGGCTATCTACTGCCGCCGTTAACATCAGCTCCCCTCCCACTTCCCTCTGCTCCCCGCCACCTTCTGATCCCCCCCTCACCCCCCACGGTACCTACCAAGTCCTTCTGGCTGTCCCGGTGTCCGCTGTCCCGGATCATGAGTGCCGCCATCTTGGAAAATGGCGGGCGCAGTGCGCTCGCTCAAATTTGCAACTCTGCAGATTCATTTTTTTCATTTTGATTACTGTGATTTCTCGCAATGATCAAAATAAAAAAGTAAATGAACCCCCCGTTTATCACCCCCATAGGTAGGCACAAATAATAAAATAAAAAATATTTTTATTTTTCCATTAGGGTTAGAATAAGGGTTAAGGTTGAAATTAGGGTTAGGGGCTACGGGTGGAATTAGGGGCAATAATAGGGTTAGGGGTAGGTTGTGATTAGGGTTAGGCTTGAGGTTAGGGTTAGAGTTGGGATTAGGGTTAGGGGTGTGTTGGGGTTAGGGTTGTGGTTATGATTAGGGTTAGGGGTGTGTTGGGGTTAGCGTTAGAATTGAGGTGTTTTCCACTGTTTAGGCACATCACTGGGTCTCCAAACATGACATGGCACCACCATTTATTCCAGCCAATTTTGCATTTAAAAAGCAAATAGTGCTCCCTCCATTCCGAGCCCCGATGTGTGCTCAAACAGTGGTTTACCCCCACATATGGGGTATCAGCGCACTCAGGAAAAATTGCACAACAACATTGTTGGTCTAATTTCTCCTGTTACCCTTGGGAAAATAAAAAATTGGGGGCTAAAGAAAATATTTTTGTGGAAAAAAAAAGATTTTTTATTTTCACGGCTCTGCGTTATAAACCTCTGTGAAGCACTTGGAGGTTCAAAGTGCTCACCATACATCTAAATAATACAAATGGAGATTCAGTGGCGCTTGTGTATGAGTGTAATTCCAGCAGCAAACACTAAGACACCTGTCACAAGGGTGTCAAAGAAATAAGGTAAAATAACTAATAATATTAGTGTGCGCTTGGAACACGCAAAGAAGAGGGAAATCTAAATTGGGTGGTTATAGAAAAAAAAAAAAAAAACCTCTTATAAGTAGAGTTGAGCGACTTTTGGTTTTTTAGGGTCGCGTTTCGTTTCGTGAAACCCGACTTTTCCAAAAGTCGGGTCGAGCAAGATCGTCCGATTATAGGGAAAAGTCGGGGTCGTCCCGAAACACGAAACCCAATGTAAGTCAATGGGGAATAAAAGTCGGCAGTGAGAGGAGGACAGGAAACACACCTACAGTGCCCATTTGAATGCCAAAAGCATCAATTCTTCTTACTTAAGCTTGTCAACCTTAATTAACTTCATAATACAAGTTACGCACTGAAAAATGGGGGTTATTTGGCTAAAGTTGTGGGGGGGTAGGGCTGGCTCCAGGTTTTCATGTGCCCTGGGCGAAAGAGCGCCCCTTTAACACATACCACAACTCATCATGCTCCGATACGGCAGAGAAATAGCGGTATAGTACAATGAAAACTACTTCACTTTTTACATCTCATGACGAGGCCCATCTATTTCTCCATACAGAATCATTGGTCCCATATAATGTTTGAAACAGTATATGATGAGCTCCACATAATGCTACAGTATATGTTGGTCCCCATGGATGAAGCTCCACTGTCTTATGGGCCCAAATAATGCTCCAAACATAATGGGCCCCATTTCTACTGCTCTAGTGTATAATGGGCCCTGTAAATGCTTCTCCAGTGTCTGATGTCCACCTTTGGAATGTTCCAGTGTATGGTGGGCACCATCTATCATTCTCCAGAGTATAGTGCTCCCCAAAAATTGCTGTCCCAACATTGAAAACAATCAAATAAGTCTCCTCGCTAGGGAATCCCTGTACTTGTCTGGACTCCTCGTCGTCCCCATCTTCCATCTCACTGCACAGTATTTCAACTTTGCAAGTGCTGTGATCCTGAGCAAGCAGGGGGGGGCCCACTCGTTGGCGACGGCACTGGCACAGGGCCCCTGATAGTACGGTGGTGTGTCTGATGGCGGGTGGGCCGAACCTGCACTTTCATCTGCAGCTTCCTCTTTGTCACCGTGTAAGATGGAACTGTATATGGGAAGGGTAACCTGAGTTTCATCAGGGTCAGATTCAGGCCGAGTAGCGTGCGAGGGGAATGTAGTGGTCTGGGTCAATGTACCAGCAGATTCATCGAGCAGTGGCTGGGCATCAGTGCACTTGTGTCGCCCCCAGGAGTACGGTCGCCACAGTGGCATTACCTTCTTCCTAGGGAGTGTGATGTAATGCTTGGGAGCAACGAAGGATCTCTCTAGCAGGCTAACTGATTGGGCGGCGTTATTCCCACGAGTCATGACCCTCCAAACAGCGTTCATGAAGGCAAAGTGTTTGTTTTACGTGGGCAGTATGGTTGCAAAGCTGAACCTTAAAGGAATGTCCAGAAGGGCACCACCAGGAGTGGAGCCTACGGTTAAATTCGACTCCACCTGGAAAACCTCAACCATGCCAGCTACAGAACATATGCACACATTGCAAGCTTAATTCCGTTAACGAACGAGACTCCGTCATGCCCCGCGGTCCGAGTCCGGCTTACTAGAGGGACACGTGAGGCTCTGGCACATGAGATTGGCCAATAACTGGTGTGTCATGCCATTACATGTCCGTGGCTGCATGTGCGCTACATTGAAAAGGCCAGCGTTTGTCGCTTACAGGTGCAGATAACCCGCTGAACAACGTTAGTGATGGGGATCACTGATGACAATTATTACCCGCGAACAATGATTTCCCAGTAAGTGCAGGTCAACCGCAGTTCCGGAATTAGGCCTAACCGTCATTACTGAAAAAATGAAAAACTTATGTGTGCAAACCACAGGTGCTGTAGCTTGCTTAACAGCTCGCCAGCCGTTCTCACGCCCAGTATGGATTGCACGTGATTGCACAAAGGTTAGAAAGGGTACCGTATCCCCGGATAACATGTATGGATAGCGTGCACATTCAAAATATATGTCTGTACATCAGGAGGCAGGCTCAGACGGTGTTAGGCCCAGTATGGATTGCACGTGATTGCACAAAGGTTAGAAAGGGTACCGTATCCCCGGATAACATGTATGGATAGCGTACACATTCAAAATATATGTCTATACATCAGGAGGCAGGCTCAGACGGTGTTAGGCCCAGTATGGATTGCACGTGATTGCACAAAGGTTAGAAAGGGTACCGTATCCCCGGATAACATGTATGGATAGCGTACACATTCAAAATATATGTCTATACATCAGGAGGCAGGCAGCGATGGTGTTAGGCCCAGTATGGATTGCACGTGATTGCACAAAGGTTAGAAAGGGTACCGTATCCCTGGATAACATGTATGGATAGCGTACACATTCAAAATATATGTCTGTACATCAGGAGGCAGGCTCAGACTGTGTAAGGCCCAGTATGGATTGCACGTGATTGCACAAAGGATAGAAAGGGTACCATATGCCTGGATAACATGTATGGATAGCGTACACATTCAAAATATATGTCTGTACATCAGGAGGCAGGCTCAGACGGTGTTAGGCCCAGTATGGATTGCACGTGATTGCACAAAGGTTAGAAAGGGTACCGTATCCCCGGATAACATGTATGGATAGCGTACACATTCAAAATATATGTCTGTACATCAGGAGGCAGGCTCAGACGGTGTTAGGCCCAGTATGGATTGCACGTGATTGCACAAAGGTTAGAAAGGGTACCGTATCCCTGGATAACATGTATGGATAGCGTACACATTCAAAATATATGTCTGTACATCAGGAGGCAGGCTCAGACGGTGCTAGGCCCAGTATGGATTGCACGTGATTGCACAAAGGTTAGAAAGGGTACCGTATCCCCGGATAACATGTATGGATAGCGTACACATTCAAAATATATGTCTGTACATCAGGAGGCAGGCTCAGACGGTGTTAGGCCCAGTATGGATTGCACGTGATTGCACAAAGGTTAGAAAGGGTACCGTATCCCTGGATAACATGTATGGATAGCGTACACATTCAAAATATATGTCTGTACATCAGGAGGCAGGCTCAGACGGTGTTAGGCCCAGTATGGATTGCACGTGATTGCACAAAGGTTAGAAAGGGTACCGTATCCCCGGATAACATGTATGGATAGCGTACACATTCAAAATATATGTCTATACATCAGGAGGCAGGCTCAGACGGTGTTAGGCCCAGTATGGATTGCACGTGATTGCACAAAGGTTAGAAAGGGTACCGTATCCCCGGATAACATGTATGGATAGCGTACACATTCAAAATATATGTCTGTACATCAGGAGGCAGGCTCAGACGGTGTCAGGCACAGTATGGATTTGACGGCCCAGATTACACAGCGGAGGAGCAGGGAGAGGTAAAGATTGCAAATGCTGGGGCCCTGCCCAAGCAAGGGGGGCCCACTCGTGGGCGTCGGTACTGGCACTGGGCCCCTCATAGTACGGCGGTGTGTCTGACGGCGGGTGTGCACCACCACCGTCAGAGACACTTGATTGCACTATGAGGGACCCTGTGCCAGTGCCCACACCCAAGAGTCGGCCTAACCACCTGTCCAGGGCAACAGCACTGGCACGGTGTCGTGCGCTAGGTGGTGACCCCGGCCATGGGGGGGGGAGGCAGCACAGTTAGGGAGTTTTAGAAAGTGGCATATATTGATGTTGGACATTCAGCTGATGCAAAAGGCGAAAAAGGTGAAGTCCCAGGAAGAGGTGGACCAAAGCAAGCCATTTTTCTGTCACCCTATGTGTCATCAGGGGAAGGTGGGACAAAATCCTTGGAAACCCATGCATGGTTCATTTTAATGAAGGTTAGATCATCCACATTTTGGGTTGACAGACGGGTCCTTTTTTCTGTCAGGATTGATCCAGCTGCACTGAAGACTCTTTCCGATAGCACACATGCAGCTGGGCAAGCGAGCTCCTGTAAGGCATATTGGGCCAATTCAGGCCAGGTGTCCAGTTTAGCGGCCCAACAGTCAAAGGGGAATGACCTGTGTGGGAGAACATCGATATGGGAGGAAAAGTAGTTTGTAACCATAGTTGACAGCTGCTGTCTCCTGTCACTTTCCATCGATGCAGTATTACCAGTTGTGTGAGCGGTATTTGAAAAATCAGTCCACAACATTGTCATGAAACCCCTGTCTCCAATGCCACTTCTGCTGTGTGCACCACGAACACCTCTGCCAAGCTGCCCCCGTCCCGTACGGCTCGTGTGAGAACCATCACCGCTGCTGTGTGCTGGGAATGCCTCAAGCAACCGATTTACCAGAGTTGCTTGTTTATTAGCCAATATTAGGTCAAGGTTCTCCTGTGGCATGATGTTTTGTAATTTGCCTTTATAGCGTGGATCCAGGATGCTGGCCAACCAGTAGTCGTCATCGTTCATCATTTTGGCAATGCGTGGGTCCCTTTTTAGGATCTACAAGGCATAATCTGACATGTGTGCCAATGTTCCCGGTGTCAATGATGCACTGCGAGTGCTGGGTGGAGGAGCACTTTCTGGCAAATCCACATCCCTCCAGTCACGCACAAACCCTGTACCAGACCTTGCCACGCCAACATTTTCACTTGCCCCACGAGATGCATCCTCCTCCCCTAAGTAATCATCCCCATCATCCTCCTCCTCCTCCTCTTCTTCCTCCACCTCGTCCAGGAGAGGTCCCTGAGTAGACAAAGGCTGAATGTCATCAAGGATTCCCTCCTCCTTTTCCTCCTCATCAACATTGGCTGCAGACGCCTGCTCCTTAATGTGCGTCAAAGTTTGCATGAGCAGACGCATAAGTGGGATGCTCATGCTTAGGATGGCGTCGTCTGCGCTTACCAGCCGTGTGCATTCCTCAAAACACTGAAGGACTTTACAGAGGTCTTTCAGCTTCGACCACTGCACACCTGTCAACTCCATGTCTGCTCTCAAAGTGCCTGGCCGTGTATCCTCCCACAAATGCATTATGGCCTGCCTCTGCTCGCACAGCCGCTCCACCATGTGCAGGGTGGAGTTCCACCTTGTTGCAATGTCGATAATGAGGCGGTGGTTGGGAAGGTGGAGCAATCGCTGCAGCTTCTGCATACGAACGGAGTGTACAGGCGACCGGCGGATGTGCGCGCACAGTCTTCGCACCTTCTGGAGCAGGGCTGTTAACTCCGGATAATTTTTGAGGAAGCACTGCACCACCAGGTTCAAGGTGTGAGCCAAGCAAGGTATATGGCTGAGTTTTGAAAGGGCTATGGCTGCCACAAAATTACGGCCGTTATCACTAACTACCTTGCCTGCCTCAAGATGTACACTGCCCAGCCATGACTCAGTTTGTCGCTTCAAGTACTCGGCCAGCACCTCGGCGGTGTGTCTGTTGCCCAAACACATCATCTGCAACACAGCCTGCTGACGCTTTCCACTAGCTGCTCGATAGGGGGACACATCGTGTGCAACAGTGGCAGCTGCAGATGGAGTGCTCGTACGACTGCACTCTGTGGACGAGCTTTCGCTTCTGGAGGAGGAGGAGGAGGGTCGAACGCCTACAGCCAACTGTTTCCTATACCGTGGGCTAGGCAGCACTGTCCCACCACCGCTGTCCCCTGTGGACCCTGCATCCACCACATTAACCCAGTGCGCAGTGATGGACACGTAACGGCCCTGGCCATGCCGACTGGACCATGCATCAGTTGTGAGGTGCACCTTTCCGCTCACTGACTGCTTGAGTGCATGGACAATGCGGTCTTTCACATGATGGTGGAGGGCTGGGATGGCTTTGCGAGAGAAGAAGTGGCGACTGGGTAGGTCATAGCGTGGTACTGCATAGGCCATGAGTTCGCGGAAAGCTGTGCTTTCCACCAACCGAAAGGGCATCATCTCAAACGAGATTAGTTTGGCAATGTGGGCGTTCAAACCCAGTGTACGCGGATGAGAGACTGAGTACTTTCTTGACCTACTCATAGTGTCTGGGAGGGTGAGCTGGACTTGAGAGCTGCATATGGTGGAAGTAGCGGTGGACAGGGCGGACTGAGAGAGGGTTGATGATGGTGATGGAGTTGGTGTTCTTTCTGATGGCCTAGAATCAGTCTTTCGTTGATATAACAGTGGGATTCCCTGACTGCTGTGGCCTTGCAACGACACCTCAACATTTGCTGCTGTGCTAACCGGTGGGCTTACAGTGGGGGAAACAATGTAGCGTTGCTGACTACCTTCGTTGTGATCAGTTGCACATGTGGCACTTGAGGTTTGGTGTTGTGTCCACGCTTGCAAGTGCATGCTGGTTAAATGTCTAAGCATGCAACTGGTATTCAAATTTTTCAGATTTTTCCCTCGGCTAAATGTCTTTGCGCACTTCTTACAGATAACCTTGGCCTGATCATGAGGATTTTGTTCAAAAAAGTGCCACACTGCACTCTTCCTATATTGGCAGACATTTTGCGGCCTAGCACGGTGTGATCTTTTGACCCTCTGGACAAGCTGTCCAGCAACTCTTTTGATGTTTGGAACCTGTCTTTGGAGTGCTCCGGGCCTGCCAGATAACAGCGGTTGCGATGTCGATGTCTCCTGTGGATGCTCCTCATCTGAGCTATTGGAAGCAGCACCCTCTTCCCCCAATGGATGCCAATCTGGGTCAACAACTGGGTCATCCATCACCTCCTCTTCTATGTCATGTGCACCTTCCTCTGTGTCACCATGTATGGTGGTATAGTGTGCGGGAAGGGGCACCTGAGGCTCATCAGGGTCAGAATCTGGCTCTGTACACTGCGAGGACAATGTAGTGCTCTGAGTGAATGTACCAGCAGAATCATCCATCAGCGGCTGTGCATCAGTGCACTCCATGTCAGATTCATCTTGGCCTGGGTAATTCACCATTTGACTTGATAATCCAGGCATGGTATGTGAAAACAGCTCCATGGAGTAATCAGTAGTATGGCCTGCGTCATCCTTCAATCTTGGTTGGGGTGAAGGACACAAGGAAAGGTGTGGTTCATGAACATGAGCCTCCAATGACGACTCAGTGCTTTTACTTTTTACAACTGAAGAAGAGGAGGCGATAGAGCTGGAGGCTGAGTCAGCAATGTAAGACAAAACTTTTTCCTGATGCTCTGGCTTTAAAAGCGGTTTGCCAACTCCTAGAAAACTAAGCGTTCGAGGCCTTATGTAGCCAGACGATGACGCAAGCTCAACACCTCCTGCATTCGGTCCTATTTTGCTCTTGCCACTACCATCAGATCCACCACCAACACCATCATTACCAGCTGCCAACCCCCGCCCAATTCCACGGCCTCTTCCACCAGCCTTCCTCATTTTTGGTAGAAATGTAGACAAAATCCAACAAACTATATAGTAATGTAAAACAAGGTACAAGGTGTCTATAGGACAGGGGAGATTTTGAATTTCTGCACACACTTGTGGACACTGGACCCTTTTGGATTGTGTGAGGCCCAATGAATATCTGAGCGCTATGTCACAGGCTCGATGGCACAGCTGTGACCAAAGTGACTAGAGGATAAAGGAGATTTTGAATTTCTGCACACACTTGTGGACACTGGACACTTTTGGATTGTGTGAGGCCCAATGAATATCTGAGCACTATGTGACAGGCTCGATGGCACAGCTGTGACAAAAGTGACGAGAGGATAAGGGAGATTTTGAATTTCTGCAGACACTTGTGGACACTGGACACTTTTGGATTGTGTGAGGCCCACTGATATCTGAGCGCTATGTGACAGGCTCGATGGCACAGCTGTGACCAAAGTGACTAGAGGATAAGGGAGATTTTGAATTTCTGCACACACTTGTGGACACTGGACACTTTTGGATTGTGTGAGGCCCACTGATATCTGAGCGCTATGTGACACGCTCGATGGCACAGCTGTGACAAAAGTGACGAGAGGATAAGGGAGATTTTGAATTTCTGCACACACTTGTGGACACTGGACACTTTTGGATTGTGTGAGGCCCAATGAATATCTGAGCGCTATGTGACAGGCTCGATGGCACAGCTGTGACCAAAGTGACTAGAGGATAAGGGAGATTTTGAATTTCTGCACACACTTGTGGACACTGAACACTTTTGGATTGTGTGAGGCCCACTGATATCTGAGCGCTATGTCACAGGCTCGATGGCACAGCTGTGACAAAAGTGACGAGAGGATAAGGGAGATTTTTAATTTCTGCACACACTTGTGGACACTGGACACTTTTGAATTGTGTGAGGCCCAATGAATATCTGAGCGCTATGTGACAGGCTCGATGGCACAGCTGTGACCAAAGTGACTAGAGGATAAAGGAGATTTTGAATTTCTGCACACACTTGTGGACACTGGACACTTTTGGATTGTGTGAGGCCCACTGATATCTGAGCGCTATGTCACAGGCTCGATGGCACAGCTGTGACAAAAGTGACTAGAGGATAAGGGAGATTGGATTGCTTTTAAAAAAGCAGTTTGCAGAGCAATGGGTAAACAGCAATGCCAGCCTGTCAGGAAGCCTTAAAAGGCAGCCCAACAACCAACACCACTGATACACCACAATATAGCCTCCCCTTGCACTGCACACACAGTGACTGGTGTGTTGTGCAGGCCAAATCGCTAGCAGCAGAAGCAGTTTTTTTTTCTTCTCAGCAGGACAAAAAAAAAAAATGGGAATGCTTTTAAAAAAGCAGTTTGCGGAGCAGTGGGTAAACAGCAATGCAGGAATGTCAGGAAGCCTTAGAAGGCAGCCCAACAACCAACACCACTGATACACCACTATATAACCTCCCCTTGCACTGCACACACAGTGACTGGTGTGTTGTACAGGCCAAATCGCTAGCAGCAGAAGCAGTTTTTTTTTCTTCTCAGCAGGACAAAAAAAAAAAAATTGGGATTGCTTTTAAAAAAGCAGTTTGCGGAGCAGTGGGTAAACAGCAATGCAGGAATGTCAGGAAGCCTTAGAAGGCAGCCCAACAACCAACACCACTGATACACCACTATATAGCCTCCCCTTGCACTGCACACACAGTGACTGGTGTGTTGTGCAGGCCAAATCGCTAGCAGCAGAAGCAGTTTTTTTGTCTTATTCCCTGCCTAACGCTCTCCCTACAGAATCAGCAGCAACCTCTCCCTATACTGAGATCGGCAGAAGTAAGATGGCGGTCGGCGTGCACGCCCTTTTATACCCCCTGTGACGCCCACCAAAGCAAGCCAATCACTTGCATGCCCTTCTGAAAGATGGTGGTGACCCCTGCCTATGTCATCACGTTGCCCACAGTGTCCGTGGATCCTGATTGGCTGAAAAAGAGCGCAAAACAATCTTTTGAAACGCGACTTTGGCTCGTAAGTCGCCGACCTCGTGGCCGACCTCATCCTAGGGTTGGGTTTCGTTTCATGAAACCCAACTTTGCCAAAAGTCGGGGACTTTTGAAATTTTTCGACCCGTTTCGCTCAACTCTACTTATAAGTGCTCTTTATGTAGCTGGATAATAGCGAGAAAATAGCAATTAGTAATAGTCAATTGTAAGAACTCAGAAGTGCTTAAGGGAAAAAGAATATATATAGATGCTGGTGACAATCTTAGTTCCAACCTGAACAATCACAAACTAAAAATGCATGAGTGAGGGTAAAAACCTGAAATCACTGAACAGGTTATATACCGCAGGGTAATTTTTTTTTTTTTTTTTTTTCTATAACCACCCAATTTAGATTTCCCTCTTCTTTGAGTGTTCCAAGCGCACACTAATATTATTAGTTATACATCTAGATAAGTTCCTTGAGGGGGTCTAGTTTCCAAAATGGGGTCACTTGTGCGGAGTTTCTACTATTTAGGCCAATCAGGGGCTCTGCAAACCTAACATGACACCCGCAGACCATTCCATCAAGTCGGCAATTCAAAACATCACTACCCTTCCTAGTCCCGACGTGTGCCCAAACAGTGGTTCAGCCCCACATATGGGGTACCAGCGTACTCAGGACAAACTGGACAACAACTTTTGGGGTCCAATTTCTCCTGTTACCATTGTGAAAGTAAAAAATAGAGGACTGAAAAATCATTTTTTGAAGAAAATTTTTTTTTTATTTTCACAGCTCTGCATTATACACTTCTGTGAAGCATCTGGGGGTTCAAAGTGCATACTATGCATCTAGATAAGTTCCATAGTGGGTCTAGTTTCCAAAATGGGGTCATTTGTGGGGGAGCTCCAAAGTTTAGACACACAGGGGCTCTCCCAACGCGACATGGTGTCCGCTAACGATTGGAGCTAATTTTCCAATCAAAAAGTCAAATGGCTCTCCTTCCCTTCTGAGCCTTGCCATGCACCAAAACAGTGGTTCCCCCCACATATGGGGTACCAGCGTACTCAGGACAAACTGGACAGCCACTTTTGAGGTCCAATTTACCCTGTTACCCTTGGGAAAATAAAAAATAGTGGGCTAAAAAAATCATTTTTGAGGAAAAAAATGATTTTATTTTCATGGCTCTGCGTTTATAAGCTTCTGTGAAGAACTTGGAGGTTCAAAGTGCTCACTACACATCTAGATAAACTCCTGAGGGGGTCTAGTTTCCAAAATAGGGTCACTTGTGGGGGTTTTCTACTGTTTAGGCACATCAGGGGCTCTGCAAACACAACATGACGCCCGCAGAACATTCCATCAAAGTTTGCATTCCAAAATGGTGCTCCTTCCTTTCTGAGCTTACCCATGCATCCAAACAGTGCTTCCCCCCCACATCTGGGGCATCGATGTACTTAGGACAATTTGCACAACAACTTTTGTAGTCCAATTTCTCCTGTTTGTCTTGTAAAAATAAAAAATAGCGGGCTAAAAATCATTTTTGAGGAAAAAAAAATGATTTTTTTATTTTCACTGCTCTGCGTTATAAACTTCTGTGAAGCACTTGGGGGTTCAAAGTGCTCACCATACATCTAAATAAGTTCCTTGGGGGGTCTAGTTTCTAAAATTGGGTCACTTGTGGGGGAGCTCCAATGTTTAGGTACACAGGGGCTCTCCAAAAGCGACATGGTGTCCACTAACGATTGGAGCTAATTTTCCATTCAAAAAGTCAAATGGTGCTACTTCCCTTCCGGGTCCTGCCGTGCGCCCAAACAGTAGTTTATGACCACATATAGGGTATCGGTGTACTCAGGAGAAATAGCCCAATAAATTTTAGCATCTATTTTATCCTGTTACAGATGTGAAAAATTAAAAAAACTGAGGCTAAAAGAAAATTTTTGTGAAAAGAGTTCTTTTTTGTAACAGATTAAGTTGTGAAGCAGCTGGGGGTTCAAAGTGCTCACTATGCATCTAGATACGTTCCTTGGAGGGTCTAGTTTCCAAAATGGGGTCACTTGTGGGGGAGCTGCAATGTTTAAGGTACACAGGGACTCTCCAAACGTGACATGGCAACCACTAAATATTCCAGCATATTTTCCATTCAAAAAGTCAAATGGCGCTCCTTCCCTTCTGAGCCCTGAAGTGTGCCAAACAGTGGTTTATGACCACATATGAGGTATTAGTGTACTCAGGAGATATTGCCCAACAAATTTTATGATCCATTTTATCCTGTTACCCAAGTGAAAATGAAAAAATTGATGCTTAAAGAAAATTTTTGTTGGAAAAATTAAAATGTCCATTTTTTCCTTCCACGTTGCTTTAGTTCCTGTGAAGCACCTGAATGGTTAATAATCTTCTCGAATGTAGTTTTGAGTAGCTTGAGGGGTGCAGTTTTTACAATGGTGTCACTTTTTGGTATTTTCTGCCATATAGACCCCTCAAAGTGACTTCAAACGTCAGGTGGTCTCTAAAAAAATGTTTTTGTAAATTTTGTTGTAAAAATGAGAAATTGCTGGTCAACTTTTAGCCCTTATAACTTCCTAACAAAAAAAAAATTGTTTTCAAAATTGTGCTGATGTAAAGGAGACATGTGGGAAATGTTACTTATTAACTATTTTGTGTCACATAACTCTCTGGTTTAACAGAATAAAAATTCAAAATTTGAAAATTGCGAAATTTCTACATTTTTGCCAAATTTCCATTTTTGTTTTCACAAATAAATGCAAAAATTATGCACCTAAATTTACCACTAACATGAAGTCGAATATGTCACGAAAAAACTGTCTCGTTCCTGAGTTATTACCTCATAAAGGGACACTGGTCAGAATTGCAAAAAATGGCCAGGTCATTAAGGTCAAAATAGGCTGGGTCATGAAGGGGTTAAAGGAGTGGGTCTCCTAGACTTGGAATGCCCATACAGTGTATGGGCTGGCAAACATTTTCCCCTGTGGGGTACACCTCAACCTTTTTCTGAACAAGTATTTTATGCCCAGCATAACCATCGACCCTTGTTAATAATTCGACACTGGCTGTAGCAGCACGGAACACATTAAACCTGGTGATCTAGTGGCAGTAGATGATGAGACGTGGAAGAAGTCCTCATTAAAAAATAGACCCAATGTAAAGGAGTGGGTCGCCTAGACTTGTAATGTCCATTGTTATGAATGAGTCACCGTAGGAGGCAAAAGCAGAAATACTAGCTAAGTCCAGAAAACCAGAGAAGTTGGCAGCTATCGGATTGCAGACCCCTGAACCTATCAACAACAACTAGCAGTAGCCGTGGGGGTTCCTACGGTGCCCTAGACCCCTCGATCACAGCCGGAGAACTAAATAGCCTAAAGACAGAAAGGGAAATCTAAACTGCCCCAGAGCAGACCCCAAAGCAATAGGCAGCCCCCAACATATAATGACGGTGAAGCAAGATGAAAAAACACTCACACAGATAGAAAGATAGGCTAAGAAAAAATGATGGGGCCCAAGCTAACTAAATAGGACAAGACAGAAAAGCTGCTGTCTGCAATCCGCCAAAACCCTATCAAAACAAGGGCCAACAGACTGATAGGGAAAAAAGCCCTGAAGATGCTAGGCTTCAAAAAGACTATATCAGTACTCAGGTATTTTCTGAAGACAGAGCAAAAAGGAATTCAGCTCACCCCAGCAGGGGATGGCAGAAATCCAGAAAAACAAGGCAAAACAAAACCAAAATACAAATGCAAAAAGCAGAGCAGAAAACTTAGCTTTTGAGGAGCAGGAATCAGACTGGTCTCCTAGAATCCCTCTGAGAAATCACCAGCAAGGCAGAAGGGCGTCGGCTGCCTTATATCCAGTCAGCAATTCCAGTCACCCAGTCATCATCATCCTGCTCAGGTGCTTGGTAATCAGCCTCACTACCTTCCTTCACCAGAAGAGGGAGTTCATCAGACCTCAATGGTGAAGGGGAAAATGAACTCACAACAGTACCTCCTCCTTGAGGAGGGGTCACCGAACCCTCATCCACGCCACCAGGGCGATCAGAGTGAGCCCGATGAAAGGCACGCACCAATCTTTTGGCATGAATATCAGAGGCAGAGACCCAGGAATTATCCTCCTAACCATAACCCTTCCACTTAACCAAATACTGGAGTCTCCGTCTAGCCAGACGGGAATCCAGTATCTTCTCTACCTCATATTCCATGTTACCTTCAATCAATACGGGGTCCGGAGGTGAAACCCCAGGAACAACTGGTTCAACAAACCTCTTCAGCAAGGACTTATGAAACACATTATGGATTTTAAATGTGACAGGAAGAGCCAAACGAAAAGAGACCGGATTAATAATCTCCAAAATCTTGTAAGGTCCAATAAATCTAGGCTTAAACTTAGGAGAAACCACCTTCATAGCGATATTTTTTGATGATAACCAAACCATATCACCAACCTTAAACTGGGGACCAATGGTCCTATGTCGGTTGGAAAACCGCGGGGCCTTTTCCTGGGAGAGAGACAACTTATCCACTACTTGGTCCCAGATCTGGTGCATTCTCTCCACCACAGTGTCAACACCTGGGCAGGCAGAAGGCTCCACCTTCCCTGAAGAAAATCGAGGATGAAACCCAAAGTTACAAAAAAAAGGTGACATCAAAGTGGCAGAACTAGCTCTATTATTTAAAGCAAATTCGGCCAAGGGCAAAAATGAAACCCAATCATCCTGATCAGCGGAAATAAAACATCTCAAATATGACTCCAAGGTCTGGTTTGTTCTCTCCGTCTGCCCATTGGTCTGAGGGTGAAAAGCAGAGGAGAAGGACAACTGAATTCCCAGCTTGGAACAGAAAGTCCTCCAAAATCTAGACACAAACTGAACTCCTCTGTCAGATACAATGTTCTCAGGAATCCCGTGCAAGCGAACCACCTGTTGCAAAAACAGGGGCACCAACTCAGAGGAAGATGGCAACTTAGGGAGTGGTACAAGATGAACCATCTTAGAGAACCTATCACAAATCACCCAAATAACAGTCATTCTCTGAGAGACAGGCATATCAGAGATGAAATCCATTGAAATATGGGTCCATGGCCTCCTGGGGACCGGCAAAGGCATCAACAACCCACTAGAGCGAGAACAAGGTTTAGACCGGGAGCAAGTCCCACAGGACTGCACAAAATTCCTGACATTACGAGACAAGGCGGGCCACCAAAAAGACCGACTCACCAGATCTCTAGTACCAAAAATACCTGGATGACCAGCCAATGCAGAACAATGAACTTCAGACATCACTCTCTTCTTCCACTGGTCAGGAACATACAACTTTCCACTGGGACAACGCTCAGGTTTGTCCTCCTGGAACTCTTCCAGAGCACGTCTCAAATCGGGCGAGATGGCAGAAAGAACTACCCCTTCGCCTAAGATGGTAGCAGGCTTGGTCACCACAGGAGAATCAGCAAAGAAGCTCCTAGAGAGAGCGTCAGCCTTGACATTTTTATTGCCAGGAAGTAGAGTTGAGCGAAACGGGTCGAAAAAATTCAAAAGTCGCCGACTTTTGGCAAAGTCGGGTTTCATGAAACGAAACCCGACCCTAGGATGAGGTCGGCCACGAGGTCGGCGACTTACGCGCCAAAGTCGCGTTTCAAAAGTTTGTTTTGCGCTCTTTTTCAGCCAATCAGGATCCACGGACACTGTGGGCAACGTGATGACCTAGGCACGGGTCACCACCATCTTTCAGAAGGGCATGCAAGTGATTGGCTTGCTTTGGTGGGCGTCACAGGGGGTATAAAAGGGCGTGCACGCCGACCGCCATCTTACTTCTGCCGATCTTAGTATAGGGAGAGGTTGCTGCTGATTCTGTAGGGAGAGCGTTAGCAGGGAAGAAGACAAAAAAACTGCTTCTGCTGCTAGCGATTTGGCCTGCACAACACACAAGTCACTGTGTGTGCAGTGCAAGGGGAGGCTATATAGTGGTGTATCAGTGGTGTTGGTTGTTGGGCTGCCTTTTAAGGCTTCCTGACACGCTGGCATTGCTGTTTACCCACTGCTAAGCAAACTGCTTTTTTAAAAGCAATCTAATCTCCCTTATCCTCTAGTCACTTTTGTCACAGCTGTGCCATCGAGCGTGTCACATAGCGCTCAGATATCAGTGGGCCTCACACAATCCACAAGTGTCCAGTGTCCAAAAGTGTGCGCAGAGATTCAAAATCTCCATTATCCTCTCGTCACTTTGGTCACAGGCAGCTGTGCCATCGAGCGTGTCACATAGCGCTCAGATATCAGTGGGCCTCACACAATCCACAAGTGTCCAGTGTCCAAAAGTGTGCGCAGAGATTCAAAATCTCCATTATCCTCTCGTCACTTTGGTCACAGGCAGCTGTGCCATCGAGCGTGTCACATAGCGCTCAGATATCAGTGGGCCTCACACAATCCACAAGTGTCCAGTGTCCAAAAGTGTGCGCAGAGATTCAAAATCTCCATTATCCTCTCGTCACTTTGGTCACAGGCAGCTGTGCCATCGAGCGTGTCACATAGCGCTCAGATATCAGTGGGCCTCACACAATCCAAAAGTGTCCACTGTCCACAAGTGTGTGCAGAAATTCTAAATCTCCCCTGTCCTATAGACACCTTGTACCTTGTTTTACATTACTATATAGTTTGTTGGATTTTGTCTACATTTCTACCAAAAATGAGGAAGGCTGGTGGAAGAGGCCGTGGAATTGGGCGGGGGTTGGCAGCTGGTAATGGTGTTGGTGGTGGATCTGATGGTAGTGGCAAGAGCAAAATAGGACCGAATGCAGGAGGTGCTGACCCTGCGTCATCGTCTGTCTACATAAGGCCTCGAATGCTTAGTTTTCTAGGAGTTGGCAAACCGCTTTTAAAGGCAGAGCATCAGGAAAAAGTTTTGTCTTACATTGCTGACTCAGCCTCCAGCTCTATCGCCTCCTCTTCTTCAGTTGTAAAAAGTAAAAGCACTGAGTCGTCATTGGAGGCTCATGTTCATGAACCACACCTTTCCTTGTGTCCTTCACCCCAACCAAGATTGAAGGATGACGCAGGCCATACTACTGATTACTCCATGGAGCTGTTTTCACATACCATGCCTGGATTATCAAGTCAAATGGTGAATTACCCAGGCCAAGATGAATCTGACATGGAGTGCACTGATGCACAGCCGCTGATGGATGATTCTGCTGGTACATTCACTCAGAGCACTACATTGTCCTCGCAGTGTACAGAGCCAGATTTTGACCCTGATGAGACTCAGGTGCCCCTTCCCGCACACTATACCACCATACACGGTGACACAGAGAAAGGTGCACATGACATAGAAGAGGAGGTGATGGATGACCCAGTTGTTGACCCAGATTGGCATCCATTGGGGGAAGAGGGTGCTGCTTCCAATAGCTCAGATGAGGAGCATCCACAGCAGACATCGACATCGCAACAGCTGTTATCTGGCAGGCCCGGAGCACTCCAAAGACAGGTTCCAAACATCAAAAGAGTTGCTGGACAGCTTGTCCAGAGGGTCAAAAGATCACAGCGTGCTAGGCCGCAAAATGTCTGCCAAAGTAGGAAGAGTGCAGTGTGGCACTTTTTTGAACAAAATCCTCATGATCAGGCCAAGGTTATCTGTAAGAAGTGCGCAAAGACCTTTAGCCGAGGGAAAAATCTGAAAAATTTGAATACCAGCTGCATGCTTAGACATTTAACCAGCATGCACTTGCAAGCGTGGACACAACACCAAACCTCAAGTGCCACATGTGCAACTGATCACAACGAAGGTAGTCAGCAACGCTACATTGTTTCCCCCACTGTAAGCCCACCGGTTAGCACAGCAGCAAATGTTGAGGTGTCGTTGCAAGGCCACAGCAGTCAGGGAATCCCACTGTTATATCAACGAAAGACTGATTCTAGGCCATCAGAAAGAACACCAACTCCATCACCATCATCAACCCTCTCTCAGTCCGCCCTGTCCACCGCTACTTCCACCATATGCAGCTCTCAAGTCCAGCTCACCCTCCCAGACACTATGAGTAGGTCAAGAAAGTACTCAGTCTCTCATCCGCGTACACTGGGTTTGAACGCCCACATTGCCAAACTAATCTCGTTTGAGATGATGCCCTTTCGGTTGGTGGAAAGCACAGCTTTCCGCTAACTCATGGCCTATGCAGTACCACGCTATGACCTACCCAGTCGCCACTTCTTCTCTCGCAAAGCCATCCCAGCCCTCCACCATCATGTGAAAGACCGCATTGTCCATGCACTCAAGCAGTCAGTGAGCGGAAAGGTGCACCTCACAACTGATGCATGGTCCAGTCGGCATGGCCAGGGCCGTTACGTGTCCATCACTGCGCACTGGGTTAATGTGGTGGATGCAGGGTCCACAGGGGACAGCGGTGGTGGGACAGTGCTGCCTAGCCCACGGTATAGGAAACAGTTGGCTGTAGGCGCTCGACCCTCCTCCTCCTCCAGAAGCGAAAGCTCGTCCACAGAGCGCAGTCGTACGAGCACTCCATCTGCAGCTGCCACTGTTGCACACAATGTGTCCCCCTATCGAGCAGCTAGTGGAAAGCGTCAGCAGGCTGTGTTGCAGATGATGTGTTTGGGCGACAGACACACCGCCGAGGTGCTGGCCGAGTACTTGAAGCGACAAACTGAGTCATGGCTGGGCAGTGTACATCTTGAGGCAGGCAAGGTAGTTAGTGATAACGGGCGTAATTTTGTGGCAGCCATAGCCCTTTCAAAACTCAGCCACATACCTTGCTTGGCTCACACCTTGAACCTGGTGGTGCAGTGCTTCCTCAAAAATTATCCGGAGTTAACAGCCCTGCTCCAGAAGGTGCGAAGACTGTGCGCGCACATCCGCCGGTCGCCTGTACACTCCGTTCGTATGCAGAAGCTGCAGCGATTGCTCCACCTTCCCAACCACCGCCTCATTATCGACATTGCAACAAGGTGGAACGCCACCCTGCACATGGTGGAGCGGCTGTGCGAGCAGAGGCAGGCCATAATGCATTTGTGGGAGGATACACGGCCAGGCACTTTGAGAGCAGACATGGAGTTGACAGGCGTGCAGTGGTCGAAGCTGAAAGACCTTTGTAAAGTCCTTCAGTGTTTTGAGGAATGCACACGGCTGGTAAGCGCAGACGACGCCATCCTAAGCATGAGCATCCCAGTTATGCGTCTGCTCATGCAAACTTTGACGCACCTTAAGGAGCAGGCGTCTGCAGCCAATGTTGATGAGGAGGAAGAGGAGGAGGGAATCCTTGATGACATTCAGCCATTGTCTGCTCAGGGACCTCTCCTGGACGAGGTGGAGGAAGAATAGGAGGAGGAGGAGGATGATGGGGATGATTACTTAGGGGAGGAGTATGCATCTCGTGGGGCAAGTGAAAATGTTGGCATGGCAAGGTCTGGTACAGGGTTTGTGCGTGACTGGAGGGATGTGGATTTGCCAGAAAGTGCTCCTCCACCCAGCACTCGCAGTGCATCATTGACACCGGGAACATTGGCCCACATGTCAGATTATGCCTTGCGGATCCTAAAAAGGGACCCCCGCATTGCCAAAATGATGAACGATGACGACTACTGGTTGGCCAGCATCCTGGATCCACGCTATAAATGCAAATTACAAAACATCATGCCACAGGAGAACCTTGACCTAATATTGGCTAATAAACAAGCAACTCTGGTAAATCGGTTGCTTGAGGCATTCCCAGCACACAGCAGCGGTGATGGTTCTCACACGAGCTGTACGGGCCGGGGGCAGCTTGGCAGAGGTGTTCGTGGTGCACACAGCAGAAGTGGCGTTGGAGACAGGGGTTTCATGACAATGTTGTGGACTGATTTTTCAAATACCGCTCACACAACTGGTAATACTGCATCGATGGAAAGTGACAGGAGACAGCAGTTGTCTACTATGGTTACAAACTACTTTTCCTCCCATATCGATGTTCTCCCACACAGGTCATTCCCCTTTGACTATTGGGCCGCTAAACTGGACACCTGGCCTGAATTGGCCCAATATGCCTTACAGGAGCTCGCTTGCCCAGCTGCAAGTGTGCTATCGGAAAGAGTCTTCAGTGCAGCTGGATCAATCCTGACAGAAAAAAGGACCCGTCTGTCAACCCAAAATGTGGATGATCTAACCTTCATTAAAATGAACCACGCATGGGTTTCCAAGGATTTTGTCCCACCTTCCCCTGATGACACATAGGGTGACAGAAAAATGGCTTGCTTTGGTCCACCTCGTCCTGGTACTTCACCTATTTCGCCTTTTGCATCAGCTGAATGTCCAACATCAACATATGCCACTTTCTAAAACTCCCTAACTGTGCTGCCTCCCCCCATGGCCGGGGTCACCACCTAGCGCACGACACCATGCGAGTGCCGTTGCCCTGGACAGGTGGGTAGGCCGACTCTTGGGCGCGGACACTGGCACAGGGTCCCTCATAGTGCAATCAAGTGTCTCTGACGGTGGTGGTGCACACCCGCCGTCAGACACACCGCTGTACTATGAGGGGCCCAGTGCCAGTACCGACGCCCACGAGTGGGCCCCCCTTGCTTGGGCAGGGCCCCAGCATTTGCAATCTTTACCTCTCCCTGCTCCTCCGCTGTGTAATCTGGGCCGTCAAATCCATACTGTGCCTGACACCGTCTGAGCCTGCCTCCTGAGACATATATTTTGAATGTGTACGCTATCCATACATGTTATCCGGGGATACGGTACCCTTTCTAACCTTTGTGCAATCACGTGCAATCCATACTGGGCCTAACACCGTCTGAGCCTGCCTCCTGAGACATATATTTTGAATGTGTACGCTATCCATACATGTTATCCGGGGTTACGGTACCCTTTCTAACCTTTGTGCAATCACGTGCAATCCATACTGGGCCTAACACCGTCTGAGCCTGCCTCCTGAGACATATATTTTGAATGTGTACGCTATCCATACATGTTATCCGGGGATACGGTACCCTTTCTAACCTTTGTGCAATCACGTGCAATCCATACTGGGCCTGACACCGTCTGAGCCTGCCTCCTGAGACATATATTTTGAATGTGTACGCTATCCATACATGTTATCCAGGGATACGGTACCCTTTCTAACCTTTGTGCAATCACGTGCAATCCATACTGGGCGTGAGAACGGCTGGTGAGCTGTTAAGCAAGCTACAGCACCTGTCCAGACAAGTACAGGGATTCCCTAGCGAGGAGACTTATTTGATTGTTTTCAATGTTGGGACAGCAATTTTTTGGGAGCACTATACTCTGGAGAATGATAGATGGGGCCCACCATACACTGGAACATTCCAAAGGTGGACATCAGACACTGGAGCAGCATTTACAGGGCCCATTATACACTAGAGCATTAGAAATGGGGCCCATTATGTTTGGAGCATTATTTGGGCCCATAAGACAGTGGAGCTTCATCCATGGGGACCAACATATACTGTAGCATTATGTGGAGCTCATCATATACTGTTTCAAACATTATATGGGACCAATGATTCTGTATGGAGAAATAGATGGGCCTCGTCATGAGATGTAAAAAGTGAGGTATTTTTCATTGTACTATACCGCTATTTATCTGCCGTATCGGAGCATGATGAGTTGTGGTATATGTTAAAGGGGCGCTCTTTCGCCCAGGGCACATGAAAACCTGCAGCCAGCCCTCCCCCCCCCACAACTTTAGCCAAATAACCCCCATTTTTCAGTGCGTAACTTATATTATGAAGTTAATTAAGGTTGACAAGCTTAAGTAAGAAGAATTGATGCTTTTGGCATTCAAATGGGCACTGTAGGTGTGTTTCCTGTCCTCCTCTCACTGCCGACTTTTATTCCCCATTGACTTACATTGGGTTTCGTGTTTCGGGACGACCCCGACTTTTCCCTATAATCGGACGATCTTGCTCGACCCGACTTTTGGAAAAGTCGGGTTTCACGAAACGAAACGCGACCCTAAAAAACCAAAAGTCGCTCAACTCTACCAGGAAGAAAAGAGATCACAAAATCAAAACGTGTAAAAAAGAAGGCCCACCTAGCCTGTCTAGGGTTCAAGCATTTGGCCGACTCCAGGTAAATCAAATTCTTGTGGTCAGTGAGGACCACGACATGATGTTTAGCTCCCTCCAACCAATGTCTCCACTCCTCAAATGCCCATTTCATGGCTAACAGTTCCCGATTCCCCACATCATAGTTACGTTCAGATGGAGAGAACTTTCGGGAAAAGAAAGCACAGGGATTCATTTTAGATGTTACAGGATCCTTTTGGGACAAAACAGCTCCTGCACCAATCTCAGAAGCGTCCACCTTTACCTGGAACGGGAGTGAGACATCAGGTTGCCGCAAAACCGGGGCAGAAGTGAATCCTCGCTTCAGCTCCTGAAAGGAAGAAGCAGCCTCCGGAGACCTATTCAACACATTAGCACCCTTCTTAGTCAGATCAGTCAATGGCTTGGCAATACTAGAAAATTTTGCTATTAATTTCCGATAAAAATTAGCAAAACCCAAAAACTTCTGGAGGGCCTTCAAAGAAGTGGGCTGAACCCAATCATAAATGGCCTGTACCTTGGCCGGGTCCATTTCAATAGTTGACGGAGACAAAATAAATCCCAAAAATGAAATCCTCTGTACCCCAAAAAGGCATTTCGATCCTTTGACATACAGGGAATTCTCCCTCAAGATCCGGAACACAGTCCGAACTTGTTCCACATGAGAATCCCAATCCTTGGAGAAGATCAAAATATGATCCAGATAGATAATCAAAAATGTATCCACAAAGTCCCGGAAAATGTCGTTCATGAAGCACTGGAAGACAAAAGGGGCATTAGTGAGCCTAAAAGGCATCACCAGTAGAGTTGAGCGAAACGGGTCGAAAAATTTCAAAAGTCGCCGACTTTTGGTAAAGTCGGGTTTCATGAAACGAAAACCGACCCTAGGGTGAGGTTGGCCACGAGCTCGGCGACTTTACCGCCAAAGTCGCGTTTCAAAAGTTTGTTTTCCGCCCTTTTTCAGCCAATCAGGATCCATGGACACTGTGGGCAACGTGATGACATAGGCAGGGGTCACCACCATCTTTGAGAAGGGCATGCAAGTGATTGGCTTGCTTTGGGGACGTCACAGGGGGTATAAAAGGGCATGCACGCCGATCGCCATGTTACTCATGCTGATCTGAGAATAGGGAGAGCTGTTGCTGCTGCTGATTCTGTAGGGAGAGCGTTAGGCAGGGAAGAAGACACCAAAAACTGCTTCTGCTGCTAGCGATTTTGCCTGTACAACACACCAGTCACTGTGTGTGCAGTGCAAGTGGAGGCTATATTTTGCTGGATCAGCTGTGTTGGTTGTTAGGCTGCCTTATAAGGCTTCCTGATAGCTGCATTGCTGTTTTCCCACTGCTCTGCAAACTGCTTTTTTAAAAGCAATCTAAATTTCTTTTTTTGTCCTGGTGAGGTACTGAGCGTGCATTTTTTTACACCATACAGCGGTGTACGCTCCTCACACAGTACCATGTAACGGCTGTTATCACGGCCACAGTGAAGCTATCTGTATGTGACTCTGTAAGAATAAGTCGAGGACATGTTCCGTTCTTACAGACCTCCACTTTCTAGTTTTATCTGCTTTTCAAACAGTTAAGTATATTTGCTGTTTGATCACATTCAAAACTATAGAGAGACAGCGTGTGTCAGTCCGTATACTTAAAAAACACGGAGCTTGACAATTTTACGGACAACAGACAGCGGTGTACGTGCACGTTCCTCTCTCAGTACCGTGTAACGGCTGTTATCACGGCCACAGTGAAGCTATCTGTGTGTGACTCTGTAAGAATAAGTCGAGGACATGTTCCGTTCTTACAGACCTACACTGTAGGGAGATTCCTATTCTGCCCAATTCTATATACACCTTGTAGTTTGTCATACACTAGCCAATTTCTGCCTGTGACATAGCGGTGTGATATTCACTGGGCCTCACACAATCCAACAGTGTCCACAAATGTGTTCAGAAATTCTACATCTCCCCTGTCCTATAGTGACATTTTTCACACCTGCGACATTGAGCCTGTGACATAGCGGTGTGATATTAACTGGGCCTCACACAACAGTATCCACAAGTGTGTTCAGAAATTCTACATCTCCCCTGTCCTATAGTGACATTTTTCACACCTGCGACATTGAGCCTGTGACATAGCGGTGTGATATTAACTGGGCCTCACACAACAGTGTCCACAAGTGTGTTCAGAAATTCTACATCTCCCCTGTCCTATAGTGACATTTTTCACACCTGCGACATTGAGCCTGTGACCTAGCGGTGTGATATTAACTGGGCCTCACACAATCCAACAGTGTCCACAAGTGTGTTCAGAAATTCTACATCTCCCCTGTCCTATAGTGACATTTTTCACACGACATTGAGCCTGTGACATAGCGGTGTGATATTATCTGGGCCTCACACAACAGTGTCCACAAGTGTGTTCAGAAATTCTAAATCTCCCCTGTCCTATAGTGACATTTTTCACACCTGCGACATTGAGCCTGTGACATAGCGGTGTGATATTAACTGGGCCTCACTCAACAGTGTCCACAAGTGTGTTCAGAAATTCGATGTCTCCCCTGTCCTATATACACCTTGTACCTTGTTTTACATTACTATATAGTTTGTGGGATTTTGTGTACATTTTTACCAAAAATGAGGAAGGCTGGTGGAAGAGGCCATGGAATTGGGCGGGGGTTGCCAGCTGGTAATGATGGTGTTGGTGGTGGATCTGATGGTAGTGGCAAAAGCAAAATAGGACCGAATGCAGGAGGTGTTGAGCCTGCGTCATCGTCTGGCTCCACAAGGTCTCGAAGGCTTAGTTTTCTAGGAGTTGGCAAACCGCTTTTAAAGCCAGAGCATCAGGAAAAAGTTTGGGCTTACATTACTGACTCAGCCTCCAGCTCTATCGCCTCCTCTTCTGAAGTTGTAAAAAATAAAAGCACTGAGTCGTCATTGGAGGGTCATGTTCATGAACCACACCTTTCCTTGTGTCCTTCACCCCAACCAAGATTGAAGGATGATGCAGGCCATACAACTGATTACTCCATGGAGCTGTTTTCACATACCATGCCTGGATTATCAAGTGAAATGGTGAATTACCCAGGCGAAGATGAATCTGACATGGAGTGCACTGATGCACAGCCACTGATGGATGATTCTGCTGGTACATTCAGTCAGAGCACTACATTGTCCTCGCAGTGTAATGAGCCAGAGTCTGACCCTGATGAGACTCAGGTGCCCCTTCCCGCATACTAAACCACCATACACGGTGACACAGAGGAAGGTGCACATGACATTGAAGAGGAGGAGATGGATGACCCAGTTGTTGACCCAGATTGGCATGCATTGGGGGAAGAGGGTGCTGCTTCCAATAGCTCAGATGAGGAGGAGGAGCATCCACAGCAGACATCGACATCGCAACAGCTATTATCTGGCAGGCCCGGAGCACTCCAAAGACAGGTTCCAAAAATCAAAAGAGTTGCTGGACAGCTTGTCCAGATGGTCAAAATAGCACAGCGTGCTAGGCCGCAAAATGTCTTCCAAAGTAGGAAGAGTGCAGTGTGGCACTTTTTTGAACAAAATCCTCATGATCAGGCCAAGGTTATCTGTAAGGCTACGTTCACACGTACCGGTACTCTCGCGGAAATTACCGTGAGAATTCCCGCGATTTTCCCGCAGAAAAACTAGCATTTTGCAAGCGTATTTAGCTTGCAAAATGCTAGCGTTTTCCAAGCGATCTGTAGCATCGCTTGGAGAACTGATTGACAGGTTGGTCACACTCGTCAAACATAGTGTTTGACAAGTGTGACCAACTTTTTACTACTGAGGCCACCTATGCAGCATCAGTAGTAAAAGATAAAATGTAAAAAAAAATAAAAAATGGTGTTATTCTTACCTTCCGACGTCCCGCGCAGCCGTTCCCAGTAATCCTTTGCGAAAATGACCGCGATGACGTCCGCTCTCGCGGGATCGCGATGTCTCGTGGTGATTCGCGATGACATCGCGCGAATGACCGCGATACTTCGCGATCCCGCGAGAACGTACATCATCGCGGGCATTTTCGCAAATGATTACTGGGAACGAGAGCGTGGAGAGAAGCGGGAAGGCTGCGCGGGACGCCAGAAGGTAAGAATAACAATATTTTTTATTTTAAATTCTATTTTTTACAGGGATATGGTACCCATTGCGGAATCCCATAGGAATGCATGGGCTGCTTATTTTTTGCGTTTTCGCGGCAAAATCGCGCGGTTAAAACCGCCGCGGAAACGCGAAAAAAACGCCACGTGTGAACTCAGCCTAAGAAGTGCGCAAAGACCTTTAGCCGAGGGAAAAATCTGAAAAATTTGAATACCAGTTGCATGCTTAGACATTTAACCAGCATGCACTTGCAAGCGTGGACACAACACCAAACCTCAAGTACCACATGTGCAACTGATCACAAAGAAGGTAGTCAGCAACGCTACATTGTTTCCCCCACTGTAAGCCCACCGGTTAGCACAGCAGCAAATGTTGAGGTGTCATTGCAAGGCCAAAGCAGTCAGGGAATCCCACTGTTATATCAACGAAAGTCTGAATCTAGGCCATCAGAAAGAACACCAACTCCATCACCATCATCAACCCTCTCTCAGTCCGACCTGTCCACCGCTGGTTCCACCATATGCAGCTCTCAAGTCCAGCTCACCCTCCCAGAGACTATGAGTAGGTCAAGAAAGTACTCAGTCTCTCATGCGCGTACACTGGGTTTGAACGCCCACATTGCCAAACTAATCTCGTTAGAGATGATGCCCTATCGGTTGGTGGAAAGCGCAGCTTTCCGCGAACTCATGGCCTATGCAGTACCACGCTATGACCTACCCAGTCGCCACTTCTTCTCTCGCAAAGCCATCCCAGCCCTCCACCATCATGTGAAAGACCGCATTGTCCATGCACTCAAGCAGTCAGTGAGTGGAAAGGTGCACCTCACAACAGATGCATGGCCTGGGCCATTACGTGTCCATCACTGCGCACTGGGTTAATGTGGTGGATACAGGTTCCACAGGGGACAGCGGTGGTGGGACAGTGCTGCCTAGCCCACGGTATAGGAAACAGTTGGCTGTAGGCATTCGACCTGCCTCCTCCTCCTCCTCCTCCTCCTCCAGAAGTGAAAGCTCGCCCACAGAGCGCAGTCGTACGAGCACTGCATCTGCAGCTGCCACTGTTGCACACGAGGTGTCCCCCTATCGAGCAGCTAGTGGAAAGCGTCAGCAGGCTGTGTTGCAGATGATGTGTTTGGGCGACAGACACACCACGGAGGTGCTGGCCGAGTACTTTCAGCGACAAACTGAGCCATGGCTGGGCAGTATACATCTTGAGGCAGGCAAGGTAGTTAGTGATAACGGCCGTAATTTTGTGGCAGCCATAGCCCTTTCAAAATTCAGCCACATACCTTGCTTGGCTCACACCTTGAAGCTGGTGGTGCAGTGCTTCAGAATGTGCGAAGACTGTGCGCGCACATCCGCCGGTCGCCTGTACACTCCATTCGTATGCAGAAGCTGCAGTGATTGCTCCACCTTCCCAACCACCGCCTCATTGTCGACATTGCAACAAGGTGGAACTCCACCCTGCACATGGTTGAGCGGCTGTGCGAACAGAGGCAGGCCATAATGCATTTGTGGGAGGATACACGGCCAGGCACTTTGAGAGCAGACATGGAGTAGACAGGTGTGCAGTGGTCGAAGCTGAAAGACCTCTGTAAAGTCCTTCAGTGTTTTGAGGAAAGCACACGGCTGGTAAGCGCAGACAACGCCATCCTAAGCATGAGCATCCCACTTATGCGCCTGCTCATGCAAACTTTGACTCACCTTAAGGAGCAGGCGTCTGCAGCCAATGTTGACGAGGAGGAAGAGGAGGAGGGAATCCTTGATGACATTCAGCCATTGTCTGCTCAGGGACCTCTCCTGGACGAGGTGGAGGAAGAAGAGGAGGAGGAGGATGATGATGGGGATGATTACTTAGGGGAGGAGGATGCATCTTGTGGGGCAAGTGAAAATGTTGGCGTGGCAAGGTCTGGTACAGGGTTTGTGCGTGACTGGAGGGATGTGGATTTGCCAGAAAGTGCTCCTCTAACCAGCACTCGCAGTGCATCATTGACACCGGGAACATTGGCCCACATGTCAGATTATGCCTTGCAGATCCTAAAAAGGGACCCGCGTATTGCCAAAATGATGAACGATGACGACTACTGGTTGGCCAGCATCCTGGATCTACGCTATGAAGGCAAATTACAAAACATCATGCCACAGGAGAACCTTGACCTAATATTGGCTACTAAACAAGCAACTCTGGTTAACCGGTTGGTTGAGGCATTCCCAGCACACAGCAGCGGTGATGGTTCTCACACGAGCCGTACGGGCCGGGGGCAGCTTGGCAGAGGTGTTCGTGGTGCACACAGCAGAAGTGGCGTTGGAGACAGGGGTTTCATGACAATGTTGTGGACTGATTTTTCAAGTACCGCACACACAACTGGTAATACTGCATCGATGGAAAGTGACAGGAGACAGCAATTGTCAACTATGGTTACAAACTACTTTTCCTCCCATATCGATGTTCTCCTGCACAGGTCATTCCCCTTTGACTCTTGGGCTGCTAAACTGGACACCTGGCCTGAATTGGCACAATATGCCTTACAGGAGCTCACTTTCCCAGCTGCAAGTGTGCTATCGGAAAGAGTCTTCAGTGCAGCTGGATCAATCCTGACAGAAAAAAGGACCCGTTTGTCAACCCAAAATGTGGATGATCTAACCTTCATTAAAATGAACCATGCATGGGTTTCCAAGGATTTTGTCCCACCTTCCCCAGATGACACATAGGGTGACAGAAAAATGGCTTGCTTTGGTCCTCCTCTTCCTGGGACTTGAACAATTTCGCCTTTTGCATCACCTGAATGTCCAACATCAACATATGCCACTTTCTAAAACTCCCTAACTGTGCTGCCTCACCCCCCATGGCCGGGGTCACCACCTAGCGCACGAAACCGTGCGAGTGCCGTTGCCCTGGACAGGCGGGTAGGCCGACTCTTGGGCGCGGGCACTGGCACAGGGTCCCTCATAGTGCAATCAAGTGTCTCTGACGGTGGTGGTGCACACCCGCCGTCAGACACACCGCCGTACTATGAGGGGCCCAGTGCCAGTACCAACGCCCACGAGTGGGCCCCCCTTGCTTGGGCAGGGCCCCAGCATTTGCAATCTTTACCTCTCCCTGCTCCTCCGCTGTGTAGTCTGGGCCGTCAAATCCATACTGGGCCTGACACCGTCTGAGCCTGCCTCCTGATCTATAGACATATATTTTGAATGTGTACACTATGCTATCCATACATGTTATCCGGGGATACGGTACCCTTTCTCACCTTTGTGCAATCACGTGTAATCCATACTGGGCCTGACACCGTCTGAGCCTACCTCCTGATCTATAGACATATATTTTGAATGTGTACACTATGCTATCCATACATGTTTTCCGGGGATACGGTACCCATTCTCACCTTTGTGCAATCACGTGTAATCCATACTGGGCCTGACACCGTCTGAGCCTGCCTCCTGATCTATAGACATATATTTTGAATGTGTACACTATGCTATCCATATATGTTATCCGGGGATACGGTACCCTTTCTCACCTTTGTGCAATCACGTGTAATCCATACTGGGCCTGACACCGTTTGAGCCTGCCTCCTGATCTATAGACATATATTTTGAATGTGTACACTATGCTATCCATACATGTTATCCGGGGATACGGTACCCTTTCTCACGTTTGTGCAATCACGTGTAATCCATACTGGGCCTGACACCGTCTGAGCCTGCCTCCTGATCTATAGACATATATTTTGAATGTGTACACTATGCTATCCATACATGTTATCCGGGGATACGGTACCCTTTCTCACTTTGTGCAATCACGTAATCCATACTGGACCTGAGAACGGCTGGCGAGCTGTTAAGCAAGCTACAGCACCTGTGGTTTGCACACGTAAGTTTTTCATTTTTTCAGGAATGACGGTTAGGCCTAATTCCGGAACTGCGGTTGACCTGCACTTACTGGGAAATCATCGTTCGCGGGTAATAATTGTAATCCCAGATCCCCATCACTAACGTTGTTCAGCGGGTTATCTGCACCTGTAAGCGACAAACGCTGGCCTTTTCAGTGTAGCGCACATGCAGCCACGGTCATGTAAGGGCATGACACACCAGTTATTGGCCAATCTCACGTGCCAGAGCCTCGCGTGTCCCTCTAGTAAGCCGGACTCGGACCGCGGGGCATGACGGAGTCTCGTTCGTTAACGGAATTAAGCTTGCAATGTGTGCATCTTTTTTGTAGCTGGATGGTTGAGGTTGCCCATGTTGAGTCAAATTACGCCGTAGGCTCCTCTCCTGGTGGTGCCCTTCTGGACATTCCTTTAAGGTTCAGCTTTGCAACCATACTGCCCATGTAAAACAAACACTTTCCCTTCATGAACGCTGTTTGGAGGGTCGTGACTCGTGGGAATAACGCCGCCCAATCAGTTAACCTGCTAGAGAGATCCTTCGTTGCTCCCAAGCATGACATCACACTCCCTAGGAGTAAGGTAATGCCACTGTGGCGACCGTACTCCTGGGGGCGACACAAGTGCACTGATGCCCAGCCACTGCTCCATGAATCTGCTGGTACATTGACCCAGACCACTACATTCCCCTCGCACGCTACATGGCCTGAATCTGACCCTGATGAAACTCAGGTTACCCTTCCCATACACAGTTCCATCTTACACGGTGACAAACAGGAAGCTACAGATGAAAGTGCAGGTTCAGCCCACCCGCCGTCAGACACACCACCGTACTATCAGGGGCCCTGTGCCAGTGCCATCGCCAACGAGTGGGCCCCCCGCTTGCTCAGGATCACAGCACTTGCAAGGTTGAAATGCTGTGCAGTGAGATGGAAGATGGGGACGACGAGGAGTCCAGACTAGTACAGGGATTCCCTAGCGAGGAGACTTATTTCATTGTTTTCAATGTTGGGACAGCAATTTTTGGGGAGCACTATACTCTGGAGAATGATAGATGGGGCCCACCATACACTGGAACATTCCAAAGGTGGACATCAGACACTGGAGCAGCATTTACAGGGCCCATTATACACTAGAGCAGTAGAAATGGGGCCCATTATGTTTGGAGCATTATTTGGGCCCATAAGACAGTGGAGCTTCATCCATGGGGACCAACATATACTGTAGCATTATGTGGAGCTCATCATATGCTGTTTCAAACATTATATGGGACCAATGATTCTGTATGGAGAAATAGATGGGCCTCGTCATGAGATGTAAAAAGTGAAGTATTTTTCATTGTACTATACCGCTATTTCTCTGCCGTATCGGAGCATCATGAGTTGTAGTATGTGTTAAAGGGCGCTCTTTTGCCCAGGGCACATGAAAACCTGGAGCCAGCCCTACTCCCCCACAACTTTAGCCAAATAACCCCCATTTTTCAGTGCGTAACTAGTATTATGAAGTTAATTAAGGTTGACAAGCTTAAGTAAGAAGAATTGATGCTTTTGGTATTCACATGGGCACTGTAGGTGTGTTTCCTGTCCTCCTCTCACTGCCGACTTTGATTCCCCATTGACTTACATTGGGTTTCGTGTTTCGGTCCGACCCCCGACTTTTCCCTATAGTCGTCCGATTTTGCTCGACCCGACTTTTGGAAAAGTCGGGTTTCATGAAATGAAACTCGACCCTAAAAAAGCAAAAGTCGCTCAACTCTAATCACCAGGTACTAAAAATGTCCCTCCGGAGTATTAAACGCCGTCTTCCATTCATCCCCATGCTTAATGCGGATAAGATTATACGCCCCCCTAAGGTCAAGCTTGGTAAACCAGCAAGCACCTTTAACTCTGGAGAATAGATCCGAAATCAGGGGTAACGGATACTGATATTTAATAGTAATTTTGTTGAGGGCACGATAATCAATAAAAGGCCTTAATGAACCATCCTTTTTGGCCACGAAAAAAAAAACGGCACCTAAGGGTGAAGAGGATGGTCTAATATGACCCTTCTCCAACGCCTCCTTACTATAGGATCGCATAGCCTCGTGCTCGGGTACAGATAAATTGAAGAGCCGACCCTTGGGAAATTTACACCCCCGGCTCAGTTCAATTGCATAGTCATAACTCCTATGAGGAGGCAAAGATGCAGACTCATTCTCACTAAATACATCATAAAAGTCCGCCAAATAGTCAGGAACATCATGCGAATGAGGAGAGGTGGAAGAAACCGGAGACTCACTAAGGGCACACCGACAACCCCAACTCACCACAGACACAGATTTCCAATCCAAAACTGGATTATGAATTTTCAACCAGGGAAACCCCAGAACAATGGTATCATGCAAATTATGCAACACCAAAAATCTGCAATTTTCTTGATCGTCTGGGGCGACCCGCATTACCACCTGGGTCCAAAACTGAGGTTTATTTTTCGCCAAAGGAGTAGCATCAATCCCCCTCAAAGGGATAGGCGTTCGCAGAGGTGTCATCGGAAATCCACAACGTTTAGCAAAATACAAGTCCATTAGGTTCAGGGCTGCTCCCGAATCCACAAAAGCCTTGGCGGAAAATGTGGACAGGGAGCAGATCAGAGTAATTGCCAGAAGAAACTTAGGTTGAACACCACCCACCGAAAACGTGTGTGCAAAACGTTTCTCTCGTTTAGGACAGACAGAAATAACATGCGAGGCATCTCCACAAAAAAACACAGTTTATTACGCCTTCTGAACTCCTGACGTTGCTCCCTGGACAAAACTCTATCACATTGCATAGGTTCAGACACTTGTTCAACAGGTGGCAACACCTCTCGTGCAGTCCTGCATTCACGCAAACGCCGATCAACCTGAATGGCTAATGACATAGAATCGTCAAGACCAGAGGGAACAGGAAATCCCACCATAGTATCTTTTACGGCTTCTGACAAACCCTTCCGAAAGAGAGCTGCCAAGGCATTATCATTCCAGGTAGTAAGGACCACCCACTTTCGGAATTTTTGACAGTACAATTCTGCAGAATCTCGACCCTGGCTCAATGCCAACAGGGTCTTTTCAGCCTGATCAATAGCATTAGATTTGTCATACAACAACCCCAAGGCTTGAAAAAATGCGTTCACATTAGTCAGAATAGGATCATCTGGTTTCAAAGAAAACGCCCAATCCTGGGGATCGCCACGCAGCACAGAGATGACAATTTTAACCCGCTGCGCGGAGCTCCCTGACGAGTTAGGCTTTGAGGCAAAAAATAATTTACAATTATTTTTCAAATTCAAAAATTTAGACCGATCCCCAAAAAACACATCAGGAGTAGGGATCTTTGGTTCAGCAGCATGTGAATGAGCAAGATAGGTGGAAATTCCCCGCACTTCCACAGCGAGCTGCTCCACACGATCAGACAATTGCTTTATCTCCATTGAGAGAAAAAAAAAATTCCCCCTACGGCCTCAGAGATATAGAGGAAAAAATATACACACTTTTTTTTTTTTTTTTTTTTTTTACAATTCTTTCCTGCTATTGAGTACCCTAGGATCTGCGGTATGGCTGGTGATTCTGTTATGAACGAGTCACCGTAGGAGGCAAAAACAGAAATACTAGCTAAGTCCAGAAAACCAGAGAAGTTGGCAGCTATCGGATTGCAGACCCCTGAACCTATCATCAACAACTAGCTGTAGCCGTGGGGGGATCCTACGGTGCCTGAGACCCCTCGATCACAGCCGGAGAACTAAATAGCCTAAAGACGGAAAGGGAAATCTAAACTGCCCCAGAGCAGACCCCAAAGCAATAGGCAGCCCCCAACATATAATGACGGTGAATCAAGATGAAAAAACACTCACACAGATAGAAAGATAGGCTGAGCAAATGATGGGGCCCAAGCTAACTAAAAAGGACAGGATAGAAAAGCTGTTGTCTGCAATCCGCCAAAACCCTATCAAAACAAGAGCCAACAGACTGATAGGGAAAAAAGCCCTGAAGACGCTAGGCTTCAAAACGACTATATTAGTACTCAGGTATTTTCTGAAGACAGAGCAAAAAGGAATTCAGCTCACCCCAGCAGGGGATGGCAGAAATCCAGAAAAACAAGGCAAAACAAAACCAAAACACAAATGCAAAAAGCAGAGAAAACTTAGCTTTTGAGGAGCAGGAATCAGACTGGTCTCCTAGAATCCCTCTGAGAAATCACCAGCAAGGCAGAAGGGCGTCGGGTGCCTTATATCCAGTCAGCAATTCCAGTCACCCAGTCATCATCATCCTGCTCAGGTGCTTGGTAATCAGCCTCACTACCTTCCTTCACCAGAACAGGGAGTTCATCAGACCTCAATGGTGAAGGGGAAAATGAACTCACAAGAGTCCATACACTAAGTGTATGGACTGCAAACAATTTTCCTGTGGGGTACACCTCAACCTTTTTCTAAACAAGTATTTTACGCCCAGCATAACCAACGACTCTTATTACTAATTCAACACTGGCTGTAGCAGCACGGATCATTTTAAACCTGGTGATCTAGTGGCAGTGGATGATGAGACGTGGAAGAAGGCCCAATGTAAAGGAGTGGGTCTCCTAGACTTGTAATGCCCATACATATTTTTTTAAATTTGGTGACTGGCATCATAACACCCTTACCAAAAAATAGACTAGCTGGAACATGACGGAATACATTCATCCTGGTGTTCAAGTGGTGGTGGAGGATGAGGATGAGGAGTAGGATACCAAATAGCCAAAATCAGGAAGCGCATACCCATGTTTGGTTGTGAAGAGGTGCATGGGAATACACCTCCCAAAAAGACACTACATTGGAGTTTCAGTTTCGCTGTCATCATTTGGTGGTGTCAAGAAGTCTGGCCCTATCCATCCCTTGTTCATTTTTATAAGAGACAGCCTGTCTGAATTTTCCATTGAAAGGCGATTGTGCTTATCTGTGATAATTCCACCAGCGGCACTAAAAACACGCTCTGACAAAACGCTAGCGGCTGAGCAGGCCAGGACCTCCAAGGCGTAGAGAGCCAGTTCATGCCACGAGTCACTGAGGAATCACGGAGGACGTTGCTACGGTCAGCAAGGTACTCCCTCAGCATCTTAGAAAACATTGCATTCCTAGTGCGAATACCCCGCGCCTCAGGGCCAGGGCGATGGAAAGGTCTGAAAAAACTGTCCCAAATCTTTGCAAGTGTTCCCCTGCCTCTGCTGGATTGGAGTTGTGTCTCACCTGTCCTCCTTGGTTGGCCAACGAACTGTTATGTCTGCTGCCAGCGTTTTGAGATGGGAATTTTTTTTAATAATTCTGCAACAATGACCCTCTGGTACTGCACCATTTTAGTACACCTGTATGCCTCTGGAGCAAGAGATTGAAAGTTCTTGTAGTGTGGTTCTAAAAGTGTCACTACCTAGTAATGTGGTCAGTCAATCCACTCTGCGAATCACTGAAAACTCGGACAGTGGTCTTTATTCTACGCGTTTCAGAGTCTCACAGAACTCCTTCCTCAGGAAAAAACCACCTCAGGACTCGATCAGCGTGGATTGTCTAACCACATTTTTCCTATCCAGAATCTTCCATGTTGGTCCCTTGTGGATCTGTGGTTCTGCAGCAACTAATCCTCCATTGCCTATTACAAAACTCCATTTGGTGAGTGTATTACTTGCAATTGTTATCTGCACACTGGATAATGCACTATTGCGCCATTTCTCTTTTACAGCAATCTTAACTACCTAGTAATGACTGTTACCCAATATTTTTACAATACGAGGGTCATGGTAAAGGCAGCGCAACATAAAGTCAGCCATGCGTGCCCGACTGGTAACAGGCAAGCCTTCTGTGTCCTCACCAACAGGATGACTGAACAAGGTGTACTCCTCCACCTCTTCCTCCCTGTTCTCAGGCCATCCACGCTGAACAGACGGTATGACACATGTGCTTGTAGTGCCATCTATAGCACATGAAAGTAGCTCCTGTTCTTCCTCCTCTTCCTCATGGCCAACCAATCCACGTTGGGATGACATGAGGCTGGGCTGTGTTTAATCACCCTGTATGGTTTCTTGATCCATGTCCTCGTGCTCCGCCTGTAATGCATCCTCTTTCATTGTGAGCATATATCTTTCATAATGCAGATGAATGGGATGGTGACGCTAATTATGTTGACCTCGCCGCTCACCATCTTGGTGGACTCCTCAAAGTTTTGGAGGATGTTACATATTGTCTGACATCCATGTCCACTCATGAGGTTTTATACGTGGAGTCAAACCTGAATATGACGGTCTTGTTGATGCTGGTATTCAACAACTGCCCTCTTCTGCTCACAAATCCTTTCCAACATATGCAGTGTAGAGTTCCATTGCGTGGGCACATCACACACCAGTCGGTGAGCCGGAATCTGCAATCGCTGCTGAAGCACAGCAAGCACGGCTGAAGCTGTAGCTGACTTTCTACAATGGGCACACAGGCGGCATACTTTTCACCAGCAGATCCAGCAGCTCCACGTAGCTTTTTAGAAAATGTTGAACAAGGAGGTTAAGCACATGGGCCATGCATGGTATGTGTGTGTCAGTTCGCCTTGCCTCAGAGCCGCCACCAGGTTCCGGCCATTGTGACACACAACCATGCCTGGCTAGAGATTCAGCAATGTCAGCCACACATCAGCCTGCTCTTTCAGAACTGTCAAATTAGCTTCAGCACAGCATATTGCCTCTTTGCTTTGGCAGTGCTGCAGTGCTTCCAGCTTGTGACTGATGTGCTCATTTCAGAGATGTAGGCTGAAGAGGAGGAGGTGCAGTAGTTGTACACAGTGGGAGCAACCCTGATTGACGTAGGGCCTGCAATCCTTGGTGTCGGGAGGATGTGTTCATCCCAAGGATGTGACTGGGTCCCGGCTTCCACTATGTTAACCCAGTGTGCGATCAGCGAGATGTATCCTCCCTGACCACAAGCACTTGTCCACATGTCTGGGGTTAGGTGTATTTTCCCAGTAACTGCATTGTTGAGGGCACGGGTAATGTTGTGGGACACATGCTTGTGTAATGCCGGGACGGCACAGCGGGAGAAGTAGTGGCGGCTAGGGACCGAGTACCTTGAAATGGCCGCCGCCATCAGGTTGCAGAAAGCTTCCGTCTCCACGAGCCTAAAAGACAACATTTCGAGCGCAAACAGACAAAAAATATGAGAATTGAATACTGTGGCCTGTGGGGCATTGGCTGCGTATTTACGCTTACATTCCAATGACTGGGGTATGGACAACTGAAGGCTGCGCTGGGACAAGGACGAGGACGTGCTTGATGATGGTGCTATTTGACTGTGGGCAATGGCAGGTGCAGGGAAGGAGGCATCTTCGCATGCACTGTGAACAGAGGATTGGCTTTCACGCACAACAGTAGAAGCTGTGGTGTCACCCGCAGACACTGTTCCTGCAGCATGTGGTTGGGCCCACAAAGTCGGGTGCTTTGCTACCATATGCCTGATCATGCTGGTGATGGTAAGACTGGTAGTTTTGCTACACCTGCTGATGCTGGCATGACAGTTCTTGCAAATGGCCTGTTTAGGGTTATCCACAGAGTCTTAAAATTAAACAGACTCAGGAAGATCTAACAGTTGGACTGGCAACTTCCATCATGTTGGTGTTAAGGGGAGTGGTTGCACACCTCCTGTCTGCAGCCACCACACTGCTTCTTCCTGCCTGAAGTGGTGCTTCGCCTACCTCCCCCTGTGTGCTGCTGTCCTCACTCTGCATGTCCTCCTGCAAGCTTGGGTCTGTTACTATATCATCCACCACCTCATCTTCCACTTCCACATCCTGCTCCTCCTCCTGACTTTCCGGCAAATGTGTCTCATCATCGTCCACCTCTTGTGACCGTGGCTGCTCAAAAATTTGTGCATCGCTACATGGAATATCATCTTGCCCCGCTTCAAGTGGACTAGGCGAGAGACACGAATCTCCAAATGGAAAACTGAGCAGCTCTTCGGAGTTTCTGAGTGTGGGATCAGTTGTCTCAGGGCACTTAGCATGGCGGGAGTAAGGAGGATCAGCGTGAGGAATATGCAGTCCAGATTCACGGCTACTCTGACTTGACCGTGTGGAAGACAGGGTGCTGATGGATAAGTAACTGAAAGTATTATTCGCTATCCAACCAGCAACCTTTTCACACTGCTCGGGCTTCAATAGTGCTGTCTTGCCACAGTCCCCCAGGACTTCGGACACTAAAGGCCCCGTTACACATAAAGTCCCTGCGATCCCACCAACGATCCGACATGGATGCGATCGCTGGGACATAGTTAGGCTGATCGCTGGTGAGCTGTCACATAGACAGCCCCTCCAGCGATCAGGACCACCGAGCAAGCTGGTTTCCAATGTAAACAGCGGGTATCTAAGAGCCGTGCGGCTCTTGGATACCATCTGTTTACCCTACATACCAGCGGGCACGCTGGTATCTAGCGTAAACATCGGGTAACTAAGAGCCGCGCGGCTCTTGTATACCCGCTGTTTACCCTAGATACCATCGTGCGTTGGTATCTAGGGTAAACAGCGGGTATTCAAGATCCACGCGGCTCTTAGTTACCCGATGTTTACATTGGAAACCAGCATCCAGTGTCGCTGATCACTGGTCTTTAGCTTCCACACGCAGCAATGCGTGCTGGCCAGCTGGAGACCAGCGATCAAAAAATGGCCCAGGACGATCGTGCACGATCAGCGATACCCAGCAGGGGGGCCGGTCGCTGATCCCCATCACATACAGCGATATCGCTGGAGAGATCACTGATGCATCACAAAATCAGCGATCTCGCTGTGTGTGACTGGGCCCTAAGGTCCAGCTAGAAGATGCTAGTGTTTTTGGTGGCCCAATTTCAGCTTGGCCTTGGCATGCACCATCACCATCACGGCCACTTCCCTGTTCCTTGCCACGCACGTTGCACATTGTAAATGGACTAGGATGATATACACGTTCACTGCAAATGGCTGATTTGAGAAACTGGGTCTAAGCTGAAAAAGTAAATTAATGTGTATGCAAAATGTAAATGCATATGAACACATGACCTTTACACAAAGAAAACCAAAACACAAAATAAATATCCTAAAATAAAAAAGTAAAAATTAAATTGCAAAAATTGCATGAAGGTAGTAATAATAATAAGGGTATTTAGTTAACATAATTTTGATCAAAATAATGTACAAGCCATCCCGCCACGTCAAGGCAACCCTTGTGGGACAGTCCTAACTCTTGTATTTAAAACTTTTCCACATGTCAAGTGACGTAAATGAGAACAAGGACAGAGGGACTGAACCACCAGTAATAGCATAGGCCAGACAGGATGGATTTTCCAACTCAGAAACAGGGTGGTCAAACACTTAGGGTATGTGCACAACTGCACACGCTGCAGATTCTGCTGCGGATCCGCTGCGGATTTGGCCCTGCGGATGCGCAGCAGTTTCTGCTGCGTTGTACAGTACTGAAATAGCACGAAAAGAGGACTTAAAAATCCTCCAATAATAGAAGAAAACAGCAAAAAAGCAGAAAGGTCTACCCGTCCAGGCCTCCAGACAAATGCACTATCAGGATGCAGTGGACCCATATAATTATGATGGCAACACAGGTGCAAGAATACCGATGAAACAGCCGCTCACAGCCTACCAATACATAGAGGGGGTGGTTACCTGGTATGCTAATGCACAACAAAAAACTTGTATGCGGCGCTGTTCACACTATGGCAATGCACAGCATCCAGGTTAACAGCCTAGTAGTGACACCCTTCCATTAGCTCAGGCGGGCTGCCCAGCGCTATCAAAATGCATGCCATGTGAACAGACACTGCAGTTTACAAGACCAAATGGGCCCAACTGCACCCTGAATAAAAATTGCACAAAAATGTGGAGTATTAGCTGATATTTTGGCCAAAATACTTGAGCCCATAACCTGCGCCAAAGATCTCCACGTTTACGGGTCCCTAATACTAAATCCTAACACTGAAATGGCACAAAAAGAGGACTTAAAATCCATTTTGATAGCGCTGGGCAGCCCGCCTGAGATGGCTGCGGCGTGGACCTTCTTCCTTCGGTTAGACCTTCTCGAGTCTGGTTATTTTTTAAAGACTCTGCTCTGCATATGTTGGAAAGGATTTGTGAACAGAATAGGGCAGTTGTTGACTACCAGCACCGTCGATATTCAGTTGCGACTCCACAAATAGGACTTCAGGAGTGGATATGGATGTCAGACATATGTACCATCCTCCAGAACTTTGAGGACTGCACCAAGATGGTGAGCGGCAATGACGCCATAATTAGCGTCGCCATTAGGGATGAGCGAGCATACTCGTTAGGATTCCGTACTCGGCGAGTAATGCGGTACTCAAATCCTTGCGAGTATTTCACTACTCGCCTCGCAATATTCGGCACAGCCCTCACAGTCTCCGCACAGTCCCCGCACAGTCCCGCACAGTCCCAGCACAGTCCCGCACAGTCCCCGCACAGTCCCGCACAGTCCCCGCACAGTCCCACACAGCCCAGCATAGTCCCCGCACAGTAACTGCAAAGCCCTGCACAGTCCCGCACAGCATGGCACAGTCTTCGCACAGGCCAGCACTGTCCCGCACAGCATGGCACAGTCTTCACACAGGCCAGCACAGTCCCCGCACAGGCTAGCACAGTCCCGTACAGCCCAGTACAGTCTTCACACAGGCCAGCACAGTCCGCACAGGTCAGCACAGTCCCGCACAGCCCGGCACAGTCCCCGCACAGGCCAGCACAGTCCCCACACAGGCCATTACAGTCCCGCATAACCTGGCACAGTCTTTGCACAGTCCCTGCCAAGCTCAGCACAGTCCCCGTCCATTAATCGCATTTCCCATAGACTTACATTGGACTCGCTACTCGTTACGAGTACCCGAGTATTAGGAGGTACTCGTAACGAGTACAGCGAGTCCGAATACTACACTACTCGCTCATCCCTAGTTACCATCCCACTTCTCAGCATTCTGAAAACCTCTCTTCTCACAATTAAAGATGATGCATTGCAGGCAGAGCATGAGGACATGGATCAAAGAACCATACAGGGTGATTACACTCAGCCCAGCCTCATGTCGTCGCAATGTGGATTGGTAGACAATGAGGAGGTGGAAGAACAGGAGCTACTTTCATGTGCTATAGATGGTACTACAAGCACAGCTGTCATACCATCTGTTCAGCGGGGATGGCCTGAGAACAGGGAGGAGGAGAAGGAGGAGGACAGCATGGTCAGTCGTCCTGTGGGTGAGGACATGGAAGTCTTGCCTGTTAGTAGTCTTGCACACATAGCTGACTTTATGTCACGCATGGTGAGGGAAAACCAAGTGTAACACAAAGGGAAATAGGGAAGGGGGCCCAGACACTAAGGAAGGGATATGGCGACCCCTAGGCTAGATGTAATCCCTCCCTAGAACTCCTACCGAGTCCCTATATTGGTTCCTCATCAATCGCCGAGCCGGAACCTGAGGCCCTGAAACTCCCTGGGGCCTAGTCCTGAATAGGGAACGGGAGGGAGATGTGCTCTAGGCAGTCTCCGCTAAACTAAAGACGGTAAGTTGAGACAAACAGGGGAACACTTAGCTGAATCACCAGATAGGGAAACCAGAAGAGGGATTCCAGACACCAAACTGGAGCACTCTGAGAAGGTCCAACACTCTAGCAAGCAGAAGTGGAAATGAAGGTATTACCCGCACTGGGTCACAGCTGAGCCACTAACTAAATAGATCCAAACTTCTCAAGGCAGGAGGAGGTCGGCGCTGGGTCCTAGAGGCAGATAGTTCAGGGAGCTGTCTGAATGGACAGGTGCTCAGATCTTCTGAGGCCTGACACAGGATGAAAGCCTGTCACCTCTGAAGCGCCCGTACACTTCATCGGAATATGCTGCGTCCCTGCTTGTCTCGAGACCCTCTTGTGGTACCATCTGCTCCGGTACCCCCGGCAGCTGAACCAGTGATCGCTGCTGATGACGAAGATGAGGGAGACTCCCTACCTCTTCAGGGAAACCCGGACACAGGACTGGTGCCTGAGACTACGGAAGTAACCGAGGCAACCTCAACTTCCACTTTCCCAGTGGCTGATTCCACAACCTCTACTGATCTAAGACACTCTGAAGAGTCGACGGCAGGTGTACTCCCCATACGCTACAACCAGGACGAATTCATCTGGCAGCAAATTGTACAAGGTCTGGAAGATTTCCAGCAGGAGCTCCAGAAACTCTCGCCCTTGGAATGGCGAGCTCAGAGAGGGGGAATGTAAGGGGGTGAAGTACAGGAGGAGCCGAGGGAGAGTTGCCTCCTCTGCTCCGTGCCCGGAACCATTGAGCAGGTCAGCAGGTTCCGCGGGGGACACTTTAGCAGCCTGTTCAGGAGCCAGGAACAGGAAGGGAGGAGAGCTGAGAGCGGGAAAACAGCGCGGGGCTTTGGTCTTGATTCATATCGCTTATGGGTAAGCACTTGGGGCATTTATTTATGATGTATATTTAATTGTATTTTGGCCGCTTCCAACAGTGGGGGATTTAGTACATATACTGGCCAGTACTTTTATAATCTATTCCCATGGTGGTATAATGCACTTTGGTATTTTTTACATGGTATTTAATCTGTGACCTTACCTTCATTACCTGATCCTTTTGTATGTATTCATGTTTGTGACAATTATGTCTAATAAAATTATATATATTTTATATTCTTTGGACTTCGTACTCCTTATGGTGTCTTTGGTTATCAAGTTCTAATGTGGAGTGTCCTGTGGAAGCCCTCTATTACCTATCACTGATATGGGTCGAGTGGGTGTTCTATCATACATTGTGCTTTGGATGGTTTATTATATAACAGAACAGGCCTGAACAATTATCAGGGCCCTTTTCACCAATTACGCTAGCTAAAATAGCTAATGCTTGTAACCAATTAGAGAAGGTTCTGGGAAATAACCGATACCTCCTCTTCTCCTTATCTTCCTTCTTAGAATCCTCTGGGTCACCCTCCCAGGGCCGTGGGGTACTCGGTACCAAGCCCGTTGGTTTCAATGGGAGATATCACGGCAGCTGGGACCCAGCCCGTGGCCCTGGGTGCCCATTGTGAAAGGGGGATCTTGAGTGATGAAATAAAGTTTATGAGTGAATGATTCGTGACGCCACCTGTGGTGTTCGGCAAGGAAGGTGTTAAGCCGACACTGCAAGCAGGTCCTCTGGGACAGATGGTGTGGTGTAGCAATGATGTTATAGCCCTCCACAGGTAGGGCTGTAGTCCCAGGGCAGAGTAGATGAAGAGATAGGGGAGAGATAGGGAAGAGACGTAGATGGTGCAGTCCCAGGCACAGAGATGTAGCAGTGCTGAGTGTGTTGGCGCCGGAATAACTGGAGGACACCAGGGCATGTAGTTCCAAAGCTTTACTCACAGTCTGTTGTGCATACAGGTGCCCGCGTCCGTGCCGTGCCTCCGGAATACGGTGCACATTCATAGCATACCAGCCACGTAGCCCCTCATGCCGGGTGAAAGTGACGTATTCTCCCAGTTGCAGATCACGAGCACGGTGTCCCCTCCGGAGGTGAGATTCCACGTCCCTCCTGCTGAAGAAGAGCTCAGAGATCCTCTGGGGGTCCGCGATGAAACCAAACCCCCATTTATGGTTAACATTATGGACCTGGCCCCATCCTGCCGAGTCCCGCGGACCGTAGTCATCCTGCCGAGTCCCGCGGACCATAGTGACCGGCAAGGACCTTCTCTTTCCGGTCCAGATCAGGGCCCAGCACGGCCTGCCTCCGCCGTTCCCTTTCCCTCTGCTTGGCTTCCAACTGGCGGATGGTCTGCTGGCAGTAGGAATCTTCTTCCTCCCTCACCTCCTGGGGCCGGCCTCTACCCACCGTAGACAGGTGCACCACAGCTAAGGGTTTTGGTGTTCCCCCCAGGGACTCGAATCCCGGTCCCAGACCAGGTCTAGCATGACCTGCCCGGACTCTGCAACAGCTGTGCTCCCCGAGGCCTTCCTGGGTGCAGGGGCGGCGGTCATACCTGGAGCCTCCTGGCATGATGGTATCGGCTCCGGTGCAGGCTCTGGACGGCTACCGGTGGCAGAGGTGGTGATGGGAGCTGCCCGGTCAAAGGTTGGAGATGGTGGTGGAGCGCATGGCGGCTCTGGGTCCGCAGGGGTCTCCGGTGGGACCTGCGCAGCCGCGCCAGGTCCAGGCAGGAGCGCAGCTTCTTTTGCTTCAGCTCCCAGGCCCTCCAATAACTCTTCCAGACAGGCAGCGCCCAGCGGCGGTTGCAGCGTGGAGGTGGTGACAGACGCTGCTGGTGGCATCTCAACAGCCGTGGGCTGTACGGGTGCTGCCTGAGGAAGAATGGTAGCAGCAATGGCGGGTACTGGTGGTGGGGGTACCGGAGATATAGGCCCCTCCTGGGTGCGCCGCAGGTTCAGGGCCCAGAGAGCCTCTTGTCTCAGCCACAGGCGGTGTGTCAGTTGGTCAATCTCATCCTCCAGCTGCTGGCGGTCTATCTTGGAAGCAGGGATGGAGCCTTCAGCTTCTGCGTCGGGCAAGTTCTATTCAACCTCCTCGCACTCTTCAGGCCTCCTTCCTTCCTCCATCATGGTATCCTGGCGTCCTTCTCCCTTCCCGGGCTCCTTTCCCACCACAGGGCTCCACCCCTCCTTCTGGGGGAGGCGCCTTCTTCCTACTCCTCCACACCAAGCCAGTATCCGAACCCCTTTGGGGGTGGGCCATGTTGCTGTAGCATAGAAGTTAAGGTAGGGGAGGCCCAGGACAGTCAGCGCTCTTTTCTTAGGACCACCCATATTGTCACGCCCTTCTTCACCGCTCCGGCGGCCATTTTGAGAGTCCATTTTACAGTCTATCAATTTTGTTATTCTGCACATTTTCAGCAATGTTTAAATCCAATAAATCTTCGGCACACAGAACCCGGTGGTACCGGGCTTCGTCATCCTGTTTGTGACGCCAAGTTGGGTCGCCCTCCCAGGGCTGTGGGGTACTCGGTACCAGGCCCGTTGGTTTCAATGGGAGATGTCATGGAAGCTGGGACCCAGCCCGTGGCCCTGGGTGCCCATTGTGAAAGGGGGATCTTGAGTGATGAAATAAAGTTTATGAGTGAATGATTCGTGACGCCACCTGTGGTGTTCGGCAAGGAAGGTGTTAAGCCGACGCTGCAAGCAGGTCATCTGGGACAGATGGAGTGGTGCAGCAATGATCTTATAGCCCTCCACAGGTAGGGTTGTAGTTCCAGGGCAGAGTAGATGAAGAGATAGGGAAGAGATAGGGAAGAGACGTAGATGGTGCAGTCCCAGGCACAGAGATGTAGCAAAAAGCACTAGAAAATGGTTTGAGAGAAAGCACTGGAGACTTCTAAGGTGGCCAGCAATGAGTCCAGACCTGAGTATTATCTGACAAAATTTCAGGGGTGTCAATACTTTTGGCCACAACTGTAGTTAAATTGTTTGCAACGTTCAAGAATGAGTGCCTCCCACAATGGGAAGTTTAGATAAGAATTGTTTATTAGCATTGCAAACATTTTTTGTATGTTCCTGTATTTGTCCACCTTTGTTTTTCTTGCAGCCCGGGGACGTGCTGTGCTTAACGGGGGGTATGTGGCGCCCCTGAGGGTTCAGTCGCCACAGAGGTACTGCACCTCCTCCTGAGGTGTGGTACCCCACCATTCAAGTAAGGTGGAGACTCAAAACCACACTCCAACACCTGCATCCCACACAACACAGTAGTGTAGCAAAGCACCCTTTGGTGGCTCCCTGCTTGGAACACGAAGCATGCTGGGAGGTAGGTGGAGTTTAGTTTGCATCAAAAGAGCAGGAAGGGTTTAGGAGTTGGTCAGTCTGTGAGAGAAGCTCCCCGGAGTGGGATGGATGAAGGAAGTGCTGCAGCCGACCTCAGTGACCTGGGTCCGCTGGCACAGGAAAGAGACATTATATAGAAAGCCTGATTCTCCATATGAAGGAAAGGATTGTATGGAACGTAAGGAGAGGAGGACTAATGATGAGGGTTAGAGGAGAACCCTTCCCAAGTTCACAGCGCAAGGCTGGGGTCCGGTCCCCGAGGTTGTATGGATACTAATGGTCCTGCAGCAGACACCGGAGGAATAGAAGTTGTCACCACTTTATTCCCACACAAGACTTGGGGGCACAACAGCAACGTGAGTGAGCCGGGACTTGGTAGTAAGGAGTCCCCAAAGCAGGCTACAGCTGTCTGCCGTACAAGTAGAATTCATAGGAACATCTGACAAGAGGAACTCCAGTGTAACTCGGTACTGGAGTACTTCACTAAAGGCGCAATAGGGAAACGTTCAGAAAAGGCACATGTTGGCGGAGTGTTGGAAAGGAGTACTTCATCTTGCCTGGAGGTTGGCTGAGCTCCTGACCCGGAAGACACGGCATGGATGCAGGCCCCTGTACCACAACAGACTGTGAGTAAAGCTTTGGAACTACATGCCCTGGTGTCCTCCACTTATTCCTGCGTTAACCTATTCAGCACTGCTACATTCCCTGCGCTTGACACTACATCTATGTGTCACTTCACCTACACTGCCCTGGGACTACAGCCCTGTCTGTGAAGGGTTACAACATCCTTGCTGCACCACACCATCTGTCCCAGAGGATCTGTCTGCAGCATCGGCTTAGCATCTTCATTGCTGAGCACCACAGGTAGCGTCACGAATCATCCATTTATAAACTGTAACCTTCGGGAGCACACTGGACATTTCCCCCCTTTTACAATGGGCGCCCAGGGCCACGGGCCGGGTCCCAGCTGCCGTGACATCTCCCATTGAAGCTTATCGGACCCGGTACCGAGTACCCCACAGCCTTGGGAGGGTGACCCAGAAGTACTCCGTTCCAACACTTCGCCAACATGTGCCTTTTCTGAACGTCTGCCTCTTAGCGCCTAGGTGAAGTACTCACAGTACTGAGTTACCCTGAAGTTCCTCCTTTCTGATGTTCCTATGAACTCTACTTGTACGGCAGACAGCTGTAACCTGCTTCGGGGACTCCTTGCTACCTAGTCCCGGCTCACTCACGATGCTGTTGTGCCCCCAAGTCTTGTGTGGGAATAAAGTGGTGACAACTTCTATTCCTCCGGTGTCTGCTGCAGGACCATTCGTAACCATACAACCTCGGGGACTGGACCCTGGCCTTGCGCTGTGAACTTGGGAAGGGTTCTCCTCTAACCCTAATCCTTAGTCCTCCTCTCCTCCTTATGTCGGGGTCGTAAACGACAATGAATCCTCATTCACCAGTCATTCCAAATCATTGTGCGAGCGCAAAACATCTGGTACTGATTAAGAATGACTCAGACACGCAGCTGATTCAGTCTTAGCTAATGTCCTGCATCCACACCTGTCAGGAGCAGTACAACAACTGGCTTTATTTACAAATACACAATACTATATTGAGTGTTAGGGGAAGGCGTGCATTAGGCGGGGTTTATGCAGTATACATCTAGTGTCCAGTCTCTCTATGATTCGTCAAAACGTCTCCCGATGGTTACTTCTTCTTCACATTCCTGAGTTATCTTTTTTAGGAGAAATGAAACTTAACTTAACTCTTTAGACACTGAATTTAAGTGAAAGTGAACACTGGCAGCCATCTTTAATACAGTTACATTTGCATTAGCAAGCAATTAGGAAAAACTTATTGTTTCACAGTATAAAAATATAAAAGTTATATAAGAAAATATATTTTCACCTTGACAATCCCCCCTAAACACTAAGTTTTTCCCTTAATGAAAGATCCTTCGAGACTGTCCATGTGATGGGAAAAGGGGAGGTGGATTTCTTCATCCAGACACCTCAGAAGCTCTCCCCTAGCGAGAGGCCTCCAGGCAGCTGAACCCTTCACTAACCTCACATGGAGTTCTCCCGCTGTCCCTAAACTAAGTCTCTTAACATCATCTGAGAATGGGGGGGTTTTGTCTACTCTCTTGATTGAGGAAGGTGCCAGTCGGAGTTGCTTTGGCAATAACCTTTTTATACAAGGGAATAACACAACAAAGAGTTATTGATCCAATTACAAGGAGGGCAATCAGTACTATACAAGCTTGTTGAAGGAATCCCTTGAGTCCACCCAACCAGCCGGAAAAGAAAGATGTGTCTACTCCAGCATTAGTTTTCAATTCTGCTGCTAACCCAGTTATCTTTTTAAGGGCTATCATGGTTTTTCCATTCACTCCAGAGTTCTGAGGGATATAGGTACAACACTCCTCTCCCACCATCCCACAAACTCCTCCTTTCTCAGCTAATATCATATCAAGGGCTAGTCGATTTTGGAGTGTCATTCTAGTGTTAGGGCCCAATTCTTCAACTATACCTTGGAAGGCATCTTGGCTGAAATTGACAAACCTTTGTTCACTGTAATATATGTAATTGATCCATTCAACATTTTTATTAATCTGCACCTGTGGGATTATAGAAGCAAAGCCAGCATAGATCTGGTTCTGGGCTTTAAATTGGTCAGGCACCCCCCTTGGCACTCCAATAGCATCAATATATACTAGTGGATCTTCTTCATAACTCATATGGAGCTGATCGAGGCTTCTCCTTTTCCTGGTAGGTTCATCAGGTATCTTTGGATCCTAGGGTAGAATCTTGAACTGCATAGCTAGTTTAACAAGGGTGCATTGGCCTGTCCAGGCATTTGGCAACCTAGGACGGAGCTTACCATCTCCACATAACCAATAAATGTCATACATATATTGTGTATGTTTGATTAACAAGTCAGTATCTAGAGAACTATTCTCTTTGCAGAAACCTGTCTCGAAGATCCCTACTGGTGTACCTGTGGTGTCGTGGGAATTATAGCAGGTGTAATTGTCAGCTAATACAGTTACTTCTCCTGGGACCTTTAGTTTGGGTTCCTTATGAATTAGTGGGACGTAATCTGGGCAATCAGTGGGCTTCAAACCTTTCAACAAATTCATGACACAGGCAGTGGTGTTTAGGTATGCTCTGAGTATTCAACTGGTCATTCGGAATAACAAAGGTAGCTGGAGTCAAACGACCCAGAGTACAAGCACCTTTTACCCCTACTGGCAACCATTTATATGCATTGTCTCCACATACCCAGAACATGTCACTAGGTAGGTCCCATAGGGCTGAATGTTGTAATACCAGTCTATGAACTAAATCTATGAAAGCAGATACATTCTGAAGCATACACCAATTTGGAAGTTGTCCTAAAGGGCTACAATACCCTACATCGGGATTTCTACAGGTGGGAGTTCCTTTCTCATATCCAGATGACTCGTTGCAAGGTATATTACCTGAAATATTAAAACAAGTTTCATTATTGCCCTGGGGAAATAAATTGGAATACTCCCAGGACGTGTTATGCAACCTTCTTTCTAGCAGTATTGGTTTGAAGGCATCAGTAGAGTGGGAAGTTACATTAAAACTAACTTGTAGGCCATACATTGGAATTTGCCCCAGGTAGGTTAACCGAGTTCTATTCCTGGGTACCCAAGCCCCCCCTTTATATGCCAGATATTGAAGGTATGTGTTACTTCCTGAAAGATTACCCTGCCACCAAGGGTATCCTACCCATCCCACAATAGGTATTCCAACAGTTGTGTTCCATAACTTCACATTATTTGTGGCATTATTAGCGAGTGTATCAGAACAACTGGTCCAGGCAAATAATTCCTCGGGTGGCACAGGAATAACAAGGAACGGAATACTAGTGGCCGATATTGGTGAATGTGTGCAGATCCAGCAATCTGCTGGAGACTGAGTGTCTTTTGACCAATCATTTAGTATTTTTTCATGATGTTGTATAAACTTATTATTCAAGGACATTGGAGAATTTAGATTGTCCCACGCAGCTACCATTATTACAGATAATGCAACAAAACCAAACCAAAACATTATGCACTCTTATGCTTTGTTAATTCCTGTGGCTAGTTTGCAATGCGATGCGTGGATCCAGGTTGGTCGTCCTTCCAACTTAACAGAAGTAGGCGTTGTCAGGAGTACTTGGTAAGGTCCTTGATATCGGGGTTCAAGGGTCTTTCTGGAGTGTTTCTTGACATATACGTAATCACCAGGTTGTAGACAGTGAGTTCCTTCCACACTATCTGGATCTGGAATGGAAGAGAAAACTAGAGAATGCATTTGAGTTAAATGCTTTTGCAACTGGATTACATAACTTGTCAAATTATCCACATTGAGTGTTAAGACCTGTGGGTAGTACAACCCTGTGTTCGGTGGTCTTCCAAACAGTATCTCGAAGGGTGACAGTTTAGTTTTCCCCGTGGGTGTGTACCTTACTGAGAATAATGCTAATGGGAGACACTCTGGCCATGGTTTATGGGTTTGTTCCATGGTTTTCTGTATTTTCAATTTTAGTGTCCCGTTCATTCTCTCTACCTTCCCTGAACTCTGTGGGTGGTAGGGTGTATGAAATGCTTGTTCTACACCTATCATTTGCATTACATTTTGCATTACCTCAGCAGTAAAGTGTGTACCTCTGTCTGATTCAATTGTTTCAGGGACACCGAATCGTGGTACTAGTTCCATCACCAGTTTCTTTGCAGTAGCTCGAGCTGTAGCCGTTTTCACCGGGTAGGCCTCTGGCCATCCAGAGAAGAGATCTACACATACTAGGATATTTGCATACACTCCTACCTTGGTAGCTGTATGTCGTCAATCTGCCGTCTCTGAAACGGGTAGAGAGGCCTAGGTGTCGCTTTCTTAGGGACTTTTACTGTTTTACCTGGGTTGTGCTGTGCACAGATGAGGCATGATTGTACAAGTTTCGCGGCTGCGCAACTGAAGCCAGGAGCGATCCAGAAGGCATCTACCATGGCACACATGTGACTTTTTGAGGTGTGATTGGGGCCATGTGCTGCTTGCGCCATGATTGGGAACAGGGACTTTGGTGGGCACATTTTATCCTTGTTCTCCCATACTCCATTTGAGTTCAGCTCAGCTCCCAGTCTCCCCCGGTGTACCTTCTCTGTTTGGGCAGCCTTTTGCTGGAGGGATTTCAGGACATCTAGACCCAATGTGGCTGGAATACGCTGACTCCCCGCCACCGTCCACTGCTCTCTCTAGGCCGCCTTGTGCTCTTTTAGCAGCCTCGTTCGCCCTTCTATTGCCCTCTACCTCCACGGAGTCACCTTTGTGTGTGCTTTTACCTTGACAATGCCAACCTGGACTGGTAACATCAATGCCTCCATCAATTGTTTCACCAGCTCTGCATTTTTAATGGGCTTCGAATCTGTGAAAATATTAGCGACTTTACCTGCAGCGGCTCTACACGCCTCAGTGAGTGCCTTCAACTCTGCCTCCTGCGCCGACATGTGAGGAGAGAGTGGTTCCGCTCGGATTACCTCATGTGAGGATACTACTGCATATCCAGTGTAGAATCGTCCATCCTGGTGGTATCTGGGGCCATCTACAAAAAAGAAACTCAAAGTCTGCATTAGGAACAGGTTTTTCATGAATGTGTGCAAACCCAACTGTCTCCTGACTCATCAGTTCTATGCAGACATGTTCATGCGTCATGTCAAAGTATCCTTCCTCACTTGCCAATACGGTCACCAATTCCCCCTTTTCTGAATCCACAGGCAGGAGGGTGGCTGGATTCAGAACGTTACATCTTTTGAGGAGTGACATACTCAGGAATTAGTAGAGCACACTCAAGTCGGAGCTGTCTGGCCATAGACAGATGTTTTGGTTGAACTTGTAGGAGTATGGCATGGATGTCATGTGGGGAATAGATTGTCAAAAGAAACGTCAGTGTCATCTCACATGCCTTCCCTATTACGTCTCCACTTTTTTCCTTGTGCTCCAGCATACATGACAGGTCGTTTTATTATCCTTGTTTGCTCAATTTCTTTAGCTACCTTAAGGAGGTCTTTCGGATCTACATGTCTCCATTCAGGTCTGGCTGTCTGTACTGCGTCTCGTAAGTCTTTGTTCATACCGTCAATGAATGCATCCACCAGTATTCTAACATCAAGTGGATTTATGCAAATGTACCCCATGTCTGCCCATTTCAGCTGTAACCGTCCAAGGTATATCTCTACTCTCTCTCCTCTTTGCTGTGTCACATTAGTCAGGAGTACAGACTGCTCTGATTGTTCCACTGCAGCCCATTGTCTTAGTGACTCACAGTACGTCTCCCCAGATCGTGCAGATTTATCATCCATGCCCCAAGCCTGATTCTTTGTCACATCTGTGTGTCTTAATTATATGATCTAGTGCGTCACCTGCCTTTAAACTCACCAACCTCTCTAAGTCTGCCCAGGTACACTTATATGTTTGCTGTACTTCCTTTATGTGTCTGTAAAACGGGAATGGTTGGTCTTCAGGGGCAGGCAGCTGCTTCAGCAAAGCTAGCTGGTCAGAGGGGCTCCAGGGATAATACACCTGTATCTTTCTTATTCTAGTCACACTTCTAGGTCCTGATGGGGTTGGCCGTCTGATGTCTACTGTCAGCTTACTCCTCAAGGGCCAATGTCCCCACTACCCACTATCCACACTATTATGTCAGCTTCTTATGATCTTGTCTGGATAGGATTTAGTGCAATTCTCTTAGGTCAGTAGCACAGGTCACACAAGTAGCTATTCAGTCTGGATTTGTCTGAGTCTGACCACAGTGTTTACAAGTCCATCTGTTTTGTCTGGGTCTCTGGTTACACTTTGTCAATCAAACATTCATAATACACCTTCCATACTGCTGCACATTCTCAAGCATCATTTATTCACTTGCTATTTTCTTCCCTTGTCTGTGCCTTTTTGTACATCCAAACATTCACACTCTGGTATTTTTGCCTTTTTCAATATTTGTCCCACTTGTTTTACTGCTTCCTTCCTCCTCTGTCTCTTGTAATTTGACACAATTTGCTATACAAATCAATCACACAACTAGAAGCAGGTTCAAACACATTAATGACCAAGCAATCACTTACAATTCCCTTCTAAATTAGGCACCATATCTTACTTTTAACTTCCAATCTTCAATTAAGTACTGTTGCTTTAAAATGCACAAATCTTTCAGCGTGTACCTTACGGATAGAATTACAGAGAATTTTGAGCACAGCTCACACTCAGCAGAGATAAGAGCGAAGGGAGAAGAAACTACGCAGCGCCATCCTTCACCCCTCCCATCAGAATGCAGCGTCGTCCTTCACAGAATTCTGTAGTTCTTTAGACTTATCAAAATCAATTTCTACAAAGAAACTCAAAATCACGGGATTTCACTGTAAGAGCAGATAACTGTATAATGAGATTAACCATGCCTTTACCCTTTTTCTGGCCAAATGCATTCAGGAAACTTTACAATGCAATGCCACATATAACACGAACTATATCATTACTCAATTCATTCAGTCTCAGATGTAGATTTGAAATATCTATAACGCATCTGTCCGGGATACGGCAATGCTCGGGTGTCCTGTAATCATATATAGGGCCTGCAGTGTGTAACACTATATCACAGGGCAAATTCCCTCCCTGGGTGGACATAGCGTCTCCTGGATGCAAGGGGCCACAACTGGCAAGGTAGGCCTGACACTCTTGGGTTATGGCTGGGCCTCCCTTTTTAGCTATCTGTTGGGCCAAACCACCTCTATGCGACAGGGTAGAGTTAGCTGGGTTCACTATGGCTCCTACCTGGTGGGTAACTATGTCCCCATACCCCACTGAGAAAAGAACCTGGGAGCCCTGAGGTGTGATGTAATAGCGTGAATGACAGGGGAACCAGATTTCAGGGTCATGGGGCAACCTAGAGGATTTGTTGAGAGGGGTAGGTAGTGGGCTCCTTCCGGGCCGGGGAGATTCGAACGGACCTAATAGCAGTGGCGGGGCAGGGGGAATTGTAGCAACCTGATTGTCAGAATCTTCTGATCCCTCATCATCTCCGATAGCTTGGCGCCTCATACGCATTACGGACCGGAAAGCCGTACTGCCGGTCAGGGCATCAAGAGTGAAGGGACCTTGACCAGGTGTATTTACAAATATCACAGTGGGTTGCACCGGGAGACTAGGCCCAGAGGCCGGAACAGAAACAGGAACATTAGAGGTGGGAACAGCATCGGTCGGTGCCGGAGGTTTCTCAGGAAGTGGTGGTCCCTGATAGTACTCGCCGGAAAGTGTTACCAGCGGACATAGTGGCTGGGGAGGAATTCCGGGTGCACCAAGATGGCTGCCGGTGGAGGCGTGGCATGCCCCACTTCCGTCCATGGTCTGGGCGGAACCCCAAGGACGGCCCGCCCCACACACACGGCAGGTTTCCGCCCAGGTTGGATTCTGCACGCCACAAACAGGACACACCCACGTTTCTGGAGAGCTCGTCTTGTCGCCATTATAGGGCGGTGGTTGGGACTGCATTTTCATCATCAGTGGCACGGCGGCCATTTTACAATCTATAAGATCACAGTTCAAAGGCATTTTATAACCAAACACAGGTTCCGCATTGTCTGATCCTCCTTCCCCATCAATCTCTTTCCATCCTTCATTCTTCAAGCCTCGCGCAACTCGCAGATGAGCTTGTGCTTGTTCTAACAATCCTTTATCTTTCAACATGCCTCGTTTGTTCTCTATGAGATTATGCCACATAGCCGGCTGTAATCTCCCTGACGAGGGCAATCCTACATGCTTATACAATCTCTCAACATTCTTGACTGCCTTCTTGCCTTTCCGTGACGCTACTATTGCCTTGACCTCCACAGCATCCTCATCTAACTTGTGGGGCACAGACTTCTTCTGCTTTAAGATACGCAGCATGACTCTTACAGAATACTATGGTTCTCTGCAGAAAAACCACTGGTAGCGATATCAACACTGATGTTCCACAGTACGGAGCCTCACGTTCGACGTACTAGGAAAAGAGCCTCGCGCTCAATATTTCCTTTCCCTAACCTTGAACAGCAGTGATTAACAGATTATCCTGCCACGATATTCCAACAGTCGGGAGGTGGTCTCCTAGTGAGAGCCCTCCACAGAAATACAGGTGGTCCCTTCTCGGGACGTCTTAATTACCTAGCTGGTACAATATCACAGAGGCTGCGTCTCCTATCCCTTCCTCTAGGTTGCCCCACAATCTGCAACTAGCTCAATTTATCACTCCACTTCACTACTAGACAATAGTCACGGGTAGGGTGGTTGAATGGAGTACAATGACCGGTGGAGGAGGTGTGGTGTACACGAGGACGCGCAGAATGCGACGTCTCTCAGTTGCTGGTTCAGAGCGTGGCACAGGATCGCACTCAGTCTCACCACTCGACCGGTCACCCCTCAGACCCAAGGAGACCACAGACAAACCAATAACGGCTGAGACACTAGCAAGTGTGACACATACAGTGTATATGATCTCACTTACCGTGTTTTGGAGGGTGATCAGTCCTCGAGGTCAGCCACTACAGGTATCATCCACAGACATCCAGGCATGGGTGCAGAGGAGCCTCGGATCACTGTCCACGCCCCCCGTTGGGCTCCAAATTGTCGGGGTCGTAAACGACAATGAATCCTCATTCACCAGTCATTCCAAATCATTGTGCGAGCGCAAAACATCTGGTACCGATTAAGAATGACTCAGACACGCAGCTGATTCAGTCTTAGCTAATGTCCTGCATCCACACCTGTCAGGAGCAGTACAACAACTGGCTTTATTTACAAATACACAATACTATATTGAGTGTTAGGGGAAGGCGTGCATTAGGCGGGGTTTATGCAGTATACATCTAGTGTCCAGTCTCTCTCTGATTCGTCAAAACGTCTCCCGATGGTTACTTCTTCTTCACATTCCTGAGTTATCTTTTTTAGGAGAAATGAAACTTAACTTAACTCTTTAGACACTGAATTTAAGTGAAAGTGAACACTGGCAGCCATCTTTAATACAGTTACATTTGCATTAGCAAGCAATTAGGAAAAACTTATTGTTTCACAGTATAAAAATATAAAAGTTATATAAGAAAATATATTTTCACCTTGACACTTACAGTTCCATACAAAACTATCTTTCTTATGGAAGAATCAGGCTTTCTCAATATCTCTTTCCTGTGCCAGCAGCCCCAGGTCACTGAGGTCTGCTGTAGCACTTCCTTCATCCATCCCTCTCTGGGGATCTCCTCTCACAGTCTCCTGTGACAGACTGACTAAATCCTAAACTCTTCCCAATCTTTTGGTGCAGACTAAGCTCCACCCACCTCCCAGCACTCTTTGTGTTCCAAGCAGGGAGCCACCAAAGGGTGCTTTGCTACACTACTATGTTGTGTGGGATGCAGGTGTTGGAGCGTGGTCAGGTGTCCCCACCTTACCTGGATGGTGGGGTACCACACCTCAGGAGGAGGTGCAGTACCTCTATGGCGACTGAACCCTCAGGGGCGCCACACCTCCCTCCTCAACCTATCCAGATTAAAGCATTCTAGGGGTAATAAAGAAAATATTTCAATATAATCCCCTTTCCATATCTTCTCCCTAGCCTTTGCTTCAAATGAGCCCCCAAAGGTCCCTGAAAGCACACTTAGAGCTCTCCTCTCGCTGAATCATCCAGGCGCACCGTATCTTCCTTTTCTTTTTTGCCACCCCCCACCTGACTTGACAACGCTATATCAGCCGATGGTGTATTACCCATGGGCAACTCAGTGGCTTCCTCCACAGAAGCCAGCACCCTGAGGGATAACGCTACTGGCTCCTTCAACCCCACCTTATAAAGCCCCTAACGTCTCCCTAAAATTACCCCTCTAGGCGGCGGATGGTGACAGCTCTCCCTGCAAACCTCTGGACCCCCGCAGCATAGCTATGTCTCTGAGCCCATGCATGTTTAACCCCAAACCCCTGCTAACTCCCCCTGAAAACACATCCTGATTCTGATTCCCCTGTGAAGCTAACACAGGGATAAAATAAATTAGTTGTTCACTCTCACCTAGCTGCCCAGGCGCTGTGAACCCGGCAGTCGAAGATCCTGCATCCTGTTGCTGGTGTCCTTGATTTGAACCGCTTCTGCTTCGCTCCTCCATTGCATCATTAGCTCCCAGGTCTCCCTGCCCCACAGACAGCCGACTGAAGCCACGAACTGTGCCAGCCATCCGTGCAGGGACACCAAGCACTGTCGCTGACGCTGTTCCATGTCTCGGGCCAGCATCCTGCTGCCCACGCTGAGAGGCAGCGTGTGAGCCTCATTGTAGGCTGTCTGTGCCACAATCAGAGTTGCCAGACGGCCCCACTGGACTGCAGACATCACCTCCAGCCAGGCCCGGATTGGCAATATAACCAACCGGGCATTTTCCCGCTGGGCCGCTGTCATGTGGGCCGCGGGCGGCAGCGCCCGAACATCTGGCCGCTTGCCAGCTGCTGCGGCCACTGTTGCTCCTGCCGCCGGCCCTCTGCGGGCATGGCGGTAATAGATTCAAGTTCCTCCTGCACTGCAGGGAGATAAGCCGCCACGCCCCCCCACGCACCCCATCCTCGCCGTAGCATGAGACCCCCTCCCCCCGCAGCCACTCACAGCGTCGCACTCGCTTGCCTGCTCGCTCTGTTCGCAGGACCTGTGATGAGGTCACAGGAGGGGAGGAGTCAGGGGGTCACATGATCAGGAGCCTTTGTCCAGACCCCCGATCATATCACCCCTGACTCCGCCCCTCCTGTGACCTCATCACAGGTCCTGTGCGCTCAGCCTTGCCTCTACCGTCTGCAAGACTCTGCTTTGCTGTTGTCATGGTGCTGGTTGAGGTAAGTATGTGTGGGGTCAGGATTTACAGTGTGGATGTAGCAGAGCTGTGTGTGTATGAGATGTACGGAGCAGAGCCGTGTGTACGAGGTGTACGGAGAGGAGCCGTGTGTGTACGAGGTGTACGGAGCGGAGCAGTGTGTACGAGGTGTACGGAGAGGAGCCGCGCGAGTACAAGGTGTACGGAGAGGAGCCGCGCGTGTACGAGGTGTACGGAGAGGAGCCGCGCGTGTACGAGGTGTACGGAGCGGAGCCGCGCATGTACGAGGTGTACAGAGCGGAGCCGTGTGTACGAGGTGTACGGAGAGGAGCCATGTGTGTCTGAGGTGTACGGAGAGGAGCCGTGTGTGTACGAGGTGTACGGAGAGGAGCCGTGTGTATATGAGGTGTATGGAGAGGAGCCGTGTGTACGAGGTGTACGGAGAGGAGCCGTGTGTGTACGAGGTGTACGGAGCGGAGCAGTGTGTATGAGGTGTACGGAGAGGAGCCGCGCGAGTACAAGGTGTACGGAGAGGAGCCGCGCGTGTACGAGGTGTACGGAGAGGAGCCGCGCTTGTACGAGGTGTACAGAGCGGAGCCGCGCATGTACGAGGTGTACAGAGCGGAGCCGTGTGTACAAGGTGTACGGAGAGGAGCCATGTGTGTATGAGGTGTACGGAGCGGAGCCGTGTGTACGAGGTGTACGGAGAGGAGCCGCGCGTGTATGAGGTGTACGGAGAGGAGCCGCACGTGTACGAGGTGTACGGAGAGGAGCCGCGCGTGTACGAGGTGTACGGAGAGGAGCCGCGCGTGTACGAGGTGTACGGAGAGGAGCCGCGCGTGTACGAGGTGTACGGAGCGGAGCCGCGCGTGTACGAGGTGTACGGAGCGGAGCCGCGCGTGTACGAGGTGTACGGAGCGGAGCCGCGCGTGTACGAGGTGTACGGAGCGGAGCCGCGCGTGTACGAGGTGTACGGAGCGGAGCCGTGTGTACGAGGTGTACGGAGCGGAGCCGTGTGTACGAGGTGTACGGAGAGGAGCCGTGTGTACGAGGTGTACGGAGCGGAGCCGTGTGTACGAGGTGTACGGAGCGGAGCCGTGTGTACGAGGTGTACGGAGCGGAGCCGTGTGTACGAGGTGTACGGAGCGGAGCCGTGTGTACGAGGTGTACGGAGCGGAGCCGTGTGTGTACGAGGTGTACGGAGCGGAGCCGTGTGTACGAGGTGTACGGAGCGGAGCCGTGTGTACGAGGTGTACGGAGCGGAGCCGTGTGTACGAGGTGTACGGAGCGGAGCCGTGTGTGTACGAGGTGTACGGAGAGGAGCCGCGTGTGTACGAGGTGTACGGAGAGGAGCCGCGCGTGTACGAGGTGTACGGAGAGGAGCCGTGTGTACGAGGTGGACAGAGCGGAGCCGCGCGTGTACGAGGTGTACGGAGAGGAGCCACGCGTGTACAAGGTGGACGGAGTGGAACCGTGTGTGTATGGAATGGAGCCATATGTGTACGGGATGTACGGAGCGAAGCCAAGTGTGTACAAAGCATACAAAGCGGGCTTTTCCCACGGACACAGGAGTACACGGCGGAGCCCCGAGGAGCATTTTAAAACACACACATGACGTTCCACCTGAAGTGATGTGCTGGAAGCTGACCGGAAATGAGATAATTTCTTGAGGCGATTGTGACGGAACCAGGAATGCTTCAGATCCATCACCGTGTCCTCCTCCGACAGCGCACACAGCAGGATCGCCTTGGAATCGTGGATGCCGGCCATGTGAGCGGATCATGATAGGTCCTGCATCGGAGGCTCAGGTGGGCACTACAATGGGAGCCGGGCTGCTATAGTATCTTTGTAGAATCTTTCTTTATTTCTTTCTCTCTTTTTCTTTCTCTGTTCTTTCATTCTCTCTCTGTTCTTTCTTTCTCTCTCTAATCTTTCTTTTTTCTCTCTCTGTTCTTTCTTCCCCTCTTTCTTTTTCTTTCCTCTCTTTCTCTCTGTTCTTTCTTTCTTTTCTTTACTTCTTTCTTTCTCTCTCTGTTCTTTCTCTGTCTCTCTCTGTTCTTTCTCTGTCTCTCTCTGTTCTTTCTTTCTTTCCCCTCTTTCTTTCTCTCTCTGTTCTTTCTCTGTCTCTCACTGTTCTTTCTTTGTCTCTCACTGTTCTTTCTTTCCCCTTTCTTTCACGCTCTCTCTGTTTTCTTTTTTCTCTCTCTCTCTGTTTTCTCTCTTCCTTAGTGCCAGTCAGTGTGCCCATAATGCCAGCCACTGTGCCCTCAGTACCAGTCAGTGTGATCAGCAGTGCTAAATGGGTGCCATTAGGTGTGGACATGGGTGTGACTAGTTGTGAAATGGGTGTGGTTGGGCGTGGCCAAAATTTGCAGCGGCGCGCGCGCAGTCTTTTTCCGTCTTTCCCGTCTTCAAAAGTTGGGAGGTATGATAGGGGCGGCTATGACCAGGGGGTCTGGTTGCCCAATAGAGAGCAGTTCTGCCAGGAATTCTGTAATCATGCATACAAAAGGGGACAGAGATATGGGAGGAGTACTGTACCTAAAAGCAATAAATAGGACTGATCTGAAATACTGGGCACAGCTGTGACTACATGTTATATAGTCGTGTTAATCTCCTCTCACTTCTTGTAAACTACAACTGTACAAAGATATTATATAGTCACCATGTGACTAGTGGGCCTGTGTAACTTCAAATGCCAGGGCTGAATTTTAGTCCCAGTCCGGCCCTGCCTCCAGCCCTGCGGTGAGTGATCCTGCTGCGCCGTGCTCTGCCCCAGGCAGAGCACTCCCAACTGGGCCAGCCCATTGCCGCCCGCAGTAATCCCGACGCTGAGGGGCCTGGTCATAGGGCCCCCACCTCCTGGCCTCTCCCGTCCCTCTGTGCCAAGCAGAACCATAAGCCACCCCTGTACCTGCTGCTCCTGCTCCCGACACCCTGCGTGATGACTCAGACGAGGGGGAGGCCGACACCTCCCCCTGATGTAGGCCCCGCCGTGCAGTCGGATTCCTTCCAGCTCTGCCACGCGTCAGTGCCATCCTGCTGCCTGCGCCTCCAGCCGGAGGGTCCCTGGAGGGGCTCCTATTGCGGCGCCGGGCCCAGGTGATGACCTCAGGGCTTAAGCGTGCCGGAGGCCTGGACCTCCGAAGCCGGAACCGTCAGTGGAATCTGCGCAGCATTTGTTGCCACCCCTGGAGCAGGCTGCTCACCAACTGTTGCAGCCATTGTGTGCCCTGCGAGCCCACCGCATCCCACAGTGTCTGCAGCAATGCCTCCACGTCCATGATGACAGTTAACCTGGAGCTTCTTAGTGTCGCAGGGATCCACGTGGAATGGCTGCCCCTGCAATATGGCTGATCCCCTATGTAATGCCCCTGAGCACCACCTCTGACCCCTCCTACTCCCATGAGCTAACACCCTTATATCACAATTGCCCTCCTGTTAACCCCGAACTCCTCATAAACCCATAATGCACCCTATATTCTCACGATAACCCCGTCATGGTGGGTGGTCTCCCTTGAAGACCAGGGGCCTCGTACGGCCTCTCTTGACTTCTGAGGTTAGTGATTGACAACAGCAGTCACATGCATTGTACTTATGACATAGATAGTGCAACACAGGACCTGGGTAAGATGAATATAGTTGTGTTTGTTATTTCCTACATTTGCTAGCTAATGGGTAAGTAATCATCCTGGACAACACCTTTTAAATGAGTGGTGAGGGGCATACCACAGTAAACCAAAGGTAGCTGAATCTTTCATTGCACAATGCTATTTTTCCTTCGTGAGGTTTGAGTGCCAGTGCTGCGTTTTAGATATTTCTGATCATGCAGGTAGCAGTGTTAAAAACCCAGTGTCTTTTCTGATTTCTGATTATACAGAAGATGCACCAGATTATGTTGGTTTTGAAGTTAAGAGAAGAGGAAAAAAAATAGGTGAAAATGTGACTTCATATTGCCAATATCAGGTTACTTTTTCACTACACTGTAACTGTGCATTGACGAGTCTAAGGGGCAAAGTTCGTTGATAAGCAAAGTTATGGAATATTCTTACACACCTATCAAGTCTCAAAGGCTTTTTATAGAGAATCTTGAAAACTGTTTTACAATATGTAACTACATTATAGAATGGATTAGTTCTTTGTGCTGCACATTCACCCACTTTGACAAATTAAACAGTGTGAACTTTGCTGGTTGAAGGACTATAAGTGCCATATATTCCAAGCGAGGGCTGCTGAGCGGAGAGAGGGCTGCAGGTAAGTACTTAGTTAAACTCAATATCATAGTTTAATGCAAGAACATAATTTTTTTTTTTCTGCTCTTATCTGCATTGTTTATCCCCATTTGTATGTGCTCCATGAGATGTATGCATACCTTGAACAGCCATTTGAAGGTGAATATATCTGCACTCGATGTCAGCTAGTTATATTTTTGGAAGCCCACTTAATGGATCTAAATGTGCAGCTGGCAACACTCAGGAGCATTGGAGTTTAGAGCTCACTGAGCTTGCACTGGCATGGGCCAGTGATATCAAGAAGGGGGAAAGTGGGGAAGATCAAGACACAGAAGTACGTAGCTGGGTAAATGTTACAAGAAGGGGTAGAGGGATGAGTGCCAGGGAGCCAAGTCTTGATCTGGCACAACCTGGTAAATATGCCTGTTTGGCTGATATGAGGAATGCAAGCCCAGGACTGGGATCGCAGGACTTTGCTTCTAGCAAACCAGGAAAAAAACTGCTGTAGGAAGGATGGAAATAAGTGTGCCTCCAAGGCCAGACATACGTTGGTGGTAGGGGACTCTCTAATTAGAAGGACAAACAGGGTCATCTGCTATCGAGAACGTGAATGCCGAACAGTGTGTTATCTGCCGGGTGCTTGAGTTCGGCATATTGAGGATCATATAGACAGATTGCTGGGGGGGGCTGAGAAAAAGCCTAGTGGTCATGGTACACATCGATACCAATGACAAAGTTAGAGGGAGGTGGAAGGTACTTAAAAATGAATACAGGAAACTAGGGGAGAAGCTGAAGGTCAGGACCTCCAAGGTGGTGTTTTCAGAAATACTGCCAGTTCCACAAGCATCACTAGAAAGACAGCGTGAGCGTAAGGAGATACATAAGTGGCTTAGAAATTGGTGCAGGAAGGAAGGGTTTGAGTTCATGGAGAACTTGGCCGACTTTTCTGTTGGCTACAGTATGGATGGGTTGCACCTCAAAGGGAAGGGTGCAGCTGTGCTGGGGGAAAAATGGTCAGATGGATGGAGGAGCTTTTAAATTAGCATCTAGGGGAGGGAGGGTGGGAAGATGTGCTAAAAAGGAAATAGATAGAGTAGGTAGAGCTAGACAGTTGGGGTTGTGGTGCCCTGCGTCTTTACCGCCACAAAAGGGTAAAATATGTAGTTTTGTATGTGTTTTTGAGCAATGGGAGTTATGCTTTCTCTGCTTGAGACCACAACACACACAAACAATTTGCCTCACTCCCTCACTTGTCTGAAGCTTAGAGCTTTGCAGACATGCCCTAACTGGGAGGGGGAGGGGCCAAGTTGTTCCCAGTGTGAACAAGAAGGAGGAAGAACGTCTTGGAGGCCATGTTAAGACATGTGCTCGATCCAGGAGTGAGAGCTAAGAAACATCAGGGACCAGCTCCGACCATCCATGCTTTCAGAGCAGGGTGGTAAGCTGAGAGACTGTGTGAATTTATACAACCAACAGCATCGTGTTTTCCCTGAGAAAGACTGCAACAACCTAGGATCAGTGAAGGATAGTGCAATTGGGAACTTGAGCTGCTCACACACAGGATCCATGCTGCAAGTTGCCAAAGGAGAAATACACAGTGAGTAGAGGCTATATCCAAAGTTTTAGACTCTGGGAAGCCTTGGTCCCAGAAGGGATTAGAATAGCAGGAAGTTACACTGAGTCACAGCAGGGAAGGCTAACTCCCATTCTCCAGAGCAGACTGTAACCTGGTGAGAGTTGTAATATCTCCTGATATGAGCTCATTTTCTGCTCCACCAGTTGAGAGTTCCCCTTCCGTTCTCCCTCTGGTGGTGACAGGAGGTAGTGAGGTTGGCTTGAGTGGTAGTGATCAGCCACCTGGTGAGGAAGATAATGATTGGATCTCTGGAGTATCAGACTGGATATAAGACAGCCAACGCACTATCCAGGTGCTGGTGATTCAGTTTGCTTCTCAGGTCTAGGACTCAGCTAGGACTCAGCTCTGTTCCAGTCTTCTCAAAGATAAGTTTGTTTTTTGCTAATGTTCACACTTGCTCTTGTTGGTCTTTTCAGTGTTTTGTGTGGTCAGCCAGCCCAGCTGGGCTGTGCTGAATTTCCACTCTTATTTGCCAAATTACCTTTTTTTTCGTCCCTTATTAGATTGGCCTCTTTTTGCTCTGTCTCAGAATATTTCAGAGTGCTGATATAGTGGGAGAAGTCTAGTGACTTCAGGGTTAATTTTGCTATCAGTTGTGTTGGAAATTTTGTAGGGTTTTTTGGCAGACTGCAGACAGTGTCTTTACTTTCCTGTCCTTTCTAGTTAGTCGGGCCCCATCGTTTGCTCAGCCTATTTTCCTGCCTTTGCTTGTGTTTTCATCTTTTTTCACCGTCAATACATGTGGGGGGCTGTCTCTCTTTTGGGGTCTGCTCTGGGGCAGTTAGTTTTCCTCTTTTCCTGCTTTAGGCTTATCTAGTTCTCCGGTTGTGACGAGGCATCTATGACCACCGTAGGAACGCTCCACGACTGCTGCTAGTTGCGTGTTAAGATCACGGTTCTGCAGTCTACATAGTTACCAACCTCTTTGGTTTTCTGAGACTTAGCTTGTATTGTCTTTTATTTCCTCCTCGGCTACCCGATCATAACAATCTCCTCTGAACTGCACCTGAACTACAGTAAATGATAAAGTGACTTTCCTTGTCTCCTGCCTTATTACTCCGTGCCTTCTACTTGCATCACAATCTCTGGGGGTCTGCCCTGGTTGGAGAGGGTTTAACATCTGCACTGCCATCACTATCTATTCCCTCAGTGATCATCTGCAGTGCCGGCTATACTACAGTCGAACACTCCAACTGGCGTCACGAATCACTACATAAACTTTATCCCCATCTAATTCTACCCCCTTTTACATGACCGCCTGAGGCCACGGACCGGGTCACTGCCACTGTGACATTTCCCATTAAAGTTAACGGGCCCGGCGCCAAGTATCCCACGGCCTCTGGGGCGCGTCAGGGTCATTGATGATTTAGGGGAGATGGGACATGCAAACAACATCGGAAGTTGAGAAGAAGTAATACATTTGCTAATAGTATTAAATGTCTACTGGCAAATGCCAGAAGTCTTGCAAAAAGAATGAATGAACTGAAGACTCTTATGTCAGCCTCAGAATACGATGCGGTGCATATTACGTATACCTGGCTGGACGAAAGCCATGACTCGATGACAAACATAGAGGGTAACACTACATTTAGCAAGGACAGGAAAGGCAAAAAAGGAGGAGGGGTGTGTTTTTATTAAATCTATCTTCAGACCAGTGCTCAGTGACGACATTGGGGGAGCTGTGACAATGTAGTCAGTATGGGTAAATGTACATGGGGACGGCAATAATGATAAGCTGCTAATTGAAGTTTGCTACAAGCCTCCTAATATAGCTGAACAGGTAGAGGAGGAAATTCTGCAGCAAATTAAAAAGGCAATAAATAATAACAGGGTTCTTATTATTGGGGATTTTAACTACCCCTTTATGGTAAGAAGGTGGAGCCAGGCAGCTACCGTCAAGTAAGGCTAGTTTCACATTTGCGTCATTTTGCGCAACGTGCGCACATAAAATGCATGCCAAAAATGCTTGTAAGCGCTGCGATTTTTTAATGCATCAGCATGCGCATGATGACAAAAAACGCAGCATTTGTATGCGTTTTTGCATGCGTTTGCGTTTTTTTATGCGCATTAGTTGTCTAGGTGTCTCATTTCACAGATGGAAAATCCTTGCAAAATTCTTGGAACAGACTCCACCAATGGGACATCAGTGAGCGTGTGTCATGGGAATTCTTTATATATACCCTGTTTACAGCTGAATTCTTCAGATTTGCTTTGTGAACATGGATCTGCGCTGGAAAAGTTTTCACTTCAACTTGAATCTGGACATTGCGCTGGCTCAAGCTTTTGCATTTGCTTGCCAGCAACAAAGGGAGAGAGAGACAGCGAAGACTGCAGCGGCAGTGTTTGTGGATACATCCGATTATTGAACTCCGGGAGAGCTGTGGAGCGTACCACACCCTCTACAGCGAGCTCCAGGCAAACCCGGAGAAATTTAGTGACTATACCCTGATGTCCCAAGAAAGCTTCAAGGGTTTGCTTGCTCGTGTTCAAGAATCCATCCGGAGACAGGACACACAGCTCCGTCATGCGATTCCTCCTGGTCACATTACCGTACGTAATATTTACATACCAATGCCTGCATAATTTTCTTTGTTCTGCCATGTACTATTCTCAAGCCTGCAGAATTATTGTTCGGCCATGTAGTAAACAAAAGCCTGCAGAATTATTGTTCTGCCATGTAGTAAGCAAAAGCCTGCAGAATTATTGTTATGCCATGTACTAATTTTTTATTTTATTGTGTTAAAAAACCATATACATAAATATTAATTTTTGTTCTTTCTTGGTTTCGCAAATTCCTGGCGACTGGAGAGACCCTCTCTTCACTCCACTTCCAGTACCGGATTGGAATATCCATCTTGTCAGGAATAGTTACGGACACCTGCCGGGCTTTGTGGGACGTTCTCTGCCCAGAATTTATGCCCCTGCCCACCGCGGAAAAGTGGATAGATATTGAAGACAAATTCTGGACAGTCTGCATTTTCCCCAACTGTTTGGGAACGGGATAATCAAACCCAAAAGAACAGGCTCTGAGTACTATAACTATAAAAAGTACTTTTCTACAGTACTCATGGCCATTGTGGATGCAGACTGTGTGTTTGTTGCAGTGGACATTAGATCATTTGGCCGTGGGAATGACTCCCAGGCTTTTAAGAACTCGGACATGGGCCGGAGGTGGTATGGCAACCATTTCAATTTCCCCATGCCACGGCCTCTTCCCCACACCGAAGGTCCACCACAGCCATATGTAATGGTTGGGGATGAGGCCTTTCAAATGCGCCAAAACCTGCTGAAACCCTACTCCAGCTGGGACTTGGACCGCAACAAAAAAATCTTTAATTACAGACTGACCAGGGCACGAAGAACTGTAGAGTGTGCCTTTGGTGTTCTTGTCTCCAGATGGCGCATTCTCGGCACATCCATTAATCTGAAACTGGAAACAGTGGATGAGGTGGTGAAGGAGTGTGTGGTTCTTCATAATTTTGTGATGGCTAAAGAGCATCCTAACTTTGAACTCGATGATGCAGCTCCAAACCCATTGCCTGAATTCACTCAGCACCCTCTCCAGTCATCCGTTGAAGTTGGCCAAATGAGGGACCAATTTGCAGCCTACTTTATCTCAGATGTAGGACATGTGGAATGGCAAGATCAAATGGTATAAAAATGTTTTCTTGTGTGTATGTTAATAAAAAACCCTTTTTGATACCTGTACTGAGTACACTCTGTTTTTATACACTCCAATACAATAATCACCTGCCCAGGTGTACCAGTAAATTCATGATGCTGTGAACACAGCATCATGAATTTAGTAGGACTCCTGGCCAGGGGACTACATACACACAAATTGTATGACCTTTATCATCTCAACAGCTTGTGTTCAATGTGTTGCGACAGTGGAGATAATACATATTTGTATCACATGGCCTGATGTTACAAATAGTGATTTTGGGATGCAATAGCCTCCTTCACTCTTTATGACACCTGACCATGTGAGAATAAATATTAATATAGGAACTCCACTGTGGCTTCAGTATGAACACAGACTGGAGAGATGATAAAGTTTATACAACTTCTACAAAACCCTGGCCTGGTGTCATGGTGAAGTTATCACACCTGGGCAGGTGAATACACATGAGTTAAACTGCAGCATCGCTCCAGTCTGCGTGCAATAGATAACGCAGACTGAAGCAACACTGCAGGTTAATTCATATGTGTATTCACCTGCCCAGGTGTGATAAATAGTTATGATACGAGGCCAGAGTATTGTACATATGACGTGTATTTTCTCCATCATCTCCTCAATTTATACACCACACACTGAATAGAGGATGTGGCTAATTACAAGGTATATCTAGAATCCCCTGGCCTTGTGTCACAAAGAGTGAAATGATGATGGCAAAAACACACCATCCTCAATTAACTTTTTTATGATACTTTGCAAGGTAACAATAGATATGTCTTGCACTCAACACAATCCTCTATTCAGTCTGTGCAATATTAACAGACTGAAGAGACTGTTGTTGAAAATACAAGTCATATATTTTTGTTTTTGACTACACATATCTCCAGGAATGACACAAGAAACGTGTCATTAATGGAGCTATGTGGTGGCAAAAACACAAAGTGTACGGCGCAGTGTATGTATGGTGCAGTGTGTGTAGGTGGTGAAAGAAACAATTATCAAAAAGTATTATGAGAAACCTTGTTTTTTCATTTATAAAAAAAAATAAAATAAAAAATGGTTTTATTGGGAACAACATTTGGGGGATGATGATGGCACGCTGGGAATGTGGAGAGACAAAGAATGGCTGGAAGGCGAGGAAGGGGTACGAGGGGAAGGGGCGAAAAAAGTTTGGGGGGGAAGGGAGCTCAGGGATGGAACGAGAGGCAGGTTGAGACACAGTGGTAGATGAGGGGGGAGAGACGCTCAAAGTTCTCCTCTTTTTTTGTGTCTCTTTTCTGCTTGTGTGTCCTGCCTGGACCTCTTGGAGCTGCCTGACCGCCTTACACTTTCTGACCACCTGGAGCTAGGTGACCTTTGCTGCATGTGATGAAATATAGAATGTAGGTCCCCCTGTTGCTGCTGCTGATGATGCTAATGGGTGGTGGCGGTGCCAGTGCTGGTCCTTGCAGTAGGTGTTGTGGTGCCAGTGCTGGTCCAAACTGGAGGAGTGGTAGCAGCAGTGCTGGTCCAGGCAGGAGGAGTGGTTGTGGCAGTGCTGGTCCAGGCTGGAGGAGTGATGGCAGTGCTGGTCCAGGCTGGAGGAGTGATGGCAGTGCTGGTCCAGGCGGTAGGAGTGGTGGTGGCAGTGCTGGTCCAGGCGGTAGTAGTGGTGGCGGCAGTACTGGTCCAGGCTGGAGGAGTGGTGGTGGTGGTGGTGCTCCAAGCAGGCGTGGTGGTGGCGGTGGTGGTCCAGACAGGAGCAGCGCTTGCCATGGTGGTGGCGGTGGAGTGTCCAGCAGCACTCAGACTTGGGGTGGTGTAATGGTGTCCGGCTTGGCTTGGAATGCAGGTGGTCGTGCAGTGGTATGCAGCAGAGGTCGGTAGTGAGGTGAAGCGAGCTCCAGTGAAGGAACTCGGGCATGACATTCCTGTCCGAGGCTTTCTGCCGCTGGCGGCAAGTGCCCGCAAAACCAGTGGCAGAGACATGGGACAGGGGAAGACCTGACATACCAGCTTCCTGGTCTCCAGTTGTCTGTGTTGCTGACCTGCAAGATGCTTCCTGGCTGTCGGATGGCTGGGACGGGTCCGAGGTCGTTCGATGAAGGACCGCTCCAGGGACAGGTTGCAGGGTGCTGCTCCAGGTGCTGTGAAAAGAAAAGAAAAACATTAGTATCATGCATTTACAAGCGCCAACTGCTATGGAATAGAAAAGCACAGATTTAAAAACAATACAATACAACAAAATACTTATGCTCTGGTGGCAAGGTCTTAGGAACGCCAACTCCCGATGATATCGGTAATTTGTTCTGGTCCTTGCCACTGAACCACTGTGAACCTGGCCCTCATCACGAACATCCCTGTTGAAGCGGTCCTTCATCGAGCGCCAACGGATTCTGACTTTGTTCACTGTGGGAAAAATAAAGAAAAAAAATTATACAATGCACTGATGGCAAAATCTCTATCATCACACACACCTGTGTGAGCACAGCCAAGAGTCACTGCAGCATCACACAACAATACAATAGACAATGCACTCACTGTTGTCCATGATAACACAAATGTGTATCAGGTTAGAATATATCTAGCATGACACACACCTGTGTGAACATGGCCAACAGTCAATGCGGCATCACACAGCAAACAGCAATACAATAGACAATAAATAACTTGATCTCAAGTACAGAACACATATTCTTTGTGGCAATAATTCCTGGCACCTCACCAGGATGCTAATGGGAAAATTCCCTATGGAGCTCCCTAATGACTAGAACACACAAAAAATGGAGCCAAAAGTCCATAAACATGACAAGAAGTCAATATAAATCTTGCTTTTATTAGTACAAAACATAATTTAAAAATATCCCCAAAGTGTTACAAACAAAGACAAAGCCATTTGACACAGGTCAGAATGCACCAAAGTTGAAATAAAATGTGCTGCAAAATGAGCACCATACACCAAGGTAAGGCCAAAATATTATCCTATAGACCCCAAATATATATATGAAAAATTGTGTAATGCGTCCTAAAACGACAGTAACATCAATAACCCAAATGAATGGGAAAAGTATCACGGGATCCAGTCCCTCCCCCACCTTCAATACCCCCACACATGTAGCAAGGAGTAACAATAGTTATATCCTAACAAGGTATGTCCATATCTAGCCTGAAGAGAGAGGGAAGAGGGAGGTTAATAGTTAACAGGAGGTTTCAGCCATTACCTGTGCTGGTGTCCATAAGCAAGCGCGTACCCCTACGCGCGTTTCGCGATTGCTTCCTCGGGGGTGTTGGTGTAGGTTGGGCGGAACAAAAAATGCAACATGTACCATCTAGTACATCTAGACGCACACCTGGAAGAAGCATATGCGCACGAAAATGCTGATAAACGCGTGCAAGCGCTAAACCATGCGCCTGCCATGACATAGGGGTGCATTGTGCATGCGCACGATAGCGCAGGATGTGCTGCGCACAAAAACGCTAATGTGAAACCAGCCTAAGCCTGACATCAGTAACATGAGAAATTTTTGAGGGCATTATAAGCGATGACCTACAGAAATATATTGCAGAGAATATTATAATTATGGCGCTTTGTAAGAATGTGGGGCACTTTCTATGAATTTATTTTTCATCATTACTTTGAACAGCGCAGCATCTGGTCACTTTCAATCCTCCACAACAGCAAAATCATTATTTGAACCTGGCAAAGGATTGCGAGTTATACCACCTATGCATGCAATTTCTCTCAATCTCTGAACTCCGTATGCAAGAGACTCCCATCGAGTATGTGGTACTAATTCAATAGGAGTGTCATACACTTGTGCCACAGAATCCCTCACCAAGTGCAATAGAGAAAAATGCTCTGTAGTGTACCTGGCACGTCTCACTTTTAGACGTACCATAGGATCAATACAGATACTGCCTATTCCTACTGCCTCCCGACTGTTTATAATTATGTTGTCTGAAACATAATACCATAACCTGAGAATCCATGTTAACAAACATTCACCTGGTTGGCGCCTGTACCTGGTACCCAGTTCAGTTAGCTCTCCTGCTGTGTTCCCCCTAGTCTCCTCTGTCATTGCAGCCTCTGCTCTAGTAGCTGCATTTCCTGCATCCATCCTATCTCCACTACAGTGTGTGACTTCTCTCGTAGTTTTTGTGTCTGACATGCCTTTCTTCCTCATCTGTCTCACTGTCAGTGTATATTCCGTCCTCAGCTAAATGCACGCGGTTCATATAGCTTATACGGATAGCTAAACCGCTATACCGGGGGTCCAATAAGAAGACTGTAGGCTGAATCTGTGTTTATTGAACGCAATGGTATATAGATGTACGGTGAAACTACAAATAAGACATAATGCAATGAATCAGCATGGATAGATAAAAATACATATATACATATACAGACTACCTGAGCTAATAGCTAACCAGGGGAGCTAACTAAGTGGGTAATCTAGGACAAAATTAGATGAAAGAGGGTGATTACATACAGACGATGCTGACACAAGGGGAGGTGGAGAAATGAGATATCCACATGAAGCAGGCTTGGCAGAAATGGCCGACTGGACAGAGAAAGGGAGAAGTCTTAGACCATGATGCCTTGCAACTTACCCAGGGTGCATTTGAAATTGGAGGGAAACCAAGAATGAAAATGAAACTAATGTACAGAATAACACTGCAGTTATATCTTTTGGCCACTAGACGGAGCTAAGAGAACAATAAACATTAAACTGTATAGCAAACTGAGCATTCTAAACATATAGCAATGATTATGTTATCAGAAAAGGCAGTTACGAGTCATTGATTATGTCGGAGACAGAACACTCCCTGTCTGGCATTGAACGGATGCCACCATTAATATCCTCTGAAGACAACAAAGGACCAGTCCAGTAACTAGTCTGGAGAATGTCTTAGGTCCATCTCCTTTGGCCATCCTAAGATTAGGCCTGGTAAATTGCCACTTCGTCCGTGGCTGCAGGGTAGACAAGTGTCGTTTGCGCCATCTGTCCCAGAATGCATTGGCAAGACTTTGTACCTGCCACCATTGGCGCTTGTAGAGGTCTTTAGTGTCGAATCCTCCTGGAGGGGCACTGTATAGTCCTGTTTTCTGGGTTAGAAGAGTAGCTGGAGTCAATGTACGAAATATAGACATCTGAGGGTGGATTTCAGCACCTGAGTCCTCTCTCACAAGTTCAAAGGTGTCTGGACAACGTTCCTCATTGTACAATAGTTTTGGTCCTGAGAACCATGTTGTGCTCTCTAGTCGACTTGCATCAACTGCTTTAGTTGCATGATCTGCAGGGTTTTGATCCGTGGGGACGTAATGCTACTGTTTTGGATGAACTTGTGACAAGTGTCAGCTTACGCTGAGTCGTTTCTTCTTTGAATGAGTGGACCCTCTGGGCCGTGGCACCCACCCACCTAGGGCGAGCTGACCTAGTGAGAACCACCCCCTATACAGGGAGTGTCAGGGGCAAGACCAAGGGGGTGAGCCACCACGGCAGCTGGACCAGACGGCCGGCTCAGGGAAACAAGACAAGACGTTAGTTCAAAGAAACTTCATTTAAAAAAGGCTTCAGGGATAACATCAGGTACAAACATAACCAGAACAGGGAAAACATAGCAAGGTGCGTGCAAGGGCACGCCAAGGTCCAAGCATGGTACGTGCAGATGGTAGGCGGAGGTACAATGACATCAGACTCCAGACAGCAAGCGCAGATCAACCCGGGACATCACGTTCTGAGGCTCTGTAGGCAATCATCAGGATCCAGACATCCGAAAGTCAGCCAGGGTTCCATGCAAGGAAACAAGACAGGGTTAACGACATGATGCGTGTCAACGGACACGCCAGGTTCGGGTTCACAGGACGAGGCCTGCGTATGCCAAGGGGCATGCCAGGGAGAGACACAAGGACGGTGGCCTGCGCGTGCGAGGGCACGCCAGGGAGAGACACAAGGACGGTGGCCTGCGCGTGCGAGGGCACGCCAGGGACAGGTACAATGGCATCGGAAACCGAGGTACTGGTATCGACGGACAGGGTCCAGGTATCTGGCTCCGGACATCAGCTCCGAACATCAGGCCACAGTCATCTAGGTCCGAACCTCTGGCAGCGGTCGGCAGGTTATGGAATCCGGCAGGCAAACAAGGGTTAAGAGCAGAGCAAAAGAGGCAAAAGGCTTTGTGCAAGAGTAGCACGATAAGGCACAGTTCGAGAACTAGCGGCGGGGGGCACTGGCAGGTGGTACCGATGATGGCAGTTGCAAGAGGGCACAACTAGAGGCGGCACTGCTGTGAGGCCACAGAGCCGGGAACCACTTTAGCACTGGACGGGAGCACGGCTGAGGCACACAGGCGAGCATGGCTAGAGGCGGCATGGCTGAGGCACACCAGGCAGGCACAGGCGACCAGGCATGTGCACGGAGGTACGGGGCCACAAGGCAGGGCTAGGCAAAGGGTAGAGGACAGAGCCACATGCGAGAAAGCATGGCAAAGCCTAGTACGAAAAGTGCAAGAGCGCACGAAACATCAGGGAAAAGACAAAGAACGAGGCAGAGACCTGCGCATGCAGAGAGCATGCCAGGGACAGACTAGCAGCGGAGCGTAGGCCGAAGCCCAGAGCCGGGCAAAGGCAGGGCCTTGGGACTAGACAGGGTACAGAGCAGAGACCTGCATGTGTAGAGAGGTACGCCAGGAACAGGGACAGAGTCTAGCAGCAGAGCGTAGGCCGAAGCCCAGAGCCGGGCCAAGGGAGAACCTTGGGACTAGACAGGGTACAGAGCGGAGCCTGCACGTGTAGGAGACATGCCAGGGACAGGGTACAGAGACGGAGGCCTGCACGTGTAGAGACACGTCAGGGACAGGGTACAGAGACGGGGGCCTGCACGTGTAAGGAGACACGTCAGGGACAGGGCACAGAGACGGGGGCCTGCACGTGTAAGGAGACACGTCAGGGACAGGGAACAGAGACGAGGCCTGCATGTGTAGGGAGACACGTCAGGGACAGGGAACAGAGACGAGGCCTGCACGTGTAGGGAGACACGTCAGGGACAGGGTACAGAGACTGAGGCCTGCACGTGTAGGGAGACACATCAGGGACAGGGTACAGAGAGAGATACCTGAAGCCACAAAGCAAAGCGAGACAGGAAACATGGAAAGAAACACGGAACAGAATCAGAGCAAACAAGGACTACAAGGCAAAGCAAGGCAAAGACAAAACATGGCACGAAGGACAAACACTAGACAAGGCACAAGACAAGGGACGGAATACGAGCACGGAGCGTGTGCAGAGACGCACTACAGAGCTAGGTGCAAGGGCACAGAATAGAGGGAGCGCTCCACAGACCAAGCAGCCATGCAGGGACACAACACAATACTCAGGCCCTGAGCATAGGAAGGGAAGGTCTGATATAGGGCACAGCACCTCCTCTTCCAGGTCAGGACCAGGGGAGAACTTCCTAGTTCAGATGCTCCAGGATCACAGAGCGCAGTCACATGATCAGGGTTTCAGACATGACGAGATGATCACCGAACAAGACAGTGCAGGATCCTAGGAAGGACACATGATCAGGGATTCTAGACATGACGAGATGATTGCAGAACCAGACAGTGCAGGATCCTAGGCAAGGTCACATGATCAGAGTTTGAGACATGATGAGAAGATAACAGAAGGCAAAGCAGAAACGCAGGCATCTTGCAGCTCAGCAGACATGAGGTGAGTGTGCACACTGCTCTAGGGAACAAGCAGGATAGCAGACAAGATATGCGCAAGCACATCGCTCCAGAAGTTCTTGAGACAAAACAGACATGGCGGACATGACAGAACTGATCTCCTAAGGCCTCTTTCACACATCCGGTTTTCAGCATCAGGCGCGATGCGGCGAAAAGTGTAAAAACCAGATCCGGCGCCGGTTGCCACCGGATCCGGTTTTTCCCCATTCAGTTTCATTATTGCCGCATCGCGCCGGATACCTATGCGGCGTATCCGGTTTTTGCCTGATCCGGCAAAAACAGCCTGTCCGGCGTCTGGAAAAAACGTTACATGTAACGTTTTTTTGCAGCGCCGGACCGGCTTTTTCCACAGCGCATGCCCGGACTCTGTGAATGTTAACCCCACAAGTGCCCGGCGAGAGAGAGAGAGATCTCTCTCTGTCACCCGGACACTTGTGAGAGATCTCTCTCGCCGGGCACTTGTGGGGTTAACACTCACAGTGTCTGGGTGAGAGAGAGAGATCTCTCTGTGGGGTTAACCCCACAAGTGCCCGGCAAGAGAGAGAGATTCTCTTGCCTGGACACTAAGTGTTAACCCCCCATGTCTCTCTCTCTCCACCCCCCTCCCCTCCCCTCCCCTCCCCTCACCTCCCTTTCAGCAGCTGTCTCATTGGCTGCCTCTGTCCACCTCGTCCTGCGGCTCCTTTAATAATGTCCGAGCCGTATCGTCTCGCCGCACACACATCCGGTGTCACGGCTGCAGGCCGGATCCGGCGGCCCGGCTTTTCGCCGCACACCGCCGGACCCCACACACCGGATGTGTGAAAGTAGCCTAATTCTTAGCACTCTGTTGTTGACATAAACATATAATCGCCTGGTTTCATTGTGGATGTATCCCAGGACTACCTTGCTGTCTGAGTAGAACTTGGCTTGTGTCAGGTCAATATCCATCTCGGATGTGATGAACTCTGCTAACTCGAGGGCTAAGACTGCAGCACAAAGTTCTAACCTTGGTATGGTGTGCTCTGGTTGTGGAGCAATTTGGCTTTCCCCATGATAAATCCAATGTGGCTTTGACATTTGGAGTCCACAGTTTTGAGATAGGCAACAGCAGCAATTGCTTGGACAGAAGCATCTGCAATTACATACAGTCTTTGGCTTCGTATTTCTGTAGAGGGGTCAGGGTGTATGGTCTTGGCACATTCAGGTTGGAGAGAGCTGCTAAAGAGTTCTTCCATGCTTCCCACTGGATTCTCTTGTCAGGTGGCAGAGGTGCATCCCAGTCAGAAGTCTCCTTGGTTAAGTCTCTTAGTATGGCTTTGCCTTGTATAGTAACAGGAGCTGAAAAACCCAAGGGATCGTACAGACTGTTGATTGTAGACAGGACACCTCTGCATGTGAAAGGCTTTTCTTCCTGGCTGACCTGAATGTTAAAAGTGTCTGACTGTAGATTCCAGAGAAGCCCGAGGCTGCGTTGCATTGGTATGGGATCTGACCCCAGGTCCAGGTCTCTGAGACCGTTACACAAGTCTTTTGAAGGGAATGCTTTCATGAGTTTTTGGCTGTTTGAGGCTATTTTTTGAAGCCTGAGATTAGAGCAAGCAAGCACCTCCTGTGCTCTCCTGAGAAGACTGATGGCAGTCTCATTTGAAGGCATGGCTTTCAGACAGTCATCAACATAAAAGTCTTTCTCTATGAATTTTCTGACATCTGACCCGCATTCTGTTTCTCCTTCTAGAGCTGACCTTTTGAGTCCATAGATAGCGACTGCAGGAGAAGGGCTATTGCCAAAGATGTGCACTCTCATGCAGTACTCTGTGACTTCTTTGGTAGGATCATTGTCTCTGTACCAGAAGAATCTTAGGAAGTTCCTGTCTCTCTCTCTCTCAAAAGGAAACAATGGAACATTTGCTGGATGTCAGCAATGAAGGCAATGGAATCCTTACGGAAGAGCATAAGTACTCCCAGTAGTTTGTTATTGAGATCTGGTCCTGTCAGTAGAACATCATTCAGGGAGACATCATCAAACTTAGCACTGGAGTCGAACACCACTCTAATCTTGCCTGGTTTCTTAGGGTGGTATACTCCAAACATGGGTAGGAACCAGCATTCTTCAGAGTCTTTGAGAGTGGGAGCTAGTTCTGCATGGCAATTCACAAATATCTTTGACATGAAGGAGAAGAAGTGATCTCTCATCTCTGGCTTCTTTTGCAGATTATGTTTGAGGAGAAACGTTTGAATGCCGGATCTCTGTTGTTTGGTAGACGTGGTCTCTGGGTTCTGAAGGGAAGAGGTGCAACCCAGCTGTTGGTCTCATCTTTTACGAGCCCTTTGTCCATTACTTCTAAGAACAGCTTATCCTCTCCCGACATTGCTACTTGGTTGTCTTGCTTAGTTCTCTGTAAGACTGTGCACCCCAGCTGATCCTCATAGCTTCCTGACACCATACTGCTGTCATGAGTAAAGTCTATTAAGTGATTGGGTAGTTGGATGCTGTGTGGTAGTTCCTTGACATGGAACTCGTTGTTGCAAGGTTGAAACAGAGATGGGCGCCCTTTCTCCAGTGTATTTGTTAGCATGCTTGTCATAGAAGATGGGGCGTGCATGTGTCCCAAGCATACGTTTCCTATTATGACCCATCCTAGGTCTAGCCTTTGGCCATAGGGAGCATTGTTGAGTCCATTGATATGACTTCTCACTTTATGAACCTGCAGGATGTCTCTTCCCAACAGCAGTATTATCTGTGCCTGAGGGTAGAGTTCCGGTATGAGGTGTGCTATGCGTTTTAAGTGAGCGTGATGGATTGCCACATCTGGTGTAGGGATTTCAGACCTGTTGTCTGAGATCTAATTACACTCCATGATTGTAGGTAGTGGTAGGCAGAATTGTCCGTCTAAGGACTCAATTTGGTAGTCAGTGGCTTTCCTGCCCGCTGTTGTCACAGTACCTGCACATGTCTTTAATGAGTAAGGAGTGCGTGGTCCTTTAATGTTGAATAGGTCAAAGAATGTTGATCTGGCCAGAGATCGATTACTTTGATCATCCAAGATAGCATACAGTCTCACAGCTTTGTCTCTATGGCCCTTTGGGTACACTCTGATGAGGCATATTTTTGAACAAGACCTACTGTCTATTGTCCCTTTACTGACTTCAGTACATTGTGAAGTGATCTCTGGCGCAGCTGCATCAGTGCTATTATCCTCCCCGCCATGCTCACTGTCAACTGTCGTGTTCTGTGCACTCCATGGAGCTGGGCCAGGGTGTAGGGCAGTGTTATGATCTGTGGGGCCACACTCTGTGCATTTTACACTGACCTTACCATCCTTGGCGAGATGAGTGGTGGATGAGCAGCACTTGTAGCAGATACCGTTCTCTTTCAGGAAGCTTCTGCGATCCGGCATAGATTTTCCTCTGAAGGCTCTGCATTTCAGGAGAGGATGAGGTTTCTGATGAAGCGGGCACTGCTTGTCAGGTTCTCGTACCTTTGTCTCTGATTGGGAGCAGCCAGCAGACCTGTAATTGGAACTTGGAGAAGAAACATTGGTCTTGTGCACTGCCACAGATGTTCTGCGTGGGTTTGCAGCTGGTGGTGGTGCGGCATATGACGTTGTAAAGTCAAAGCTGGGATCATTTCTGATTGCCGCTTGTTCGTGTATAAAGTCTACAAAAACGGAGAAGGGAGGGAATGAAACACTGTGTTTGTATTTGCACGTGGAGCCACATGTAAGCCATCTCTCCTGTAGATTGTAGGGCAACTTTTGGACTATAGGGTTAACACCTTTGGCTGTGTCGAGGTATGCAAGTCATGGTAAGTCACCTTCACATTTGGCAGCTAGGACCTCTTGTAGCAGGTCACCTAGCTCTCTAAGTTTTGGGAGACCTTTGTTAGATATTTTAGGAAAGTCATTGATTCTTTTGAACAAGGCTCTCTCTATCACCTCAGCAGAGCCGCATCACTCATCTAGCCTCTTCCAGATCTCTTTAAGGCCTATTTGAGGGTAGTTTATATTAATGTCTTTGATCCTTATTGCGTGTTTGACTGACTCTTGTCCCAGGTATTTGACTAAGAGGTCTATCTCTTCCCTGTTTTTTAACGCCAAGTCTATGGTAACATTTTGGAAGGAAGCTTTCCAAGCTCTGTAACCTTTAGCGTGGTCAGTGAATTTCATGAGTCCCTTGGCAACTAGATCACGTCGTGTAAAGATCCTAGCAAGTTCTGATGTGAACCGGTTGTCAGCAGAGTATACTGGTGATGGGTCACCCTGATAGTGATGTGAGGTGCGTTCATACCTGTTAGTATCCTCAGGGTGGCGCCAGCCGGTGTCATATTGCTTCGGTCTGACATGCGGTGTGTCAGCAAGGTGATTCACGTTGGTTACCTGGTGATGGGCAAGGAAGACAGGAGAGTTGCTTTGCTTCACATTTTCCTGGAGCTGAGCCTCATGATGACTCTCACTCGTTTCACTGGATGTGTCATGATCTTGGTTATAGTTTGGATCAGGAAGTTCATTAACATATTGAAATGTGCGTTGTGAATCTTGCAGCGGCAACTTCAGACTTGACGTACTGCTGCGACTATGCAGCTCAGGGTTATGTGCAGCTTCCAATGCTTCTGCCTCTGCCAATGCTGCGGCCGCTTCCTTTTTTGCAGCTAGGCTCTCTAAAGCAGCATCCACTCGTGCCCTTTCTATCTGTGACCATCTCTCTTGATCATCTAGGCGGGCTTTCTCTAACTGCGCCTTTCTCTCTTGATCATCTAGGCGTGCTTTCTCCAGTTTAAGTTGCATCTCTTCTTCTGCCTACCTTGCTCGCATTTTGGCGGCTTCAGTGCTTGCATGCGCAATGGTGACCGCGCTGCTGATGGATACAGTCTTTGAGGAGACGGATGCAGCAGATTTTGTCCTGTGTGATTTGTGGGACATGGTGTCTTGGAGGGATGCTTGGCTGTGCAGAGATTGCTGTAGCTGTATTAGTCTCTGTGTAGCCAGTGACTTGAATCTCACTAGATGGATTTCTGCAGCATCACCAGTTTCTGCAAGCTGGATGAAGGGGTGTCCTTTCCCTGAATTGCACTAGCTGGATAGTGCTGTGTAACTGGCCTCTGCAGGATGGAAAGCTTTTCTTTCTGTATTCCCACTAGCTGGAGAGCCGGTGTTTTACTAGGGTCCTGCAAGATGGAAGCTCTTCTCTGTATACCCACTAGCTGGACAGCCGTCGTTTCACTATTCAGGCCTCAGCTAAATGCACAGGGTTCATATAGCTTATACGGGTAGCTAAACTGCTATACCGGGGGTCCAATAAGAAGACTGTAGGCTGAATCTGTGTTTATTGAACGTGATGGTATACAGATGTACGGTGAAACTACAAATAAGACATAACAATGCAATGAATCAGCATGGATAGATAAAAAACATATATACATATACAGACTATCTGAGCTAATAGCTAACCAGGGGAGCTAACTAAGCGGGTAATCTAGGACAAAATTAGATGAAAGAGGGTGATTACGTACCGACCATGCTGACACAATGGGAGGTGGAGAAATGAGATGTCCACATGAAGCAGGATTGGAAGAAGTGGCCGACTGGACAGATAAAGGGGGAAGTCTTAGACCATGAGGCCTTGCAACTTACCCAGGGTGCATTTGAAATTGGAGGGAAACCAAGAATGAAAATGAAACTAATGTACAGAATAACACTGCAGTTATATCTTTTGGCCACTAGATGGAGCTAATAGAATAATAAACATTAAACTGTATGGCAAACTGAGCATTCTAAACATACAGCAATGATTATATGGTATCAGAACAGGCAGTTAAGAGTCATTGATTATGTCGGAGACAGAACAGTGTAAGAAAGAGTGGTCCGGTCAGTTGGATGCAGTGAATAGCTGGAGAGAGAGAAAGGGTTAACAAGGGTTTACTGAACAGGCAATTAACAAGTAATACTCCACGCAGGGAGGCAAGACCAGTAAAGGAGCAGCGGAAATCACATGCAAACACAATTCTCGGGAATAAGATATATAAAAACGCGGGAACTTATCACTTGCAGTTCTTGCAGGTAAAGGGCTGGAAAATCTCCCGACGGCATCGCAAATCGTGGTAAAAGTCTCTAGCTCTGCTATGGAGATATGAAAAGTAGTGTCTCTCGGTGGAGCTGATGGATTCGGTCCTGCTTGACTTGAGTGCGCTGGGATGTGGAAACAGTCCTTTAGGTGGATTTCTCAAAAATGGTGCCGGACATGAGACATGGGCACGCTCACAGTCCGCGGCAGCTGGCGGCCTTGCGGAGTAGCCTCTAGGCAGTTTATCCTCTATCAACGGCAAAACAGGGGTATGCAAAAGTACAGGTCCAGTCGATAAATTAATAGCATCAAAGGCAGTCTTAAGGTCATCACGCTGAGGATTGAATGAGGTGGACCTGTCGGCGAGAGCAGCAGAGATTCCCGGAAAGTCTGCCCCGTCCCCATGTTCAGGTCTCCTTTTATACCCCGCACCCTATGCTGTCCAACAGAAAGGTCTCTCCCTCCTAGAAGAAACCTCCCCTGTTAGCATTGGTGACAGTCCTGATAGTTCCAAGTTATAAACCTAGCACTAAACTTTAGGATATTCTGAAGAACTAGATTATGGCCCGATGCTATCGCATCGGGAGGATGTGATAGCATCACAACCTCTTGCCATGTTAACCCTCAACACACACACTCCTCTCACCTTTCACCATCTCCACTCACTCTTTCACTCCACATACGACCCTTTCTCTCACACCGTCTCTCATACTCACGCCGTCATCGCCGCTGCTCCACGATCCCCGACATCTCCTTCCACCGGCACCATCCTGGATCCAGACGTTGTCCACGCCGGCGACATGTTCTTGCGGCGACGCCATTTAGGATCGGCGAAATCCCGCGATAGTCAAGATGGCGTCGCCGCAAGAACATGTCGCCGGCGTGGAGGACGTCGGGATCAAAAATGGCGTCAGCGAAATCTCGCGAGTTTTCGCCGACGCCATTTTGGATCCCAACATCGTCCTCGCCGGCGACATGTTCTTGCGGCGACGCCATCTTGAGTATCGCGGGATTTCGCCGATCCAAAATAGCGTCGCCGCAGGAACATGTCGCCGGCGTGGATGCCGTCGGGATCCAAAATGGCGTCGGCGAAATCTCGCGAGATTTCGCCGACGCCATTTTGGATCCAGACGGCATCCACGCCGGCGACATGTACTTGCGGCGACGCCATCTTGACTATCGGGGGATTTCACCGATCCAAAATGGCGTCGCCGCAAGAACATGTCGCCAGCGTGGACAACGTCTGGATCCAGGATGGCGCCGGCGGAAGAAGATGTCGGGCATCGTGGAGCAGCGGCGATGACGGCGTGAGTATGAGAGACGGAGTGAGAGAAAGGGTCGTATGTGGAGTGAAAGAGTGAGTGGAGATGGTGAAAGGTGAGAGGAGTGTGTGTTGAGGAGGAGTGGTGTGTTGAGGGTTAACATGGAAAGAGGTGTGCGGTGACGTCACCGGTTACAACTGGACGGAAGTTGTTACAACCGGAAGCAGCTTAGGGCATTTATTATTATAGATATTTATTGTAGTACGTAAAAAAACGTTTCGGTCAAATTTTGACCTTCTTCAGTTATGGAGTGATCCGTCCCACTGCCTGTTGTAGTATGCTTATACAGGCCAGTAGATGAGGCAACATATTATTATTATGCATTTATTTAGCACCATTTATTCCATAGCGCTTTACATGTGAAAAGGGGAAATATAGACAAGTATAATAAACATGTGTAAGACAAGGGGCACACAAGTACATAAGGAGAGGGGACCCTGCCCACGAGGGCTCACAGTCTACAGGGATGGGTCTGGATACAATAGGAGAGGGTAGAGCAGGTCGGGCGGTTGTTCAGTAGACCGAGGATCATTGCAGGCGGTAGGCTTGTCGGAACAGGTGCAGACATGCAGTGGATACTGTGTCTGAAGGCACATCCTGCCCCATCTACTGGCTGATAAATGGCTGTGGGACGGATGTCCCCAGTAAACAGCATACGTGCATATCTTGCCTCATCTATTGGCCTCTATAAGCATACTACAACAGGCAGTGGGATGGATCACCCCCTAACTGAAGGTCAAAATTTGACCGAAACTTTTTTACATACTATAATATTCTTCTGAATATCCTAAAGTTGAGTGCTAGGTTTATAACTTATAACTACTTGGTTTGGGAACCTATCCTTTAGCACCATTACTTAAGTTGTGCTCACGGTGTTTTTCCCTTCTAAGTCCTGATAGTTCCAGCCTTAAAGGGCACCAGACACCACTGACTATGTCTTGGCTCATCTTCTTACACCAGAGCCCTCCCATTCTAGCAAATCTGTCCATTTCACATGTGCAATCATGGTTCTAATCTGTGCAGTACGAATATCTTACACTGGCTGCTGTCTCCTCCTGCACCTATTCTTATTCATATTTATAACCACATAAGCTTCAAAACTATCTGTTACACTGTCTTGGTGTTTTATTTGATCTCTTAAATTGGATTGCAACCCAACTCTCTGCTCTAGAGCTGCCTCAACTCAAGGTGGATGTTATCAATTTCTTCCTGCTGATTTTGAAGTGCTTGCACACATACACATCCAACAGCAGCGGCAGCTTTGCTTTGTGCAGCATCATATTTTGAGAAATCAAATTTGATAATCGCTTCCAGGTGGCTATTGGGGCCCAGAGTCCGGAACTAGTAGCCCACTCTGGCAGAGATTTGGCATCAACATTATTACTCTGTTTCCCCTTCTTACTCTTAGCAAACAAATTAAGTTTAGCAAATATTTTTTATCCAAAGTAATCCCACTTCTGACACCAACTTTGTATTGCAATGGGTTTATAATTTGTAAGATTGTTAAGGATAAAAGAATTCATTTGCATTAACTGAGTGATCAATTAGTATTCTGCTTAAGAATTTAAAAGAAAATTTACAATGAAAGATTACAAATAACAACAAAGTTTCAAACAAAGTAAAAGAAGAATTAAACAGTAATTAAATCAATAAATGAGAGTAATTAAAATACTTAGCTTCATATAATAACAATTGTGGATGGTTGCACAACTGACCCAAAATGAGAATAATGTTGTTTCTGGACATTTCCAGATTCCAAGATGCCTTCTCAGCAAAGAAAAATCAGCTGACAGCATGTCAGTTCCAGGATGCACGTTCCAAGTCCAATGACCCAATCGGACATCAAGTGACAAAAACAATAGAAAGGAACAGCATCCAGTCCAGGTGATGAAAAAGAAAAAAGCCTTTATTCTGCCATGGAGGGACAGAGGGTAATGTCTTGATCTTCCAGATTCATGCAACGAATAAGCACAGCCCCATATCGCACAGTGGCCAGCATCCTGGCCACCACTAATCCGGTGGGCAGTTGTTCAGAAAAAGACGGCTCGACCTGTATTCCACTCCCTCCAGGAGGATGTGAGCTCAGACGGGCAGAGTGAGCACCGTTTGTCTGGGGGCAGTATGAGTTTGGACGAAGAAGGCACTATCACTTTACCAAGCACTCCCCCATTCTGATGCGACTCTTGAGCTTGCTCTGCCCACACTAACTGTTGGAAAATCTTCCTCTGAGGAGAGTGTGGGCTCCACTGTTTCAGGGTCTCATTGGCGGGTTCGTGAATGTGGAGACTTCCAAACTCCTATAAGACATTCATTCCCAATTTGATGGCGTGTCCATTGCTCACTCGCCCCTGTGTCAGCACCACACCCATCCTTCCAAGATCTTTGACGCAGATAGAGACCTGCATCCACGCCACTCCCATGACTGGGATAGACAGTTGTTTAGCAACCTTCAGTTTTATTACAGGGCCTCACGCCGGTTGTCTGGTTTCAGGAAAATTTTGCCTAAAATATGTTTCCGGCATTGTGGTCACCTGGGAGCCTGTGTCCACTAGACAGCGCACTGCACGACCTTCAAACTCAGTCCAAACCATTGGGCAAGGAGACACCAAATTTGCAGGACTTCCACTACTTCCTCGCATCTGTTCTCGCTCCGGGCGGCATCCGCCTGGCTCAGAGCCCTTTAGATTAACGGACAATGGGACTGGGTCCTCCCGCATATACTCCAGCGCAAAATGCCCACTTCTGCCACAATTGAAGCACGTGAGAGGTGTCTGCTGGCGGAGCATTCTGGAATCCCGCCAGGACTCGGGACCCTCCCAGGCCCAGGAAGCATTGGCAGCCTCTGTCTTTTTCCTGACCTCAGCTAATTCCCTTTTTATATTTTGAAGCTCCTTCCTCATTTCTTCCACCCATTGTGGTTCAGCAATAGCATTCACGGACACTTCCACACTCCGGACCTTCACCGCTGAGACTGTCACCCCCTGTGCCTGTTCATGTGTGCTAGCTTTGCTCCCTATTTCTGTCAAAGTCAAACGGGGGTTCACCTGTACACGCTCGCGCAGGGCCTGTTTTGTCAGGGCATCCCACAAGCCTGTCACTAAACGGTTTTGCAGCATTATGTCCGTCAGCCATATGCCCATGCCATCTTTTCGTACAATTGCAGTAGGCAATGCCTGTAAAGCGTTCATATACTGCATTACAGTCTCCCCCTCTCTCTGCATGCAGCTGAAGAGACGTGTCCTCAACTCCCCCACGTCAGTGGGGTCTCCGTGGGTCTTTTCTAATATCTGGAGTACTTTATTAAAAGTATTACGCACCCTGGGGGCACTTAACATAACCGAATCTCTGGCCTCCCTGTCTAATGACATAATAGCCACTTCAGCCTCCAGTGCAGTAGTCATGGGGTGCATTCTCATCATGCCCCGTATGTGTTCAGTCCATCTCCATAACATGGTGTTATTACCAGAGAATTTTGGCAAATTAAACAACATTGCCCCTAGTGAAATACTGGACCTGGGGCTGCCCCCAACTGCCTGGTCTGCCACCTCTGTGCTGTTAGACTGCCATCTACACCAAGTGAAGTATGCTAGCAGGAATGCGGGATGCAGTGACGAGCAGGAGGCACACCAAAAGTTAACAGGTGTTTTATGCAAGAATAAAAGTAGCAGTTTATGCTCCTCGCAGTGAGCGCGGGGATTACAATGGTAAAATGGTACGCAGTACACAGACAATGTGCAATAAACACTTTGCAGAGAGAAGAGTCAACAAATAAGATGTGAAAGCTTATCAGTTCATAGCTCCTAGATGGAGGGAGGTTGGAAGAGTCCCTAATGGCGGTGGAGGTGTTGCAAGACGGCATTCAAACGGTCCCGGATGAAGTTACCTCACAGTCGTTGTCCTGCAGCGATGCTCCTTGGCTTTTCTTGGTGAAGACTCTCAGTCCAGGTGCACGGAGGAGAATGAGTGAAGCACTCTGGCACTGAGTGCATAGTGTGAGATCCTGGGGCGCAGGCCCCGGAAGCACCCTTGCGTACAGGGTGGTAAAGAGGCTCCGTGGTGTTGAGCATGTCGGACCTGGTCGGGAACACCGGTCTGCGATGGCAGCTATGGTTCTCAGTCTGAGATTATAGGCGGTCAGATAGCGCACAATCAGCATGCAAGAGGGCGGAAGGCGGTTGACCTGGCTGAAAGGTTTGTCAGGCCGAGTGGAGACGGAGTCAACCTTCTTCCTAGGGGTCAGCTCTCCTCCCACCAAAAGCCCCGAAAGCGCGCGGCTCCCTTCCTTTTATCACTGACACGCCCCTTAAAGTCAGATGCTCAGGTCTGTCCAGGTCAGAAAGGTTTCCCCCCAGCAACGATGGTGACAAACCCGACAGTTTAAGCCCAGAGAGGCATGAAGTAGCCCTAGCCCGGTCGATCCTCCTACTCGATCAGCATAGAGATGATACTGGGAACCAAATCTGCTGATGGTTTGTCTAATTGGGGCAGTGTATAGAGAAAGAGAAGGGGGCCTAGGACTGAGCCCTGAGGAACCCTGACAATAAAGGGAAGAGGAGGGGAAAAAAGAGCCGCAATTGATTCAGTGAAGAAGCGGTCAGAAAGGTAGAAGGAGAATCAAGAGAGAGCAGTTTCTTTGTCGCCAAGAGAGCAGAGCATAGTGAGAAGGAACTGGTAATCCACAGTGTTAAATGCTGCTGAAAGATCCAGTAGAATCAATAGGGAGTAGTGATCACTACTTTTAGCTGTTAGTAGATAGATAATGACTTTATTTAGGGCAATTTCAGTAGAGTGTTGAGAGCAGAAACCAGATAGTAAAGGGTCAACAAGAGAATTATCTGAGAAATAGCAGATTAGAGGAGAGTGGGCTAAAGCCCCCGTTACACATAGCGATATCGCTAGCAATATTGCTGTAACGTCACCGATTTAGTGACGTAGCAGCGATATTGCTAGTGATATCACTATGTCTGATACTTACCTCCGACCGGCTCCCCTGCTGCTCATCGCTGATCGCACGAGAATGTCCTTTACCATTTCTCGTCTGGGGCTTCCTGCTGGGCTTCCTGTGGCGCCGACGAGTGATGCGTGGATGAGGGTGGGAGGATGTCAGGATTTCCGCGTCTGACAGGTAAGTAGTGACCCCCGACCCCTGCTATGTCGCTGGTGAGATCTGCCTGTGTGGCAGCTCACTAGCGACCACTTAGCGATGCACCAGCGATCCATATAGTTGTCGGGATCGCTGGTGCATCGCTAAGTGTAACGGTACCCTAAGTGTTCCAGGAGTTTAGAGATGAAGATGAGATAAGAGACTGGTCTATAGTTAGTACAGCTTTTTATTAAATGGGTTATGACAGCTTGTTTGAATGAGGAGGGAAAGATTCTGGAAGAAAGAGAGAGGTTAAATATTTAAATTAAATGGACTCTGCATCCAGGGAGAGGGACTGAAGAAGACATCAGGGAATAGGGTCATTGGTGCATGGTGAATAGGGTCATAGGTTGTAGGGCAAGAAGAAGAGAGGAGCCTGGTAACTTTTTGTGTAACAGATTCAAAGATGGAAAGTGAACTTGAGGCGCAGGAGGGAAGGGGATGTAAACTGTGAGGGGATTTGGTGAAAATGTCCTGATATGTTTTATTATTTTCTTGGAAATAAGCACTGAGGTTGGTGATGGGTACCTGTACTTTGATGCTTAGAAGTAAATGGAAAATTTTGAAAAGTTGTTTTGTATTGGCGGTTACTGTTGTGATGAGGGTGGTGAAGTAGGCTTCTTTGGCCGGATGGTGAGAAGAGTTCTAAGTAGAGTTGAGCGACTTTTGGTCTTTTAGGGTCGAGTTTCGTTTCATGAAACCCGACTTTTCCAAAAGTCGGGTCGAGCAAAATCAGCCGACTATAGGGAAATGTCGGGGGTCCGACCGAAACACGAAACCCAATGTAAGTCAATGGGGAATTAAAGTCGGCAGTGAGAGGAGGACAGGAAATACACCTACAGTGCCCATTTGAATGCCAAAAGCATCAATTCTTATTACTTAAGCTTGTCAACCTTAATTTACTTCATAATACTAGTTACGTACTGAAAAATGGGGGTTATTTGGCTACAGTGGCGGGGGGTAGGGCTGGCTCCAGGTTTTCGTGGGCCCAGGGCCAAAGAGCGCGCCTTTAACACATACCAGAACTCATGATGCTCCGATACGGCAGAGAAATAGCAGTATAGTACAATGAAAAATACTTCACTTCTTACATCTCATGAGTGATATCCATTTTAAATTCTCCAATACCTCCCAAAACGGACAGTATATAACTCCATTCAGTATTATGGCCAGCGCTTAGTGTGCTATACAGAGTAATGAGGCCCATATACACTCACTGGCCACTTTATTAGGTACACCATGCTAGTAACGGGTTGGACCCCCTTTTGCCTTCAGAACTGCCTCAATTCTTCGTGGCAGAGATTCAACAAGGTGCTGGAAGCATTCCTCAGAGATTTTGGACCATATTGACATGATGGCATCACACAGTTGGCGCAGATTTGTCGGCTGCACATCCCTGATGCGAATCTCCCGTTCCACCACATCCCAAAGATGCTCTATTGGATTGAGATCTGGTGACTGAGGAGGCCATTTGAGTACAGTGAACTCATTGTCATGTTCAAGAAACCAATCTGAGATGATTCGAGCTTTATGACATGGCGCATTATCCTGCTGAAAGTAGCCATCAGATGCCTGTTCTTAGCTGAGAGGAGTGGTACCCAGTGTGGTCTTCTGCTGCTGTAGCCCATCTGCCTCAAAGTTCGACGCACTGTGCGTTCAGAGATGCTCTTCTGCCTACCTTGGTTGTAACGGGTGGCAATTTGAGTCACTGTTGCCTTTCTATCAGCTCGAACCAGTATGCCCATTCTCCTCTGACCTCTGGCATCAACAAGGCATTTCCGGCCACAGAACTGCCGCTCACTGGATTTTTTTTCTTTTTCGGACCATTCTCTGTAAACCCTAGAGATGGTTGTGCGTGAAAATCCCAGTAGATCAGCAGTTTCTGAAATACTCAGACCAGCCCTTCTGGCACCAACAATCTTGCCACGTTCAAAGGCACTCAAATCACCTTTCTTCCCCATACTGATGCTCGGTTTGAACTGCAGGAGATTGTCTTGACCATGTCTACATGCCTAAATGCACTGAGTTGCCGCCATGTGATTGGCTGATTAGAAATTAAGTCTTAACACACAGTTGGACAGGTGTACCTAATAAAGTGGCCAGTGAGTGTATTTCTCCATATGGAATCATTGATCCCATATAATGTTTCAAACCGTATATGATGAGCTCCACATAATGCTATAGTATATGTTGGTCCCTATGGATGAAGCTCCACTGTCTTATGGGCCCAAATAATGCTCCATATATAATGGGCCCCATTTCTACTGCTCCAGTGTATAATGGGCCCTGTAAATGCTGCTCCAGTGTCTGATGTCCACCTTTGGAATGCTCCAGTGTATGGTGGGCCCCATATATCATTCACCAGAGTATAGTGCTCCCCAAAAATTGCTGTCCCAACCTTGAAAACAATTACATAAGTCTCCTTGCTAGGGAATCCCAGCACTACTCTGAACTCCTTGTCGTCCCCATCTTCCATCTCACTGCACTTGGCTGTTTAGGCCCTCCCACCGGCAGAGACACTTTTGCGTACTATGCGGTGCCCTGTGCCAGTGCCATCGCCCATGAGTATGCCACTCCCACCTGCTCAAGGAACCTGCACTTTCATCTGCACCTTCCTCTTTGTCACCGTGTAAGGTGGTATAGTATGTGGGAAGGGGAACCTGAGTTTCCTCTGGGTCAGATTCTGGCAGTGTAGAGTGCGAGGGGAATGTAGTGGTCTGGGTCAATGTACCAGCAGCATCATCCAGCAGTGGCTGGACCTCAGTGCACTTGTGGCGTCCCCAAGAGTACGGTCGCCACTGTGGCATTACCTTCCTCCTAGGGAGTGTGTTGTCAAGCTTGGGAGTAACGAAGGATCTCTCTAGAAGTGAAACCAACACCCAACACATTTCCCACTCCAGGCTAGCAGGGAGACCTCTGAACCTGACTGCTGAGGAGCTGCTCTCTGTGGTCGGGAGGAGGTAAGTTAGGGCACTCTGTGCAGGGAAGGGGCAGTGTGTGGACGTGAGAAGGGGAGCTGGAGGATGAGCAGAGTTAAGGCTCACTCCTAGCTGGAGCGCATGGTCCCGATTCCGGTCTCCGAGTTTGTAGGGACACTGACGTTCCTGCAGCAGAAACCGGGGGAAGTAGCAGCTATAAATGCTCTGTACCCAACTAAGGCTCGGAGGCCCCAGCATCGACGTGTGGGAGCCTGAAGGAAAAGGCTACAGCTGTCTGCCATACAAGTAAAGTCTGAGGAACATCTGTTAGACAGGAGGCGCTTCAGTGAACCACGGTCCTGTGAGTGCTTCCCCCACAAGCGCTAGAAAGGAGACGTTCAGGAAGGTACATGTTGGTGGAGTGTTGGAAGGGAGCTTTCCATTCTGGTCCCGGAGGTTGGCAGAGGTCCTGACCCGGAGGACACTGCACGGAGGCAGGCATCTGTGTAACCTGCAGACTGTGAGAAAAGCTTTGGAACTGCACGCTCTGGGGTCCTACAGTTATTCCAGCACCGCTACATCTGGGTACCAGCACCTACACCGCCTGTGCCTTTCCCCCATCACTACATCTATACTTCCCTGGGACTCCAGCTCCACCTGTGAGGAGCTTCACCATCTTTGCTGCACAACACCATCAGTCCCAGAGGATCTGCATGCAGCGTCGGCCTAACATCTATGTTGCCGAACACCACAGGTGGCATCAAACTATCTATATAAACTCTTTACCATTATACCACGCCATTTACATGGGCGCCCAGGGCCACCGTCCGGGTCACCGCTGCTGTGACACATCCCACTGACACCGGCCCGGTACCGAGTACCCCACAGCCCTGGGAGGGCGACCCATATGCCGAATGCTGATCGGGCGGCGTTATTCCCACGAACCTCCAAACAGCGTCCATGAAGGCAAAGTTTTTTGGTTTCCGGGGTCAGTATGATTGCAAAGCTGAACCTTAAAGGAATGTCCAAAAGGGCACCACCAGGAGTGGAGCCTGTGGCTTAATTGGACTCCACCCGGGAAACCACAACCATGCCACCTAAAGAAAAGATGCACACTTTGAAAGCTTTGTCGATTCTGTGTGTGGTGTGGTATGTGTGTTTGTAGTTGTGCTAGCAATTTCTCAGCTTTATTCCGTTAACAATCAAGACTCCGGCATGCCCCCGCAGTACGCGTCAAGCTTACTAGAGGGATAAGCGAGGCTCTGGCACGTGAGATCGAGCAATAACAGCATTCCCGTACATGTCCAGGGCTGCATGCACGCTACACTGAAAGGACCAGCTTTTGTCGCTTACAGGTGCAGTTAACCTGCTGAACTCCGTTAGTGATGGGGATCTGGGATTCAGATTATTCCCCGCGAACGAACGATGATTTCCCAGTAAGTTCAGGTCAACCGCAATTCCGGAGTTAGGCCTAACCGTCATTCCTGAAAAAATTACGTGTCCAAACCACAGGTGCTGTAGCTTGCTTAACAGCTCGGCAGCCGTTCTCAGGCCCTGTATGGATTCAACAACATTGTAGAAAGTTGATAAAGGGTACAGTTTCACCGGATAACACGTATATATGTAGCCTAGTTTACACATTAAAAAAATATGTCTAAAGATCAGGAGGCAGACTCAGATGCTCTCAGGCCCAGTATGGATTTGACCAGATTGTACAAAGTTGAGAAAGGGTACTTTATCACTGGATAGCAGGTATATATAGCATAGTTTAAACATGTAAAATCTCCGTGTTCTCAGCATGGATTACACAGCAATCCAAAAAGTGGAAAAAAGGAAATGCATTTGAGGCGTACACAACTATATACTTTTGGTGTTATTTTTAAATCTTCATATATATTTCTGTCTCAGTAATACAGTCCAGCCTCTCCGCAATAGGAAATGAGATGCATACAATTACTGACATAAAGGCTAGTGATTGCAGAAATCTAGGAATTACTATTCACGGGAAAAACTTCTGTCACAATTCTCATAGGCGATGCTGACCCTCAATTAATTTTTGTGTGTTGAGACAGTGAAAACATTTTTTTGTGAATAAAGTCTTGCTGTATCGCACTTCCGTTGATTCCATCACTGTTACTCATCTCAATCAAATTTTTATCACAGGAAGCGATGTAAACATGGTGCTCACTGGCTATCATGATCTGTCACGTAACTTTGGAGTGCAAAAGACAGAAGCCACAGGCCGTAGGCGATTCTATTTGATTGGCATGAGAGGGCACATTTTAAAATGTGCGCCGGAATGTCACACGTTTGTGAGTAGGAAAACTGTGAAAGCTGATGATAAACAACCACTGCATGTCATTGTGAGTCGACGTCCATAAGAAATGGAAGCCATTGATCATCTGGAGCTGTAGCCCGGCCAGCAGGACAGGGCATAGCTACATCTTAACCATCATCTTTCAGTTCAATCAATTTGTAGTGGCACTCCCAGTGAAGGATTTGACAGCCCAGACTACACAGCGGAGGAGCAGGGAGAGGTAAACATTGCAAATGCTGGGGCCCTGCCCAAGCAAGGGGGGCACACTCGTGGGCGTCGGTACTGGCACTGGGCCCCTCATAGTATGGCGGTGTGTCTGACGGCGGGTGTGCACCACCACCGTCAGAGACACTTGATTGCACTATGAGGGACCCTGTGCCAGTGCCCGCGCCCAAGAGTCGGCCTACCCACCTGTCTAGGGCAACGGCGCTCGCACGGTTTCGTGCGCTAGGTGGTGACCCCGGCCATGGGGGGGGCAGCCCAGTTAGGGCGGTTTACAAAGTGGCATATGTTGATGTGGGACATTCAGCTGCTGCAAAAGGCGAAATAGGTCAAGTTCGCGGAATAGGAGGAGGACCAAAGCAAGCCATTTTTCTGGCAACCTATGTGTCATCAAGGGAAGGTTGGACAAAATCCTTGGAAACCCATGCATGGTTCATTTTAATGAAGGTTAGATCATCCACATTATGGGTTGACGGACGGGTCCTTTTTTCTGTCAGGATTGATCCAGCTGCACTGAATACTCTTTCCGATAGCACACTTGCAGCTGGGCAAGCGAGCTCCTGTAAGGCATATTGTGCCAATTCAGGCCAGGTGTCCAGTTTAGCGGCCCAATAATCAAAGGGGAATGACCTGTGCGGGAGAACATCGATATGGGAGGAAAAGTAGTTTGTAACCATAGTTGACAACTGCTGTCTCCTGTCACTTTCCATCGATGCAGTATTACCAGTTGTGTGAGCGGTACTTGAAAAATCAGTCCACAATATTGTCACGAAACCCCTGTCTCCAACGCCACTTCTGCTGTGTGCACCACGAACACCTCTGCCAAGCTGCCCCCTGCCCGTACGGCTCGTGTGAGAACCATCACCGCTGCTGTGTACTGGGAATGCCTCAAACAACCGGTTTACCAGAGTTGCTTGTTTATTAGCCAATATTAGGTCAAGGTTCTCGTGTGGCGTGATGTTTTGTAATTTGCTTTTATAGCGTGGATCCAGGATGCTGGCCAACCAGTAGTCGTCATCGTTCTTCATTTTGGCAATGCGGGGGTCCCTTTTTATAATCTGCAAGGCATAATCTGACATGTGTACCAATGTTCCCGGTGTCAATGATGCACTGCGAGTGCTGGTTGGAGGAGCACTTTCTGGCAAATCCACATCCCTCCAGTCATGCACAAACCCTGTACCAGACCTTGCCATGCCAACATTTTCACTTGCCCCACGAGATGCATCCTCCTCCCCTAAGTAATCATCCCCATCATCCTCCTCCTCCTCCTCTTCTTCCTCCATTTCGTCCAGGAGAGGTCCCTGAGCAGACAATGGCTGAATGTCATCAAGGATTCCCTCCTCCTCTTCCTCCTCGTCAACATTGGCTGCAGACGCCTGCTCCTTAAGGTGCATCAAAGTTTGCATGAGCAGACGCATAAGTGGGATGCTCATGCTTAGGATGGCGTCGTCTGTGCTTACCAGCCGTGTGCATTCCTCAAAACACTGAAGGACTTTACAGAGGTATTTCAGCTTCGACCACTGCACACCTGAAAACTCCATGTCTGCTCTCAAAGTGCCTGGCCGTGTATCCTCCCACAAAGGCATTATGGCCTGCCTCTGTTCGCACAGCCGCTCAACTGTTGTGAGTTCATTTTCCCCTTCACCATTGAGGTCTGATGAACTCCCTCTTCTGGTGAGGGAAGGTAGTGAGGCTGATTACCAAGCACCTGAGCAGGATGATGATGACTGGGTGACTGGAATTGCTGACTGGATATAATGCAGCCTACGTCCTTCTGCCTTGCTGGTGATTTCTCAGAGGGATTCTAGGAGACCAGTGTGATTCCTGCTCCTCAAAAGCTAAGTTTTCTGCTCTGCTTTTTGCATTTGTGTTTTGGTTTTGTTTTGCCTTGTTTTTCTGGATTTCTGCCATTCCCTGCTGGAGTGAGCTGAATTCCTTTTTGCTCTGTCTTCAGAAAATACCGGAGTACTGATATAGTCTTTTTGAAGCCTAGCGTCTTCAGGGCTTTTTTCCCTATCAGTCTGTTGGCTCTTGTTTTGATAGGGTTTTGGCGGCTTGCAGACAGTAGCTTTTCTATCCTGTCCTTTTTAGTTAGCTTGGGCCCCATCATTTGCTCAGCCTATCTTTCTATCTGTGTGAGTGTTTTTTCATCTTGCTTCACCGTCATTATATGTTGGGGGCTGCCTATTGCTTTGGGGTCTGCTCTGGGGCAGTTTAGATTTCCCTTTCCGTCTTTAGGCTATTTAGTTCTCCGGCTGTGATTGAGGGGTCTCGGGCACCGTAGGAACCCCCCACGGCTACTGCTAGTTGTTGTTGATAGGTTCAGGGGTCTGCAATCCGATAGCTGCCAACTTGTCTGGTTTTCTGGACTTAGCTAATATTTCTGTTTTTGCCTCCTACGGTGACTCGTTCATAACACTCAACCATGTGCAGAGTGGAGTTCCACCTTGTTGCAATATCGATAATGAGGCGGTGGTTGGGAAGGTGGAGCAATCGCTGCAGCTTCTGCGTACGAATGGAGTGTACAGGCGACCGGCGGATGTGCGCGCACAGTCTTCGCACCTTCTGGAGCAGGGCTGTTAACTCCGGATAATTGTTGAGGAAGCACTGCACCACCAGGTTCAAGGTGTGAGCCAAGCAAGGTATGTGGCTGAGTTTTGAAAGGGCTATGGCTGCCACAAAATTACGGCCGTTATCACTAACTACCTTGCCTGCCTCAAGATGTATACTGCGCAGCCATGACTAAGTTTGTCGCTGAAAGTACTCGGCCAGCACCTCCGCGGTGTGTCTGTCGCCCAAACACATCATCTGCAACACAGCCTGCTGACGCTTTCCATTAGCTGCTCGATAGGGGGACACCTCGTGTGCAACAGTGGCAGCTGCAGATGGAGTGCTCGTACGACTGCGCTCTGTGGACGGGCTTTCGCTTCTGGAGGAGGAGGAGGAGGGTCGAACGCCTACAGCCAACTGTTTCCTATACCATGGGCTAGGCAGCACTGTCCCACCACCGCTGTCCCCTGTGGACCCTGCATCCACCACATTAACCCAGTGCGCAGTGATAGACATGTAACGGCCCTGGCCATGCCGACTGGACCATGCATCAGTTGTGAGGTGCATCTTTCCACTCACTGACTGCTTGAGTGCATGGACAATGCGGTCTTTCACATGATGGTGGAGGGCTGGGATGGCTTTGCGAGAGAAGAAGTGGCGATTGGGTAGGTCATAGCGTGGTACTCTATAGGCCATGAGTTCGCGGAAAGCTGCGCTTTCCACCAACCGATAGGGCATCATCTCTAACGAGATTAGTTTGGCAATGTGGGCGTTCAAACCCAGTGTACGCGGATGAGAGACTGAGTACTTTCTTGACCTACTCATAGTCTCTGGGAGGGTGAGCTGGACTTGAGAGCTGCATATGGTGGAACTAACGGTGGACAGGGCGGACTGAGAGAGTGTTGATGATGGTGATGGAGTTGGTGTTCTTTCTGATGGCCTAGATTCAGTCTTTCGTTGATATAACAGTGGGATTCCCTGACTGCTTTGGCCTTGCAACAACACCTCAACATTTGCTGCTGTGCTAACCGGTGGGCTTACAGTTGGGGGAAACAATGTAGCGTTGCTGAATACCTTCTTTGTGATCAGTTGCACATGTGGTACTTGAGGTTTGGTGTTGTGTCCACGCTTGCAAGTGCATGCTGGTTAAATGTCTAAGCATGCAACTGGTATTCAAATTTTTCAGCTAAAGGTCTTTGCGCACTTCTTACAGATAACCTTGGCCTGATCATGAGGATTTTGTTCAAAAAAGTGCCACACTGCACTCTTTCTACTTTGGAAGACATTTTGCGGCCTAGCACGCTGTGCTATTTTGACCGTCTGGACAAGCTGTCCAGCAACTCTTTTGATTTTTGGAACCTGTCTTTGGAGTGCTCCGGGCCTGCCAGATAACAGCTGTTGCGATGAAGTCTGCTGTGGATGCTCCTCCTCCTCATCTGAGCTATTGGAAGCAGCACCCTCTTCCCCCAATGGATGCCAATCTGGGTCAACAACTGGGTCATCCATCACCTCCTCTTCAATGTCATGTGCACCTTCCTCTGTGTCACCGTGTATGGTGGTATAGTATGTGGGAAGGGGCACCTGAGTCTCATCAGGGTCAGAACCTGGCTCATTACACTGCGAGGACAATGTAGTGCTCTGAGTGAATGTACCAGCAGAATCATCTATCAGTGGCTGTGCATCAGTGCACTCCATGTCAGATTCATCTTGGCCTGGGTAATTCACCATTTCACTTGATAACCCAGGCATGGTATGTGAAAACAGCTCCATGGAGTAATCAGTTGTATGGCCTGCGTCATCCTTCAATCTTGGTTGGGGTGAAGAACACAAGGAAAGATGTGGTTCATGAACATGAGCCTCCAATGACGACTCAGTGCTTTTATTTTTTACAACTTCAGAAGAGGAGGCAATAGAGCTGGAGGATGAGTCAGCAATGTAAGCCAAAACTTTTTCCTGAAGCTCTGGCTTTAAAAGCGGTTTGCCAACTCCTAGAAAACTAAGCCTTCGAGTCCTTGTGTAGCCAGACGATAACGCAGGCTCAACACCTCCTGCATTCGGTCCTATTTTGCTTTTGCCACTACCATCAGATCCACCACCAACACCATCATTACCAGCTGGCAACCCCCGCCCAATTCCACGGCCTCTTCCACCAGCCTTCCTCATTTTTGGTAAAAATGTACACAAAATCCCACAAACTATATAGTAATGTAAAACAAGGTACAAGGTGTATATAGGAGAGGGGAGATGTAGAATTTCTGAACACACTTGTGGACACTTGGATTGTGTGAGGCCCAGTGAATATCACACCGCTATGTCACAGGCTTAATGTCGCAGGTGTGAAAAATGTCACTATAGGACAGGGGAGATGTAGAATTTCTGAACACACTTGTGGACACTGTTGGGTTGTGTGAGGCCCAGTGAATATCACACCGCTATATCACAGGCTCAATGTCGCAGGTGTGAAAAATGTCACTAGAGGACAGGGGAGATGTAGAATTTCTGAACACACTTGTGGACACTGTTGGATTGTGTGAGGCCCAGTGAATATCACACCGCTATGTCACAGGCTCAATGTCGCAGGTGTGAAAAATGTCACTATAGGACTAGGGAGATGTAGAATTTCTGAACACACTTGTGGACACTGTTGGATTGTGTGAGTCCCAGTGAATATCACACCGCTATGTCACAGTCTCAATGTTGCAGGTGTGAAAAATGTCACTATAGGACAGGGGAGATGTAGAATTTCTGAACACACTTGTGGACACTGTTGGATTGTGTGGGGCCCAGTGAATATCACACCGCTATGTCACAGGCTCAATGTTGCAGGTGTGAAAAATGTCACTATAGGACAGGGGAGATGTAGAATTTCTGAACACACTTGTGGACACTGTTGGATTGTGTGAGGCCCAGTGAATATCACACCGCTATGTCACAGGCAGAAATTGGCTAGTGTATGACAAACTACAAGGTGTATATAGAATTGGGCAGAATAGGAATCTCCCTAGAGTGTAGGTCTGTAAGAACGGAACATGTCCTCGACTTATTCTTACAGAGTCACACACAGATAGCTTCACTGTGGCCGTGATAACAGCCGTTACATGGTACTGAGAGAGGAGCGTGCACGTACACCGCTGTCCGGTGTCTGTAAAATTGTCAAGCTCCGTGTTTTTTAAGTTTACGGACTGACACACGCTGTCTCTCTATAGTTTTGAATGTGATCAAACAGCAAATATACTTAACTGTTTGAAAAACAGACAAAACTAGAAGGTGGAGGTCTGTAAGAACGGAACATGTCCTCGACTTATTCTTACAGAGTGTTTTTTATTAGAGTCACACACAGATAGCTTCACTGTGCCCGTGATAACAGCCGTTACACGGTACTGTGTGAGGAGCGTACACCGCTGTATGGTGTGAAAAAATGCACGCTCAGTACCTCACCAGGACAAGAAAAAAAAATTTGGATTGCTTTTAAAAAAGCAGTTTGCAGAGCAGTGGGAAAACAGCAATGCAGCTATCAGGAAGCCTTATAAGGCAGCCTAACAACCAACACAGCTGATCCAGCAAAATATAGCCTCCACTTGCACTGCACACACAGTGACTGGTGTGTTGTACAGGCAAAATCGCTAGCAGCAGAAGCAGTTTTTGGTGTCTTCTTCCCTGCCTAATGCTCTCCCTACAGAATCATCAGCAGCAGCAGCTCTCCCTATTCTGAGATCAGCATGAGTAACATGGTGGTCGGTGTGCACGCCCTTTTATACCCCCTGTGACGCCCCCCAAAGCAAGCCAATCACTTGCATGCCCTTCTCAAAGTTGGTGGTGACCCCTGCCTATGTCATCACGTTGCCCACAGTGTCCGTGGATCCTGATTGGCTGAAAAAGGGCGGAAAACAAACTTTTGAAACGCGACTTTGGCGCTAAAGTCGCCGAGTTCGTGGCCGACCTCACCCTAGGGTCGGGTTTCGTTTCATGAAACCCGACTTTACCAACAGTCGGCGACTTTTGAAATTTTTCGACCCGTTTCGCTCAACTCTAGTTCTAAGTTTTAAGCAAGAACTTATAGTGGATGAAGTGTTCTGCTAAAAGTGATTTTAATGCTCAGTACTTTTAGAGCACTGTTGGAAAAAACCTGTTTGCAGCGTTTGCCAGTGCTGCCGCCATCTGTGCTGGGTCTGTCAGCATGCAGCAGGTGCTGCTTCAGCCAAAGTACTTTCCCATGTTTTTTCATAATGTGACAATGCTAAGTCTGGGCAGGAGATGGAGGTGGATGAAGTTAAAGATGGATGTAGATTGATCATAAGCTACGGGGTATTGAAGGCACATAGATTTCTGTATGTGTGGTAAGTAGGGGTGTCCTGAAGGGATGAGAGTTTAAAACCAAGGTTAAGAGTGGAGAGGTCAGCCAGGCCTGGTATGCAAGCCGGGTCGATAACGGGTGAGACAGAACAAACATGCACCCATGGGAACCAGACACAAGCAGTTGATTGGGTAAGGAGTGATGGGAGGTGTTGCCTATAAACCTGCTGCCGACCATGGATAGGCTAAGGAAAGAAAACCCTACAGGATACAGGGGGGATAAATTCCCGTAGGATCTAGCCGCACCTCCCTATAGCTGGGTGGATATTCTCTAGGACCAGAGCTGGCAGTGAGCACAAGGCAGCTCAGGGAGATGATCTGACGATGGAGAAGCAGAATGGTGCATGCAGTGAATCAGGTGGTGCTGAGAAGGCGTGCGAGATGCTGGCATGACAACAGTAGGAATTGGGTGCCAAATACTGCCTAGAGGCACACCGAGGGATTCACCTGTTCCCCTGTGGGCAAGTCTGTGCCTATAGATAGATAGATTAGAGACATAGATATATATATATGGTATAAATTCCAAACAACGAAAGAAACCAAAAAAATGTCCAATAATAATTTATTAAGTAAGTATAATTAAAAATAAATAATAGATAATACAGGGGGAGAGGCCAATGCCATGGAATAGGCACAACCGGGGACAATAATGAGTTCTATGCCATATATAAAATAGAATTCATATAACACAATGCAAGAGCTAGAATAAATGAATAAAGTGCTTGTGCTGAATTACAACATAAATGTGCCAACAACCATATAAAACTCATTTATATATAAAGTGCTAATGCATATAAATCAGTGCAGCAACAGTTAACAAAATGTGAAAAATATCACAATAAATAAAATGCGATGCAAAAAGAGCTATGTAGGAGCTCCAATCCAACATGTGAACGTGTTAATTAACTCCAGAGGCAAAAGAAAAGTGTAAGTATAAGAGCTAAGTGCTATACCTCTTGTGCTGCTGAAGTCCCCGGGATGTGCCAGCCTCGACGCGCATTTCGGGGTACCTTCATCAGGGTGTGGCCTCATCCAGGCGTGAGAGGGTATAAAAGGGCAAAGCAACCAATAAGATATGAGTAAGTGTTGTGTGACACCCGGGGACTTCAGCAGAACAAGAGGTATAGCACTTAGCTCTTATACTTACACTTTTCTTTTGCCTCTGGAGTTAAGCACTTTATTCATTTATTCTACCTATTGCATTGTGTTATATGAATTCTATTTTATATATGGCATAGAACTCATTATTGTCCCCGGTTGTGCCTATTCCTTGGCATTGGCCTCTCCCCCTGTATTATCTATTATTTATTTTGAATTATACTTAATTAATAAATTGATTATTATTGGACATTTTTTCGGTTTCTTTCATTGTTTGGATTTTAATTGTCCAAGTTGTCCTTGAACTTTTCCATGAGTGCAATAACTTTATTGTTATTGTTTATTGGTGATCTTAATACTGCACTTTTCCTTGAGTCATTTTAATATGGTATAAAGGTAGAATAAGAGAGAGATTAAAAAAAATGTATATAGATGTTTAATAATTGATTTTTATTTGTAGACATAATGAACTACCTCCTATCGTACAAAGGTTATCTGATATCATTAGCTGTATTCTGTCTCCTGATTGGCATAATTTATCATCAAAATTTAAAAAAGGTAAGACCTAAAATAATTTAATCATGTTTATTATTTATTGTCATTTTTATTGGTGATAATTTACTTACGTGTATTTTAAAATAACATTAACAGCAGCATATCATCTGAAAGTTCACAAGTGCATCAATGCAATTCTTTGGTGTAATTGGATCACAAATGGAAATTCAGCAAACTCTCATTTGTGTTCTGCAATCACATCACTGACACATTAATAATTGCTTCTTTGTTATCTGAAAAGTAACAGTAAACAATGGCACGTAGCATTGCTGTGTTCCAGTATCATGCAGTGTGTTGGGGCATACATGCTAGGTTGCTTTCTTGGACTGGATCATTGATAGAGCAGCAGTTAATGTTCAAAACTATCTAAGTTTATTCTGATCTTATTATTTTTGTGTGCACTGCATACACCAGAAACTCTTAGTGACTGAGACAATTTAAAGCCAAATTTTCCATTTCTTAGCACTGTCACTTTATGAGGTAATAACTCGGATCCCACTGATTTTGAGAATGTTTTCTTGAGACATATTGTTCTTCATGATAGTGGTAACATTTATTAGATATGACTTGCATTTATTAAAAATATGGAAATTTGGCAAAAAATTTTAAAATGGTGCAATTTTGAAACTTTTAATTTTTATGCCCTTAAATCATGTCACACAAAATAGCTAAAGGGGACCTGTCACCAGAAATAACACTATTTACCTGTAGATGTGCAATTAATCTACAGGTTAACAGCATAGGCACACCCCCGGCCCTGACTGACAGCTGAGTCTCAATGTAGAGTAAGTGTCAGTCAGGGCTGGGGGTGGTTACAGCGGCCGCTGTGTATACTCAGAGCGGTGACTGAATCAGCGCCACCACCATGACTGAATACCAAATGCTGCTGGGAGGAATAAAGATCATTTTCTCCCCGCTGCGTACAACTGCGTGCAGGCGCCGGACAGCATCATAACGCTGTTAACATTAACCCCATATCTGCAGGTGAACAGCGTTATTCCCAGTGACAGGTTCCCTTTAATAAATAACATTTCCCACATGTATACTTTACATTGCCACAATTTTTGAAACATAATTTTTTTAATCAAGTTATTTGTATTAAGTTTTTGAGGAATGGGATACACTGCACACAAATTATATATGCAGCAACCAATTTATTTAATTTACTTAAAGAGGAAGTAACATAAGAGAGGGGTGAAAGGGAAGGTGATTAAGGGAGAAGAAAGGGGAGTCTTACATCTAGCAAAAAAACTAAACACCAAAGAAAACAAAAATAACCAAATAAAGGCGAACTGAGCCAAAGTACTCAGAAAATATAAAGCACTCAAAAAATATTTATAATACGATAATATGGTTTCTGTGTTTCAATCTGAAGTGGGAGAAGAAATGGAAGAGACTCTTAGGCTACTTTCACACATCAGGTTTTCGGCGTCAGGCGCGATCCGGCGTCGTGCCGGAACGCCGGATCCGGCAAATGTTTCGTAAAACCGGATGTGACGGATCCGGTTTTCTGGCGGATCCGTCTTTTTCTGGACAGACAAAACCGGATCCGTCTCATCCGGTTCATCCGTTTTTCTATCCGTTTTTCGACGGATTACGCCGGATCCGGTTTTTAAAATTGACCCTTGTGGCCTTCCGAACAGGATTGGCTACTGGAAAACTATATATAGCATGTTCCTACAGCCCTTCTTTGACAGGTTGTAGAGGAGAAAGTGCAGGTTGGAGAGAAGAGCAAGTTACTGGCGAAGATGGATGTTGTCATTGGAAATATTTTGAAGAATTTGGCGGATTTTACAGCGGAGGCAAATCGTTTGAGGGTGATTGTTCTGGAGAAGGAGAGAGCGAGACAGCAGCGCATCAGGCATCGTAGACGACGTTTGTGGATCCACCCCATCACAGCCAAGAGAATGACGCGTGGAGTCTATTCTACACTATGCATGGACCTTCGACGAAACCCAGATACATTTTTTGGATATGTTAGGATGAAAATGGAGAATTTTGATTACTTGGTGGAGCGCATTGCACACCTCATAAGAAAAGCGGACACCTATTGCCGCTTCTCTGTTTCACCCGCAGAGCGTCTGATGGTGACTTTAAGGTAAGCCACATTTATTGGATATGATCGCATCAGAGCACACTTTCACTGCAATCTTGTTGGTGGTAATTTGTATCTCCAAGTGTTATAGGTCAGTTTTGGTATGTAATGCTGTGATTTAAAACTAATTTATTGTTTTTTAATTCCCCACAGATTTCTTGCAACTGGAGAATCCCTTTCGTCACTGCATTTCCAGTACAGACTCGGGATTTCCACCATATCTGGAATAGTGAAGTACACATGCCGTGCACTGTGGGACTCCTTAGCTGAAGAGTTTTTACCAGAGCCCACAACAGAGAGGTGGATTGAAATTGCTGACAAGTTTCAACAGATATGTCAGTTTCCAAACTGCTTGGGCGCTGTGGACGGGAAACATATCCGCATTGTAAAGCCAGCTGGATCGGGATCGGAATATTTCAATTACAAGAAATATTTTTCAATTGTCCTCATGGCCATCGCTGACGCGGAATACAAATTTATTGCGGTTGATATTGGGGCCTATGGCCGCTCCAATGACTCTCAAGTTTTCAAACTGTCTGCCATGGGGCGTAAACTGTATGGAAACACCTTCCAGTTCCCACCACCTAGACCGCTGCCGCAAACATCTGGTCCACCTATGCCATTTGTCTGTGTAGGGGATGAAGCCTTCCAGCTGTCAGAACACCTTTTGAAACCGTACTCTAGCAGAGGATTGACAAGACCAAAACGCATTTTTAATTACCGCCTCACAAGAGCAAGAAGAATGGTTGAATGTACCTTTGGTATTCTGACAGCCAAATGGCGGGTCCTATTGACTGCGATCAACCTCAAGACAGAAACTGTGGACGAGGTGATCAAAGCGTGCGTGGTACTCCACAATTTTGTTATCTGCAAGGAACCCATTTCCATTGAGGACACCTCTGAAGAAACCACCTTGCAAGATTACCATGACATTACCACTAGAGGTTCTGTGACGGTTTCAGTAATGAGGGACAATTTTGCACTATACTTTATGTCACCTCAAGGCAGAGTACACTGGCAGGATGACAGAGTGTGAAAGATTTGTGCCCTAACCAAACTTGTGTACCTTCTGTACCAACAGTATATACCTTTGCCAACCAAAGTTGGCTATCTTGTCATGGTCTCTATTTTTAGCTTTAGGCCACAGGTGTGTACCTGGTTGTGTTTTATGCAAAGTATTTCACCTTTTAACAAAAGTTGTGTACATTGTTAGGAAATCACCAACAATAAACACAACTTTTTAGGTGAAATACTTTGCTTCAAACACAACCAGGAACACAACTGTGGCAAAAAGCTAAAATTTACCCACAGTTATATACCTAGTTTTGAATACCATTTCACCTTTTAAATACCCTGTATTTAACCTTTTTCGCCGCAGAAAGAAATGACAGACAACCAGTGTAAAATAATTTAACTTTTATTGAAAAATGTTTTTTTTAGTAAACTTTTTTAAAATTTTAATAAACTTGTTTAATAAAACTTTGAAACTATAAAACTGAAACCATAAAACTGGTCATTTTTATTTAAATACACACATTATAAATCTGTGTAGTGTGTGGTGGAAATACTGCTGTAGGGGCTGCGGGACACTTCGACACTGGGAGTGTGGAGAGAGGACTGGGATCGTGGTGGGGAAGGAACAGTTAGAGGTGAAGGTGTGGAAAAAACTACAGAATGGGTGGACATGTGGGAAGCAGAAGAGGTGGTGGGTGGTGGAGTGGAGGGTTGGGCAGGGACTGTAGGAGCAGATGATGTTGATGGCAAGTTGTATGGGGAAGGAGTTTGGTACGGGGCAGGTTGCTGGAAGTGGGGAGATGTCTGGTACGGGGCAGGTTGCTGGAAGTGGGGAGATGTCTGGTACGGGGCAGGTTGCTGGAAGTGGGGAGATGTCTGGTACTGGGGAGGTTGCTGGTACTGGGGAGTTTGCAGGTACTGTGGAGGTTGCTGGTACTGGGGAGGTTGCTGGTGCTGGGGAGGTTGCTGGTGCTGGGGAGGTGGATGGTGCTGGGGAGGTGGATGGTGCTGGGGAGGTGGATGGTGCTGGGGACGTGGATGGTATGTAATAGGAGGGGGAGGATGGAAAGTGGCTGGAGGTGGATGGTATGTAATAGGAGGGGGAGGATGGAAAGTGGCTGGAGGGGGTGTAGATGTAATAGGAGGGGGAGGATGGAAAGTGGCTGGAGGGGGTGCAGGTGGAGGAACTACTGTGGTGGGAGGAGGAGGAGGTTGGGAGGTAACTTGCTGGAGAGCAGCGTGGCATGAATGCATTACATGCATCTGCTGGGCAGGAGAGAGCGTTTCCATGCGCTCCACAACAGACCTGAAAAAGGTGTGGTTTGGCGAAGATCTTGCTTCTGAATGCATGGTTTGCAGAAGTGTCTTCACCTCCAGAATGCTGGAGTTGATCTGCTGATAGCCTGCGGAGATTTGCTCTGACAAGACTTTTAGACAGTTCTGGAAAGATGCATTCAGATGCAAGAACTCTGGCGCATAAGTCTTTTCCTGACCCCTCTGCCGCTGCCGCCCAGTACCCGCAGGTGTACTAGAGGTGGCAGGGGCAGAAGGGTGGGGTAAAGGGAAAGCGATCTCCTCACCAGCAGCTTCATGTAATGTAGGCGGCCACGATGCTCCTGTGCTGGTGGATAGGACAGATGGGTCGAATGTGTGGGAAGGCTGGGAAGGTGCAGATGTACCGGGGCGGTCGAAGTGTCCCTCGGTGCCGGTCTCCTCAGGGATCGCCTCAGAAGGGTCCAATCGTGCCGGCTCCCGAGTGCTGCTCACCGTGCTGTGGAATAAAGAGAAAAAAAAAAATTAAAATACTGACATGGTATGGCCCTGGCTGAAAAAAAAATTTACATATAACATTTTTTTTCACATGTGGTGTGTAATATTTACCTTCTGGTGACCATTGTTTCCCGGAGGAACGACAGGGCTTCTGCGTACTTGTACTTGCTCCTGCGTCCTCCAGATCCACTCGGGGCCCGCATCTCTTTATCGAACTCCTTCTTGAAACGATCTCTCACAGACCGCCACCGATTCACAATTCTGTTCCCTGAAACGAGAAAGGAGTGGTTAGTATACAACATCAGTGTTTCCCAAACTCCAGTCCTCATGGTCCCCAGGGGTCATGTTTTCAGGATTTCCATAGTAAATAGAAATCCTGAACACATGATCCGTGGGGACCACGAGGACTGGAGTTCGGGAAACACTGGTTTACATCAAGCAACCGGTACTGTATATACTTACGCTCTTTAATCTGGGCCCGAGCTTCGAGGTCCTCCCAGCGGCCCACAAGGAGCGAACAGATTTCCTCCCAGAGTCGTCGGGTAACGATCAGGTCAGCGTGGCGGCGGTCAGCCATATTCCAGAGCGGCTCCCTTTCTCTGACGAGATCGATGAGGCGGTCCACATCAATCCCTCCATCCTCACCGTCAGAGTCGGGAGCACGCTGTGAAGGCTGTTAAAGAAAAAGACAAAAATAACATAATTAGCCTCCACAAAAGAAATGAAATAAAAAGTGCAAAAAAACAAAGCAAAAATATTTATACTTACACGCTGGTGACCGCCGCGTTGCTGTCGCCGACGACCCTGGTAGGCACTGCGAGGACCTCTTGGCCAAGCACCAGATTGGGAAGACTAGAGAAGAAAACAAAAAATGTTATGTCTTTGGATGTAGGCATTTGTTTGCTGTGTGTGGTCTGCAGAACATTGTTTTCTATGTGTTGTGTGTAGTGTGATGTTGTGTTTCTGCGTTTGATGCAAAAAACTTACCAATTGTGAGCCCACTCCAGGTGTCTGTCCACCCCTTCCTTCTTCTTCTGGGAGCTCCTCTTCATCTTGTGATTCCTGTTTTGAAATAAAAGGCAATGAATAGACATGTATTACAGAGAAGATGGATTTTGGAAATAAAAACTTACCGTCAAACGCTGACGATGCGAGGGAGGGCTCCCAGAAGATGATGTGCTGTCTTCCTGGTGGCCACACTCCATGCCTGTGGGTGGTGTTCCAGCTGCTGCCATTGCTGCTGCTGCTGCTGCTGCATCTATTGGGCGGCTGTTGAATAAAGAGAAACAAAGGGCCAATGAATATCTTGATATTCAATAGCCCTAGTTTGGAGGAATGGGTGATTTGATAATTACCGTCTCTCATCTGCTGCTGGCCTCCCCTCCTCAGCATGTTCTATTTGCTGCTCCATTTGGGGTGGTGGTGGTGCGGATGGTGCTGCAGTGGTCTCCTGCCTTCTCCTGCTTCGCTTGGTTGCTTTCTTGGGTGGCATGTTGGGTGTGGCTGTGGGTCCCACTGTCTTGCTTTTATATCTCTTGTGGGCAGAGCTACTGAGCATGCTCAGACCAAAAAACCGGATCCGGCCGCTGGATCCGGCTTTTGCCGGATCCGGCGCATTGCGGCGCTCATAGGCTTTCATTGTGTGAAAAAGCCGGACGCGCCGGATCCGGCGCGTCCGGCTTTTTCGCCGGAGACAAAAAACGTTACAGTCACCGTTTTTTCCAGACGCCGGATCGCGACACATTGCCGGATCCGGCGAAAACCGGATGAAACGCATGGCCATCCGGCGCGATCCGGCGCAAATGAAAGTCAATGGGGGGGGAACCGGATCCGGCATTGCATTTCGCCGGATCCGGTTTCTGTCAAAAGCGCCGGATCGCGCCTGACGGCGAAAACCTGATGTGTGAAAGAGGCCTTATAATAGGAAGAAATGTTATTCCAAAGGGACCATCTTATGTAGTATCAAAACTGAATTGTTTCTCATTGCATTGGAAAGCTCAAATATATTGTTTTTTGACATTTTCTCAATCACCTCAGAGATTGTTGGAGTAATTGTTCGTTTCCACTTGGAGACAGACTACTAATGATTTTGTGACCATAAGGATATGAGTAACTATGGGTATTAACCTAGGATCAAGGGTGTCTGAATCTAATGTTAATATTGCTAATTGAGGTGAGGTGGGTATCTCCAAGTCACATACCTTCTCAATTAAGTTGAACGACTCTTTCCATACTTTTTTTATTTGTGGACAATCCCAAAGAATATGAAAGAGATTTTCTTTTTGACCTCACTCCCTCCAACAACTATGTGATTAGTCTGGCAGAATTTTGTTGAGTTTTGTTGGTGTATAATACCATCTAGCTAGTATTTTAAAATTCATTTCATACAGACTTTCATTTAAGGTATGAGAATAGGACAATTTTGTGGCCTTTTTTGCAAATTTTCTGGAATAAATTGTGAACCAAAGTCTGTTTTCCCAATCTAGAGTATAATTATTAGTAGTGTTGAGCGACTTTTGTTTTTTTAGGGTCGAGTTTCGTTTCATGAAACCCGACTTTTCCAAAAGTCGGGTCGAGCAAAATCGGCCGACTATAGGGAAAAGTCGGGGTCGTCCCGAAACACGAAACCCAATGTAAGTCAATGGAGAATTAAAGTCGGCAGTGAGAGGAGGACAGGAAACACACCAACAGTGCCCATTTGAATGCCAAAAGCATAAATTCTTGTTACTGAAGCTTGTCAACCTTAATTAACTTCATAATACTAGTTACACACTGAAAAATGGGGGTTATTTGGCTACAGTTGTGGGGGGTTAGGGCTGGCTCCAGGTTTTCGTGGGCCCAGGGCCAAAGAGCGCCCCTTTAACACATACCACAACTCATGATGCTCCGATATGGCAGAGAAATAGCAGTATAGTACAATGAAAAATACATCTCATGACTGATATCCATTTTAAATTCTCCAATACCTCCAAAAACGGACAGTATATAACTCCATACAGTATAATGAGGCCCATATATTTCTCCATACAGAATCATTATTCCCATATGTTTCAAACCGTATATGATGAGCTCCACATAATGCTACAGTATATGTTGGTCCCAATGGATGAAGCTCCACTGTCTTATGGGCCCAAATAATGCTCCATATATAATGGGCCCCATTTCTACTGCTCTAGTGTATAATGGGACCTGTAAATGCTGCTCCAGTGTCTGATGTCCACCTTTGGAATGCTCCAGTGTATGGTGGGCCCCATATATCATTCACCAGTGTATAGTGCTCCCCAAAAATTGCTGTCCCAACATTGAAAACAATTACATAAGTCTCCTTGCTAGGGCATCCCTGCACTACTCTGAACTCCTTGTCGTCCCCATCTTCCATCTCACTGCACTTGGCTGTTTAGGCCCTCCCACCGGCAGAAACACTTTTGCGTACTATGCGGTGCCCTGTGCCAGTGCCATCGCCCATGAGTATGCCCCACCACCTGCTCAAGGAACCTGCACTTTCATCTGCACCTTCCTCTTTGTCACCGTGTAAGGTGGTATAGTATGCGGGAAGGGGAACCTGAGTTTCATCTGGGTCAGATTCTGGCTGTGTAGAGTGCGAGGGGAATGTAGTGGTCTGGGTCAATGTACCAGCAGCATCATCCAGCAGTGGCTGGGCCTCAGTGCACTTGTGGCCTCCCCAAGAGTACGGTCGCCACTGTGGCATTGCCTTCCTCCTTGGGAGTGTGTTGTCAAGCTTGGGAGCAACGAAGGATCTCTCTAGCAGTGAAACCAACACACAACACCTTTCCCACTCCAGTCCAGCAGGGAGACCTCTGAATCTGACTGCTGAGGAGCTCCTCTCTGTGGTCGGGAGGAGGTAAATTTGGGCACTCTGTGCAGGGAAGGGGAAGTGTGTGGACGTGAGAAGGGGAGCTGGAGGATGAGCAGAGTTAAGGCTCACTCCCAGCTGGAGCGCATGGTCCGGATTCCGGTCTCCGAGTTTGTAGGGACACTGACGTTCCTGCAGCAGAAACCGGGGGAAGTAGCAGCTATAAATGCTCTATACCCAACTAAGGCTCGGAGGCCCCAGCATCGACGTGTGCGAGGCAGAAGGAAAAGGCTACAGCTGTCTACCATACAAGTAAAGTCTGAGGAACATCTGTTAGACAGGAGGCGTTTCAGTGAACCACTGTCCTGTGAGTGCTTCCCCCACAAGCGCTAGAAAGGAGACGTTCAGGAAGGTACATGTTGGCGGAGTGTTGGAAGGGAGCTTTCCATTCTGGTCCCGGAGGTTGGCAGAGGTCCTGACCCGGAGGACACAGCACGGAGGCAGGCATCTGTGTAACCTGCAGACTGTGAGTAAATCTTTGGAACTGCACGCTCTGGTGTCCTACAGTTATTCCAGCACCGCTACATCTGGATACCAGCACCTACACCACCTGTGCCTTTCCCCCATCACTACATCTACACTTCCCTGGGACTCCAGCTCCACCTGTGGGGAGCTTCACCATCTTTGCTGCACAACATCATCAGTCCCAGAGGATCTGCATGCAGCGTCGGCCTAACATCTATGTTGCCGAACACCACAGGTGGCGTCAAACTATCTATATAAATTCTTTACCATTATACCACGCCATTTACATGGGCGCCCAGGGCCACCGTCCGGGTCACCGCTGCTGTGACACATCCCACTGACACCGGCCCGGTACCGAGTACCCCACAGCCCTGGGAGGGCGACCCAAAAATGCCGACTGCTGATCGGGTGGCGTTATTCCCACGAACCTCCAAACAGCATCCCTGAAGGCAAAGTTTATGGTTTCCGGGGGCAGTATGATTGCAAAGCTGTATCTTAAAGAATGTCCAAAAGGGCACCACCAGGAGTGGAGCCTGTGGCTTAATTGGACTGCACCTGGGAAACCACTACCATACAAGCTACAGAAAAGATGGACAGATTGCAAGCTTTGTCGATTCTGTGTGTGGTGTGGTATGTCCGTTTGTAGTTGTGCTAGCGATTTCTCAGCTTTATTCCATTAACGACCGAGACTCCGGCATGGCCCCGCGGTACGCGTCAAGCTTACTAGAGGGATACGAGAGGCTGTGGCACGTGGGATCGAGCAATAACAGGTCTAGCATTCTAGTACATGTCCGGGGCTGCATGCACGCTACACTGAAAGGACCAGCTTTTGTCGCTTACAGGTGCAGATAACCTGCTGAACTCCTTTAGTGATGGGGATCTGGGATTCAGATTATTCCCCGCGAACGATGATTTCCCAGTAAGTTCAGGTCAACCGCAATTCCGGAGTTAGGCCTAACCGTCATTCCTGAAAAAATTACGTGTCCAAACCACAGGTGCTGTAGCTTGCTTAACAGCTCGGCAGCTGTTCTCAGGCCCAGTATGGATTCAACAACATTGTAGAAAGTTGATAAAGGGTACAGTTTCACCGGATAACACGTATATATGTAGCCTAGTTTACACATTAAAAAAATATGTCAATAGATCAGGAGGCAGACTCAGATGTTCTCAGGCCCAGTATGGATTTGACCAGATTGTACAAAGTTGACAAAGGGCAATTCTCATAGGCGATGCTGACCCTCAATTAATTTGTGTGTTGAGACAGTGAAAACATTTTTTTGTGAATAAAGTCTTGCTGTATCGCACTTCCGTTGATTCCATCACTGTTACTCATCTCAATCCAATTTTTATCACAGGGAGCGATGTAAACATGGTGCTCACTGCCTATCATGATCTGTCACGTAACTTTGGAGTGCAAAAGACAGAAGCCACAGGCCGTAGGCGATTCTATTTGATTGGCATGAGAGGGCACATTTTGAAATGTGCGCCGGAATGTCACACGTTAGTGAGTAGGAAAACTGTGAAAGCTGATGATAAACCACCACTGCATGTAATTGTGAGTCGACGTCCATAAGAAATGGAAGCCACTGATCATCTGGAGCTAGAGCCCGGCCAGCAGGAGAGGGCATAGCTACATCTTAACCATCATCTTTCAGTTCAATCAATTTGTAGTGGCAGTCCCAGTGAAGGATTTGACAGCCCAGACTACACAGCGGAGGAGCAGGGAGAGATAAACATTGCAAATGCTGGGGCCCTGCCCAAGCAAGGGGGGCACACTCGTGGGCGTCGGTACTGGCACTGGGCCCCTCATAGTATGGCGGTGTGTCTGACGGCGGGTGTGCACCACCACTGTCAGAGACACTTGATTGCACTATGAGGGACCCTATGCCAGTGCCCGCGCCCAAGAGTCGGCCAACCCACCTGTCCAGGGCAACGGCACTCGCACGGTTTTGTGCGCTAGGTGGTGACCCCGGCCAAGGGGGGGGCACCCACTTAGGGAGGTTTACAAAGTGGCATATGTACATGTGGGTCATTCAGCTGCTGCAAAAGGCGAAATAGGTCAAGTTCGCGGAATAGGAGGAGGACCAAAGCAGGCCATTTTTCTGGCAACCTATGTGTCATCAAGGGAAGGTGGGACAAAATCCTTGGGAACCCATGCATGGTTCATTTTAATGAAGGTTAGATCATCCACATTTTGGGTTGACAGACGGGTCCTTTTTTCTGTCAGGATTGATCCAGCTGCACTGAAGACTCTTTCCGATAGCACACTTGCAGCTGGGCAAGCGAGCTCCTGTAAGGCATATTGTGCCAATTCAGGCCAGGTGTCCAGTTTAGCGGCCCAATAGTCAAAGGGGAATGACCTGTGTGGGAGAACATCGATATGGGAGGAAAAGTAGTTGTTAACCATAGTTGACAACTGCTGTCTCCTGTCACTTTCCATCGATGCTGTATTAACAGTTGTGTGAGCGGTCCGTGAAAAATCAGTCCACAACATTGTCATGAAACCCCTGTCTCCAACGCCACTTCTGCTGTGTGCACCACGAACACCTCTGCCAAGCTGCCCCTGGCCCGTACGGCTCATGTGAGAACCATCACCGCTGCTGTGTGTTGGGAATGCCTCAACCAACCGGTTAACCATAGTTGCTTGTTTAGTAGCCAATATTAGGTCAAGGTTCTCCTGTGGCATGATGTTTTGTAATTTGCCTTTATAGCGTGGATCCTGGATGCTGGCCAACCAGTAGTCGTCATCGTTCATCATTTTGGCTATGCTTGGGTCCCTTTTTAGGATCTGCAAGGCATAATCTGACATGTGGGCCAATGTTCCCGGTGTCAATGATGCACTGCGAGTAGTGTTGAGCATTCCGATACCGCAAGTATCGGGTATCGGCCGATACTTGCTGTATCGGAATTCCGATACCGACTTCCGATATTTTTTCAATATCGGAATTCGGCATCGGAATCGGAAGTTCCAAGTTGATTGACAGACTGACGTCATCATGATGCGCGGTGTGTGCGCATCATGATGCGCCGTCATTTCGGGCCTTCCGGGGGTCTCTGCCGGCCTGCCGGGGGGCTGTGCCGGCCTGCCGGGGGGCTGTGTGGACTGCCCGGGGTCTGTACCGGCCTGCCGGGGGGCTGTGCCGGCCTGCCGGTGGTCTGTGCACCCTGTGGGGGTCTGTACCAGCCTGCCGGGGGGCTGTGCCGGCCTGCCGGGGGGCTGTTCTGATGTCCGGGGGTCTGTGCAAGCATCGTCCGATGGGACTACAAGTCCCATCGGGCGATGTCTGCTACCATGACAGTGATTGACACATTAGCCAATGATGGGACAGTAGTAGTCCCATCATCCGGCTAATGTGTTAAATGTTAAAAAAAAATAAATAAAAAAAAATAAATACTACATACATACTACATGCATGCTACATACATACTACATGCTACATACATACTACATACATGCTACATACATGCTACATACATACTACATACATACTACATACATACTACATGCATGCTACATACATACTACATGCTACATATATACTACATACATACTACATACATGCTACATACATACTGCATGCTACATACATACTACATACATACTACATGCATGCTACATACATACTACATGCATGCTACATACATACTACATGCATGCTACATGCATGCTACATACTACATATATACTACATGCATACTACATACATACCACATACATACCACATACATGCTACATACTACATACATACTACATACATACTACATGCATGCTACATACATACTACATGCATGCTACATACATACTACATGCCACATACATACCACATACATACTACATACATACTACATGCTACATACATACTACATATATACTACATGCATGCTACATACATACTACATGCTACATACATACCACATATATACTACATACATACATACAATACATTCATACAATACATACATAGACATACAGTACATATAACATAGAGTAACATACTTACCAATACTTGTCACATTGTTCCCCGAAGCCATTGTCTTTTCCGGAATAAATATTAACATAACAAACCACAAAAATACTCACCCACGATCCGAAGCAGTCCACGAGTGTGTCCCACGACGATCTTGGGTAGAGAACGGCAGCATCAGATGATGCTGCCGTTCTCTACGGGCTGCAGGAATCCAATGACGGAAGGTAGGTATCCTTCCGCACTGTATTCCTCCGCCACTTAAAAAAAAAAAAGTCCCTAGTCTCACTTTATGCCATTGCTGCATGGGAAATTCCCACACAGCAATGGCATAAAGTGAGACTAGGGACTTTTTTTTTTTTTTTAAGTGGCGGAGGAATACAGTGCGGAAGGATACCTACCTTCCGTCATTGGATTCCTGCAGCCCGTAGAGAACGGCAGCATCAGCTGATGCTGCAGTTCTCTACCCAAGATCGTCGTGGGACACACTCGTGGACTGCTTCGGATCGTGGGTGAGTATTTTTGTGGTTTGTTATGTTAATATTTATTCCGGAAAAGACAATGGCTTCGGGGAACAATGTGACAAGTATTGGTAAGTATGTTACTCTATGTTATATGCACTGTATGTCTATGTATGTATTGTATGAATGTATTGTATGTAGTATGTATGTAGTATATATGTGGTATGTATGTAGCATGTAGTATGTATGTAGTATGTATGTAGCATGCAGTATGTATGTAGCATGCATGTAGTATATATGTAGTATGTATGTAGTATATATGTAGTATGTATGTTGCATGTAGTATTTATGTAGTATGAATGTAGCATGTATGTAGTATGTAGTATGTATGTAGTATATATGTAGTATGTATGTTGCATGTAGTATTTATGTAGTATGAATGTAGCATGTATGTAGTATGTAGTATGAATGTAGCATGTATGTAGTATGCATGTTGTATGAATGTAGCATGTATGTAGCATGTAATTTTTTTTGTTTTTTTTTTTTTTTACATTTAACACATTAGCCGGATGATGGGACTACTACTGTCCCATCATTGGCTAATGTGTCAATCACTGTCATGGTAGCAGCCATCGCCCGATGGGACTTGTAGTCCCATCGGACGATGCCTGCACAGACCCCCGAAGCCTGCACAGACCACCGGCAGGCCGGCACAGCCCCCCGGCAGGCCGGCACAGCCCCCCGGAGCCTGCACAGCCCCCCGGAAGGCCGGCACAGCCCCCCGGCAGGCCGGCACAGCCCACCGGAGCCTGCACAGACCACCGGCAGGCCGGCACAGCCCCCCGGCAGGCCGGCACAGACCACCGGAGCCTGCACAGACCCCCTGGCAGGCCGGCACAGCCCCCCGAAAGGCCCGTACAGACCCCAGAGAGGCTGTACAAGGGCAGGAAAGGGTTTTTCTTATTCCGATACCGGAAGTCCCATAGACTTGAATGGGACTTCCGGTATCGGCGATACCGATACTTTTTTTAAAGATCGGCCGATACCATCCGATACGATACTTTGAAGTATCGGACGGTATCGCTCAACTCTAACTGCGAGTGCTGGGTGGAGGAGCACTTTCTGGCAAATCCACATCCCTCCAGTCATGCACAAACCCTGTACCAGACCTTGCCACGCCAACATTTTCACTTGCCCCACGAGATGCATCCTCCTCCCCTAAGTAATCATCCCCATCATCATCCTCCTCCTCTTCTTCCTCCACCTCGTCCAGGAGAGGTCACTGAGCAGACAATGGCTGAATGTCATCAAGGATTCCCTCCTCCTCTTCCTCCTCGTCAACATTGGCTGCAGACGCCTGCTCCTTAAGGTGCATCAAAGTTTGCATGAGCAGACGCATAAGTGGGATGCTCATGCTTAGGATGGCGTCGTCTGCGCTTACCAGCCGTGTGTATTCGCCCAAACACTGAAGGACTTTACAGAGGTCTTTCAGCTTCGACCACTGCACACCTGTCAACTCCATGTCTGCTCTCAAAGTGCCTGGCCGTGTATCCTCCCACAAATGCATTATGGCCTGCCTCTGCTCGCACAGCCGCTCAACCATGTGCAGGGTGGAGTTCCACCTTGTTGCAATGTCGATAATGAGGCGGTGGTTGGGAAGGTGGAGCAATCGCTGCAGCTTCTGCATACGAATGGAGTGTACAGGCGACCGGCGGATGTGCGCGCACAGTCTTCGCACCTTCTGGAGCAGGGCTGTTAACTCCGGATAATTATTGAGGAAGCACTGCACCACCAGGTTCAAGGTGTGAGCCAAGCAAGGTATGTGGCTGAGTTTTGAAAGGGCTATGGCTGCCACAAAATTACGGCCGTTATCACTAACTACCTTGCCTGCCTCAAGATGTACACTGCCCAGCCATGACTCAGTTTGTCGCTGAAAGTACTCGGCCAGCACCTCGGCGGTGTGTCTGTTGCCCAAACACATCATCTGCAACACAGCCTGCTGACGCTTTCCACTAGCTGCTCGATAGGGGGACACATCGTGTGCAACAGTGGCAGCTGCAGATGGAGTGCTCGTACGACTGCGCTCTGTGGACGAGCTTTCGCTTCTGGAGGAGGAGGAGGAGAGTCGAACGCCTACAGCCAACTGTTTCCTATACCGTGGGCTAGGCAGCACTGTCCCACCACCGCTGTCCCCTGTGGACCCTGCATCCACCACATTAACCCAGTGCGCAGTGATGGACACGTAACGGCCATGGCCATGCCGACTGTACCATGCATCTGTTGTGAGGTGCACCTTTCCACTCACTGACTGCTTGAGTGCATGGACAATGCGGTCTTTCACATGATGGTGGAGGGCTGGGATGGTTTTGCGAGAGAAGAAGTGGCGATTGGGTAGGTCATAGCGTGGTACTGCATAGGCCACGAGTTCGCGGAAAGCTGTGCTTTCCACCAACCGATAGGGCATCATCTCTAACGAGATTAGTTTGGCAATGTGGGCGTTCAAACCCAGTGTACGCGGATGAGAGACTGAGTACTTTCTTGACCTACTCATAGTCTCTGGGAGGGTGAGCTGGACTTGAGAGCTGCATATGGTGGAACTAGCGGTGGACAGGGTGGACTGAGAGAGGGTTGATGATGGTGATGGAGTTGGTGTTCTTTCTCATGGCCTAGATTCAGTCTTTCGTTGATATAACAGTGGGATTCCCTGACTGCTTTGGCCTTGCAACGACACCTCAACATTTGCTACTGTCCTAACCAGTGGGCTTACAGTGGGGGAAACAATGTAGCGTTGCTGAATACCTTCTTTGTGATCAGTTGCACATGTGGTACTTGAGGTTTGGTGTTGTGTCCATGCTTGCAAGTGCATGCTGGTTAAATGTCTAAGCATGCAACTGGTATTCAAATTTTTCGGCTAAAGGTCTTTGCGCACTTCTTACAGATAACCTTGGCCTGATCATGAGGATTTTGTTCAAAAAAGTGCCACACTGCACTCTTCCTACTTTGGCAGACATTTTCATAGAATCATAGAATCATAGAATCATAGAATCGTAGAGTTGGAAGGGCCATCTGGTCCAACCTCCTGCTCAAAGCAGGATTCGCTAAATCATCCCAGTCAGATGTCTGTCCAGCCTCTGTTTGAAGACTTCCATTGAAGGAGAACTCACCACTTCTCGTGGCAGCCTGTTCGACTCATTGATCACTCTAACTGTCAAAAAGTTTTTTCTAATATCTAATCTGTGTCTCCTCCCATTCAGTTTCATCCCATTGCTTCTAGTCTTTCCTTGTGCAAATGAGAATAAAGTTGATCCTTCTACAATGTGACAGCCCTTTAGATATTTGTAGACAGCTATTAAGTCTCCTCTCAGTCTTTTCTTTTGCAAACTAAACATTCCCAAATCCTGCAACCTTTCCTCATAAGACAGGGTTTGCAGACCGGTCACCATTCTGGTCGCTCTTTTCTGAACTTGCTCCAGTTTGTTGATGTCTTTTTTAAAATGTGGTGCCCAAAACAGGACACAATATTCCAGATGAGGTCGGACCAAAGAGGAGTAGAGGGAAATAATGACTTCACATGATCTAGACTGTATGCTTCTGTTAATACATCCTAGAATTGCATTTGCCTTTTTTGCTGCTGCATCACACTGTTGACTCATATTCAGTCTGTGATCTATTAGTATACCCAAGTCTTTTTCACATGTGCTGTCACTTAGCCCTATTCCTCCCATTCTATATATGCTTTTTTCATTTTTATTGCCCAGATGTAGTACTTTGCATTTCTCCCTGTTAAAAACCATTCTGTTAGTTGCTGCCCACTTCTCCAGTTTATTTAAATCTTTTTGAATCCTCTCTCTCTCTTCTCTAGTATTAGCTATCCCTCCTAGCTTTGTGTCATCAGCAAATTTAATCAGTTTACCCTCAATTCCTTCATCTAAATCATTGATAAAGATGTTGAACAATACAGGGCCCAGGATAGAGCCCTGTGGTACCCCACTTGAGACATTCTTCCAACTGGATGTGCAGCCATTTACGACCACTCTTTGGGTCCGATCACTAAGCCAGTTATGAATCCACCTAACAGTTGCCTTGTCCATTCCATACTTAGCCATTTTTTCAATAAGGATTGTATGAGAGATTTTGTCAAATGCTTTGCTGAAGTCAAGATATACTATATCTACAGCATTTCCTTGATCCACCCAATCAGTGATACCGTCATAGAAGGAAATTAAGTTAGTCTGACATGACTTATTAGTTACAAACCCATGCTGACTCTGCTTAATCACTTCATTCTTATCCAGGTATTGACATACATGTTGTTTAATAATTTGTTCAAAGATCTTTCCTGGTATAGAAGTCAGACTCACCGACCTATAGTTGCCTGGGTCCACCTTCTTCCCCTTTTTGAAGATAGGAACAACATTTGCTCTTCTCCAGTCTTCTGGCACTTCTCCTGTTCTCCAAGAATTTTCAAAGATTATGGAGAGGGGTTCAAAAATTTCTTCTGCTATCTCCTTCAGTACTCTGGGGTGTAATTCATCTGGACCTGGAGACTTGAATTCATTTAGGTTAGCTAAGTGTTTCCTCACTATCTTTCTGTTTATAGATATCCTGGATTCTTCTATTCCCTTAATAGGACAGTGAAGAAAAGTTGATGTTACATTTCCTTTCTGAGAGAAAACAGATGCAAAATAGGAATTTAAAAGTTCAGCCTTCTCAACATCCTGTCTTACCATTTCATCATTTTCATCCTGTAAAAATCCTATAGCATCTTTGACTTTTCTTTTACTTTTGACATATCCCCAAAATCCTTTATTATTGCTTTTGCGGCCTAGCACACTGTGATATTTTGACCCTCTGGACAAGCTGTCCAGCAACTCTTTTGATTTTTGGAACCTGTCTTTGGAGTGCTCCGGGCCTGCCAGATAACAGCTGTTGCGATGTCTTTGTCTGCTGTGGATGCTCCTCCTCCTCATCTGAGCTATTGGAAGCAGCACCCTCTTCCCCCAATGGATGCCAATCTGGGTCAACAACTGGGTCATCCATCACCTCCTCTTCAATGTCATGTGCACCTTCCTCTGTGTCACCGTGTATGGTGGTATAATGTGCGGGAAGGGGCACCTGAGTCTCATCAAGGTCAGAATCTGGCTCTGTACACTGCGAGGACAATGTAGTTCTCTGAGTGAATGTACCAGCAGAATCATCTTTCAGTGGCTGTGCATCAGTGCACTCCATGTCAGATTCATCTTGGCCTGGGTAATTCACCATTTCACTTGATAATCCAGGCATGGTATGTGAAAACAGCTCCATGGAGTAATCAGTAGTATGGCCTGCGTCATCCTTCAATCTTGGTTGGAGTGAAGGACACAAGGAAAGGTGTGGTTCATGAACATGAGCCTCCAATGATGACTCAGTCCTTTTATTTTTTACAGCTTCAGAAGAGGAGGCGATAGAGCTGGAGGCTGAGTCAGCAATGTAAGACAAAACTTTTTCCTGAAGCTCTGGCATTAAAAGCGGTTTGCCAACTCCTAGAAAACTAAGCCTTCGAGGCCTTGTGGAGCCAGACGATGACGCAGGCTCAACACCTCCTGCATTCGGTCCTATTTTGCTTTTGCCACTACCATCAGATCCACCACCAACACCATCATTACCAGCTGCCAACCCCCGCCCAATTCCACGGCCTCTTCCACCAGCCTTCCTCATTTTTGGTAGAAATGTAGAAAAAATCCAACAAACTATATAGTAATGTAAAACAAGGTACAAGGTGTCTATAGGACAGGGGAGATTTTGAATTTCTGCACACACTTGTGGACACTGGACACTTTTGGATTGTGTGAGGCCCACTGAATATCACAGCGCTATGTGACAGGCTCGATGTCGCAGGTGTGAAAAATATCACTAGAGGATAACGGAGATTTTAAATTTCTGCACACACTTGTGGACACTGGACACTTCTGGATTGTGTGAGGCCCACTGAATATCACAGCGCTATGTGACAGGCTCGATGTCGCAGGTGTGAAAAATGTCACTAGAGGATAACGGAGATTTTGAATTTCTGCACACACTTGTGGACACTGGACACTTTGGGATTGTGTGAGGCCCACTGAATATCACAGCGCTATGTCACTGGCAGAAATTGGCTAGTGTATGTCAAACTACAAGGTGTATATAGAATTGGGCAGAATAGGAATCTCCCTAGAGTGTAGGTCTGTAAGAACGGAACATGTCCTCGACTTATTCTTACAGAGTGACACACAGCTTCACTGTGGCCGTGATAACAGCCGTTACACGGTACTGAGAGAGGAGCGTGCACGTACACGGCTATCCGGTGTACGTAAAATTGTCAAGCTCCGTGTTTTTTAAGTATACGGACTGACACACGCTGTCTCTCTATAGTTTTGAATGTGATCAAACAGCAAATATATTTAACTGTTTGAAAACTAGACAAAACTAGAAGGTGCAGGTCTGTAAGAACGGAACATGTCCTCGACTTATTCTTACAGAGTGACACACAGCTTCACTGTGGCCGTGATAACAGCCGTTACACGGTACTGAGAGAGGAGCGTGCACGTACACGGCTGTCCGGTGTACGTAAAATTGTCAAGCTCCGTGTTTTTTAAGTATACGGACTGACACACGCTGTCTCTCTATAGTTTTGAATGTGATCAAACAGCAAATATACTTAACTGTTTGAAAAGCAGACAAAACTAGAAGGTGTAGGTCTGTAAGAACGGAACATGTCCTCGACTTATTCTTACAGAATGACACACAGATAGCTTCACTCAGAGGCGTATCTAGGCTTCCTGGCACCCGGTGGCAGGAATTTGGTTCGGCGTCCCCCCCCAAGTACATATGCGACTTGCACAGTTAGTCATGTACCCACGAGCTGCTCTCCCTAATGCTCTCAATGTTCAGTAAAAAACTGTAAACAGGAAGAGAAGCTCGCTGTCACAAGACCATAACTATGAAAATCGCATATGAGTGAAGTGTCCGTGTGATGACTACTGGAACCTGCAGAGCTGAATCCTGACATTGCAGCTTCTGAATTCTCACAGCGAATGCACTGCACACATTTAGGATTCTCCCTTGCCAATGTACAGTCATGTCAGCACAAGTATGTGATTTATTTACTTCTGGCCACACTCCGACTAGACGTGCCCGGCCTCGCTCCGTTCATTTTCATTGAGTGAGGCCACACATGTCTAGTCAGCATTAGAGTTGAGCGACTTTTGGTTTTTTAGGGTCTCGTTTCGTTTCGTGAAACCCGACTTTTCCAAAAGTCGGGTCGAGCAAGATCGTCCGATTATAGGGAAAAGTCGGGGTCGTCCCGAAACACGAAACCCAATGTAAGTCAATGGGCAATAAAAGTCGGCAGTGAGAGGAGGACAGGAAACACACCTACAGTGCCCATTTGAATGCCAAAAGCATCAATTCTTCTTACTTAAGCTTGTCAACCTTAATTAACTTCATAATACAAGTTACGCACTGAAAAATGGGGGTTATTTGGCTAAAGTTGTGGGGGGGGAGGGCTGGCTGCAGGTTTTCATGTGCCCTGGGCGAAAGAGCGCCCCTTTAACACATACCACAACTCATCATGCTCCGATACGGCAGAGAAATAGCGGTATAGTACAATGAAAAATACTTCACTTTTTACATCTCATGACGAGGCCCATCTATTTCTCCATACAGAATCATTGGTCCCATATAATGTTTGAAACAGTATATGATGAGCTCCACATAATGCTACAGTATATGTTGGTCCCCATGGATGAAGCTCCACTGTCTTATGGGCCCAAATAATGCTCCAAACATAATGGGCCCCATTTCTAATGCTCTAGTGTATAATGGGCCCTGTAAATGCTGCTCCAGTGTCTGATGTCCACCTTTGGAATGTTCCAGTGTATGGTGGGCCCCATCTATCATTCTCCAGAGTATAGTGCTCCCCAAAAATTGCTGTCCCAACATTGAAAACAATCAAATAAGTCTCCTCGCTAGGGAATCCCTGTACTTGTCTGGATTCCTCGTCGTCCCCATCTTCCATCTCACTGCACAGTATTTCAACTTTGCAAGTGCTGTGATCCTGAGCAAGCAGGGGGGGGCCCACTCGTTGGCGACGGCACAGGCACAGGGCCCCTGATTGTACGGTGGTGTGTCTGATGGCGGGTGGGCCAAACCTGCACTTTCATCTGCAGCTTCCTCTTTGTCACCGTGTAAGATGGAACTGTATATGGGAAGGGTAACCTGAGTTTCATCAGGGTCAGATTCAGGTCGTGTAGCGTGCGAGGGGAATGTAGTGGTCTGGGTCAATGTACCAGCAGATTCATCGAGCAGTGGCTGGGCATCAGTGCACTTGTGTCGCCCCCAGGAGTACGGTCGCCACAGTGGCATTACCTTCTTCCTAGGGAGTGTGATGTCATGCTTGGGAGCAACGAAGGATCTCTCTAGCAGGTTAACTGATTGGGCGGCGTTATTCCCACGAGTCATGACCCTCCAAACAGCGTTCATGAAGGCAAAGTGTTTGTTTTACGTGGGCAGTATGGTTGCAAAGCTGAACCTTAAAGGAATGTCCAGAAGGGCACCACCAGGAGTGGAGCCTACGGTTAAATTCGACTCCACCTGGGAAACCTCAACCATGCCAGCTACAGAACAGATGCACACATTGCAAGCTTAATTCCGTTAACGAACGAGACTCCGTCATGCCCCGCGGTCCGAGTCCGGCTTACTAGAGGGACACGTGAGGCTCTGGCACATGAGATTGGCCAATAACTGGTGTGTCATGCCCTTACATGTCCATGGCTGCATGTGCGCTACACTGAAAAGGCCAGCGTTTGTCGCTTACAGGTGCAGATAACCCGCTGAACAACGTTAGTGATGGGGATCACTGATTACAATTATTACCCGCAAACAATGATTTCCCAGTAAGTGCAGGTCAACCGCAGTTCCGGAATTAGGCCTAACCGTCATTCCTGAAAAAATGAAAAACTTACGTGTGCAAACCACAGGTGCTGTAGCTTGCTTAACAGCTCGCCAGCCGTTCTCACGCCCAGTATGGATTACACGTGATTGCACAAAGGTGAGAAAGGGTACCGTATCCCCAGATAACATGTATGGATAGCGTACACATTCAAAATATATGTCTCAGGAGGCAGGCTCAGACGGTGTTAGGCCCAGTATGGATTGCACGTGATTGCACAAAGGTTAGAAAGGGTACCGTATCCCCGGATAACATGTATGGATAGCGTACACATTCAAAATATATGTCTCAGGAGGCAGGCTCAGACGGTGTTAGGCCCAGTATGGATTGCACGTGATTGCACAAAGGTTAGAAAGGGTACCGTATCCCCGGATAACATGTATGGATAGCGTACACATTCAAAATATATGTCTCAGGAGGCAGGCTCAGACGGTGTTAGGCCCAGTATGGATTGCACGTGATTGCACAAAGGTTAGAAAGGGTACCGTATCCCCGTATAACATGTATGGATAGCGTACACATTCAAAATATATGTCTCAGGAGGCAGGCTCAGACGGTGTTAGGCCCAGTATGGATTGCACGTGATTGCACAAAGGTTAGAAAGGGTACCGTATCCCCGGATAACATGTATGGATAGCGTACACATTCAAAATATATGTCTCAGGAGGCAGGCTCAGACGGTGTTAGGCCCAGTATGGATTGCACGTGATTGCACAAAGGTTAGAAAGGGTACCGTATTCCCGGATAACATGTATGGATAGCGTACACATTCAAAATATGTGTCTCAGGAGGCAGGCTCAGACGGTGTTAGGCCCAGTATGGATTGCACGTGATTGCACAAAGGTTAGAAAGGGTACCGTATTCCCGGATAACATGTATGGATAGCGTACACATTCAAAATATATGTCTCAGGAGGCAGGCTCAGACGGTGTTAGGCCCAGTATGGATTGCACGTGATTGCACAAAGGTTAGAAAGGGTACCGTTTCCCCGGATAACATGTATGGATAGCGTAAACATTCAAAATATATGTCTCAGGAGGCAGGCTCAGACGGTGTTAGGCCCAGTATGGATTGCACGTGATTGCACAAAGGTTAGAAAGGGTACCGTATCCCCGTATAACATGTATGGATAGCGTACACATTCAAAATATATGTCTCAGGAGGCAGGCTCAGACGGTGTTAGGCCCAGTATGGATTGCACGTGATTGCACAAAGGTTAGAAAGGGTACCGTATCCCCGGATAACATGTATGGATAGCGTACACATTCAAAATATATGTCTCAGGAGGCAGGCTCAGACGGTGTTAGGCCCAGTATGGATTGCACGTGATTGCACAAAGGTTAGAAAGGGTACCGTATCCCCGGATAACATGTATGGATAGCGTACACATTCAAAATATATGTCTCAGGAGGCAGGCTCAGACGGTGTTAGGCCCAGTATGGATTGCACGTGATTGCACAAAGGTTAGAAAGGGTACCGTTTCACCGGATAACATGTATGGATAGCGTACACATTCAAAATATATGTCTCAGGAGGCAGGCTCAGACGGTGTCAGGCACAGTATGGATTTGACGGCCCAGACTACACAGCGGAGGAGCAGGGAGAGGTAAAGATTGCAAATGCTGGGGCCCTGCCCAAGCAAGGGGGACCCACTCGTGGGCGTCGGTACTGGCACTGGGCCCCTCATAGTACGGCGGTGTGTCTGACGGCGGGTGTGCATCACCACCGTCAGAGACACTTGATTGCACTATGAAGGACCCTGTACCAGTGCCCGCGCCCAAGAGTCGGCCTACCCACCTGTCCAGGGCAACGGCACTCGCACGGTGTCGTGCGCTAGGAGGTGACCCCGGCCATGGGGGGGGGGGGGCAGCACAGTTAGGGAGTTTTAGAAAGTGGCATATGGTGATGTTGGACATTCAGCTGATGCAAAAGGTGAAATAGGTCAAGTTCCAGGAAGAGGTGGACCAAAGCAAGCCATTTTTCTGTCACCCTATGTGTCATCAGAGGAAGGTGGGACAAAATCCTTGGAAACCCATGCGTGGTTCATTTTAATGAAGGTTAGATCATCCACATTTTGGGTTGACAGACGGGTCCTTTTTTCTGTCAGGATTGATCCAGCTGCACTGAAGACTCTTTCCGATAGCACACTTGCAGCTGGGCAAGCGAGCTCCTGTAAGGCATATTGTGCCAATTCAGGCCAGGTGTCCAGTTTAGCGGCCCAATAGTCAAAGGGGAATAACCTGTGTGGGAGAACATCGATATGGGAGGAAAAGTAGTTTGTAACCATAGTTGACAACTCCTGTCTCCTGTCACTTTCCATCGATGCAGTATTACCAGTTGTGTGAGCGGTACTTGAAAAATCAGTCCACAACATTGTCATGAAACCCCTGTCTCCAACGCCACTTCTGCTGTGTGCACCACGAACACCTCTGCCAAGCTGCCCCCGGCCCGTACGGCTCGTGTGAGAACCATCACGGCTGCTGTGTGCTGGGAATGCCTCAAGCAACCGATTTACCAGAGTTGCTTGTTTATTAGCCAATATTAGGTCAAGGTTCTCCTGTGGCATGATGTTTTGTAATTTGCCTTTATAGCGTGGATCCAGGATGCTGGCCAACCAGTAGTCGTCATCGTTCATCATTTTGGCAATGCGTGGGTCCCTTTTTAGGATCTGCAAGGCATAATCTGACATGTGGGCCAATGTTCCCGGTGTCAATCATGCACTGCGAGTGCTGGTTGGAGGAGCACTTTCTGGCAAATCCACATCCCTCCAGTCACGCACAAACCCTGTACCAGACCTTGCCACGCCAACATTTTCACTTGCCCCACGAGATGCATCCTCCTCCCCTAAGTAATCATCCCCATCATCCTCCTCCTCCTCCTCTTCTTCCTCCACCTCGTCCAGGATAGGTCCCTGAGCAGACAATGGCTGAATGTCATCAAGGATTCCCTCCTCCTCTTCCTCCTCATCAACATTGGCTGCAGACGCCTGCTCCTTAAGGTGTGTCAAAGTTTGCATGAGCAGACGCATAAGTGGGAGGCTCATGCTTAGGATGGCGTCGTCTGCGCTTACCAGCCGTGTGCATTCCTCAAAACACTGAAGGACTTTACAGAGGTCTTTCAGCTTCGACCACTGCACACCTGTCAACTCCATGTCTGCTCTCAAAGTGCCTGGCCGTGTATCCTCCCACAAATGCATTATGGCCTGCCTCTGCTCGCACAGCCGCTCCACCATGTGCAGGGTGGAGTTCCACCTTGTTGCAATGTCGATAATGAGGCGGTGGTTGGGAAGGTGGAGCAATCGCTGCAGCTTCTGCATACGAATGGAGTGTACAGGCGACCGGCGGATGTGCGCGCATAGTCTTCGCACCTTCTGGAGCAGGGCTGTTAACTCCGGATAATTTTTGAGGAAGCACTGCACCACCAGGTTCAAGGTGTGAGCCAAGCAAGGTATATGGCTGAGTTTTGAAAGGGCTATGGCTGCCACAAAATTACGGCCGTTATCACTAACTACCTTGCCTGCCTCAAGATGTACACTGCCCAGCCATGACTCAGTTTGTCGCTTCAAGTACTCGGCCAGCACCTCGGCGGTGTGTCTGTTGCCCAAACGCATCATCTGCAACACAGCCTGCTGATGCTTTCCACTAGCTGCTCGATAGGGGGACACATCGTATGCAACAGTGGCAGCTGCAGATGGAGTGCTCGTACGACTGCGCTCTGTGGACGAGCTTTCGCTTCTGGAGGAGGAGGAGGAGGGTCGAACGCCTACAGCCAACTGTTTCCTATACCGTGGGCTAGGCAGCACTGTCCTACCACCGCTGTCCTCTGTGGACCCTGCATCCACCACATTAACCCAGTGCGCAGTGATGGACACGTAACGGCCCTGGCCATGCCGACTGGACCATGCATCAGTTGTGAGGTGCACCTTTCCGCTCACTGACTGCTTGAGTGCATGGACAATGCGGTCTTTCACATGATGGTGGAGGGCTGGGATGGCTTTGCGAGAGAAGAAGTGGCGACTGGGTAGGTCATAGCGTGGTACTGCATAGGCCATGAGTTCGCGGAAAGCTGTGTTTCCACCAACCGAAAGGGCATCACCTCAAACGAGATTAGTTTGGCAATGTGGGCGTTCAAACCCAGTGTACGCGGATGAGAGACTGAGTACTTTCTTGACCTACTCATAGTGTCTGGGAGGGTGAGCTGGACTTGAGAGCTGCATATGGTGGAAGTAGCGGTGGACAGGGCGGACTGAGAGAGGGTTGATGATGGTGATGGAGTTGGTGTTCTTTCTGATGGCCTAGAATCAGTCTTTCGTTGATATAACAGTGGGATTCCCTGACTGCTGTGGCCTTGCAACGACACCTCAACATTTGCTGCTGTGCTAACCGGTGGGCTTACAGTGGGGGAAACAATGTAGCATTGCTGACTACCTTCGTTGTGATCAGTTGCACATGTGGCACTTGAGGTTTGGTGTTGTGTCCACGCTTGCAAGTGCATGCTGGTTAAATGTCTAAGCATGCAACTGGTATTCAAATTTTTCAGATTTTTCCCTCGGCTAAAGGTCTTTGCGCACTTCTTACAGATAAACTTGGCCTGATCAAGAGGATTTTGGTCAAAAAAGTGCCACACTGCACTCTTCCTACTTTGGCAGACATTTTGCGGCCTAGCACGCTGTGATCTTTTGACCCTCTGGACAAGCTGTCCAGCAACTCTTTTGATGTTTGGAACCTGTCTTTGGAGTGCTCCGGGCCTGCCAGATAACAGCTGTTGCGATGTCGATGTCTGCTGTGGATGCTCCTCATCTGAGCTATTGGAAGCAGCACCCTCTTCCCCCAATGGATGCCAATCTGGGTCAACAACTGGGTCATCCATCACCTCCTCTTCTATGTCATGTGCACCTTCCTCTGTGTCACCGTGTATGGTGGTATAGTGTGCGGGAAGGGGCACCTGAGTCTCATCAGGGTCAGAATCTGGCTCTGTACACTGCGAGGACAATGTAGTGCTCTGAGTGAATGTACCAGCAGAATCATCCATCAGCGGCTGTGCATCAGTGCACTCCATGTCAGATTCATCTTGGCCTGGGTAATTCACCATTTCACTTGATAATCCAGGCATGGTATGTGAAAACAGCTCCATGGAGTAATCAGTAGTATGGCCTGCGTCATCCTTCAATCTTGGTTGGGGTGAAGGACACAAGGAAAGGTGTGGTTCATGAACATGAGCCTCCAATGACGACTCAGTGCTTTTACTTTTTAGAACTGAAGAAGAGGAGGCGATAGAGCTGGAGGCTGAGTCAGCAATGTAAGACAAAACTTTTTCCTGATGCTCTGGCTTTAAAAGCGGTTTGCCAACTCCTAGAAAACTAAGCGTTCGAGGCCTTATGTAGCCAGACGATGACGCAGGCTCAACACCTCCTGCATTCGGTCCTATTTTGCTCTTGCCACTACCATCAGATCCACCACCAACACCATCATTACCAGCTGCCAACCCCCGCCCAATTCCACGGCCTCTTCCACCAGCCTTCCTCATTTTTGGTAGAAATGTAGACAAAATCCAACAAACTATATAGTAATGTAAAACAAGGTACAAGGTGTCTATAGGACAGGGGAGATTTTGAATTTCTGCACACACTTGTGGACACTGGACACTTTTGGATTGTGTGAGGCCCACTGATATCTGAGCGCTATGTGACAGGCTCGATGGCACAGCTGTGACCAAAGTGACTAGAGGATAAGGGAGATTTTGAATCTCTGCACACACTTTTGGACACTGGACACTTTTGGATTGTGTGAGGCCCAATAAATATCTGAGCGCTATGTGACAGGCTCGATGGCACAGCTGTGACCAAAGTGACTAGAGGATAAGGGAGATTTTGAATCTCTGCACACACTTTTGGACACTGGACACTTTTGGATTGTGTGAGGCCCAATGAATATCTGAGCGCTATGTGACAGGCGCGATGGCACAGCTGTGACAAAAGTGACTAGAGGATAAGGGAGATTTTGAATCTCTGCACACACTTTTGGACACTGGACACTTTTGGATTGTGTGAGGCCCAATGAATATCTGAGCGCTATGTGACAGGCTCGATGGCACAGCTGTGACAAAAGTGACTAGAGGATAAGGGAGATTTTGAATCTCTGCACACACTTTTGGACACTGGACACTTTTGGATTGTGTGAGGCCCAATGATTATCTGAGCGCTATGTGACAGGCTCGATGGCACAGCTGTGACAAAAGTGACTAGAGGATAAGGGAGATTTTGAATCTCTGCACACACTTTTGGACACTGGACACTTTTGGATTGTGTGAGGCCCAATGAATATCTGAGCGCTATGTGACAGGCTCGATGGCACAGCTGTGACAAAAGTGACTAGAGGATAAGGGAGATTTTGAATCTCTGCACACACTTTTGGACACTGGACACTTTTGGATTGTGTGAGGCCCAATGAATATCTGAGCGCTATGTGACAGGCTCGATGGCACAGCTGTGACAAAAGTGACTAGAGGATAAGGGAGATTTTGAATCTCTGCACACACTTTTGGACACTGGACACTTTTGGATTGTGTGAGGCCCAATGAATATCTGAGCGCTATGTGACAGGCTCGATGGCACAGCTGTGACAAAAGTGACTAGAGGATAAGGGAGATTTTGAATCTCTGCACACACTTTTGGACACTGGACACTTTTGGATTGTGTGAGGCCCAATGAATATCTGAGCGCTATGTGACAGGCTCGATGGCACAGCTGTGACAAAAGTGACTAGAAAATAAGGGAGATTTTGAATCTCTGCACACACTTTTAGACACCGGACACTTTTGGATTGTGTGAGGCCCAATGAATATCTGAGCGCTATGTGACAGGCTCGATGGCACAGCTGTGACCAAAGTGACTAGAGGATAAGGGATATTTTGAATCTCTGCACACACTTTTGGACACTGGACACGTTTGGATTGTGTGAGGCCCAATGAATATCTGAGCGCTATGTGACAGGCTCGATGGCACAGCTGTGACCAAAGTGACTAGAGGATAAGGGAGATTTTGAATCTCTGCACACACTTTTGGACACTGGACACTTTTGGATTGTGTGAGGCCCAATGAATATCTGAGCGCTATGTGACAGGCTCGATGGCACAGCTGTGACAAAAGTGACTAGAGGATAAGGGAGATTTTGAATCTCTGCACACACTTTTGGACACTGGACACTTTTGGATTGTGTGAGGCCCAATGAATATCTGAGCGCTATGTGACAGGCTCGATGGCACAGCTGTGACAAAAGTGACTAGAGGATAAGGGAGATTTTGAATCTCTGCACACACTTTTGGACACTGGACACTTTTGGATTGTGTGAGGCCCAATGAATATCTGAGCGCTATGTGACAGGCTCGATGGCACAGCTGTGACCAAAGTGACTAGAGGATAAGGGAGATTTTGAATCTCTGCACACACTTTTGGACACTGGACACTTTTGGATTGTGTGAGGCCCAATGAATATCTGAGCGCTATGTGACAGGCTCGATGGCACAGCTGTGACCAAAGTGACTAGAGGATAAGGGAGATTTTGAATCTCTGCACACACTTGTGGACACTGGACACTTTTGGATTGTGTGAGGCCCAATGAATATCTGAGCGCTATGTGACAGGCTCGATGGCACAGCTGTGACAAAAGTGACTAGAGGATAAGGGAGATTTTGAATCTCTGCACACACTTTTGGACACTGGACACTTTTGGATTGTGTGAGGCCCAATGAATATCTGAGCGCTATGTGACAGGCTCGATGGCACAGCTGTGACAAAAGTGACTAGAGGATAAGGGAGATTTTGAATCTCTGCACACACTTTTGGACACTGGACACTTTTGGATTGTGTGAGGCCCAATGATTATCTGAGTGCTATGTGACAGGCTCGATGGCACAGCTGTGACAAAAGTGACTAGAGGATAAGGGAGATTTTGAATCTCTGCACACACTTTTGGACACTGGACACTTTTGGATTGTGTGAGGCCCAATGAATATCTGAGCGCTATGTGACAGGCTCGATGGCACAGCTGTGACAAAAGTGACTAGAGGATAAGGGAGATTTTGAATCTCTGCACACACTTTTGGACACTGGACACTTTTGGATTGTGTGAGGCCCAATGAATATCTGAGCGCTATGTGACAGGCTCGATGGCACAGCTGTGACAAAAGTGACTAGAGGATAAGGGAGATTTTGAATCTCTGCACACACTTTTGGACACTGGACACTTTTGGATTGTGTGAGGCCCAATGAATATCTGAGCGCTATGTGACAGGCTCGATGGCACAGCTGTGACAAAAGTGACTAGAGGATAAGGGAGATTTTGAATCTCTGCACACACTTTTGGACACTGGACACTTTTGGATTGTGTGAGGCCCAATGAATATCTGAGCGCTATGTGACAGGCTCGATAGCACAGCTGTGACAAAAGTGACTAGAAAATAAGGGAGATTTTGAATCTCTGCACACACTTTTGGACACCGGACACTTTTGGATTGTGTGAGGCCCAATGAATATCTGAGCGCTATGTGACAGGCTCGATGGCACAGCTGTGACCAAAGTGACTAGAGGATAAGGGAGATTTTGAATCTCTGCACACACTTTTGGACACTGGACACTTTTGGATTGTGTGAGGCCCAATGAATATCTGAGCGCTATGTGACAGGCTCGATGGCACAGCTGTGACAAAAGTGACTAGAGGATAAGGGAGATTTTGAATCTCTGCACACACTTTTGGACACTGGACACTTTTGGATTGTGTGAGGCCCAATGAATATCTGAGCGCTATGTGACAGGCTCGATGGCACAGCTGTGACAAAAGTGACTAAAGGATAAGGGAGATTTTGAATCTCTGCACACACTTTTGGACACTGGACACTTTTGGATTGTGTGAGGCCCAATGATTATCTGAGCGCTATGTGACAGGCTCGATGGCACAGCTGTGACAAAAGTGACTAGATGATAAGGGAGATTTTGAATCTCTGCACACACTTTTGGACACTGGACACTTTTGGATTGTGTGAGGCCCAATGAATATCTGAGCGCTATGTGACAGGCTCGATGGCACAGCTGTGACAAAAGTGACTAGAGGATAAGGGAGATTTTGAATCTCTGCACACACTTTTGGACACTGGACACTTTTGGATTGTGTGAGGCCCAATGATTATCTGAGCGCTATGTGACAGGCTCGATGGCACAGCTGTGACAAAAGTGACTAGAGGATAAGGGAGATTTTGAATCTCTGCACACACTTTTGGACACTGGACACTTTTGGATTGTGTGAGGCCCAATGAATATCTGAGCGCTATGTGACAGGCTCGATGGCACAGCTGTGACAAAAGTGACTAGAGGATAAGGGAGATTTTGAATCTCTGCACACACTTTTGGACACTGGACACTTTTGGATTGTGTGAGGCCCAATGAATATCTGAGCGCTATGTGACAGGCTCGATGGCACAGCTGTGACAAAAGTGACTAGAGGATAAGGGAGATTTTGAATCTCTGCACACACTTTTGGACACTGGACACTTTTGGATTGTGTGAGGCCCAATGAATATCTGAGCGCTATGTGACAGGCTCGATGGCACAGCTGTGACAAAAGTGACTAGAGGATAAGGGAGATTTTGAATCTCTGCACACACTTTTGGACACTGGACACTTTTGGATTGTGTGAGGCCCAATGAATATCTGAGCGCTATGTGACAGGCTCGATGGCACAGCTGTGACAAAAGTGACTAGAAAATAAGGGAGATTTTGAATCTCTGCACACACTTTTGGACACCGGACACTTTTGGATTGTGTGAGGCCCAATGAATATCTGAGCGCTATGTGACAGGCTCGATGGCACAGCTGTGACCAAAGTGACTAGAGGATAAGGGATATTTTGAATCTCTGCACACACTTTTGGACACTGGACACTTTTGGATTGTGTGAGGCCCAATGAATATCTGAGCGCTATGTGACAGGCTCGATGGCACAGCTGTGACCAAAGTGACTAGAGGATAAGGGAGATTTTGAATCTCTGCACACACTTTTGGACACTGGACACTTTTGGATTGTGTGAGGCCCAATGAATATCTGAGCGCTATGTGACAGGCTCGATGGCACAGCTGTGACAAAAGTGACTAGAGGATAAGGGAGATTTTGAATCTCTGCACACACTTTTGGACACTGGACACTTTTGGATTGTGTGAGGCCCATTGAATATCTGAGCGCTATGTGACAGGCTTGATGGCACAGCTGTGACAAAAGTGACTAGAGGATAAGGGAGATTTTGAATCTCTGCACACACTTTTGGACACTGGACACTTTTGGATTGTGTGAGGCCCAATGAATATCTGAGCGCTATGTGACAGGCTCGATGGCACAGCTGTGACAAAAGTGACTAGAGGATAAGGGAGATTTTGAATCTCTGCACACACTTTTGGACACTGGACACTTTTGGATTGTGTGAGGCCCAATGAATATCTGAGCGCTATGTGACAGGCTCGATGGCACAGCTGTGACAAAAGTGACTAAAGGATAAGGGAGATTTTGAATCTCTGCACACACTTTTGGACACTGGACACTTTTGGATTGTGTGAGGCCCAATGATTATCTGAGCGCTATGTGACAGGCTCGATGGCACAGCTGTGACAAAAGTGACTAGAGGATAAGGGAGATTTTGAATCTCTGCACACACTTTTGGACACTGGACACTTTTGGATTGTGTGAGGCCCAATGAATATCTGAGCGCTATGTGACAGGCTCGATGGCACAGCTGTGACAAAAGTGACTAGAGGATAAGGGAGATTTTGAATCTCTGCACACACTTTTGGACACTGGACACTTTTGGATTGTGTGAGGCCCAATGATTATCTGAGCGCTATGTGACAGGCTCGATGGCACAGCTGTGACAAAAGTGACTAGAGGATAAGGGAGATTTTGAATCTCTGCACACACTTTTGGACACTGGACACTTTTGGATAGTGTGAGGCCCAATGAATATCTGAGCGCTATGTGACAGGCTCGATGGCACAGCTGTGACAAAAGTTACTAGAGGATAAGGGAGATTTTGAATCTCTGCACACACTTTTGGACACTGGACACTTTTGGATTGTGTGAGGCCCAATGAATATCTGAGCGCTATGTGACAGGCTCGATGGCACAGCTGTGACAAAAGTGACTAGAGGATAAGGGAGATTTTGAATCTCTGCACACACTTTTGGACACTGGACACTTTTGGATTGTGTGAGGCCCAATGAATATCTGAGCGCTATGTGACAGGCTCGATGGCACAGCTGTGACAAAAGTGACTAGAGGATAAGGGAGATTTTGAATCTCTGCACACACTTTTGGACACTGGACACTTTTGGATTGTGTGAGGCCCAATGAATATCTGAGCGCTATGTGACAGGCTCGATGGCACAGCTGTGACAAAAGTGACTAGAAAATAAGGGAGATTTTGAATCTCTGCACACACTTTTGGACACCGGACACTTTTGGATTGTGTGAGGCCCAATGAATATCTGAGCGCTATGTGACAGGCTCGATGGCACAGCTGTGACCAAAGTGACTAGAGGATAAGGGATATTTTGAATCTCTGCACACACTTTTGGACACTGGACACTTTTGGATTGTGTGAGGCCCAATGAATATCTGAGCGCTATGTGACAGGCTCGATGGCACAGCTGTGACCAAAGTGACTAGAGGATAAGGGAGATTTTGAATCTCTGCACACACTTTTGGACACTGGACACTTTTGGATTGTGTGAGGCCCAATGAATATCTGAGCGCTATGTGACAGGCTCGATGGCACAGCTGTGACAAAAGTGACTAGAGGATAAGGGAGATTTTGAATCTCTGCACACACTTTTGGACACTGGACACTTTTGGATTGTGTGAGGCCCATTGAATATCTGAGCGCTATGTGACAGGCTCGATGGCACAGCTGTGACAAAAGTGACTAGAGGATAAGGGAGATTTTGAATCTCTGCACACACTTTTGGACACTGGACACTTTTGGATTGTGTGAGGCCCAATGAATATCTGAGCGCTATGTGTCAGGCTCGATGGCACAGCTGTGACAAAAGTGACTAGAGGATAAGGGAGATTTTGAATCTCTGCACACACTTTTGGACACTGCACACTTTTGGATTGTGTGAGCCCAATGAATATCTGAGCGCTATGTGACAGGCTCGATGGCACAGCTGTGACAAAAGTGACTAGAGGATAAGGGAGATTTTGAATCTCTGCACACACTTTTGGACACTGGACACTTTTGGATTGTGTGAGGCCCAATGAATATCTGAGCGCTATGTGACAGGCTCGATGGCACAGCTGTGACAAAAGTGACTAGAGGATAAGGGAGATTTTGAATCTCTGCACACACTTTTGGACACTGGACACTTTTGGATTGTGTGAGGCCCAATGAATATCTGAGCGCTATGTGACAGGCTCGATGGCACAGCTGTGACAAAAGTGACTAGAGGATAAGGGAGATTTTGAATCTCTGCACACACTTTTAGACACTGGACACTTTTGGATTGTGTGAGGCCCAATGAATATCTGAGTGCTATGTGACAGGCTCGATGGCACAGCTGTGACAAAAGTGACTAGAGGATAAGGGAGATTGGATTGCTTTTAAAAAAGCAGTTTGCAGAGCAGTGGGTAAACAGCAATGCCAGCCTGTCAGGAAGCCTTAAAAGGCAGCCCAACAACCAACACCACTGATACACCACAATATAGCCTCCCCTTGCACTGCACACATAGTGACTGGTGTGTTGTGCAGGCCAAATTGCTAGCAGCAGAAGCAGTTTTTTTTTCTTCTCAGCAGGACAAAAAAAAAAATTGGGATTGCTTTTAAAAAAGCAGTTTGCGGAGCAGTGGGTAAACAGCAATGCAGGAATGTCAGGAAGCCTTAGAAGGCAGCCCAACAACCAACACCACTGATACACCACTATATAGCCTCCCCTTGCACTGCACACACAGTGACTGGTGTGTTGTGCAGGCCAAATCGCTAGCAGCAGAAGCAGTTTTTTTGTCTTCTTCCCTGCCTAACGCTCTCCCTACAGAATCAGCAGCAACCTCTCCCTATACTGAGATCGGCAGAAGTAAGATGGCGGTCGGCGTGCACGCCCTTTTATACCCCCTGTGACGCCCACCAAAGCAAGACAATCACTTGCATGCCCTTCTGAAAGATGGTGGTGACCCCTGCCTATGTCATCACGTTGCTCACAGTGTCCGTGGATCCTGATTGGCTGAAAAAGAGCGCAAAACAAACTTTTGAAACGCGACTTTGGCGCGTAAGTCGCCGACCTCGTGGCCGACCTCATCCTAGGGTCGGGTTTCGTTTCATGAAACCCGACTTTGCCAAAAGTCGGCGACTTTTGAAATTTTTCGACCCGTTTCGCTCAACTCTAGTCAGCATGTGACCGCATGTATGTAAATTACCGGCACGAGAGAATCCTGACAGCGTTCAGTGAGCACTGTGAGAATTCAGAAGTCTGCAGTCACATAGAATGACTGCAGACTCCGCACAAACCTGGACAACCCCTTTAATGTTCCTAACATAAATAACAACATGAGAATTAGTCAGTATCACAAATAACATTTACATCCATGTACCTGATAGATTATGTCGTCTCTGGAGTCGCTCTCTCTTTTCTTCATCTTGTCCAGACCCCATGATGAGTTTTCTCACCCACATCTTGTCTCTGCAGACTTCCATCTTCTCCGGTCTTCTGCAGCAAATCTCCACACGATTCCCTTAAAGATAGAAGTGTCATTATAATGCCCCTAAATACAAATATCTGCAATATACAGTCGCCTCACACTATTCCCCTCCCTCCTCTAACATCCCTCTGTTCACCATACTGTCTCATCATATATTTACCCCCTCACTCTCTATTCTGTCTGCTCACACATACCCCTGACTCCCTATACTGTGTCCACATACATTAACCCGTTCGCTCCCCATACTGTCTGCACCCAACCCCCATACTGCTTCCTCATACATACTCTGTGTCCTCAAATCTCCCCACACACATTAAATCCCCCCATCCCCTCTCCAAATCCCTCACACACATTAAATAACCCCCCATCCACACTCCAAATCCCTCACACACATTAAATAACCCCCCATCCCCACTCCCAAATTCCCCCCACACATTATGTACCCCCCACTCCAAATCCCCCACACATTAACCCCATCCCCACTCCAAATCTCCCACACATTAAATAACCCCCATCCCCACTCCCAAATCCCCTCCACACATTATGTACCCCCCACTCCAAATCCCCCACATATTAACCCCATCCCTACTCATTAACCCCCCCAAACAATAACCCCCATCCCCACTCATTAACCCCCCGTCCATACTTCCAAATCCCCCAACACATTATGTACCCCCCACTCCAAATCCCCCACACATTAACCCCCATCCCCACTCATTAACCCCCCAGACATTAATTCCATCCCCACTCATTAACCCTCCACAAATTAATTCCATCCCCCACTCAATAACCCCCATCCCCACTCATTAACCCCCCACACATTAACCCCCATCCCCACTCATTAACCCCCCACACATTAATTCCACCCCCACTCATTAACCCTCCACAAATTAATTCCATCCCCACTCAATAACCCCCATCCCCACCCATTAACCCCCACACATTAACCCCCATCCCCACTCATTAACCCCCCACATTAACCCCCATCCCCACTCATTAACCCCCCAAACATTAACCCCATCCCCACTCTTTACCCCCCACACAGTAACCCCCATCCCCACTCTTTAACCCCCCACACATTAACCCCCATCCATTAACCACAACTCCAGATGCCAGTACAATTGTTCCCTGGGAGCCGGCACGCGCACCTTCTCTGCGCCAGCTGTCAGCTTGACAGCTGACAGAGAGAACCGCTGACTCTCAGGCCAGGGGGGGCTGCAGAACACAGCCGCCAGGGAGGACACTGCGGACCGCTGCATTAGGCGGCCCGGACTGCGCCCCCTGCCGGCTGCGCCCGGGGCAATTGCCCCGGTTGCCCCCCCTAGATACACCCCTGGCTTCACTTTGGCTGTGATAACAGCCGTTACACGGTACTGTGTGAGGAGTGTGCACCGCTGTATGGTGTGAAAAAATGCACGCTCAGTACCTCACCAGGACAAAAAAAAAAATTTGGATTGCTTTTAAAAAAGCAGTTTGCAGAGCAGTGGGAAAACAGCAATGCAGCTATCAGGAAGCCTTATAAGGCAGCCTAACAACCAACACAGCTGATCCAGCAAAATATAGCCTCCACTTGCACTGCACACACAGTGACTGGTGTGTTGTACAGGCAAAATCGCTAGCAGCAGAAGCAGTTTTTGGTGTCTTCTTCCCTGCCTAATGCTCTCCCTACAGAATCATCAGCAGCAGCAGCTCTCCCTATTCTGAGATCAGCATGAGTAACATGGCGGTCGGCGTGCACGCCCTTTTATACCCCCTGTGACGCCCACCAAAGCAAGCCAATCTCTTGCATGCCCTTTTGAAAGATGGTGGTGACCCCTGCCTATGTCATCACGTTGCCCACAGTGTCTGTGGATCCTGATTGGCTGAAAAAGAGCGCAAAACAAACTTTTGAAATGCGACTTTGGCGCTTAAGTCGCCGACCTCGTGGCCGACCTCATCCTAGGGTCGGGTTTCGTTTCATGAAACCCGACTTTGCCAAAAGTCGGTGAATTTTTAAATTTTTCGACCCGTTTCGCTCAACTCTAATTATTAGTGATGAGCGAGCATACTCGGTAATGCTTGGTACTCGCCCGAGCATCGCTGTACTCGCAGTGCTCGGAGAGCGCCGAGCATTTCCGGGATTGTTCGGCGGGAGTTCGGGTCCCCGCAATGCATGTTTGGCACTCTTTAGAGCAACAATCAACATGCAGGGATTGTTTGCCACGCACTGTAATGCCGCAGCCATATTGGTTGTGGCATTACAGTGATTGGCTGGCCGCACAGTGTCATCAGGTCTATATCAGACCTGGCGCCGATGTTTTGGAAATTTGGTTGGGATAATTCTATCCCTGTGTGCGCTGCGGCCGCTCCCAATTAACCTGAGTATTTTGAGCACTCACAGAAATGACACTCTGTACACGCTTGGTGATAGCATAGCATTCCCTCAATACTCTGAAGGTTTATTGCACATACATGGATTTATAATTATGTATAGAAAGGAGTGGTTAGTTAATTAACATAAGGTTGAGCTTTAATGTAATTGGCTGTTTGATTATATGGAAGATATTGTGATCAGTGCCTGACAGAAGGCTGGATAAGTAACTAAAGTGTAACTCTTGAAGCCAGGACAAAATTGAGACATCAGCTTGGACATCTGGTGTTACTTCCTCTTTTTCGATGTCTGGAAAATACTGAGGAACCTGTCTGGTTTGAGATAGCTGGCTTACAGGGTCACTGGGTCATTCTGAGCAATTGATTATAGAGTTCATGTTAGCTGTGATTATATAGGAGTATATGTGCAAGTGAGATCTATATGAAATGTATATATTTCCATCACAATCCCCCTTAGATATCAGTTACCCTAATCCTAACCTCCTGTCCCTAAGTGCTGCACCTCTTTTATGCTGTCAGTGGGCTGACGCATGCCTAGTGCATACACCCCCCTCCGTACAGACTTTTGCAAATGAGCGGTCAGGAGATCTGTCCCTAACGGGGGTTCCTTGCATTGTAATCAAAGTCTCTTAGTTAGCAGTCTATATAGTCAGTGGTGTGTATTCTCCATCAGGTAGGTCATTTATTCGGTCAGGTAGGGCATCCACAGCATCATTCTGGCTTAGGTGTATCTTCTGGTATGGGAGCTTTCTTGCAATGCGATGCGTGGATCCAAGTGGGTTTTCCCCCCAAGTTGGTGTCGTCTGCAGCACTTGGAGAAGGGCCATCAAATCTGGGATCGAGCATTCTCCTTACAAACTTTTTTCACCAACACTCAGTCTCCTGGCTTCAGGGAGTACATACCAGGTACCGAATCTGGATCTGGCAATGAAGAAAAAAACTCGAGAATGGACATTAGCAAGTTTCTTGGTGAGTTCAATTACACAAGCAGACAAAGTATCATATTGCATAGTCAACTGCTGAGGGAAGACTACCCCTAACCTGTGACTAGACCCAAATAAAATTCCATATTGGTGACAGCTTTTCTGGGCCTCTGGGAGTGTGCTGTGAAAATCATGTGGGAATAGTGGATGAGGGCAGGTATATCTCGCCCAGATACCTTTCCTATGTGGCCTAGTCTGGTCAGTATATCACCTGGTTACTAATGAATAATGGGAAGCGGATATAAAAGGATGCCAGGTGGTTGTGTGAGTGTCTCAGCCTGGGGACACAGAGAGCTGTCTGTGTGAGAGACACACGTGAATGAAAGCAGTGCCTACTGTAACTGTGGTTTGGCTGGACAGGAGAAGCCCTCCAGTTGGTAGTTAGGTTGTACCTTGTTTAGTTAGTGCCTGTCAGGCAAGGATTTGTTTTTTTTCCTTTATGCATTGCTTTCACCTTTAAAAAACCTGACCCAGTGTCAGTTATACCTGGACCCCGGCTGTGCGCCTGAGTTTCATGCTGAACGCACGTGACCTTTGACCCCAGCAAAGGCGATCCCAGAGTGTTTTATCACAGGGCCTTACACTAAACAGGGCGATTGGGAGCGTCTAATGCCATGGTTTGATTGTCTCTTGGGCAATTTTCAACATGCTGCTCTTAAGTGTCCCATTCAGTCTTTCTATTTTCCCGCTACTTTGGGGATGATGGGAAGTGTGTAGGCCTAAGTCTGACCCTACTGCTAACCAGATCTTTCATGTCAAGTTTGCTGCGAATACGGGTCCCTAATCACTCTCTATCACTTCTGGAACCCTGTATCTGCACACTATCTCTGAGAGTAGCTTCTTTGCAGTAGTCTTCGCCACTGGTTCCTTACTGGAAAAGATTCTGGTCATCCTGAGAACACATCCACGACCACTAGGGCATATTCAAATCCTCCACTTGGCAGCACCTGGATGTGGTCGATCTGGAGCCTCTGGAAGGGGTATAGTGGCCTGACCAGATGATGTGGGGGAACCTTCTCCATTCGTCCAAGATTGCATTTGCCGGAGGTCGAACAGATGCTAGGAAGTTTGGATGTTAGGGTGGAAATTCATCTGTGTCTTCGATCTATGTGTGGGCCCATGTGCCCATTAAACCACCATAGGGTACATACTTGGAGGTAGACAGGGTTTGGAGTCCAACGCTTTTGCCCTTCTTCCTTCATATGTTGCCCCTTCTGCATCCACCTTTTCTTCTCCTCCTTTGGAGCCTGGTCCTGCAACTTCTTGAACAGATCCCAGGACGTCATCTTGTCAGGTTTCTTGTCTTCAGGCTTCTCATCTTTAGTCGTCACGTAGTAGCCATCCTGCTCTATGCGCTCTCCCACTTCTCCATATTGTCTTCCCTTGACTGCTTCTTTGGCTGCCATGTCTGCCATGTTGTTGCCCCGTGCCTCCACTGTGTTAAATTTTCCATGTGCCTTGACCTTTAACACTGCCACCACTTTCAGAAGTTGGAGTGCATCCAGTAGGTCCCTGATAGCTCCATGATGCTTCACAGTTGTACCACTTGCTGTGATGAAGTCTCTTGCAACCCAGATGGGTCCAAAGTCGTGTGCTATACCATGTGAGTACCTGGAATCGGTATAGATGTTTGCAGTTTTGTCCTTCGCAATCTGGCAGGCCTTCATCAACGCTATCAGTTCCGCTTCTTGGGCTGACGAGCTGGGCTACAAACTTCTGGACCATAGGATTTCTTGATTGCTCGTCACTGCGCATCCCATGTGGAATTTTCCTTCATCATCTGCAAATGTGGAGCCATCTACGTAGAGAATCAACTCTGGGTTGGTCAGCGGCTCATCCACCACCTTGGGTAGTCCTGTTTCCTGTTGCATGATGCTGATTTTGTTCTGAAGAGTCCATATCCGTATCTCCCCTTGGGAGTGGGATTAGAGTGACCGGATTCAGTATAATGCTTCTGGAGATGGTGACAATGTCAGAGCACTGGAGGCATAGATGTCTGGCGGTGCAGAGATGTTTCGGCTGGGTTTGATTGAGAATTGCTGAGATGTTGTGTGGAACCAGGATCTCCAGTGGATGTCCAAGGATGATGTCAGCAGTCTTGTCCAGGAGGGCGTGTGCTGCAAATACTGTCCTCATGCAGGAGGGGGCCCCTGTTGTGAATTTGCTTTCTGGCCTACCTCTGGTTACAAGTGAAGGTAGTGGAGCTGGTTATATTGACAGAGGGGTCGCGAGTTCTCTTTCCGGGCTCCCTCTGGTGGTTACTGGAGGTAATGGAGCTGATCTAATTAACAGAGGCCTGCCAACTGATAATGAGGAGGATGACTGGAGATCTGGAGTTTCTGACTGGATTTAAGACAGCCGACTCCCTCTATCCCTGCTGGTGATTTTTTCCTGCCTCCTGAGGTCTTAGTTTCCAGCTCAGTCCCTGCATGCTCAGCTAAGTGTTCTTTTTCTATTGTTCACTTTTGATCTGGTTTTGTCTATTTCAGTTTTGTGTGGTCAGCCAGCTCTGGCTGGGGCTGTGCTGAATTTCCAACCTTATGTTACTGCTTGTGCCAGTTTGTTTTTGTCCCTTATTAGATTGGCCTCTTTTTGCTCTGCTTTCAGAATATACCAAAGTGCTGATATAGTGGGCAACATCAGGAGTTTAGAAGGCATAATAAGCTGTGTTTTTTTCTGTGGAGACGCCTCTCATACTATTTCTGTCTGCCCTAAACGAGAAAAATGTTTTATGCACACATTTGCTGTGGTCAGTGTACAACCTAAGTTCCTTTTGGCAATTACTATGATCTGCACCTTGTCTACATTTTCCGCTAAGGCTTTTGTAGATTCAGGAGCAACTTTGAATCTGATGGATTTAGACTTTGCTAAACATTGTGGTTTTCTCATGATACCCCTGCGGACTCCTATCCCTTTAAGGGGTATTGATGCTACTCCTTTGGTGGAGAATAAACCCCAGTTTTGGACCCAGGTGATAGTGCGGGTCGCCTCGGACCACCAAGAAAATTGTAAGTTTTTGGTGTTGCGCAATTTGCATGATACTATTGTTCTGGGTTTTCCCTGGTTGCAAACTCATAATCCTGTTTTGGATTGGAAATCTGTGTCTGTGGCGAGTTGGGGTTGTCAGTGTGTTCTTCGTGACACTCCTGTTTTCTCCACCTTCCTTAGTCTCATGATATTCCTGATTATTTGACTGATTTTTCTGATGCATTTAGTGAGAGTAAGTCTGCGTCTTTGCCTCCTCATAGGAGTTATGACTGTGCAATTGAGTTAATGCCCGGGTGTAAATTTCCCAAGGGTCAGCTTTTCAACTTATCGGTACCCGAACATGATGCTATGCGATCTTATATCAAGGAGTCATTGGAGAAGGGTCATATTAGACCATCCTCTTCACCTTTAGGTGCTGTTTTTTTTGTGGCCAAGAAAGATAGTCAATACAAGGTCTTAATGAACCATCGTTCCCTTAACAAAATCACTGTTAAATATCAGTACCCGTTACCCCTGATTTCTGATTTATTTTCCAGAGTTACAAGTGCCTGCTGGTTTACCAAGCATGACCTCAGGGGGCGTATAATCTTATTCACATCAACCATGGGGATGAATGGAAGACAGCGTTTAATACTCCAGAGGGACATTTTGAGTACCAGGTGATGCCTTTTGGACTCAGTAATGCCCCTTCTGTCTTCCAATCTTTTATGAACGATATTTTCTGGGACTTTGTGGATAAGTTTTTGAGCATTTATCTGTATGATATTTTGATCTTTTCCAGTGATTGGGATTCTCATGTGGTACATGTCCGGACTGTATTCCGGATTTTGAAGGAAAATTCCCTGTATGTTAAGGAATTGAAGTGCCTCTTTGGTGTACAGAGGATTTCATTTTTGGGATTTATTTTGTCCCCTTCGGCTATTGAAATGGACCCGGCCAAGGTACAGGCCATTTATGATTGGGTTCAGCCCACTTCTTTGAAGGCTTTCCAGAAGTTTTTGGTTTTGCTCATTTCTATCGTAAAATTTATAAGTAATTTTTCTGGTATTGTCAAACCACTGACAGATCTGACCAAAAAGGGCGCTGATGTGGTGAATTGGTCTCCAGAGGCAGTCTCTGCATTTCAGGAGCTTAAGCGAGATTCACTTCTGCTCCGGTTCTACGGCAACCTGATGTCTCACTCCCATTTCAGGTGAAGGTAGATGCTTCTGAGATTGGTGCAGGAGCCGTTTTGTCCCAAAAAGATCCGGTGAATTCTAAAATGAATCCCTGTGCTTTCTTTTCTCGAAAGTTCTCCCCATCTGAACGTAACTATGACGTGGGGAATCGGGAATTGTTGGCCATGAAATGGGCATTTGACGAGTGGAGACATTGGTTGGAGGGAGCTAGACATCAAGTTGTGGTCCTCACCGACCACAAGAATTTGATTTATCTTGAATCAGCCAAATGCTTGAGTCCTAGACAGGCTAGGTGGGCCTTGTTTTTCACGCATTTTAATTTTGTGGTCTCTTTTCTCCCGGGCACTAAGAATGTTAAGGTGGATGCCCTTTCTAGGAGTTTCTTTGCGGATTCTCTTATTGTGACCGAGACTACTACCATTCTAAATGAGGGGGTAGTTCTTTCCGCCATCTCACCTGATTTGAGACGTGCCCTGGAGGAATTTCAGGAGGACAAACCTGAACGTTGTCCTATGGGAAAATTGTATGTGCCTGACCAGTGGAGGAAGAGAGTAATGTCTGAAATTCATTGCTCCGCGTTGGCTGGTCATCCAGGTATTTTTGGTACCAGAGATTTGGTGAGTCGGTCTTTTTGGTGGCCTGCCTTATCTCGTGATGTCAGGAATTTAGTGCAGTCCTGTGGACTTGTTCTCAGTCTAAACCCTGTTCTCGTTCTAGTGGGTTGTTGATGCCCCTGCTGGTGCCCAAGAGGCCATGGACCCATATCTCAATGGATTTTATTTCTGATCTTCCTGTCTCTCAGAGAATGACTGTTATCTGGGTGATTTGTGATAGATTTTCTAAGATGATCCATCTTGTACTACTCCCAAAGTTGCCATCTCCTTCAGAGTTGGTGCCCTTGTTTTTACAACAGGTGGTTCGGTTGCATGGGATTCCTGAGAACATTGTGTCGGACAGAGGAGTCCAGTTTATTTCCAGATTTTTGAGAGCTTTTTGTTCCAAACTGGGAATTCAGTTATCTTTCTCCTCTGCATTTCATCCTCAGACCAATGGGAAGACAGAGAGAACAAACCAGACTTTGGAGTCCTATTTGAGATGTTTTATATCTGCTGATCAGGATGACTGGGTCTCATTTTTGCCCTTGGCCGAATTCTCGCTAAACAATAGAGCTAGTTCTGCCTCTTTGATGTCGCCCTTTTTCTGTAACTTTGGATTTCATCCTCGTTTTTCTTCAGGGCAAGTGGAATCTTTGACCTGCCCAAGTGTGGACACTGTGGTAGAGAGAATGCAGCAGATTTGGGACAAAGTGGTGGATAAGTTGTCCCTCTCTCAGGAAAAAGCCCAACGGTTTTCCAACCGGCATAGGACCATTGGTCCCCGGTTTAAAGTGGGTGATATGGTTTGGTTGACACCAAAGAATATTCCTATGAAGGTTACATCTCCAAAGTTCAAGCCAATATTCATTGGACCTTATAAGATTTTGGAGATTCTTAATCATATTTCTTTTCGATTGGCTCTTCCAGTTACGTTTAAGATCCATAACGTGTTTCATAAATCTCTGTTGAGGAGGTTTGTGGAGCCAGTAGTTCCTATGGCGGCACCTCCTGACCCTGTATTGGTTAAAGGCAATGTGGAATATGAGGTAGAGAAAATATTGGATTCTCGTTTGGCTAGACGGAGACTCCAGTACTTGGTCAAATGGAAGGGTTATGGCCAGGAGGATAATTCTTGGGTCTCTGCTTCTGACATTCATGCTGATTGGTCCTCCACAGTGACCCAATGGGGCCATGTTTGCTCTCCACACAACAGGCAAAACAAACCGCATTCACTGGTACCTCTCGTGTCCTGATCCGATCATGCTGTAGAAAGTTACCCCCTTTCTTAGATATTGGGAATAAGTTCTGCAGGGAGCTAAAGGGTGGAGATTATTAGCCCACCCTCTGACACAGGGGGAGGAACCCAGCATGCTTAAGAACTAGCAGCACATGGCAGAGACACTCACTCTCTCATAGAAGAACCAGACGATGATGATCTAAGAAGGAACTGGGGACAGATCTGCCAAGGGGAGCAGCGGCCCGCGCTTTGGGGTCTGTCCGGCAACTAAGGTTCTTGTACCTGTGGACGGCAGAGCTCCTGGCACCCACATGCAACCTACAACCTGGTAAATTGACCTCCAGTTTAATATCTCTAAGTCTTGTACCCTTATTGTTATATTTTACTCTGACTGCAAATCCACTGTAATTCCATTGTATAGCTTACTGCATATTTCTGTAATTATCTAGTGCACCCTTAAGGCAATTAAACCATAAAATTAATCTTGGGCTGATGCTTTTACTCTGATTATGAATCTTAGAATACCCAGCGGGTAACAGGACATCCTCCCCGGCGGCCATTTGCTCTAGGTGCAGTTCCCTTACTGACCTGAGAGACAAAGGGGGCGCCGGAGAGCTGTGCCTGTGTATTTACGTCACATTGGTGACGTGGGAGGAACTGGTCCTGTCCTCCACACTGAACATCTGACACTTTCCCCTTGTGTTAGCTAGGATGAGAGACACTTTGAGTGCCTGACGTGTTCAGGTCACAGCAGGCCCGGAGTGTTTTCTGCAGAGGCGGGTGCCATTTTAACTACCGCGCCAGATTGTGGAGGAGGAGCAGCAGTGCTTGGCTCCAGGGAGGGCGCAGTGCAGCTATTCAGTTATACCCTCTATGCACAAAGTTAGAAAATAGGATCCCCACAGCCTAATTTTATGCGATTGGAGCCATCTCGACCCTCAGTACCAACACAGAGGAACTTGCGGATACCTGGTGTTTGAGCAGAGACTGTATGATACACACATAATATAAATAGCAAGAGCACTTTAACGCTATATGAACACCCCAGAGAGACAGAACCCTGCTATTATCATACAAGAGAACACAGAATTGCTTTTAAATACCAAAAATAACTACACAAGACCAGCAGAGCATTATATCTGATCTATGGTGCTATACTGACATCTAGTGGCCAATAGTGGGATCTGCTCTTCCTAAGAAATAAGAAGTCCACTCTCTGCCTGCAGCATAACCTCTCCTACCCACTACCTATTTTCTAAGTCAAAACGAAATCTCTCGTACCCACAACTGAACTCTCGTAATATGATAACCTAGTTAACCGCCTTGCTAGCCAGGGAAGGTACAAGAAGCTGTCTCAGTTTAATCCAATATCCTGCAAAATGGTTAAATCCAGAGTTAAGGCGTCCAGATCAACCAGAACAAATAATCCAGCCACCCAATCAGATCTTGACAAATACTTGAAAAAACACCCCTCAATCCCAGGTGCTAATAAAACAAACTATCCATCCAATACAGCTCAAGAAGGAGAAACAGACACAGATACGGAGAGTGACTCTGATATGGGTCCCGCCTGCAGAGACCAACCCGTGACATGCTCTTTAATCAAACGAATCTTGTCCAAGGCCCTGGTGCCTATTGGAAAAGAATTAACTGATATTAAACAGGAAATCTCTCAGCAAGGGCATAGACTCAAAACTTTGGAAAGTTCTCAGTCCGCCTATACGGAGCACTCTAATGCCCTTCTCTCCTGTCTTAAAACGCAGGAGGAACAACTGCAACTTGTCCACTCCACGTTGGAAGACCATTAGAATCGAGAATGCAGAAATAACATTAGGATAAAAGGACTACCAGAGTCTGTTGCTTTTGGGGCCTTAAACAATGCTGCAATGGAGATATTCCGCTCGCTCCTTTTGGAACAAGACCCTCATGACATCGAAATTGTAAGAATTCATAGAGCACTTCATCCTAAGCCTAAACAAGGAGAACCGCCCCATGATGTACTAAGCAGATTCCTGGATTTTTGCACCAAAGATCTGATACTAAAATGCGCCAAAGAAGTGCAGGACATTATGTACGAAGGAGCGCAACTCAAGCTTTTTCAGGACCTCGCAGCAATCACACTAAGGAAGCTAAAGCTACTTAAACCGCTTACTGATGCTGTGCTCGAGAAAAAACTACAATACCGATGGCTTTTTCCATTTGGGATTCAGATAACCTATGAAGATAAAAGGCTTCAGGCAAGAAACTCAATGGAAATTAAAAATCTATGCAGCACCCTAAATATCTCTCTAGACCAGTACCCGGACATTGAGACTTTTCACGCGGCCTCCATGTTACAACCCCTCCCTCTTACAACCCCCTGGCACCTTGTCTCTACACCCAAATCACAAAGATAAGACTCCTACCAAAGATCAAGACACCTGAGATGACCTCCGAGAGAAAGACACTTGTCCAGATGAATAGAATCTTGGAAACCATGTCAATATCTCGTCCAAGAGATGAACTTTCCTGTGGAAACACCCTGCGAAACAATATCCCGCAAACCATTTTGAAAAATGTATATGTTGATATATAAGTAGGGTTCTATTTCATTAATATTGTGATAGCTAAAGATTAATACTACCTTTCCTGCTGGCTGGAAAGGGGAAGAAGGTGGACCCAGGCAACTATAGGCCGGTGAGTCTGACTTCTATACCAGGAAAGATCTTTGAACAAATTATTAAACAACATGTATGTCAATACCTGGATAAGAATGAAGTGATTAAACAGAGTCAGCATGGGTTTGTAACTAATAAGTCATGTCAGACTAATTTAATTTCCTTCTATGATGGTATTACTGATTGGGTGGATCAAGGAAATGCTGTAAATATAGTATATCTTGACTTCAGCAAAGCATTTGACAAAGTCTCTCATACAATCCTTATTGAAAAAATGACTAAGTATGGAATGGACAAGGCAACTGTTAGGTGGATTCATAACTGGCTTAGTGATCGGACCCAAAGAGTGGTCGTAAATGGCTGCACATCCAGTTGGAAGAATGTCTCAAGTGGGGTACCACAGGGCTCTGTCCTGGGCCCTGTATTGTTCAACATCTTTATCAACGATTTAGATGAAGGAATTGAGGGTAAACTGATTAAATTTGCTGATGACACAAAGCTAGGAGGGATAGCTAATACTAGAGAAGAGAGAGAGAGGATTCAAAAAGATTTAAATAAACTGGAGAAGTGGGCAGCAACTAACAGAATGGTTTTTAACAGGGAGAAATGCAAAGTACTACATCTGGGCAATAAAAATGAAAAAAGCATATATAGAATGGGAGGAATAGGGCTAAGCAACAGCACATGTGAAAAAGACTTGGGTATACTAATAGATCACAGACTGAATATGAGTCAACAGTGTGATGCAGCAGCAAAAAAGGCAAATGCAATTCTAGGATGTATTAACAGAAGCATACAGTCTAGATCACGTGAAGTAATTATTTCCCTCTACTCCTCTTTGGTCAGACCTCATCTGGAATATTGTGTCCAATTTTGGGCACCACATTTTAAAAAAGACATCTACAAACTGGAGCAAGTTCAGAAAAGAGCGACCAGAATGGTGACCGGTCTGCAAACCCTGTCTTATGAGGAAAGGTTGCAGGATTTGGGAATGTTTAGTTTGCAAAAGAGAAGACTGAGAGGAGACTTAATAGCTGTCTACAAATATCTAAAGGGCTGTCACATCGTAGAAGGATCAACTTTATTCTCATTTGCACAAGGAAAGACTAGAAGCAATGGGATGAAGCTGAATGGGAGGAGACACAGATTAGATATTAGAAAAAACTTTTTGACAGTTAGAGTGATCAATGAGTGGAACAGGCTGCCACGAGAAGTGGTGAGTTCTCCTTCAATGGAAGTCTTCAAACAGAGGCTGGACAGACATCTAACTGGGATGATTTAGCGAATCCTGCTTTGAGCAGGGGGTTGGACCAGATGGCCCAGGAGGTCCCTTCCAACTCTACGATTCTACGATTCTATGATTCTATGATTCGGCTCCTCCCAGTTTGATAAACCATTAAGATGTTATGCCTAGCTTCACATCATATTGAAGTAATTTACAATCTAATAATTTTTTATTGTTACCTCTCTCTACTTTCTATTGCCACCCCTGCTCCGCCCCCCATCTCTTTCCTCCTCCCCCAGGCACCTTGGGATATTCCCTGTCAACAAGCAAAGCAGACAGGAAAACCACTTCCAATTGGCTAACAACCAAAAGGTATTTAAACTACTCACTCTCAACACTAATGGGTTCAATTCCCTGTCACCTAGAGACCAGACACTCTCGCACTTTAAGAAAAAAGGTATAGACCTGCTACTTTTGCAAGAAACACACTTCACCACAGATAAAATTCCCTCTTTTGGGAAAGCATATTAAGACAGATGGTTTCATGCCGCCTCTCCACAACCGAAATCAAGAGGGGTCTCGATCGCCATAGCGAAAGATATCCCATATCTTCTTCAGGACCAGCTGGCAGATCCAAACGGTCACTTCCTATTGATAAAGGGATTATTGGCGGGAGTTGTGGTGGTTACCATCTGTAATATATACGCACCAAACAAGAAACATCTCAAATGGATACTTGATGTGTTTAAAAGAGTTAGAGACTTCAGAGAAGGTACGCTAATTATAGGGGGAGATTTCAAGCTAGCCCTGGAAGCTACCTTGGACAAAACAAAAAAGAAAAGTGCGATCTCTTTGAGAGACCTAGGGAGAATTAAAACTGCTCTCCACTCCCTGAACCTGGTAGACTTGTGGCGCTACATGCATCCAAATATACGGGGTTACACATACTTCTCGCATCCGCATGGCTCATACCATTGAATCAATTATTTATTTGTTCCCAGATCATTATTGCCCAACATTCAACAAACAGATATCATCCCTTCCCTATTCTCCAACCATTCTTATGTGACAGTCGATTTGCTCCTTTCTAAACAATTCTCGCCCTGCAGCTCATGGCAACTAATTGAGTCTTTACTAGATAACCCCTCAGTTCGGTCTCGTATCGGCAAGGCCATTCAAATATATTTTGATCACAACAATATCGAGGGGACCTCACGCTCAGTGCTATGGGAAGCACATAAGGCTGTGATAAGGGGGAAGTTCATCTCTGCAGCGTCCTACTTAAATAGAGCTAAAAATCAGGAAATAGACAACTTGCTTCGAGACATAACAAGTTTAGAGTCCCAGCATAAAAAATATTTACTGTCACAGATATTACTAGAACTTACAGCCAAAAGGCAGAAACTGAATCCCGAGATTTCAGTGCCAAGATCTCCATCTGCGCTTGCGCGGCAGCCATTTTCCAGGAAGCAAGCCACCGCGCAGGCATGGATGGAACGACAGAGCCCCCCACGCAGCACGGGACAGAGCCCGGTGGCGGTGGCAGGCACCGGGGGACACAGCATGGCGGCGGCAGCAGCAGCACCTGAGGGACCCAGCGTGGCGGCAGCACCCAGAGGACCCAGCGCGGTGGCGGCAAGTAACGGACACCCGCAGCGGCAGCCCAAAAAACTTATGTTTGCATTGTAAGACGCACCCCTATTTTCCCCCTGAATTTGGGGGAAAAAAGTGCATCTTACAAAGCAAAAAATACGGTACATTTTTTATATGCTTCCTATTCAAATACCCATGTCATATTTAGCTAAAGTACATTCCTTATTTTTTAAATATATCTGGCAAAAATGTAAACCTCGCATAAATACTAAATCACTTAGGCTACTTTCACACTTGCATATTTTTGCTGCGTGTTTTTTGCGCACACAAACGCATGAAAAAAACGCATCATGCGTTTGTGTGCATTTTTTTGCAGGTTTTGGTGCATTTTTTTTTAAAAAAGCATGCTTTTTTTGCACACATATGCGCACCCATAAACTTTAATGAGTGTATTGCTGTAAAAAAACGCATTGCGTGCGCATGCGTTTTTTTGGGGCAAGTCGGATGCACAAAAAATGCAACAGGATGCATTTTGTGTGCCCGAGCGCACACTGCAAAAAAGCCCATGCGCATACAAACGCGTTAGTGCGCACATAAGCGCACCCATGTTAAAGTATAGGGGAAAAAACGCATGCTTTTTTTGCGCTAAAAAGCAGCGCAAAACAACGCAAGTGTGAAACCAGCCTTACACTGCCAAAAGATATGGGTGGAATGGGGGCGCCGGACGTTTCTAATTTCTCTCAGGCTGAACATCTAACCAGGACAGTGGATTGGATTTGGGGCTCAAAGGACAAACAATGGCTTAAAATAGAAGAATCAATGTCACCGCTCCCCCTACGATCCATTTTACTGGGACATTCCGATGATCCAACCCCAGTTGAATGTAAAAATATCCACACACTGGCCACAATTAAAATATGGAATAAATCTTGTCGTGCTCTAGCCCCCCCCCCACCATTGATCAAAATCAATGATCTAGTAGAAACTCTACCTCATCAAGCTGCGCACCCTCCGATTGAGCAACTGTTTGAAGATGGGGCCCTATTCCCTCTACAAGAGTTACGTAAATTACCAAGGGTTATCAGGCCTCACTTTCTTACAACATGGAAAACCTTCCCACCTACTTCGCCAACGAAACTACTTGATCGATCTCGACAGATCCTTAACTCCTTATGAAATCTTATGTGCCACAACTAAAGCACCTGCCAGAGTTCTCTCTATGATCCACCAATCTCTTCTTAAGACTGATGTACCTCCAAAACGGGCATACATAGCACACTCGGAGAGGGACTTGGGTACCTCCTTTTCTAACTTACAAATTAATCATATTTATAGGAACTCCCACAGCCCTTCACAGTGTGTACGAATCCAGGAAAACTCATATAAAATTATTATTAGATGGTATATTACGCCCAACCAAATCCACAGATGGCAACATACTGCAGAGACAAATTGTTGGAGATGTGGAGAGAACGATGGCAGCTATATACCCATATGGTGGTCTTGTTTGGCGCTTCAACCCTTTTGGAACGAAGCATCCACAACCATACGCAAGGTATTGGGCAAACGCGCCATCCTGAAGCCAGAAAATGTTCTATTAATTTTTCCACTCTGGCAGAAAGATAAAGAAGCGAACAAACTGGCTCAATTTATCCTGGCAGCTGGGAAATCTCTGATCCCTATCAATTGGAATACCGCAGTTACACCCACTACACAGCAACTCTAATCATAAATTGTTCACATTTTTTACATAGAAGAACTAGCAGCAAGAGTAAATCATAGTTCTGTTAAATTTAATAATATTTGGAGATATTGGTGCCAATTTAGGACACAAACATCCTTTCACTCAGTAATTACACTGTAATTCTTTATTAGACACATATCCCAAGGTGCTATCCCCATTCCTAATTCCCTTCTCCACCACATAACCCCCCCTGCTCTTCTGATCCAATCTTATCTTTCCTTTTTTTATCTCTTGTTGTTTCTCATCAACAAAAATTGAAAACTGCATCTGTCTATAATTCTTTTGTTTGCAGTGATTGAAAATATGACACACAAAATAACTTCTGTTGTCCCTATTGAATATTTGTACTACTGTTTCTAATACTGATTTGATTGTGTTCTCAACCACTGTTTGCTATTTGCAAATTTTTCAATAAAAAGAACGTTGAAAGAAAGAAAGAAAGGTATGAGGAGATCCAGTATAGGGCGAGGTCTTTGATGCCAAAGGAGGAGAGGATCTGTAGTAGGAGGCAGTGGTCAACTGCGTCGAATGCAGAGGACAAGTCTAGAAGGAGGAGTATAGAGTATTGTCCGTTAGCTTTGGCTGTAAGTAGGACGTTAGTAATTTTGGTCAGGGCTGTCTCAGTGGAGTGATGGGGCGGAAACGAGATTGTAAATTGTCAAAGAGCAAGTTAGATTAGAGGTGGGAGTTCAGCGTGAATGTGCAGCTCCAGGAGTTTGGAAGCGAATGGGAGCAGTGATATTGGGCGATAGCTGGGCATAGCGGTTGGGACGAGGGTTGGCTTTTTAAGGATAGGCGTAATTATGGCTTGTTTAAAAGCAGAAGGGAAGGTACCGGACGTTAGCGATAGGTTGAAGAGGTGGGTTAGGGATGGGATAAGTGTGGTGGTGAGGTTGGGGAGGAGGTGGGATGGGATGGGGTCAAGTGCACAGGTTGTGAGGTGCGACTTGGAGAAGAAGCGATAAAGCTCCCCTTCAGTGATGTTGGAGAGGGAGGTTATGGGGTTTGGGCAATGGTCTGGTATACAAAGGGCCATTAAACCTATAAATTACAAGAAGTCTATGCCAAATAAATTTAAAATTCAATCTTTATTAACATTATTGACAAACAATTGGTTAAAATTAATTCTATTAATTTAGTGGGTAGACACACAAATGGACCTGAAAACACAGGATTAGTAATACCCAATTAATGAGCTAATGATCAAAGTAAATAAAAAAAGAGAAAAAACATGAAAAAATAAATACTAATACAAAAAAGTACTATCTGGTACAATTGGTGCTTATATGGTTCAATGGATATGAAAACAATTATTTTCCGATCAATGTGTGAATAATGGATTAATCCTAACGTTCAAACTGAACTAGAAAGCATCTATAAGATGTCAGGACATTATATCCATAATATATGAGCACTAATGCTAAATTACACTATAGATACTTAAATGAACCATAAGGATGTTAAATTTATTTTCTCATGAAAGCTATAATTTTTGTTATACAGAGCTCATAACAGCGTAGAAAATAGAATCATGTATTTATATATACCAATCCTCAAATAAGTTACAGAAAAAAATAACAGATAAACAATTTAATAAAATGCAATAGTGCTCAAAATGTCTTAGTGTATTCCTGACACAAACAAAATATATCTATATATGTATTGTGGTACTTTAAAGGGTGTTTTACTGGATGGAAGATATGTTTCTCCTAGCAGATCAATGTTTGGCCTGGTTTTCCTTAAAGACAGGACCTGCGATGATGTCAGGGTCACGTGATAAGCCCATGTGATGTCTATCTCACTGGTGGGAGGGGTTAGGCCCTATGTAATGGAGGTTGGTAATTGCCACAGTGAGAGTGTGTTTCTGGAAGCTACAGGAACTTGTGTGGACTCAGCCTGGAACTTGTATATAGGATTCCCGGGCTGCAGGACTATCGCAGCAAGACTCGGAAGAACCCCAGGAATGGCACCTGGCGGATGCCGCAGGACCTGGCAGCCGCTTAGTTACGCCCGTCCCATGCAAGGGGTGAGTCTGGGACCAGTGGTTCTCCAAGCTGGAGTATGTGTTTGGTTTTCCTTATGTTTTGTTAAACTGCTGGTTACTAAGTGACATTAAAACCACTGGGGCTGGTGTATATACGGGTGCTGGGGCTGATGTATATACAGGTGCTGGCGGGGGTGATGTATATACTGGTGCTAACTTGAGGCTGATGTATATATGGGCTGTATGTATATACATCACTGATCAGCCTCTAGTCAGCACCTATATATACACCAGCCCCAGCACCTGTACATACTGTTTATACTGGTGCTGAGGCTTATGTATATACTGTTGCTGAGGCTTACGTTTAGATAGGTGCTGACTCGAGGCTGATGTATATACAGTGTACAGTGTATATACATCAGCCATTTTGGGCACAGTGGCTGGTCCTGAGAAAAAGAAAGAAAGAAAAGAGAGAGAAAACAGAGAGAAAGAACAGAGAGAAAGAAAGAACATAGAGAGAAAGAAAGAGGGGACATAAAAAAGAACAGAGAAAGAGAAAAAAAAGAAAGAGGGGAAAGAAGGAACAAAGAGAAATAAAGAACAAAAGAACAGAGAGAGAGAAAGATGAGAATGAAAGACAAAGAAAGAACAGAGAGAGAAAGACAAAGAACAGAGAGAGCGAGAGAAAGAGAAAGAACAGAGAAAGAACAGCGAGAGAGAACAGAGAGAAAGAAAGAACAGGGAGAGAAAGAAAGAAATATTAGAGAGCGAAAGAAAGATTAGAGAGAGAAAGAATAGAGCAAAAGAAAGAAAGAGAAAGAAAGAGGGGAAAGAAAGAACAGAAAGAGAGGAAAGAAAAAGAGAGAGAGAAAGAAAGAGAGGGGAAAGAAAGAGAACAGAGAAAGAAAGAACAGAGAGAGAAATAAAGAAAGATTAGAGGGAGAAAGAAAGAACAGAGAGAGAGAAAGGAAGAGGGGAGCAAAAGAAATAACAGAGAGAAAGAAAGAACAGAGAGAGAGAGAAAGAAAAAAGAAAGATTACAGAGGGAAAGAAGGAAAGAACAGAGAGAGAAAGAAACAGAGAGAAAGAAATATTCTATAAAGATACTATAGCAGCCTGTCTCCCATTGTAGTGCCCACCTGAGCCTCCCGGTGCAGGACATATCATGATCCGCTCACATGGCCGGCATCCCCGATTCCAAGGCAATCCCATGGTCCGCGCTGTCAGAGGAGGACATGGTGATCTGAAGCATTCCCTGAAGTGCCTCCATGGTTCCGTCACAATCTCCTCCTGAAATTACCTCATTTCCGGTCAGCTTCTAGCATGTCACTTCCGGTAGAACGTCATGTGTGAGTTTTAAAGTGCTCCTCTGGGCTCCGCCGTGTACTCCTGTGTCCGTGGGAAAAGTAAGCTCCCAGCTGGGGCAGTCTCTCTCTCTCAAAATCGGGACTGTCCCACTGGATGCGGGACGGTTGGGAGGTATGAATGCTCCCCACCATACACCTCGTACACGCATGGCTCCGCATGCCTCATACACACACGGTTCAGCTTTGTATGCCTCATACACACACGACTCTGCTCCGTACACCTCGCGCACACATGGCTCCACTCACTACACACATGGCTCCGCTCCGTAAAACTCGTACACATGCGACTCTGCTCCGTACACCTTGTACACACATGGCTCCACTCCGTAAACCTTGTACACATGCGGCTTTGCTCCATACACCTCGTACACACACAGCTCCACTCCATACACACGCATCTCCACTCCGCTCCGTACACCCAGCACACATGCGGCTTCATTCCGTACACACGCGGCTTCATTCTGTACACACCTGGATCTGCTCCGCTCCGTAAACACAAGACTCAGATCCGTACACTTTGTACACACAGGGCTCCATTCCATACACCTCCTACACACACGGCTCCGCTCCGTACACTACGTACACATGCGGCTCTGCTCCTTACACCTCGTACACACGGCTCCACTCAGTACACTTCGTACACACATGGCTCCTCTCTGTCCACCTCGTACATACTCTGCTCCGTACACCTTGTATACACGCGGCTCCATACCGTACACCTCGTACACACACGGCTCCACTCTGTACATCTCATACACACATGGCTCCGCTCCGTACAACTCGTACACACCGCTCCACTCTGTACACCTTGTACACACGCAGCTCCACTCTGTACACCTCGTACACACACTGCTCCGCTCCGTACACCTCGTACACACACTGCTCCGCTCCGTACACCTTGTACACACACAGCTCTGCTCCGTACACCTTGTACACACCTGGCTCTGCTACGTACACCTCGTACACACCCGGCTCTGCTACGTACACCTCGTACACACCCTGTAAACCCCTCCTGACCCGACACAAACTTCCCTCATCCAGCACCATGACAACCAGCACAGGAGACTCCTGCAGACACCAAGAGGCTGGAATGTGCACACAGGACCTGTGATGAGGTCACCGGAGAGGAGGAGTCAGGGGTCACATGATCAGGGGTCTGGACAGAGGACCCAGATCATGTGACTCCCTGACTCTTTCCCTTCTGTGACCTCATCACAGGTCCTGTTCCCAGAGAAGAGAGCAGCCAAGCGAGACTGTGAGTGGCTGCGGAGGGGGGGTCTCTGGAGGGCGAGGATGGGGTGCGTGGCGGCTTATCTCCCTGCAGTGCAAGAATCCCGGAAGGGTTGGGAGCTATAACCGCCATGCCCGCAGAGGGCCGGCGGCATGAAGAATAGCCAGGCCAGTGGCCGCTTCAGCTGGCAAGAGGCCAGATGAGCTAGTGTTGCCAGCCCGCGGCCCACATGACAGCGGCCCAGCGGGAAAATGCCCGGTTGGGCACATTATCAATCCGGGCTTGGTGGCAAGGATATACCACCTCAATTTTGCAGTATGAGACTTATTTTTGTAAGAAAAGCACAGTTTTTTCCAATGAAGCTAACATTAAATGATTCAGAAATGCACTCTATACATTGTTAATGTGGTAAATGACTATTCTAGCTGCAAATGTCTGGTTTGTAATGCAATATCTTCATAGGTGTATAGAGGCCCATTTCCAACAACCATCACTCCAGTGTTCTTATGGTACTTGATGTTTGCTAACTGTGTAAGAAGGCTAATGAATGGTTAGAATACCCTTGACAACCCTTGTGCAAGTATGTTAGCACAGCTTAAAACAGTTTGGCTGATTAGAGAAGCTATAAGGCTGCGTTCACACGTGGCATTTTTTCGCGTTTCCGCGGCTGTTTTAACCGCGCGATTTTGCCGCGAAAACGCGAAAAATAAACATCCCATGCATTCCTATGGGATTCCGCAATGCTGTGCTAATGCTGCGGTTTTTACCGCGGCGGAATCGCTTGGCGGTAAAAACCGCAGCATGCTCATTAATTTGCGGAATCGCTGCTATCCCGCACCCATAGGAATGCATTGTTCCGCTTACTTCCCGCATGTGGCTGTGCACACCATGCGGAAAGTAAGCAGAACAATGGCGGATGGTACCCACAGTCCGGAGGAGAGGAGACTGTCCTCCGGGCTCTGGGTACCATATCCCTGTAAAAAATAGAATTTAAAAATAAAAAATATTGTTATTCTCACCCTCCCACGTCCCGCGCAGCCTTCCCGCCTCTCTCCACGCTCTTGTTCCCAGTAATCCTTTGCGAAAATGCCCGCGATGATGTCCGTTCTCGTGGGATCGCGAAGTCTCGCGGTCATTCGCGCGACGTCATCGCAAATTACCGCGAGACATCGCGATCCCGCGAGAACGGACGTCATCGCGGGCATTTTCGCAAAGGATTACTGGGAACGGCTGCGCGGGACGTCGGAGGGTAAGAATAACACCATTTTTTATTTTTTTTTACATTTTATCTTTTACTACTGAAGCCGCATAGGCGGCCTCAGTAGTAAAAAGTTGGTCACACTTGTCAAATACTATGTTTGACGAGTGTGACCAATCTGTCAATCAGTTCTCCCAGCGATGCTACAGATCGCTTGGAGAACGCTAGCATTTTGCAAGCTAAATACGCTTGCAAAATGCTAGTTTTTCCACGGGAAAATCGCAGGAATTTAAAATGCGGTTTTCCCGCGGACTGGAATTCCGGAATTCTCGCGGTAATTTCCGCGAGAGTTCCGGTACGTGTGCACTTAGCCTTAACCTGACCTTCCTTTGAGCTAGTTGAGAATCTGGAGCACTACATTTGTTGGTTCTATTAAACTCTCAAAATGGCCAGAAAAAAAGAACTTTCATGTGAAACTCAACAGTCTATTCTTGTTCTTAGAAATGAAGGCTATTTCATGCGAGAAATTGCCAAGTAACTGAAGATTTCCTACAACGGTGTGTGTTATGAATGGGAAACCGAGAAGGAAAAACAAGACAACAAGCTAAGTCTCAGAAAACCAGAGAAGTTGGTAACTATGCAGATTGCAGATCCCTGATCTTAACCGCACAACTAGAAGCAATCTTGGAGCGTTCCTACGTTGGTCCTAGACGCCTCGTCACAACCGGAGAACTACATAAGCCTAAAGCAGGAAAAGAGGAAAACTAACTGCCCCAGAGCAGACCCCAAAGGAAAGACAGCCCCCCACAAGTAGTGACGGTGAAGCAAGATGAAAATACAAACAAAGGCAGGAAAATAGGCTGAGCAAACGATGGGGCCTGGCTAACTAAAAAGGACAGAAAAGGAAAGACACTGTCTGCAATCTGCCAAAAACAGCCTACAAAAATAATGTCCAACACTTCTGATAGCAAAATTAACCCTGAAGTCACTAGACTTCTAAACCTATATCAGCACTCTGAAATATTCTGAGACAGAGCAAAAAAGAGGCCAATCTAATAAGGGACAAAAAGCAAATTGGCAAATACTGATTAATAGGAGTGGAATTTCAGCATAGCCCCAGCAGGGGCAGGCTGATTACACAACAAACTGAATTGACCAACAAGCGCAAGTGTGAACATTAGCAAAAAACAAACTTAACTTAAGAAGACTGGAAGAGAGCTGAAGTCCAGGACCTGAGAAGCAGACTGAATCACCAGCACCCGGATAGGGCGTCGGCTGTCTTATATCCAGTCTGATACTCCAGAGATCCAATCGTTATCTTCCTCATCAGGTGGCAGACCACTACCACTTACACCAACCACACTACCTCCTGTCACCACCAGAGGGAGAATGGAAGGGGAACTCTCAACTGGTGGAGCAGAAAATGAGTTCATGACAGTACCCCCCCTTGAGAGGGGTCATCGAACCCTCATCCATGCCACCAGGCCGATCAGGATGGGCCCGGTGAAAAGCACGAACCAATTTATTGGCATGAATATCAGAGGCAGAGACCCAAGAATTATCCTCCTGGCCATAACCCTTTCATTTGACCAAATACTGGAATCTCCATCTAACCAAACGAGAATCCAATATTTTCTCTACCTCATATTCCACATTGCCTTTAACCAATACAGGACCAGGAGGTGCCGCCACAGGAACTACTGGCTCAACAAACCTCTTCAACAGTGACTTGTGAAATATGTTATGGATTTTGAACGTAACTGGAAGAGCCAATCGAAAAGAAACAGGATTAAGAATCTCCAAAATCTTATAAGGTCCAATAAATCTTGGCATAAATTTTGGAGATGCAACCTTCATAGGAATATTCTTAGATGACAGCCAAACCATATCACCCACTTTAAACCGGGGACCAATGGTCCTACGCCGGTTGGAAAAACGCTGGGCCTTTTCCTGAGAGAGTGACAACTTATCCACCACTGTGTCCCATATCTGCTGCATTCTCACAACCACAGTGTCCACACCTGGGCAGGACGAAGATTTCACTTGCCCTGAAGAGAATCGAGGATGAAACCCAAAATTACAGAAAAAGGGCGACATCAGAGTGGCAGAACGAGCTCTATTGTTCAGCGCAAATTCGGCCAAGGGTAAAAATGAGAACCAATCATCTTAATCAGCAGATATAAAACATCTTAAATAAGACTCCAGGGTCTGGTTTGTTCTCTCAGTCTGCCCATTGGTCTGGGGACGAAACGTGGAGGAGAAGGATAACTGAATTCCCAGATTGGAACAAAATGCTTTCCAAAATCTGGAAACAAACTGGACCCCTCTATCGGATACAATGTTCTCAGGAAACCCGTGTAACCGAACCACCTGTTGTAAAAACAAGGGCACTAACTCAGCTGAAGATGGCAACTTTGGGAGTGGTACAAGATGGACCATCTTCGAAAATCTATCACAAATCACCCAGATAACAGTCATTCTCTGAGAGACAGGAAGATCAGAAATAAAATCCATTGAGATATGGGTCCATGGCCTCTTGGGCACCTGCAGGGGCATCAGCAACCCACTAGAATGAGAACAGGGTTTAGACTGAGAACAAGTCCCACAGGACTGTGCAAAGTTCATCACATCATGAGATAAGGCAGGCCACCAAAACGACCGACTCACCAAATCTCTGGTACCAAAAATACCTGGATAACCAGCCAATGCGGAGCAGTGGACTTCAGACATCACTCTCTTTCTCCACTGGTCAGGAACATACAATCTTCCCATAGGGCAACGCTCAGGTTTATCCTCCTGAAATTCCTCCAGGGCGCGTCTCACATCGGGCGAAATGGCAGAAAGAACTACCCCCTCACCTTGGATAGTAGAAGGCTCGGTCACATTAATAGAATCAGCAAAGAAACTCCTAGAAAGGGCGTCTGCCTTAACATTCTTAGTGCACGGAAGAAAAGAGACCACAAAATTAAAATGCGTGAAAAACAAGGCCCATCTAGCCTGTCTAGGATTCAAGCATTTGGCCGACTCCAGATAAATCAGATTCTTGTGATCGGTGAGGACCACAAATTGATGTCTAGCTCCCTCCAACCAATGTCTCCACTCCTCAAATGCCCATTTCATGGCCAACAATTCCCGATTCCCCACGTAATAGTTGCGTTCAGATGGGGAAAACTTTCGAGAAAAGAAGGCAAAGGGATTCATCTTTGAAGTCACAGGGACTTTTTGGGACAACACAGCTCCTTCACCAATCTCAGAAGCGCCCACCTCCACTTGAAATGGGAATGAGACATCAGGTTGCCGTAAAACTGGAGCTGAAGTAAATCTCCGCTTAAGCTCCTGAAATGCTGAGACAGCCTCAGGAGACCAATTCAGCACATCAGCTCCCTTCTTGGTCAGATCAGTCAGTGGTTTGACAATACTAGAAAAATTACCTATAAATTTACAATAGAAATTAGAAAAACCCAAAAACTTCTGGAGAGCCTTCAAAGAAGTAGGCTGAACCCAATCATAAATGGCCTGTACCTTGGCCGGGTCCATTTCAATAGTCGATGGAGACAAGATAAATCCCAAAAATGAAATCCTCTGTACACCAAAGAGGCACTTCGATCCCTTAACAAACAGGGAATTCTCCCTCAAAATCCGGAACACAGTCCGGACATGTTCCACATGGGAATCCCAATCACTAGAAAAGATCAAAATATCATCCAGATAGATGATCAAAAACTTATCCACAAAGTCTCGGAAAATATCATTCATAAAGGATTGGAAGACAGAAGGGGCATTAGAGAGCCCAAAAGGCATCACCAGGTACTCTAAATGTCCCTCCGGAGTATTAAACGCTGTCTTCCATTCATCTCTGTGCTTGATGAGAATAAGATTATACGCCCCCTTGAGGTCAAGCTTAGTAAACCAGCAGGCACTCTTAACTCTGGAGAATAAATCAGACATCAGAGGTAACGGGTACTGATATTTAACAGTCATCTTGTTAAGGGAACGATAATCAATACACGGTCTTAATGAACCATCTTTCTTGGCTACAAAAAAAAAAACAGCGCCTAATGGTGACGAGGATGATCTAATATGACCCTTCTCCAACGATTCCTTAATATAGGATTGCATAGCATCATGTTCGGGTACAGATAAGTTGAAAAGCCGACCCTTGGGAAATTTACACCCAGGCATCAACTCAATTGCACAGTCATAACTCCTATGAGGAGGCAAAGACGCAGACTTACTCTCACTAAAAACATCAGAGAAATCAGCCAGATAATCAGGAATATCATGAGACTGAGGAGAGGTGGAGAAAACAGGAGCATCCCTAAGAACACACTGACAACCCCAACTCACCACAGACACAAATTTCCAATCCAAAACTGGGTTATGAGTTTGCAACCAGGGGAACCCCAGAACAATAGTATCATGCAAATTATGCAGCACCAAAAATTTACAATTTTCTTGGTGGTCTGGGGTAACTCGCATTATCACCTGGGTCCAAAACTGAGGTTTATTCTCTGCCAAAGGAGTGGCATCAATACCCCTCAAAGGAATGGGTGTCTGCAGAGGCGTCATGGACAAACCACAACGTTTAGCAAAGTCCAAATCCTTCAGATTCAGAGCTGCTCATGAATCCACAAAAGCCTTAGTGGAAAATGTGGACAAGGAGCAGATCAGACTAATTGCCAAAAGGAACTTAGGTTGGATACTGCCCACAGCAAATGTGTGTGCAAAATGTTTCTCTCGTTTAGGGCAGACAGAAATAGTATGAGAGGCGTCTCCACAGAAAAAACACAGCTTATTACGCCTTCTAAACTCCCGACGTTGCGCCCTAGACAAAACCCCATCACATTGCATAGGTTCAGACATTTGTTCAAAAGGTGGCAGCGCCTCCCATGTAGTTTTATGTTCACGTAAACGCCAATCAACTTGAATGGCTAATGACTAGAGTTGAGTGACTTTTGTTTTTTTAGGGTCAAGTTTTGTTTCATGAAACCCGACTTTTCCAAAAGTCGGGTCGAGCAAAATCGGCCGACTATAGGGAAAAGTCGGGGGTTCGACCGAAACATGAAACCCAATGTAAGTCAATGGGGAATTAAAGTCGGCAGTGAGAGGAGGACAGGAAACACACCTACAGTGCCCATTTGAATGCCAAAAGCATCAATTCTTATTACTTAAGCTTGTCAACCTTAATTTACTTCATAATACTAGTTACGTACTGAAAAATGGGGGTTATTTGGCTACAGTTGTGGGGGGGTAGGGTTGACTCCAGGTTTTCGTGGGCCCAGGGCCAAAGAGCGCCCCTTTAACACATACCACAACTCATGATGCTCCGATACCGCAGAGAAATAGCAGTATAGTACAATGAAAAATACTTCACTTCTTATATCTCAAGACTGATATCCATTTTAAATTCCCTAATACCTCCAAAAACGGACAGTATATAACTCCATACAGTATTATGGCCAGCGCTTAGTGCGCTGTACAGAGTAATGAGGCCCTTATATTTCTCCATATGGAATCATTGATCCCATATAATGTTTCAAGCCGTATATGATGAGCTCCACATAATGTTATAGTATATGTTGGTCCCAATGGATGGAGCTCCTCTGTCTTATGGGCCCAAATAATGCTCCATATATAATGGGCCCCATTTCTACTGCTCTAGTGTATAATGGGCCCTGTAAATGCTGCTCCAGTGTCTGATGTCCACCTTTGGAATGCTCCAGTGTATGGTGGGCCCCATATATCATTCACCAGAGTATAGTGCTCCCCAAAAATTGCTGTCCCAACATTGAAAACAATTACATAAGTCTCTTTGCTAGGGAATCCCAGCACTACTCTGAACTCCTTGTCGTCCCCATCTTCCATCTCACTGCACTTGGCTGTTTAGGCCCTCCCACCGGCAGAGACACTTTTGCGTACTATGCAGTGCCCTGTGCCAGTGCCATCGCCCATGAGTATGCCCCCCCACCTGCTCAAGGAACCTGCACTTTCATCTGCACCTTCCTCTTTGTCACCGTGTAAGGTGGTATACTATGTGGGAAGGGGAACCTGAGTTTCCTCTGGGTCAGATTCTGGCAGTGTAGAGTGCGAGGGGAATGTAATGGTCTGGGTCAATGTACCAGCAGCATCATCCAGCAGTGGCTGGGCCTCAGTGCACTTGTGGCGTCCCCAAGAGTACGGTCGCCACTGTGGCATTACCTTCCTCCTAGGGAGTGTGTTGTCAAGCTTGGGAGCAACGAAGGATCTCTCTAGCAGTGAAACCAACACACAACACATTTCCCACTCCAGGCCAGCAGGGAGAACTCTGAACCTGACTGCTGAGGAGCTGCTCTCTGTGGTCGGGAGAAGGTAAGTTAGGGCACTCTGTGCAGGGAAGGGGAAGTGTGTGGACGTGAGAAGGGGAGCTGGAGAATGAGCAGAGTTAAGGCTCACTCCCAGCTGGAGCGCATGGTCCCGATTCCGGTCTCCAAGTTTGTAGGGACACTGACGTTCCTGCAGCAGAAACCGGGGGAAGTAGCAGCTATAAATGCTCTGTACCCAACTAAGGCTCGGAGGCCCCAGCATCGACGTGTGGGAGCCAGAAGGAAAAGGCTACAGCTGTCTGCCATACAAGTAAAGTCTGAGGAACATCTGTTAGACAGGAGGCACTTCAGTGAACCACGGTCCTGTGAGTGCTTCCCCCACAAGCGCTAGAAAGGAGACATTCAGGAAGGTACATGTTGGCGGAGTGTTGGAAGGGAGCTTTCCATTTTGGTCCCGGAGGTTGGCTGAGGTCCTGACCCGGAGGACACAGCACGGAGGCAGGCATCTGTGTAACCTGCAGACTGTGAGTAAAGCTTTGGAACTGCATGCTCTGGTGTCCTACAGTTATTCCAGCACCACTACATCTGGGTACCAGCACCTACACCGCCTGTGCCTTTCCCCCATCCCTACATCTACACTTCCCTGGGACTCCAGCACCACCTGTGGGGAGCTTCACCATCTTTGCTGCACAACACCATCAGTCCCAGAGGATCTGCATGCAGCGTCGGCCTAACATCTATGTTGCCGAACACCACAAGTGGCGTCAAACTATCTATATAAACTCTTTACCATTATACCACGCCATTTACATGGGCGCCCAGGGCCACCATCCGGGTCACCGCTGCTGTGACACATCCCACTGACACCGGCCTGGTACCGAGTACCCCACAGCCCTGGGAGGGCGACCCATATGCCGACTGCTGATCGGGCGGCGTTATTCCCACGAACCTCCAAACAGCGTCCATGAAGGCAAAGTTTTTGGTTTCCGGGGGCAGTATGATTGCAAAGCTGAACCTTAAAGGAATGTCCAAAAGGGCACCACCAGGAGTGGAGACCGTGGCTTAATTGGACTCCACCCGGGAAACAACAACCATGCCACCTAAAGAAAAGATGCACACTTTGAAAGCTTTGTCGATTCTGTGTGTGGTGTGGTATGTGTGTTTGTAGTTGTGCTAGCGATTTCTCAGCTTTATTCCGTTAACAACCGAGTACGCGTCAAGCTTACTAGAGGAATAAGCGAGGCTCTAGCACGTGAGATCGAGCAATAACAGGTCTAGCATTCCCGTACATGTCCAGGGCTGCACGCATGCTACACTGAAAGGACCAGCTTTTGTCGCTTACAGGTGCAGATAACCTGCTGAACTCCGTTAGTGATGGGGAACTGGGACTCAGATTATTCCCCGCGAACGAACAATGATTTCCCAGTAAGTTCAGGTCAACCGCAATTCCGGAGTTAGGCCTAACAGTCATTCCTGAAAAAATTACGTGTCCAAACCACAGGTGCTGTAGCTTGCTTAACAGCTCGGCAGCCGTTCTCAGGTCTAGTATGGATTCATCAACATTGTAGAAGATGATAAAGGGTACAGTTTCACCGGATAACACGTATATATGTAGCCTAGTTTACACATTAAAAATATATGTCTAAAGATCAGGAGGCAGACTCGGATGTTCTCAGGCCCAGTATGAATTTGACCAGATTGTACAAAGTTGAGAAAGGGTACTTTATCACTGGATAGCAGGTATATATAGCATAGTTTAAACATGTAAAATCTCCGTGTTCTCAGTATGGATTACACAGCAATCTAAAAAGTGGAAAAAAGGAAATGCATTTGAGGCGTACACAACTATATAATTTGGTGTTATTTTTAAATCTTCATATATATTTCTGTCTCAGTAATACAGTCCAGCCTCTCCGCAATAGGAAATGAGATGCATACAATTACTGACATAAAGGCTAGTGATTGCAGAAATCTAGGAATTACTATTCACGGGAAAAACTTCCGTCACAATTCTCATAGGCGATGCTGACCCTCAATTAATTTGTGTGTTGAGACAGTGAAAACATTTTTTTGTGAATAAAGTCTTGCTGTATCGCACTTCCGTTGATTCCATCACTGTTACTCATCTCAATCAAATTTTTATCACAGGGAGCGATGTAAACATGGTGCTCACTGGCTATCATGATCTGTCACGTAACTTTGGAGTGCAAAAGACAGAAGCCACAGGCCGTAGGCGATTCTATTTGATTGGCATGAGAGGGCACATTTTAAAATGTGCGCCGGAATGTCACACGTTTGTGAGTAGGAAAACTGTGAAAGCTGATGATAAACCACCACTGCATGTCATTGTGAGTCGACGTCCATAAGAAATGGAAGCCATTGATCATCTGGAGCTAGAGCCCGGCCAGCAGGACAGGGCATAGCTACATCTTAACCATCATCTTTCAGTTCAATCAATTTGCAGTGGCACTCCCAGTGAAGGATTTGACAGCCCAGACTACACAGCGGAGGAGCAGGGAGAGGTAAACATTGCAAATGCTGGGGCCCTGCCCAAGCAAGGGGGGCACACTCGTGGGCGTCGGTACTGGCACTGGGCCCCTCATAGTACGGCAGTGTGTCTGACGGCGGGTGTGCACCACCACCGTCAGAGACACTTGATTGCACTATGAGGGACCCTGTGCCAGTGCCCACGCCCAAAAGTCGGCCTACCCACCTGTCCAGGACAACGGCACTCGCATGGTTTCGTGCGCTAGGTGGTGACCCCGGCCATGGGGAGGGGCAGCCCAGTTAGGGCGGTTTACAAAGTGGCATATGTTGATGTGGGACATTCAGCTGCTGCAAAAGGCGAAATAGGTCAAGTTCGCGGAATAGGAGGAGGACCAAAGCAAGCCATTTTTCTGGCAACCTATGTGTCATCAAGGGAAGGTGGGACAAAATCCTTGGAAACCCATGCATGGTTCATTTTAGTGAAGGTTAGATCATCCACATTTTGGGTTAACAGACGGGTCCTTTTTTCTGTCAGGATTGATCCAGCTGCACTGAAGACTCTTTCCGATAGCACACTTGCAGCTGGGCAAACGAGCTCCTGTAAGGCATATTGTGCCAATTCAGGCCAGGTGTCCAGTTTAGCGGCCCAATAGTCAAAGGGGAATGACCTGTGAGGGAGAACATCGATATGGGAGGAAAAGTAGTTTGTAACCATAGTTGACAACTGCTGTCTCCTGTCACTTTCCATCGATGCAGTATTAACAGTTGTGTGAGCGGTACTTGAAAAATCAGTCCACAACATTGTCATGAAACCCCTGTCTCCAACGCCACTTCTGCTGTGTGCACCACGAACACCTCTGCCAAGCTGCCCCCGGCCCGTACGGCTCGTGTGAGAACCATCACCGCTGCTGTGTGCTGGGAATGCCTCAACCAACCGGTTCTCCTGTGGCATGATGTTTTGTAATTTGCCTTTATAGCGTGGATCCAGGATGCTGGCCAACCAGTAGTCGTCATCGTTCATCATTTTGGCAATGCAGGGGTCCCTTTTTAGGATCTGCAAGGCATAATCTGACATGTGGGCCAATGTTCCCGGTGTCAATGATGCACTGTGAGTGCTGGGTGGAGGAGCACTTTCTGGCAAATCCACATCCCTCCAGTCACGCACAAACCCTGTACCAGACCTTGCCACGCCAACATTTTCACTTGCCCCACGAGATGCATCCTCCTCCCCTAAGTAATCATCCCCATCATCATCCTCCTCCTCCTCTTCTTCCTCCACCTCGTCCAGGAGAGGTCCCTGAGCAGACAATGGCTGAATGTCATCAAGGATTCCCTCCTCCTCTTCCTCCTCATCAACATTGGCTGCAGACGCCTGCTCCTTAAGGTGCGTCAAAGTTTGCATGAGCAGACGCATAAGTGGGATGCTCATGCTTAGGATGGCGTCGTCTGCGCTTACCAGCCGTGTGCATTCCTCAAAACACTGAAGGACGTTACAGAGGTCTTTCAGCTTCGACCACTGCACACCTGTCAACTCCATGTCTGCTCTCAAAGTGCCTGGCCGTGTATCCTCCCACAAATGCATTATGGCCTGGTTCTGTTCGCACAGCCGCTCAACCATGTGCAGGGTGGAGTTCCACCTTGTTGCAATGTCGATAATGAGACGGTGGTTGGGAAGGTGGAGCAATCGCTGCAGCTTCTGCATGCGAATGGAGTGTACAGGCGACCGGCGGATGTGCGCGCACAGTCTTCGCACCTTCTGGAGCAGGGCTGTTAACTCCGGATAATTGTTGAGGAAGCACTGCACCACCAAGTTCAAGGTGTGAGCCAAGCAAGGTATGTGGTTGAGTATGGCTGCCACAAAATTACGGTCATTCTCACTAACTACCTTGCCTGCCTCAAGATGTATACTGCCCAGCCATGACTCAGTTTGTCGCTGAAAGTACTCGGCCAGCACCTCCGCGGTGTGTCTCTCGCCCAAACACATCATCTGCAACACAGCCTGCTAACGCTTTCCACTAGCTGCTCGATAGGGGGACACCTCGTGAGCAACAGTGCCAGCTGCAGATGGAGTGCTCGTACGACTGCGCTCTGTGGACGAGCTTTCGGTTCTGGAGGAAGAGGAGGAGGGTCGAACGCCTACAGCCAACTGTTTCCTATACCGTGGGCTAGGCAGCACTGTCCCACCACCACTGTCCCCTGTGGACCCTGCATCCACCACATTAACCCAGTGCGCAGCGATGGACACGTAACGGCCCTGGCCATGCCGACTGGACCATGCATCTGTTGTGAGGTGCACCTTTCCACTCACTGACTGCTTGAGTGCATGGACAATGCGGTCTTTCACATGATGGTGGAGGGCTGGGATGGCTTTGCGAGAGAAGAAGTGGCGACTGGGTAGGTCATAGCGTGGTACTGCATAGGCCATGAGTTCGCGGAAAGCTGCGCTTTCCACCAACCGATAGGGCATCATCTCTAACGAGATTAGTTTGGCAATGTGGGCGTTCAAACCCAGTGTACGCGGATGAGAGACTGATTACTTTCTTGACCTACTCATAGTCTCTGGGAGGGTGAGCTGGACTTGAGAGCTGCATATGGTGGAACTAGCGGTGGACAGGGCGGACTGAGAGAGGGTTGATGATGGTGATGGAGTTGGTGTTCTTTCTGATGGCCTAGATTCAGTCTTTCGTTGATATAACAGTGGGATTCCCTGACTGCTTTGGCCTTGCAACGACACCTCAACATTTGCTGCTGTGCTAACCGTTGGGCTTACAGTTGGGGAAACAATGTAGCGTTGCTGACTACCTTCTTTGTGATCAGTTGCACATGTGGTACTTGAGGTTTGGTGTTGTGTCCATGCCTGCAAGTGCATGCTGGTTAAATGTCTTAGCATGCAACTGGTATTGAAATTTTTCAGATTTTTCCCTCGGCTAAAGGTCTTTGCACACTTGTTACAGATAACCTTGGCCTGATCATGAGGATTTTGTTCAAAAAAGTGCCACACTGCACTCTTCCTACTTTGGAAGACATTTTGCGGCCTAGCACGCTGTGCTATTTTGACCGTCTGGACAAGCTGTCCAGCAACTCTTTTGATTTTTGGAACCTGTCTTTGGAGTGCTCCGGGCCTGCCAGATAACAGCTGTTGCGATGTCGATGTCTGCTGTGGATGCTCCTCCTCCTCATCTGAGCTATTGGAAGCAGCAGCCTCTTCCCCCAATGGATGCCAATCTGGGTCAACAACTGGGTCATCCATCACCTCCTCTTCAATGTCATGTGCACCTTCCTCTGTGTCACCGTGTATGGTGGTATAGTATGCGGGAAGGAGCACCTGAGTCTCATCAAGGTCAGAATCTGGCTCTGTACACTGCGAGGACAATGTAGTGCTCTGAGTAGAGTTGAGCATTCCGATACCGCAAGTATCGGGTATCGGCCGATACTTGCTGTATCGGAATTCCGATACCGACATCCGATATTTTTTCAATATCGGGCATCGGAATCGGAAGTTCAAAGTTGATTGACAGCCGAAATGACGTCATCATGATGCGCGGTGTGTGCGCGCATCATGATGACGGGGGGTCTGTATC